>NC_091989.1:12288394-13488394 GCF_044704955.1 Pristiophorus japonicus | reverse complement strand
GCTCCAAACTGCGCCCATTGCTTCAGGGAAAGGTTCCTCGTTTCTTTTCCTGCATGTGGCAGGCTGTAGCTTTTGAAGCCTCCTGAGCTCCTTTCTTTGAGCAAGTGAGCACCCAATGATATGGATAACGGCTTTATCATCGTAACAGGAAGGCCTGAGAGGCTTTGAAAGCTCCGACAGACTACAAGAATATTAACCCTACCAAAGGACACTACATATTCTTGAAACTGTTATTGCTTGGTTCCTGGCCACCTGTCTACATCTGGGACTGTTTACTGTGATACAAAGGAAAGAGAAATCTGACAAAGACGTGCTGCTGTTTCAGTGACAGGAGCCACTGCGATATCAAAGGAGAAAGAAGCCGACAAATCAAGAAGGGGGGGAACATGAAAGGATTCACCTTTTAAGGTGGGGATTCAAATCTAAAAGGCTTCAACCAGCATTACTCATCGACACCCAGTGAACTCTCACATCAGTCAACATGCTGTCAGCTCTTTGAAAATTACCTTGTGCATCTTTGTATCAATCAGTTCCTCAAATACCTCAAGAGGGAAGTGTGATTGCACAATGAAGCATTATTTCAGAAGATAGAGCGCCGACAATAAGAACTCTTTGCATGCCGTTCCAATATCTCACTACCCTCTAACTAAAAAATATAACCTCACTTGACTATTTTATTTTGAAGGTCTCTTCCGTGCTCTGGCGCATTTATAGAAAAGAAAGACTTCCATTTATATAGCGCCTTTCACAACCACCGGATGTCTCAAAGCACTTTACAGCCAATGATGTATTTCTTGAAGTATAGTCACTGTTGTAATGTAGGAAATGCGGCAGCCAATTTGTGCACCGTAAGCTCTCTTAAACAGCAATGTGATAATGACCAGATAATCTATGTTTGTGATGTTGATTGAGGGATAAACTCCCCTGCTCTTCTTCAAAATAGTGCCATTCATCCACCCGAGAGAACACACAGGGCCCTGGTTTAACATCTCATCCAAAAGGCGGCATATCCGACAATGCAGTGCACTGAAGTGTCAGGCTAGAATTTTATGTTCAAGTCCCACTTTCCTGACTCACAGGCAAGAGTGCTACCCACTGAGCCATAGCCATGAGCCAACTGTTCTGACATGAACTTTTGGAGGACTATGACTCTTTAAATGACTGGAGATTGCTGGATGCTGAGCTCACACTCCCTTTACTTCACGTATGGAACAATGTCCCGCATTTTACATCCAGTGGCTGTATCAAACAGTTCCAGCTCAGATGTAATATGGGTTGTCACAATTTGCATTCTCTCCACATACTTTGCTCACGTGCTCATTGCAATGGTCAGCATCCAAAGGCAAGCATGTGCTTCTGAGGAATTGAAACTTGACCTTGTGTGGCAAGAGCAATCAGAGTCGCCTTTAGATGAACAAGGAACCCTTTTACCATGGGGGTATATACCAGAAATAGTAGATGCCACTGTACATCCCTGATCCCTCCAATTGACTGAAAACATCACATGAACAGACTGTAAACAGACTACAAGCTACTAATTCATGTTCATCAAGAAAAACAGCCAAGAAACATATCGCCTACAGTAAAATAGTGACTGCACTTCCAAAGTACTTCATTGGCTGTAAAGCACTTTGGGACGTCCTGAGGTCATGAAAGGCGCTATATAAATGCAAGTCTTTCTTTCTTCTTTTACAAGATTGAATAGGTCAACAGATTGAATAGGTTACAGTGCTTCCCCTAACTTTCTATTCAAAAACAATAAACACTCAAAATCTCATCAGTACCCTTCAGTAACTTTGGATCTTCTGTCTATGAAGAAGTTTCAGGTGAGAGATGAAATCTTCTGAACACTTGATTTTCTTCCCATCCCCTAATCATTTGGGAGGGTCAGCTGCGGCTCAGTGGGCAGCACTCTCGACTCGGAGTCCAAAGGTTGTGCGTTCAAGTCCCGCTCCAGAGACTTAAGCACAACATTCTAGGCTGACACTCCAGTGCATTAGTGTGGGAGTGCTGTACTGTCGGAGGCGCCGTCTTTCGGACGTTGACATTAAACCGAGGCCCCATCTGCTCTCTCAGGTGGACATAAAAGGTCCCATGACACTATTTTGAAGAAGAGCAGGGGAATTGTGTCTGTTATCCTAGTTATATTTATCCCTCAATCAACATCACTAAAAGCAGATTACCTGGTCATTACCACATTGCTGTTTGTGGGAGCTTGCTGTGCACACATTGAAAAAAGGAAAGAAAATTGGCTGCTGCATTTCCTACAGTCCAACAGTGGCTATACTTCAAAAGTGGCTGTAAAGCGCCTTCGAACATCCTGAGGTTGTGAATGGCACTATATAAATGCAAGTTTTTCTTAGTATCTCTTCTCTGCACCTTTCTCAGATCAGCGACATCCTTGCTGTAATGAAGGTACCGGAACTAAACACAATACTCCATCTCTCTACCTCCATTGATTCGATTCCCAGTTTAAACCACCTATTGTTTTTTTCACAGACATCAGACATTGTGAAGAGTACCAGAGTTTCCTAAACCATTAGTCAAATCTGCTTCACTTTGAATTTCAATTGGCAGTGACTGCTCAGAGGCAAAAGGAATCGACAAATGAAAACAACTTCAACAATGCCTCAATCGCAGGGGTGAAAAGTCTTCCCTCTGAAGCAGACACCTTAAACATGGAGCAGAATTGTGTCTTCCACCTTCCCCTACTGTAAATGCGGTACAATACTGCCCCCCCCGATTATCAAGATCCATGACGAGACCTTGAACAACATGGACCACTTCCCATACCTTGGGAGCCTACCATCAGCAAAGACAGACATCGATGACTAGGTCCAACACTGCTCTCAGTGTGCCAGTGCAGCCTTCGGTCACCTGAGGAAAAGATTGTTCGAAGACCAGGGTCTCAAACCCGGCACCAAACTAATGGTCTGCAGAGCAGTAATGATACCGGCCCTCCTTTATGCTTCAGAGACATGGACAATGTACAGCAGGCGCCTCAAAGCACTGGAGAAGTACCACCATTGCTGCCTCTACAAAATCCTGCAATCCATTGGCAGGATAGTGCACCGTCAGCTTTCTCTCTCAGGCCAACATTGAGACATTGACCACGCTCGATCAGCTCCAACGAGCGGGCCGCATGGTCTGCATGCCTGATACTCGACTCCCAAAACAAGCGCTCTACTCTGAGCTACGTCACGACAAGCGAGTCCCTGGAGGGCAGAGAAAACGCTTCAACAACACCCCTTGAAACCTCCTTGAAAAAATGTAACATCCCCACCGACTCTTTGGAATCCCTGGCCCAAGATCGCCCAAAGTAGAAGAGAAGCATCTGAAAAGGCGTTGAACACTGAGTCTCTTCGCCGGGAGCATGCGGAAGCCAAGTACAAACAGCAGAAGGAGCGTACGGCAAATCAAGCACCCCACCCACCCATCCCTTCAACCATCGTCTGCCCCACCTGTGACAGAGACTGTAGATCCCGCATTGGTCTCATCAGTCACCTTAGAACTGATTTTAGTGTGGAAGCAAGTCATCCTCGACTCCAGAGGACTGTCTAAGAAGAAGATGACGACAACTAAGAAAATCTCTCAGAATTCACTCCCAGAAAGCTTATTTTCTGTAACAATTCCGGTATAGCTAGAAACTGCTATAAAAAGGTATAAAACAGAGTTCTGTGATCTGAAACAGGATGGATTCTGTGTCTTATAGTCATAAGTCCTCTGCTCCATTTCTACCTTGATGTCAAAAGAATTTCTGAAGTTAGGCGGGGCGGGGGCGGAAGAAGAGAGGCTACATAAGAACATAAGAAATAGGAACAGGAGTAGGCCATACGCTCCGCTCAAGCCTTCTCCGCCATTCAATAAGATCATGACTGATCTGATCATGGACTCAGCTCCACTTCCCTGCCCACTCCCCATAACCCCTTATTTCCTTATCGTTTAAGAAACTGTCTATTTCTGTCTTAAATTTACTTAATGTCCCAGCTTCCACAGCTCTCTGAGGCAGCGAATTCCACAGATTCACAACCCTCAGAAGAAATTTCTCCTCATCTCAGTTCTAAATGGGCAGCCCCTTATTCGAAGATCGTGCCCTCTAGCTCGAGTCTCCCCCACTAATGGAAACATCCTCTCTGCATCCACCTTGTCAAGCCCCCTCATAATCTTATACATTTCATAAAATCACCTCTCAGTCTTCTGAATTCCAATGAGTAGAAGCCCAACCTACTCAACCTTTCCTCATAAGTCAACCCACTCATCCCCAGGATCAACCTAGTGAACCTTCTCTGAACTGCCTCCCCAGCAAGTATATCCTTTCGTAAATATGGAAACCAAACCTGCATGCAGTATTCCAGGTGTGACCTCACCATTATCCTGTACAGCTGAAACAAGACTTCCCTGCTTTTATACTCCATCTCCTTTGCAATAAAGGCCAAGATTCCATTGGCCTTCCTGATCACTTGCTGTACCTGCATGCTATCCTTTTGTGTTTCATGCACAAGTACCCCCAGGTCCCGCTGTACTGCAGCACTTTGCAATCTTTCTCCATTTAAATAATAACTTGCTTTTTGATTTTTTTTTTGCCAAAGTGCATGACCTCAGATTTTCCAACATTATACTCCATCTGCCAAATTCTTGCTCACTCACCTAGCCTGTCTATGTCCTTCTGCAGCCTCTTTATGTCCTCCTCACACATTACCTTTCCTCCCATCTTTGTATTGTCAGCAAACTTGGCTACGTTACACTCAGTCCCTTCCTCCAAGTCGTTAATATAGATTGTAAATAGTTGGGGTCCCAGCACTGATTCCTGCAGCACCCCACTCGTTACTGGTTGCCAACCAGAGAATGAAACATTTGTCCCAACTCTCTGTTCTCTGTTAGTTAGCCAATCCTCTATCCATGCTAATATATTACCCCCAACCCTGTGAACTTTTATCTTGTGCAGTAACCTTTTGTGTGGCACCTTGTCAAATGCCTTCTGGAAGTCCAAATACACCACATCCACTGGTTCCCCTTTATCCACCCTGTTCGTTACATCCTCAAAGAATTCCAGCAAATTTGTCAAACATGGCTTCCCCTTCATAAAGCTATGCTGACTCTGCTTGACCGAATTTTGCTTTTCCAAAAGTCCTGCTACTGCTTCTTTAATAATGGACTCCCAACATTTTCTCAACCACAGAGGTTAGGCTAACTGGTCTATAGTTCCTACTTTTTGTCTACCTCCTATTTTGAATAGGGGCATTTCATTTGCAGTTTTTCAATCTGCTGGGACCTCCCGAGAATCCAGGGAATTTTGGTAAATTACAACCAATGCATCCACAATCCCTGCCGCTACTTCTCATAAGATCCTAGGATGCAAGCCATCAGGTCGAGGGGATTTATCTGCCTTTAGTCCCATTATCTTACTGAGCACCGCCTCCTTAGTGATTGTGATTGTGTTAAGTTCCTACCCCCCTATAGCCCCTGGACTATCCACTGTTGAAATATTGTTAGTGTCCTCTACCGTAAGAACTGATACAAAATATTTGTTTAAAGTTTCTGCCATCTCCATGTTCCCCATTACTAATTCCCTAGTCTCGTCCTCTAAGGGACCAGCATTTACTGTAGCCACTTTTTTTCTTTTTATATACCTACAGAAAAGCTTACTATCTGTTTTTATATTTTGTGCTAGTTTACTTTCATAGTCTATCTTCCCTTTCTTAATCATTTTTTGTGTCATTCTTTGCTGGCTTTTAAAAGCTTCCCAATCTTCTGTCCTCCCACTAGTTTTGGCCACTTTGTATGCCCTTCTTTTTAAATCAGATACTGTCCTTTATTTCTTTAGTGAGCCACGGATGGCTTTCTTTTCTCTTGCATCCTTTCCTCCTTACTGGAATATATTATTCCTGAGAGTTGTGAAATATGTCTTTAAATGTACACCACTGTTCATCAACCGTCCCACACTTCAATCTATTTTCCCAGTCCACTTTAGCCCAGGCTGCCCTCATACCTTCATAGTTTCCTTTATTTAAGCTTAGTACGCTGGTTAGAGATCCAACTTTCTCACCCTCCATCTGAATTTGAAACTGAATCATGCTATGATCACTCATTCCAAGGGAATCCTTTATTAAGAGATTGTTTATTAATCCTATCTCACTAATCAGTCATGGTTAATCCAATTGGGTAACAAAGAGATTTCCTACATAACCGACTGACACTCACCATCAAGACTCATACATAAATAATGACCACTGTGGTGAGGGAGGGGTGGAGAGACCCTTACGTTCTGGAGTCAATCTTGTTTAGATAGAATTACAAAGAATTTATCGAATAAAAACAAACCATTCGGCCCAACTGGTCCATGCCGGTGTTTATGCTCCACACGAGCCCCCTCCCACCCCTCTTCATCTACCCCCATCAGCATACCCTTCTATTCCTTTACCCCCCCCCCCCGCCGTGTGTTTATCTAACTTCTCCTTGAATGCATCTGTGCTCTTTGCCTCAACTACCCCTTGTGGTAGTGATTTCATAGAAACATAGAAAATAGGTGCAGGAGTAGGCCATTCGGCCCTTCGAGCCTGCACCGCCATTCAATAAGATCATGGCTGATCATTCCCTCAAGTACCCCTTTCCTGTTTTCTCTCCATACTCCTTGATTCCCTTAGCCGTAAGGGCCATATCTAACTCCCTCTTGAATATATCCAATGAACTGGCATCAACAACTCTCTGCGGCAGGGAATTCCACAGGTTAACAACTTTGAGTGAAGAAGTTTCTCCTCATCTCAGTCCTAAATGGCCTACCCCTTATCCTAAGACTGTGTCCCCTGGTTCTGGACTTCCCCAACATCGGGAACAATCTACCCACATCTAACGAAGATTCCTGTCAGAATCTTGTATGTTTCTTTGAGATCCCCTCTCATCCTTCTAAACTCCAATGTATAAAGGCCCAGTTGATCAAGTCTCTCCTCATAGTTAGTCCAGCCATCCCTGGAATCAGTCTGGTGAACCTTCGCTGCACTCTCTCAATAGCAAGAACGTCCTTCCTCAGATTAGGAGACCAAAACTGAACACAATATTCCAAATGAGGCCTCACCAAGGCCCTGTATAACTGCAATAAGACTTCCCTGCTCCTATACTCAAATCCCCTAGCTATGAAGGCCAACATACCATTTGCCTTCTTCACCGCCTGCTGTACCTGTATGCCAACTTTTAATGACTGATGAACCATGACACCCCAGATCTCGTTGCACCTCCCCTTTTCCTAAGCTGCCATCATTCAGATAATATTCTGTCTTCGCGTTTTTGCCCCCAAAGTGGATAACCTCACATTTATCCACATTATACTGCATCTGCCATGCATTTGCCCACTCACCTAACCTGTCCAAGTCACCCTGCAGCCTTTTAGCATCCGCCTCACAGCTCACACTGCCACCCAGTTTAGTGTCATTTGCAAACTTGGAGATATTACACTCAATTCCTTCATCCAAATCACTGATGCTTATTGTAAAGAGCTGGGGTCCCAGCACTGAGCCCTGCGGCACTCCACTAGTCACTGCCTGCCATTCTGAAAAGGACCCGTTTATCCCGACTCTCTGCTTCCTGTCTGCCAACCAGTTTTCTATCCACGTTCTCTTTCCTCATTCTAACCACTCTCTGGGTAAAGAAGTTTCTCCTGAATTCCCGATTGGATTTATTAGTGGCTATCTTATATTTATGATCTCTAGTTTTTGCTGCCCACACAATTGGAAGCATCTTCTCTTCGTCTACCCTATCAAACCCTCTCATAAATCTAAAGACCTCTATTAAAGGTTTGGGGTGGGGTGGAGTGTATAAGTTGTGATACACAAGGTATTGCAGTTGTGTGGGACAGGATCAATGGACCAGATGGTCTTTACCTGTCCGTCATTGTTCGTATGTTCGTATCAGGTCTCCCCTCAGTCTTCTCTTCTCCAGAGAGAAGAGCCTCAGCTTGTTCAACCTTTCCTGATAGAACCCTTTCAGAAAGCACACACTTCCTTCCATCGGTCAGGGACACAGCCCAAGCTGTGAAATAGCAGTGAGTTAATCGACTACCCCACCCAACCCCTGAAGCTACGTAGATTATTATATTTCAATTTAAAGTTAACTTTGGAATGTTCAGACATTCTCAGATGTAGCGATTCAAACGTATCCAAAATGTCAGATTCAGAGGGCAGTTTTTAAAGAGAAGGTTTTCGTCAGAACCTGAGGACATATAAAGTTACGAATGACTGCTCACGGTAATGAGGGATGCAGGTTAATGTGTTCATAAGGCATTACTCTCTCCTCTAATGGAGGTGAGAACTCATTTAAAATAAACGATTAATGCCTGTGCTATGTGGAAAATTACTTTAGAAGTTACACTTTGTTAAATGTACCCTTTTGTAATAAAACAAAATGGAGTCTCAGTTCTCCCAGAAGCCCCTGCAGCAGACAGTTTTCTTCTGCATAAACATACCAACCTTGACTGATAGCTAATTAAAGAAAGGCAGCAACCTTGAATTTACCCTGCCTGTCCTGTTAGAATTATACTCCCTACTAATAACTGTCGCTGTGCTAAACCTTAGAAGTATTAGATAAAGGCTGTAGAGATATGTAGAGAATTAAAACAAGGATGTAATGTTAATTAAGTGATTGAAGAAATCCTTATCTGTATTTGCTGACCCCAAGGGCAGAACTGATACACGTGATGGAACCATAATTTCTTTGTTTGTTCTTCTGTATAAAGATAATGTGATTTTGTACCTCTATGGAAGTCTTCGCTGAGCCTTTGACTTAGTGAGACTTTTCCTTGCAGCAAGTAAATCTATTAAAGGGACATCTACCGAGCTGTTTGTGTCAGAGTTTCATGTTTTTTTAGTTAAATTGAGAGTCGAGATTTCGACAGCGACCACAAGATTGGTATAAGCACATACAAAATTGATGGGCAGGAAAAGACCAGCTGTCGCAAGCCTGCTCCACACTCATGATGGCCGGAACATCATGACTAGAGACTTTCTATCCATCCCTTGATGTGGCGACGTATCTGTATAACATTCCTCTGTCTTTTATTTAAGATAAGCAGGTTAATGTTGTTGGTTAAATAGAGGAAAAACACATTAATGCCCTGGGTACTAATAATAGTACACCAATCGGGAATTCAGAAGAAACTTCTTTACCTAAAGAGTGGTGAGAATGTGGAACTCGCTGGCACAGGAAGTGTTTGAAGCGAATAGCATAGATGCATTTAAAGGGGAGGCTAGACAAGCATATGAGGGAGAAAGGAATAGAGGGTTATGCTGATAGATTTAGATGAGGAAAGATGGGAGGAGGCTTGAGTGGAGCATAAATGCCGGCATGGACTGGTTGGGCCGAATGGCCTGTTTCTGTGCTGTATATCCTACGTAATCCTGTGTAACAATGGCCAAAGTGTGATTTCAACCCAGATGGTTCTTACTTTCAAAATATCTCTTTGAACTTTATACATAGAGCAAATACACCCCCTGATCGGCCTGAAGACCAACCCCTCACCCCATCCCAATGCACCGACACTGCCCCTTTATAACACAACAGTACCAGCAGTCCACTTGTATCAAACAGGGGCCAGTTATCAATGGTTGCTCTATTTATTTGTTTGCCAGCAAGATCTTCAAAAGCCACTTGAGACGATACAATTTATAGGATATATAAATCACCGCTGTGTAGACCCTATTCTTAGTACAGTGCACCACACAGCTGCAAACATCTGCAGCGTCCAGCTAAGTATATTAGCTCATCAGCTCCCTGGAGTGAGAGCGCGAAAGAGTTGAATTATATAGCGCCTTTCACAACCTCTGGTTATCCCAAAGCGCTTTAAATCCAATGAATTACATTTGAAGTATAGTCACTGTTCTAATGTAGGAAATGCGGCAGCCAATTTTCACACAGCAAGCTCCCGCAAACAGCACTGTGATAATGACCAGATAATCTGATTTTTAGTGATGTTGGTCGAGGGTTCAATATTGGCCAGGCCACCGGGGATAACTTCCCTGCTCTTCTTCGAAATAGTATCATAGGATTTTTTAACGTCCACCTGAGAGAGCAGACCGGGTCTCAGTTTAACATCTCATCTGAAAGACGGCACCTCCGACAGTGCAGCGTTCCCTCAGCACTGCACTGGAGTGTCAGCCTGGATTTTTGTGCTCAAGCCTCTGGAGTGGGAAAGGAGAGAGAGTGCTATCCACTGAGCCACGGCTGAAAGGGCCGAGTGTGTTGATGAGTTCCAAGGGAGTGGGCCTAATTGGATCGCTCTTTTAAAGAGTTGGCACAGGCACGATGAGCCGATTGGTCTCCTTCTGTGCTGTAAGATTCTCATTCATTCATAGGCAGTCCCTCAGAATCGAGGAAGACTTGCTTCCACTCTAAAAATGAATCCTTAGGTGGCTGAACAGTCCAATACGAGAGCCACAGTCCCTGTCACAGGTGGGACAGACAGTCGTTGAGGGAAAGGGAGGGTGGGACTGGTTTGCCGCATGCTCTTTCCGCTGCCTGCGCTTGATTTCTGCATGCGCTCGCCGACAAGACTCGAGGTGCTCAGCGTCCTCCCGGATGCACTTCCTCCACTTAGGGCGGTCTTTAGCCAGGGACTCCCAGGTGTCGGTGGGGATGTTGCATTTTATCATCAAGGAGTCTTTGAGGGTGTCCTTGTAACGTTCCCTCTGCCCACCTTTGGCTCGCTTGCCATGAAGGAGTTCCGAGTAGAGCGCTTGCTTTGATTTCTATGATTCATCTGACATATTTAAAGGGACATCACCTTTATGAAAAGTTATTTGGCAGCTGGACCCCTGGGCTCAGGATGGGAAAAGTCAGTTACGATTGCAATCCAGAAGACCCTGCTGGAATTATAGCGCGAGGACATCAGGTTAGAAGAGCAGTAAGACTTGGCTGTGAGGTCCACCACAGTTAGGGGGTCTCTTGCTACTCACCAGAAATAATGGACACTTGAGCAGGATACACAGAGCATTAGCCTCATAAGGGATTCGAGGATTTCAGGAAAGGAGGGGAGAGTGTGCAAAGTAAAGAAGAACACAAAATAATTATTCATTCATTATTGCTGTAGATCATGAGTGATGAAGTCAGCTGCTTTCCCTTGACAGAGAGATCACACACCATACCCGAGGGGCATGCTAGAGTGGGTTTTAGTGTTATTTTTAAAATTAAGGCATTTTCTTCTTTTTTGTCTCTCACTTCAGGACTGCAATCAGTTATCAGGAGGCCCCATCAAAGTGCTGGCAAATGCAAGGGTGAATCAGCAATGAGCCCTTAAAGCAATCATGGCCACTCATGATGTGTCGAGCTGTGGCTCAGTGGGCAGCACTCTTGCCTCTGGGTCGGAAGATTGTGGGTTCAAGTCTCATTCCAGAAATTCGAGCACGAAAATCTAGGCTGACACTTCAGCACAGTACTGAGGGAGTGAGTGGTGCACTGTTGGAGATGGTGTCTTTCGGATGAGACATTAAACTGAGGCCGTCTGCTCTCAGGTTGCTCCAAAAGATCTCATGGCATTATTTCAAAGAGGAGCAGGGGAGTTCTCCCCGGTGTCTTGGCCAATAACACTGGAAAAAAAAACAGATTATCTGGTCATTATCATGTTGCTGTTTGTGGGAGCTTGCTGTGTGCAAGTTGGCTGCTGTGTTTCCTACATTACAACAGCGACTACACTTCAAAACTACTTCATTGGCTGCAAAGCGCTTGGGGACATCCTGAGGTCATGAAAGGTGCTATAAAAATGCAAGTCTTTCTTTCTTTCTATATTTCCACTGGGCAGCTGCGGGTGAGTAACTTGGCAGATTGACGAGAAGACTGTTGTGTGACTGAATCACCCAAAATAATGAAATTATTTTTTGAAATCAGCTCAACTAAACCAAATCATTAAATAAAAAGCGAGGACGAGAAACCCTGGACAGTAGAAGATGCTGGGAATATGCAGCAGTCTCCGGGAGAGGAGGCTACCTCTTTCTATATGTTCTTGTGGGCAACACAGGCAAGTCAGTATTTATTGCTTCCCCCAATGATCTAGGTTTTCCTTATAAGAACATAAGAAATAGGTGCAGGAGTCGGCCATTCGGCCCCTCGAGCCTGCTCCGCCATTCAATGAGATCATGGCTGATCTTCGACCTCAACTCCACTTTCCTGCACTGTCCCCATATCCCTGGATTCCCTTAATATCCAAAAATCTATCGACCTCGGTCTTGAATATACTCAAAGACTGAGCCTCCACAGCCCTCTGGGGTAGAGAATCCCAAAGATTCACCACCCTCTGAGTGAAGAAATTTCTCCTCATCTCTGTCCTAAATGGCCGACCCCTTATTCTGAGACTGTGACCCCTGGTTTTAGTCTCCCCAGCCCAGGAGAAACATCCTCCCTGCATCTACCCTGTCAAGCCCTGTAAGAATGTTGTATGTTTCAATGAGATCACCTCTCATTCTTCTAAACTCGAGAGAACATAGGCCTAGTCTACTCAGTCCCTCAATTGTCAAATGAAATCACCGCATGCCACTAGGGTAATGGGGGGTGTGGTGGGGTGGTGGGGGAACGAGATTTGGATATGTGAACAAGGGGAAAGAGAGGGAAGCATCAGAGACAGCTGAAGGATGGTCGCTATCTTGGTGTCGAAAGAATTTCTGGGTGGGGGGGGTGGTTCGCCCATTGTAAATTGGTGGAAACCCTGGAGAAATGGTTTAAATGGCTCTTTACGATGTTTTTCACAGTTTCATCTTCCTTCAAAGTTGTAGCCTCGGTTTCAACAACTCCTTTGAAGGATGACACCTCCGACAGTGCTGGACTCCTTCAGTACTGCTCTGGAGTATTCGTTTAGGCACCAGTCTCTGGAATGGGGCTTGAACCCATGGCCTTCTGAGTCAGAGGTGAGAGTTCTACCACTCAGCCAGTTAAAAATAAAAGTAAAATAACATTCAATAAAACTTTTTTTTTTGGGCCGGGGGGGTGGGGGTGTGGGAGGAGCCCAGCCTTGCTATATTGCGGTAGCATGTAACTGAAGCCTGCCACAGACATCGTGGTCCCCCACATCTTCCAAGGGTGGCTACCCCAATGCAGCCAGGAGTGCCACAAGAAGTCTGACTAAAATATTAATTGTTGAAGGACAGTCGATTAGTCGGATTGTCCTGGAGTCGCCAGGAATTAAAGATTAATCTCCAGAACACTGCTGGGAGTTACACAGGAGAAAAAAAAAAATCATAAAAACCAAACAAAATTGTGCTTCTTTTCATTTTCTTTGAACACTTCCATTTATCAGTTATGAACATATTGCAGATGGGGGTAGCGGAAGCCGTTTTACTATTGGTCAAGATTAAGCCAATTGGGTGACAAAGAGTCCGCTCCCTTTCCAATTGGCTGTGGGAAGGCAGTGTGTCTGGGGGATGGACCAATGGCGGGAGTTTAGGGGCGGGACAGTTTTGAGGCAAGAGGCCATGTGACAAAACCTCCAGGAATACAACAACAACAACTTGTATTTATACAGCACCATTAACGTCGTAAAACATCCCAAGGCACTTCACAGGAGCGTTACCAAACAAAATTTGACTCTGAACCACATATATTAGGGCAGATGACCAAAAGCTTGGTCAAAGAGGTAGGTTTTAAGGAACATCTTAAAGGAGAAAAGAGAGTTAGAGAGGTTTAGCGAGGGAACTCCAGAACTTAGGGCCTTGGGCAGCTAAAGGCATGGCCGCCAATGGTGGAGCAACTAAATCGGGGCTATGCAAGAGGGAAGAATTGGAGGAGAGCAGATATCTTTGGGGGGGGGGGGGTTGTAGGGCTGGAGGAGGTGACAAGAGATAGGGAGGGGCGAGGCCATGGAGAGATTTGAAAATAAGGATGAGAATTTCTAAATTGAGGCATTGCTTAACCAGGATCAAGACAGTGAGCGCACGGGTGTTAGGTGTTAGAGTTTACGGAGGATGGAAGGCTGGCCAGGGGTGTGTTGGAACAGTCCAGTCTAGAGGCAATGAAGGCATGGATGGGGGTTTCAGAAGCCAATGAGCTGAGGCAGAAGCTCATCTCCGGGTCAAATATGACACCAAGGTTGCAACCAGTCTGCTTCAGCCTCAGACAGTTGCCAGGGAGAGGGATGGAGTCGATGGCTTGGGAACGGAGTGTGTGGTGGGGACCAAAGATAATCACAGAATCATAGAATCATAGAAGTTTACAGCACGGAAGGAGGCAATTTCAGCCCATCGTGTCCATGTCGGCCAACAAGCTGCTATCCAGACCACCTTCCAGCTCTTGGTCCGTAGCCCTGCAGGTTACGGCACGTCAGGTGCACATCCAAATCTTTTTAAATGTGGTGAGGGTTTCTGCCTCTACCACCCTTTCAGGCAGTGAGTTCCAGACCCCCACAACCCTCTGCGTGAAGAAATTTCCTCTCAAATCCCCTCTAAACCTGCTACCAATTACTTTAAATTTTATGCCCTCTGGTTATTGACCCAATCAGTTAAGGGAAATAGGCCCTTTCTATCCACTATATCTAGGCCCCTCAATGTTATACACCTCAATGAGGTCTCCCCTCAGCCTTCTCTGTTCCAATGAAAATAAATCCAGCCTATCTAATCTGTCCTCATAGCTTAGATGCTCCACTCTCGGCAACATCCTCGTAAATCTCCTCTGTACCCTCTCCAGTGCAATCACGTCCTTCCTGTAATGCAGTGCCCAGAATTGCACGCAGTACTCCAGCTGTGGCCTAACCAGTGTTTTATACAGTTCAAGCATAACCCCCCACTGCTCTTGTATTCTATGCCTCGGCTAATAAAGGCAAACATTCCGTATGTCTTCTTAACCACCTTATCTACCTGGCCTGCTACTTTCAGGGATCTGTGGACATGCACTCCGAGGTCCCTTTGTTCCTGTACACTTCTCAGTAATGTGAATTCCCTTTCCTGGTTAGGCCTCCCAAAATGCATTGCCTCACACTTCTCTGAATTAAATTCCATTTGCCACTATTCTGCCCACCTGATTGCTATCCTCCTGCAGTCCGCAGCTTTCTTCTTCATTATCAATCACACAGCCGATTTTAGTATCATCTGCAAACCTCTTAATCATACCCCCTATATTCAAGTCTAGATCATTGATACATGTAATGGCTTTGGTCTTCCCAATATTTAGTTGGGGGAAATTTCTGCTCATCCAGAGACAGTGGAGGGGTCAAGAGAGCTGGTGGTGGGGTAGAGTTGGGTGTCGTCAGCGTACTGACGCTGTGTTTTCGGATACACCCGACCAGAGTTGGCAACCCAAGTCATTAGTGTAGCCAGAATTCCCATCATGCTGGAAATACGGGTCAGGTTTCTGCCGAAGGGGAAAATCTCAAGCAGTATGCCGGTTGTCAAAGCAAGCAAACTTGCCACTACATCAAGATACCATGCAGCTAAATTCAGTGCATCAGGACTCGCAGTGTGACTGTGCCTATCTGCCAGTATTGCAGACTATTTACTGGCTATAGCCTTTGGGTTCACGTAAACAGGTTTGACAATCCATGCAAGCATTATTTAATAATGTAAGCTGTTTGCAGTCGCTTGCTCTGTGTTTTTTTTTAAATCGCTAAAATGTCTGATTATACTTCACTATGGAAACAAGCCTTGTTGCACACAGTCAGGAGCTGATTTTTCCCCAATTGGTGATCTGGCAAATGGCCACCTGTGGGCACAGTCAATGCACAGCTTGATTTACAAAATATGCCGCTACAGTAATCTCTCAGCAAGTGCAAGAACTAAAAGACACAATTAAACTTTCACTGTCGCTGAAGAGAGCTTCGAAAGCATTTACGTTGTGCCACTTGCAGGTGTGAAATATCCGGTTTATAATGGCAAATGGGCCTGTTGTACAAATGGCCTCAATCCAACTCCCATTTGTTGTGGCGCAACTGCTCACGGATTTACATATCAAAGAATGTGGAGGCTGGAAAGATGCTGTGTCATGTTATTCCACAAACATAGAACATATTCAAATCCCTCTGTGGCCTCGGCCCTCGCCCCTCCCTATCTCTGTAACCTCCTCCAGCCCCACATTCCTCCCAGATGTCTGCCCTCCTCAAATTCTGGCCATTCCAGAGCATTCCTGATTTTAATCGCTCTGCCATTGGCGGCCGTGCCTTCAGTTACCAAGGACCGAAGCTCTGGAATTCCTTCCCAAAACGTCTCTACCTGGTTTTCCTCCTTTAAAATGCTCCGTAAAACTTGCCTCTTTGACAAAGCTTTTGGTCATCTGCTCTAATTTCTCCTCCTGTGGCTCGGTACCAAATTTTGTTTGATAATGCTCCTGTGTCAGATCAACAATGATATTATTAAATGGCGGAGCAGGCTTGAGGGACCAAATGGCCTACTCCTATTTCTTATGTTCTTATGTGAAGCGCCTTGGGAAGTTTTACTATGCTAAAGGCGCTACATAAATGCAAGTTGTTGTTGTAGTTGTGCCACAGTCTGCTAATTTGGGGCAAAGTGCAGCATTGGGCTAACAATCAGAGAGCTTGAGAGTTCAAATCCCACCGTGGCAAATTGAATTGAATAAATCTGGTAAATGGTGGATCAGGAGAAATGACGACCATGAGTGCTTCCTGACAGTCAGAAACACCTAACTAGTTCACGCTGGCCTACACAGGATCACAGTCTCATGCGACGTGGATGGCTCTTAATGCTTTCTGAAGTAACAAAGCAAGATGGTCAGTCGGTTAAAAACAATGATCCAGTCGCCACTTTCTCAGGGCAACTACACATTGGCTACAAGTGTCGTCCATATTCCAATTGACTGAGACGGTTACACAAATAAATAATAATCGTCATATTGGCCCCGAACTCACAGCCCCTACGGGCGCATACGAGATGCGCACGCTTCTGTAGGGACCCCGCAAGTTCCGGGTTTAGGCATATGAAGCGCATGCATCTAAACCCGGAACTTGAGATCCGTCACAAATCTATTTGCCCAACTTCTGCCCAGCAAGGGCCCTTGAAATTCTTATGCCCGATAAAAGGCGGCGCAAGGCCTGATTTTATCAGCGCAAGCCTTTTACAGGACAGAAAAAATAAAGTTTTTTCAATACTTTAAACATTTAAAATCCTGTTAAGGTAAGTTTATTTTTCGACCCGTTAAAATATATCAATTTATTTTTCAAAAAATTAAATTAAAAAAAATTATTAATTAAATTCCATTTTGATTAATTTTAAGTGTGTGATGTTTAAAAAAAAAATTATTTTCAGTGTTTGTGGGCGTGCTCCCATTCATACTTGTGGCGATTCAGGCAGATGCAGCACTCCCTCAGTACTTTACTGGAGTGTCAGCCTAGATTTTTGAACTCTAGTCCCTGGAGTGGGATTATGAACCCACAACTTTCTGACTCAGAGGTGAGTGTGCTACCCACCGAGCCACTGCTGACACAGGGGAGCAAAAGTCCAGTGGTCCCGCCCAATGTCCATAGAACCACGCAGCACAGAAGGAGGCCATTCAGCCCATCGTGCCTGTGACGACAAATGGCCAATTTTCTTCGTGCGTGTGCCCAGGCAGCCAGTGTTGACAGTCTAAAACAAACTTATCGTTAAAGAGGAGCTGCATTGCTGGGGGTTAAGTACAAGGTAAAGCAAGTACTTACCTCAGTTAATTGCCAGCTAATTTGTTTTGTTCTTAAAATCAATTAGTTGGTTCAATAATCTCTAGTTACAGGGGGCCTCGGGGAATGCTGCAGAGTGACGTGGGGCAAGATGATTTCCTGCAATCACAGCTGCTCCGTAACAGTCCTCCCAGCATCTCCTGAGCTGACTGTGTTATGGAGCAAAAATCCCCAGAGACTCTCCCTCCCCCACGATGCCTTATGTCACTCCAGTATCTGCTCTTCCAATATGTAATTGTGATTATTAATATAATTAATTTAGAAAGATAGACTTGCATTTATATAGCGCCTTTCACGACCTGCGGACGTCTCAAAGTGCTTTACAGCCAATTAAGCACTTTTGGAGTGCAGTCACTGTTGTAATGTAGGAAACGTGGCAGTCAATTTGCGCACAGCAAGGTCCCACAAACAGCAATGATCTGATAATCTGTTTTTGTGATGTTGATTGAGGGATAAATATTGGCCAGGGCACCGGGGATAACTCCCATGCTCTTCTTCAAAATAGTGCCATGGGATCTTTTACGTCCATCTGAGAGAGCAGACGGGGCCTCGGTTTAATGTCTCATCCAAAAGACAGCACCTCCGACAGTGCAGCACTCCCTCAGCACTGCACTGGAATGCCAGTCTAGATTTTTGTGCTCAAGTCCCTGGAGTGGGAACCCACAACCTTCTGACTCTGAGGCGAGTGTGCTAACCACGGAGGCACAGCTGACACTCCAAAAACATTATAGTCGCTGGCACTTACATAGAAAATAGGTGCAGGAGTAGGCCATTCAGCCCTTCTAGCCTGCACCGCCATTCAATGAGTTCATGGCTGAACATGCAACTTCAGTACCCTCTTCCTGCTTTCTCGCCATACCCCTTGATCCCCCTAGTAGTAAGGACTTCATCTAACTCCCTTTTGAATATATTTAGTGAATTGGCCTCAACTACTTTCTGTGGTAGAGAATTCCACAGGTTCACCACTCTCTGGGTGAAGAAGTTTCTCCTCATCTCGGTCCTAAATGGCTTACCCCTTATCCTTAGACTGTGACCCCTGGTTCTGGACTTCCCCAACATTGGGAACATTCTTCCTGCATCTAACCTGTCTAAACCCTTCAGAATTTTAAACATTTCTATGAGGTCCCCTCTCATTCTTCTGAACTCCAGTGAATACAAGCCCAGTTGATCCAGTCTTTCTTGATAGGTCAGTCCCACCATCCCAGGAATCAGTCTGGTGAATCTTCGCTGCACTCCCTCAATAGCAAGAATGTCCTTCCTCAAGTTAGGAGACCAAAACTATACACAATACTCCAGGTGTGGCCTCACCAAGGCCTTGTACAACTGTAGCAACACCTCCCTGCCCCTGTACTCAAATTCCCTCGCTATGAAGGCCAACATGCCATTTGCTTTCTTAACCGCCTGCTGTACCTGCATGCCAACCTTCAATGACTGATGTACCATGACACCCAGATCTCGTTGCACCTCCCCGTTTCCTAATCTGTCACCATTCAGATAATAGTCTGTCTCTCTGTTTTTACCACCAAAGTGGATAACCTCACATTTATCCACATTATACTTCATCTGCCATGCATTTGCCCACTCACCTAACCTATCCAAGTCACTCTGCAGCCTCATAGCATCCTCCTCGCAGCTCACACTGCCACCCAACTTAGTGTCATCCGCAAATTTGGAGATACTACATTTAATCCCCTCGTCTAAAACATTAATGTACAATGTAAACAGCTGGGGCCCCAGCACAGAACCTTGCGGTACCCCACTAGTCACTGCCTGCCATTCTGAAAAGTACCCATTTACTCCTACTCTTTGCTTCCTGTCTGACAACCAGTTCTCAATCCACGTCAGAACACTACCCCCAATCCCATGTGCTTTAACTTTGCACATTAATCTTTTGTGTGGGACCTTGTCGAAAGCCTTCTGAAAGTCCAAATATACCACATCAACTGGTTCTCCCTTGTCCACTTTACTGGAAACATCCCCAAAAAATTCCAGAAGATTTGTCAAGCATGATTTCCCTTTCACAAATCCATGCTGACTTGGACCCATCATGTCACCTCTTTCCAAATGCGCTGCTATGACATCCTTAATAATTGATTCCATCATTTTACCCACTACTGAGGTCAGGCTGACCGGTCTATAATTCCCTGTTTTCTCTCTCACTCCTTTTTTAAAAAGTGGGGTTACATTGGCTACCCTCCACTCCATAGGAACTGATCCAGAGTCAATGGAATGTTGGAAAATGACTGTCAATGCATCCGCTATTTCCAAGGCCACCTCCTTAAGTACTCTGGGATGCAGTCCATCAGGCCCTGGGGATTTATCGGCCTTCAATCCCATCAATTTCCCCAACACAATTTCCCGACTAATAAAGATTTCCCTCAGTTCCTCCTCCTTACTAGACCCTCTGACTCCTTTTATATCCGGAAGGTTGTTTGTGTCCTCCTTAATGAATACCGAACCAAAGTACTTGTTCAATTGGTCTGCCATTTCTTTGTTCCCCGTTATGACTTCCCCTGATTCTGACTGCAGGGGACCTACGTTTGTCTTTACTAACCTTTTTCTCTTTACATATCTATAGAAACTTTTGCAATCCGCCTTAATGTTCCCTGCAAGCTTCTTCTCGTACTCCATTTTCCCTGCCCTAATCAAACCCTTTGTCCTCCTCTGCTGAGTTCTAAATTTCTCCCAGTCCCTGGGTTCGCTGCTATTTCTGGCCAATTTGTATGCCACTTCCTTGGCTTTAATACTATCCCTGATTTCCCTTGATAGCCACGGTTGAGCCACCTTCCCGTTTTTATTTTTACGCCAGGCAGGAATGTACAATTGTAGTAGTTCATCCATGCGGTCTCTAAATGTCTGCCATTGCCCATCCACAGTCAACCCCTTAAGTATCATTGTCCAGTGATTACCTAGAATGTTGCCCAAAGCCCTGGAATTCTCTCCCTAAACCTCTCAACCTCTTTTCCCTCCTTTAAGCTGCTCCATAAAACCTACCCCTTTCATCTGCCATATCTCCTTAATGTGGTTCGGTGTAAAATTTTGCTTGACAACGCTCCTGTGAAGCGCTTTGCGATTTTTCACTACGTTAAGCTCACATATTAAATATAAAAATGCAAGTTGTTGTTGTAGTTACTACACGGTTCCCCTTTAACTCCGACCAGCTGGCTGGCAGCATTGCTTTAGAAAATAAGGTGTGAAGCTCTGCAATTCTAAACAATAGCTCACGGCAATGTTGGAAGTATTTTTTTTATTTACAAGCGTGGTTGAAATCTTGAAGCAGTTATGTTGTCATGGAATACATGAATAGCTCAACAACGCATTGGACCTGAAGTTATTTCCCGGCTGAAAGTTTAACCCCTTCACTGGGCGGCAATGGTGACAGACTCAAATAGCAGCTCACATTACAGCAGACCGAGCCAGCAGTCTCCGTTTCTATCTGTAACACAGTTAATAGCCTCTCTAACTTTGCCTATAGACCCCTCCCCCCAGGGAGTGTTTTTAAATTTGGCGCTTCTGTAGTTTAGACCAATGGAGAATGATGTCACTGTTCTCTTACAAAGCTGAGACAGATTACTTTACTCTCATTGAAACATACAAAATTCTTAAGGGGTTTAACAGGGTTAATGCTGGGAGAATGTTTCCCCTGGCTAGGGGGTCTAGAACTTGGGGTCACAGTCTCAGAATAAGGGGTCGGCCATTTAGAACCAAGATGAGGAGAAACGTCTTCACTCAGAGGGTGGTGAATCTTTGGAATTGTCTACCCCAGAGGGCTGTGAGTAGGGAACATAGTGGTTATGTTGCTGGACTAGTAATCCGGAGGCCTGCACCATAGTAGCTGGGGAATTTAAATTCAGTTCATTAAATAACTATGGCATAAAAAGCTAGCATCAATAATGGTGACCATGAAACTATCGGATTGTTGCACAAACCTAATGGTTCGCTAATGTTCTTTTGAAAAGGAAATCTGCCGTCCTTACCCGGTCTGGCCTATACGTGACTCCAGACCCACAGCCATGTGGTTGACTCTTAACTGCCCTCTGAAATGGCCTGGCAAGCCACTCAGTTACCACACGACTGGAGCGGTTCAAGAAGGCAGCTCATCACCACCTTCTTGAGGGCATTTAGGGATGGGCAATCAATGCTGGCCTTGTCAGCAATGCTCACATCCCAGGAATGAATATTAAAAAAAAATATTTTAGGCGGAGATTGATAGATATTTTGGATATTGAGAGAACCAAAGGATATGGGGATAGTGCGGGAAGGTGGAGTTGAGGTTGAAGATCAGTCATGATCTTATTGAATGGCAGAGCAGGCTCAAGGGGCTGAATGGCCTACTCCTGCTCCTATTTCTTATATTCTTATTCCCACAGCAGAAACATGGACCCACATTTTGAAGGATACTCAATAAGCTCGCTGTTTTAGTCTCGAGTGTTTGTGCTAAGAGGAACCACAATTATCCTTCGAAAAACTAAAACACGGACAAAAAACTTGAAACAGCAGGAATCAGAAAGGTCCATTTAGCCAAGCAGGCTTGCTCTGCTCATCCGGTTCAAGAAGAGGAGCCATTGAAGCTATTCTCATTCTGCTGCATCTTATAATGGACAAGCTGATTTTCTGTCTTGGTTCGTCCAGTTGTGCACAGACATCTTAGCAGTTTCCCCCCCTCGATTCCTGGGGCACTAAAAGTTCAATTACCACCCTGATGGAGGTCAACATATTCAGCGTGAATCAGGGATCAAACCTGGGGGGCTCAGTACCACACTGGCTGAAATGGGACCATATATTTAACCACACTGGCGGCAATGGGATCATCTATCCTGGGAATCCCTGGCCCAAGACCGCCCAAAGTGAAGGAAAAGCATCCGAGAAGGCGCTGAACACCCAGAGTCTCGTCGCCGAGAGCAAGCTGAAGCCAAGCGTAGATAGCGTAAGGAGCGTGCGGCAACCCAAGCCCCCCACCCACCCGTTCCTTCCACCATTGTCTGCCCCACCTATGACAGAGACTGTAGGTCCCGCATTGTACTCTTCAGTCACCTGAGAACTAATTTTTAGTGTGGAAGCAAGTCATCCTCGACTCCGAGGGACTGCCTATGATGATGATGATGGATATATTTACCCCCACTGGCTGAAATGGCACCATTTATTTACCCCCACTGGCTCAGATGGCACCATTTGTTTGTTCCAGCCAGTGTGGTACTTTCACTTGTTTATTATCAGCTCTGTAAGTACAGAGCAAGAGACTTCTCTAAGCTTAAAGGTCAAAGGTTACCCTCAGTTCTCAGAGAGCAACGATTCTTGTTCGATTGCCTTCCCCGTCAAAAAAGCAAAGCAGACGCCATTTAGTTCCATGTGACTACATTTTAACCAAACCTATCAGCCTATGGTCTCCTTGTTTAAAAGATAAAATAGGTTCACATTCAAAGTGCCGCATGACATCTTCTTGAACTGCTTTGCCTATTTATGCTGGACTGGATGAAGAGAGAGTTTGAAGTGCCTCTACAGTAATGCAAATTTAATCTATTTTCTACAGATGCCACTATTAATGACCCTTCCATTTGTGTTCACAATACATCAAACAAAGAGCAATTTTCGGACACTTAAGCCATTCAGAGAGTATTAGTAAAGCATTTAGTCTTCAGACTGGATGCTTTTACTGTTCTGGAAGTCAGTAGCATGTAATGAACTCACCATCCCCTGTTCATTGACCTATTTGGAAAAAGTGCAAGCTGTCTGCCGAGCATTGAATCACAATAATTCAACTACTTACTTCTTTGGGGTCGTGCCTGGACCTATTATCAATTCGCCCAGTAACACTTGCAATGTTACAGTGGCATTCAATGTAAACATGCAGCTTTCCAGGGCCCCCGGATTTACTGGGCAGAGCACATGTGTTACACCACGCTCTGCCGCTCCAACAACGGCTCTCACACGGAGTTGAGTGAAAGTATTTCAGCTGCTGCCGTTCAATGTGCAGGGCTCAGAAACCGGAGGCAAGCACCTGCTGGAACCGCCAGTCCCGGCACTCAATATAACAGCAGCATTTTTGTGAGACTGAGAGAGGGCGGCTTACCATCACCACCCTTCTCACAGATTCAACGCCCAAAAGACATGGGATTCATTCAAAACCCTCCTTTTGTTTATCTGCAACTGCTGATTATTTCAAATTTTAATTTTTTTCATTGCAACAAGGGCCATGCGTCAATGCGGAAGCAGCTGAGGGGATACACAGAGCCTGACATCGGTAGCAGCTGAATTTATATCAAAGGCAATGCATTCATTAACCTCAAGTTTCAACATTCCTTTCATTTCAAGTGCGGATGCCAAGTTATGATAAGGACCCCCAGTTCCGATGGGACATCTGCACTGTTCGTCTCTGCAACGCTGTGAAGCGATATCAGCGAACCCACCCACCCCAGATATCTGCGCTCCTCAAATTCTGCCCTCTTGAGCATCCCTGATGATAAATCGCTCAACCATCCGCGGCCGTGCCTTCTATTGCCTGGGCCCCAAGCTCTGGAACTCCCGCCCTAAACCTCTCCGCCTCTCTACCTCTCTTTCCTCCTTTAAGACGCTCCATAAAACCTACCTCTTTGACCAAGCTTTTGGTCACCTGCCCTAATTTCTCCTTATGTGGCTCGGTGTCAGATTTCTTGTCTCATGATACTCCTTGGGACGTTTTACGACGTTAAAGATGCTATATAAATACAAGTTGTTGTTGTTGTGGTGACAACTCAGGAATGTGCAGTACCGCTGCAATGAACAGGCATAATGCCAGAATTTGCTGCTGGGTGCAAGACACCCCTTTTCAGCCTCTTGGAACAGGTTCCCAGACCATCAGCTGGATTGAAGTTTGGGGTTGAAACCACAGATTGTGCAAACTGGCCACAAACACACAAACGCATTTGTATGAAGCTCCTGTGTTTGCTTTCTCAACGAGGCGGTGACCGCATTTAAAATAAATGGTCGGCACACTTATTAAAACTGTGGATTAAAGGCATGTTGCCTAAATATGTTAACACATTCGCTACTCAAACCACATGGCACAATTTCAACCCCTTTACCCTAGACATTCCTGCTGCCGATGTTGCCGGACGCTCCTCAGCAAATCTGTGCAGCTTTTCCTTCCTGTGCTATTTTAACACAGGCATTGGCACCTTTATTTTAAGCAGGTCAACATCTCCATTAAAATAGTAGAATGTCATCCATACACCTTTGAGCGTTGATTTATGGCAGAGCAGGCTCAAGGCCTACTCCTATCCCATCCAATGTTTCATTCGCTAATACGAACAGTAATTTCCAGGTTTCACTTCCATCTTTAAAAAAGAATGAACTTGCCTTCATATGGACCTTATCTCATCGATATCTCTAAGTGCGTCACGTAGAATAAATTCCTTTTAAAGTGTCGCACTCTTGCTAACTAGGCAGTCTTGGCAGCCATGAGGTGCACAGAAATATTGCACAGTCTGCAAAAGAAAATAATGCCTTGCATTCATATAGCGCCTTTCACGACCTCGGGACGTCTCAAAGCACTTTACAGCCAATGAAGGGATTTTTGACGTATTAGTTACTATTGTAATGTGGGGAAGGCGGCAGCCAATTTGCACACAGCAAGCTCTCACAAACAGCAATGCGATAATGACTAGATAATCTATTTTTAGTGATGTTAATTGAGGGATAAATATTGGCCAGGACACCCAGGAGAACTCCCCATCTCTTCTAAATAATGCCATGGGATCTTTTACATCCACCTGAAGGGTCAGCCAGAGCCTCGGTTTGTCTCATCTGAAAGGCAGCACCTCCAACAGTGCAGCACTCCCTCAGCACTGCAATGGAGTGTCAGCCTAGAGTTTTGTGTTCAAGTTTCTGGAGTGGGACTTGAACCCACAACCTTCTGACTCAGAGGCAAGAGTGCTACCCACTGAGTCACTGAACAATGAGGTGATTGACCAGCCAATCTATTTTTGGTGATGTGGGTTAACAGAAGAATGTTCACCAGAGCACTGAGGAAATTGCGCTGTGGAATCTTCACCCGCGCACCTACGTGAGGCCTCATTTTATTGTCTCAGATGAAGGACGGCACCTCCGACAGTGCGGCACCCCCTCAGCACTGCACTTAAATGATAGCCTAGATTTTGTGCTCGAGCACTGGAGGGGGATGGGACACCTGATCTTCTGACTCAAAGGGCGAGATGGGGGGGGTTGGGAGAAAGAGAGACAAAATGTTCTAACCCAACAGCACTCACTCTTCCAGTCAGCTGACATTCTAAATCCTGATTCGCACTACATCTGCGTAAACACCACAAAGATGCATGATGATCTTCAAACAGTGAAGCAGCAGCAATGGAAGCCATGAATTCCAATGATTAAGCAAGGATAAGAATGAAGAGGATCGATGTTAGCGAGCAGCCGACAACGTTTATCAACATTAAAAATGTCACTGGCATTCAGGTGCCAATTCGCAGAGCACTGCTCTTGTGTTTAAGCATGCATGTGGAAATCTCTGCCTTCCCCTGACTAGAGTGGCGGGAATGGGGCAGGATAATGCAGAGCTGTTGGCTCACATCGCTCTAAAAGCAGTTGTAATGTAGGGAAAGTGGCAACCAAATTGCACACAGCAAGCTCCCACAGACAGCAATGTGACCATGGCCAGATAATCTGTTTAATGATGTTGGTTGAAGAATAAATATTGGCCAGGGCACCGGGGAGATCTCCCCTGCTTTTCTTCGAAATAGTCCGCAATTGTCTTAATTAATTGGTTGTAATCTTTCTTCAGCAAGAATTTAAATCAGCTCCCTGCAAGTGTCTCAGTATGCTTGCACAATCAGTAGCAAAACCCTCCGGACTAGGTTCCCAGGTTTGGTCCCAGTCAGCACTGTGCTCACGGATCTCAGCTGAGACGATGCTAGGGACACAGCAAGTGACATCAGCAGCCCTGAGCTCTGGAGATAAAATCAGCCAGGGTTCCCGCTCCTGAATGCTAGCAAGTGACGCCCTGCTGGAAAAGGCAAAGAAAAGACCAGCTGTGATGTGTGATCCGACTAAGACTGGGAAGGAAATTTTCTTTTGCGTTTGATGGGAACAAAACAAATAAGTAGGGTGTGAATTAACTGTTGAGAAAAGCAGTATTGGATTTTTAGTACTTTTGCTAGTGTTAGTTTTCTGGTCACTGATTAATGTCAATACACGGAGTGTTGTGAGATAAGAAAAGGCTTTTTGAAGACTGTAGAAACCTTAGACAGACCAATGATGATGACATTGTCTGCTTTTGCACAGTAGGGAATAGAGTGAAAAGTGTGCCCCAAACTAAGCGGGCAGAATAGCTCTTCTTTTATAGCTCGATTAGCGAATCCAGCAGGGGGCGCTAATGGGGCGCAACGCGGTTATCGCCCAGGGGAAGGGGTCGATAGCACCTCTGGGGAAATTGCCCTGGAAGTTTGAAGGGGCGTTGTGCCGTTAGCGTTGCGCCCCACGATTTGCGCCCCGGGCAGGCGCACGCACGCCGATGATGTCACCGCCCCGCGTTGACACTTTTGCGCCCCGCGGGCGGCGAGGATGGCGCCGGCCGATGTCACCGGCAGCTTCGTGGATCGCGATGCTGGTGGATATCCGCCGTCGGGACGCCCCTGAAAGGGAAAGCCGTTTGCGCCGTGGGTCGCCATATTTTTCTGTCGGTCCCACAATGGTGGCCCTCGCCTCGACTGGGCCACCATCCTGCTGCCCGGCTCTCCATGTTTTGGGTGCCGGGCTGTTGGCCCGGTCGAGGTATCCCAGTGGCTGCCGCCAAAGAGACTGCAGAAGGCGCAGTGGCCCTCCCCTTTAATTGAAGGAGACACACATTGTGATGCGTCAGCACATCATCGCCCTCTACTGTCCCTCCCCGGACATTTTCGGAGTTAAAGACCCAAATTCTGGGGCACATACCCATCTATACTTAGCACCGGGCGATAAATGTTCATTCAAAAACGGGGCGTGGGGCAATTTCGCCCGCTGTGTCAGCTGTCGCTCAGTGGTAGTGCTCTTGCCTCAGAGTTAGAAAGTCAGGGGTTCAAGGCCCACTGTCGTCCTTAAGCACATGTTTATCCAGTAAGTAGCAAAACCCTACAGACGAGGTTCCCAGGTTTGCTCCCAGTCAGTGCTGACACTGACACAGAGTCCCAGTACCACAGATGCACACAGTCCCAGTACCACAGACATAGAAACATAGAATAGGTGCAGGAGCAGGCTATTCGGCCCTTCGAGCCTGCACCACCATTCAGTATGATCATGCAGTTCAGTAACCCATACCCCTTGATCCCTTTAGCCGTAAGGGCCGCATCTAACTCCCTTCTGAATATATCTAACGAACTGGCCTCAACAACTTTCTGCGGTAGAGAATTCCACAGGTTCACAATTCTCTGAGTGAAGAAGTTTCTCCTCATCTCTATCCTAAATGGCTTACCCCTTATCTTTAGACTGTGACCCCTGGTTCTGGATTTCCCCAACATCGGGAACATTCTTCCTGCATCTAACCTGTCCAGTACTGTCAGAATTTTATATGCTTCTTTGAGATCCCCTTTCATTCTTCTAAATTCCGGTGAATATAAGCCTAGTCGATCCAGTCCTGCCATCCCGGGAATCAGTCTGGTGAACCTTCGCTGCACTCTCAATAGCAAGAATGTCCTTCCTCAGGTTAGGAGACCAAAACTGTACACAATATTCCAGGTGAGGCCTCACCAAGGCCCTGTACAACTGCAGTAAGACCTCCCTGCTCCTATACTCAAATCCTCTTGCTATGAAGGCCAACATGCCATATGGTTTCTTAACTGCCTGCTGTACCTGGATGTCTGATGTACCATGACACCCAGGTCTCGTTGCACCTCCCCTTTTACAAATGTCACCATTCAGATAATAATCTGCTTTCCTGTTTTTGCCACCAAAGTGGATAACCTCACATTTATCCACATTACACTGCATTTGCCCACTCACCTAACCTGTCCAAGTCACCCTACAGATGCACACAGTCCAATATATCAAGATCTAGGCTGATGTTTCAGTGCAGTACGGAGGGAGTGGTGCAGTTGTCTCTCAGCTTCGATCTTAAACTACGGTACTGCTCACCTGTTCAGAAGTTGATGCAAAAACTTTGAGGGCACTATTTGAAGTAGAGCAGGGAGGTGTCCTGGATAACATTTATCCCTGAACCAGCTCATTGCTGTTTGTGGTACAAATTGACTGCCATGTTTACCAACACAACCACAGTGACCACATTTCACTTATTGGCTGCGAAGAGCTTTGCGATGTTCTGGAGAAGTGAAATGTTCTTTATAAATACAATTTCTTTCTCATTCAGAACAGGGGTTTGAAGCATCCCCTGAGAAATACTAAAAGCAGAAGAAATGGCAATCAGATGGAGGCACAAAATAGATCAACATGTTGGAAAGTGAGGAGACACTCTCCCACCCCCGCTCCCCGCCTCCCTTCCCCTGGACAAATGGGAGGCGAGGAATAATTGTTTATATTTACTGCACTCCAAAAATGCAGTGCTAAATATTTCAAAAGCCCGATCAGTACACAGCATAGGGCCCGCAGAAGAGGTTTCTATTTATAATCGAACTGCTGCAGAAGATGGAAAACTCTGATGCAGTGTGTGCGTGTTTCTTGGATGCACTGCAGAAATGAGACCATGGTCCTCGAAGCATTTACCCAAATGTGCTTCTTGGTTATTATTCCTGTGATGCAGTGGAACTCACTACACCAGAAAGTGGCCCTGGGTAATCCTGCTGAACCATGTGCCTCTAGCCTCCAGTTTATGGTCTGCCCGGTTGCAGGATGCTGACTGATCTGGGATTTCAGGGGCGGTTTCCTCTTATTTCCTTGTTGACCTGCAGCCACAAGAAAAAGACCAGAAGGATGCTATTAGGAGGCAGGCCTAACCCAGCATCCTAGAGCAAGTGAAAGAGCTCTAATGAAACTATAGCACCCACCGTGGTAATACTGACGGTCCTGTATAGGTTTTGTGACTTTGGATCCATAGCCAAGTACCAGAGGCTTCTTCTGACCTGGAAACATCTGATTGACAGCTGCATGCAGTTTACTAAAACAGGTGATAATGCACATCACGTTTCGAAGCTCTTGTCTTTTGTGTGTCAGCCGTGGCTCAGTGGGTAGCACACTCGCCGCAGTCAGAAGGTTGTGGGTTCAAGTCCCACTCCAGAGACTTGAACACATAGGCTGACACCCCAGTGCAGTGCTGAGGGAGTGCTGCACTGTCGGAGGTGCCGTCTTTCGGATGAGACGTTAAACCGAGCCCTGTCTGCTCTCTCAGGTGGATGCAAAAGATCCCATGGCACTGTTTCGAAGGAGAGCAGGGGAAGTTGTGCTGGCCAATATTTATCCCTCAATTAACATAACAAAAGCAGATTATCTGGTCGTTGTCACATTGCTGTTTGTGGGAGCTTGCTGTGCGCAAATTGGCTGCCGCGTTTCCTACATTACAACAGTGACTACACTCCAAAAAGTACTTCATTGGCTGTAAAGCACTTTGAGACATCCGATGGTCGTGAATGGCACTATAGAAATGCAAGTCTCTCTTTCTAGTTTATTCCTAACTGAATAGAGTAACAAACGTCATGAGAACGCCATGAAGGATTAGCAGAAGTAGGCCATTCAGCCCCTCGAGCCTGCTCTGCAATTCAGTAAGATCATGAGGATTGTCTACCTCAACTCCACCTTCCCGCACTATAGTTGCTCCTGTTTCCTGTCCAAACCCATGGGGAAAGCAACTGAATTATTGTTGCGAATGGCCCTCACGCAAGACATTAGTTGGGACTGTGGGCTTTGACAAATGTTAGTAAGTACCATTGCTTTCAAGCCTCCGCTGAGCAGTGCCAGCTAAGCACTCTGCTGAAATGGTACACATATTTCTTATGTTTGGTTCGGCGTATTTTAATTCCAGCTCTGCCGCAAATATGGGGGTCAATACTTCTCAATTCCAATGCAGTTTACAAGTTGGCTAACTACAATTCTCCTGCATCAATGCCCTGCAGTCAAGGGTTTCCTGTGGACCTCCCCTGCCATGCCTCACTTCCCGAGTGGTCCCAGCTTCAGGCAGGAGCTGTCCACTTGTGGGAACAACCCAAGTCCTCTCAAGCAGTGGGTAAACACGTCGGTGGTGCAGCTGGGCCACCGGTCATCTGAATCCTTTAACCTTCAAATACAGCAGTTAAACAGCACCAGCAACCTCATCCATCGGCCCAATTGCCCACACTGTCCTCCCATTCAGCGCTCAGGGCTGATTTTTTTTTATGGTGCTGTTTAATTGCCCACATCCTTGTACCAGATGACCCGAGCATTTTAAGCTGTTTTTCTCCAATAGTTCTCCAACTGTCTTCCATCGGGCGAGGCATTGACTCATACAGTGGTCTGGTTCATAGACATCATCAGCCAAGAAACCTCACCCAAGTGACTATTCTTCCTGCGTGAGGGCGTCAGCAGGCTATTCAACAGCGAGGGGGAGGGGGCATCACAGCCAAAGGCCAGTCTTGGCCACAACAAAAATACACTTTCCTGCAGGATTTAATGGATAGAGATCATGAACAGAGCATCAGGAGCAGATTCATAGAATGATACAGTGCAGGAGGCCGCCATTTGGCTCATCATGTCGTGCCAGCTCTTCGAAAGGGCTATCCAACCAATCTCACTCACCTATTCTTTCCACATAGCCCGGATAATTTTTCCACTGTTATGTTACAAAGAACAAACAGTAAACAAACCAATCAGTGCCGGGATAATAATGAACATCACCATCGGAAAACTGAAGATGGGCTCTTAGTCAGGAATTTGAGGAAGCCCCACCCCAATGCCACAATCTCTCTTTCCCCATGGATACCTCCTTTACCTGTTGTGTGTGTTTGGCGTTTACAAAATAAAAACCATTAACTGCAACAACGGTGTAGTGCAGAGGGGAGGGGCGAAATGCTGATCGGATGACATTTGGGCATTGTTGTTCTGCCGAGATAATTACATTCCAGAGAACAGATGCCCTGGCCGATAACCCCAGCTTGTGGACCATGAGGCAAACCAGAGTGCCACACAAATGCTGCCCCGCCAGAGATCAGCTAACGCACGCACACCAGGAACCAAACCTGGGATTTCCCCGGTCTGCGCGGTTTGGTACCGCCTTCCCTCCCCGCCCTCGTGTGGTGTATTTACTCAGGACATCACTAGGGTTGCCTGTCAATATCTTTCTCTTTATGGCCGGGTGCATGTTCCACCCAGCTAAATATAGTGCCAGCACCCCACCCCCCCCACATGCCCCCCCCACCAACATTTGGCCCCTTTTTCGTGCCAAATTTCATGGACTCCCAACCCACATACACCTGTTGATCTTCGATTTCAGAGTGTCGAAAGAACCGTTTGCGAATTTAACACGCGGTGATTTAATTCTTTCATATGACATTCATTTGTCCGCTATTCGAAATAGGGGAGAGAGAAATGTCACGCTAACACTTTAAGCGTTTAGATGTTAGTATTGTGAATGGAAATTTGTATTAAAAAAAGTCTTGCATTTATATAGTGCCTTTCATGATCTCAGGACAGCCAATGAAGTATGTTTTGAAGTGTAGTTACTGGTGTAATGTAGGAAATCGGGCAGCCAATTTGCGCACAGCAAGCTCCTGCAAACAATAATGCGATACCGACCCGACGATCTGCTTTAGTGATGTTGATCGAGGGATAAATTTCAGTCAGGGTCACGGGGAGAACTCCCCTGCTCTTCTTCAAAATACAGATCCAACGTCCGAATTCCGGAATCCTCGGGGCCGAGTCCATTCCGGTTTTTGGGGTTTTCTGGATTTCAGACAAGAAAATCAATAGTCTGAAATCTGGAATCCTCGACCAAAGGGTTTTGAGCGGCGAGGTCCGAAATCTGGCAAAATCCAAAATCCGGCACAGATTCGCTCGAGGATTCTGGATTTCAGACTTGATTTTCTTGTCTTAAATCAGGAATCCTCGACAGAATCCGTGCTGGATGTTGGGTTTTGCCCCCCCAAATTTCTGGTTTTCGGACAATAATTCCGGACGACTCCATCAGCAATGCACAAAATGTCCGGTTCTTGGACAATTCTGGTTTTCGGAGTTCTGGATTCGGGACGTTGCACCTGTAGTGCCATGGGATCATTTTACGTCCGCCCGAGAGAGCAGACCGGGCCTCGGTTTAACATCGCATCCGAAAGACGGCACCTCCGACAGTGCAGCACTCCCTCAGTACTGCACTGTACAACTTAAACACTAAATTTCCTTCCCACCTACCACCAACCTCAAAAAAAAAATCACACAGCACAGTTAATAGATGGGGGTTTTCCACTTCTGCGTTCGCCAAATCATGATTTTCATGTTCATAAAAATTGCAGGCTGGCAAACATGCACAACCAGAAAACATCCAGCCAATGTCATCAGAGCCCCCAGATCCTCTATCTCAACAGGTATCTATCTAGCTCCCTGCCAACTGTGTCAAGTGACCAAGAACCAAGCACCTTCTCCAGGTTCTCTCAGGATTTTCCCCGATGTACAATGGGCCTGAAACAGCCTCTGTGGATTTTGGCAAGAGATTTCGGATTGAACTGAAAAGCTGAAGTGATAGGTTTCCTGGCCCAGCTGGTGAAATGTAATGTTATTTTCCAACAGCTGGTCCCGATTTATTTTACAGCGCTGAAACCCCGCTGTATAATCATGGAGACCACAACACTCTATAACTTTGTCTTAAAGGCTACAATTTGTCACATCGAAATGCCACAGCACTCTTTACTTCAAAGTTTTCAGGGAAATAGGTCTCAAGTTTAAACAAAAACGAACAGAAAATTGTTGGGATTCATTTAGTTGACTTTATTCCCTCTCCTTATCACACAGGGTCCTCCCAAGCTAGAGTTTCGGGGGGAGGGTGGGGGTTGGGGGGGGCACGGTTCTGGGATCACATGCACTCTTTTCTGGTTCTTGCATCAGATGAAGTGGAGGAAACAATTTTCAAAACGCCATGTCATGTTGCCTGGGAGGGAGGGGGGGGGTGGGGGGGGAGGGGGGGGAAGACCTACAGAATGGAAACTGAGTGACTGCTGCCAACGAGCGGAAGCTGCACAGAAGCGTACTGTGCATTAATCCGGAACCGGAACAACAACAACAACTTGTATTTATATAGCGCCTTTAACGTAGTAAGACGTCCCAAGGTGCTTCACAGCAGTGTTATGAGACAAAAAAATAAATTTGACACCAAACCACATAAGATTAATTACGGCAGGTGACCAAAAGCTCGGTCAAAGAGGTACGTTTTAAGGAGCGTCTTAAAGGAGGAAAGAGAGGTGGAGAGGTTTAGGGAGGGAGTTCCAGAGCTTGGGGCCAAGGCAGCTGAAGGCACGGCCACCGATGGTGGAGCGATTATAATCAGGGATGCGCAAGAGGGCAGAATTAGAGGAGCGCAGACATCGAGGGGTTGTGGGGCTGGAGGAGATTACAGAGATAGGGAGGGGGGTGGGGGCGGGGGCGGGGGAAGTCATGGAGGGATTTGTAAACCAGGATGAGAATTTTGAAATCGAGGCGTTGCTTAACCGGGAGTCAATGTGGGTCAGCGAGCACAGGGGGTGATGGGTGAGTGGGAAGCATGTTTTTTTTCCCCCCACACTAGCCTGCTCCCTCCCCGGCATTTTAAAAACAATTTTTAACGAGCCCACTCCCATGACGAACCTGAAGCATGCATGCACAGAACGTTTCCGGTGTGATGGCAGCAGTCACGTCCTAATGGACATATCACCTCGACATATCACCTCGAAACATGTGTACCTGAGGTGCAATAAAGCACCCTGGGAGGGTTTTGCTATGTTAAAGGCACTATATTAAATGCGAGGTGTTATTGTTGTAAAGTTGATGAATAGGGACACATAGCTCTTTCTCTCCCCATACAAAAATACAACACTTGGTCAGATAATCGTTCAGGAAGACACTGACCCTTTACAAGTCCCTATGACATTGCCATCGCATACAAGGGAGTCTTGTGGTTTACAGGGCTGGACTTGAAAGAAAATTCATATTTACATAGTGCACTGTTACATCTCGAAGCGACTCAAATACAATTAATCACTTTGCCGTATTGGAACTGTTGGTATATATGGGATCAATTTTCAATTTTAATTAAAATAAATAATGAGGAAGGAAAACTGTAGATATTCGATTCAAATACTTTTGGCCAAGTTTAAGCCAGAAGTTGAAGAGAAAGTTAAATGTCCAGGTAAATACCAAACCCAAGTATCTGTCCACGCGGATAAAGTTTTAATTTCTGTTCGTATTTGGCAGACACTGGAGGGAAAATATCAGGCCACAATTAGAGGCTATGTAACCATCCACTCCTGAGAGCAAGCAGGGCCCATGTTTTAAACTCAAACTAAAGAAAACATGTGAAAAGAAAGACTTGGATTTATATAGCGCCTTTCATGACCACCGCTTTGCAGGCAATGAAGTATTTTGGAGTGTAGTTGCTGTTGTAATGTGGGAAACGCGGCAGTCAATTTGCACACAATCAAGCTCCCACAAACAGCAATGTGATAATGACCAGATAATCTGTTTTTTGTTATGTTGATTGAGGGATAAATATTGGCCAGGACACCGGGGATAACTCCCCTGCTTTTCTTCGAAATAGTGCCATGGGATATTTAACATCCACCCAAGAGGGCAGACGGGGCTTCGGTTTAACGTCTCATCCGAAAGACGGCGTCTCCAACTGTGGGATGATATCAAGTCATTGACGGTACCAGCAAGAGAGTTACTTTCTCCTTTGATTCCATTTTTTGACTAGAATTCACTCTAGCTGTTCACATTTTTTCAATACAGGCTACCACAATCTTACCCATACATTGTAAGTGGCTATTGATAATACATATTGCATGTTGGCTCAGTTGGTAGCACTTGATCTCCAGGTCAGAAGTTTGTGGGTTCAAATCCCGACCAGAGCTGGAGTGCACGAACTAGTTTGACATCTGTGGCATTGTGCGAGGTGCCACCCTTCAGATTAGACATTAAACGGAGGTCACTGAAAACCCGATTCAAAAAGCAGCTGAGGGGTTTCCCGGTGTCTTGGCCAACATTCCTCCCTCAACCAGCATCACCAGAAACAGATTGACTGCTTGTTCATCTCCATCAGTCTGCCAACATAACACGCCACTGCACTCCAATAAAATACTTTGAAACAGAAATATTACTACCTGTAAATATGGTGTAATGTATGAACCTGAGAATTTGTAGAATTGTTGTAGTGTGAGTGGCTGAGCCAGTCACGTGATGTTCACAAGACTCAATAAAGCCCCAGTCGAGGTCATCCACGATGAGGTATGCAGTTGTGAGCCTAGTGGATGAACTGGTATTGTGTAGCGTGATTGTTAAACCTTTGTTAATAAACCAACTAGTTCTTAATAGCAATGTGTTGCTATGAATTTTGAAGCAAAGAACCCATGAAGCAAATACATTACATAAGGTAAACAAGAATTTAGTACCAGCCCTATGCTATACATAATATCAGCCACACAGCATATATATTTGCATTACTTATACCCTATAAATGAGAATGACACTGCCCCATGTGCTGTAGATGAGGGTCCTTGCTGCATCATGTGAGTAAGTATCATTACTGCTCTGGTACAACTGTTTTACTGGGGGAATGGAGCGAGGGAGCAGCTAAAATGGAGTGGCTCATTTTCCATTCGCGCCAATTCCCAATTTTAACACTGTGGGTTTTGGCGGTGGATGAGGTGCCCGCCAGATTCCAGCAGGGGCTTCATTAATAAATGCAACTGGAGGTTTCAGGATGGACTCGAGAGCCCCAAGACATGTGAACTCACTCCTGGGCATCCCAACCCCTCCCAGCCCACTCCCCGGTGAAGCTTAAGATATGTTTTAAAAATAAACTTACCTTCGAGGGGTCAGGAGGAGCAGAACCAACGTTCCCTGTAATTTTTTTTGGGGGGGGGGGGGGGGGCGGGCGGCCATTTTAAGGGGCTGTGCGGCCCATTCAAAATACCGTGTGCGGTTCCTTCCCCCACCCCCCCATTTAAAAGCCAGTGAGCTGGCTGCACGGGACCTCCAGAGCGCTGCCTGGCCACGCAGCTTAACGGGAAGATTGAGCAGGACCCCAACAAGGAAAGCCCGGCCCCTCTGCTGCCTCAGGCTCCCCCAGCCGCAGAAGCCTCGCATATCGACGCCGCTCCTGCACTTGCCCCACTGCCAGCAGCGTACTCACGGTGCTAGCGGGTGACCCAGAGGCTGACCAAACTCAATCTCCCCGACCGGCGGCATTCAAATGGGGCCGGGCCTCTGGCGAAGACTGCTGTCGGTTCTCACCCGCTACAAGTTAAAATCGGCCCTTGTACATAAACACGGATACTGGCTTAAGAACATAAGAAATAGGAGCAGGAAGCGGCCATTTGGCCCCTCAAGCCTGCTCCGCCACTCTAAGATCATGACTGATCTGATCTTGGCCTCAACTCCACTTCCCTGCCCGCTCCCCATAATCCTTGACTCCCTTATCGTTCAAAAATCTCCACCTTAAATATATTCAATGATCCAGCATCCACAGCTCTCTGGGGCAGAGAATTCCAAAGATTCACAACCCTCAGAGAAGAAATTCCTCCTCATCTCCGTTTTAAATGGGCGACCCCTTATTCTGAAACTATGCCCCTAGTTCTAGATTACCCCATGAGGGGAAACATCCTCTCTGCATCCACCCTGTCGAGCCCCCTTAGAATCTTATACGTTTCAATAAGATCACCTCTCATTCTTCTAAACTCTATTGAGCATAGGCCCAATCTGCTCAACCTTTCTTCATAAGAGAACCCCTTCATCGCGGGAATTAACCCGAGTGAACCTTCTCTGAAGTTTAGTGTGAATAAATACTAGTACTATTATATACTAGTACAAAAACAGATTATCTGGTCATTATCACATTGCTGTTTGTGGGAGCTTGCTGTACGCAAGTTGGCTGCTGCGTTTCCCACATTACAACAGTGACTACACTCCAAAAAGTACTTAATTGGCTGTAAAGCGCTTTGAGACGTCCGGCGGTTGTGAAAGGCGCTATATAAATGCAATTCTCTCTTTCTTTTCTTTCTATATACCACAAATGAAAACCAGCAAGTGCTGCAAGCGTATGCTACTATCCATAACATACTATAAATGAGTATTAGCAGCTGTAAACAGATTTTAGTATTCCTCAGATACCAGAAAGAAATATTAACAGTAGCCATATGTCATAAACAAATATCAGTAATGCTTAGATACTATAAATGAGTATTAATGCCAGATATAGTGTAATGTGCATTTCATAGTGTAAAATATATTCCACGTTGTAGCTTCATAAAAAAATTATTGCTTCCGTCACCGCAGAAATCAGGACGTTATATTGAACCTTCCTGAAATGTTTCAACCGGAACAATGAGCTGAGCAGTAAATCTCTCTTCCAATGCACTACAACATAGATCTTCACTGCAATTCATCTTCCCTGACTCACAATACAATGTCCTTAACCTCAAAACGCACACAAGCCTCTAGCTTTGCCACCACAACCCTTTGATCTGCACCTAACCATTAAATAGATCATTTCCAAACCAATGGCCAACTAATTGTGCCTCGTTTCCTGAACTGGTGTTTACCTCATTATTTATCTGCTGCCTACCTCATTGATCAGCTCATTATAATTTCTTACTCCATTGATTACACAATTTATTACCTGACCTACTTCGAGATGTAAGCAGCTCAACCCGATTTGCAATGAGATTGGATTGGATTGTGTTTTGACGTCCTCTCTCCCCCAGATTGATTCCCCTCCTCACTTAGATCTCACTTGGGTAGTGTTTCACAGGCTCATCTCATCCATCCTTTCTCTGTGATGTCTGTAAAAACATATCCATATTCGCAATCTGTTATTAAAAGGATAAGGATCATCCATCAAGGACAGCGAGTTCCTGCAAGCTATTTAACCATGGAGGGCCCACCACAGCTGAGCTTGACCTCATTGGACGATGACATGCAGAGTTTTCTGTCAGGTCATTGGACGGGGATCAGGAACCGATGGTTTCTTTCCCTTTGTCGGCACTGAGGCCAACTGCTGCCCCAACTCATCATCGGGCCCAGCACCAACTGGGAATGCAACCTTCTGGTCTATATGGCTTAGAACAGCACCAGGGAGTGCTTTACCCCCTGAGGCTATCAGAATAATTCCAGAATAAAAGGCACTATGGAAAAATATTGGCCCACTTTTTATGGGTTTAATTTCAGAACATAAGAATGTTCAAGAACAGGAAAAGGCCGATAGGTACAAGCAGCCCGTCGCTTTTTGATTGTTCTGAACCCATCAACTAAAAGACCCGTGAATACCAGGCTCCCAGAGTTTGAATGAAGAGTATAAAAGAACCTTAATTTGACAACACCATTTACCTGGTTGTATGTCAGTGGGAATGCACATCAATGGAGCTAAAAGACAGATGGGTTCAAATTTGCGATGTGACACCAGTGGAGACGACATCACTGAAAGGAGCAGCGAGGAGCATGGACACCCATGAAGGGATTGGAGTTGCACTGCTCATTTGCCCAGCTTCCCAACTGGACAGTGAGGTACAATGCCATATCGTAAAGTTTCCTGCCATAGTTACCTCTAGTTTACATAGGGTAAAATGTGGGAGATCAGCCAGGAGTGTGATGGAATAGTCAAGTCCAGAGGTAACAAAGGCACGGATGAGGGCTTCAGCAGTGGATGAGCTGAGGCAAGGGCAGAGATGGGCAATGTTTCGGAGGTGGAAACAGGCGGTCTTAGTTACGCTGTGGATATGTGGTCGAAAGCTCATTTCAGGGTCAAATATGATGCCAAGGATGCGAACAGTCTGGTTCAGCCTCAGACAGGAGTTGGGGACAGGGATGGAGTCAGTGGCTAGGGAACGGAGTTTGTGGCGGGGACAGAATACAATGGCTTCGTTCTTCCCAATATTCAAATGGAAAAAATTTCTGCTCATCCAGAACTGGATGTCGGACAAGCAGTCTGACAATTTAGAGACTGTGGCGGGATCGAGAGAAGTGGTAGAGCTGGGTGTCATCAGCGTACATGTGGAAACTGACGCTGTGTTTCCGGATGATGTCGCCAAGGGGCAACATGTAGATGAGAAATAGGAGGGGGCCAAGGAGAGATCCTTGGGGGACACCAGAGGTAACGATGTGGGGGTGGGAAGAGATGCTGTTTGCAAGTGATTCTCTGGCTACGATTAGATAGATAAGAATGGAACCAGGCGATTGCAGTCCCACTCAGCTGGACGACAGTGAAGAGGCGTTGGAGAAAGATAGAGTGGTCAACCGTGTCAAAGGCTGCAGACAAGTCAAGGAGGACGAGGAAGTATAGTTTGCCTTTGTCACAGTCAAGGTTATGATGGGTTATAATAAGGTAAATAGCAAAAGCCTGCTTTCTCTGGTTAGTGACATGTTAACAAGAGGACACACATTTCAGATAACAGCAAAATAAATTGTAAGGGAGGTTAGAAATAATGTCTTTACACAGAGGGTGCCGGGAATGTGGAATTCTGTGCTATGAACTGTTGTTGAAGCAAGGTAATAAGTTTATTTAATAGGGAATCAGTTGCTTGAAAAAAAGAGGAATATTAATAAGCACAGGGAGTGAGGAGAGCGGATTAGATGAGATGCCTCATGTGGAGATAAACACCAGCATAAATTTGATAGGCCAAATGACCTGTTTCTGTGCTGTCACATTCTATAAAATCAGTACCCAAGCCCTGCGGCCATTGTTGAGGTCGAAGCCCAGACACTGAACGTCAGCAGGCGGTCGAGCACAGAGCGCCTGGCACTTCAGCCCAAGCCCATCCTGGGGTCACTGGCAAACAATCAGGTGCCTCAATCCTTTACCTCTCAACCGCTCTGGCTCCATGACCCTTTACACAGAGGGAGTGAGTGGAGTGAGTGGAGTGAGTGGAGTGAGTGGAGTGAGTGGAGTGAGTGGAGTGAGTGGAGTGAGTGGAGTGAGTGGAGTGAGTGGAGTGAGTGGAGTGAGTGGAGTGAGTGGCCTTTGTGTTCGGAAGTGTTTCCCAACTTCTTGCCTGAATAGTCTGGCTCTGATTTTAAGGTTATGTCCCCTTGTCCTACACTCCCCCACCAGCGGAAAATCTTTCTCTCGATAAGAACACAAGAAATAGGAGCAGGAGTAGGCCATACGGCCCCTCGAGCCTGCTCCGCCATTTAATACAATCATGGCTGATCCGATGATGGACTCGGGTCCACTTCCCTGCCCGCTCCCCATAACCCCTTATTCCCTTATCGTTTAAGAAACTGTCTATCTCGGTCTTTAAATATATTCAATGACCCAGCTTCCACAGCTCCCTGAGGCAGCACATTCCACAGATTTACAACCCTTGGAGAAGAAATTCCTCCTCATCAGTTTTAAATGGGTGGCCCCTTATTCTAAAATTATGCCCCCTAGTTCTAGTCTCCCCTATCAGTGGAAACATCCTCTCTGCATCCACCTTGTCCAGCTCCCTCATAATCTTATACGTTTTGATAAGATCACCTCTCATTCTTCTGAATTCCAATGAGTAGAGACCCAACCTACTCAACCTTTCCTCATAAGTCAACCCCCTCATCCCCAGAATCAACCTAGTGAACCTTCTCTGAACTGCCTCCAAAGCAAGTATATCCTTTCGTAAATATGGAAACCAAAACTGCACGCAGTGTTCCAGGTGTGGCCTCACCAATACCCTGTATAACTGTAGCAAGACTTCTTTGCTTTTATACTCCATCCCCTTTACAATAAATGTATTTATCTATCCTATCAAAATCCTAAAAATCTCAATCAAATCACCCCTTAACCTTCTATATTCCAGGGAATGCACACCTAGTTTATGTACTCTCGCCTCATAATCTAACCCTTGGAGCCTTGGTAACAGTCTGGTGAATCTGCACTGCACTCCTTCCCAGGCCATGTTACAAGGCGATGTTAAATCTTTTCCAGGGTGCGAGCCCAGAACTGTACTCAGTACTCCAGATGTGGTTTAACCAGGGCATTCTATAGCTGTAGATACACACACACAAACACGACAGACAGACTGTTAGAGGTGAAGAGATGGAGAGAGAAGGGGAAAGAGAGGAACACAGAGAGTGCTCCTCACAAACAGAATTTCAGCTCACAGCCGTTAATAGGAATGAGAAAAGGGATACAGTGGACAATAGGCATAGGCAGCATAGTGTCAGCGTGGCTCAGAAAGGGAATGGGAGAGATTAGGACAAGGAGGGGGCCGTGGACAGAAGCTGAAACCTGTGCAGGGTTGCACCGAGGAAGCCAGCTACAAGAACATTGGAGAAGACAAGCTTTGAGGTGATGAAGGCACGGGCTCGGATTTTTGGCAGAGAAAGCGAGCGATGTGACATAGGTGGGCGATGTTGGAGGAGGTGGAATAAAGCAGTTTGTGGAACAGTTGGGGCAGCTGATCAAAGCGAGATCAGAGAAAAGAAAGAAAGAACTTGAATTTATATAACCCCTTTCACATTCTCAAGACATCCCATATAGTGCTCCACTAGCATTAATTACTCTATTTTTCATCACTTCACCATTGGTGGCCGTGCCTTCAGCTGCCCAGACCCCAAGCCCTGGAATTCCCTCCCTAAACCACACCACCTCTGCAGCTCACTTCTCCTTTAAGATGCTCCTTAAAATCTATCGCTTTGACCAAGCTTTTGGTCACCTGTCCTAATACCTCCTTATGCAACTCAATGTCAAATTTTGTTTGATGATGCTCCTGTGACATTTTACTATGTTCAAGATGCTATAGAAATGCAGGTTTTTGTTGTAGTCACTGTTACTTTGTAGGCAAATAACTTAGTCAAACGGAGGAGATTCCTTGCCTGTATGGCTCAATAATTAGCCACGGGGACACATTTTACTCATTAATTCACTGAGCAGCTGGAGTGCTAGATGATGCCATACCAACACTAATGAATCTGTGGACAAGATGCATTAGGACAGCACTAACCTATATTTATGTTTTGCAGTGTTATTTTTCCGATTGCTGTACAATCAATATATTGCCACATCTGTGTCCTTTAAATGTTAAATCAACTGCAGCTAAGCGAGAACTGGAAATTATTGTAATTATATTCAGCTCGATATAGAAAAGAAACAAAAATACACACTTCAAAAGACGTTCCTCACATGAATTAATCATGCGAGTCTGCTTCTCATTCTCCATCTTGCCTTTCATTATTAACCCAATAAATAAAAGGGAACATTAGAATTTTTAGGAACTGGAAGCGACCAGAAGGCCCAACAAACCATTCATTTCTGAGAGACCATTCCCCTCAATCCCACTCTCCCCAGAAACTATTTATAATTCACTTATACAGCCCTCCGGCGCAATATCGCCTCCTGAATGCTCTGTTCCTGTGGCACCAGCCATCCGTGCATCCTTTCATAGAATGGTTCCAGCATAGGAGGCCATTCGACCCGTTGAGCTCATGCCAGCTCTCTGGAAGAGCACTTCAGCTAGTCCCACTCCCCTGCTCTTTCCCTGTAGCCTTGCAATTTTTTTTTCCCCTTCAGGTACTTATCCAATTCCCTTCTGAATCTGCCTCCACCACTCATTCAGGCAGTGCATTCCAGATCCTCACCACTCGCTGCTGGTGGCTGGGCCTGCCAGCTTCAGTTGGGTGTATTCCTGGGGTTTCAATACATGACCTCTCGCCTCCAATTGCCTCACCTCAAATAGCCGTTTACACCCCCCACACCCCATCTCCAATGTTTTTATAACAACAAAAAAACTTACACTCATATCATCATCATAGGCAGTCCCTCGAAATCGAGGAAGACTTGCTTCCACTCTAAAAGGGAGTTCTCAGGTGACTGAACAATCCAATACGGGAATTACAGTCTCTGTCACAGGTGGGACAGACAGCGGTTGAAGGAAAGGGTGGGTGGGGAGTCTGGTTTGCCGCACGCTCCTTTCGCTGCCTGCACTTGATTTCTGCATGCTCTCGGCGACGAGACTCGAGGTGCTCAGCGCCCTCCCGGATGCACTTCCTCCAATTAGGGCGGTCTTTGGCCAGGGACTCCCAGGTGTCGGTGGGGATGTTGCACTTTATCAGGGAACAAAACTGCCGGCTGGAGTGGAACAAAACTACAGAACCAGTGGGAACCTGGTCAACCTTCATCGTCTCCAGGCTTGATCCAAGACCGTCCCAACCTCTGTCGTCGGACGGCAGTGCGCGGACGATGCACATTCAGAGACTGAACTCCAAGTCATAGTTGTTAAGTCCTGACTCTAATGTACTGACTTACACGAGACACATGCTGAAGTCAAGGTCACTCAGGACCTGCACCTTTAATTCACAGCTCTCCAGTGCTGCACTTGCCTGAGACCTCCCTTACAATACCTCAGTGGGACAGGTATGGAATGTCTCCTGCAAGTGCACCCCTGGTGGTAAGGTATGCTTATTGTTACAGGTCATATCCAGTTACAGTCATGTATAGCATGGTAAGATAGTTATATACAGTAATGTGAGATACATGACAATAGTCAACATCTTCACTTTGGCGTACGAATGCATGGGCCTCACACTAAACATCCGTAAGACAAAGGTCCTCCACCAACCTGACCCTGCCACACAGCACTGCCCCCCCAGTCATCAAGATCCACGGCGCGGCCCTGGACAACGTGAACCACTTTCCATACCTCGAGAGCCTATTATCAGCAAGGGCAGACATTGACGAGATTCAACACCGTCTCCAGTGCTCCAGCGCAGCCTGCAGCCGCCTGAGGAAGAGAGTCTTCAAGGGTCAAGCCCTCAAATCTGGCACCAAGCTCATGGTCTACAGGGCTGTAGTGATACCCACCCTCCTGTATGGCTGAGAGACGTGGACCATATACAATAGGCACCTCAAATTGCTGGAGAAATTCCACCAACGTTGTCTCCGCAAGATCCTGCAAATCCCCTGGGAGGACAGACGCACCAACATCAGCTTATCCTCGAGCAGGTCAACATTCCCAGCATCGAAGCATTGACCACACTCGACCAGCTCCGTTGGGCGGGCCATATTATTCGCATGTCTGACACGAGATTCCCAAAGCAAGTGCTCGACTTAGAACTCCTACACGGCAAATGAGCCCAAAGTGGGCAGATTAGCAATCTCGTTGTGCGAGGCCCCTTGGGGAAGAGTGACCATAATATGGTGGAATTCTGCATTAGGATGGAGAATGAAACAGTTAATTCAGAGACCATGGTCCAGAACTTAAAGAAGGGTAACTTTGAAGGTATGAGGCGTGAATTGGCTAGGATAGATTGGCGAATGATACTGAAGGGGTTGACTGTGGATGGGCAATGGCAGACATTTAGAGACCGCATGGATGAACTACAACAATTGTACATTCCTGTCTGTCGTAAAAATAAAAAAGGGAAGGTGGCTCAACCGTGGCTATCAAGGGAAATCAGGGATAGCATTAAAGCCAAGGAAGTGGCATACAAATTGGCCAGAAATAGCAGAGAACCCGGGGACTGGGAGAAATTTAGAACTCAGCAGAGGAGGACAAAGGGTTTGATTAGGGCAGGGAAAATTGAGTACGAGAAGAAGCTTGCAGGGAACATTAAGACGGATTGCAAAAGTTTCTATAGATATGTAAAGAGAAAAAGGTTAGTAAAGACAAACGTAGGTCCCCTGCAGTCAGAATCAGGGGAAGTCATAACGGGGAACAAAGAAATGGCGGACCAATTGAACAAGTACTTTGGTTCGGTATTCACTGAGGAGGATACAAACAACCTTCCGGATATAAAAGGGGTCAGAGGGTCTAGTAAGGAGGAGGAACTGAGGGAAATCCTTATTAGTCGGGAAATTGTGTTGGGGAAATTGATGGGATTGAAGGCCGATAAATCCCCAGGGCCTGATGGACTGCATCCCAGAGTACTTAAGGAGGTGGCCTTGGAAATAGTGGATGCATTTACAGTCATTTTCCAACATTCCATTGACTCTGGATCAGTTCCTATGGAGTGGAGGGTAGCCAATGTAACCCCACTTTTTAAAAAAGGAGGGAGAGAGAAAACAGGGAATTACAGACCGGTCAGCCTGACATCGGTAGTGGGTAAAATGATGGAATCAATTATTAAGGATGTCATAGCAGTGCATTTGGAAAGAGGTAATATGATAGGTCCAAGTCAGCATGGATTTGTGAAAGGGAAATCATGCTTGACAAATCTTCTGGAATTTCTTGAGGATGTTTCCAGTAGAGTGGACAAGGGAGAACCAGTTGATGTGGTATATTTGGACTTTCAGAAGGCTTTCGACAAGGTCCCACACAAGAGATTAATGTGCAAAGTTAAAGCACATGGGATTGGGGGTAGTGTGCTGACATGGATTGAGAACTGGTTGTCAGACAGGAAGCAAAGAGTAGGAGTAAATGGGGACTTTTCAGAATGGCAGGCAGTGACTAGTGGGGTACCGCAAGGTTCTGTGCTGGGGCCCCAGCTGTTTACACTGTACATTAATGATTTAGACGAGGGGATTAAATGTAGTATCTCCAAATTTGCGGATGACACTAAGTTGGGTGGCAGTGTGAGCTGCGAGGAGGATTCTATGAGGCTGCAGAGCGACTTGGATAGGTTAGGTGAGTGGGCAAATGCATGGCAGATGAAGCATAATGTGGATAAATGTGAGGTTATCCACTTTGGTGGTAAAAACAGAGAGACAGACTATTATCTGAATGGTGACAGATTAGGAAAAGGGCAGGTGCAAAGAGACCTGGGTGTCATGGTACATCAGTCATTGAAGGTTGGCATGCAGGTACAGCAGGCGGTTAAGAAAGCAAATGGCATGTTGGCCTTCATAGCGAGGGGATTTGAGTACAAGGGCAGGGAGGTGTTGCTACAATTGTACAGGGCCTTGGTGAGGCCACACCTGGAGTATTGTGTACAGTTTTGGTCTCCTAACCTGTGGAAGGACATTCTTGCTATTGAGGGAGTGCAGCGAAGGTTCACCAGACTGATTCCCGGGATGGCGGGACTGACCTATCAAGAAAGACTGGATCAACTGGGCTTGTATTCACTGGAGTTCAGAAGAATGAGAGGGGACCTCATAGAAACGTTTAAAATTCTGACGGGGTTAGACAGGTTAGATACAGGAAGAATGTTCCCAATGTTGGGGAAGTCCAGAACCAGGGGACACAGTCTAAGGATAAGGGAGAAGCCATTTAGGACCGAGATGAGGAGGAATTTCTTCACCCAGAGAGTGGTGAACCTGTGGAATTCTCTACCACAGAAAGTTGTTGAGGCCAATTCACTAAATATATTCAAAAAGGAGTTAGATGAAGTCCTTACTACTAGGGGAATCAAGGGGTATGGTGAGAAAGCAGGAATGGGGTACTGAAGTTGCATGTTCAGCCATGAACTCATTGAATGGCGGTGCAGGCTAGAAGGGCCGAATGGCCTACTCCTGCACCTATTTTCTATGTTTCTAGGAACATTTATATAGCGCCTTTGACGACCATCGGACGTCTCAAAGCGCTTTACAGCCAATGGAGTACTTCTGGAGTGCAGTCACTGTTGTAATGTGGGAAACGCGGCAGCCAATTTGCACACAGCAAGCTCCCACAAACAGCAAAGTGATAATGACCAGATAATCTGCTTTTGTTATGTTGATTGAGAAATAAATATTGGGCAGGACACAGGGGAGAACTCCCCTGCTCTTCTAAACAGTGCCATGGGACCTTTTACGTCCACCTGAGAGGGCAGACGGGGGCCTCAGTTTAATGTCTCATCCGAAAGACGGCACCTCCGACAGTGCAGCACTCCCTCAGCATCGCATTGGAGTGTCTGCCTAGATTTTTGTGCTCAAGTCTCTGGAGTGGGACTTGAACCCACAACCTTCTGACTCAGAGGTGAGAGTGCTACCCACTGAGCCACGCCTGACAGGAATAAATGAAAGTGTTCAAAGAAAATGAAATAAAACACATCATTTTTGAACGCGTGTGTCATTTTCCACAGGAGTGTCCGGGAGATTAATCTCCAACTCCTGGAGACGCTAGGGAAATCCTACCTGGTGCAGGCTGTTCAGCCACCTCAGTCCCACTCTTACCCTGACCGAAACTTTTCTGCATTCGCTCCACCTTTGAAACATAGAATCATAGAAATTTACAGCACGGAAGGAGGCCATTCCAGCCCATCGTGTCCACGCCGACTATCCAAGAGCTATCCAGCCGAATCCCACTTTCCAGCTCTTGGTCCGTAGCCCTGTAGGTTACGGCACTTTAAGTGCACATCCAAGTATTTTAAAAATGTTTCTGGGGGAGGCAAGACCTGTACAAGCCGGACAGGTTGCACCTCAACAGAGTCGGGACCAGTATCCTCGCTGGAGGGTTTGCTCGTGCAGTTGGGGAGGGTCTAAACTAGCTTGGCAGGAGGATGGGATCCAGAGAATAGATTCATTGGGGAGAGAAGCAAAGCTGGAATTGGACAGCAGAAAAGTAGAAAGTTAATTTGGAAGACAGAGGAAACAAGGGCTGGAAAATAGCCAACAGGGGAGTTTGGCACCAGTAAATGGTATAAAGTTCATGCAAGGAGTATAGAGAACAAGGCAGATGAGCTGAGAGCACAGATAGACAGTTGGGAGTATGATATTATAGCTATTACTGAGAGATGGCTGAAAGAAGGGCAGGTATGGCAGCTCAACATTCCTGGTTACAGGGTTTTCAGATGGGATAGAGAGGGGGGTAAAAAAGGAGGCGGGAGGGGGTGAGGGGTCGCAGTATTAATTAAAGAAACAATTACACCTTCTCAAGACTCCCATCTCTTGGGCTCAGCTTTTATTCTCCCTTCCCAATCTGGCTCAGTGTTGATTTTCCTTGCAATAAAGGTGCTTTAAAAATGCAAGTGGTTCTTCTCTACTTCAGTGACTTTGCCTGGAATTTACTTCATCAATCCATAACCCTTTGTGTATAAAGAAGTTCTGTATGACTCACTTCTTCCTTGTTTTTCGAGTATATACTGCAATAACCCCATGGGATTGTGCAGACTTTCAAAAAGAAAATAATTTTTCCCTGCCAATTTTCTCCACAACTTTTCTGTCCTAAACCACCGACGACTTGCTGGGTTTTGGTTGCAATTGGCAGCTTGATGATAAATATTCTGACAACGGAGCCCGATCTCGTCCCCAGCTGACATTCGGACCTATGTATTTCCAGTAAAGTTCTCGAGACAGTTATCAGAAGTGGAAACCTTGGATGATGATTTTCCTCTACCGAAGCAAAAGTAATTGAAGCCAGATGCAACAAACCAGCTGCCGCGTTAGAGAAGATCAACGAAAACTAACTAACCGCCACGAACTAGGAATCAACCCTACGACCTTGCTGTTCTTCACCATTCCCCAGTTTGTGGAACAAACTCACAATAAGCCACTGGGCTAGATTTTGACTTCGTGCAATAGTGTTGTTATTCATTCATGGGATGTGGGCATTGCTGGTAAGGCTGGCATTTATTGCCAATCCCTCGAGAAGGTGGTGGTGAGCCGCCTTCTACAACTGAGTGGGTCGCTCGGCCATGTCAGGGAGCAGTTAAGAATCAACCACATTGCTGTGGGTCTGGAGTCACATGTAGGCCAGAGCGGTTAAGGGCAGCAGATCTCCTTTCCCTAAAAGGACATTAGTGAACCAGATGGGTTTTTACGACAATCCGACAGTTTCATGGTCACCATTACTGATACTAGCTTTTTATTCCATAGTTATTTAATGAACTGAATTTAAATTCCCCAGCTGCCATGGTGGGATTTGAACTTGGGTCTCTGGATCATTAGTCCAGGCCTCTGTATTACTAGTCCAGTAACATAACCACCATGCTACCGTACCCCCGCAAGTCTGTTTTACTTCTCTCCTGGTTTTTATTTCCATTGAAGCCACTGTAAATACAAATTATATCGATGTAGAAGGAGCTGCTGGTTCACTATCACCTGTTTTACAACATCGCACAAGGTCACAATCGCACGGTGTGGGGGGGAGGGGTTTGGGAGCGCATTAAAAATGATGTTTCCATCCTTACCTGAAGCAACACCAATAAGAAAGAACCTGCACTGATAAAGAACCTTTCGTGTCCTCAGGACATCCCAAAATGCTCTGCAGCCAATTAATTTTGAGGTGTAGTCACTTATCTTGTAGGCAAATGCAGCACCAATTTATGCAGCAGAGCTGGTCTCCAATCGTCTTGGGTCCCCTTGCCATTGGACCAAGACCTTGCTCTGTCAAGCCCGTGGGGTAGTTGGTGTGCAATGACCACCCCACACGAAAAGAATTCACGCACAGGCATCTTCCACCCTTTAAAATTAAGTTCGGGACCTGGGGAACATCAGGAACCTCATGGCAGCAAGTCTCACAAACAGCAAATGAATCAAAAAGAACGACTTGCATTTATATAGCGCCTTTCACGACCGTAGGACGTCCCAAAGCGCTTTACACCCAATGAAGCACTTTTGAAGTGTAGTCACTGTTGTAATGTAGGAAACATGACAGAAATTTGCACACAGCAAACTCCCATAAACAGCAATGTGACAATGCCCAGATCACCTGTTTTAGGTGATGTTGATTAAGGGATATATATTGGCCAGGGCACTGGGGATAACCCCCTACTCTTTTTCGAAATAGTGCCATGGGAACGTTTACAGTCACCCAAGAGAGCCTCCCTCCCTAAACCTCTCGCCTCCTTTAAGATGCTCCTTAAAACCTACCTCTTTGACCAAGCACCTGCCCTAATATCTCATGTGGCTCGGTGTCAAATTTTGTTCGTTAATGTTCTTATGAAGTGCCTTGGGATGTTTCACTATGTTAAAGGCGCTATATAAATACAAGTTGTTGTTCATAGAATCATTTAAATTTACAGCACGGAAGGAGGCCATTCGGCCCATCGTGTCCGCGCCGGCCGACAAAGAGCTATCCAGCCTAATCCCACTTTCCAGCTCTGGGTCTGTAGCTCTGTAGGTTACGGCACTGCAGGTGCACATCCGAGTACTTTTTAAATGTGGTGAGGGTTTCTGCCTGTACCACTCTTTCAGGCAGTGAGTTCCAGACCCCCACCACCCTCTGGGTGAAAACATTTCCCCTCAAATCCCCTCTAAACCTCCGACAATTTACTTTAAATCTATTCTTCCTGGTTATTGACCCCTCTGCTACAGGAAATAGGTCCTTCCTATCCACTCTATTCTTGTCTGTTGGTAGATGCTGTTGGTAACTGTCTGTCCCACCTGTGACAGGGACTGTGGTTCACGTATTGGACTGTTCAGCCACCTAAGAACTCATGCTAAGAGTGGAAGCAAGTCTTCCTCGATTCTGAGGGATTACCTATGATGATGATGATGATAACTAATAGAGCTCCCCCTTGTGGAGTACTGTGGTAATGCAACTGCTGTGTAAATACAATAAAAGGGTCATGATAACAAGTTCCTGTAGAGCGTTTTGTAGAGTGTGTGTGTGTGTTTGTGATGTCATAAAGAATACATCACAGTATCAAATAATGTCTCAAAGTCCTTCTTCCAAATCTACCGTGCAAATTGCCTGCTGTCTCACACACACACCGGGTGCAGAAGCACTGTGGTTACAGGGCACAAGAGCCACCAGTATGGTTTTCTTTCTTGGCCAAGGTTGAATTTCTACACGTTGTTCCATCTTTCCCTACATGGCCCCCGCACCAGCCTGTACCCGAGGGGCTGACTGGGCATTAAATTTTCATTGCACTAAATCATTTAAAAGGTGACAGACACTTAGTCTGTCAATACGCGCTGTTTCCTTTGTACCTGTATTAGCACAACAGAGAAAATAATTTGCATTTCAAACAAGTTTGGAGAGGTTTCCGGCGCTCAGCTGCCTCACTCCCGGGGCGGCGGGTCACACAGAGAGCGCCTTTCATTTATTTCAAACTGTGTTACTGACAGTCTGTGCTACACATCCTCAAGTCATGGCAGCAGTGGGAGTGACGTGCTTATATAAAAGCAGGCTCATTCTTCAGATAGCACGCTTAGATTGTGCCACGGGTGTGAACATACAAAAATGAGTCCCAGGATTGGGCAGGGCCTTCCTAAGTGATGAAATTCACACCTATGACGATGCTCCTAACTTTTCTTTTTACAAAAACAAAATACGGCGGATGCAGGAAATTTGAAATAAAAACAGGACCTGAAACGTTAACTCTGTTTCTCTCTCCACAGATGCTGCCTGACCTGCTGAGTATTTCCAGCATTTTGTTTTTTTATCTCCAAACTATTTTTTTTGTTACTCTAGCTCAGTTTGTTTTCCCCCCGCCACCCCCCGAGATGCTCTTATTTCACTGCCTGCAGTTGCTCCCACCATCATCATTCCAGTGTTACACATCTCAACATGCTCTCTCCAGACATAACCCATCAGGAAAGGATGAACAGGCTGGTTCTCTTTTTTTTCTTGAAAAGAGAAAGCTGAGCGATGACCGAAGGAAAGATTTTGGTAGAGTAGAGAGAGAGAGAGAGAGAGAGAGAGAGAGAGAGTTTCCACTTGTGGGGAAGAGCTAAACGAGAGGCCACCAATATCAGATAGTCACTCAGAAATCAAATCAGGAATTCAGAAGAATCTTCTTTACCCAGAGAGTGGTGAGAATGTGGAACTCGCTGCCACAGGGAGTGGTTGAAGCAAATAGTAGAGACACTTAAGAGGCTAGATTAGCATATTCGGGAGAAGGGAAACATAGAAACATAGAAAACAGGTGCAGGAGCAGGCCATTCGGCCCTTCGAGCCTGCACCACCATTCAATATGACCATGGCTGATCATGCAACTTCAGTACCCCATTCCTGCTTTCTCTCCATACCCCTTGATCCCTTTAGCCGTAAGGGTCACATCCAACTCCCTTTTGAATATATCTAACGAACTGGCCTCAACAACTTTCTGTGGTAGAGAATTCCACAGGTTCACAATTCTCTGAGTGAAGAAGTTTCTCCTCATCTCGGTCCTAAATGGCTTACCCTTTATCCTTAGACTGTGAATAGGGGGTGATGCTGATGGAGTTAAAATGAGGAAAAACGGGAGGAGGCTCGAGTGGAGCATAAACGCCGGCATGGACTGGTTGAGCCAAATGGCCTGTTTCTGTGCTGTATATCCTATGTAATAACCTACGTTTGGAGGGACAAAGCCTATATATATATAATGCTGGGTGCTTTTCATAGTTCAAGTGTATAAATTATGAAGATTTTCACACATCATTTTACTGGAATCTTCATGTCACGAGAACTCCAGAAATGGGTCTCAAGTATCTTGAAAATAAGCTTCACAGGCACCAAACTTGAAACTGTGTGTGTGAGGGTCTCCCCTTCACACCACTGACTCCGGTTGGTAAGAGCACACACGTGGATATCAGGTAAAGACTGGATTGGGGTTAATTCAATGCTGCCCCTCACACGAAAAAACTCTGTTTAGGTTCATAAGTGAATCATGGCCCCCAGAGGTTATCCAGTACTTACAGAACTATATCTCAGTCAGGAGTCAAGTACTTCAAGAGAAAGAAAATACTGGAAAAAGGGACAGAGAAAAAAAAAAATAATTTGTCGGGTACTTCGGACCAAAGTAGAACATGTTGCTATACTCCTACTTACAGATGGGAGAATGAAGTTTAAGCACGACTTAGTTAATGGACCGTAAAAAGGTCACACTGATACTCCAGTAGACCTTGGAACCTTTAAGACAAGACAGACAATCATGTGTCACATCAGCTGGAACTGTTTGCCCCCACAAAGAGTTTGTGACCTCTGCACGTCAATTCCTAACTCCACATCAGTTCTTGTAACACAATGAAGTCAAATCAATGATTTATGAGTGTCATGCTTAACCTACTGTATGTCCCAGCAGATACCATATAATTACCAGATAAATTATTTATCCTGATCAATCATCATTTTCTTTTATACATTAATCCAACAACTTTAGAGGCTGGTTTAATTCACAGTCCCAATTGTTCCCTTTACCTCGAAAGGCTTGACAAACACAATGGAGGTTTTGCAACTAACAGAATACCAACAGCAATGAGATGAGCAACCAGTTTGACCATGTTTTTGATGGCACTGGGGGGGTCAGAAGACATGAGCTGTTCCCTGCTTTTTCAATAGGGCCATAGGTCTACCTGGCCATTCAGATAGGACTTCGGTTGAACTTCCCATCTGAAGCATATCTCCTCGGACTCTTTCAGTCCAGCAGGTGTAGGACTTGAACTCAGCCTTCAGAATCAGTGACTGATGGAGCCAAGCTGACACTCAGTACATTGTGGGCTAGAAATTGACTAGTTTTGTGCCTGTTTTATCGGCGATATTTTGCCTTTGACAGTAAAAAGTACTTACCTAAATTGGCCAAAGTTGTGCACCGCCGGTTTTGAAATACCGCTGAAAAGCGGACCACCAGCTTGCAACGCCAAAAAAAATGCGACCGCTTAAAATTGGCCGTTTGGCGCACCCGTAGTTAGGAAGAAAAATAGAACCCCAAGAAAAGCCTGCGTTGCAGCCCCAGAAACAGCAGCAGGTATGAAGACCTGCAAAAAAAAAGTTAAAGTTTTTATTTTTTTATTCTTTTTCAGCGATTCGCTAAATAAGTGTCTTGTGAATGTTTTTGTGATTTTTTTTTTTTTTGCAATTTTGTGTGTGTGTTTTCCCTCCTCCTGGGGCCTGTCTTTTTGGTGGTAATCGGCCTCGGACTAAAGTTTCCCCCGCGAATCTTCGTGCAACGGCAATTTTTACCGTCGGGCGCATTTTGTTGCCAATTTTACCCCTTTAGAAAAACAGCGATATTTTTAATGGTATTTTTGGCAAAAAATGCTGGAAAAAAAAAAATAAAAAATCGGCCATCAACAAAAGATCAATTTCCAGCCCTGAAACTTGATTAAACCTTCATCTATACAAATCTATGCAATCATTTGATCAGCATTCAGCACGTGCAATTACACCGCATCTGGAGTATATTTTCTGCCTTATCCTTATTACTGTAACGTTTGAGACTCAAACACCAAATATCTTTAGTGTAAAGCAGTCTGCCGATTCGCATGAGCTTATTTTGTGCAACCGCTGTAGACCAATTTCACCTCCCGAACGAATAAAATGATTTATTCGTTCATCGGATGTGGGCGTCGCCGGCAAAGCCAACATTTATTGGCCATCCCTAATTGCCATTGAGAAGGTGGTGGTGAGCCACTGTTTCAGAGGGTAATTAAGAGCCAACCACATTTCTGTGGGTCCGGAGTCACATATGGGCCAGACCGGGTAAGTGCTGCAGATTTATTTCCCTAAAGGACATTAGTGAACCAGATGGGTTTTTACAACAATCTGGTGGTTTCATGGTCACCATTACTGATACTAGCTTTTTTTTTTTATTGTTCCAGATTTACTTAATTAACTGAATTTAAATTACCCAGCTGCCGTGGTGGTATTTGAACTCGTCTCTCTGGATTACTAGTCCCGTAGCTTAACCACTGCACTACTGTTCCCCCTTAACTAGTCCAGTAACATAACCACAATGCTATCCTTTCCTCATATATGCACTTCTGTTCCTGCAATGTGGGTGACACGAGCAGGACTCATTAATTACTCAGCCCCAGTTGCCCGGAGCAACTGTTGGTACAACTGGGTGCCTTGCACGCAGAGGGCGTGAGGAGTGAAGGGCGTAGTATGGACAAGGTTTGCTTTTGGCCAAACCATTGGGGACAGCAGAGTCCCTTTAGCTTGCTGTCAGCTCTGGTTGTGGGTTCAAGTTCCACTCCAGAACACATGATCTAGGCTGACACTCCAGTGCAGTGCTGAGGGAGTGCTGCACTGTCGGAGGTGCCGTCTTTTTTGGATGAGACGATGAACCGAGGCCCTGTCTGCCCTCTCAAGTGGACGTAAAAGATTCTTTGGTACGATTCAATGAAGAACAGGGGAGTTCACCTCAGTGTCCTGGTTAATATTTATCCCTCAACCAACATCAGGCAGAGAGATTATCAGGTCATTACCTCACTGCTGTTGGTAGGACCTTGGTGTGTGCAAATTAGCTGCTGCGTTTCCTACATTACAGCAGTGACTACACTTCAAAAAGTACTTTATTGGCTGTAAAGCGCTTTGGGACAATCTATGGTTGTGAAAGGTGCTACAGAAATTCAAGTTCTTTCTTCCCTGAAGCACATTAGTCAACCATTTGGACTTTTATGAGTAACCTGGGCTTGTGTGTTCATTTGTTCTGGTGCTAATCAAAAAATTATACACAGGTTGAACCTCCCTTATCCAGAACTCCCTTATCCAGAACCACCCCTCGTCCAGAACCATTCCCGGCCACCGGGTGGTGCATGCGCAGAACTCCGAGAAGAACAAATTGAAGTCCTTCCTCGCTGCCGACTCCCGCAATCGCTGGCCTGACCCCACGATCCACACCGCCCCCACCCATGATCTCTCTGCTGCACTTCCAGCCCCAAGCCAGCAAGCCCCAATATCCCCTTGCTCAGTACCTGTACGTATACAATGTAACGTGACCAACCCTCGTCCGGAAAAATTCCCTTATCGAAAACAGGCCAAGTCCTGGAGGGTGCCGGATAAGGAAGGTTCAACATGTACCAGATTTATTACATTTACTGTCACAGTTTAACATGATGGGATTGAAACTCTCAGCCTCTGGGTCATTAGTCCACTCCCAGAATCCCTGCACTATCATAACCATACCTAAGTTAATGTCTCCTTTGCTGCGCTGTGAGCATGTAGTTAAACCCTTCTTTACTCTGCACCGCTATCTCTTCTATCATATTATTTTATCCCATTACCTTTTATTGAAGTAATCATTTCTTAATGAGCTCGTTGCCAGTTCTTTCATTTTGGAAGGTTATGATTCGGATCTGAAACTGACAAGCGTAACAGTCGAAAGAATTTGCAGCTGTTTTGACTCATTCCCATACAGTCTGAAAAATGTACGCGTTTATAAAAGGTTTATATCTTGAAAGCTGTGATTGTCATTTTACTCCACCTGCCCACAAATTGCTTCCCTCCTCTTCTGAAAGGATGACTTAAGTTGGGGTAAGAGGAATAATATTATGAGTGTTCACACTTCATTAGGGTCGGAGTTCTTGAGCGGCGCATCTGATGGGTGAGGTACTGATAGGGGTAAAAACGCCCCCTATAGTTCCACTCACGCCATTCTTCCTGTGTGAAGATGGGCAGGGCACGTCAGCACCACAATTGTTAAAACAGATGAGCCCGATCCTGTCCTCACATCATTCAAAAGACTTTCGTTTCGTTTATATAGCGCCTATCACGACCACCGGACATCCCAAAATGCTTTACAGGAAATTAAGTACGTTTTGAAGTGTTGTAATGTAGGAAACATGGCAGCCAATTTGAGCACAGCAAGCTCCCACAAACTGCAATGTGATAATGACCGGATAATCTGTTTTAGTGATGTTGATTGAGGGATAGATATTGGCCAGGTCGCCAGGGAGAACTCCCCCCGCTCTTCTGCGAAATAATGCCATGGGATCTTTTATGGCTGTAATGTATGCACCTGTGAGTATGCTCACAGGTTTGCAGAGCAGTTGCAAACAGAATTTTAATTTAATTTGGCAAAGTTACCAGTTCAATTGCAAATTTGTGGGCTCTAGTGCCCTTGCCAAAAGGGGGCATTTGATTTAAAGTTATATTAAAATAGTTGTAGAGCTGTTGAGTTGAGTCGCTTAGCCAGTCACATGATGTTCACAAGTTGGGTTCAGGGGATCCATGATGAGGCAGGTGATTGTGAGCCTGGTGGATGAACTGGTAATGTGTAGTGTGATTGTTAAACTTTTTGCTAATAAACCAACTAGTTCTTAATAGCAACGTGTTGCTGTGAATTCTTAAGCAAAGAACCCATGAAGCAAATACATTACAATGTCCACCCAGGAGGGCAGATGGGACCTCAGTTTAACGTCTCATCCAAAAGATGGCAATTCCAATAGTGCAGTCCGGCCCTGGAGTATCAGCCTAGATTGTTGTGTTCAAGTCCCTGGAGTGGGATTTGAATCCACTACCTGGTGACTCAGGTGTAGGGGAGGACGAAAACCCCCTCATTTTACCCAGAAGGAAAAGGGCTGTGGGATCAGTCTGTGCTGTGAATTGAAACCAATACAGTTTGACTTAGGCAGAGCAGTGATTGGACGGGGGAGGTCACCGGAGGGCCAATGGTGGGACAGAGTCGAAGCATGGGGTTTTCAAGCCAATGGGAGAGCACTTGCTCAAACTGTGGGACTGACTCACAGCCATTATCGGACTATTGTCTTCCCAATGTTTACACTATGGAAGGAAATTATGCAGATCTTCAGAAAACTAGGGAACCCAAAACAAACCAAGGACCTACACAATGGCTACAGGAGGCCAACCCAATCAACACCCCACTCAAACCTTGAGTAGGTTAGAAAAACTGAATTGAAGGAAAATTATGCAGACCTTTAGAAACCAGGGAGCCCAAAACAACCCAAGGGCCTACACAATGGCTACAGGAGGCCAACGCAATCAACACCCACTCAAACCTCGAGTAGGTTAACATCAGTGGAAAAAACCCACAATAATCTAAAACTGCTGCATTTTTCAAAATCACAAAGCCCACCAATGGGAAGAATCAATTTCAGCAGGAGAGGCGGACTGGATAATCTGGCTATAAAAAGGGGTTTCTGACGTAGTGTGGGTGGTTCCCTGCCCTCGTCATCCAACAACCAACAAGACTCTCGACACTGAAGGAAAACCAGTGTCCGAAGACACCGAAGATAGAAGAAACAAACCACTAGACTGCAGAAGGCACAGTGAGTATAACCAGAACTCCCAACTCAGTTAGGCCAGGAAAGGTGGGAGGTTGGGCATTGTACTGCTAAACTTGTGTAAAGATTTTCATTGTGTCCGTTTAGTGGGATTGTTTTGTTGGTGTATTGCTGTTTGTTGAGATACACCTTGTCCAATAAATTGGAAGCCTAAAGTTCCTCTTGGAATCACCTTGTCTCAGTTCTATTGTATTACATCTCCTGATCGTGAGTCTCATGTCAGAACAGTGTAAGGGAAGCTAGGAGCGCCTCAAAAACGCTCAACTGTGTGTCACAGGCTAGAGAAGAAGAGGTTAGGAGTGTTTGACACTCTCAGGTGCCTCACAGGCTAGGCATAAGCTGTGGGGATGCACGAGTCTCAAAACCCCATTCATAAGCTGTGGACACCGTCTCTCCAGGGGTGCTCTTGCAGCACTCAGGGTACCTCACAGGCCAGGCATAAGCTGTGAGGGCAGAAGCCCAGAGAGAGACACCCAAGGCACAACACTCCCCGAGAACCCCTTACAGAGGCAAGGGTGCTACTACCGGAGACATGGCTGACACTACTGTTCACCCGCATTTTCCAATACAGATCATCAGAGCAGCAAAAGAAAAACTTGCATTTATATGGTGCCTTCAAAACCACCGGATCTCTAAATGCACTTTACAGCTAATTTGCGCACAGCAAGCTCCCACAAACAGCACTGTGATAATGACCAGATAATCTGTTTTAGTGATGTTGATTGAGGGATAAATATTGGCCGGGACCCCAGGGATAACTCCCCTGCTCTTCTTCAAAATAGTGCCTTGGATCTTTTACATCCACCCAAGAGAGCAGACGGGGCCTCGGTTTAACATCTCATCTGAAAAACGGTACCTCTAATAGTGCAGCGCTCCCTCAGCACTGCAGTGTAGTGTCAGCTGAGATTCATGTGCTCAAGTCCCTGGAGTGGGACTATGAACCCACAACCTTCCAGCTCAGAGGCGAGGATGCTGCCCACTGAGCCACAGCAGGAAGAGTCAGCACCCTGGGTGATTTTTCTTCCCTTTCCTAGTCCAAGGCAGCTGAGGCAACTGCAGCATTCCCTCAAGATCAGCGAACAATGAAATGTGGGACCTCGAACTAGAACAGAGGGTATTTGACCCTTTGGAACGTTTTATGTTCCCTTCCACTTCTGCTCACAGAAGCATATGAAAGAAGGTATATTGAAGGAGGGATATATTTGCGTTGGAGGCAGTTCAGAGAAGGTTCACTAGGTTGATTCTTGAGATGAGGGGGTTGACTTATGAAGAAAGGTTGAGCAGGTTGGGCCTATACTTATTGCAGTTTCAAAGAACGAGAGGTGATCTTATTAAAACATACAAGATACTGAGGGGGCTCGACAAGGTGGATGCAGAGAGGATGTTTCCACTCGTGGGGGAATCTAGAACTAGGGGACATAGTTTCAGAATAAGGGGTCGCCCATTTAGAATTGAGATGAGGAGAAATTTCTTCTCTGAGGGTTGTAACTCTGTGGAATTCTCTGCCCCAGAGAGTTATGGAGGCTGGGTCATTGAATATATTTAAGGTGGAGATAGATAAATTTTTGAATGATAAGGGAGTAAAGGGTTATGGGGAGCAGGCAGGGAAGTGAAGCTGAGTCCATTATCAGATCTTATGTAAATTAAACCATGCTATACTCGTACGAGTAATCTGGAATAAGACTTTAGGAAAAGCAAGTGCAAGGGATGTCCTCCTAAGCCTATCCCGCTCGGTCTTAACTCCCCTAAGATAGCAGCCAATTGTATTTCAAACAATTCCTATATTTTTGTCTCTATGCCTCCAATATTATTCCAAAAATGTGTCACATTTGGAGTTTAAAAAAAATCTGGTATCTGTTCTAAATTCATTGTTCACACAATTCTATTTATGTCCTCAGATCAACTTACTTTAAAGTGATAAGATGGGTTTACTTTCCTCTATACCATTAAATCACTTTCTTTCTAGACTGCAAAGCTTAAAAAAAATCTTTCCTCCTAGGTCATTGGCTTTGCACTTGGGATCAGTCTATCGGCTTTACCAAGCATGGAGATCTTTTCCTGTGGAGAGGCTACCAAAACGGAACACAGTATCTCAGTGTGACCTGCCTGGTACATCGCAAAGCCTGAGCAATAGGTTCTCTAAGCTTATTTTACTGTTCGGCCTCTAATTCCCAATAGTTAATTGCTTTCCGCATTATCTACACGTTGAAAGTCATGAGTCTGTTCTTACTCTTGGATCCTCTTTGATATTTTTAATACATTTATTGTCCAATTCTCACATTTCTCCCAACCTACGTTGAGTATTTTTAATTATTCGATGTTAAAATTTCATGTCGCATTTGTCTACCCAGTTGCATAATTGATCGAAATCCTCTTGCTTTGTCCTCAGTCTCCGCATCGCTGGATATGCAGTTCATTTATGTAGACGTATTGAGACATGTCTGCCTCCTCCACCCGTCTGACATTACCCCGCTCATTTGTCCTCTTTGTTTGAAGGCTACAAATACTTAAGAAAATGGTGAGGAATATAGACAATATGATAAGGAGCTGGAAAAAAAAAATGAAAAGAAAGACTTGCAGATAATATGCAAGGAAACTTGCAAGGATTTTTACAATACAGGTACACATCTGAAATCCGGAATCCTCGGGACTGAGTCCGTACCGGATTTTGGGTTTTTCCAATTTCAGACAAGAAAATCAATAGTCTGAAATCCGGAATCCTCAGGACCCGAATCCATGCCGGATTTTGGATTTTACAGGATTTCAGAACTCGCTGCCCACCGATCCTCTGCTTCTCGCCGAAATGTCCGGTTTTCGGAAGGCCGGATGAGGACATTGCACTTGTATACAATTTGGGCAGCCAAAGTATAATACCGAATTTTTCGATGATACAAATGTAGGGCGTTTGATGAGCAGCGAGGAGGAATGTAAATGACCTCAGGAGGTGACAGATATGTTGACAAAATGGGCAGGCAGATGTGACTGAATGTAAAGGGTCAGGTAATGCAAATTGGTGGGAAAATAAGGAATGAGAGCACACATTTCAATGGAAAGATACTGGAGTAGATCTTTACTCTGTGCAATAGTGTAAAATGAGAGTCGGCAGTCCCTTTTACATCTCTCCCGATTTTTATTTTCATTCATTTCAAGTGCCGGTAGATAATGCAATAAGCCAATCGGATTTTGGATTTTGTAAATGGGGGCATGGAGAATCGGCAGGGGCGGATTAATGCATGGGCCTATGAGACCAGTGCCCAGGCGCCCATGGGACCCGTGCCAGTATATATTATACAAGAGGCCTAATGCAGATGTACAAGTATGGTATACTGGGTTATGATGCAGTGTGTAAACATTTTAAAAAGAAAAAAATAGATATGCATTTATATAGCGCCTTTCATGACCACCGGATGTCTCAAAGTGCTTTACAGTCAAAGAAGTGCTCTTGAAGTGTAGTCTCTGTTGTGATGTGGGAAACTCGGCAGCCAACTTGTGCACAGCAAGCTCCCACAAACATCAACGTGATAATGACCAGACAATCTGTTTTTGTTAAAGTTATGTTAATTGAGGGATAAATATTAGCCAGGACAATTTTATGTGCCTATTACTTATGGGCATTTTACTACACGTGTTTGAATGTACCGTGCGAGGCCTCTTGGGGAAGAGTGACCATAATATGGTAGAATTCTTCATTAAGGTGGAGAGTGACACAGTTAATTCAGAGACTAGGGTCCTGAACTTAAAGAAAAGAAACTTCGACAGTATGAGATGTGAATTGGCTAGGATAGACTGGCGGATGATACCAACGGGTTGACGGTGGATAGGCAATGGCAGACATTTAAAGATCACATGGATGAACTACAACAATTGTACATCCCTGTGTGGCATAAGAATAAAAAAGGGAAGGTGGCTCAACCGTGGCTAACAAGGGAAATCCAAGAAAGAGGCATATAAATTGACCAGAAAAAGCAAACCTGAAGACTGGGAGAAATTTAGATTTCAGCAGAGGAGGACTTAGGGTTTAATTAGGAGGGGGAAAATAGAGAACGAGAGGAAGCTTGCAGGGAACATAAAAACTGACTGCAAAAGCTTCTATAAATATGTGAAGAGAAAAAAATGAGTGAAGACTAATGTAGGTCCCTTGCAGTCAGAATCAGGGGAATTCATAATGGGGAACAAGGAAATGGCAGACCAATTGAACAAATACTTTGGTTCTGTCTTCACTAAGGAAGACGCGAATAACCTTCCGGAAGTACTAGGGGACCGAGGGTCTAGTTAGAAGAGGGAACTGAGGAAAATCCTTATTAATCAGGAAATGGTGTTAGGGAAATTGATGGGATTGAAAGCCGATAAATCCCCAGGGCCTGATAGTCTGCATCCCAGAGTACTTAAGGAAGTGGCCCTAGAAATAGTGGATGCATTTGTAGTCATTTTCCAACACTCTATGGACTCTGGTTCAGTTCCTATGGATTGGAGGGTAGCTAATGTAACCCCACTTTTTAAAAAAAGAGGGAGAAAACAGTGAATTATAGACCGCTCAGCCTGACATCAGTAGTGGGGAAAATGTTGGAATCAATTTATTAAAGATGTAATAGCAGCGCATTTGGAAAGCAGTGACTGGATCGGTCCAAGTCAGCATGGATTTATGAAAGGGAAATCATGCTTAACAAATCTTCTAGAGTTTTTTGAGGATGTAACCAGTAGAGTGGATAAGGGAGAAGCAGTGGATGTGGTGTATTTGGACTTTCAAAAGGCTTTTGACAAGGTCCCACACAAGAGATTAGTGTGCAAAATTAAGGCACATGGTATTGGGGGTAATGTATTGACGTGGATAGAGAACTCGTTGGCAAACAAGAAGCAAAGAGCAGGGTGGCCAGGCTAGTGGGGTGCCGCAGGGTTCAGTGTTGGGACCCCAGCTATTTACAATATACATTAATGATTTAGACGAAGGAATTGAATGTAATATCTCTAAGTTTGCAGATGACACTAAGCTGGGTGGCAGTGCGAGCTGCGAGGAGGATGCCAGGAAGCTGCAGGGGGACTTGGACAGGTTAGGTGAATGCTCAAATGCATGACAGATGCAGTATAATGTGGATAAGTGTGAGGTTATCCACTTTGGGTGCAAAACCATGAAGGCAGATTATCTGAATGGTGACAGATTAGTAAAAGGGGAGGTGCAACTAGACCTGGGTGTCATGGTACATCAGTCACTGAATGTAGGCATGCAGGTACAGCAGGCAGTAAAGGCAGCAAATGGCATGTGGGCCTTCATAGCAAGGGGATGTGAGTATAGGAGCAGGGAAGTCTTACTGCAGTTGTACAGGGCCTTGGTGAGACCACATCTTTAGTGTGTGCAGTTTTGGTTTCCTAATCTGAAGAAGGAGATTCTTGCTATTGAGGGAGTGCAGCGAAGGTTCAAAAGACTGATTCTCGGGATGGCAGGACTGACATATGAAGAAAGACTGGATCGACTAGACTTATATTCACTGGAATTTAGATGAATGAGAGGGGATCTCATAGAAACATAAAATTCTAACGGGATTGGACAGGTTAGATGCAGAAAGAATGTTCCCGATGTTGGGAACATTCAGAACGAGGGGTCATAGCCTAAGGATAAGGGGTAAGCCATTTAGGACCGAGATGAGGAGAAACTTCTTCACTCAGAGAATTGTGAACCTGTGGAATTCTCTACCACAAAGTTGTTGAGGCCAGTTCGTTAGATATATTCAAAAAGGGAGTTAGATGTGACCCTTACGGCTAAAGGGATCAGGGGGTATGGAGAGAAAGCAGGAATGGGGTACTGAAGTTGAATGATCAGCCATGATCACATTGGCTGAATGGCCTACTCCTGCACCTACTTTCTATGTTTAAACCATCGAGATCATACAGCGTAGATTCACAAGAATGATACTGGGGATGAGCAGTTGTAGTTATGAGGAGACTCGAGATACAGGGACTATTTCCACTGGAGCACAGAAGGCTTGAAGTGAAGATTTAATCGAGCCATTTACGTTGTGAAGGATTTTGGTGAGGTGAAGAGGGAAGAGCGATTTCCTTTGGTTGGGAAGTCAATGATGAGGAGTTCATCAATTTAAAATTGTTGCCAAGAGAATGAGCTGGGTTAGGAGAAATTTTCTTTCCTCATGGAATTGTTAGACCAGGAAATGCATTGCCACAAAGACCATTGTACCTTTCAAGGGATGAGTAGAGAAACATTTGAAGCAGAGGAAGATAAGGGTTACAGGTGGTCAGCAAGAAAGACTTGCATTTATATAGCGCCTTTCACGACCACCGGACGACTCAAAGCACTTTACAGCCAATGAAGTACTTTTGGAGTGTAGTCACTGTTGTAATGTGGGAAACGTGGCAGCCAATTTGCGCACAGCAAGCTCCCACAAACAGCGATGTGATAATGACCAGATAATCTGTTTTTGTTGTGTTGATTGAGGGATAAATATTGACCCCAGGACACCGGGGATAACTCCCAGCAAGGCAGTGGGCTTAAGTTTTGGATAGCTTTCAAAAAGAGTCAGCAGAGATGCAAAGGCACAAAGTGCCTCCTTCTGAGCTGCAAACCTGCATGGTTTCCAATTTTTAAACACCTTTCGTTTCCAGCCCCATTTACTGCTCTGCATTCCTGCGGTTTTGTCGTATAATTACAAGTATTTAATATAGAACCTTTCATGTGGTTCTACCGGGAATCGGTTTGTTTACAATTCTTTCTTTTCAGAAAATCAGAGCTTGCGCTGATCACATTATCAAATAAAATAAATTCCTGCAGATGCACTGCGAGCTGTACAGTGTCGGCAATGGGCCTTGCACCTGCTCCGTCAGTAATGACTTGCATTTACAATGTCATTAACATAATACGCTTCCCGAGGAGCTTTGCTGAGGAGAAATGGCCATCAGGCAGCAACAGATGAAGAATTAAGAGGAAGATGAAAAAAAAAGACTTGCCTTCATATAGCGCCTTTCACAGTCACTGGACATCTCAAAACATTTTACAGCCAATGACGTACTTTTGGAGGTAGTCACTCTTGTAATGTGGGAAACACGGCAACCAATTTGTGCACAGCAAGCTCCCACAAACAGTAAGCTCCCATTATGACCAGATAATCTTTTTTTTGTTATGTTGATTGAGGGATAAATATTGGCCAGGATACCGGGGATAACTCCCCCTGCTCTTCTTTGAAATAGTGCCATGGGATCTTTTACATCCACCTGAGAGAGCAGACAGGGCCTCGGTTTAACGTCTCATCTGAAAGACGACACCTCCGACAGTGCTGCACTAGGAGTGTCAGCCTAGATTTATGTGCTCAAGTCCCTGGAGTGGGGCTTGAACCCACAACCTTCTGACTCGGAGGCAAGCATGCTACCCACCGAGTCATAGCTGATACTGGTGTAGAAGGGAAGTGCTAAGTCAGGGCCAAGTACACGTAGAGGGAGCTTTAAGTGCTTTATAAAGCAGTGAGGTGAATGAGGAAGAATCATTTGTGGTCGAGCAGCCCAACGATTGCATCCTCACTATGGGATCGACTTTCCCATTACTCCTCAACGTCGATTTGTCCCCTAAAGCCAACCGCTTGCAGGAATCTGCATCATATCCCTGGACTTCAAGGGTCAAGTTACGAGGAGCGGTTACTCAAATTAGGGTTGTATTACCTATAATTCAGTAGGTTAAGGAGTGATCTGATCGAAGTTTTCAGGATATTAAGGGGAACAGATAGGGTAGATAGAAACTATTCCCGCTGGATGGGGATTCTAGGACTAGGGGAGCTCTAAAGATTAGAGCCAGGCCTTTCAGGAGTGAAATTAGGAAACACTCCTACTCACAAAGGGTGGTAGAAGTTTGGAACTCTCCTCCGCAAACGGCAATTGATGCTTGATTGTTAATTTTACATCGGAGATTGATAGATTTTTGTTAACCAAAGGTATTAAGGGATACGGGACAAAGGCAGGTATATGGAGTTATGTCGCAGATCCGCCATGATCTCATCGAATGGCGGAACAGGTGAGAGGGGCTGAATGGTCTCCTCCTGTTCCCACGTTGTTTCGCCTAATGGCACTGCAGAGAATGTCATCACTGGCAGCCTGAGGAAGAGTGTTCGAAGACCAGGCCCTCAAATCTGCCACCAAGCTCATGGTCTACAGGGCTGTAGTAATACCCGCCCTCCTGTATGGCTCAGAGACATGGGCCATGTGCAGTCGACACCTCAAGTCGTTGGAGAAATACCAACTATGTCCCCTTAGCGTCCTCGACCAGGCCAACATCCCCAGCATTGAAGCACTGACCACACTTGATCAGCTCCACTGCGCAGGCCACATTCATGTCAGGCATGCGTGCAGACTCCCGAAGCAAGGGCTCTACTCGGAACTCCTTCACGGCAAACGAGCCCCAGGTGGGCAGAGGAAATGTTTCAAGGACACCCTCAAAGCCTCCCTGATAAAGTGCAACATCCCCACCGACACCTGGGAATCCCTGGCCAAAGACTGCCCCAAGTGGAGGAAGTGCATCCGGGAGGGCGCTGAGCACCTCGAGTCTCGTCGGCGAGAGCATGCAGAAATCAAGCGCAGGCAGCAGAAGGAGCGTGCGGCAAACCAGTCCCGCCCTCCCTTTCCCTCAACAACTATCTGTCCCACTTGTGACAGGGGCTGTGGTTCTGGTGTTGGACTGTATAGTCACCCAAGAACTCATTTTTAAGAGTGGAAGCAAGTCTTCCTTGATTCTGAGGGACTGCCTATGATGATGATGGTAGTTTAAAAACAGAGTGACTATTGCAGGACCAGAGCTGAAATACACTCCTGATCTGCACACGTCCTCAGCCAAGTCCCTCCGGTCGGTGCTGCACATGCAGCACTGGGTTCACAGCCGAGCACAAGCTCCTCTTCCAGGATCACCATCTTCATTCCGTTCCGCCGCAAGGTGCGTTCTAAGTTGCTACTCACCTACCCCTCAGCCAGGAGCTCAATGAACGAACAGCAGCATCACCTCCACAGCTAGCACCCTCCACTGCATCTCATGTGACTACATTGTACGGTCTGTAAACACCCCAGCGGGGAGTTGCCATGTTTAACGGAGTTCGGAGATGGGATCACGGCTTGCTGATGATAAAAGCTTACTCAAAACCTCAGTGACTGATATATATTCCCTCGCATTTCTGGTGTCATCCTTGTAAATCTGCTCTGCACCCTCGCCAGTGTTTCTATATTCCTTTTATAATGTGGCGATCAGAATTGCATACAGTACTCAGAGTGTGGTCTAACCAAAGTTCGATACAAGTTTAGCATGACGTGCTGAACTGGGGGAATGGAGGAGGTTTACTGTTGGCACCAGGAGTTTCTGCTGAAATTATCAAATGAGAAGCAAGCACAAAATAAATTTACAGTTGCAGAAATCGGCAGTAGTTCCCAGTGCTCTCGGCCTAACATACAAGTGAATGAGTAGGCCGATTTGAAATGTCGTTATAAAACACTTAAACTGTGCTACAGATGAGATCATTCCTTTCCATAATGGAATGTTGTCTACATGCTGAGATGTTGATGGCTATCCACGCTTCAATCCCGTTCCAGATATCTCCTTCAGCCGCGTCTCCTCCTTGCTCTGATTGCTTGCGACGTTCCCTGTACTTGGCTAAAGGCAATTCTTCTTAATGAAACAAATCCCTTTTTATTGTTGCCTTTCATTGTTTCATTAAGACCGATACGCTCCAAGAACAATTGCTATCGCGAGCACCTCAGTACCAGGAGCTGATGCTGTAAACACGGTTGCTACTGGCGACAGCCGAGGTAGTTTGCGGCGGATCTCAAAATCATTCCCCTCCCAGGCAGGATGACAATAACTTCGTAAGTATAAGCATTCTGTGTTGACTTAAAATGACAATGCAAATTACCCTCACAAATTGCTCATTTTATCATTAATTTAAGAGCAGTGTCTGTTCATCAAAAGGCCAAAGTGGCACGTACACTGATAGATCATGCCTTGTAAATCATATTTGCTGCGCTGTAGATAAGTTAGTGTAAAGCTCTGGCCGGTTTGTTTGATTGTAGTACTTGCACCACATAGTTGTCCTCTCTTTCCTTCTTCGAGACGCTCCTTAAAACTTACTTCTTTGACCAAGCTTTTGATCACCTGCGCTAATTTCTACTTATGTGGCTCGGTGTCAAATTTTTAATCACATAATACTCCTGTGAAGCACCTTGGGACGTTTTACTACGTTAAAGGCGCTATATAAATACAAGTTGTTGTTGTTGTCCATATATTTGTACGTAGCATGCTCAATTATATGCCTGAATGCAATATTGTTAAGTTCTTCTGAAAAATGATTAAGAATTGAGTGTCAAAAGCTAGAGTTTCAAACCTTACAGTAGTTTGGTCTCTGTTCATCTGAATCAATCACCAGAAACTCTCACTTTGAGTTCCCTACTTGAAGGTTACAGCATGATTATGATAAGCTGCTTCAAGAAAATTTATACATTTAAGACGGAACCAAATGCACTTTGTCTTTCAAAACCAAAGAGCCATTTTATATTCCAGCCAAAGACGTTATTATGAAGGGTAATTGACCTATTACAGATTTTTCTCGTGTGTGTTTTGTATTATACCTTTATACATATGGAACTTTGGTGCTTCATATTACTGACTGGAAATAAATATGAGTGTTGCAATCTGTAAAACCTGGTCTGTATTTAATATACGCCATTCTCTAGTGAGTTGAGCACCACATCATTAGTTTACATGAAATCCAGTAAACAGATTACTGCAAATAATCCCCAAAGTACGCACTTCTAAAGTTAGGTTTATAGGTATGGTCCTGATTTTAACTCCAGCTGGATCTCCCATTCAGCTCTGAGTTACAGGTTCGGGTCTCAATGATGTCATTGGGCCGCGACATGCAGATGGCAAGAAAGACCCTGTTGGCTCCGGGCACTCATCCTTGCTGCCTGTTCATGCGAGCAGGTTAAAATTTCATGGCGGCTTTTTGGACAAGTCAAGAACCAGGGCGATTCCAACTGTCCACCCGCCAGCTTTCTGCTGAGTGAGAAGGATTAACATCACCCATAGGTTTTGGACCACACACTTCATCATCATAGGCAGTCCCTCGAAATCGAGGAAGACTTGCTTCCACTCTAAAAGTGGGTTCTGAGGTGACTGAACAGTCCAATACAGGAATGAAGTCCCTGTCACGGGTGGGACAGACAGTGGTTGAAGGAAAGGGTGGGTTGGGAGTCTGGTTTGCCGCACGCTCCTTCCGCTGCCTGCGCTTGTTTTCTGCATGCTCTCGACGACGAGACTCGAGGTGCTCAGCGCCCTCCCGGATGCTCTTCCTCCACTTAGGGCAGTCTTTGGCCAGGGACTCCCAGGTATCAGTGGGGATGTTGCATTTTATCAAGGAGGTTTTGAGGGTGTCCTTGAAACGTTTCCTCTGCCCACCTGGGGCTCGCTTGCCGTGTAGGAGTTCGGAGCAGAGCACTTGCTTTGGGAGTCTTGTGTCAGGCACGCGAACAACGTGGCCCGCCCAACGGAGCTGGTCAAGTGTGGTCAGTGCTTCGATGCTGGGGATGTTGGCCTGATCGAGAACACTGACGTTGGTGCGTCTATCCTCCCTGGGGATATGCATGATCTTGCGGAGACATCGTTGGTGTACATTCAGAGGCTGAATTCCAAGTCATAGTCAATATCTTCCCCGAGGCGTACAAAAGCATGGGCCTTACACTAAACATCCATAAGACAAAGGTCCTCCACCAACCTGACCCCGCTACATAGCACTACCCCCCCAGTCATCAAGATCCACGGCACGGCACGTGGACCACTTTCCATACCTCGGGAGCCTATTATCAGCAGGGGCAGACATCGACAACGAGGTCCAACACCGTCTCCAGTGCGCCAGCGCAGCCTTCGGCCGCCTGAGGAAGAGTGTTCAAAGATCAGGCCCTCAAATCTGGCACCAAGCTCATGGTCTACAGGGCTGTAGTGATAGCCGCCTTCCTGTATGGCTCAGAAACATGGACCATATACAGTAGATACCTCAAGTCGCTGGAGAAATACCATCAACGTTGTCTCCGCAAGATCGCACACTTACAGGAACAGCCGCCAGTCCTCTGATTTCTGAGCACACAGCACTGAACTAAACAGGAATTTGCTTAATTATTAGATATTCCTCATTTTCAAACTTAATTTTCTCTCACTCTTCAATTTCCCATTCCCCCCCCCCACCCCCCCTTTCTTCAGATGCCATTCCCTGAATGAAATGTTCCACAGATCTTGCTCAAGCTACACCCACATCAGATTGACACTCTCTCTTTCTCCGATAGCTCAGGTCAGCTCAGGGATCCACTGTGCAGAGGACTCGTCGCTGAATTCACTGCCTTGATCTCTGTGACAGAATGGAGCTGATCTTGCCCCCGTTTTGAGCTGCAGCGAATGTCGTTAGGTAAGCAAAGACTTCGATCAATCTCCACAAGACAGCAATGAGACGAACAAAGAATTAACATAAGGACATAAGAAATAGCCGCAGGTGTAGGTGTAGGCCGTGCGAGCCTGCTCCACCAATCACTAAGATCATGGCTGATCTTCCATCTCAGTTCCACTTGCCTGTACTATCCCCACATCCCTTGATTCCCTTAATATCCAAACATCTATTGATCTCTACCTTGAATATACACAAAGACTGAGCCTCCACAGCCCTTTGGGGTAGAGAATTCCAAAGATTCACCATCGTCAGAGTGAAGAAGTTTATCCTCATCTCAGTCCCAAATGGCTGACCCCTTATTCTGAGACTGTGACCCCTGGTTCTAGACTGCCTAGCCAGAGGAATCATTCTCCCTGCAAGAATGTTGTATGTTTCAATGAGATCACCTCTCATTCTTCTAAACCACAGAGAATACAGGCCTAGTCTACTCAATCTATCCTCTTAGGACAATCCCCCCCATCCCAGGAATCAGTCTGGTGAACCTTCGTTGCACCCTCTCTATGGCAAGTATATCCTTCCTTGGGTATTTGGCAGAGGGTGAAGTGTTAGCCAAGAGAACTTGTTGTCCTTTGATTATTGCCACGGGGACAGGCACTAAAATCTCAATTTGGTGACGGCACTTCGTTTCAGGCCGGATTATAAACCAACGGCACGTTATCAAAACCCAAACAGATCTCGAACTGAGTGTGCTACCAACTGAGCTAAACCAAGATGTATTCATCTTGTTTCAACAGAGATTGTAGCCCCGATTTTAACCCTGCCTGCCGTAACATGGGTGGAAGCCGCTGTGTTCCTGTTCCCCCACCCCCGCGCTACCCCGTGATTTTAACACTCAGGTTTTTTTTGGGGGGGGGGGGGGGGCATCGAGACTGCCTGTCACAAGTAGGTGGGGGGCCTCATAAATATTGAAATGCTGGCGATCATTGTCGGAATTCAGACATCAATGTAATTTTTACTCTGAAATGCGCAACTGGCACAAAGTCTTTGCATCATCAGCGAATGCAGAGCTGGGCCGAAGAAGCCTCCAGGTAAGTGATCATATTTAAACTCTTGGCATGGCTCCTTGTGGCCCAGGGGGAGCAGGGGTGCTGCTCCGGGCCCAACAAGGAAACCTGGAGCCTACTCTGCCCAGGCTTTCCCTTAGCTTGTTGGGGATCGTTTCCTTCGGACTCCACTGCCCCCTCCCCCAAATCCCACCCTGCGGCAGCCTCTTCCACAAACGGCCTTTGCTGCTAGATCAATTGTTCATTTTAAATCGGAGATTGATAGCTTTTTGTTAACCAAAGGCATTAAGAGATTATAGGGCCAAAGGCAACTACGTGGAGTTAGGTCACAGATCAGTCGTGATTTAATTGAATGGTGGAACAGGCTCGAGGGGCTGAATGGCCGCTTCCTGTTCTGATGGAATGTTGGGCTTTATCTCAAGTGGATTGGAATTCAAAAGTGAGAAAATTCTGCTTCAGTTGTACAGAGCCCATCTGGAGTATTGCGTTCAGTTTTGGGCCGAATTGCAAGAAAGATATATTGGCCTTGAAAGGGTGTCAGAGCTGATACACCAGAATGATACCTGGGCTTACAGGGTTAAATTATGAGGACAGGTAGCATAAATCTGATTTGTACCCTCTTGAATTTAGAACCAGCGGGTTGTCCAATGTTGCGCCAGCCTGACGAGGGGGCGCCTGTTTTGTGCCCAGGCCCCGCCGGTTGTAAGTCGATACATCCCAACCGTCAAAATAGACCAGGCCTTCAGTTGGCAATATTTGCCACCGGCCAGCTGCCCGACAAGTCGAAAGCCAACACGTGGACATTGCAGCAGGAGCCACTGAATGGCACGGAGTCCAATTGTTGTGTCCCACTGCTGAGATCAGCAAGCACCCGAGCTCAAGTGTGGCACCTTCGTAGCCCGTGGGGCTCAGCAGGCAACATACAGTGCACTTACCCACAATGCCTAGGGCGGGTCTTCTGACGGGCCTCTGTTGGGTGGCCGTGAGTGACCAGAAACAGGAAGAACGACGAGGGGGGGGGGGGAAACAATTGAAACAGGAACACAGCTTCAACAAGAATACCTAGCATGTGGAGCCGATGAAAGGGGCTTAAAAATGGCAGCCTTGGGTCCATAGACAAAATGGCCATCACCATCAATGAATTATATTAATTTTTTTTTTAAATCACACAAATCCATGTGCAGATTAATTGAAATTCATGATATTGCTGAGAAGAATAAAATATTCTTCTGCATAAACTAAGATATCACATTACAGTTTTTTTTTTGAATACATTCGGGTTGTTAATATGTTTGATTTACATAATTCAAATTTCAACTTCCATTCAAAATCAACGGCTGCCTGTAATGTGATTCCCTCCAAGGGATTTCAATCAGTGACGCGGAATTGGGGTGAGAAAGGTTTAATATTGTGTTTTTTTTTTATAAAAGAATCCTCCGAGGGCTGAAACCTTGCTGCCATTCACACTTAACATTTGTTATGTTAATATTAATTTTCATTTTAATAATAAAGCAGAACGCCGAGGTTTTAGTTGTGGGGAACAAAAACGTTTCCTTTGATGCTTGCATGGCACAAAAGGCACTTTGAAAGCGCTTATGTTCCAGAAGCGCGACGGGCAGGTGACACACAGGTCATCCTCCACGCTATAAATACAACAACTTGTGTTCATATAGCGCCTTTAACGCAGTGAAACATCCCAAGGAACTTCACAGGAGTATTATGAAACAAAACATTTGACACCAAGCCACATAAGAAGAAATTAGGGCAGGTGACCAAAAGCTTGGTCAAAGAGGTAGGCTTTAAGAAGTGACTTGAAGGAGGAAAGAGAGGGAGAGAGGCGAAGAGGTTTAGGCAGGGAATTCCGGAGCTTGAGGCAACAGAAGGCACGGCCACCAATGGTTGAGCGATTATAATCAGGGCAGAATTAGAGGAGCGCAGACATCTCAGGGGGTTGTGGGGCTGAAGAAGATTACAGAGATAGGCTTGATTGGCACCCCATCCACCTTAAACAAATGGTCCCATGCTTGAGAAGTCTGGTGAGCTTTGTGCCTGCTGTAGCTAGAATACTTCTTGAAAGTTGCCTGAATGGTTCAGTCCGGACAGTCAGTGAGCCATGCGAAGCAGGGACATCCCTGTAGGGGAGCTACCATTGGTCTCTTTACCATTGGGTTTGGGAGGGAGGAAAATTAGCCAGCGTTCCTTCCTGCTCATGATTGCTAATGTGGATGTCGGTGAGGGCAAGATCAGGTTTGGCCACGATGCCCTCTGCTGCTGACACTCACTTGTGAATGAGGATCACTTGAGCGAGATACCTGGGGTGGAGGGGAGGGGGCAGGATCTGTGGAACTATACCCCACCAAAGAGCCAGTACCCTCAGAAGAGAAGCGGACATTGATGGAGAAAAGTGGGAACATTATCAAACAAAATTTAACACTGAGCTACATAGGAGATATTAGGATATGTGAGGCTCAACGAGGTAGGTTTTAAGAAGCAGTACAAATCGGACAGTCTGCACCTGGTCAGGACCAGAACCAATGTCTTAGGGGGGAGTGTTTGCTAGTGCTGTTGGGGAGGTTTAAACTAATATGGCAGGGAGATGGGAATCTATGCAGGGAGACAGATGGAAGTAAAATGGGGGCAGAAGCCAAAGATAGAAAGGAGATAAGGAAAGGTGGAGGGCAGAGAAATCAAAGGCAAAAATCAAAAAGGGCCACATTACAACATAATTCTAAAAGGTCAAAGAGTGTTAAAAAAACAAGCCTGAAGGCTCTGTGTCTCAATGCGAGAAGCATTCATAATAAGGTGGATGAATTAACTGCGCAGATAGCTATTAACGGATATGATGTAATTGGGATTACGGAGACATGGCTCCAGGGTGACCAAGGCTGGGAACTCAACATCCAGGAACGATAGAGAGAAAGGAAAAGGAGGTGGGGTAGCGTTGCTGGTTAAAGAGGAGATTAACACAATAGTAAGGAAGGACAGTAGCTTGGATGATGTGGAATCTGTATGGGTAGAGCTGCGGAACACCAAAGGGCAGAAAACGCTAGTGGGTGTTGTGTTCAAACCACCAAACAGTGGTAGTGAGGTTTGGGAGGGCATCAAACAGGAAATTAGGGCTGCTGCAATAAAGGTACAGCAGTTATCATGGGTGACTTTAATCTACATATAGATTGGGCTAACCAAACTGGTAGCAATACGGTGGAGGAGGATTTCCTGAAGTGTATAAGGGATGGTTTTCTATACTAATATGTCGAGGAACCAACTAGAAAGCAGGCCATCCTAGACTGGGTCCTGTGTAATGAGGGGATTAATTGGCAATCTTGTTGTGCGAGGCCCCTTGGGGAAGAGTGACCATAATATGGTAGAATTCTTCATTAATGATGGAGAGTGACACAGTTAATTCAGAGACTAGGATCCTGAACTTAAAGAAAGGTAACTTCGATGATATGAGACATGAATTGGCTAGGATAGATTGGCGAATGATACCAAAGGGGTAACGGTGGATAGGCAATGACATACATTTAGAGATCACATGGATGAACTTCAATAATTGTACATCCCTGTCTGGCGTAAAAATAAAACGGGGAAGGTGGCTCAACCATGGCCAACAAGGGAAATTAGGGATCGTGTTAAATCCAAGGAAGAGGCATATAAATTGGCCAGAAAAAACAGCAAACCCGACGACTGGGAGAAATTTAGAATTCAGCAGAGGAGGACAAAGGGTTTAATTAGGAGGGGGAAAAGCAAGTATGAGAGTAAGCTTGCAGGGAACATAAAAACTGACTGCAAAAGCTTCTATAGATATATGAAGAGAAAAAGATTAGTGAAGACAAATGTAGGTCCCTTGCAGTTAGAATCAGGTGAATTTATAATGGGGAACAAAGAAATGGCAGATCAATTGAACAAATACTTTGGTTCTGTCTTCACTAAGGAAGACACAAATAATCTTCCGGAAATACTAGGGGACCGAGGGTCTCGTGAGAAGGAAGAACTGAAGGAAATCCTTATTAGTCAGGAAATTGTGTTAGGAAAATTGATGGGATTGAAGGCCAATAAATCCCCAGGGCCTGATAGTCTGCATCACAAAGTACTTAAGGAAGTGGCCCTAGAAATAGTGTACGCATTGGTAGTCATTTTCCAACAGTCGATAGACTCTGGATCAGTTCCGATGGATTGGAGGGTAGCTAATGTAACCCCACTTTTTAAAAAGGAGGGAGAGAGAAAAAACAGGGAATTATAGATCGGTTAGCCTGACATCGGTAGTGGGGAAAATGTTGGAATCAATTATTAAAGACGTAATAGCAGCGCATTTGGAAAGCAGTGATAGGATCGGTCCAAGTCAGCATGGATTTATGAAAGGGAAATCATGCTTGACAAATCTTCGAGAATTTTTTGAGGTTGTAACTAGTAGAGTGGACAAGGGAGAACCAGTGGATGTGGTGTATTTGGACTTTCAAAAGGCTTTTGACAAGGTCCCGCACAAGAGATTAGTGTGCAAAATTAAAGCACATGGTATTGGGGTAATGTATTGACGTGGATAAAGAATTGGTTGGCAGACAGGAAGCAAAGAGTAGGAATAAACAGGTCCTTTTTAGAATGGCAGGCAGTGACTAGTGGGGTACTGCAAGGTTCAGTGCTGGGCCCCCAGCTATTTACAATATACATTAATGATTTGGACAAAGGAATTGAATGTAATATCGCCAAGTTTGCAGATGACACTAAGCTGGGTGGCAGTGTGAACTGTGAGGAGGATGCTAAGAGGCTGCAGGGTGACTTGGACAGGTTAGGTGAGTGGGCAAATGCATGGCAGATGCAATATAATGTAGATAAATGTGAGGTTATCCACTTGAGTGGCAAAAACAGGGAGGCAGAATTTTATCTGAATGGTGACAGATTAGGAAAAGGGGAGGTGCAAGGAGAACAGAGTGTCATGGTACATTAGTCATTGAAAGTTGGCATGCAGGTACAGCAGGCGGTGAAGGCGGCAAATGGCATGTTGGCCTTCACAGCGAGAGGATGAGAGTATGGGAGCAGGGAGGTCTTATTGCAGTTGTACAGGGCCTTGGTGAGGCCACACCTTGAATATTGTGTACAGTTTTGGTCTCCTAATCTGAGGAATGACATTCTTGCTATTGAGGGAGTGCAGCGAAGGTTCAAAAGACTGATTCCCAGGATGGCAGGACTGACATATGAAGAAAGACTGGATCGACTAGGCTTATATTCACTGGAATTTAGAAGAATGAGAGGGGATCTCATAGAAACATATAAAATTCTTGAGGGATTGGACAGGTAAGATGCAGGAAGAATGTTCCCGATGTTGGGGAAGTCCAGAACCAGGGGTCACAGCCTAAGGATAAGGGGTAAGCCATTTACGACCGAGATGAGGAGAAACTTCTTCACTCAGAGAATTGTGAACCTGTGGAATTCTCTACCACAGAAAGTTGTTGAGGCCAGTTCGTTAGATATATTCAAAAGGGAGTTAGATGTGGCCCTTACAACGAAAGGGATCAAGGGGTATGGAGAGAAAGCAGTAATGGGGTACTGAAGTTGCATGATCAGCTATGATCATATTGAATAGTGGCGCAGGCTCAAAGGACCGCATGGCCTACTCCTGCACCTATTTTCTATCTTAAAAAGAGGAGAGAGCAATAACAAGTGCAAGTCGTAACTTACGACATCAATTCTGGATACCAAGCACTGTCACATCTTTCACCCTATATAAATTTCAACTCATCCCAAAATCTGCTGCCTGTGTCCTAACTCGCACCAAGTTCCATTCACCCATCACCCCTGTGCTCACTGACGAGATCCCATGAACCTATTTCGAAGAAGGGCAGGGAAGTTATCCCCGGTGTCCTGGCCAATATTTATACCTCAATCAACATCACGAAAACAGATTTCCTGGTCATTATCGCATTGCTATTTGTGGGAACTTGCTATGCACAAATTGGCTGCCGCATTTCCTACATGACAACAGTGGCTACACTCCAAAAGTATTGGTTTTAATGCACTTTGAGATATCCTGAAAGGCACTATATTCTTTCTTCATGCGATGCAAAAACCATACGTTTGTGATGTGAATAACATCACGCTCGGCTGTGCTGGAAAACTGTTAGAATAGCTTAGAGTTATATTTATTCGGATTGTGGCACCACTTTCACCTCAAAGTCAGAAAGCTCAACCCCACTCCAGGACTTGACTCACAATCTGGATAGATGCTTCAAAGCAGTACTGAGTGAGTGCTGCATTGCCAGAGGTGCCGTCTTTTAGATCAGATTTTAAACTAAACTGAGTGTTCAGGTGGGAGAGAAAAGTCTCCCCTTGCACCGTTCGAAGGCTAATAATAGAGTTCTCCCTGTGTCCTGGTCAACAGTGCCAGCTATGGCTCAGTGGGCAGCACTCTCACCTCGGAGTCAGAAGGTTGTGGGCTCAAGTCCCACTCCAGAGACTTGAGCACATAAATCTAGGCTGACACTCCAGTGCAGTACCAAGGGAGCGCTGCACTGTTGGAGGTACCGGCTTTCAGATGAAACATTAAACTGAGGTCCCGTCTGCCCTCTCAGGCAGACACAAAAGATTCTATGGCACTATTTCGAAGAAGAGCAGGGAGTTATCTGGCCAATATTTATCACTCAATCAACATCACAAAAACATTGTGCACAAATTGGCTGCTGCGGTTCAAGAGTGACTGCACTCCAAAAAGGTACTTCACTGGCTGTGAAGCGCTCGGAGATGCATGGTGGTCATGAAAGGCGGTATATAAATGCAAGTCTTCCTTTTAACACTCCTCAACTAGCACCACTAAGAACAGTTTAACTGGTCGTTTATCTCTGTTGATGGGTCCTCACAGTGCAGAGATTGGCCATTCCCTTGGCAAGGGAACAATTGGTCATGGTCCGCGAAATTAATGGCTGCTTGGGCACGTTCCCAAAGGGCAACTGTGGAACTGTACCCTAGTGACTGAGGAGAGGAAATTGGGGGGCTGGAGGGGCAACGTTCACCGTAAGCTCCACGGGTGCACGGCCACGCAGCGATCTGTGAAAGTTTTGCACAGTCCGTTCACAAACAATGATCCCAGTAAGCTGCGCGGCCGTGCAGCACACCAGGGGCCCCGCGCATCCGGCTTGCTGGCTTTCCAATAGAAAAAATGCGCATGTGCGGTATTTTGATTAGATCACGAGGCCTGAAAAGAATATTACAGTGAGCAATGCTGACAAGCTACTGCGGGTGTGTGGCCACGCTGCCAAATTAAAGGTACCATGCATTTAAATATATAGAGGTCATGTACGCATGGTAATACATAGAGGGAGCATTGGTGGGGTACGGAGAAATCAATCAACAACTTATATTGCACCTTTAAAGTAGTGAAACGCCCCAAGGCACTTCACAACATTATTATAATTGGGCGAATGCCTGGCCTGCCACTCTCCCACATTTACACTTCCTTCATCATTATCATAGGCAGTCCCTCGGAATCGAGGAAGACTTGCTTCCACTCTAAAAGTGAGTCCTTAGGTGGCTGAACAGTCCAATACGAGAGCCACAGTCCCCGTCACAGGTGGGACAGATAGTCGTTGAGGATAAGGGTGGGTGGGACTGGTTTGCCGCGCGCTCTTTCCGCTGCCTGCGCTTGATTTCTGCATGCTCTCGGCGATGAGACTCGAGGTGCTCAGCGCCCTCCCGGATGCACTTGCTTCACTTAGGGCGGTCTTTGGCCAGGGACTCCCAGGTGTCGGTGGGGATGTTGCACTTTATCAGGGAGGCTTTGAGGGTGTACTAGTAACGTTTCCTCTGCCCACCTTTGGCTCGTTTGCCGTGAAGGAGTTCCAAGTAGAGCGCTTGCTTTGCGACTCTGGTGTCTGGCATGCGAACAATGTGGTCTGCCCAGCGGAGCTGATTAAGTGTGGTCAGTGCTTCACTGTTGGCCTGGTCGAGGATGCTAATGTTGGTGAGTCTGTCCTCCCAGGGGATTTGCACTTCCTACATTACAACAACGTCTGCACTTCAAAAAGTACATCATTGGCTGCAAAGTGCTTTGGGGACATCTGGTGGTCGTGAAAGGCGCTATATAAATGCAAGTCTTTCTTGAGTGTCAGCTGTGGCTCAGTGGGTCACACTCTCGCCTCTGAGTCAGAAAGTTGTGGGTTCAAGTCACACTCCAGGGGAAGGGGACGTCATGTTTGACAAATTTGCTAGAATTCTTTGAGGATGTAATGAACAGGGTGGATAAAGGGGAACCAGTGGATGTAGTGTATTTGGACTTCCAGAAGGCATTTGACAAGGTGCCACATAAAAGGTTACTGCACAAGATAAAATTCACAGGGTTGGGGGTAATATATTAGTATGGATAGAGGATTGGCTAACGAACAGAAAACAGAGAGTAGGGATAAATGATTCATTCTCGGGTTGGCAATCAGTAGTGGTGTGCCGCAGGAATCAGTGCTGGGACCCCAATTATTTACAATCTACATTAACGACTTGGAGGAAGGGACTGAGTGTAACGTAGCCAAGTTTGCCGACGATACAAAGATGGGAGGAAAAGCAATATGTGAGGAGGACACACAAAATCTGCAAAAAGACATAGACAGGCTAAGTGAGTGGGCAAAAATTTTGGCAGATGGAGTATAATGTTGGAAAGTGTGAGGTCATGCACTTTGGCAGAAAAAAATCAAAGAGCAAGTTATTATTTAAATGGAGAAAGGTTGCAAAGTGCTGTAGTACAGCGGGACCTGGGGGGTACTTATGCATGAAACACAAACGATTAGTATGCAGGTACAGCAAGTGAACAGGAAAGCCAGTGGAATCTTGGCCTTTATTGCAAAGGGGATGGAGTATAAAAGCAGGGAAGTCTTGCTACAGTTGTACAGGGTATTGGTGAGGCCACACCTGGAATACTGTGTACAATTTTGGTTTCCATATTTACGAAAGGATATACGTGCTTTGGAGGCAGTTCAGAGAAGGTTCACTCGGTTGATTCCGGGGATGAGGGGGTTGACTTCTGAGGAAAGGTTGAGCCGCTACTCATTGGAATTCAGAAGAATGAGAGGTGATCTTATCGAAACGTGTAAGATTATGAGGGGGCTTGACAAGGTGGATGCAGAGAGGATGTTTCCACTGATGGGGAAGACTAGAACTAGAGGGCATAATCTTAGAATAAGGGGCCACCCATTTAAGACTGAGATGAGGAGAAATTTCTTCTCGGAGGGTTGTGGATCTGTGGAATTCGCTGCCTCAGAGAGCTGTGGAAGTTGGGACATTAAATAAATTTAAGACAGAAATAGACAGTTTCTTAAACTATAAGGGAATAAGGGGTTATGGAGAGCGGGCAGGGGTCCATGATCAGATCAGCCATGATCGTATTAAATGGCAGAGCAGGCTCGAGGGGCCATATGGCCTTCTCCTGCTCCTATTTCTTATGTTCTTATGTTCCAGGAACTTGAGCTTGTAAATCTTGGCTGACACTCCAGTGTAATGCTAAGGGAGCGCTGCACTGTCAGAAGTGCCGTCTTTCGGATGAGACATTGAAACCGAGGCCCAGTTTGCCCTATCAGGTGGACGTAAAAGATCCCATGGCACTATTTCGAAGAAGAGCGGGGGAGTCATCCCGGTGCCCTGGCCAATATTTATCCCTCTATCAACATAACAAAAACATTGTGCACATATTGGCTGTTGCGTTTCAAGTGCGTACACTCTTTAAAAAAATAGTACTTCATTGGCTATAAAGCGCTTTGGGGACGTCTGGTGGTCGTGAAAGGCGCTATATGAATGCAAGTCTTTATTTACAGCCTGTGGTACATGCCTTGCGCCCGTGTTGTGCCCGAAGCCCATCTTTCCAAGGTGAGGAGCCCTGTGCACAATTACTGCGGCCTTTCGTTTGTGTTTTAAAAAAAAGAGTTGCGTTTATACAACGACCACGGGGCGTCTCACAGTGCTTCTTAACCAGATTAAGTACGAAAAAAAAAAGTAAAAATAATGTTTTCAAAATAATTTAAAAAATCTTAAAACCGTATTTGAAGAATTACCGATTTTCGACAGCAGGAAGACAAATGCTGTTCCGGTAAAGACTGGCAAACGCTCAATTCGCACAAAAGGAAATAAAAAGGCCACAGATGTAGTTGAGGCCAAGGAGGCGGCTCTTTGTTTCCGGGGCCTCTCCCAAGGCTCAGTCTGGGCACTGGGGGGTTGTGAACAACGGAATAGCCACATTCACCACACACACAGAATGGCCCTGCTTCCTCCCTGCTCAGCAAAACCCCCCAAATAATGCAACCACATTGAACAAGAGTTAGACCTGCTCAAGTTACAGAGAAGCCACCCTGTGTCCACACTTGCCTTTTGTTGTTACACACACACACACAAAAGTTTGACAGGGAGTGAGGTTGTGTGTGTGGGTTTAAAGTCAGGCTCTCAAAATAAAAACCCGGAGCAATTAAAAAAATAACGTGAAAAAGCACTGCCTCCAGCTTTTCCTGAATGTCAGCCAACCTCTTTCCCGAGGCTTCGCGGGGATCTGATTACCTCAAAATAAGGAAAGCGCTCGCTGCCCCGCAGCTTGTGTCAGAAACTCAAAAAACTCCGTCTTTACACGCGCCGCCAAGAAAGACAAACAAACGCGCCGAACAGTCATCACAAACTGCGAGCCTACCTCTGAACTTTCCAGCTCGCCAGTGAATCCAGCTCGGAGATCACGGAAACCATTGTGAGCAAGGCGGGCTAAACAATAAAAAGTGCCAGCGGAGAGAGCGAGCGAGAGAAAGAGAAAGAGAGCGAGCGAGCGGTGTCTCTCTCTCTCCTGCTGCTAGCCAAGCTTTTCCCAGCCAAGCTCGTCCTACTCCCGCGGCTGATCAGCTCCTTGTCACATCCACCCCAGCCCGCCTCCAAACCCAATCCTGACACTTTGCTTTCTCCTGCCTTCCCGTTCCTCCTACTCTCTGCTTTTGACTCCACTCTCTCTCTCTCTCTCTCTCTTTCTTTCTTTTGAAAACCCCCCTTCCCACGTATTCCACTGCCAGAGATCAAATTCAGCCCCCTGCTCACAGGGGGCACTTTGTGCTCAGCTCAGCCGGACTTCAATTCTCGCTTTGTGCTGCTATAAAATGTAGCCCCATGTCTGAACACCATTTACAGCTGCAGGCTTGGGGAAAATAGACTGTGTGCTGAAATGGGCACGCTTCCCTTCTCTCACACACATTCACCCCCCCCCCCCCTCCCTTACCCCTGGAAGTTGAGGGGCGAGAGCACCAATTTCGCCCCCCTCAGAAATTCTTACCTGTCCACACAATCCACGGCACCTGCACAACAGCTCATGTCTGCGGTGTTTGGACTTGCGCTGGCAGCCGACAGATCCCGGGCTCCTCATGAAAAGCTTCAAAGCCTGCGGGGAATTCGAGTTGGTGTGCGTTCCCCTGCTCGCCGGCCGACGTGGGATGGAGCAGCTGGGGGGGGGTTGTTTTTGGGCGGGGTTGGGGGTAGAGGGCAGACGGGTCAGTGCGGCGAGTCCTCAAGTCAGACACAGGGCCCCCCTCCTCCTCCCCGGTGCACGTCGCAGCAGACAGGGGAATCTGCCAAAACTTGCACGCCCTAGAATTCTTAATTTCCTCTCTCTCACATCCAAAAGCTGCCTGAGTGCGTTACAGATAAGACCAAGCAAGTCATTATCTTCCCCTCCACTCACTCCCTCCCTCCCTCTGATTATCTTTCACTGGGTGGCCCCTTAACCTAGACATCCAATGTTAGTGGCTGACAAAAGCCAACACCCCGCCCCCATCACACTGACTCCTCGCACCTCATTCCCACACCTACCATCAAAGAAAGGAATCATTGAACAAGTATTCCAGCCGTTAATAATAGTCTTCTCGCTTCTTGCTGGGACAAAACTCCTGAGCCAGGAAACTTTATTACTGGCAAAGGCTAGTTAAACCTGGAGAAGTGGGGCAGCCAGCCAAATAGCTTGTCCCACACGAATGGGACAACTGTAACCAGCGGAATCAAGCCGTACTATGTTCACTCTTAGAGAAGAAGAAAGAGAAAAAAAAGAAAGACTTGCATTTATATAGCGCCTTTCATGACCTCTCAAATCACTTTACAGCCAATAAAGTACTTTTTGGAGTGTAGTCACTGTTGCAATGTGGGAATGTTAGAGTGTTCGAAGATCAGGCCCTCAAATCTGGCACCAAGCTCATGGTCGACAGGGCTGTAGTGCTACCCGCCCTCCTGTATGGCTCAGAGACGTGGACCATGTACAGTAGACACCTCAAATCGCTGGAGAAATATCACCAACGATGTCTCCGCAAGATCCTGCAAATTCCCTGGGAGCACAGGCGCACCAACGTCAGTGTTCTCGATCAGGCCAACATCCCCAGCATCGAAGCACTGACCACACTCGACCAGCTCTGTTGGGCAGGCTACCTTGTTCGCATGCCTGACACAAGACTCCCAAAGCCAGCGCTCTACTCGGAAATCCTGCACAGCAAGCAAGCTCCAGGTGGGCAGAGGAAACGTTTCAAGCACACACTCAAAGGCTCCTTGATAAAGTGCAACATCCCCACCGATACCTGGGACTGCCTATGATGTGATGAATGTGGGAATGTTGTGAAGCCCGGGTTCGTAAGAGGAAATGGTTGAATAAGTTATGAGAAGGCCCAAATTCACCATCACCAAATGACTACAGCCCATAGGTACAGTTCCCAATTCTAGCTCATAGAATCACAGAACGAATTACAGCACAGAAGGAGGCCATTCAGCCTGTCGAGCCCATGCCGGCTCTCTGCAAGAGCACCTCAGCCAGTCCCACTCCCCCGCCCTTTCCCCATAGCCCTGCAATTTTTTTCCTTCAGGTACTTATCCAATTCCCTTTTGAAAGCCGCGATTGAGTCTGCCTCCACCACCCTCTCAGGCAGTGCATTCCAGATCCTAACCACTCGCTGTGTAAAAATAGTTTTTCCTCATGTCGCCTTTGGTTCTGCTGCCAATCACCTTAAATCTGAGTCCTCTGGTTCTCCACCCTTCCGCCAATGGAAGTATTCCTGGAGGTTTCGTTGCCCTGCCCCCCGCCACCAATTGCCCCGTCAATCAGCCTTTTTCCCCCATAATCCGAATATTTTTGTAACGAATAAACAAAAGTGTTCGGAGAAGATGAATTAAAAAATGCACCATTTTTTTCTAAAGCCCCGATGATTTTTCTCCCAGGTGTCACCCGCAGCAGTGTCCAGGAGATTATTCTTTAATTCCTGGAGACTCCAGGGCAGTCCAGGAGGGTTAGTAACTCTGGCCGCAGGTCAGGCAAAGGAGTCACCAAGTTTCATTCATTGGGATGACGGGAATGGACAGGTTAGATGCAGGAAGAATGTTCCCGATGTTGGGGAAGTCCAGAACCAGGGGTCACAGTCTAAGGATAAGGTGTAAGCCATTTAGGACTGAGATGAGGAGAAACTTCTTCACTCAGAGAATTGTGATCCTGTGGAATTCTCTACCACTGAAAGTTGTTGAGGCCAGTTTGTTAGATATATTCAAAATGGAGTTAGATGTGGTCCTTATGGCTAAAGGGATCAAGGGATATGGAGAAAAGGCAGGAATGGGGTACTGAAGTTGCATGATCAGCCATGATCATATTGAATGGTGGTGCAGACTCGAAGGGCCGAATGGCCTACTCCTGCACCTATTTTCTATGTTTCTATGATTCTATGACTGATTTACTCAATTATTCGACCATGGGCACGCTTGGTCCACACTAGGCCGAGGTCGCTCAGTTCCGTCAGGAAAGTACTAAACTTTAAAATTCTGTGCTCGTTGATGAGCTGTTCCTTGGAGTCAGATTCTGGAAAGGACACTCTTGCGAAGCGCCTTGGGACGTTTTACAATGTTAAAGGCACTATATAAATACAAGTTCTTGTTGAACAATAACAACAACTTGTATGTATATAGCACCTTTAACATTGTAAAATGTGCCAAAGCGTTTCACAGGAGCGTTATCAAACAAAATTTGACACCGAGCCACATCTGGAGATATTAGGGCAGTTGGCCAAAAGCTTGGTCAAAGAGGTAGGTTTTAGGGAGTGTCATGAATGAGGAAAGAGAGATAAGGAGGTGGAGAGAATGAAGCAGGGAATTCCAGAGCTTGGGGTGCAGGCAGTTGAAGGCACAGTGGCGAATGGGGGAGCAATTAAAATAAGGGATGCTCATGGAGGGGTTGTGGGGCTGGAGGAGATTACAGTTATAGGTTCTTTAGCTGTGCCTTCTGTTGCCTGGGCCCCAAGCTCTGGAATTCCCTCCCTAAATCTCTCCACCTCACTACCTCTCTTTCCTCCTTCAAGACGCTCCGTAAAATGTACCGCTTTGACCAAACTTTTGGTCATTTGCCATCATTTCTTCTTATCTGGCTCGGTGTCAAATTTATTTTTTTGTCTTATCATCATCATCATAGGCAGTCCCTCGGAATTGAGGAAGATGTGCTTCCACTCTTAGCATGAGTTCTTAGGTGGCTGTACAGTCCAATACGAGAGCCACAGCCCCTGTCATAGGTGGGACAGACAGTGGTTGAAGAAAAGGGTGGGTGGGACAGGTTTGCCGCACGCTCCTTCCGCTGCCTGCGCTTGTTTTCTGCATGCTCTCGGCGATGAGACTCGAGGTGCTCAGCGCCCTCCCAGATGCACTTCCTCCACTTAGGGAGGTCTTTGGCCAGAGACTCCCAGGTGTCAGTGGGGATGTCGCACTTTATCAGGGAGGCTTTGAGGGTGTCCTTGAAACGTTTCTGCTGCCCACCTTTGGCTCGTTTGCTGTGGACGAGTTCCAAGGAGAGCGTTTGCTTTAATACTCCTGTGAAGCAGCTTGGGACGTTTTACTATGTTAAAGGTGCTATATAAATACAAGTTGTTGTTGTTCTGATCAAAGAGTCAGGTTCTAATCAAAGCCCATCAAATAGCAAGAAAATAACTATAAAAATCCTTAACCCCATTCTCTGTGAAGAAGAAACATTATCGCGACATGACCATACAATAATTTCCAACAGGGCACTAATTAAGTGAAAGGATTCTCCTTTTTGGAGTGAATTGTGTGTGAGGTGTCGAGTGACAATGACGTACATTTATATAGGGTCTATAACAAAGAGAAACATCCTATAGCACCTCAAAGAGGGGTAGTCAGACAAAAATAGATGACAGATCATATCTCAGTGTTTCCAGCCTGACCTGACAACGGCTGAACTGAGGTTGGTTGTCAAAGATGTCAACCGTGGACAAATCCCAGGTGTGAGATTTTCTGCCGTGAGCTGCATGCCTGAGGTGTCCACTTGCATATAGATGGTGAGTAAAAGAGCAAGCAGCACCTGGCGAGCAGGCCGTAGGGGAGGCGCCGGTGACATTAATGTATTCTTCCTTTCTCTCATTTTTCTCTGTCTCTATCCCTCTTGCTCTGCCCGTTGGGCTGTGAGATTTGCAAGTGATTCTTCCTGCTTTTCTCTTGCTCTCATTATCTCCCGAGTCATCCGCTGAAGGCGACAGAGTTGTTAGAAAGTGCGTCGATAGCGCATGCATGCAGCCTGACATCTGCTTGCGATACCTTCCGTTGTCATAAAAAGCTGTCAACGCTCACTGTGCAGATGTGAGATCGGAGACAGCATTCGGGCAAAGAACATAAGAAATAGGAGCAGGAGTAGGCCATTCAGCCCCTCGAGCCTGCTCCACCATTCACTGAGATCATGGCTGGTCTTCCACCTCAACTCCACTTTCCTGCACTATCCCCATATCCCTTGATTTCCTTAAAATCCAAAAGTCTATTGATCTCTGTCTTGAATATACTCAATGACTGAGCCACCACAGCCCTCTGGGGTAGAGAATTCCAAAGATTCACCACCCTCTGAATGAAGAACTTTCTACTCATCTCAGTTCGAAATGGCCGACCCCTTATTCTGAGACTGTGTCCCCTGGTTCTAGACTCCCCAGCCAGAGGAAACATCCTCCTTGCATCTACCCTATCAAGCCCTGTAAGAATTTTGTATGTTTCAAAGTAATGGAGGTTCATCATGAAGCAAAATTTCAACATCTGCCAGCCTCTGGAACAGGAGGCGAGGAAATTGGGAGTGAAATGAAAGCAGCTCTTTCTTTCCCTTAACACTGGTGAACATAGGAGCTGTGATCTGTAATCCAACAGCATCACCATCATAGGCAGTCCCTCAAAATTGAGGAAGACTTGCTTCCACAGGTGGGACAGACAGTCGTTGAAGGAAAGGTTGGGTGGTTAGTCAGGTTTGCTGCACGCTCCTTCCGTTGCCTGCGCTTGTTTTCTGCATGCTCTTGGCGACGAGACTCGAGGTGCTCAGCGCCCTCCTGGATGCTCTTCTTCTACTTAGGGCGGTCTTTGGCCAGGGATTCCCAGGTGCCGGTGGGGATGTTGCACTTTATCAAGGAGGCTTTGAGGGTGTCCTTGAAACATTTCCTCTGCCCACTTGGGGCTCGCTTGCCGTGTAGGGGTTCTGAGAAGAGCGCTTGCTTTGGGAGTCTTGTGTCGGGCATGCAGACAATGTGGCCCGCCCATCAGAGCTGGTTGAGTGTGGTCAGTGCTTTGATGCTGGGGATGTTGGCCTGATTGAGAACACTGACGTTGGTGCATCTGTCCTCCCTGGGGATTTGCAGGATCTTGCGGAGACATCGTTGGTGGTATTTCTCCAGTGACTTGAGTGTCTACTGTATATGGTCCATGTCTCTGAGCCATACAGGAGGGTGGATATCACGACAGCGCTGTAGATCATAAGCTTGGTGCCAGATTTGAGGGCCTGATCTTCGAACACTCTCTTCCTCAGGCAACCGAAGGCTGCATTTCAACCATAAGACAATGGGGCCATTAGCCATATGAACTAGCCAGAAACTGAGCTAAACTGGTGTAAACTGCTTCTATATGTGTGTAATGTCAGAACAAGGGGCATAACCCTGGACAACGTGGATCACTTTCACATACCTCGGAAGCCTATTATCAGCAAGGGCAGATAGCGACGACGAGGTTCAACACCGCCTACAGTGCGCCAGTGCAGCCTTCGGCCGCCTGAGGAAGAGAGTGTTCGAAGATCAGGCCCTCAAATCTGGCACCAGGTTTATGGTCTACAGGGCTGTAGTGATACCCACTCTACTGTATGGCTCAGAGACGTGGACCATATACAGTAGACACCTCAAATCACTGGAGAAATACCACCAACGGTGCCTCTGCAAGATCCTGCAAATCCCCTGGGAGGACAGATGCACCAACATCAGTGTTCTCGATCAGGCCAACATCCCCAGCACTGACCACACTCGATCAGCTCCGTTGGGCAGGCTACATAGTCCACATGCCCGACACAAGACTCCCAAAGCAAGCGCTCTACTTGGAACTCCTACAGGGCAAGCGAGCCCCAGGTGGGCAGAGGAAACGTTTCAAGGACACCCTCAAAGCCTCCTTGATAAAGTGCAACATCCCCACCGACACCTGGGAGTCCCTGGCCAAAGACCACCCTAAGTGGAGGAAGAGCATCCGGGAGGGCGCTGAGCACCTCGAGTCTCGTCACCGAAAGCATGCAGAAACCAAGCGCAGGCAGCAGAGGGAGCGTGCGGCAAACCAGACTCCCCACCCACCCTTTCCTCCAATGACTATCTGTCCCACCTGTGACAGAGACTGAATTCCCCGAATTACACTGTTCCGTTACCCGAGAACTCACTTTTGAAGTGGAAACAAGTCTTCCTTGATTTCAAGGGACTGCCTATGATGAATGCCAGAACACGGGGGCATAACCTTAAAATTAAAGCTAGGCCATTCAGGGGTGATGTCAGGAAGCGCTTCTTCACACAAATGGGAGTGAATATCTGGAACTCTTTGCCCCCAAAAAGCTGTTGAGGCTTGTGTGGTCAATTGAAAATGTCAAAACTGAGATTTTTGTAAGGCAAGGATATTAATGGTTATGGGTAGATGGGTAAGATACAAATCAGCCATGATCAAATTGAATGGCAGAACAAGCTTGAGGTGCTGAATGGTCTACTCATTTTCCTATGTTGCTATTCCCTACACAAACTGTAGCAATTTTCATATTGGGCCTGCCTTAGTTTGGATTCTGAGTGGCTGGCTGCCAGTATTTAAACAAAAAATGCATTTGTGGATGTAAAGTCCTGTCCCTGCAGTACAGATTCACACGAGGCACATACTGAAGTCAAGGTTACTCAGGACCTGCACCTTTATTACACAGCTCTCGAATGCCACACTTGCCTGAGACCTGTCAATATATACCTGTCTGGGATAGGTATCCAGTGTCTCCTGCAAGTGCACCCCTGGTGGTAAGGTAAGCTTTGATTACAGGTCATCCCTGGTTACAGTCATGTATAGCATGGTAAGATACAGTTATGTACAGTAGTGTGAGATACATGACATCACCCTCCCTCAAGGTCTTATTGTCTTTATAGGTTCAGTCTCTCAGGTGGTCTACGCTCTCACGTGGAGCGTCTTAGTTGTGGTTCAGTTGTTTGCCTTGGTGCCTGTTGTTCTTTCGGGGTGATTGCTGGTATCTCGCCTGGGCTGCCTGTTTCATTCAGTATGATTGTTGGTGTCTCGCCTGGGCTGTCTGTTGGGATTGCCCTTTCCTCAGGTTGTTCCCTCTGTCTGTTCACCAGGTGTGGTGTGAGTTCCACATTGTAGTCTGCCTCTGGTTCAGCAGTGTTGTTGGTAAATCTACTTTTGACTTGGTCTACTTGCCTCCATTTGTACCACCAGTAGCCTGTTTCCTTCCTTGCCTGTTACTGTCCCTGCAAGCCATTTGGGACCCCTGCCATAATTTAGCACAAACACATTGTCTCCTATCTCATTCCATCTCCCCCTCGAATTTCGGTCATGGTACTCAGTTAACTTACGGCGCTTTGCCTCAACGATTTCATGCATGTCTGGGAGGATTAATGAGAGCCTTGTCTTTAAGGTCCGTTTCATTAATAGTTGCGCGGGGGGAACTCCAGTCAATGAATGCGGACGAGATCTGTATGGCAGCAGCAGTCGCAACAGGCAGCCCTGCAGTGTGGAACCTTGGATTTTGAGCATGCCTTGTTTAATGATCTGCACTGCTCGCTCCGTCTGGCCGTTGGAGGCCGGCTTGAACGGTGCCGTCTTAACGTGATTTATGCTGTGGTGACTTATAAAATCTTGGAATTCTGCGCTGGTGAAGCACGGACCATTATCGCTGACCAATATGTCAGGAATGCCATGCGTTGCGGACATGGTTCCAAGGCTCTCCACAGTGGTGGAGGTGGCGCTCGAGTTTAAAATGGTGCATTCGATCCACTTAGAAAAGGCATCTACAACTACGAGGAACATTTTGCCCATGAATGGGCCCGCATAGTCTACGTGCACCCACGACCATGGTTTGGTGGGCCAGGGGCTCAGGGCAGCCTCCCTGGGGACATTACTGAGTTGGGCACAAATGGTGCACCGTCGGACGCAGAACTCCAAGTCCGCGTCAATGCCAGGCCACCAGACGTGGGATCTGGCTATGGCCTTCATGAGAACGATGCCCGGTTGCTCGCGGTGGAGCTCCCGGACAAATGCCTCTCTGCCTTGCAGAGGCATAACTACTCGGCTGCCCCATATCAGGCAGTCTGCTTGAAGTGACAGCTCATGCATGCGCCTATGGAAAGGTTTGATCTCCTCGGGGCAGGCATCGCGAGACTCCGACCAGTCACCGGTTAGGACACATCTTTTTACTAGGGATAACGTGGGGTTGCTGGTCGTCCAGGCTCTGATTTGGCGAGCCGTCATGGACGAACCTGTGGACTCAAAGGCATCGATTGCCATGACTATCTCACAGTCCTGTTCGTCAGACACTTCCGTGGTCGCCAGGGGTAGCCTGCTATGCGCATCGGCACAGTTGTCTGTGCCTGGTCTGTGCCTTATAGTGTAATCGTAAGACGCCAGCATGAGGGCCCACCATTGAATGCGCGCCGAGGTGTTGGCATTTATTGCCTTGCTTTTGGATAGTAGAGACGTGAGGGGCTTGTGGTCGGTTTCTAACGCAAACTTGGCCCCGAAAAGGTATTGGTCATCTTTTTGACACCGTACACACACGCGAGCACCTCCTTCTCCACCATTCCGTACCCGCGCTCCGCCCGCGAAAGTGACCTGGAGGCATAAGCTATGGGTTGTAATTTACCCGCACTATTGACATGTTGTAAAACGCACCCGACCCCGTACGCTGACTCATCACATGTAAGAACTAGCTTTTTACCTGGATCAAAGAAAGCCAAAACACTGTTGGAACACAGAAGGTTGCGTGCCTTATTGAAGGCGCGTTCCTGGGCGTCCCCCCAAAACCAATCGCACCCCTTTCTGAGTAGCATGTGGAGAGGCTCCAGCAGCGTGCTTAAGTTCTGCATAAAGTTCCCAAAGTAATTGAGTAGCCTGAGAAAGGCGCGCAGTTCCGAGACATTCCGGGGCCTGGGTGCCAGGCAAATTGCTTCTGTTTTGGACTCTGTTGGGCGGATTCCATCAGCGGCAATCCTTCTGCCCAAAAATTCAACCTCGGGCGCGAGGAACAGGCACTTGGATTTCTTAACTCTTAGGCCTACCCAATCCAACCGCTTTAGTACTTCCTCCAAATTGCGGAGATGGGAGTTGGTGTCCCTGCCCATGATGAGTATGTCGCCTTGAAATACAACCGTCCCCGGGATGGACTTGAGCAGACTCTCCATGTTGCGCTGGAATATAGCAGCTGCCGACCTGATGCCGAATGGGCATCGATTGTACATGAAAAGGCCTCGATGTGTGTTGGTGGTGAGTAGCTTGGACTCATCAGCCAATTCTTGCGTCATATACGCAGATGTGAGATCTAGTTTTGAGAAAAGTTTTCCTCCAGCCAATGTGGCAAATAAGTCCTCCGCTCTGGGCAGCAGATATTGGCCCTGTTAGGGAGACGCTGTTTATGGTAGATTTGTAGTCCCCACAGATTCGTACGGATCCATCGGGCTTCATGACTGGGACGATGGGACTTGCCCAGTTGCTAAATTCCACAGGTGAGATAATGCCTTCCCGCAGAAGCCTGTCCAGTTCATGTTCAATCTTTTCCCTCATCACATAGGGCACAGCTCTAGCCTTCTGATGGACCGGTCTAGCATCCTGTGTGATGTAGATTTTGACTTTAGCCCCTTTGAAGGTGCCCACACCTGGCTGAAAGAGATGTTCAAATCGACTATGAACTGTTGAGTAGGAGGTCCGTTCCTCTGACGGCATGGCGTGAACATCATCCCATTTCCAGTTTAGTTTTGCCAGCCAGCTTCTCCCTAGCAGTGCTGGGAGATCTCCGGGGACAATCCACAGGGGAAGTCGGTTCACCATCCCTTTGTGTGTGACTGAGAGCATGGCGCTGCCGAGGACTGGGACGATTTCTTTGGTATAGGTCCTTAGTTTGGTGTCGACCCTTGTGAGTTTTGGTCTGTCTCTTTTGTGCGGCCACAGCTGTTCAAATTGTTGTGCGCTCATGAGAGATTGACTCGCTCCCATAACCAGCTCCATGTTGATGGGTATCCTGTTGAGTAGGACCCTCATCATTATTGGAGGCGTCTTGTTGTATGAGCAGTGGCCATTGATCGTGTTGACCCGCTGTCCCCACCATCTTCTGGTCCGCTTTCCGACTCTTCCGATTCGTATACCAGCCGAGCTGCCGTTTTTCTGCACATGCAGGCTAGATGCCCTGTATAGTCGCAGTTTCTGCAAACAGCATGCTGAAATCGACACCCCCTTGCTGAGTGTCTTCCCCCACATCTCCAGCACAGACCGCTTCCATTGTTTCCAAAGAATGAGCTGCATCTGGCTGATCTCTCTTGAGCTTCTCTCAGTTTGTAGTTGATTGCTCGCATTGTGGGTTGATGAGGTGTGAACGGCCGTTCATGTGGCCCTTGATGGCTTCTGGCGCCACTGCCTGCTGTTGAGGGCCTGATCTCCTGCCTTTGTCTGTGTGTGGGGGTAGCAGCTTGTTCCACGTTGTGAACCCCTTGTTCCGATGTTTCGTTAGTTGTCGTACCCGCAGTGTAGATCAACCTCGTTTCTTCTTCTCCTGCCAAGAATGTCTGTGCAACCAGTGCTGCTGCCTCTTGGGTCAAGTTCTTGGTTCCTATGAGCTTTCGGAATATGCCTGCATGACCTATTCCTTCAAAAAAAAGTCTCTCAGTACGTCTCTCCTTAGTTCATCGGAGAACTCACATCAGCTAGCCAACCTCCGAAGTTCCGCCACGAAGTCGGGTATGCTCTGGCCCACACAGCGTCTGTAGTTGTAGAACCTGTGTCTGGCCATGTGTAGGCTGCTCGCTGGCTTCAAGTGGTCTCTTAGCAGTGTGCTCAACTCTTCAAACGACTTGCTTGCTGGTTTCTCGGGTGCCAGCAGGTCCTTCATTAAGGCGTATGTTTTCGAGCCACAGTTGGTCAAGAGATGGGCTCTTCTCTTGTCTGCCTTGTCGTCGCCTAACCAGGCTTTGGTTACAAAGCTTTGCTGGAGCCTTTCTATAAGGTCCTCCCAATTATCTCCAGCATTGTATTTTTCATCTGAGCCGTTGTTCGCCATTCTGTGGATTCTGTAATCCCATCCTCGTTGCCACTGTAAAGTCCTGTCTCTGCAGTACAGATTCACACGAGGCACATACTGAAGTCAAGGTCACTCAGGACCTGCTCCTTTATTACACAGCTCTCGAATGCCACACTTACCTGAGACCTGTCCTTATATACCTGTCTGGGACAGGTATCCAGTGTCTCCTGCAAGTGGTAAGGTAAGCTTGTGGTTACAGGTCATCTCTGGTTACAGTCATGTATAGCATGGTAAGATACAGTTATGTACAGTAGTGTGAGATACATGACAGCGGAGGTGGGGGCGTCGCTGGCAAGGCCGACATTTGCTATCCATCCCTGGTTGCCCTGAGAAGGTGGTGGTGGGTCTACTGCTTGAATCGTGTTATCTGCGATTGAAGCAGTAGATCCACCACCACCTTCTCAGGGCAACCAGGGATGGTTAGCAAATGTCGGCCTTGCCAGCAATGCCCCCAACTCCACAAATGCATTTTTGGTGTGGGACTGACTGCAGATCTGAGCAATCTGTGACCAGTTTGAACTGGCCTCGGGAGTGAAGGTTAATCGCAGCAAAAGCGAGGCCATGTTCTTTGGAAGCTGGGTCGACCGATCCTTTATACCCTTCACTGTTAAGTCAGATTACTTGAAGGTGTTGGGAATATGGTTCGGGTGGACGGGGCGTGTGCCAAAAATTGGAAGGAGCGTATCGCTGAAGCCAAACATAAACTGGGATGGTGGAAGCTGCACTCCCTCGCCATTGCAGGAAAGAACCTGGTCATCAGGAGTGAGGTGCTCTCGGTGTTGTTGTACGTGGCACAGGTCTGGCCCATACCTCGCTCCTGTGCCATGCAAGTCACCCGGGCCTTCTTCAATTTCGTCTGGGGATCCAAAATGGACCGTGTCCGCAGAGACACGATGTACAAATCTCTGGACAAGGGAGGAAAGGACGTTCCGAATGTGGCCCTCATCCTGATGGCCACTTTTGTGTGCGGCTGCATCAAGCTGTGCATAGACCCTTCGTACGCAAACACCAAGTGTCACTACGTGCTGAGATTCTATCTGTCCCTGGTGTTGCAAAGGATGGGTCTGGCCAGGCTGCCGCGGAACGCTCCGACCAGTTGGACCATGCCTCACCACCTGTCCTTCATGGAAAGGTTTTTCAAGAAAAACACCTTTGACCACAAGGCCATAAAGCAGTGGTCGGCACGCAAGGTCCTGGATGCCCTACGGAAGAAGGAGATGGTGGATCCTGTCGGGCAGTTCCCCGAGCAGACTGTCGAACTCATTTGACAGAATGTCTCATCGCCAGAGCTTTCACACAAACGCCAAGATGTAGCTTGGTTGGTGGTGAGAAGGGCCCTACCCGTCAGATCCTTCATGCACAGCCGGGGTTCAGAGACACGGCACTCTGCCCCCGAGTCGGCTGTGGTGCGGACGAGACTGTCATCCATCTCCTTCGTGGATTGCCCCTTTGCAAGGCAGGTCTGGAAAGAGATGCAGTGGTTGCTGTCGAGGTTCATCCCAAGCAGCTCCGTAACACAGGACTCTGTGCTCTGCGGACTGTTCCCAGGGACGCACACCGAGACAGACATCATCTGCTGCTGGAGAGCCATCAACTCGGTGAAAGATGCACTTTGGTCTTCTCGAAACTTGCTGGTCTTCCAGTGCAAGGAGATGTCCACGGCCGAGTGCTGCAGACTGGTGCAATCCACGGTCCAGGGGTACGTGCTGAGGGACGCACTAAAGGTTGGTGCAGTCGCCGCAAAGGCACGGTGGGGAAGAGCCACAGTTTAAAGCCCTTCCGCCACGGTGAACCCAGGGGATGGAATCAGACCCCCCTCGGCCTGTACTTGTTAATCCGCTTGTATACATAGAGCACCATGTACTGAAAAACACCTGTGTTGTGCCACGTATAATGAAAGTCTCTGCACTCTTTAGTAACTTGTAAAGAAATGTAAATGTATTCTCATCCGTTCCGTGTACTGCTTTCATCTGCACAGTGCTACATGTAACGTGATTGGCGATCGGTATTGAAATGTATCCTGGAATGTAATGTAAACCTGTTCTTATCTGCTCCTTGCACAGTACTACATGTAACGTGATTTACAGATTGTACTGAACTGTAGCCTTGAAATGAAATGCACGCTAGTGCATTGTATGGAACTGCTGTCAGCATCCAAACGAATTGTATGGAATTGCTGACCGCAAGGTACTGAACTATTTTCCAATGTATTGTGAAAGTTTTATATGAATAAAGTATATTTTTGAGAAAAAAAAAATGTTTGGTGTGGGACTGGAGTCACATGCAGGCCAAACCCGGTAAGGACGGCAGGTATCCTTCCCGAAGTGAACTCGTCGGGCTTTTAAGACCATCCCACAGCTTCATGGTCACTTTCACTGAGGCCAGCTTTTTATTTCAAAACTGAATTCAAATTCTCAAACTGCCATGGTGGGATTTGAACTCACCTTATTAGCCCAGGCCGATTGGATTGCGGCTGCCCATGTCTGACTCGTACCAAGTCCCGCTCACCCATCAGCCCTGTGCTCACTGACCTTTTCAAAATTCTCATCCTTATTTTCAAACCCCTCCATGGCCTCGCCCCTCCCTATCTCTGTCATCTCCTTCAGCCCCACAACTCCCCCCGAGATGTCTGCGCTCCTCCAATACTACCCTCTTGAACATCCCTGATTATAATCGCTCAACCATTGGTGGCCGTGCCTTCTGTTGCCTGGGCCCCAAGCTCTGGAACTCCCTCCCTAAACCTCTCCGCCTCTCTAGCTCTCTTTCCTTCTTCAAGATGCTCCTTAAAACCGACCTCTTTGACCTACGCTAATTTCTACTTATGCGGCACGGTGTCAAATTTTTTAATCGCATAATACTCCTATGAAGCGCCTTGGGACGTTTCACTAAGTTAAAGGCACTATATAAATACAAGTTGTTGTTGTTGTTGTGCTGTGACATAACCACTACACTGAGGAAGGGACAGAGGATGTATAAACAAAAAAGTGTACCAGAAAGTGGGATCAAAGCAGGAAAAAATGATAAAAAAACAAATTTAAAAGTTCTTTATCTGAATGCACGCAGCATTCGTAACAAAATAGATGAGTTGACGGCACAAATAGATACAAATGGTTATGATCTGATAGCCATTACTGAGACGTGGTTGCAAGGTGACCAAGGCTGGGAGCTAAATATTAAGGGGTATTTGACAATTCGGAAGGACAGACAGAAAGGTCAAGGAGGTGGGGTAGCTCTATTAATAAAGGATGAGATCAGTGCATTAGTGAGAAATTATATTGGCTCAGAAGATCAAGATGTTGAATCAGTTTGGGTGGAGATAAGGAATAATAAGGGGAAAAAGTCACTGGTGGGCATAGTCTATAAGCCTCCTAACAGTAGCTACACTGTTGGACAGAGTATAAATCAAGAAATAATGGAGGCTTGTAAAAAAGGAACGGCAATGACCATGGGTGATTTTAACCTTCATGTTGATTGGACAAAGCAAATTGGACAGGGTAGCCTTGAGGAAGAGTTCATAGAGTGTATCCGGGATAGTTTCCTTGAACAGTACGTTGCGGAACCAATGAGGGAGCAACCTATCTTAGATGTGGTACTGTGTAATGAGACAGAATTAATAAATGATCTCCTAGTAAAAGATCCTCTAGGAATGAATGACCATAACATGGTTGCATTTCAAATTCAGTCGGAGGGTGAGAAAGTTGGTTCACAAACCAGTGTCCTAAGCTTAAACAAAGGAGACTACAAAGGTATGAAGGCAGAGTTCTCGAAAGTGGACTGGAAAAATAGATTAAAGTATGGGATGGTTGATGATCAGTGGCAAACATTTAAGGAGCTATTTCATAACTCTCAACAAAAATATATTCCAATGAGAAGGAAAGACTGTAAGAGAAGGGTAACCATCCATGGCTTACTAAGGAAATAAGGAATTTATCAAATTGAAAACAAGGGCATACAAAGTGGCCAAGACTAGTGGGAGGCCAGAGGATTGGGAAACTTATAAAAGCCAGCAAAGAACGTCAAAAAAAATATAAAGAGAGAGAAGATAGATTATGAAAGCAAACTAGAACGAAATATAAAAACAGATAGTAAGAGTTTCTACAGGTATATTAAAAGGAAAAGAGTGGCTAAAGTAAATGTTGGTTCCTCAGAGGATGAGACTGGGGAATTAATAATAGGGGAATGGCAGAGACGTTGAATAAATATTTTGTATCGGTCTTCACGGTAGAAGACACTAAAAACATCCCAATAGTGGATAATCAAGGAATACAATCACTATCACTAAAGAAGTAGTACTCAGTAAAATAATGGGACTAAAGGCGGACAAGTCCTCTGGACCTGATGGCTTACATCCTAGGGTTTTAAAAGAAGTGGCTGCAGAGATAGTGGATGCATTGGTTGTAATCTACTAAAATTTCCTGGATTCTGGGGAGGTCCCAGCGGATTGGAAAACTGCAAATGTAATGCCCCTATTTAAAAAAGGAGGCAGACAGAAAACAGGAAACTATAGACCAGTTAGCCTAACATCTGTCATTGGGAAAATGCTGGAGTCCATCATTAAGGAAGCAGCAGCGGGACATTTGGAAAAGCATGATTCAATCAAGCAGAGTCAGCATGGTTTTATGAAAGGGAAATCATGTTTAAAAAATTTGCTGGAGTTTTTTGAGGATGCAACGAGCAGGGTGGATAAGGGGGAACCAGTGGATGTGGTGTATTTGGATTTCCAGAAGGTGTTCGATAAGGTGCCACATAAAAGGATACTGCACAAGATAAAAGTTTACGGGATTGGTGGTAATATATTAGCATGGATAGAGGATTGACTAACCAACAGAAAACAGAGAGTCGGGATAAATGGGTCATTTTCCGGTTGGCAAACAGTAACTAGTGGGGTGCCAGGGGATCGGTGCTGGGGCTTCAACTATTTACAATCTATATTAATGACTTGGATGAAGGGACTGAGTGTAATGTAGCCAAGTTTGCTGATGATACAAAGATGGATGGGAGAGCAAATTGTGAGGACACAAGAAATCTGCAAAGGAATATGGACAGGCTAAGTGAATGGGCAAAAATTTGGCAGATGGAGTATAATGTGGGAAAATGTGAGGCTATCCACTTTGGCAGAAAAAATAGAAAAGCTAATTATAATTTAAATGGAGAAAAATTGCAAAGTGCTGTATTACAGAGGGACCTGGGGGTTCTTGTGCATGAAACACAAAAAGTTAGTATGCAAGTACAGCAAGTAATCAGGAAGGCAAATGAAATGTTGGCCTTTATTGCAAGGGGGATGGAGTATAAAAGCACAGAAGTCCTGCTACAACTGTACAGGATATTGGTGAGGCCACACCTGGAGTACTGCCTACAGTTTTGGTCTCCGTATTTAAGGCAGGATACACTTGCATTGGAGGCTGTTCAGAGAAGGTTCACTCGATTGATTCCTGCGATGAAGGGGTTGTCATAAGGAGAAAGGTTGAGTAGGTTGGACCTATACTCATTGGTGTTCAGAAGAATGAGAGGTGATCTTATTGAAACTTATAAGATAATGAGGGGGCTCAACAAGGTGGACGCAGAGAGGATATTTCCACTCATAGGGGAAACTAAAACTAGGCATTGTCTCAGAATAAGGGGTCACCCATTTAAAACTGAGATGAAAAAAGGAGGCACATAAAAAGCAGTAAACTATAGACCAGTTAGCCTAACATCAGTGGTTGGAAAAATGTTGGAGGCCATTATTAAAGAAGCAGTAGCAGGACATTTGGATCAGCACAATTCGGTCAGGCAGAGTCAGCATGGATTTATTAAAGGGAAGTCATGTTTGACAAATTTGCTGGAGTTCTTTGAGGATGTAGCGAACAGTGGATGTGGTGCATTTGGACTTCCAGAAGGCATTTGACAAATTGCCACATAAAAGGTTACTGCACAAGATAAATGTTCACGGGGTTGGGGGTAATATATTAGCATGGATAGAGGATTGGCTAACTAACAGAGAACAGAGAGTTGGGATAAATGTTTCATTCTCTGGTTGGCAACCATAAGAATATAAGAACATAAGAATTAGGAACAGGAGTAGGCCATCTAGCCCCTCGAGCCTGCTCCGCCATTCAACAAGATCATGGCTGATCTGGTCGTGGACTCAGCTCCACTTACCCGCCCGCTCCCCGTAACCCTTAATTCCCTTATTGGTTAAAAATCTATCTATCCGTGACTTGAATACATTCAATGAGCTAGCCTCAACTGCTTCCTTGGGCAGAGAATTCCACAGATTCACAACCCTCTGGGAGAAGAAATTCCTTCTCAACTCGGTTTTAAATTGGCTCCCCCGTATTTTGAGGCTGTGCCCCCTAGTTCTAGTCTCCCCGACCAGTGGAAACAACCTCTCTGCCTCTATCTTGTCTATCCCATTCATTATTTTAAATGTTTCTGTAAGATCACCCCTCATCCTTCTGAACTACAATGAGTAAAGACCCAGTCTACTCAATCTATCATCATAAGGTAAGCCCCTCATCTCTGGAATCAGCCTAGTGAATCGTCTCTGTACCCCCTCCAAAGCTAGTATATCCTTCCTTAAGTAAGGTGACCAAAACTGCACGCAGTACTCCAGGTGCGGCCTCACCAATACCCTATACAGTTGCAGCAGGACCTCCCTGCTTTGGTACTCCATCCCTCTTGCAATGAAGGCCAACATTCCATTTGCCTTCCTGATTACCTGCTGCACCTGCAAACTAACTTTTTGGGATTCATGCACAAGGACCCCCAGGTCCCTCTGCACCGCAGCATGTTGTAATTTCTCCCCATTCAAATAATATTCCATTTTACTGTTTTTTTTTCCAAGGTGGATGACCTCACACTTTCCGACATTGTATTCCATCTGCCAAACCTTAGCCCATTCGCTTAACCTATCGAAATCTCTTTGCAGCCTCTCTGTGTCCTCTACACAACCCGCTTTCCCACTAATCTTTGTGTCATCTGCAAATTTTGTTACACTACACTCTGTCCCCTCTTCCAGGTCATCTATGTATATTGTAAACAGTTGTGGTCCCAGCACCGATCCCTGTGGCACACCACTAACCACCGATTTCCAACCCGAAAAGGACCCATTTATCCCGACTCTCTGCTTTCTGTTCGCCAGCCAATTCTCTATCCATGCTAATACATTTCCTCTGACTCCACGAACCTTTATCTTCTGCAGTAACCTTTTGTGTGGCACCTTATCGAATGCCTTTTGGAAATCTAAATACACCACATCCATCGGTACACCTCTATCCACCATGCTCGTTATATCCTCAAAGAATTCCAGTAAATTAGTTAAACATGATTTCCCCTTCATGAATCCATGTTGCGTCTGCTTGATTGCACTATTCCTATCTGGATGTCCCGCTATTTCTTCCTTAATGATAGTTTCAAGCATTTTCCCCACTACAGATGTTAAACTAACCGGCCGATAGTTACCTGCCTTTTGTCTGCCCCCTTTTTTAAACAGAGGCGTTACATTAGCTGCTTTCCAATCCATTGGTACCTCCCCAGAGTCCAGAGAATTTTGGTAGATTATAACGAATGCATCTGCTATAACTTCCGCCATCTCTTTTAATACCCTGGGATGCATTTCATCAGGACCAGGGGACTTGTCTATCTTGAGTCCCATTAGTCTGTCCAGCACTACCTCCCTAGTGATAGTGATTGTCTCAAGGTCCTCCCTTTCCACATTCCTGTGACCAGCAATTTTTGGCATGGTTTTTGTGTCTTCCACTGTGAAGACCGAAGCAAAATAATTATTTAAGGTCTCAGCCATTTCCACATTTCCCATTATTAAATCCCCCTTCTCATCTTCTAAGGGACCAACATTTACTTTAGTCACTCTTTTCCGTTTTATATATCTGTAAAAGCTTTTACTATCTGTTTTTATGTTTTGCGCAAGTTTACCCTCGTAATCTATCTTTCCTTTCTTTATTGCTTTCTTAGTCATTCTTTGCTGTTGTTTAAAATTTTCCCAATCTTCTAGTTTCCCACTAACCTTGGCCAACTTATACGTATTGGTTTTTAATTTGATACTCTCCTTTATTTCCTTGGTTATCCACAGCTGGTTATCCCTTCTCTTACCGCCCTTCTTTTTCACTGGAATATATTTTTGTTGAGCACTATGAAAGAGCTCCTTAAAAGTCCTCCACTGTTCCTCAATTGTGCCACCGTTTAGTCTGTGTTTCCAGTCTACTTTAGCCAACTCTGCCCTCATCCCACTGTAGTCTCCTTTGTTTAAGCATAGTATGCTCGTTTGAGACACTACTTCCTCACCCTCAATCTGTATTACAAATTCAACCATACTGTGATCACTCATTCCGAGAGGATCCTTTTACTAGGAGATCGTTTATTTTTCCTGTCTCATTACACAGGACCAGATCTAAGATAGCTTGCTCCCTTGTAGCTTCTGTAACATACTGTTCTAAGAAACAATCCCGTATGCATTCTATGAATTCCTCCTCCAGGCTACCCCGTGCGATTTGAGTTGACCAATCAATATGTAGGTTAAAATCCCCCATGATTACTGCCGTTCCTTTTTCACATGCCTCCATTATTCCCTTGATTATTGCCCGCCCCACCGTGAAGTTATTATTTGGGGGCCTATAAACTACGCCCACCAGTGACTTTTTCCCCTTACTATCTCTAATCTCCACCAACAATGATTCAACATTTTGTTCATTAGAGCCAATATCGTCTCTCACAACTGCCCTGATATCATCCTTTATTAACAGAGCTACCCCACCTCCTTTCCCTTCTTGTCTATCTTTCCGAATCGTCAGATACCCCTGTATGTTTAATTCCCAGTCTTGGCCACCCTGCAACCACGTTTTTGTAATGGCCACCAAATCATACCCATTTGTCATGATTTGTGCCATCAACTCATTTACTTTATTTCGAATGCTGCGTGCGTTTAGGTAGAGTGTAACCCGTAACCAGTGGGGTGCCGCAGGGATCAGTGCTGGGACCCCAACTATTTACAAACTATATTAACGACTTGGAACAAGGGACTGAGTGTAACGTAGTCAAGTTTGCTGACGATACAAAGATGGGAGGATAAGCAATGTGTGAGGAGGACACAAAAAATCTGCAAAAGGACATAGACAGGCTAAATGAGTGGGCAAAAATTTGGCAGATGGAGTATAATGTTGGAAAGTGTGAGGTCATGCACTTTGGCAGAAAAAAATCAAAGAGCAATTCATTATTTAAATGGAGAAAGATTACTAAGTGCCGCAGTACAGCGGGACCTGGAGGTACTTGTGCACGAAACACAAAAGGATATTATGCAGGTACAGCAAGTGATCAGGAAGGCCAATGGTATCTTGGCCTTTATTGCAAAGGGGATGGAGTATAAAAGCAAGGAGGTCTTGCTACAGTTCTATATGGTAGTGATGAGGCCACACCTGGAATATTGCGTGCAGGTTTGGTTTCCATATTTCCGAAAGGATATACTTGCTTTGGAGGCAGTTCAGAGAAGCTTCACTAGGTTGATTCCACGGATGAGGGGGTTGACTTATGAGAAAATGTTGAGTGGGTTGAGCCTCTACTCATTGGAATTCAGAAGAATGAGAGGCGATCTTATTGAAACGTATAAGATTATGAGGGGGCTTGACAAGGTGGATGCAGAGAGGATGTTTCCACTGACAAAGGAGACTAGAACTAATGGGCATGATCTTAGAATAAAGAGCTGCCCATTTAAAACAGAGATGCGGAGAAATTTCTTCTCTCAGAGGGTTGTAAATCTGTGGAATTCTCTGCCCCAGAGAGCTGTAGAGGCTGGGTCATTGAATATATTTAAGGTGGAGATAGACAGATTTTTGAGCGATAAGGGAATAAAGGGTCATGGGGAGCGGGCAGGAAAGTGGAGCTGAGTCCATGATCAGATCAGCCATGATCTTATTAAATGGCGGAGCAGGCTCGAGAGGCCAAATGGCCTACTCCTGCTCCTAGTTCTTATGTTCTTATGTTCTGCCTTCCCCATTTGAGTATCTAAATCCAGCCCTCTTTTCACGACGGCAGACGGTCAGGCTAAGGAAGAGGGTCACGGATGCCAGCCTCCTGCTATTCAAATAGAAACAAGGCCAATGCATGTCAACCTCAGACACAAAATTTGTCCCACCAATGAGGACGTACTCAAATATACACAATGTGACCTCCGGAGCTCTGATGGGCGTCACATGTTTCCCATTGATGAGCTGGCTGCCTCCTGTACTGTGTCACTAACTGCACTGGTTGAACCGATCGGCCTGTGGCGAAAATGCTGCCAGTTTTCCACATGCACAGCAGCACAATGAGATGATGGTGAATTGTGTCAGCTGTGGCTCAGTGGGTAGCACTCTCGCCTCTGAATCAGAAGGTTGTGGGATGAAATTCCCACTCCAGGGACTTGAGCACAAAATCTGTCGGAGGTGCCGTCTTTAGGACGAGATATTAAAGCGAGGCCCCGTCTGCCCTCTCAGGTGGAAGCAAAGGATCCCATGGCGCTATTCACCCTGGTGCCCTGGTCAGTATTTATCACTCAACCAACATCACTAAAACATATATTCTGGTCGTTATCACATAGCTGTTTGTGGGCACAACTTGGCTGCCATGTTTCCTACATTACAACAGTGACTACACTTCAAAAGTACTTCATTGACTGTAAAATGCTTTGGGACCTCCTGTGGTCATGAAAGGCACTACATAAATGCAAGTTTTTCTTTCTGCTCTCAAATGGCAGGCTCCAGTCTAAATTGGCTAGGAAGATTTTGGATGTTGATCTCGTCCAAGGATCTCAACTCCGCAGAGCTCAAACGTAACAAGACCTGCTATCTGCAGGGCAGTAGATCTTAGTACAGCTGAGTACGGTTAGGGCGGAAACACCGTTGCACTACTTACTTCCCAATGAGTTCAAGCCACAGAAATATCTGCCATTCAAATTCAGTTGCCGCAAGTTTTATCAGTTCTCAGCCAGGCCAGTGCATCTAATGTATGGCAGGAAACTCCAGTTCTGAAGCGGAGGGGGGTTGGGGGAGGGGGAGGAGATGGGAAAGCACGATGGAAGACATCTTTATGATCCTTTCATATTAAACAACTGCTCCATTGGAATCAGAAGTAATTATACAAGCAATTAAGTCAACCCCCATTGATCTGCTGGAGTTTCCTGTTTTTTTCCTCTTCTCCTCTCCCGAGGTGCTAATTCCTGCTGGGATACGGTTCTGCCTCAGTCGTGAGTGCCAGGCATCCTGCTCTCACCTGATGCAAACCTGCCAGCAGAAGACACTGGATAGTGATCGGGAAAAGGGACCCTGGCTGATATTCCCCTCCCCTCCAACCAGCCCCCCGCCACCCCTTCTCCCCCAGAACAGGGTGCGTTGGCCAATTGGCCCAGCTGAGATCAGATAACATGCACCTTCTACTAACTCAATCGCCGATCTTGCCTTAGATATTGTGGAAGCAGGAGGAGGGAAGGAAGAAATAGGTGGAGTGAGAAAGTGAAAAATTTGCCTCTCAAGACAAATGAGAGAATAAGACAGACAACCACCAGAAAAACTGAACGCTGCAAGACCGCAGACAACAAGCAAAGATAAAAATATTCATAGTTTTTGTTTGGTTCGTAAATTGGATTTCCCCATCATGCAACACCTTGCGGGGCTGGTTCAAGTTCTCGAGTAATGAAGTGGGAGTTCTGAGAACAACTTAATAAGGTGCCCTCGTGCTAGCCTGCCCCCTCGACATTCGAAGCAGCACATAAACCTCGGAGATCCCTCGAGAAAAGACAAAATATGTGGCGGAGCTGGGAGAGGGTATCAAACCCTGTTTTGTAGGGGTGAGGGAGAGGAGACGTGGGATTGGAGTGCATCATCACCCCCAGCAACCACCATTTTAATTTGACCATAGTTTTTCAAAAGTGTAATTTTCGGTTTTAGTGCCTCTTTAACAAGGAGGCACTTGATTTAAAGTTCACTTTAAAATAGTTGTAGGGGTGAGGGGTGAAAAATCACCAAAGTTCACCACTCATTAGCATCCCTCAAACGACCCTGGACATCTGCAGGATTTAAACACAGGAACCCCTCTTTAGTTGTGGGAGGGTTAATTCTTTATACATGTTTTAAGTTTTGATTAGATCTTACAGAAGGAAGAATGAATAGGATATAAAGCACACTGTGCAGAATAATAAATAGTACATTACTGCGGCTGCATTGATGTATTACATGGAGATACTGATGACAAGTGTTAGTAATGATGTGGAACATGTTCATGTTGAGGAGATCCGAAGAGCAAAAAATAGTTCTAAATTGCTTGTTGTCTAAATTGTTTTTCTTTTCTCTGACTTTGCAATTGTTGACGAGAGCAAACTCTCTACCTTCTCCTTGGTTGCTTCGTTGTTTTCAAACTTCCCGCGAGTTTCTATTTAACCGATGGATCTGAAGTGCCCTCTTGATGTTACTCAGCAACTGACCAGCAAAAGCATGATAGTCCCGGATGACTGATTGAAGACAGAATCTGGGCTCGAGGTTGGATCGCGGACGTAAAGAACTGGGGGGGGGGGGGAGGGAGAGATACTCTCGATGGTTTCATGGTATCAAGATCTTAGGAAGAAAGCTAACACGAGGACGGATGTAAGGGTTCCAAGGAAACTCAAGAGGACACAGAAAGATAGAGGTCAGGAATCCTGGGCGAGAGGCCCTGAAAACAGAAATTCCCCAAGACAGTCTCCTGAGTCAAATAAGAATGTAGGAAAAGGGAACAGCCAGCCAACTGCACAGAAATGGAGGTCGGAGCAGGAGGAAGCTAAAAGCTTAAAACAAGATACTCAGGCTCAGCAGTTGAATTTGTAAAATTATAATCATGATAAGTAATCTTTTGAAATATTGTATAAATACCTTGCTTCTAAAAAAAGGGGAATCAGTGTCATGTATGCACCTGTGAGTATGCTCATAGGTTTGTAGAGCTGTTGCCCTAAAAGAGTTGTAGAGCTGTTGAGGAGCCGGCGCCTCACAACTTGAGCCTCCTCGGGGAAATCCCCTCTGTGCCTTTCAGTTCTGCGCGGAGGGGTTTCCTGTACGGGCTGCTCCTGCACACTCTCCACCTTGTCATCCTCATCTACCATCTGGACACGCCATGGCGCACCAGCTTGCCGTCCGGAGGAGGTGGGGTCCCCAATGGAGTGCACTCTATGCCGGAGTCCTCTATCTATTTATTGGGGACTTGGCCTGGAGGGTGTTGCACGGAGCAGTCCCGTGCAATAAGTTTTTAAGTCGGTTCACAGGCTCCCAGGCTGCCTGCAACTTCTGCGGTCTGGAAGAGTCCATGTTCCATGTTTTTGTGGAATGTGTGAGGTTGCAGCCCCTCTTCCAATATCTGAACGGGCTGCTCCTTAAATTTTTGGTGCACTTCAGTCCCACAATCCTGATCTTTGGGCACCCTGTGCGGAGGGGAGCGGGCAGTTCGAAAGGCCTCCTTGTAGGACTGCTGCTGGGCACGGCCAAGGGGGCCATCAGCTGGTCCAGGCAGCGGGGGTTGAGGGGGTTGTTCAGCCCGACTGCCTGCCTCTTCCACATCTACATCCGAGCCAGGGTGTCCCTGGAGATGGAGCACACGGTGTCCACCGGTACGTTCACGGCCTTCCGCGAGAGGTGAGCGCCGGAGTGACTGGAGTGCATCATCACCCCCGGCAACCAAATTTTAATTTTATGGTTTTACAAAAATAGTTGTAGAGCTGTTGAGTTTTGAGTGGCTTAGCCAGTCACGTGATGTTCACAAGACTCAATAAAACCCCAGCCAGTTGGGTTCAGGGGATGAGGCAGGTGGTTGTGAGTCTGGTGGATGAACTGGTAATGTGTAGTGTGATTGTTAAACCTTTGCTAATAAACCAACTAGTTCTTAATAGCAATGTGTTGCTTAAATTCTTAAGCAAAGAACCTATGAAGCAAATACATTACACACTGGGCAAATGGCCGATTGGCGTCTGCTGCTCGCCAGAAATATTCAGATGAGGTCCAAGGTCAAAATTGATTTGAAGTCGGGCCTGTGGCTTCTGGTGCGTGCCCCAAGTTCGTCACCTACTTCAGGCCTGACAGCAAGGTTAAATCTATTTCTTCCCCCCAAAAAACTTGCAGTTACATAGCCTCTCATCATGTATTCAAGTGTTTCACATTCAAAGAATGAATTAATTAATTTGGCTTGCAATAATAGTTATGAGGGCAAATGTGGCAGATATTTTATGCACACAGGAAGATCCCACAAGCACCAGCCAAATGAATAATTAGTTAACCTGAGTTTGGCGATCTTGTTTGAGGGAGGAATAATGACCACGGTCCTGGAGGAAGTCACTGTTCATCGTCAACAGTGCTATTAAATCTTCAACATCCACATGAACCACAAGAGCAGGCAGACCCAGGCCCTTGGTTTAACATTGCATCTGAAATATGGCACCTCTGACAGTGCAGCACGCCAATCCTTCAGTACTACACTGGAGTATCAGCCTAGATTATGTGCTCAAGTCTCTCGAGCGGGTCTTGAACAAACAACCTTTTGACTCATAGACAAGAGGATTAATGGAATGAAAGAAAGTCTCATTGGAACATAGGAGCAGGAGTAGGCCATTTAGCCCCTGGAGCCTGCTTCGCCATTCAATGAGATCATGGTTGATCTGCGACCTAACTCTACATACTCCAGTCTTGCATTTATATTATGACCTTCACAAACACAGGTTATCCAAAAGTGCTATAGAGCCAATTAAGTACTTTTGCTCTGTCTTCAGGAACAAATCTTATTACAGATACAGCGATGAGAATCTGGAACCCTTGGGATCGAGGCCATTCCAGATTCTGGGTATTTCCGGACTTCGGAACGTCTTGCTGACGTCACAAATCCGGAAATACCCGATCCGCCGAGGAGGTGTTCGGGCCGGCTCTGCCGAGGAGGTGTTCGGGCCAGCTCTGCCGAGGAGTTGTTCGGGCAGGCCGGCGAGGAGGTGTTCGGGCCGGCTCTGCCGAGGAGGTGTTCGGGCAGGCCGGCGAGGGAACCCCGAGGCAAGGACAGCGGCGGCGAGGTGAGCGGAGCAACAGCGGTGAGGTCGGCAACGGGTCTGGATTCCTGAACATTTTACGGATTCTGGATGACACCGCCACTGATGGTCCCGGAGTCCGGATTACGGAACATTCCGGATTCCGGAACTCCAGATTTTCGACGCTGCACCTATACCTTTTTTAACTTACGCTGCAGTTGAAACTAATTGATTTCGCTGAGCATGAGGTCAGCAAAGAATAGAGGAACCAGAGTGTAAAAAAACAGCAGGGAAAGCAGAATCACAGTCAGTATAAGTTATTCCTGCAGTGATTATAAACATCTTGGGGTTTGATGGCTACAATTGGTTTCAGCGTTCTTGGGTTAAAGAGAAAAAATCAGCCCAGGTTGCCTCTCCAAATTGCTCCACTGGGAAATGTGCGGGTGGATGCTGATTAAGGACAGGATTGTGTACAGTTTGGCCTCCTTACCTAAGGAAGGATATACTTACCATAGAGGGAGTGCAACAAAGGTTCACCAGACTGATTCATGGGATGGGGGGATTGCCCTATGAGGAGAGATTGAGCAGACTAGGCCTATATTCTCTAGAGTTTAAAAGAATGAGAGGTGATCTCATTGAAACATACACAATTCTTACAGGGCTTGACAGGGTAGATGTTTTCGCTGGCTGGGGAGTCTAGAACCAGGGTTCACAGTCTCAGAATAAGGAGTCAGCCATTTAGGACTGAGATGAGGAGAAATTTCTTCACTCAGATGGTGGTGAATCTTTGGAATTCTCTGCCCCAGAGGGCTGTGGATGCTCAGTCGTTGAGTATATTCAAGACAGAGATCGATAGATTTTTGGATATTAAGGGAATCAAGGGACATGGGTATAATGAAAGCAAGTGGAGTTGAGGTAGAAGATCAGCCATGATCTCATTGAATGGCAGAGCAGGCTCAAGGGGCCAAATGACGTACTCTTGCTCCTATTTCTTATGTTCTTATGTTCTTAGGGTGTGATTTGGCTATCACCCAATAGCATGCTGACATTCGCTGTCTAAGCTTAGAGAATGCAGGACTTGAGCAAGATGTGAGTGTTGGTGAAATGGTTCCAGGGCTGAGGGTCTTCAGTTACGTGGATAGACTGGAGAAGCTGGGGTTGTTCTCCTCAGAACAGAGAAGGTTGAGAGGAGATTTGATAGAGCTGTTCAAAATCATGAGGGATCTGGACAGAGTAGATAGAGCGAAACTGTTCCCATTGGTGGAAGGGTCAAGAACCAGAGGACACAGATTTAAGGCGATTGGCAAAAGAACCAAAGGCGACATGAAGAACAACTTTTTCATGCAGCGAGTGGTTAGGATCTGGAATGCATTGCTTGAGAAGGCGGTGGAGACAGACTCAATCGTGACTTTCAAAAGGGAATTGGATAAATTCCTGAAGGAAAAAGTTTGCAGGACTACGGGGAAAGGGCGGGGGAGTGGGACTGGCTGAAGTGCTCTTGCAGAGAGCCGCCACGGGCTCGATGGGCCGAATGGCCTCCTTCTGTGCTGTAACCATTCTATGATTCGTACCCCAGCAAGAGATAGGAGACAGAGCGGATGAGAAAAGGAGAGGAAATGGGAAGCCAGTACTCTACTACTGATGGCTCATTTTGTGTAGTACTGAGACATGCCGACTAGCTGATCCCATTGGGACGTGTGTAACCTTAGTCTAGAGAAAGAAAAAAGATTCAGCCAGGCTTCCAGCTCATGAATGATATCTAGTACTGCCTTCTCCAGATGAGTATTTCTTAATAATCACTGCTTGGGCTCGCACAAGAAGAACGGCCAGGACGCCGAAGAGCGTTATTGCACATGGAACTGCACCCCAGCAAGAGACTTCAGGAGAGGAGAGGAGAAAAGGTAACAATTAGGCAGTGTTCCCACTCCTGATCACTATCCACTGACCCCTGGTGTAAGGTTTATGTGCGTGGAACATAAGAATATAAGAATTCAGAGCAGGAGTAGGTCATACGGCCCCTCGAGCCTGCTCTGCCATTCAATAAGATCATGGCTGATCTTTAACCTCAACTCCAGTTTCCCTCTCTACTCCATACCCCTTGATTCCCGTAGTGTCCAAAAATCTATCGATCTCAGCCTTGAATATACTCATCGACTCAGCATCCACAGCCCTTTGAGGTAGAGATTTCAGAAGACACACAACCTTCATCGCCTCCAGGCTAGATCCAAGGTCGTCCCATTCTCTGTCATTGAACTACAGTACTGCGCACATTCAGAGGCCGAACTCCAAGCCATCGTCAACGTCTTCACCGAGGCTTACGAAAACAGGGGCCTTACACTAAACATCCATAAGACGAAGGTCCTCCACCAACCTGATCCCGCCTCACAGCACTTTATCAAAGAAGCTTTGAGGGTGTCCTTGAAATGTTTTCTCTGCCCACCTGGGGCTCGCTTGCCGTCTAGGAGTTCCAAGTAGAGCACTTGCTTTGCGAGTCTCGTGTCGGGCATGCAGACGATGTGGCCCGCTCAACAAAACTGGTCGAGTGTGGTCAGTGCTTTGATGCTGGTGATGTTGGCCTGATTGAGAACACTGACGTTGGTGCGTCGATCCTCCCAGTGGATCAAAATCCACGGCACGGCCTTGGACAACGTGGACCATTTTCCATACCTCGGGAGCCTACTATCAACAAGGGCAGACATTGACGATGAGGTCCAACACCGCCTCCAGTGTGCCAGCACAGCCTTTGGTCGCCTGAGGATGAGAGTGTTTGAAGACCAGGACTTCAAATCTGGCACCAAGCTTATGGTCTACAGGGTAGTAGTGATAACCACCCTCCTATATGGCTCAGAGACGTGGACCATATACAGCAGACACCTCAAAGCACTGGAGAAATACCACCAGCGCTGCCTCCGCAAGTTAATGCAAATCCACTGGGAGGATAGACGCAGCAACTTCAGTGTTCTCAATCAGCCCAACATCGCCAGCATCGAAGCACTGACCACACTCGTCCAGCTCTGTTGGGCGGGCCACATTGTCCGCATGCCGGCACGAGACTCCCAAAGCAAGCGTTCTACTCGGAGCTCCTACACGGCAAGCGAGCCCCAGGTGGGCAGAAGAAACGTTTCAGGGACACCCTCAAAGCCTCCTCGATAAAGTACAACATCCCCACCGGCACCTGGGAGTCCCTGGCCCAAGACCGCCCTAAGTGGAGGAAGAGCATCCGGGAGGACGCTAAGCACCTCGAGTCTCGTCGCCGAGAGCATGCAGAAACCAAGCGCAGGCAGCGGAAGGAGCGTGCGGCAAACCAGACTCCCCACCCGCCCTTTCCTTCAACGACTATCTGTCCCACCTGTGACAGCGACTGTAGTTCCTGTATTGGACTGTACAGTCACATGAGAACTCACTTTTAGAGTGGAAGTAAGACTTCCTCGATTTCAAGGGACTGCCTATGATGATGAGTACTGCACTGGCGTGTCAGCCGAGATTTATGTGCTCGTGTCTCTGGAGTGAGACTTGATCCCACAACCTTCTGACTCACAGGTGAGTGTGCCACCCGCTGAGCCATGGGTTCAATCTTACAATCCCCGGGCCACACCAATATTTCAGTCGATAAGGGGCAGTAAAAGGGTGAACTACGGACCATAGGGGACGCAAGGTCTGTTGCCTTCGTGTTTTTGCCCCCAAAATGGATGACCTCACATTTATCCACATTATACTGCATTTATCATGCATTTTCCCACTCACCTAACCTGTCCAAGTCATCCTGCAGCCTCTTAGCTTCCTCCTCACAGCTCACACCGCCACTCAGTGTAATCCGCAAACATAGACCTGGATGTCATGGTTCATCAATCACTGAAAGTGGGCATGCAGGTACACCAGGCGGTGAAGAAGGCAAATGGTATGTTGGCCTTCATAGCTAGGGGATTTGAGTATAGGAGCAGGGAGGTCTTACTGCAGTTGTACAGGGCCTTAATGAGGCCTCACCTGGTATATTGTGTTCAGTTTTGGTCTCCTAATGTGAGGAAGGACGTTCTTGCTATTGAGGGAGTGCAGCGAAGGTTCACCAGACTGATTCCAGGGATGGCTGGACTGTCATATGAGGAGAGACTGGATCAACTGGGCCTTTATTCACTAGAGTTTAGAAGGATGAGAGGGGATCTCATAGAAACGAATAAGATTCTGACGGGACTGGACAGGTTAGATGCGGGAAGAATGTTCCCGATGTTGGGGAAGTCCAGAACCAGGGGACATAGTCTTAGGATAAGGGGTAGGCCATTTAGGACTGAAATGAGGTGAAACTGCTTCACTCAGACAGTGGTTAACCTATGGAATTCCCTGCTGCAGAGAGTTGTTGATGCCAGTTCATTGGATATATTCAAGAGGGAGTTAGATATGTCCCTTACGGCTAAGGAGATCAAGGAATATGGAGAGAAAGCAGGAAAGGGGTACTGGGGGAATGATCAGCCATGATCTTATTAAATGGCGGTGCAGGCTCGAAGGGCCGAATGGCCTACTCCTGCACCTATTTTCTATGTTTCTATGTTAACAGAAGTGATCGTTGGCACTGAACCCAAAAGAATATCTGGTTGGACAGTCTGCCAGCAGCCAAGTACACAGGCTCACAACATGAGGAATGATCACTTGCGTGAGATACCAGCGGACTGCAGGCCATCTTGGAACTGCTTCCCCAGCAACTGCCTTCAGGAAGAGAGGGAGGAAAATTCGAAGAAGGAAGTAACAAAGAAATATCTAAAGGAGCAGCAATTTGATCTTCAGCACTGATCTTCCAGAAGACATCTCCACCTGGTATTTCATCTCTGTGGTTGGTGATATTTTGCTGACAGAATTAATGAAACAAATAGAATGCCAAATTATATAGGCAGGGCAAGTCGGAGAAGGCCATGCCCACTGTATAGCCCTCTGATCAAGTCGCACCATGGGTATTGTGTCCAGTTCCGGTCATTGGATCCAAGGGACAAATTCAAGAGATTGACCACTGGCATTAGAGGGCTGAGATGCAAGGAAGAAACCTTTTAGCTTTGAAAGGAGGTGACCGATGATGATTTTAAAGATATATGATCGAGTAACTAGAAGATCTGGTGATGTGATCAGATCTGAAACACTACTTCAAACTCAACAATAAGAGCAGGACTAGGGGGAACAGGACCAAACTAGTAAAAGGCACAGAACTGCTGTCAAGTTGTTTTTTTCTTCACACAAAGAGTGATCAACACATCGAGAGGACCTCAAGGGAGGATAGTGGAGGTGAAAACTCTGGAATAATTGAAGGCATAGCTGGCTGCTCCGATGCTGGTGCTGCAGTCTTGGATGAATAAAATCTGATTGGGACTTTTCTCATCTGTAACTACCTTGTCTTCTCGTGGTGTGGTTCAGTTAGAATTGGAACAGTTGTTTCCCACCAGTCTCTTTTGATGTTTCAAAGCCAGCGCTTGTACCTTTTGGTTTACGTTCCTGCAATAACGATAACCATCGCAAGGAAATGAAAAAGACCCACGATAAAAGCATTGTTTTTTTAGAACTGGCTGGACTCTCGAGGCGTGGCTTTTGGAAAGTCAGAGGACAGGGTAGGAGCAACATACCCGTAATGCAAAATGCAATATTCTGCTGCACAGGGGGAGCTGTGCAAACCTGGCCTGTCCCAGTAAAAAATAAAAACTTGTATTTCTATAGCGCCTTTTACGACCACCGAACGTCTCAAAGTGCTTTACAGCCAATGAAGTACCTTTTTGGGGGCGTGTAGTCATTGTTGTAATGTGGGAAATGTGACAGCCAACTTGCGCACAGCAAGCTACCACAAACAGCAATGTGATAATGACCAGATAGTCTGTTTTTTTAATGTTGATTGAAGGATAAATATTGGTCAGGACACCGGGGATAACTCCCCTGCTCTTCTTCGAAATAGTGCCATGGGATCTTTTATGTCCACCTGAGAGTGCAGACAAGGCCTCGGTTTAACGTCTCATCCGAACGACGGCACCTCCGAAAGTGCAGCACTCCCTCAGCACTGCACCGGAGTGTCAGCCTAGATTTATGTGCTCAAGTTCCTGGCCTTGTTCAGGCCTTGTTCGCTCAGAATCTTCTGTATATAGGCACATCCTGCAGCCAACGAGAGGAGACTTCCTCTCAGGCATGTCCTGAAGTCCAAGTACAGGCTACCGGCTGGAATTTCCACAGAAGCTCCGGAGAAACATTGTAAGGAGCCGTTTATGGCATTTCTCTGACGTTTCTGCTGATCATCCACCGAGATCATGGCGTGAAGCTTCGTCTGTAAGCCAGCAGGAAATGGCCGGCTTTCTTTGCTAGGTTTTTCTACTCTTTTTTTTAAGTGTGACACAGAAACCAGCCCGTGTGACAAAGTCTGATGTCTGAAATGTGAGGGATGTGTGTCGGAACTTTTACATCTAAAGATCGACAATTGAATCACGCATATCTTGTCTAAGCTGAACGGTACACTGACCCCCCCATTCGCATTGGACCACAATGGTCTTTCTAAATGAATGCAAGTGTTAGCTACTGCTGCTGAATGCCAAAACACCGCTCATCAGTTGCAGGCCAGGGTAGACATTAGAATCGTTTGATCCCTTTACATAGCCTGAGGTTGAGTTAGGAAGGTGTCCTAAAAGCACTAAAAAAAAAATCACTTCTTCCACGACAACCTTTGGTAAATCCCCATCCGCTCCAGGCACTAATGGCATTCCGCCAAGGAACGCTTCTTTTATATCACAGAGCTGTCCCAACAAAGCAGTCCCAGTTTCGGCAGCAATGTCACATAGAAACATTAGGAGCAGGAGTCGGCCATTCAGCCCCTCGGGCCTGCTCTGCCTTTCAATTAGACCACGGCTGATCTTCATCTCAACTCCATTTTCCCGTCTTTGACACCCCAGCCTAAGAAAAAAATCTATCTAAGTTTTGAAAACTTCAATTGTTCCAGCATTCACAACCTTTTGGGGGAGAGAGTTCCAAATTTCGACTACTCTTTGTGTGAAAAATGCCTCCTGGTTTTGCCCCCCGCATGGCCTAGCTCCGATGTTCCCTCTTAGTTTTTTTTGGCACGCAGGCCCTTTAACGGGATGCGCTACCGACTCAAATGTTCGCGCATGCGTGGCTTTTCTCAGATAAAAACTGGTGCGTGGCCAAAGCGGGACCTCCAGATTGCTGCACAGCATCGCAGCTTAATAACAACAACTTGTATTTATATAGCTTCTTTAACGTAGTGAAACGTCCCAAGGTACTTCACAGGAGTATTATGCGATAGAAATTTGACACCGAGCTGCATAAGTAGAAATTAGCGCAGGTGATCAAAAGCTTGGTCAAATAGGTAAGTTTTAAAGAGCGTCTTGAAGGAGGAAAGAGGTAGGGAGGTGGAGAGGTTCAGGCAGGGAATTCCAGAGCTTTTACAATCAGGGATGCTCAGGAGGGCAGAAATAGAGGAGCGCAGAGATCTCGGGGAGATGTGGGGCTGGAGGAGATTACAGAGATAGGGAGGGGCGAGGTTAAGGAGGGATTTGCAAATAAGGATGAGAATTTTGAAATCAAGGCGTTGCTTAACCGGAAACCAATGTAGTTCAGCGAGCACAGGGGTGATGGGTTTACGGGACTTAGTGCGAGTTAGGACACGGGCAGCTGGGTTTTGGATCATCCCTAGTTTACATAGGGTAGAATGTGGGAGGCCAACCAGGAGTGCGTTGGAATAGTCAAGTCTCATAGAAACATAGAAACATAGAAAATAGGTGCAGGAGTAAGCCATTCGGCCCTTCGAGCCTGCACCACCATTCAATAATATCATGGCTGATCATTCCCTCAGTACCCCTTTCCTGCTTTCTCTCCATACCCCTTGATCCCCTTAGCTATAAGGGCCATATTTAACTTCCTCTTGAATATATCCAATGAACTGGCATCAACAACTCTCTGCGGCAGCGAATTCCACAGGTTAACAACTCTCCGAGTGAAGAAGTTTCTCCTCATCTCAGTCCTAAATGGCCTACCCCTTATCCTAAGACTATGTCCTCTGGTTCTGGACTTCCCCAACATCGGGAACATTCTTCCCGCATCTAACCTGTCCAGTCCTGTCAGAATCTTATACGTTTCTATGAGATCCCCTCTCATCCTTCTAAACTCCAGTGTATAAAGGCCCAGTTGATCCAGCCTCTCCTCATATGTCAGTCCAGCCATCCCTGGAATCAGTCTGGTGAACCTTCGCTGCATTCCCTCAATAGTAAGAACGTCCTTCCTCAGATTGGGAGACTAAAACTGAACACAATATTCCAGGTGAGGCCTTACCAAGGCCCTGTACAACTGCAGTAAGACCTCCCTGCTCCTATACTCAAATCCCCTAGCTATGAAGGCCAACATACCATTTGCCTTCTTCACCGCCTGCTGTACCTGCATGCCAACTTTCAATGACTGATGAACCATGACACCCAGGTCTCATTGCACCTCCCCTTTTCCTAATCTGCCGCTATTCAGATAATATTCTGCCTTCGTATTTTTTCCCCCAAAATGGATAACCTCACATTTATCCACATTATACTGCATCTGCCATGCATTTGCCCACTCACCTAACCTGTCCAAGTCACCCAGCAGCCTCTTAGCGTCCTTCTCACAGCTCACACCGCCACCCAGTTTAGTGTCATCTGCAAACTTGGAGATATTACACTCAATTCCTTCATCTAAATCGTTAATGTAACAAAGGTTACTTCATGCAGTTTTGGTTTCCATATTTATGAAAGGATATACTTGCTTTGGAGGCAGTTCAGAGAAGGTTCACTAGGTTGATTCCGGGGATGAGGAGGTTGACTTATGAGGAAAGGTTGAGTAGGTTGGCCCTCTACTCATTGGAATTCAGAAGAATGAGAGGTGATCTTATCGAAATGTATAAGTTTATGAGGGGGCTTGACAAGGTGGATGCAGAGAGGATGTTTCCACTGATGGGTGGGACTAGAACTAGAGGGCATGATCTTAGAATAAGGGGCCGCCCATTTAAAACAGAGATGAAGAGAAATTTCTTCTCTCAGAGGCTTGTTAATCTATGGAATTTGCTGCCTCAGAGAGCTGTGGAAGCTGGGACATTGAATAAATTTAAGACAGAAATAGACAGTTTCTTAAACGATAAGGCGATAAGGAGTTATGGGGAGCGGGCAGGGAAGTGGAGCTGAGTCCATGATCAGATCAGCCATGATCTTATTGAATGGCGGAGCAGGCTCGAGGGGCCGTATGGTCTACTTCTGCTCCTATTTCTTATGTTCTTGTATTCTTATAAAGGCATGGATGAGGGTTTCAGCAGCGGAAGAGCTGATGGGAACATTGTCTAGCTCTACGTTTAAGATCATGTTACTTTGTTCTTAGAATCATAGAACCATAGAAATTTATGGCACAGAAGGAGGCCAATTGTGTCCGTGCCGGCTGACAAAGAGCTATCCAGCCTAATCCCACTTTCCAGCTCTTGATCCGTAGCCTTGTAGGAACTTCCCACCAGGGGAAATGGTTGCCCCGTATTTATCCTAATATAACAGTGCGGCAAGGAGTGGAGGACCATCTTATTGGTTGGCTTCCAAGGCTTTTTCGTAGGCCAGGTGCTATCAGCAGTATTGTGTTCCTAACACAGATGAGGCTGCACACAGGGAGGTTAAAGTAACAGTGACCTCAGTCTTTATTAAGACACTCCAGAGTGAGGAACAGGCCTTAGGGGCCGGCTTATATACAGTGCTCCCAAGAGATGCTGGGATCCCTTGGGACTTCAGGGGATGAGCTCCCTGGTGGCGGAATATGGGAGTGCATGCTTTACAGATACACAACATCACTCCCCACCGCAAAGTCAAAGTGAAAACTATTTACAAGGTGAGGCGGTCGGGAGCCTTTCGTTCCCTGGTGGACCGCCTCGGTACAAATGTCTGTTCTGGTGTGTTGGCTGTGCCCTCGCTGGGCTGGCGTGTTGTTGGCCCTGCAGCGCTGCTAGGTGAGCCTGACCTTGCTGGGCTGTTGGGCGTGATGGATTCGATTTCCTGGTCCGGCATGGTGTCATTGATCCTTTGGGTGTGTGTTGTGGGCTTGAAAAAGGTGGTGTCTGCTGTGGGTTGTTCAGGGCAGTCAGTGAACCGCAGCCAGGTGTTTGGTCCAGGTGTTTTCTGCAAATTTGTCCATTGTCTAGTTTGACTACAAACACCCTACTCCCTTCTTTAGCTATCACCGTACCCGCGATCCACTTGGGACCATGTCCATAGTTTAGCACATGCACAGGGTCATTCAGATCAATTTCCCGTGACACAGTGGCGCGACCATCGTTTACATTTTGTTGCTGCCGCCTGCTCTCTACCTGATCATGCAGGTTGGGGTGAACCAGTGAGAGTCTGGTTTTAAGTGTCCTTTTCATGAGTAGCTCAGCCGGGGGCACCCCTGTGAATGAGTGGAGTCTCGTGCGGTAGCTGAGCAGTACTCGGGACAGGCGGGTTTGGAGTGAGCCTTCTGTGACTCGTTTAAGGCTCTGTTTGATTGTTTGTACTGCCCGCTCTGCCTGCCCATTGGAGGCTGGCTTAAACGGGGCCGAAGTGACATGTTTGATCCCATTGCGAGTCATGAATTCTTTAAATTCAGCACTGGTGAAACATGGCCCGTTGTCACTGACAGTATGTCAGGCAGTCCGTGGGTGGCAAACATGGCCCTCAGGCTTTCAGTGGTGGCGGTGGCGGTGCTTCCCGACATTATTTCACATTCAATCCATTTTGAAAAAGCATCCATCACCACCAGGAACATTTTACCGAGAAACGGGCCCACATGGTCGACATGGATCCTCGACCATGGTCTGGAGGGCCAGGACCACAAACTTAGTGGTGCCTCTCTGGGTGCGTTGCTCAACTGAGCACATACGCTGCATTGCCGTACACAGGACTCTCAGTCTGAGTCAATACCGGGCCACCACACGTGGGATCTGGCTATCGCTTTCACCATTACTATACCCGGGTGTGTGATGTGGAGATCCGAGATGAACGTCTCCCTGCCCTTTTTTGGTAGCACTATGCGGTTACCCCACAACAGGCAGTCTGCCTGAATGGACAGCTTGTCCTTTCGCTGCTGGAATGGCTTGATTAGCTCTTGCATTTCAACGGGGATGCTGGCCCAGCTCCCATGCAGTATACACTATTTTACTCGGGACAGCAGAGGATCTTGGCTGGTCCAAGTCCTAATCTGGCGGGCCGTGACAGGTGAATTATCATTTTCAAATGCTTCCATGACCATCAACAAGTTTGCAGTCTGTCCCATTTCCACCCCCGTGGTGGGCAATGGTAGCCGACTGAGAGCATCCGCACAGTTCTCGGTGCCTGGCCTGTGGCGGATGGTATAGTTATACGCTGATAGAGCGAGTGCCCACCTTTGTATGCGGGCTGAGGCATTAGTATTTATCCCCTTGTTTTCAGTGAACAGGGATGTGAGGGGCTTGTGATTGATTTCCAGCTCAAATTTGAGGCCAAACAGGTACTGATGCATTTTTTTTTTACCCCAAACACACACGCTAATGCCTCTTTCTCAATCATGCTGTAGGCCCTCTCAGCCTTAGACAAGCTCCTGGAAGCATAGGCGACAGGTTGCAATTTCCCTGCAATGTTAGCTTGTTGTAATACACACCCGATTCGGTACGACGACACGTCACATGCTAGCACAAGTCTTTCACACGGGTTATACAATACAAGCAGCTTGTTGGAGCAGAAAACGTTTCTGACTTTCTCAAAAGCAATTACTTGGTTTTTTTCCCCATATCCAGTTCTCACATGTAGGGGCTCGAAAAGGGTGCTTAACCCCGGTAGGAAGTTACCAAAATAGTTGAGGAGTCCCAGGAACGACCGCAGCTCCGTGACGTTCTGGGGCATGGACGCGTTCCTGATGGCCTCTGTCTTGGCGTCTGTGGGCCGAATGCCGTCCACCGCGATCTTTCTCCCCAAAAACTCCATTTCTGTTGCCATGAAGACGCATTTCGACCTCTTCAGCCGCAGCCCTACGCGATCCAGTCGCTGGAGGACCTCCTCCAGGTTTTGTAGGTGCTCAGCGGTGTCCCAACCCGTGACCAATATGTCGTCCTGAAAGACCACTGTGCGTGGTACCGACTTGAGTAGGCTCTCCATGTTTCTCTAGAAGATTGCTGCAGCCGACCGAATTCCAAACAGGCATCTGTTGTAGATGAACAGTCCCTTGTGCGTGTTGATGCAGATGAGGCCCTTCGAAGACTCCTCCAGCTCCTGCGTCATGTAGGCCGAAGTCCGGTCGGGCTTGGTGAACGTCTTGTCTCCTGCCAGCGTCGCAAATAGGTCGTCTGCCTTAGGTAGCGGGTATTGGTCCTGTAGTGAGAAACGATAAATAGTTACTTTATAATCGCCGCAATCCTGACTGTGCCATCACTTTTGAGTACTGGAACAATCGGGCTGGCCCACTCGCTGAATTCCACTGGGGAGATGATGCCCTCGCGTTGCATCCTGTCCAGCTCGATTTCCACTCTCTCCCTCATCATGTAAGATTCCGCTCACGCCTTGTGGTGAATGGGTCGTGCCTCTGGGACCAAGTGGATCCGCACCGTCGCCCCGGAAAAATTTCCAATGCCTGGCTCAAAAAGGGAAGGAAATTTGTTGAGAACCTGGGTACATGAGGCCTCATCGACATGTGATAGCGCTCGGATGTCATCCCAGTTCCAGCGGATTTTGCCCAGCCAGCTCCTTCCAAGCAGTGTGGGGCCATCGCCCGGGACAATCCAGAGTGGCAGTTTGTGCACCGTGCCCTCGTAGGTGACCTTGACCCATGGTGCTGCCCAGGACAGTGATAAGCTCTATGGTGTACGTTCTCAGTTTTGTGTGGATGGGGCTCAGGGCTGGTCTGAATGCCTTGTTGCACCACAGTCTCTCAAACATCTTTTTACTCATGCTGGATTGGCTAACGCCAGTGTCCAGTTCCATGGCTGCGGGTAAGCCATTCAATTTTACGTTTAGCATTATAGGTGGACATTTCGTCGAAAATGTGTGCACCCCGTGTACTTTAGCATCTGCCTCCTCTCTCTGAGGCTCGAAATTGCTTTGATCCACCATGGACCTCTGCCACATGGTGGTTAGCAGGTTTTGCAGAGCTTGCAGCTCGTTTGCAAGATCGTTGGAGGTGCCCCATTGTTCCACAGCTCTTGCAAACATACCCTTTGAAGCGCATGAATAGGCTGAATGGAAGCCTCCACATTCCTTGCATTCATCCGTTGTTGGGGACTCTGAGTCCTCTGGGTCACCTGAGGCCTGCTGGCAGTTGCAGACTCGTGGGTTCTGCCCTGTACATTTCTGCTCGCAAACACAGTTCCACTTAATTTATGAACATTGCTAGTACTTGTGTGCTGAGATATTTGTTTGATGTTATCACTGGTGGACATAAACGCCTGTGCTATCGCAATGGCCTTACTGAGGGTCGGTGTCTCTACAGTCAAAAGTTTTCGTAGGATGGTCTCGTGGCCAATGCCCAGTACAAAAAAGTCTCTGAGCATTTGCTCCAGGTAGCCATCAAATTCACATTGTCCTGCAAGTCGCCTTAGCTCGGCGACGTAGCTCGCCACTTCCTGAACTTCAGATCGCTGGCACGTGTAGAACCGATACTTCGCCATCAGCACGCTCTCCCTCGGGTTAAGATGCTCCCGAACCAGTGTACACAGCTCCTCATACGACTTATCTGTGGGTTTCACTGGAGCCAGAAGATTCTTCATGAGGCTATAGATCGGTGCCCCGCAGACTGTGAGGAGGACCACTCTCCTTTTTGCAGCGCTTCCTTTTCTGTCTAGCTCGTTGGCTACAAAGTACTGGTCTAGCCGTTCGACATAGGCTTACCAGTTCTCACCCTCCGAGAACTTCTCCAGGATGTCCACAGTTTGCTGCATGTTTGCATTGGATTCGTATTCTCGTCGCCAGTTATTGTGTTCCGAACACAGATGAGGCTGCACACAGAGAGGTTAAAGTAACAGTGACCTCAATCTTTGATAAGACACTCCAGAGTGAGGAACAGGCCTTAGGGGCCGGCTTATATACAGTGCTCCCAATGGATGCTGCATGGGAGTGCATGGCTTTACAGATACACAACAAGCAGCAAATGTAATTGTTTGCAATAGGAGAGTATTTTCTTGTTATTGACTGGTTTGAGTACACACCCATATAACATAACCGAACAAAATAACAGATTCCGTTTGAATTGCTTTTGGGATGTTTCTGAAGGACGATGGGATTTCATGAGGGCGGTGGTAACTTATTCTACAAAGGCACGTTCTTTTTCCAAGTTCTCGTTTTTTTCTTTTAGCCGGGCATGCCAAGAATGTCGTTGTTCCACAGCCGGCCTGTGCAGACCACAGCGATCAGCGGGGGAAAGCCCTGTGGGCCTTGTGGGCTACCCGCTCCATCGTGGTCACAATCTGCCTTGCAATGTTAATGGGGCTGATTCCACCGCACTAGAGGGCCCCCTGTCATTGCACAAACACTTCACGTAGTCAGCGGGGGTGAGGACATTACATTAACTATTGCATACCACAGCAAGCAAGATAACACAGAAATCCCTTTGCGCCCGGCAACGTATCAGGCTGGTCGCTTATCTTGGAATGCAGTTTGAAAATAGCAGCTCAGTTGTCTCGGATCTAGATTGTCATTATCCTCTGGCAAAATAAATACTGTAGTCTTTACAAACACTCTCAGTGCTGATGGGTTTTATCTACCTTTAATTATACCTTTATCTGCATTAACTCTCTCAGGCTCATTCTCTGCTGACGAGTAAAAAGCTTCATATCGCATTTCAAATGTCTTCTGTGTTTTTTTTTTGTTTCCCTGAAGAGTAAAAGGTTTCTTTAACTTATTGTCAGCCGTGGCTCAGTGGGTAGCAGTCTTGCCTCTGAGTTAGAGGGTTGTGGGTTCAAGACCCACTCCATGAGACTTGAGCACAAAAATCCAGGCTGACACTCCAGTGCAGTGCTGAGGGAGAACTGCGCTGTCAGAGGTGTCGTCTTTCAGACAAGACATTAAAATGAGGCCCAGCTGGTCTGAGAAGCCGCCTTTTTAAGGAATCGTAACTGTTATGTATGTAACTATGTCATACTTGCCACGAGAGGGTGCGACTGTTGGTCACCTACACACATGTGCAGGGCCTGTGTAAAAGGTTGGCTGCCATATTGTTTAGGCACTCTGGAGTTGTAATAAAGAAGACGAAGGTCACACTCAGTTTAGCTCACAGTACTCAGCCTCGTGGAGTTCTTCTGTACTTAACAGTAGCTAACTCAGAAGCTGCGTGCAGAAGTTTGCATATTACATTCTCAACGGGCACATGTTCCATCCGGCTACTGCTTCCTGGTTATTTATGTTCCATCCGTTATCGGCATGTCAGCAATGTAATGTGTGAAATAACTCGCCGACGAGGAATCCGTGCAGTCTCATCTACTTCACTTCTCATTCTTGGCAATACCTATCTGGGCCGGAAAGCCCCTGCTCTCACTAACCTTACTCCGTCTGAATAAAACCTTTGACGAAAGTGTGACTTCCTTTTCTAAAAGCTTTTGTTCCCCCATCTCTCCTGAGGGATTGCGGTGGGGGGGTGGGGGGTGGCCGGGAAGGGGTTTGAAGTACGCTGGGGTACATTTGCGCAGGAGTTAGCTGGCATCCAATCCCCTCACTCACGTGGCCGCTGCTCATGTGTGAACCTCGGCAGTGTGTATTTGAACATGGGGTGGGGCGGGGGGGAATCACAGCTGATCCTGACCACACCCAACACACAAACACACATGTATTTTCCAGCTAGGTTGTGACTGGAGAGCAATCCTGAGTTGGAACGTTGGTTGATTTCCCCCCTCTCTAATCTTTTGGTGTCCATGTAGCATCTCGATTGCCATCTGTCTGAGATCAACTAAATCATCATCCATAGGCGGGTCCTCGAACGAGGATTACTTGCTTCCACACCAAAAGGGATGAGTTTCACTGATGTTACAATGGAGGACCCGATGTTCCAGTCCTGAACTCCAGGGGTGGAAGATGCCTGTGCGTGGATTTTTTTAACGTGTGGTGACCGTTGCACATCAGCCACCACACGGGCTCGACAGAGCTAGGCCTTTATCCAGTGGCAAGGATTAACCAGGACAACTGGAGACCTGCTCTGCTGCACGGACCTAGTGCGCACACATATCGCACTGTGGGCTGGCCCGTGCTGTCCCTGGGCCCACGCCTCTTCTGGGCCCCACTTCAGCACTGATGATGATTAACCCTGGGACCACCACAGTTCTTATCAACTGAGCCATTAGAAGAGCCCAGGATGCCCAAGTTTAATGGCATTTGTGTTCCTTTCTTGGTCCTCCTATGCTAAACATCCAACTGGGCCCAAGAGATTGGTTTTGTGTATGACCTGGAGGTGGCAAGCTTGATCTCCCTCCGCTCTTCATCTTCTCATTGTGATTGAATTTAATTCAGAGAGAAAGGTCCTCAGGACATCCCCAAGTACTTTGCAAGTGATGGGTCACTTTTGAAGTGCAGTCATTGCTGTTGTGCAGTCAAATCTGGCAGCCAATTTGTGCACAGCAAGCTCCCACAATCGAACAAATGATCTGTGGTATCTGGCTGTGGGGATTAATTAGCCAGGATGCCTCCACGTTCTTCTTCGAATGGTGCCGTGGAATCTTCCACATCCACCCAAGCAGGTAGACATGGTCTTAGTTTAACAAACCGGACAGTCTGCACCTGGGCAGGACTGGAACCAATGTCAAAGGGGGAGTGTTTGTTAGTGCTGTTGGGGAAGAGTTAAACGAACATGGCAGAGAGATGGGAACCTATGCAGGGAGACAGAGGGAAATAAAATGGAGGCAGAAGCAAAAGATAGAAAGGAGAAAAGTAAAAGTGGAGGGCAGAGAAACCCAAGGCAAAAAACAAAAAGGGCCACATTACAGAAAAATTTTAAAGGGGCAAAGTGTGTTAAAAAGACAAGCCTGAAGGCTCTGTGCCTCAATGCGAGGAGTATTCGAAATAAGGTGGATGAATTAACTGCGCAGACAGCAGTTAACGGATATGATGTAATTGGCATCATGGAGACATGGCTCCAGGGTGACCAAGGCTGGGAACTCAACATCCAGGGGTATTCAACATTTAGGAAGGATAGACAGAAAGTAAAAGGAGGCGGGGTGGCATTGCTGGTTAAAGAGGAAATTAATGTAATAGTAAGGAGGGACATTAGCCTGGACGATGTAGAATCGGTATGGGTGGAACTGCGGAATTCCAAAGGGCAGAAAACATTAGTGGGAGTTGTGCACAGACCACCAAACAGTAGTGGTGAGGTTGGGGACAGCATCAAACAAGAAATAAGGGATGTGTGCAATAAAGGTACAGCAATTATCATGGGCGGTTTTAATCTACATATTGATTGGGCTAACCAAATTGGTAGCAATACGGTGGAGGAGGATTTCCTGGAGTGTATTAGGGATGGTTTTCTGGACCAATATGTCGAGGAGCCAACCAGTAAACTGGCCATCCTAGACTAAGTGATGTGTAATGAGAAAGGACTAATTAGCAATCTTGTTGTGCGAGACCCCTTGGAGTAGAGTGACCATAATATGGTAGAATTCTTCATTAGGATGGAGAGTGACACAGTTAATTCAGAAACTAGGGTCCTGAACTTAAGGAAAGGTAACTTCGATGGTTTGAGGCACGAATTGGCTAGAATAGACTGGGAAATGATTCTTAAAGGGTTGACGGTGGATAGGCAATGGCAAACATTTAAAGATCACATGGATGAACTTCAGCAATTGTACATCCCTGTCTGGAGTAAAAATAAAATGGGGAAGGTGGCTCAACCGTGGCTAACAAGGGAAATTAAGGAAAGTGTTAAATCCGAGAGAGTCATATAAATTGGCCAGAAAAAGCAGCAAACCTGAGGATTGGGAGAAATTTAGAATTCAACAGAGGAGGACAAAGGGTTTAATTAAGAGGGGGAAAATAGAATATGAGAAGAAGCTTGCCAGTAACATAAAAACTGACTGCAAAAGCTTCTCTAGATATGTGAAGAGAAAAAGATTAGTGAAGACAAACGTAGGTCCCTTGCAGTCGGATTCAGGTGAATTTATAATGGGGAACAAAGAAATGGCAGACCAGTTGAACAAATACTTTGGTTCTGTCTTCACGAAGGAAGACACAAATAACCTTCCGAATGTACTGGGGGACTGAGGGTCTAGTGAGAAAGAGGAACTGAAGGATATCCTTATTAGGCGGGAAATTGTGTTAGGGAAATTGATGGGATTGAAGGCCAATAAATCCCCGGGGCCGCATAGTCTGCATCCCAGAGTACTTAAGGAAGTGGCCCCAGAAATAGTGGATGCATTGGTGATCATTTTCCAACAGTCTATCGACTCTGGATCAGTTCCGATGGACTGGAGGGTAGCTAATGTAACACCACTTTTTAAAAAGGGAAGGAGAATGAAAGTGGGTAATTATAGACCGATTAGCATGACATCAGTAGTGGGGAAAATGTTAGAATCAATTATTAAGGATGAAATAGCAGCGCATTTGAAAAGCAGTGACAGGATCGGTCCAAGTCAGCATGGATTTATGAAGGGGAAATCATGCTTGACAAATCTTCTAGAATTTTTTGAGGATGTAACTAGTAGAGTGGACAAGGGAGAACCAGTGGATGTGGTGTATTTGGACTTTGAAAAGGCTTTTGACAAGGTCCCGCACAAGAGATTGGTGTGCAAAATCAAAGCATATTGTATTGGGGGTAATATACTGACATGGATAGAGAACTGGTTGGCAGACAGGAAGCAGAGAGTCAGGATAAACTGGTTCTTTTCAGAATGGCAGGCAATGACTAGTGGAGCAATGTGGTGGAGGAGGATTTCCTGGAGTGTATTAGGGATGGTTTTCTAGACCAATATGTCGAGGAACCAACTAGAGAGCTGGCCATCCTAGACTGGGTGAAGTATAATGAGAAGGGACTAATTAGCAATCTTGTTGTGTGAGGCCCCCTGGGGAAGAGTGACCATAATATGGTAGAATTCTTTATTAAGATGGAGAGTGACACAGTTAATTCGGAAACTAAGAAAAGGTAACTTCGACGGTATGAGGAGTGAATTGGCTAGAATAGACTGGCAAAGGATACTTAAAGGGTTGACAGTGGATAAGCAATGGCAAACATTTAAAGATCACATGGATGAACTTCAGCAATTGTGCATCCCTGTCTGGAGTAAAAATAAAACGGGGAAAGGGGCTCAACCATGGCTAACAAGAGAAATTAAAGAAAGTGTTAAAGCCAAGGGAGAGGCATATAAATTGGCTAGAAAAAGCAACAAACTGAGGACAGAGAGAAATTTAGAATTCAACAGAGGAGCACTAAGGGTTTAATTAAGAGGGAGAAAATAGAGTACGAGAGGAAGCTTGCAGGGAACATAAAAACTGACTGCAGAAGCTTCCATAACTATGTGAAGAGAAAAAGATTAGCGAAGGCAAACGTAGGTCCCTTGCAGTCAGATTCAGGTGAATTTATAATGGTGAAGAAAGAAATGGCAGACCAATTGAACAAGTATTTCAGTTCTGTCTTTATGAAGGAAGACACAAATAACCTTCCGAATGTACTGGGGGACAGTGGGTCTAGTGAGAAGGCGGAACTGAAGGATATCCTTATTAGGCGGGAAATTGTGTAAGGGAAATTGATGGGATTGAAGGACGATAAATCCTCAGGGCCGGATAGTCTGCATCCCAGAGTACTTAAGGAAGTGGCCCTAGAAATAGTGGGTGCATTGGTGATCATTTTCCAACATTCTGTCGACTCTGGATCAGTTCCTATGGACTGGAGGGTAGCTAATGTAACACCACTTTTTAAAAAAGGAGAGAGAGAGAAAACGGGCAATTATAGACCGGTTAGCCTGACACCAGTAGTGGGGAAAATGTTGGAATCAATCATTAAGGATGAAATAGCAGCACATTTGAAAAGCAGTGACAGGATCGGACCAAGTCAGCATTGATTTATGAAGGGGAAATCATGCTTGACAAATCTTCTGGAATTTTTTGAGGATGTAACTAGCAGAGTGGACAAGGGAGAACCAGTGGATGTGGTGTATTTGGACTTTCATAAAGGCTTTTGACAAGGTCCCGCACAAGAGATTGGTGTGCAAAGTCAAAGCGCATGGTATTGGGAGTAATGTACTGACGTGGATAGAGAACTTGTTGGCAGACAGGAAGTATAGTGTCAGAATAAATGGGTCCTTTTCAGAATGGCAGGTAGTAACTAGTGGAGTGTCGCAGGGCTCAGTGTTGGGACCCCAGCTCTTTACAATATACATGAACGATTTAGATGAAGGAATTGAGTGTAATATCTCCAAGTTTGCAGATGACACTAAACTGGGTGGCGGTGTGAGCTGTGAGGAGGGCGCTAAGAGGCTGCAGGGTGACTTAGACAGGTTAGGTGAGTGGGCAAATGCATGACAGATGCAGTATAATGCGGATAAATGTGAGGTTATCCATTTTGGGGGCAAAAACATGAAGGCAGAATATTATCTGAATGGCGGCAGATTAGCAAAAGGGGAGGTGCAACAAGACCTGGGTGTCATGGTTCATTAGTCACTGAAAGCGGGCATGCAGGTACAGCAGGCTGTGAAGAAGGCAAATGGTATTTTGGCCTTCATAGCTAGGGATTTGAGTATAGGAGCAGGGAGGTCTTGCTGCAGTTGTACAGAGCCTTAGTGAGGCCTCACCTGGAATATTGTGTTCAGTTTTGGTCTCCTAATCTGAGGTAGGACGTTCTTGCTATTGAGGGAGTGCAGCGAAGGTTCACCAGACTGATTCCAGGGATGGCTGGACTGTCATATGAGGAGAGACTGGATCAACTGGGCCTTTATTCACTGGAGTTTAGAAGGATGAGAGGGGATCTCATAGAAATGTATAAGATTCTGACGGGACTGGACAGGTTAGATGCGGGAAGAATGTTCCCGATGTTGGGGAAGTCAAGAACCAGGGGACATAGTCTTAGGATAAGGGGTAGGCCATTTAGGACTGAGATGAGGAGAAACTTCTTCACTCAGAGAGTTATTAACCTGTGGAATTCCCTGCCGCAGAGAGTTGTTGATGCCAGTTCATTGGATATGTTCAAGAGGGAATTAGATATGGCCCTTACGGCTAAGGGGATCAAGCGGTGTGGAGAGAAAGCAGGAAAGGGGTACTGAGGGAATAATCAGCCATGATCTTATTCAATGGTGGTGCAGGCTTGAAGGGCCGAATGGCCTACTCCTGCACCTATTTTCTATGTTTCTATGTTAACATCTCACCCGAAAGACAGCACCTCCGACAATGCATCACTCCAGCAGCGCTGCACTGGAGTGCCAGCCTAGATTACGTGATCAAGCCTGAAGCAGGGTTTGAGCAAGGAACTGCCCGATACTTCGATGAGGAAATTCTACCAAGTGACTCACAAACCGATGCTTATCTCAGCAATTTGGGTGGTAGGTGATTGGGGTGATAAGCTTTATTTCAACACAGCCTATTACATTGGTACTCTAATTCACAGCACCCAGTGGCACATGATAAACAGTAAGCAAAGGATTGGTTTCGGCAGGCAAGTAGTGACCATTTAGGCAGTATCATCATAGGCAGTCCCTCGGAATCGAGGAAGACTTGCTTCCACTCTTAAAATGAGTCCTTAGGTGGCTGAACAGTCCAATACGAGAACCACAGTCCCTGTCACAGGTGGGACAGACAGTGGTTGAAGGAAAGGGTGAGTGGGGAGTCTGGTTTGCCGCACGCTCCTTCTGCTGCCTGCGCTTGCTTTCTGCATGCTCTCGGCGATGAGACTCGAGATGCACAGCGCCCTCCCAGATGCACTTCCTCCACTTAGGCAGTAGTGAAAAATGAATCAAAGCTCTGAGAACAGATCATATCTGACTCATTTTATAAATCACTTCAGTTAGCACTGATTAAATCCCTGACACGGCAGCGCTCCAGAACATCAAGCAAGGTCTACAAAGCTGCAACATGTTTGCATCTTCTTTAGTATTTAAAATGTCTTTATTTTCAATTTTTGCCCCTTCACTCCGGAAGCTTCTGGGCGTGCCAGCCAGGCTCCAGTGCCTCAGGTAGACAACACAGCCGAGTCAGATTCTGTCCTTGCTCAATCTCCAGATACGTACACGGTCCAGCAATAAGAACATAAGAACATAAGAACTAGGAGCAGGAGTAGGCCACAAGGCCCTTCGAGCCTACTCCACCATTTAATACGATCATGGACTCAGCTCCACTTCCCTGCCCGCTTTCCATAACCCCTTATTCCCTTGTCGGTTAAGAAACTGTCTATTTCTGTCTTAAATTTATTCAATGTCCCAGCTTCCCCAGCTCTCTGAAGCAACGAATTCCACAGATCCACAACCCTCTGAGAGAAGAAATTTCTCCTCATCTCATTTTTAAATGGGTGGCCCCTTATTCTAAGACTATGCCCTCTAGTTCTAGTCTCCCCTATCAGTGGAAACATCCTCTCTGCATCCACCTTGTCAAGCCCCCTCATAATCTTATACGTTTCGATAAGATCACCTCTCATTCTTCTGAACTCCAATGAGTCGAGACCCAACCTACTCAACCTTTCCTCACAAGTCAACCCCCTCACCTCTCGAATCAACCGAGTGAACCTTCTCTGAACTGCCTCCAAAGCAAGGATATCCTTTCGTAAATATGGACACCAAAACTGCACACAGTATTCCAGGTGTGGCCTCACCAATACCCTCTACAACTGTAGCAAGACTTCCTTGCTTTTATGCTCCATCCCCTTTGCAATAAAGGCCAAGATTCCATTGGCCTTCCTGATCACTTGCTGTACCTGCATACTAATCGTTTGTGGTTCATGCACAAGTACCCCCAGGTCCCACTGTACTGCAGCACTTTGCAATCTTTCTCCATTTAAATAATAACTTGCTCTTTGATTTTTCCTGCCAAAGTGCATGACCTCACATTTTCAACATTATATTCCATCTGCCAAATTTTTGCCCATTCACTTAGCCTGTCTATGTTCTTTTGCAGATTTTTTGTGTTCTCCTCACACATTGCTTTTCTTCCCATCTTTGTATCATCGGCAAACTTGGTTACGTTATGCTCAGTCCCTTCCTCCGAGTCGTTAATATAGATTGTAAATAGTTGGGGTCCCAGCACTGATTCCTGCGGCACACCACTGGTTATTGATTGCCAACCCGAGAATGAACCATTTATCCCTGCTCTCTGTTTATGTTAGTTAGCCAATCCTCTATCCATGCTAATATATTACCCTCAACCCCGTGAACTTTTATCTTGTGCAGTAACCTTTTATGTGGCACCTTGTCAAATGCCTTCTGGAAGTCCAAATACACATCCACTGGTTCCCCTTTATCCACCCTGTTCGTTAGATCCTCAAAGAATTCCAGCAAATTTGTCAAACATGAGGTCGGCGGGGAATGATCGGTGAGGTCTGCGGGGAGTCGAGGAGCGGGACGTCGAGAGGCCTATAAAGGCCCAACAGGAGTGTCGGCAGATCGGTGAGGTCGGCGGGGAGTCGAGGAGCGGGACGTCGAGAGGCCTATAAAGGCAAGGCCGGTGCAGCAGGGAGGCAAAAAAGAAGTAGAAAGAAATCGAAAGGTGACGTCACAGTCAAGGGAGTAAGTGATTGGCTGGTGATTGGTAAGTAGTTTTTATTTTTCTTTTCTTTATCAGTAAGTACCATTTAGCATTGTTGTTGCCAAATTAAGTTTATCTAGGGGTTAAGTCTATCTAGGGGTTAAGTCATGGCAGGAGAGCTCGGACACGTGTTCTGCTCCTCCTGTAATATGTGGGAAGTAAGGGACGCTTCCGGTGTCCCTGATGTGACTACGTGTGCGGGAAGTGCATCCACCTGTAGCTCCTGACGGACCGCATTGCGGCACTGGAGCTGCGGGTGGATTCACTCTGGAGCATCCACGATGCTGAGAATGACGTGAATAGCACGTTTAGTGAGTTGGTCTCACCGCAGGTAAAGGGTACACAGCCAGATAGGGAATGGATGACCAACAGGAAGAGCAGTACAAGGAAGGTAGTGCAGCGGTCCCCTGCGGTCATCCCCTTGCAAAACAGATACACCGTTTTGGGTACTGTTGAGGGGGATGACTCATCAGGGGAGGGCAGCAGCAGCCAAGATCATGGCAATGTGGGTGGCTCTGCTGTACAGGAGGGCAGGAAAAAGAGTGGGAGAGCTATAGTGATAGGGGATTCAATTGTAAGGGGAATAGATAGACGTTTCTGCGGCCGCAAATGAGACTCCATGTTGGTATGTTGCCTCCCTGGTGCAAGGGTCCAGGATATCTCGGAGCGGGTGCAGGGCATTCCGAAAAGTGAGGGTGAACAGCCAGTTGTCGTGGTGCATAGCATATAGGTACCAACGATATAGGTAAAAAAACATGATGAGGTCCTACGAGACGAATTTAAGGAGCTAGGAGCTAAATTAAAAAGTAGGACCTCAAAAGTAGTAATCTCAGGATTGCGACCAGTGCCACGTGCTAGTCAGAGTAGGAATCGCAGGATAGCTCAGATGAATACGTGGCTTGAGGAGTGGTGCAGAAGGGAGGGATTCAAATTCCTGGGGCATTGGAACCGGTTCTGGGGGAGGTGGGACCAGTACAAACCGGACGGTCTGCACCTGGGCAGGACCGGAACCAATGTCCTAGGGGAAGTGTTTGCTAGTGCTGTTGGGGAAGAGTTAAACTAATATGGCAGGGGGATGGGAACCTATGCAGGGAGACAGAGGGAAGTAGAATGGGGGCAGAAGCAAAAGATAGAAAGAAGAAAAGTAAAAGTGGAGGGCAGAGAAACCGAAGGCAAAAAGCAAAAAGGGCCACATTACAGCAAAATTCTAAAGGGGCAAAGTGTGTTAGAAAGACAAGCCTGAAGGCTCTGTGCCTCAAATGCGAGGAGTATTCGGAATAAGGTGGACGAATTAACTGCATAGATAGCAGTTAACGGGTATGATATAATTGGCATCACGGAGACATGGCTCCCAGGGTGACCAAGACTGGGAACTCAACATCCAGAGGATTCAACATTTAGGAAGGATAGACAGAAAGGAAAAAGAGGCAGGGTGGCATTGCTGGTTAAAGAGGAAATTAATGCAATCGTAAGAAAGGACATTAGCTTGGATGATGTGGAATCGGTATGGGTGGAGCTACGGAATACCAAGGGGCAGAAAACGCTAGTGGGAGTTGTGTACAGACCACCAAACAGTAGTAGTAAGGTTGGGGATAGCATCAAACAAGAAATTAGGGATGCATGCAATAAAGGTACAGCAGTTATCATGGGTGACTTTAATCTACATACTGATTGGGCTAACCAAACTGGTAGCAATGCGGTGGAGGAGGATTTCCTGGAGTGTATTAGGGATGGTTTTCTAGACCAATATGTCGAGGAGCCAACCAGGGAGCTGGCCATCCTAGACTGGGTGATGTGTAATGAGAAAGGACTAATTAGAAATCTTGTTGTGCGAGACCCCTTGGAGAAGAGTGACCATAATATGGTAGAATTCTTTATTAGGATAGAGAGTGACACAGTTAATTCAGAAACTAGGGTCCTGAACTTAAGGAAAGGTAACTTCGATGGTTTGAGGCACGAATTGGCTAGAATAGACTGGGAAATGATTCTTAAAGGGTTGACGGTGGATAGGCAATGGCAAACATTTAAAGATCACATGGATGAACTTCAGCAATTGTACATCCCTGCCTGGAGCAAAAATAAAACGGGGAAGGTGGCTCAACCGTGGCTAACAAGGGAAATTAAGGAAAGTGTTAAATCCGAGAGAGAGTCATATAAATTGGCCAGAAAAAGCAGCAAACCTGAGGATTGGGAGAAATTTAGAATTCAACAGAGGAGGACAAAGGGTTTGATTAAGAGGGGGAAAATAGAATACGAGAAGAAGCTTGCCAGTAACATAAAAACTGACTGCAAAAGCTTCTCTAGATATGTGAAGAGAAAAAGATTAGTGAAGACAAACGTAGGTCCCTTGCAGTCGGATTCAGGTGAATTTATAATGGGGAACAAAGAAATGGCAGACCAGTTGAACAAATACTTTGGTTCTGTCTTCACGAAGGAAGACACAAATAACCTTCCGGAAGTACTAGGGGACCGAGGGTCTAGTGAGAAGGAGAAACTGAAGGATATCCTTATTAGGCGGGAAATTGTGTTAGGGAAATTGATGGGATTGAAGGCCGGTAAATCCCCGGGGCCGGATCGTCTGCATCCCAGAGTACTTAAGGAAGTGGTCCTTGAAATAGTGGATGCATTGGTGATCATTTTCCAACAGTCTGGATCAGTTCCGATGGACTGGAGGGTAGCTAATGTAACACCACTTTTTAAAAAGGGAAGGAGAATGAAAGTGGGTAATTATAGACCGATTAGCCTGACATCAGTAGTGGGAAAATGTTGGAATCAATTATTAAGGATGAAATAGCAGCGCATTTGAAAAGCAGTGACAGGATCGGTCCAAGTCAGCATGGATTTATGAAGGGGAAATCATGCTTGACAAATCTTCTGGAATTTTTTGAGGATGTAACTAGTAGAGTGGATAAGGGAGAACCAGTGGATGTGGTGTATTTGGACTTTCAAAAGGCTTTTGACAAGGTCCCGTACAAGAGATTGGTGTGCAAAATCAAAGCATATTGTATTGGGGGTAATATACTGACATGGATAGAGAACTGGTTGGCAGACAGGAAGCAGAGAGTCGGGATAAACGGGTCCTTTTCAGAATGGCAGGCAATGACTAGTGGAGTGCCGCAGGGCTCAGTGCTGGGACCCCAGCTCTTTACAATATATATCAATGATTTGGATGAAGGAATTGAGTGTAATATCTCCAAGTTTGCAGATGACACTAAACTATGTGATGGTGTGAGCTGTGAGGAGGACGCTAAGAGTCTGCAGGTTGACTTGGACAGGTTAGGTGAGTGGGCAAATGCATGGCAGGTGCAGTATAATGAGAATAAATGTGAGGTTATCCACTTTGGGGCAAAAATGCAAAGCCAGAATATTATCTGAATGGCGGCAGATTATGAAAAGGGGAGGTGCAATGAGACCTGGGTGTCATGGTTCATCAGTCATTGAAAGTTGGCATACAGGTACAGCAGGCAGTGAAGAAGGCAAGTGGTATGTTGGCCTTCATAGCTAGGGGATTTGAGTATAGGAGCAGGGCGGTCGTACTGCAGTTGTACAGGGCCTTGGTGAGGCCTCACCTGGAAAATTGTGTTCAGTTTTCTCTCCTAATCTGAGGAAGGTCGTTCTTGCTATTGAGGGAGTGCAGCCAAGGTTCACCAGACTGATTCCCGGGATGGTTGGACTGACATATGAGGAGAGACTGGATCAACTGGGCCTTTATACATTGGAGTTTAGAAGGATGAGAGGGGATCTCATAGAAACATATAAGATTCTGATGGGACGGGACAGGTTAGATGCGGGTAGATTGTTTCCGATGTTGGGGAAGTCCAGAACCAGGGGACACAGTCTTAGGATAAGGGGTAGGCCATTTAGGACTGAGATGAGGAGAAACTTCTTCACTCAGAGAGTTGTTAACCTGTGGAATTCCCTGCTGCAGAGAGTTGTTGATGCCAGTTCATTGGATATATTCAAGAGGGAGTTAGATATGGCCCTTATGGCTAAGGGGATCAAGGGGTATGGAGAGAAAGCAGGAAAGGATTACTGAGGGAATGATCAGCCATGATCATATTGAATGGTGGTGCAGGTTCGAAGGGCCGAATGGCCTACTCCTGCAACTATTTTCTATGTTTCTATGTTTCAAACATGACTTCCCCTTCATAAATCCATGCTGACTCTGCCTGACCGAATTTTGCTTTTCCAAATGTCCTGCTACTGCTTCTTTAATAATGGACTCCAACTTTTTCCCAACCACAGATGTTGGGCTAACTGGTCTATAGTTTCCTGCTTTTTGTCTGCCTCCATTTTTAAATAGGGGCGTTACATTTGCAGTTTTCCAATCTGCTGGGACCTCCCCAGAATCCAGGGAATTTTGGTAAATTACAACCAATGCATCCACTATCCCTGCCACTACTTCTCTTAACACCCTAGGATGCAAGCCATCAGATCCAAGGGATTTATCCACCTTTAGTCCCATTATCTTACTGAGTACCATCTCCTTCGTGATTGTGTTAAATTCCTCCCCCCCTATAGCCCCTTGACTATCCACTGTTGGAATATTATTAATGTCCTCTACCGTAAAGACTGATACAAAATATTTGTTCAGAGTTTCTGCCATCTCTATGTTCCCCATTACTAATTCACTGGTCTCGTCCTCTAAGGGACCAACATTTACTCTAGCCACTCATTTCCTTTTTATATACCTACAGAAACTCTTGCTATCCAATTTTATATTTTGTGCTAGTTTATAAGAACATAAGAAATGGCAACACGAGTAGGCCATACGGCCCGTTGAGCCTGCTCTGCCAGTCAATAAGTTCATGGCTGATCTGATCATGAACTCAGCTGCACTTCCCTGCCCGCTCCCCATAATCCCTTATCATTTAAGAAACTGTCTATTTCTGTCTCAAATTTATTCAATGTCTCAGCTTCCACAGCTCTCTGAGGCAGCGAATTCCACAGATTTACAATCCTCTGAGAGAAGAAATTTCTCCTCGTCTTAATCATTTTTTTAATCATTCTTTGTTGGCTTTTCAACTCTTCCCAATCTTCTGTCCTCCCACTAGTTTTGGCCACATTGTATGCCCTTGTTTTTAATTGGATACCGTCCTTTATTTCTTTAGTTAGCCACCGATGGCTATCTTTTCTCTTACGCCCTTTCTTCCTCACTGGAATATATTTTTCTTGAGAGTTGTGAAATTTCTCCTTAAATGTACACCACTGTTCATCAACCGTCCTACACTTTAATCTATTTTCCCTGTCCACTTTAGCCAACTCAGCCCTCATACCTTCATAGTCTCCTTTATTTAAGCTTAGTACGCTGGTTAGAGATCCAACTTTCTCACCCTCCATCTGAATTTGAAATTCAATCATGCTATGGTCACTCATTCCAAGGGGATCCTTTACTCGGAGATTGTTTATTAATCCTGTCTCATTACACAGGCCCAGATCTAAGATAGCCTGCCCCCTGGTTGATTCCGTTACATACTGCTCAAGGAACCGGTCCCTAATGCACTCTATGAACTCTTCCTCAAGGCTACCCTGACCAATTTGATTTGCAATGGGCCCATGCATGGTATAGTGTCTGCACCTGTGAGTATGCTCACAGATTGGTAGAGCTGTTGAGTTGTGAGTGGCTTAGCCAGTCACGTGATGTTCACAAGACTCAATAAAACCCCAGCCAGTCGGGTTCAGGGGATCCACGATGAGGCAGGTGGTTGTGAGCCTGCTGGATGAATTGGTAATGTGGAGTGTGACTGTTAAACCTTTGCTAATAAACCAACTAGTTCTTAATAGTGTGTGTTACTATGAATTCTTAAGTAAAGAACTCATGAAGTAAATACATTACACATAGGAAAAAAGAATGGGAGCCCTGACTAGTTGTTTTTTTGTTCCCTGGCCCAGGAAGGCCGAGACCAATTGAGCATCCCAGTGCTATCTCGACTGAACTCTGACAGGGATTGAACCCTGCCCTTTCCTGATCTGGTCAGTGCCATTTGAGTTTAGAAACAAAGGAAAAGGAGTCACGGCTTCTCAAATTCCAGAAAGTTTATTGTGCACTCTCGTGGACTCAGGGAATACGGAGACTATAGCAGGGAAACCGAATGGGATTAAACCGATCACAGGCATTAATGATTTAACAGAGTCAGGAGAGAATACTGCCTTAATGAGTTTACAACTCCCCAGTGTATACTTAAAACTGAATCAAGTCTTAACAGCACTTAATTCTGTTAACCTGTCACCCCCCCTCCCAGCACTATAATGAAGTCTTTGGTGAGTTGGAGAAGGTGAACCTTCTGCAAAAAAAATAGTGGGAATGGCAGTTAACTGACAGCACGTTATTGATGTCTTTACTGCTCTGCGTTGATTTAATCAATGTTTTGAAACCAGCGTTATGAAGTTACGATGCTTTTGTAGCACAGGCTTAATGAGTAAAATAAAATGTCCCAATTAAAGCAATACAATCCTCACTTGCAAACCTAATGCTACTCTCTTTTCTCCCCTCTCCTGAAAGCTGAAAGGAAGATATCCATTTAAACAGTGTATTTCACAGTATTAGGATGTCCCAGAGCACTTTACTGCCAATGAAGAATTTTTCACATGTAGTCACTCTTGTAATGTGGGAAACCCGGCAGCCAATTTGCGCACAGCAAGATCCCACAAACAGCAATCACGAGATGATCAGTTTTTATGTCATGTTGATTGAGGGATCATCATCATCATAGGCAGTTCCTCGAAATCGAGGAAGACTTGCTTCCACTCTAAAAGTGAGTTCTCGGTGACTGAACAGTCCAATACGGGAATTACAGTCTCTGTCTCAGGTGGGACAGACAGTCGTTGGAGGAAAGGGTTGCCGCATGTTCCTTCCGCTGCCTGCGCTTGGTTTCTGCACGCTCTCGGCGACGAGACTCGAGGTGCTCAGCGCCCTCCTGGATGCTCTTCCTCCACTTAGGGCGGTCTTTGGCCAGGGACTCCCAGGTGTCGGTGGGGATGTTGCATTTCATCAGAGGCCCTGAGAGTGTCCTTGTACCGTTTCCTCTGCCCACCTGGGTCTCACTGGCCGTGTAGGAGTTCCGAGTAGAGCGCTTGCTTTGGGAGTCTTGTGTCAGGCATGCGAACAATGTGGTCCGCCCAACAGAGCTGGTCAAGTGTGGTCAGTGCTTCGATGCTGGGGATGTTGGCCTGATGGAGAACACTGATGTTGACTGAAGGATAAATATTGTCCAGGACACCGGGGATAACTCTCCTGCTCTTCTTCGAAATAGTGCTGTTGAGGTAACACTTCAGAGACCGGACCTCATCCGGGTGAAAAGCACCCGCACTGTCTCAGTTGCTTTTCAACTTCTCAACTTGGATGAAGGGATCGAGTGTAATGTAGCCAAGTTTGCTGATGATACAAAGATGGGTGGGAAAGCAAATTGTGAGGAAAACACAAAAAATCTGCAAAGGGATATAGACAGGCTAAGTGAGTGAGCAAAAATTTGGCAGATGGAGTATAATGTGGGAAAATGTGAGGTTATCCACTTTGGCAGAAAAAATAGAAAAGCAATTTATAATTTAAATGGAGGAAAATTGCAAAGTGCTGCAGTACAGAGAGACCTGGGGATCCTTGTGCATGAAACATAAAAAGTTAGTATGCAGGTACAGCAAGTAATCAGGAAGGCAAATGGAATGTTGGCCTTTATTGCAAGGGGGATAAAGTATAAAAGCAGGGATGTCCTGCTACAACTGTACAGGTTATTGGTGAGGCCACACCTGGAGTACTGCGTACAGTTTTGGTCTCTGAATTTAAAGAAGGATATACTTGCATTGGAGGTTGTTCAGAGAAGGTTCACTAGATTGATTCTGGAGATGAGGAGGTTGACTTATGAAAATAGGTTGAGTTGGTTGGGCCTATACTCATTGGAGTTCAGAAGAATGAAAGGTGATCTTATTGAAACTTATAAGATAATGAGGTGGCTCAACAAGGTGGATGCAGAGAGGATATTTGCACATAGGGGAAACTAAAACTAGGGGACATGGTCTTAGAATAAGGGGCCGCCCATTTAAAATTGAGACGAGGAGAAATTTCTTCTCTCAGAGGGTTGTAAATCTATGGAATTCTCTGCCCCAGAGAGCTGTGGAGGTTGGGTCATTGAATATATTTAAGGCGGAGATAGACAGATTTTTGAGCGATAAGGGAGTAAAGGGTAATGCGTGCAGGCAGGGAGGTGGAGCTGAGTCTATGATCAGATCAGCCATGATCTTATTAAATGGCAGAGCTGGCTCGAGGGGCCAGGTGGCCTACTCCTGCTCCTATTTCTTATGTTCCTATGTTCTCATGAGACAACCTCTGCTTCTTCTAATGAGTCGAGTCGGGTAGGTCTTAATTCAACATCAGGTCTTTATTTCTCGAGCATATGCACGGAGAGCCTCTCTCGTGGTGGGGCACTCTTGCAGAATACAGAAATGGTTACATTCTTGTACTTTTCTTGGTCCCTCTCCATGTGCTCCTGGGGACGGTCCCCAGGGCGTGGCTCACATTCTTTCTCCTTGATTGTATTATAATAATAACATAAGAACATAAGAATTAGGAACAGGAGTAGGCCATCTAGCCCCTCGAGCCTGCTCCGCCATTCAACAAGATCATGGCTGATCTGGCTGTGGACTCAGCTCCACTTACCCGCCTGCTCCCCATAACCTTTAATTACCTTATTGGTTCCCTTATAGTTGCGTATCTATCGATAGTCGAAGGTTCTTGGCTTGCTTTTAATTCATTTTGTACGTCTAGCTTATTTATTACCTTGTTTGCCCAACTGACTCCACATTCTTGAGCCGTTACCTCAGAAATAGTGGCAATGGCAATTGGTTAATTCGATCAGCATCCTGTCTGCGTTCTGCAACTAGATCAGTATTTCCCTGACAACTTTCTTGATTGAACTTCCATCATGTTATTTTCTTGCAACGTGCCGTAGGATCTTTTACGTCCACCTGAGAGGGTAGATGGGTGGCCTCGGTTTCATGTCTCATCCGAAAGACGACACCTCCGACAGTGCAGCTTTCCCTCAGCACTACACTGGAGTGTCAGCCTGGATAATTGGCTCGACTTGAACCCACAACCTTCTGACTCAGAGGCGAGAGTGCGGCCACTGAACAGTGATTAATACTGTGGTATGGTCCTATGGGTAACCTAGTATCCTGCCCAAATAATGTTGACTGGCTCATCAACAGTGGGAACCATCACAAACAGCACCGTGTTTGACTTTTACCAAGTCTCGCCTGTTCTGTGCATCAAGTCTTTGTGGGGTGGAGGAAAGAAGAGACAAATAGAAACTCCAGCACTTTTGTGGGGAATCTGAATAAGAACATATAAACATAAGAATTTGGAGCAGGAGTAGGTTATAGGGCTCTATGAGCCTGATTCGCCATTCATTAAGATCATGGCTGATCCTCATACACAACTCCACTATCCTGCCCGATCCCCATATCTCTTGATTCCCCTACAGTCCAAATATCTATTGCTCTCAGCCTTGAATATACTCAAAGACTCAGAATCCACAGCCCTGTGAGATAGAGAATGCCAAAAATTCACAACCCGCTTGAGTGAAGAAATTCCTCCTCATCTCAGTCTTAAATGGCCAACCCCTTATCCTGAGACTATGCCCACTAGTTCTAGACTCTCCAGCCAGGGGAAACATCCTCTCAGCATCTACCCTGTCAATCCCCCTCAGAATCTTATGTTTCAATGAGATCACCTCTCATTCTTCTAAACTCCAGAGAGTATAGGCCCATTCTACTCAATCTCTCATCATAGGACAACCCTCTCATCCCAGGAATCAAACTTGTTATGTCTTGAATAAAGAGCCAGACTAGATACTGCAAGCTCAAAGTAAGGTGTGGCCGTAGTCCTTTATTACAGATCTCAGAGTGCCTCTCCAGCCTGTGAGGCCTCCTTATATACAGGTGCTCCCAAGGGATTGTGGGATCCCTTAGAACTCCAGGGGATAAGCGCTCTGGTGGGTGGGCATGGTATTTACAGGTTTACATACATAACAACCCCCCCCCCGCCCACCAAAGTCAATAGTGTAACTATTTACAATGTGAGTTGATCTGGGGCCTTCCTTTCCCTGGTTGATCGTCTCGGTGCAAATGCTGGTTTTGGTGAGTCGTTTGTTAGGCCCTCGCTGGGCTGCTGCGCAGCTGGCCTTGCTGGGCTGCTGGGGGTGATGAGTCCTGCTGGGCTGCTGCAGGTGATGAGTTCTGCTTCATGGTCAATCGCTGGGCCGGTTGCCACTTGTGTGTGTGTTGGAGGGTCGAAAAAGGTACAGTCTATTGTGGGTTGTTCTGGATAGTCCGTAAATCTGAGTTTGGTTTGGTCCAAGTGTTTCCTGCAGGTGAGTCCATTTGAGAGTTTGACCACAAACACCCTACTCCCCTCTTTGGCCAAAATGGTGCCAGGAAGACACTTGGGACCTTGTCCATAGTTCAACACAAATACAGGATCATTTATCTCGATTTTACGTGACACATTTGCGCGATCATGATATGCATTCTGTTGAAGCCGCTTGCTCTCTACCTGTTTGTGTAGATCAGGGTGGACTTCCGAGCACCTTGTCTTAAGTGCCCTTTTCATGAGCAGTTCAGCGGGAGAGACCCCAGTAGCAAGTGGGGTCTTGTGCGGTAACTGAGCAGGACTCGGGATAAGCGAGTCTGCAGTGAGCCTTCAGTTACACTTTTCAAGCTCTGCTTGATTGTTTGAACTGCTCGTTCTGCCTGACCGTTGGACGCTGGTTTAAACGGGGCAGATGTGACATGTTTGATCCCATTGCGGGTCATGAATTCCTTGAACTCGGCACTGGTAAAGCACGGCCCATTGTCACTCACAAGGACATCAGGCAGGCCGTGCGTGGCAAACATGGCCCGTAGGCTTTCAGTGGTATCAGCGGACGTGCTTGTCGACATTATCACACATTCAATCCATTTGGAGTACGCATCTACAACCACTAAGAACATTTTTCCCAAGAATGGGCCTGCATAGTCAACATGGACCCTGGACCATGGTTTGTAGGGCCAAGACCATAAACTTAGTGGCGCCTCCCTGGGTGCATTGCTTAACTGTGAACATGTATTACATTTGTGCACACAGGACTCTAAGTCTGCATTGATACCGGGCCACCACATGTGGGATCTGACTATCGCTTTCATCATTACGATGCCTGGGTTGGTGCTGTGGAGATCACGAATGAAAGTGTCCCTGCCCTTTTTTGGCACCACTACCCGATTACCCCATAGGAGGCAGTCTGCCTGTATGGACCTTTCATCTCTGCGCTGCTGGTACGGCTTTATTTCTTCCTCCATCTCTAATGGGACACTAGACCAACTCCCGTGGAGCGCACAGTTTTTTTTACTAAGGGCAGTAAGGGGTTCTGGCTCGACCAGGTTCTAATCTGTCGGGCGTTAACAGGTGATTGCTCACTCTCGAATGCTTCCATTACCATAACTAAATCTATGGGCTGTGCTATCTCCACCCCTATGGTGGGCAATGGCAGCCTACTGAGAGCATCGGCACAGTCTTCTGTGCCTGGCCTGTGGCGAATGGCATAGTTGTGTGCAGACAACGTGAGCGCCCATCTCTGGATGTGGGCCGATGCATTTGTATTTATCCCCTTGCTTTCAGAAAAAAGGGATATAAGTGGCTTATGGTCCGTTTCCAATTCAAATTTGAGCCCGAAAAGATATTGATACATTTTCTTTACCCCGTAAACACACGCTAACGCTTCTTTTTCGATCATACTGTAGGTCCTCTCAGCCTTAGACAGATTTCTGGATGCATAAGCAACCGGTTTCAATTTCATTAGCTTGTTACAATACACACCCGACCCCATCGGACAGCACATCACAAGCTAGTACCAAACACTTACATGGATCGTACAATACAAGCAATTTGTTTGAACATAACAGCTTCCTAACTTTCTCAAAGGCATTTTCTTGGCTTTTACCCCGTACCCATTCATCTCCTTTACGCAGTAAAGAGTGCAGGGGTTCTAACAATGTGCTAAGACCCGGTAAGAAGTTACCAAAATAGTTCAGGAGTCCTAGAAATGACCGCAGCTCCATTACATTCTGTGGTCTCGATGTGTTCTTGATTGCCTCTGTCTTCGAATCGGTGGGCCTGATGTCATCCGCCGCGATTCTTCTTCCCAGGAACTCCACTTCAGGCTCCAGGAAAACGCACTTCGAGTATTTTAGCCTGAGCCCCACACGATTGAGCCGACTAAGAACCTCCTCCAGGTTCTGCAGGTGCTCGACGGTGTCCCGACCTGTAACCAAGATGTCGTCCTGGAAGACCACGGTGTGCGGGACCAAATTCAGCAAGCCGATTGAATTCCAAACGGGCATTTGTTGTAAATGAAGAGACCTTTGTGCGTGTTGATGCAGGTGAGGCCTTTCGATGATTCCTCCAGCTCCTGCCGAAGTCAAGTCCAGCTTCGTGAATGTTTTTCCTCCTGCCAGCATCGCAAATAGGTCATCTGCCTTCGGTAGCGGGTATTGATCCTGTAGTGGGAAACGATTGATAGTTACTTTGTAATCACCACAGATTCTTATAGTGTCATTTCCCTTGAGTACTGGAACAATCGGGCTAGCCCACTCATTGAATTCGATCAGCGAAATGGTGCCCTCTCGTTGCAGCCTGTCCAGCTTGATCTCCACTCATTCTCTCATCATGTAAGGTACCGCTCTCGCCTTGCGATGAATGGGTCGCGCCCCCAGAATCAAATGGATCTGCACTTTTGCTCCTTGAAACTTCCCGATGCCTGGTTCGAACAGCGAGGGGAACTAGTTTAGGACCTGGGCACATGAGGTGTCGTCGACGGATGAAAGTGCTCGGACGTCGTCCCAGTTCCAGCGTATCTTTCCCAGCCAGCTCCTGCCGAACTGCATGGGGCCATCACCCGGTACCACCCAGAGTGGTATCTCATGCACCGCTCCGTCGTAGGAGACCTTTACGGTAGCACTGCCGATTACGGGAATCAGTTCCTTTGTGTACGTTCTCAGTTTAGTACGAATGGGAGTCAGGACTGGCCTTGAGGCCTTGCTGCACCACAATTTCTCAAAAGTCTTTTTGCTCATTATGGACTGGCTTGCGCCTGTGTCCAGCTCTATGGACACCGGGAGTCCATTTAATTCAACCTTCAGCCTTATTGGGGACACTTTGTGGTAAATGTGTGCACCCCATATACCTCTGCCTCCTCGGTCTGAGGCTCTGGTTCGTCGTGATCCACCGTAGATCTGTCCTCCCCTGCAACATGGTGGTTTGCAGGATTATCAGGGTTTGCAGCTCGCCTGCACATGCATTGGAGGTGTCCCATTGTTCCACAGCCCTTGCAAACGTATCCTTTGAAGCGGCATGAATGGAAACGATGATCACCCCGCAGTGCCAACAAGGTGTTAATGGCTTTGTATTCACCACCCTTGATGGTGGACTCTGAGTCATCTACGGACGTGCAACTGCAGGCGTGTAAGTCCTGCCCTATACATTTTGATTCGAAAACAACGGTACTTTGTTCACAGTACTTGCAGCAGAACTAGTGTGTTGAGAAATTTGTTTGGTATTGTCACTGGTGGCGATAAACGCCTGGGCTATCTTTATGGCTTTACTCAAGGTTGGGGTCTCTACAGTCAAAAGTTTGCGAAGTATTACTTCATGGCCAATACCAAGTACAAAGAAGTCCCTGAGCATGCGCTCCAACTGTCCTTCAAATTCGCAATGTCCTGCAAGGCACCTTAGCTTGGCCTTCAGACCTCTTGAACGTGTCGAACCGATACCTCGCCATCAGAACGTTTTCCTTCGGGTTTAGATGCTCCCGGACCAATGTGCACAACTCATTGTACGACTTTTCTGTGGGTTTCGCTGGAGCGAGCAGGTTTTTCATGAGGCCAAACATTGGTGCCCTGCAAACGGTGAAGAGGATTGGCCTTCGTTTGGCAGCGTTTGCTTCTCCTCCCAGCTCGTTGGCCACGAAATATTGGCCGAGTCACTCCAGGATGGTTTGCCAATCATCTCCCTCTGAAAATTTCTCCAGGGTGCCCATGGTTCTCTGCATTGTTGTGGTGGGGTTCGTCATCTGTATCTTGTCGCCAGTTGTTATGTCTTGAATAAAGAGTCAGACTAGATACTGCAAGCTCAAAGTAAGGTGTGACCGTAGTCCTTCATTACAGATCTCGGAGTGCCTCTCCAGCCTGTGAGGCCTCCTTATATACAGGTGCCCCCAAGGGATTGTGGGATCCCTTGGGACTCCAGGGTATAAGCCCTCTGGTAGTTAGCCATGGTATTTAGAGGTTTACATACATAACAAAACTAGTGAACCTTTGTTGCACCGCCTCAAAGGCAAGTATATCCTTCCTCAGATAAGGAGACCCATACTGTACACAGTACTCCAGGTGTGGTCTCACCAAAGCCCTGTACAAGTGTAGTAAGACTCCCTTACTCTCGTACTCCAACCCCCTTGCAATAAAGGCCAACATGCCATTTGCCTTCCTAATTTCTTGCTGTACCTGCATGCTAACTTTCTGTAGGAGGACAGCTAAATCTCTCTGAACACCAAGAGTTAATAGATTCTCGCCATTTAAAAAATATTCTGTTTTAAAAAATATTCTCTTTTCTGAATACATCCTCAATCGTTCCGAATATTAAAACAAAGAGAACAATGCACAGACACTTTGCTACGAAACCCCGATCCATCGTGGGAGAGTGTATGGAAGATCCTCAGGGTAAAAATAGACCCTCTGCTTCACAACTAAAAATGGGTTACAGAAGAAAAATGCTTCTCTCTTGTGGTGTTTCCTGCAGCCGAACACATTAGACTCCGCTCAATCTCAATCAAAGCTTCCCATCACTGCGTACATTAATAACACCACTGACCTTGTACACAGGGCTACAACCATGATCATATATTATTTCCGCTGCCGTTGGAATTCTCAGGTGGAGTTTTTTTTTTACGCCTGAACTTGTACTCACTGTGACAGACAAAAGCCAATCTCCCCATCTATCTTCCTTCCTAATATAGCCGTTACTGAACCTCGCTGTGCACAGGCGCTGCTCCAGTTTAGATTCATTAGGCCCACTATCTAAAACCAGTAATCCCAGAACAATACGTGACCTACACTGAAGAAATGAGTCTGAATTGTTCAATTTTTCTCCTTCTCCTTTCTTTCAACTGTGCTGCAGTAGCACGAAATAGGGTCACTGAGCACGGCAACATTAGAAGGGAATTTTTCCAATTACTCCAGTTATGATTAAAGCTGCTGTTTACCTTTGTTCTCTCAGTTATTTTATTTTATTTTATTTTAATCCAACAATGGGTTTGAAGAGCTCTGAGGACCTTTTAAGTTCTTTAGTTTTGGACTTTTCAACAACAGGACTTTTATACAATTCAATTTCAGATTCCTCCCACCTCCCCCCTGTAAAAAGTCCAAGGGCACAGTTGAGAAGAAATAATTTCACAGACAAATGACTAACCTTGGTCGGTAACTACTCAGCAACCATCTCTCTTTATACACTATCCAAATCTGTGGCAAATCCAGTCGGCAATGCCACACAGACCAGGAATGTGTCACGTTCAATTCCGTGCCCGGGATGACAGGACTGACATGTGAAAAAAGACTGGATCGACTAGGCTTATATTCAATGGAATTTAGAAGAATGAGAGGGGATCTCATAGAAACATATAAAATTCTGACAGGTTTAGACAGGTTAGATGCAGAAAGAATGTTCCCGATGTTGGGGAAGTCCAGAACCAGGGGTCACAGTCTAAGGATAAGGGGTAAGCCATTTAGGACCGAGATGAGGAGAAACTTCTTCACTCAGAGAGTTGTGAGCATGTGGAATTTTCTACCACAGAAAGTTGTTGAGGCCAGTTCGTTAGATATATTCAAAAGGGAGTTAGATGTGGCCCTTACAGCTAAAGGGGTCAAGGGGTATGGAGAGAAAGCAGGAATGGGGTACTGAAGTTGCATGATCAGCCATGATCATATTGAATGGTGGTGCAGGCTCGAAGGGCCGAATGGCCTACTCCTGCACCTATTTTCTATGTATTGAGTTAGTCCATCTCAGCTGGGGCAGTGGTTGCCTCGTCAGAATTGGTCTCAATACTCTTGGGGTGAGGGAGGGGGGAAGGAACACCCAGGGTTGATGCTTTTTTACAATTAGTTTCTGGGATGTGGGCATTTCTGGTCCATCCCTAATTGTCCTTCAGAAGGTGGTGGTGAGCCACCTTCTTGAACCGCTGTAGTCCGTGTGGTGAAGGTGCTCCCCCGGTGCTGTTAGGGAGGGAGTTCCAGGATTTTGACCCAGTGACGATGAAGGAACGGCGATATTTTTCCAAGTCAGGATGGTGTGTGACTTGGAGGAGAACTTGGAGGTGATGGTGTTCCCATGCGCCTGCTGCCCTGGTCCTTGTAGGTGGTAGAGGTCGCGGGTTTGGGCAGTGCTCTTGATCACAGTCCTGCTAGCCCTGAGATTTTGACTGTGTAGGCCCCCATGGTAGATTAACCCCCCCCCCCCCGCCCCACCCCACCACACCTGTCTCGCCAACAACCATCATTATTCTTAAATGAAGCCTGGCCACTTGGGTGTGGTAATGGAGGATTGCCAGTGTCAATGGACCTGTATGAGTCAGTGCCAAGAGAAGAGGAGAACAAGTCACAATTATATTAACACTTTGTTGTCTTTTTGCTGCAGGTAAATTCTGTAGTAATTAATAAAGTAACAAATACATTAGTGTCAGCTGTGATCCAGTGGCAGTAGCACTCTCGTCTTTGGATCAGAAGGTTGTGGGTTCAAGTCCCACTCCAGATGCTTGAGCAAAAAAATCTAGGCTGACACTCCAATGCACTGCTGAGGGAATGCTGCCCTGTCGGAGGTGCTGTCTTTCGGATGAGACGTTAAATCCAAGGCCCAATCTGCTCTCTCTCAGATGGATGTAAAAGATCCCCTGTCACTATTTCGAAGAAGAGCAGGGCAGTTATCCTGGTGTCCCGGCCAATATTTATCCCTCAATCAACATCACAAAAAAAAACAGATTATCTGCTCATGATCACATTGCTGTTTGTAGGAGTTTGCTGTGTGCAAATTGGCTGCTGCGTTTCCTACATTACAACAGTGACTACACTCCAAAATAGTACTTCATTGGCTGTAAAGTGCTTTGGGATGCCCTGTGGTCGTGAAAGGTGCTATATGAATGCAAGTCTTCTTTCAGATGATGACAAGGGTACAAAAGGCAAGCAGTGCCAAAAACCGTACGGCAAATGACTCAGCTTAATCTCTCCTTTGTGGGTGAGTGCCATTTTTTGTTGAAGCTTTGAGGCAATTATATATCATGGTTATATTTTTATTAAGTGATCTCTTGCTACAGATCCTTCTGGGAGCCTTACTTCAATTATCAGTGAGCAAGTTGATGACAGATTGTGAAAGCAGAGCTGAAAGACCTCGGTGGCCCTTCAAAATGTCACCAGGTGACCATTCTGCATGTTTAAGGGCCCGAATTTGGTGAAAGCCCCCCGCCCGCCCAAGTGCCGCACAAAGGACCGCCGATGGCCGCCGAGGTACCTGACGGTACTTTGGGCGGAGTTTTCATCAAAAAGGTCCTTCAAAGGTCGGCGGGCGGCCAATGAGGGACTTACGTCGCCAATCTGGGCGGCAGCCGGCGGGAGCTCCCATTCTCGGCGGCAAAGGCGCTTGCCGCCCCAGTGCCGCCGAGGATGGAGTCGGGCCCACGGAGGGTCGAAGACCTGCAAAGAAAAAGCATTTAAAAAAAAACATCGGAACACCTTCAGCGGCCTAAGTCGTTGCACTGAGTGCTGGCAGGCTAATCAATCATGGTGGGGCTATCAATGCCCAGCCTGAATCACGCCTCACCCAGTGTCTAAATACACTCACTTTCTCACAGGACATCGATCAGCCACAGGAATACTGTTTATATGTTATTATCCGATGAAAAACACGGTCCGAATGTCTGTCCTGGGCTCTGCCTCCAAGGCAGGATCTCTTGCCAATACAAAACTTAGCTGGACACAAGGGGCTGGATTTTCAGTCTTCTGCTGCTCCGGTTAGTGCCCCAGAGAGTCGACAATGGCGGCGGTAAGCACTTCCGGGCGGGAGGGCAGCTTCCAGCGCTCCGCCGGGACATTCGGTGCCGGTTTCGACGGGGCGCGGAGCATTACCGCCCGGAAGAGGCGAGCCGGTGTGCAACGCCCCTGGTTTGCTTCGCGCCCGATCCGTAGCGCCCCGTAACGCGCTCTAGTGGGACTGCCTGTGAAAGCTGGCGTTCCACGCTGTAGCAGCCGCAGTGAGGGAAGGAATGGCGACCTGTGGTAAGTGAGATTGCTTTCTTTTTGCGATTTATGTTTTTTGGTGGGTTTTTTCCCAGATTTCTTTTCCCCCCAGGTCTCTCTTAGGTCGCTCCGAGGCCGGCTCTTTAGCTCGGGATTTTCAGCTGCTCAACCGGCTGAGCGCCCTAAGAGAGATGTGCAACACCTGCCTTTGCGCTCCGCCCCCACACTCAGGGCCCAGCTGATGAATTTTGCAGCGGCAGACGCAAACCATTTGCCGGCGCAGAATTTACCGCTCCGCCCGGATTAAGGCCACAACAGAGACACGACCGCATTTCCACCCCAGGAAGTCGCCGAAGAAGAGCTTGGCTCCAGCTTGTTATCCAGTTCTCTGTTCTTTGAGGTTGATGAAAATGGAGCAATGCTTGGGTTCTCCTGGGTTCACACTTCAGCAGCACAGCTTAGTAGGTTGCGGATAAAACATCTCTCGCCCATAGTTAAAAAGTCTTTACATGATTAAAGCCCAAGGAAGGTAAACAAAGGTAACATAAGACCATAATCCAAACAATATCCTTGATGTCTGGAATATGAAATAAAAATCAATAAATGATGAAAGAGTTGCAGGTGTATTTGAGGAAATAGCACCAGGTGACACAGAGCTTCCAGTTATTACCATCTTTACCCAAATAGTTTTGGAGAAAGTTTTATGTATTTGAAGTTTTTGCATATCACAGGCGTTCCCGCCCGCTATTGATTCCCCCTCACCACCTGTCCCACATTCACTCCTCTCAGGTTCCTGCCCACAATCACCCCTCTCCCCACCCTGTGTCACAATCACCCCTCTCCCCACCCTGTGTCACAATCACCCCTCTCCCCACACGGTGTCACAATCATCCCTCTCCCCACCCTGTGTCACAATCATCCTTTCCCCATCCCTCTCCACAATCATATCCACTTTTCCATCCGATATATTCTTTCTTTCAGGTGAGCACAAGATCCACAAACTCCTCCAACATCAAGCTGTTTCACCGCACCGTTAATGAAAGAAGCCCCTTTGTGGGGCAAGTTCCACTATTAGGACTCCAACACAATGCCCCATCATGGGAATCGAGAGACTGGAAGCTGATTTTGTTCTGGCCTCAATACAGATCGCTAAAAACAAAGTACTTCGAGTTTGCTGTTCACCTTTTTGCTCAAGTGACAGAGGCACAGGGTGAATGCACACGGCCCCAGCACTGCGGCAGCTCCCAGCTCCCACACCTCGTCTTCCGTGTCGTATAGTTCCTGCCACCTTCTTCGTTCCTGCCTCATTCATGTGAAAAGCAAACAGCTGCTGCTGATAATTAATCACTACTCCGCCACTCTCTCGAAATTAAAAAAAAAATTCCCTCATGTTATGAAATGAAAGGCCCAAACTTCAACAAAAAATTTAATGAGGCGATCGCTGTCTTTTCGTACAGTGGCCTTTCTTTGCTGGGAGAGACTACACTGCTGTGTGTCTACCATCGACATCTCAGCGTGACATAATAATGCCAGAGAATGGAGCATCAGTTGTTAGGGGGAGGACAGAGCAGCAATGGAGCTTCACAGGGAGAAAGGGGGCAAAGTTCACTCAGAATAAGTGGCTACAATTCAGCTGTGTGTTTTCCAAAAGACCTACACCGCTGGGCCTAGGAGATCTATAAAAAAACGAGGCAGTTACGCATGGAGTCACTTGACCACAGGACATCACTTTTTCCTTTACGGTTTAGCTTAAGTTCACATAAATTTGAGCAAGGGAGTTATATTTGTAAGAGTTGGCATATGAAAGGTGTTCCCTTGTCCCAACTGCTTCCTTACTGAAGGGGTGATGCATCACAGGGCTATGCAGAGAAGGTAAAAGCCGAGAAATTCTGCCCCCCCCCCCCCCCCCCTCCCAGGTTCACAGAATTCAAACAGAATTGTTGCGGGGCGGAGTGGAGATTGCAGATTGGGACAGAACCTAGAAGTTTCTGCCCCGATCTAACTTACTGCCACCAATTCCGTTCCCTAGCCACTGACTCCACCCCTCTCCCTGACCATTGTCTCAGGCTGAACCAGAACAGTCGCAACCTTGGCGTCCTCTTTGATCCGGAGATGAGTTTCCGACCACATATCCGCTCCCTCACCAAGACTGCCTACTTCCACCTCCGTAACATTGCCTGACTCCGCCCACTTGCCTTTTATGGAATTCTCTACCCCAAAAACCTGTGGATGTTCAGGCGTTGAGTATATTCAAGGCTGAGATGGATAGATTTTTAGACTCTAGGGGAATCAAGGAATATGAGTGTCATGTATCCTACATGGTTACTGCTTGCACTATTATAAGGTGTGCCACCAGAGGGCACCGCAGTGGGAGACTTGTAGGTTACCTGTACAGGTGTGCCTGGCCGAGTATAAAAGGCAGGCCACCAGGTGTGATCCTCACTCTGGAGTTATCAATAAAGGACTAAGGTCACTACAGTTCAAGTACCACACATTGCCTCGTGGAGTCATTATCAGAGCATCTAAAGACATAACAATGAGGATTAGGTGGGAAAGTAGAGTTGAGGTCGAGGAATAGCAATGATCTTATTGAATGGCAGAGCAGGCCCGAGAGGCTGTATGGGCTACTCCTGCTCCTAATTCTTATGTTCTTATGCTTCACATCATCTGCTGCTAATACCCTCATCCTTAACTTTGTTAACTCTAGACTTGACTATTCCAATGATCTCCTGGCCGGCCTCCCACCTTCCACCCTCCATAAACTTGAGCTCATCCAAAACTCTGTTGCCCATATCCTAACGGACATGATGGGCTGAATGGCCTCCTTCTGTGCCATAATTTTCTATGATTCTATAAAGTCCCATTCACCCATCACCCGCCGTGCTCGCTGACCTATACTGGTTCCTGGTCCAGAAACACCTCGATTTAAAAATTCTCATCCTTGTTTTCAAATTCTTCCATGGCCTCCCTATCTCTGTGGCCTCCTCCAGCCCCACAATCCTCTGAGATATCTGTGCTCCTCCAATTCTGGCCTCTTGCAGCCCCGATTTTAATTGCTCCACCATTGGTGACCATGTCTTCAGTTGCCTGGGCCCTAAACTCCAGGTTTCCCTCCCTAAACCTCTCCACCTCTCTACCTCTCTTTCCTCTTTCAAGACGCTCTTTAAAACCTACCTTTTCGACCAAGCTTTTGGTCACCTGTCCAAATTGTGCCTCATGTAGTTCGATGTCAAAATTTGTTTGATAACGCTCCTGTGAAGCGCCTTAGGACGTTTTATTATGTGAAAAGCGCTATATAAATGCCCATTGTTGTTGTTACCATTACAATATGGATCGGGGATCGTAAAGCATGGCTGAGCCATACAGAGTAGAGGGCCCAAGCGCAGATGGCCGAGTTGGCTCTTCTATTGGTCTCAGCACCTTTGGACGAGGGAAGCAGAACTGGGAATCAGCCAAGGTTCCTGGGATGATAGCTGTGCAGTGCCCCCTGCTGGACAGAGTATATGTGATCATCGGGCGAGGAGTGGATCAAGGTCAGCTCCTGCCCACCACCTGTGGCTCAGTGGGTAGCACTCTCACCTCAGCAGAAAAATCTAGGCTGACACTCCAGTGGCAGTACTGAGGGAGTGCTGCACTGTCAGAGCTGCCATTTTTCAGATGAAGCATTTAATGAAAATCCCGTCTATCCTTTCAGGTGAACGTAAAAGATCCCATGTCACTATTTAGAAGATAAAGGGGAGTTCTCCCCAGTGTCCTGGCCAATATTTATCCCTCAACCAACATCTCAAACAGATTATCTGTATCATTATCACATTGCTCCACAGACAGTAACTATCGTCACCTTATCGCATGATGAGGGAGTCTGTTTGACCTAACACAGCCCATCCACGCAGAAAAAAAAACTTACACTCCCCCATTGTCTTATTGAAAGGCATCAAAAATCTAGGCTGACACTCCCAGTGCAGTGCTGAGGGAGCGCTGCACTGTCGGAGGTGCCGTCTTTCAGATGAGGCGTTAAACCGAGAGCCCATCTGCTCTCTCAGTTGGACGTAAAAGATCCCACGGCACTATTTTGAAGATGAGCAGGGGAGTTATCCCCGCTGCCACGGCCAGTATTTATCCTTCAATTGGTATGACAAAAAAAAAACAGATGACCCGGCCATTATCACATTGCTGTTGGCGGGAGCTTGCTGTGTGCAAATTGGCTGCCACGCTTCCCACATTACAACAGCGACTACACTTTAAAAGTACTTCATTGGCTGCAAAACACTTTGGGATATCGTGAAAGACACAGTATTGATGCAAGTCTGTCTTTTCTTTTTAACCAAGTTTCGGCTCTCACGTGAGGGATGGCCATTTGGCAAGGTGCCCACTGAATCAATCCCAGCGAGAATCAGCCCCTTCACGGGGGGAAATGGGAAGATGACAAAACAATTGTTATTTAAATATTATAAGGACTGAAAGCATGTGAACAAGGGGCCCATTGGCTAAAACCAGTGAGTGTATTTAGGACAGATGTCAAGAAGAAGTACAACACACAGAGAATGATTAATACTTGCAATGGTCTTCTGGGTAGGGTAGTGAGGTGGAAACCTTGAATTCATTCAAGATGCAAAGAAAAAAGACTTGCATTTATATAGCGCCTTTCATGACTGTTGGACGTCCCAAAGTGTTTTACAGCCAATTAAGTATATTTGAAGTGTAGTCACTGTTGTAATGTCGGAAATGCGGCAGGCGATTTGTCCACAGCAAGCTCCCACAAACAGCAGTGTGATAATGACCAGATCATCTGTTTTAGTGATGTTAATTGAGGGATAAATATTGGCCAGGGCACCAGTTATAACTCCCCTGCTCTTCTTTGAAATAGTGCCATGAGATCTTTTACGTCCACCTGAGAGAGCAGATGGGATCTCGGTTTAACGTCTCATCTGAAAGACGGCACCTCCGACAGTGCAGCACTCCCTCGGTATTGCCCCTCCGACAGTGCAACGCTCCCTCAGCACTGCACTGGAGTGTCTAATTTTTTGATGCAGCTCAATAAGACAATGGGGGAATGTAAGGTTTTTTTCTGCTTGGATTGCCTGTGTTGGGTCAAATAGTCTCCCTCACGTGGGATAAGGTGACAACAGTTACTGTCTGTGGAGCCCGTATTATGCAAGTGCGCTATTTCAAACATCTTGAGATGGCCAAGTTGCCCATTGTTTGAGATCGACAGGCAGCATTGAGTTTTGACAATGATAAACAAGAGAATCCGTCGTTCAGTATTTACAGTAACTTTGACTCAGAGGGTTTGACTGATTAGAAGCACATAGACGAGGCACCAGGAAGTCCCAAGTATCAGAGCTGGTGTAACAAGTGCCAGGATAAATAAATAAATACTCTGAGGCTGCAACTCCGGCCTGACTGCTGCGCCCATTAAGATAATATCAACTCAGATAAATCACTGCCAAGGAATCTTCTTTCTCCAGTGTTGCTGCCTTTAATCTGATGCTGAGGGGTCTGAATGTTTCAACATTTGTGAAGGTTCTAACCCAATAAACGGATGCGATCGCCTCAGTGTTTGGTTTAAAATGCATGAGTGATATGGTGTGGAATGCGTCAGAGGTTTCAGAGCCAGGTTGCTTCATTCATCCTGCAGGATTGCCCTTAATGGGCAAATGAAGGGACTCCTCGGTACTACGCCTGGGACTTGAGCACATAAATCCAGGCTGACACTCCCAGTGCAGAGCTGAGGGAGTGCTGCACTGTCGGAAGTGCCGTCTTTCAGATGAGACGTTAAAACTGAGGCCCCGTCTGCTCTCTCAGGTGGATGTAAAATATCCCAAGCGCTATTTCGAAGAAGAGCAGGGGGAGTTATCCCCGATGTCCTGGCCAATATTTATCCCTCAATCAACATCACTAAAAAACAGATTATCTGGTCATTATCACACTGCTGTTTGTGGGAGCTTGCTTGTGAGCAAATTGACTGCCGCGTTCCCTACATTACAACCGTGACTACACTCCAAAAGTACTTAATTGGCTGTAAAGTGCTTTGAGACGTCCGGTGGTCGTGAAAGGCACTATGGAAATCCAAGTGTTTCTTGTTTTCTGCAATGCCCAGTGGTGATATTGGAAGCAACCGAGTCTCCTTCCGGAGATAAATGAACCCTGTGCCACCCAAGGCAAAGTGCCAGTGGCAGCAAGATTCAACGGCTACTGCTGCAGCACTGGCTGGCATGTTCACCCTTTTGACTCCACACGCAAAACCCTGCAAATCCATTGGCAGGATAGACGCACCAACGTCAGCGTTCTCTCTCAGGCCAACATCCCCAGCATCGAGGCATTGACCACGCTCGATCAGCTCCGTTGGACGGGCCACATCGTCCGCATGCCCGGTACGAGACTCCCGAAACAAGCGCTCTCCTCTGAGCGATATCACGGCAGGCGAGCCCCAGGAGGGCAGAGAAAACGCTTCAAGGATATTCTCAAAGCCCCCTTGAAAAAATTTAACAGCCCCCACCAACTCTTGGGGAATCCCTGGCCCAAGACCGCTCAAAGTGGAGGAGAAGCATCCGGGAAGGCGCTGAACACCTCGAGTGTCTTCGCCGGGAGCACGCAGAAGCCAAGTACAAACAGCGGAAGGAGCGCACGGCAACCCAAGCTCCCCGCCCACCCGTCCCTCCAACCATCGTCTGCCTCACCTGTGACAGAGACTGTAAGTCCCACATTGGACTCATCAGTCACCTGAGAACTCATTTTAATGTGGAAGCAAATCATCCTTGATTCCGGGGGACTGCCCAAGAAGAAGAGATGGGCTCAACTTTCGGCCGCCCGTGGGTGCCAGCCAGGTGATCCTGCCTTGGCGGCTTTATGAAGATCTTCCCCCAGCGTGCGGGGAAGGTCAGTGTGCAGAACGATAAGGTGACAAGCATGAATTTACTGCGAGAGATCTGGAGAGCCCCTGTAGAAATGCCAGGCCTTGATGTCCATCTAGCCGGCTCCAAAGTCTGAAAAACCCCAGACACTGCTCTCTCCCCCGTGCCCTTGTCTCGCCGCACCCTCTCGAATTTGCTGGCACTATCTGCCGCCACAGACGGTCTGGTCCATATATTCACCACCTTCTGTGTAAAGCAGTTGAATCTAGAAGGTCTCTTCACCTCCCCTCTTCTGAACTTGTGCCTGTGTCCTTCTGTGGTCTCTGATTATATCAAATGTCCTATTAGGATTCCGTTTCTCTGTACCTCTTAAAATCCTGACTACTTCAATGAATTTCCTTTGAGTCTTCATTTCTCCACTGTGAACATTCTCTTTTTCCTCTTGTCTCTCCTCATAACTCAGGTTGATCTGCCAATCATGACAATTTACAACATGTGACTGTGTTGAAGGCGCTATATAAATGCAAGTTCTTGTCATTGTTGTTAGCTGATATTTCCAATGTTCACTCAAGTAATTTAACCTATTTTTGATTCAGAAATGTTAGTCCTGCCAACCAAACTACCAGCTCCCCCAGCGAGAAATCCCATTCTCTTCTAAATGGGGATATTACTTAAAGTATATAGAAACATAGAAAAATAGGTGCAGGAGTAGGCCATTCGGCCCTTCGAGCCTGCACCGCCATTCAATAAGATCATGGCTGATCATTCCTTCAGTACCCCTTTCCTGCTTTCTCTCCATACCCTTTGATCCCCTTAACCATAAGAGCCATATCTAACTCCCTCTTGAATATATCCAGTGAACTGGCATCAACAACTCTCTGTGGCAGGGAATTCCACAGGTTAACAATTCTGAGTGAAGAAGTTTCTCCTCATCTCAGTCCTAAATGGCCTACCACTTATCCTAAGACTGTGTCCCCTGGTTCTGGACTTCCCCAACATCGGGAACATTCTACCCGCATCTAACCTGTCCAGTCCCGTCAGAATCTTACATGTTTCTATGAGATCCCCTCTCATCCTTCTAAACTCCAGTGAATAAAGGCCCAGTTGATGCACTCTTTCCTCATATGACAGCCCAGCCATCCCTGGAATCAGTCTGGTGAACCTTCACTGCACTCCCTCAATAGCAAGAACGTCCTTCCTCAGACTAGGAGACCAAAACTGAACACAATATTCCAGGTGAGGCCTCACTAATGCCCTGTACAACTGCAGCAAGACCTCCCTGCTTCTATATTCAAACCCCCTAGCTATGAAGGCCAACATGCCATTTGCCTTCTTTACCGCCTGCTGTACCTGCGTGCCCACTTTCAGTGACTGATGAACCATGACACCCAGGTCTCGTTACACCTCCCCTTTTCCTAGTCTGCCGCCATTCAGATAATTTTCTGCCTTCGTGTTTTTGCCCACTCACCTAACCTGTCCAAGTCACCCTGCAGCCTCTTAGCGTCCTCCTCACAGCTCACACCGCCACCCAATTTAGTGTCATCTGCAAACTTGGAGATATTACACACTATTCCTTCATCCAAATCGTTAATGTAGATTGTAAAGAGATGGGGTCCCAGCACTGAGCCCTGCGGCACTCTAGTCACTGCCTGCCATTCTGAAAAGGACCCGTTTATCCCGACTCTCTGCTTCCTGTCTGCCAACCTGTTCCCTATCCACATCAGTATATTACCCCCAATACCATGTGCTTTGATTTTGCACAACAATCTCTTGTGCGGGACCTTGTCAAAAGCCTTCTGAGCGTCCAAATACACCACATCTACTGGTTCTCCCTTGTCCACTCTATTAGTTACATCCTCAAAAAATTCCAGAAGATTCGTCAAGCATGATTTCCCTTTCATAAATCCATGCTGACTTGGTCCGATCCTGTCACCGCTTTCCAAATGCGCTGCTATTTCGTCCTTCATGATCGATTCCAACATTTTCTCCACCACTGATATCAAGCTAACCAGTCTATAATTACCCGTTTTCTCTCTCCCTCCTTTTTTAAAAAGTGGTGTTACATTAGCTACCCTCCAGTCCATAGGAACTGATCCAGAGTCGATAGACTGTTGGAAAATGATTACCAATGCATCCACTATTTCTAGGGCCACTTCCTTAAGTACTCTGGGATGCAGACTATCAGGCCCTGGGGATTTATCGGCCATCAATCCCATCAATTTCCCTAACACAATTTCCTGCCTAATAAGGATATCCCATGAACCATCATTGCTCCTGCATCATGCACTTTTAATCTAGCGTCTCTGAACGAATTGAACTTCTGACCCCAGAACTGCAGTGACTCCAATAATCAATACTGTTCAGGAAAAAAATACGAGTTCACCATTTCCTTTGGAAACACAGATGTCAATGGCAGTGTTCCCAGATCTTGGTCAGGCTTTTTCCTGCATTTCCTTGCTGGGTTTCCTGTATGTTTTTCCACAGTATCCTCACAGGAATGAAACCGAACCAAAGTCTGCAAACCATCCTGATCCGTGTTGATAAATAGTGAAGGAAGACAATAAAGCTGCTTTTTTACAGGAACTTAATGACACTCCAGTGCAGTGCTGAGGGAGTGCTGCATTGTCAGAGATGCTGTATTTCGGATGAGACGTTAAACCGAGGCCCCGTCTGCTCTCTCAGTGGACGTGAAAGATCCCATAGCACTATTTTGAAGAAGAGCAGGGGAGTTATCCCCGGTGTCCTGGCCAATATTTTACCCTCAACCAACATCACTAAAACAGATTATCTGATCAGTATCTCGTTGTGGGTATATTACTAACATTATGAAAGGATTTGATAGAATGGATAGAGAGAGAATGTTTCCACTTGTGGGGAAGAGCATAACTAGAGGCCATCAATACAGGTGCGACGTCCAAAATCCAGAGTTCCGGAATACGGAATGTTGTGGAATCAGGACACCGGGCCAATCCGTGGTGGAGTCGTCCGGAAACCGGAAAATATTCTAAAATTTGGGAGTCCCCTGGCCTCCGGCCGCCCGACCTCACCCACCCACCCCCCCCCCCCCCACGCCTCAGCCTGACCTCTGGCCGCCTGAACTCCCCTGGGCACGGCCCGCCCGACCTTCCCCGACCTCCCCCGGCCTTGGCCTGTCCGAACTCCCCCGGCCTCGGCCTGTCTAAACTACTCCGGACACGGCCCACTTGACCTTCCTTGACCTCGGCCCGACCTCTGGCCGCCTGACCCCGCCTCGGCCCGACCTCTGGCCGCTCCGAATCTCCCCCGGCCTTAACCCGACCGCCCCCCCCCCCCCCGACCTCTGGCAGACTGACTGACTCCCACTCCACCAACCTCCAGCATCCCGACCGCGCCCCTCCGCCCCCCTCAACCTCCAGCGTTATGACCGACCTCCCCTACCTACCTTCCTCGGCCCAGGCAAAGACGTTCCGAAATCCGGAAATACCCGGAATCCGGAACGGCCTCGGTCCCGGATTCCGGACGTCACACCTGTATAAGATTGTCACCAAGAACTCCAATAGGGAATTCAGAAGAAACTTCTTTACCCAGAGAGTGGTGAGAATGTGGAACTCGCTACCACAGGGAGTGATTGAGGCGAATAGTATCGATGCATTTAAGGGGAGGCTAGACAAGCATATGAGGGAGAAGGGAACAGAGGGTTATGCTGATAGAGTTAATGAGGAAAGACGGGAGGAGGCTCAAGTGGAGCATAAACGCCGGCATGGACTGGTTGGGCCGAATGGCCTGTTTCTGTGCCGTATATCCTATGCAATCCTATGTAATTACAACAGTGATTACACTTCAAAAAGTACTTCATTGGTATTAAATCGCTTTGGGGCATCCTGAGGTCATGAAAGGCGCTATATAAATGCAAGGCTTTCTTTCTGTTTTCTTTACACTGCCTCTGGGTTATGGGAAACGGCTTATTGGCACAAATGCCAGGAACTGGCTCATGGACTCCCAAAATCTGAGCTAAAGCAATGGTCGGCAGCAGCTTAATTCTGCCAGGTGAACACTGGAGCACATTGTGTTCCCTTGCACTGAAACTTGCTGCCCCGCTGAGGACTGGTTAAATCCCCATCAGTTGCTTTTTATACAGGTGCTTACTTAGTTTGCATTCTGGGAGGTCACTTTTATGACCCATCTCTCCAGTTTGCACTACTTAATCCTGTTCCATTGTCCTGGTGGTACAATCACAGCCGCAGTTTATTTTGCAGGATTAGTGTTTTTGCAGCTGAGCTAAGGGTGCTGGAGTTAGTAATGCAAACACGGCGGCGCTGGCTGAGTGACAGTGGGCTGCTGGAACCTGCACTAGCACCAATGACAACCTGCCTTTATAATCACCTTTAATGTAGAAAAACATTCCAAGGCACGTCACAGAAACATAAAAGGTCAGCGGAGGAAGTACAAAGCATTCCTTTTCTACAATACACAGCCAGTGGCTCAGTGGGCAGCACACTCGCCTCTGAGGCAGAAGGTTGTGGGTTCAAGTCCCATTCCAGGGACTTGAGCACAAAAATCTAGGCTGACACTCCAGTGCAGTGCTGAGGGAGCGCTGCACTGTCGGAGGTGCTGTCTGCCCTCTCGAGTGGATGTAAAAGATCCTGTAGCACTATTTGCAGAAGAACAGGGGAGTTCTCCCTGGTGTCCTGGGCCAATATTTATCCCTCAATCAACATAACAGACTATCTGGTCATGATCACATTGCTGTTTGTGAGAGCTTGCTGTGTGCAAATTGGCTGTCATGTTTCCCACATTACAACAGTGACTACATTTCAAAAAGTACTTAATTGGCTATAAAGCGCTTTGGGGCGTCCGGTGATCGCGAAAGGCGCTATATAAATGCAAATCTTTCAGGTCTTTTGTTTCCCTAATGGCCCAGTTTTACAAGTCGCTGAAACTGATAATAACACCCCAGGAAACACGTGACACTCCTTATTTCGTACTTGCTGCCTTTATATTCAGTACGCCTTTCCGCCATTACAGCTTCCACAGAACCTGAGAAAGAGCGGCACAGAGTGAAAGACTTGCATTTGTATAGCACCTTTCCTGACCTCAGTACGCCCCCAAAGCGCTTTACAGCTTTTGAAGTGTAGGAAACGCGGCAGCCAATTTACGCACAGCGAGCTCCCACAAGCAGTAATACGATAACAACCAGAACACCTGCTTTTAGGTAATGATTGAGGAACAAATATTGTCCCCCGGACACCCGGGATAACTCCCCTGTTCTTTTGCAAATAGTGCCACGGGATCTTTTACGTCCACTCGAGAGGGTAGACAGGTCCTCGGTTTAACATCTCATCCAAAAGATGGCACCTCTGACCTTGCAGCACTCCCTGAGAACTGCACTTGATCGTAGATTTTGTGGAACCTTGCTGTGCACAAATGTGGATGTCCTGAGGTTGCGAAAGGCACTATATAAATGCAGGAGGCTTTTTTTTAATAAGATTACCGTGTTCTGGGATTATTGTGTATTGTCTAAATAGATGATCAATTTATTGTAATTGATAACAGCAAGTCAGAATCAGTGTGAACCAGCTCTCTCCCATTCCACGTGTATTAGAAGCAGCCGTGTTTAGAAAGCTCGCATCCGAATTAAAACAAAACGCCAAAGCAATAAAGTCTGAGGGGAGACCTCATTTGAGGTGTATAAAATTATGAAAGGCCGAGATAGAGTGGGAGCCAGGGGCCCAGGGGCAGCACGGGCCAGCCCACACTGCGATATGTGCGCGCTCAGTCTGTGCAGCAGAGCTGGTCTCCAGTCATCTTGGTTAACCCTTGCCACTGGACCAAGACCAAGCTCTGTCAAGCCCGTATGGTGGCTGGTGTGCAACGGTCACCACACGTTAAAAAAAATCCACGCACAGGCATCTTCCATGTTTCAGGATGTAGTTCGGGATCTAGAATGTGAACAGAAAGGGCCTATTTTCCTTAGCAGAGGGGTCAACAACCAGGGGGCATAAATTTAAAGTAATTGGTAGGAGGTTTAGAGGAGATTCAAGGGGAAACTTCTTCACCCAGCAGGTGGTGGGGGTCTGGAACTCACTGCCTGAAAGGGTGGTAGAGGCAGAAACCCTCACCACATTTAAAAAGTACTTGGATGTGCACTTGAAGTGCCGTAACCTACAGGGTTACGGACCCAGAGCTGGAAAGTGGTATCAGGCTGGATAGCTCTTTGTCAGCCGGGCCTCCTTCCGAGCTGTAAACCTCTATGAAAAGCTGGTGTTTATAGATGAGCCTCATTATATCTGGAACAATGCACCATCAAAGGTCAGTGGCTTTGAGAGGAGGAGCAGCAGAGAAAACTGGAGGATAAAATATTAATATTCCAACCTCAAAAAAGCCTACGGCAAATAACGCTTCTGTCATTTGAAACTTAAGTTTCGAAAATTTCTTTCTGAGGAGCTAAATTATACCTTTTGCACATGCAGGCTGTACTTTATGTGTCTAATTTTTTTGGCAGGCTTTGTAATACTGGTTTGCCTGATTTAAAAGGCGGCGTGATAACCAGCATGTGCCGTACCCAAGTGCTCACAGGTTCTACATCAGTGACGCGTGCAGATCAGGCGATGAAGCAACAGGAAGAACTGCCTGTTATTTTGTTTTTAGGAATCTTGCTTCAAAAATAGCCCTCTTTCCCAAGACAGCGTCCATTTCACTTCCATGAGCTAGGCAGCGGCCCGGCCCATTCAAGTGATGCTCCCTCAGCGGGCGAATGCACTCAGCCATTCAGATCTTGAAGATTCCAGGGTTGACCCCCCCCGGGCCTGTGCCAAATGATCTAATCTCAGCTGGGGCAGCAATGGGAATATTTGATTCACCTCAGTATCCTAAGGGTGGGGAAAGGAGAGCATCAATAAGGGTTTCCACTCCTGATTACATAAGAAATAGGAACATTTGGTCCCTCGAGCCTGCTCCGCCATTCAATAAGATCTTGGCTGATCTGATCTAGGCCTCAACTCCACTTCCCTGCCCGCTCCCCATAACCCTTTATTCCCTTATCATTCAAAAATCTGTTGATCTTCACCTTAAATATATTCAATGATCTAGCCTCCACAACTCTCCGAGGTTGAGAATTCCAAAGATTCACGACCCTGAATGATTGTGTGACCATTTCACTTTCTAAATGCTTTGTAGGCCTTTTCCCACCTCTTGACTTCCTTATCATTCTAAAATCCGTCTACTTTAAATATATTCAATGATTACTGTCACATTACCCCCGTTGAAAGATGTGTGTGTGTTTACATGCGCGCGTATATGGAGGCTGGGGCCAGTGTGTAGTGCCTTCCATGGTTGAATGACTTGCTGATAAACAGGCCTTTCCACAGTGGAGTTTTGTCCAACACTGAACCAGATGTCATTTATCCACCTCTTTCCAATTTACTGCCCACTTGTCCTGAAGGTGTTAGGATTACGCTTTTGATCACCTACAACAGCAACATTTATTTGTATTTATCATCATCATCATAGGCAGTCCCTCGGAATCGAGGAGGACTTGCTTCCACTCTTAAAGTGAGTTCTTTGGTGGCTGAACAGTCCAACACGAGAGCCACAGACCCTGTCTCAGGTGGGACAGATATTTGTCGGGGGAAGAGGGTGGGGGGTGGCACTGATTTGCCGCACGCTCCTTCCGCTGCCTGCGCCTGACCTCTTCACGCTCGCAACGTTGAGACTCGAAGAGCTCAACGCCCTCCCAGATGCACTTTCTCCACCTAGGGTGGTCTTCGGCCAGGGTCTCCCAGTTGTCAGTGGTGATGTCGCACTTTATCAGGGAGGCTTTGAGGGTGTCCTTGTAATGTTCCCTCTGTCCACCTTTGGCTCATTTGCCGTGAAGGAGCTCCGCGTAGAGCAATTGCTTAGGGAGTCTCATGTCTGGCATGCGAACTAAGTGGCCTGCCCAGCGAAGCTGATCGAGTGTGGTTAGTGCTTCAATGCTGGGGATGTTAGCCTGGGTGAGGACATTGATGTTGGAGCATCTGTCCTCCCAGGGGATTTGCAGGATCTTGCGGAGACATCGTTGGTGATATATCTCCAGCGCGTTTAACATAGTAAAACGTCCCAAGGTGCTTCACAGGAGTGTTATAAGACAAAAAAATAAATTTGACACCGAGCCACATAAGGAGAAATTCGGAAAAGTGGCCAAAAATCTTGATCAAAGAGGTAGGTTTTAAGGAGCGTCTTAAAGGAGGAAAGAGAGGTAGAGAGGCGGAGAGGTTTAGGCAGGGAGTTCCTAGGGGCCTAGGCAGCTGAAGGCACGACCACCAATGATTGCGTGATTCAAATCAGGAATACTCAAGAGGCCAGAATTAGAGGAGCGCAGACATCTCGGGGGTTGTGAGGCTGGAGGAGATTACAGAAATAGGGAGGGACGAGGCCATGGAGGGATTTGTAAACAAGGATGAGAATTTTGAAATCGAGGCGTTGCTTAACCAGGAGCCAATGTAAGTCAGCAAGCACTGGGATGATGGGTGAGCGGGACTTGGTGTGAGTTAGGACTCGGGTTACCTCCCCTAATATCTCTTCATGCAGCTCATTTTGTTTGATAATCGCGCCTGTGAAGCGCCTTGGGACGGTTTACTACGTCAAAGGTGCTATATAAATGCAAGTTGTTGTTGTGAATGCTGATTTCCCTCCCGTATCTCATACAATCGGCCAGGCTTAATGTGTTAAGCTAATGTATGAATCATGGCCAATTAGCTGAAGCACCAGAGGGCAGCCAATATCGCTGGAACCAAATCCCAACCTTCAGGGCAAATGGGCAGTAAAAGGGAGAAGAGGGTGGACTGAGGACAAATTGAGAGGAACAGTTTGGGAGATAGGGAGGAGAAAGGAAGAGACAGAAAGGTGTGACTTCAGCTGTTCCTTTAGCTAGAGGCCAGAGAGATTGAGCAAATTAACAGAATGAAAAATCGGGCAGGTTTTACCATGGATGGGCAATCCTCTCCTCCAGATAATTGCCCAGGCAAACATTTACCCTTTTGTTTTATTCATGGAACTGAACAACTGCATTGTATGCATATTCCTCCACATACCATTTAGTTTAATTTGGTACATCACAATGAATATGACCATATAAATAGACACCTTAAATTGCTGGAGAAATACCACCAATGATGTCTCCGCAAGATCCTGCAAATCCCCTGGGAGGACAGACGCACCAACGTCAGTGTTCTCGCTCAGGCCAACATCCCCAGCATCGAAGCACTGACCACGCTCAACCAGCTCCGTTGGGCGGGCCACATTGTTCGCATGCCTGACACAAGATTCCCAAAGCAAGTGCTCTACTTGGAACTCCTACACGGCAGGCAAGTCCAAGGTGGGCAAAGGAAACGTTTCAAGGACACCCTCAAAGTCTCCTTGCTAAAGTGCAATATTCCCACTGACACCTGGGAGTCCCTGGTCAAAGACCGCCCTAAGTGGAGGAAGTGCATCCGGGAGGGCGCTGAGCACCTCGAGTCTCGTTGCCGAGAGCATGCAGAAAACAAGTGCAGGCAGCGGAAAGAGCATGCGGCAAACCAGTCCCACCCACCCTTTCCTTCAACCACTGTCTGTCTCACCTGCGACAGAGACTGTAATTCTCATATTGGACTGTTCAGTCACCTGAGAACTCACTTTTAGAGTGGAAGCAAGTCTTTCTCGATTTTGAGGGACTGCCTATGATGATGATGAGTTGAAGTATTGTAAAACGTTAACTATTTGGCAATAAATAAAATTTCTATTGTTGACCTGAATTAATGGCCTTTTTTATTTTTCACAGCCAAACACATTTAAGGTCACAAAGCATGACAGGGAACAGCCAAAGAAATACAAAGAGGAAACAACGTTAGCAATCCATTGGTTAATGGCACAGATCTATTTCCCATCTGTAGTGTATTTGCTTCATGGGTTCTTTGCTTAAGAATTTACAGCTACACATTTGCTGTAAGGAACTAGTTGGTTTATTAGCAAAGGTTTAACAATCACACTGAACCCTCCCAGTTCATCCACCCACACTACTTCCCTCTCATTCCCAAGTTATATACAAACACAGTAATAGAGTAGAGGGAGCAAGGCTTGAGTCTCCTCCCAGCAGCCCATGTATCTCTAAATATAGGTACGTACTATCTTTTCAATTCCAGAGATTGCAGAGGTTAAAACTCCAGTAAAAAAAGGTCATGCACATTGACATACAATGGCTAGAATCTGTTCAGTCACATTACCACTCGCTCAAACCCTCAATCTGGGAGCCCATAGCACGCTGCTCCACTTGCTCACTACTTACCATATCCAGAATCACCCAGGAACTATGCAGGAACACCTGCCAGAAAGTTTGGTCCTTTGCAATTCTAAATGTCCAACCGCAGAAAGATTTTGCTCATCTGTGACTTATCCTTCTCCTGGTGTCGCTATGAATAATACAAATCACTCACGTTTTCCCCAAGCCTGAGTTGTACCCAAGTCATTTTCACAGGAAATAGCCCATAGGTTTGCAGAAATTTGAAAGTGGAAAAAGTGAAAAAGCACTGAACAAATCCACAGCCTGTCTTCTCTTCCCCCTTTTAATGACCTCCATTTTAATGATCTCATTGTCCGACTCTTTTGCTGATAATTTAGCTCTACATTCGTGAACTTTGTCAGATTGCACCCTTCAATGGTAACAATCTCCAATTGTCTTGCACTAGGATCTCTGAACCACTCCTTCCTGACCTTCATGGCCTCCAATTGGGCAATAACAATCTTGTTTGTTTCAATTTTTCTCAGGCACAGTTTCTGCGCATCTCTCACAGGTCCAACTTACAGCTCCCTCTGACGGTGGCATCCTGAGTCCTAATTCATCTCGCAACGTGACTGACCTTATCATCGCCTCTGAGGTGTCTGCTGCGGCTCCGGCTTAGTGGGCAGCACACTCGCCTCTGAGTCAGAAGGTTGTGGTTCAGGTCGCACTCCAGGAACTTGAGTATTGCACTGTTGGAGGTGCCGTCTTTCGGATGAGACTTTAAACCGAGCTGTTAAACTGAGATCCCATGGCGCTATTTCGAAGAATAGGGATGTTATCCCCGGTGTCCTGCCCGATATTTATCCCTCAATCAACATAAAAACAGATCATCTGCTCATTATGACATTGCTGTTTGTGGGAGCTTGCTGTGCGCAAGTTGGCTGCTGCATTTCCCACATTAGAACAGCGACAACACTTCAAAAGTACTTAATTGGCTGTAAAGCGCTTTGAGATGTCCGGTGGTCGTAAAGGTGCTATATAAATCCAAGTCTTTCATTCTTTTTTCTTTCTAACCTCAAATGGAACTCCTATATCTCTTTTGTCAACTAAAGCCGCCTCCCAGATCTTGGTTTCCTATTTTGTGCCAAACACTACTTTTCTCCTCCACAACTCTTATTTATAAAGCAGAAGTTTGTTCAAGCCTTAAATACTGCCCCTACCTCTGGGGAGGATTATCTAGCACTAGTCTCACACTCCGAAACCAAGATTTTCTTGAGCAGGAGGGGATCCATCTCACACTTGGTCTCTAATGACTCTCTTGCACCATTGCAACCTTCCTTGCCTTTCCCTATTCTACATGACTGAGATTATAAGTTCTGAACTTTCATCTCTTGTTTTTTCAAAGCTCCAAATAAATTGTCCCTCACACTCTTTCTCCTCTCCATATCTTCCCTGTGAAATCAAGACTCGCTGCATAGCCTCCTTTCCCAGCTCCTTCTTCCCAGGAGCTTGGTTTGTTTATTCTTGAGATGTGGGCGTTGCAAGCCAGGCCAGCATTTATTGCCCATCCCTAGCTGCCCCTGAGAAGGTGGTTTAAGTCACTGAGGTCCAGCTCCAAACGAGAACTTCCTACCCCCCCAGCCAATTCCTCCTCGGATAATCTTCAAGCTTTTAAATCCAAGCTTGGCAGAATTTAATCAGCACTTCCTGATGAACCTAATCTCTTCTCCTCTTTTAAACTGGATGGTGCCAAGGGCTATGGGTCTTGGTCATTGACACAATAAAAGAAAAGGTCCAATGGCAGCATAAGTAGACAAAAGGAACTTACTATACCATGACTTTACTGAATTACAAAGTACAGCATACTCTACAAAGGATAACACATGGCTGTCACTGAGTTGTGCATAGCTGCTGATCAGTTACGCAACTGCAATCCAGCAGCAAATTGCGTCATCATCATAGGCAGTCCTTCGAAATCGAGGAAGACTTGCTTCCGCTCTAAAAGTGAGTTCTCAGGTGGCTGTACAGTCCAATACGGGAATTACAGTCTCTGTCACAGGTGGAACAGGCAGTGGTTGAAGGAAAGGGTGGATGGGGAGCCTGGTTTGCCGCACGCTCCTTCCGTTGCCTGCGCTTGATTTCTGCATGCTCTCGGCGACGAGACTCGAGATGCTCAGCGCCCTCCCGGATGCTCTTCCTCCACTTAGGGCGGTCTTGGGCCAGGGACTCCCAGGTGCTGGTGGGGATGTTGCACTTTATCAAGGAGGCTTTGAGGGTGTCCTTGACACGTTTCCTCTGCCCACCTGGGGCTGGCTTGCCATGTAGGAGTTCCGAGTAGAGAGCTTGCTTTGGGCGTCTCGTGTCGGGCATGCGAACAATGTGGACCGCCCAATGCAAATTGCAACACTGCCAGTGACTGTTAAGAGTAGCAATGAGTCACTCCTCTGACAGTGAGCATCACGGTGGTAATTTAACAGTGAGGTGCACAACTGGCATTGAGTGACAAGTTATAATCCAACGTCAGCTACATCCGTCTTTTGGATGAGACGTTAAACCGAGGCCTCGGCTGCCCTCTCAGCTGGACGTAAAAGATCCCCTGGCACTATTCCGAAGAAGATCAGGGGAGTTCTCCCCGGTGTCCTGGCCAATATTTATCCCTCAATCAACATCACTAAAAAAAAACAGATTATCTGCTCATTAACACGTTGCTGTTTGTGGGAGCTTGCTGTGCATAAAATGGCTGCTCCATTACAACAGTGACTACACTTCAAAATTATTTCAGTGGCTGTAAAGTGCTTTGGGACATCCTGAGGTCGTGAAGGGCGCTATATAAATGCGGGTTTTTTCCGACATAACTGTCAGTGAATTAGCAGACTGTAATTTAGCTGTGAGTTACATGGCTGGTGGTGCCTTACAAGGATGTAACTTAGTAGTGAGCTGCATAACTGGCATTGAGATATCAAGCTGCTATTCAGCCAGGAGTAGCAAGCCCAGCTGTAAGTTAGAGACTGTAAGTAATGAAGCAGTTCTGACAATGTTGCTAAATCCCAACCGTGAAGCTCAAGCTGTTTATCATTATCTGCAGAACCCAATGGCTGAATACAGCTGTAAATTCTCTGCCTGATACTTATTATTTTTTTCAGGATATATAGCGGATAGCTTGTCTTTTTCCACATTTTTTTTAATTTTAGTTATGAGAAAGTTGCATGAATGGACTGGCCTCTCAAATGATAGAACTGCAAGTTCTCAATTTCGCCTGGAAGGAAAGTCTGACTGCTCAATTATGGCAGCGCAGAATTTTGTCTATGTTTCAGTTTACGTCTGGAGAAAAGCACAAAGAAAAAAGCCAGTTAGCAGAAACACAGGACATGTCCCGCACAGGATATTTATTATCGGCTCTGAAATCCTCATCTTCAAATCTTTCCACGCCTCATTTCTCTCAGCCTCAGTAAGCCTTTCCATTCTAATGCCTCAGCATGGACTTTCCACCCATCTCACTCTGCAAGTCCCTCCTTCCCTCGCTGTGTTCCACCATTGGTGGCAAAGCCTTCAGCCACAAACCCTTCCCCTCTCTCCACCACACCCTGAAATTCTCTTCCCCGCCCTTTACCAGCTTGTTACCTCCTTATACATCTTCCAAAGCCTCCTCCAAAGCCAATTTCTCCCCTTCTTCTTGCTCAGGTTCCCTGATCCCCATTGTAAAGTGCTGTGGGATTGAGAAAAAAGGTGTTTTAAGAGTGTCAAATACACTGGGGAGTGGGTGGGGGGAGGGGCGGGGGAAACGGGTACAAAAAATTAAAGTGATACTTCAAGAAGAGTCTACAGGAGCGAAGGAGGAAGCAGAGATGGGCCACACAGGGCAATGGGATCTCTGGATGGAGTAACTCTAAATCAAACACACTTCCCAGTTTAGACACATGCATTAGGTGACACTTTATCTGAAATATAAAGAGATATGGTTAGTGGACAAAGATCCTCACTCAATATCATCTGCTGCCTCACTATTCATAAGCTGACGGTTGAAAGCTTCATCAGGAGCAAATGGAAAATTGGCGTGGGGATGGATTGTTGGAGAACCTGAAGGAGTTGCTGGGGTTGGCCACAAATTGCAATCGCGTTCGACAGATGGGTAACGCCAATCTCGTAGTCACCTTGCGACAGAAACTCCTCCCCAAGCTGGATCTCCTCCAGAAAAAAGGCCTGCATGCCCTCTGCATCCTTCTGGTCCGGGAGTCCAGAGATCCCATTGCCCTTTGTGGGCTGTCTCTGCATCCTCCTTCGCTCCTGCAGCCTCTTCTTGAAGTTGGGATCATTCCGTCGCTTCCTGTCGAAGTAAATGCAGTATCCGACAAAGAGGGCCCCGCAGATGCCCACCGCAATGGCACTTGTCTTCCCCATCATAGTTCAGTCTGCAGCCATGCCTCACACTTCCCTGAACGTCGTGTGGTTGGGCAGGCTGAGGCTGGTTGCAATGTAACAAAACTGATTGTGATGTCTAACCTGAAGACCTTCGTCGTCATGACAAATGCCACAGAAAAACCACAGGCAGCCTTTTTTCTTCAAACATCAAGTTGAGTGACGAATTAAATATTCGGAAATGAGAAGTAAGAAGGGAGGTCACAGGTCAACCAAAGGGGAACAGTCCTGCGGAATAACATGAAGCAGACAATGGAACTGAGTTTAAGAGACAATGGGGTAGAAATTGCGCCCCCCTGCCCCGCCCGATGTTTTTTTACCGCAGCTGCAATCAGGTTTTCTCTTGCGCGACATTAGTTTTTCTTTTGTTTTGATCCGGAAGTCGGTCATAATGGGGGCCAGAAACATAGAAACATAGAAACATAGAAAATAGGTGCAGAAGCAGGCCATTTGGCCGTTCCAGCCTGCACCACCATTCAATATGATCGTGGCTGATCATTCAACCTCAGTAACCCCCACCCCTGCCTTCTCTCCATAACTCCTGATCCCTTTAGCCGTAAGGACCACATCTAACTCCCTTTTGAATATGTCCAACGAACTGAAGTCAACAACTATCTGTGGCAGAGAATTCCACAGGTTCACAATTCTCTGGGTGAAAAAGTTTCTCCTCATCTTGGTCCTACATGGCTTACCCCTTACCCTTAAACTGTGACCCCTGGTTCTGGCTTTCCCCAACATCAGGAACATTCTTCCTGCATCTAACCTGTCCAATCCCGTCAGAATTTTATACGTTTCTATGAGATCCCCTCTCATTCTTCTAAATTCCAGTGAGTATAAGCCTAGCCGATCCAGTCTTTCCTCATATGTCAGTCCTGCCATCCCGGGAATCAGTCTGGTGAACCTTCGCTGCACTCCCTCAGATTAGGAAACGAAAACTGCACACAATACTCAAGGTGTGGTCTCACCAAGGCCCTGTACAACTGCAGCAAGACCTCTCTGCTCCTATACTCAAATCCCCTCGCTATGAAGGCCGGCATGCCATTTGCTTTGTTTACTGCCTGCTGTACCTGCATGTCTACCTTCAATGACTGATGAACCATGACACCCAGGTCTCGTCGCACCTCCTCTTTTACTAATCTGTCACCATTCAGATAATAATCTGCCTTCCTGTTTTTGCCACCAAAGTGGATAACCTCACACTTATCCAAATTATACTGCATCTGCCAGGCATTTGCCTACTCACCTAACCTGTCCAAGCCCCCCTGCAGCCTCTTAGCATCCTCCTCGCAGCTCACACCACCACCCAACTTAATGCCATCTGCAAAGTTGGGGGCAGTGCGGAGTGACTGCCACCATGACGTCACCACGGACTTCAAGGATCGAGCTTCCACGCTTGGAAAACTTCAGTCCAATGGGCACCCAAGAGGGGGTGGCACCCAAGAGGGGGTGCAAGGCTGTCTGTTGGCAGCCCGGCTGAACCCGGGAGTATATTTGTCGGGCCGACATGGTAGTCGGCCGACAAAAAAAACATGGCAGCAGCGGCAGTGTGCCCTCCCCTTTAATCAATCTTGACAATGGCAGTGAGGGATTCAAACTCATGTTTACCTTCATAAGAATTGACATATCCTGTAATATCTGCACCTGAAATGCAGGAACGCTAGAACTGGGTGAGTAGGGGAGGTTCAATCCTCAAACCGTTGGTTCCACCTCTCCTTCTTAGTGAAGAAGACCAAATGGTTTGGAGGAAATACCTTTCAACAAGAAGGATGAAACAACAAAGCAACCTTGCATCTGTTTGTCGGTAATAGGCCATTTCCTGTGAGGTACCTCTGTTGCTACCCAACCACCGGCAGTACGAACAGTTCCATTTTCTGAAGTTGCCGATTACTACAACTATCCAAAGACTGAGGGGAAAAAAAGGTGAACCAAAACAAATGATGGTCCCATTAGCTCACAAAGCCAAGACCACCAACCAGAACAAGGACAAGGTTAGAACAGACACCTGGAAGTATTTAGTTACAGAAAGGTTGATCAATGGCTTGAATGGGTTACTCCGAAGGATTGGCAAGGCCAGAAAACTGAACTCACTTAAGAAACGGCTGAAGGCAGTAAAAGGAAAAATTCCTTGTATTTATATAGGACGCGTTTATTTGTGTTGCAAAAATGGCCAACAGGCTCCACCCCTTATTTCTGATTGGTCCCCTTGGAGGATAAGCCACACCCTGAAATTTCACACCATTTATATACCATCTATACCACCTCACGATGCTTCCAAGTGCTTTAAGCCAATTAAATACTTTTGAAATGTAGTCACTGTTAACTGTAGGAAACGCAGCAGCCAATTTGCACACAGCAAGCTCCCACAAACTATAATGTGATAATGACCAGATCATCTGCTTTTAGGTGTTGAATGGGGGATAAATGTTGGTCAACACACCAGGGAGAACTCCCCTGTTCTTCTACAAATTGTGCCATGGGATCTTTTACTCCACTTGAGAAGGCAGATAGGGCTTCGGTTCAACATCTGAAAGACGGCACCTCAGACATTGCAGCACTCACTCCGTGCTGCACTGGTGTGTCAGCTTGGATTGCGTGCTCAAGTCCCTGGAGTGGGACTTGAACCCACCATCTTCTGACTCAGAGGTGCTACCCACTGAGCCACAGCTGACACCGATGTGATCATGTGAACACAGCAATTGCTGGCCTTTCACAGCAACGGAAGGTAGCTTCATGGATTTAACTCCCAGTTACCTTTCATTATATTTATTCACGGGATGTGGGCGTCGCTGGCATGGCCAGCATTTATTCACAGACCATTGCTAAAGGAGAACATTTTATTTTAACTCTTCAGTGATGAAATGATTGGGCTTTTGAAAATGTAACAGAACATAGACGTTGCATAGGCTAGGTTCCTGTGGGTGTAATGCCCAGTCAAAGCACACATTAATATTACTTCGCTGGGAAAGAGTCAGCAACTTGTGCATTTTGTTTAGAAAGTACAACAAGAAAGTTTGGTGGAGCATTACAGAAGAAGAAAGACTTGGATTTATATAGCGCCTTTCGCGACCACCGGAAGTCTCAAAGTGCTTTACAACCAATGAAGTGCTTTTGGAGTGTAGTCACTGTTGTAATATGGGAAAAACAAAACACTTGCACTTGCTTTATCACATCCTCAGGTGCCCCAAAGTTCCCCACGCCCACGGAGTTACTTTTTAGAGAGCAGTGATTATTTTTATGTCGGCAAAAGAAATGGAACAGTAGAGGAAGTATATCATAGACTTGATGGAACACAAGAGCAATCCAATTTTTCCAATTCAAATTGTAGTGTATAGTTCAGAAGCACGTCAATGTTTTAGGAATTTTAGGACAGATTCGTTGATCTGTTGAGAAGTGGGATTGAGGGTGAGAATAATAGATGGCATAGCACAGAAGCAGGCCATTTGGCCCATCGTGTCTATGCTGGCTCTTTGAAAAGTTTGCAAAGTTACCTCAGCATACGGACAATGGGTACTGACTTATTGTTGATCTAATACGGTCAAAATACGGGGCAAGGTTAACGGCAATTTGTGTAAATTGTCATTATAGCAACAGCAAAATGTTTTTTTTTCCGTTCATGGGATGTGGGCGTCGCTGACAAGGCCGGCATTTATTGCCCATCTCTAATTGCCCTCGAGAAGGTGGTAGTGAGCCACCTTCTTGAACCGCAGAGGGCAGTTAAGAGTCAACCACATTGCTGTGGGTCTGGAGTCACAGATAGGCCAGACCGGGTAAGGACGGCAGATTTCATTCCCTAAAGGACGTTAGTGAACTAGATGGGTTGTCATGACAATCTGGTAGTTTCATTGTCATCATTACCGATAGTAGCTTTTTATTCCAGATTTTTATTTCATTAACTGAATTTAAACTCCCCAGCTGCCGATGTGTCATTTGAACTCACATCTCCAGATCATTAGTCCAGGCATCTGGATTACTCGTCCCGTAACATAACCTACTAGGTCCGTGCAGCAGAGCAGGTCTCCGGTCGTCCTGGTTAATCCTTGCCACTGGACAAAGGCCTAGCTCTGTCAAGCCCGTGTGGTGGCTGGTGTGCAACGGTCACCACACGTTAAAAAAAATCCACACACAGGCATCTTCCACCCGCTCAATTGGAGTTCAGGACTGGAACATCGGGTCCTTCATTGAAACATCTGTGAACTCATGGAAGCAAATCATCCTCGTTTGAAGGACCGCCGATGATGAGTGGGTAGCACTCTTGCCTCTTAATCAGAAGGTTGTGGGTTCAAGTCCCACTCCAGGGACTTGAGCACATAAATCTAGGCTGACACTCCAGTGCAGTGCTGAGGGAGCGCTGGACTGTCAGTGTCATGTATTCAACCAGCATTGTAACCCATGTATAATCTGACCTAAGTTGTACACTGTGAGAACACTGACCACGAGGTGGTGAACTTGTGGGAGACATTCCTAACCTAGACCTTCGGATATAAAAGGGGAAGCTCCACCCACTTCCATCACTTGAGTGCTATGAAATAAAGGACAGGTCACAGACTGACCTTCTCTCAAGCATGGGCCTCGTGTGCATTTATACTGTATAGTAAGGACGTATCAGTCAGAGGTGCCATCTTTCGGTAGAGACATTAAACCAAGGTCCTGTCTGCTCCCTCAAGTGAATGCAAAAGATCCCGTGGCACTATTTCGAAGAAAAGCAGGGGAGCTATCCCCAGTGTCCTGGGGCCAATATTTATCGCTCAATCAACATAACAAAAAACAGATTATCTGGTCATTATCACGTTGCTGTTTGTGAGAGCTTGCTTGTGCGCAAATTGGCTGCTGCGATTCTTACATTACAACAGTGACTACACTACAAAAGTACTCCAGTGGCAGTAAAGTGCTTTGGGACGTCCGGTGGTGTGAAAGGTGCTATATAAATTCAAATCTTTCTTTCTATGAAATTGAAGAGAGAGAGTGAGGAGATAGAGAAGGAAAGCACTTCAGGATCAATGGAATAGTATTGGGTGATAGAGGGAACGGAATCAGGAAAAAAGGAGTACAGCCGGGGGGGGTGGGAGGAGGGAAACTGGCAAATTGTGAAGACTAATATCAGAAGAATTAGGGAATAGGGCTGGCTGGTGGCAAAAGGCCACGTGAAAGAGAGAGCGGATGATGGAAAAACACCAAAAAAATGAGAGAACTGCAGAGTGAAAGGAAAGGAGGTGAGTCAGAAGTAATGTTTTTTAAAACAGTAAAGAAAGCTCTCTACCCTTTACATGGCTGAGGGCGAGTTTAAAAAAAAACAACTGGGACAGGTAAAGACAGATGCCAATAAAGATAGGCACTGATCCAGGTTTGATTTTATTTTTCAGCAGCCAACGCATGTAAAAGGATTTGGTATAAATCCGTTACAATACAGGAAAAATGACTTGTATTTTTAGGAATTCTAGCTGCTTAATACAATGAAAGAAGGGCGGGGGAAGTTCACTAAAACATTGCACATCTTAATTTGCAGTCACTGCAGATTTCCATCTGCACACAGAGACTGGAAGCAATCTCATATTTAATGATCTCTCTAATCCTCTCATAATTGTGCTTGGTTAATTTAATTGTATTTTGCAGAGAAATTCTTCATTAAGAGAGTCCCACCTAGTGAGTGGCCTTTTCTGCTGTTTTTTTTTGTGCATACGATTCTGCCGAACACAGCCCTGCATATTGACATAACACTGGATGGAAAGGGGATACCACTTCAAATGTTTCATCGACAGCAAGTTTCTGTCATTTTAGGGATAGATCAGTGGTGGAGTTGGATTTGGTGTTGTGTTGAGGTTATGTTATGTTGTTAGGATTCCTAGCAGTCCAGCCTTGAATGCAGATTTATTATAGCTGAAAATAATTTACATGCTCACTGTGCTTAAACACTCCAGGGGGAGTTTTAACCCAGCCCTGCCTGGTGGCAAGGAGCGGGGACCTTTAAGACCTTACCACCCCATTCCCACTTGTTTTCTTCTTAGGTGGTCCCCCGGAGTCAAGGATGACTTGCTTCCACACTAAAATGTGTTCGAAGGTGACTGATGAGACCAATGTGGGATCACATGAATTTGCAGGATTTTGCGGAGGCAGCATCGGTGATACTTCTTCAGTGCTTTGAGGTGCCTGCTGTACATAGTCCATGTCTCTGAAGCATATAGGAGGGCGGGTATCACTACTGCTCTGTAGACCATGTTGTGCTTGGTGCTGGGTTTGAGATCCTGGTCTTCGAACACTCTTTTCCTCAGGTGGCCAAAGGCGGCACTGGCACACTGAAGGCGGTGTTGGACTTTGTCATCGATGTCTGCCCTTGCTGATAGTAGGCTCCCAAGGTATGGGAAGTGGTCCACATTGTCCAAGGTCTCATCGTGGATCTTGATAACCGGCGAGCAGTACTGTGTGGCAGGGGCAAGTCGGTAGAGGACCTTTGTCTCACTGATGTTTAATGTGTGGCCCAGACTCTTGTACGCGTCAGTGAAGCTGTCAGCGATGATTTGGAGTTCGGACTCCGAGTGTGCACAAATGCAAGCGTCATCTGCATATTGTAATTCAATGACAGAGGACCCATTCCCACCGGAATCCCGCTGCCCATCATTTTAACTGATTGCTGCAAGGCAGCTAAGGCACTTCTGGGAGCTTCAAAAAAAAATATATATCGGGATCAGAAAGAAAGGAAAAGAAAAGGAAAGAATGAAGAAAAGAAGGGAGATAGGAAGGAAGGACGGAGGGAAGACGAAAGAAAGATTTACATTTATATAGTGCTTTTCACAACTTCAGGATGGCCTCAAGCGCTTTACAGCCACATGTACACCCAATGTCACAAAGGACATCCTTTGTGACTGTGACAAAGGTAAACTATCCCTCCGCATCTTCCTTGACCTGTTTGCAGCCTTTGACACGGTTGACCATTCCACCCTCCTCCAACGCCTCTTCACTGTCGTTCAGCTGGGTGAGACTGCACTCGCCTGGTTCCATTTTTATCTATCTAATCGTAGCCAGAAAATCACCTGTAATGGCGTCACTTCCCGCTCCCGCATTGTTACCTCTGGTGTCCCCCAAGGAGCTATCCTTGGGCCCCTCCTATTTCTCATTTACATGTTGCCCCTTGGGTGGAGAGTCTGGTTTGCCGCACGCTCCTTCCGCTGCCTGCGCTTGTTTTCTGCACGCCCTCGGCGACGAGACTCGAGGTGCTCAGCGCCCTCCCGGATGCTCTTCCTTCGCTTAGGGTGATCTTGGGCCAGGGGTTCCCAGGTGCCGGTGGGGAAGCTGCACTTTATCAAGGAGGCTTTGAGGGTGTCCTTGAAACGTTTCCTCTGCCCACTGGGGCTCACTTGCCGTGTAGGAGCTCCGAGCAGAGCACTTGCTTTGGGAGTCTCGTGTCAGGCACGCGGATGATGTGGCCCGCCCAATGGAGCTGGTCGAGTGTGGTCAGTGTGTCGATGTTGGGGATGGTGGCCTGATCGGGAACACTGACATTGGTGCGTCTATCCTCCCAGTGGATTTGCAGGATCTTGCGGAGGCAGCGCTGATGGTACTTCTCCAGCATGTTGAGGTGTCTGCTGTATATGCTCCACTTCTCTGAGCCATATAGGAAGGCGGGTATCACTAGTGCCCTGTAGACCACAAGCTTGGTGCCAGATTTGGGGTCCTGCTCTTCAAACACTCCCCTCCTCAGGCGACCGAAGGCTGCGCTGGCGCACTGGAGACAGTGTTGGACCTCGCCATCAATGTCTGCCCTTTGCTGATAGTAGGCTCCCGAGGTATGGGAAATGGTCCATGTTGTCCAAGGCCGCGCTGTGGATTTTGATAACCGAGGGGCAGTGCTGTGAGGCGGGGTCAGGTTGGTGGAGGCACTTTATCTTACGGCTGTTTAACGTAAGGCCCATGCTTTCGTATGCCGCGGTGAAGGTGTTGACGATGGCTTGGAGTTCGGCCTCTGAATGTGCACAGGCGCAAGCATCGTCCACGTACTGTATTTCGATGACAGAGGATGGGACAACCTTGGATCTAGCCTGGAGGCGACGTAGATTGAACAGGTCCCTATTGGTTCCATAGTTTAGTTCCACACCAGCGGAGAGCTCGTTGACAGTGAGATGGTTCATTGTAGCAAGGAAGATCAAGAAGAGTGTTGGTGCGACAACACAGCCCTGCTTGACCCCGGTTCGGACCTCCTACATTACATCAGTCACTGCACTTTAAGGGTACTTCAATGTGAATCACTTTGGCATGTCCCAAAGGCGCTAAATAAATACAAGTTCATTTTTAGTCTTTTCTGCGGCCATCCCGTTGCTGAGGCGGCCAATGGTTAGTCAACCATCGAACTGAGATGGGAGCCCTCCCTCACCTCATTAGAACGCTGTGCTGGACCCGCGTCTACCCCAGGATCACGCCCAGTTCCGCACGTTTGGGGAAGCTGCCGAAATCCTGGCGCAGCTTTGTGGGGCAAAAGAACAGTGGCTCTCCGATCCTTTCTCTCTCCGCTGCAGTGGGGAACTGCACTTTCTTCCATGGGCCGAGGCAAGGATAATCTCCACGACTTGGCCAACTTGTGGACTTCTCATTTGGAGTGAGAGGAGGCACTCATTTTGCTTTTAAAATGTAACCTATTTTAAACTTCCTCACACTTAAAAATAAACCCAAGCTCCATCTGACTTAAATGGATTTTTGATCTGCCTCACTCCCTTTCATCATAAATCTCGCTAATGTTTCCCCAATGTTGTCAGCTCTGGCAGTGCGTTCACCAACTGGACCATCTCGGGAGCTAAATGGGAATTAATTGACACTGTAAATCTGACCTTATTACCTGTAATTAATGGATGGGAGGGGGAAGGAAAGATGAATCGAGCAATTACCTGAGCTATCAGCTTTGTCTCAGTGAAACTATACCCATTTGCGTGAAGGTTAGACTGACCCTGTGGAAAGTTGCCAATTTAATAGTTACGTATATTATATAAAGTACAGCAACGGTATTACATAATCACTTTTAGATGCTTTGTTTTAAAATATTTTCTGCTTCTATACTGAAGTTTAAGTGCCAACCTTCTGGTACCTGGTCCAAGCGTTAATTCCTTAAATGTTAGTCCAAAGAGCGAGTGCAGGTTAGCTGTTCTACCATGGGGGGTAACACAATCAAACCAAGTCCTACATAGGAGCACAGCTGGAGTACTGCGTACAGTTTTGGTCTCCTTACCTAAGGAAGGATATAATTGTCTACGAGGCAGTTCACTGAAGCTTCACTCGACTGATTCTTGGGATGGGGGTTGCCTTCGGGGAGAGATTGAGTAGACTAGGTCTATATTCCCTAGAGTTTAGAAGAATGAGAGGTGATCTCTTTTAAATATATAAAAATCTTACAGAGCTTGACAGGGTAGAATGTTTCCCCTGGCTGGGGAATCTAGAATGAGAAATCATAGTCTCAGAATAAGGGCTTGGCCATTTAAGACTGCAATGAGGTATACAGTACGGTAGCATGGTGGTTATGTTACTGGACTAGTAATCCAGCGAACTGAACTAATGATCCAGAGACGTGAGTTCAAATCCAACCACGGAAACTGGGAAATTTCAATTAATTAATTTAATAAATCAGGAATAAAAAGCTAGAATCAGTAATGGTGATCATGAAACTACCAGATTGTTATGTTGTTAAAAACCCATCTGATTCACTAATGTCCTTTAGGGAAGGAAATCTGCCGTCCTGATCTGGTCTGGCCTATATGTGACTCCAGACCCACAGCCATGTGATTGACTCTTAACTGCCCTCTGAAATAGCCCAGCAAGCCACTCAGTTGTGGGAAAATAGATTAAAGTGTAAGATGGTTGATGAGCAGTGGCGGACATTGAAGGAAATATTTCATAACTCTGAATAAAAATATATTCCAATGAGAAGGAAAGACTTTAAAAGAAGGGATAACCATCCTTGGCTAACTAAGGAAATAAAGGATGGTATCAAATTGAAAACAATGGCATACAAAGTGGCCAAGAGAATTGGGAAACTTTTAAAAACCAGTAAAGAACGATTAAAAAATAACAGAGAGCGAAGATAGATTATGAAAGTAAATAGCAAGAAATATAAAAACAGACAGTAAGAGTTTCTACAGGTATATAAAAAGGAAGAGAGTGGCTAAAGTAAATGTTGGTCCCTTGGAGGATGAGACTGGGGAATTAATATTGGGGAAATGGCAGAGACTTTGAACAAATATTTTGTATTGGTCTTCATGGTAGAAGACACTAAAAACATCCCAATAATAGATAATCAAGGGGCTATAGGGAGGGAGGAACTTAAAACAATCACTATCACTAAAGAGGAAGTACTCCGTAAAATAATGGGCCTAAAGGTGGACAAGTCCCTTGGACCTGATAGCTTGCATCCTAGGGTCTTAAAAGAAGTGGCTGCAGAGATATTGGATGCATTGGTTGTGATCTACCAAAATGCCCTGGATTCTGAGGAGGTCCCAGCGGATTGGAAAATCGCAAATGTAATGCCCCCATTTAAAAAAGGAGGCAGACAGAAAGCAGGAAACTATAGACCAGTTAGCCTAACATTTGTCATTGGGAAAATGCTGGAGTCCATTATTAAGGAAGCAGTAGCAGGACATTTGGAAAAGCATAATTCAATCAAGCAGAGTCAGCATGGTTTTATGAAAGGGAAATCATGCTTGACAAATTTGCTGGAGTTCTTCGAGGATGTAAAGAGCAGGGTGGATAAGGGGGAACCAGTGGATATGGTGTATTTGGATTTCTAGAAGGCATTCGATAAGGTGCCACATAAAAGGTTACTGCACAAGATAAAAGTTCACGGGATTGGTGGTAATATATTAGCATGGATAGAGGATTAGCTAACCAACAGAAAACAGAGAGTCGGGATAAATGGGTCAATTTCCAGTTGGCAAACAGTGACTAGTGGGGTGCCACAGGGATTGGTGCTGGGCCTCAACTATTTACAATCTATATTAATGATTTGGATGAAGGGACCGAGTGTAATGTAGCCAAGTTTGCTGATGATACAAAGATGTGTAGGAAAGCAAGTTGTGAGGACACAAAAAATCTGCAAAGGGATATAAACAGGCTAAGTGAGTGGGCAAACATTTGGCAGATGGAGTATAACGTGGGAAAATGTGAGGTTATCCACTTTGGCAGAAATAATAGAAAAACAACATAACTTAAATGGAAAAAAATTGGAACGTGCTGCAGTACAGAGAGACCTAGGGTCCGTGTGCATGAAACACAAAAAGTTAGTATCCAGGAACAGAAAGTAATCAGGAAGGCAAATGGAATGTTGGCCTTTCATCATTATCATCATAGATGGTCCCTTGAACGAGGATGACTTGCTTCCACAAGAGTTCACAGATGTTTCAATGAAGGACCCGATGTTCCAGTCCTGAACTCCAGTTGAGGGGGGTGGAAGATGCCTGTGCGTGGATTTTTTTAACGTGTGGTGACCGTTGCACATCAGCCACCACACGGGCTCGACAGAGCCTTTATCCAGTGGCAAGGGTTGAACCAGGACGACTGGAGACCTGCTCTGCTGCACGGACCTAGTGCGCACACATATCGCAGTCTGGGCAGGCCCTTGTTGTCCCTGGGCCCTCGGTTCTTCTGGGCCCCATACCCTCATTCGCCGCACCTTCACCCATGATGTTCCAGGGCCCGGCGCTCCAGCTCTATTTATAGCCCCCACCTGTGGTGGTGTTCTCACACAACAGTGTTGGCCTTTATTGCAAGGGGGATAGAGTATAAAAGCAGAGAAGTCCTGCTACAATGGTACAGGGTATTGGAGACCAAAACTGTACCCAGTATTCTAGGTGTGGCCTCACCAATACCCTGTACCATTGTAGCAGGACTTAAGGAAGGATATACTTGCATTGGAGGCTGTTCAGAGAAGATCCATTAGGTTGATTCTGGAGATGAGGGGATTGACTTATGATGATAGGTTGAGTAGGTTTGGCCTATACTCATTGGAGTTCAGAAGAATGAGAGGTGATCTTATTGAAACTTATAAGATAACGAGGGGGCTCGACAAGGTGGATGCAGAGAGGATATTTCCACTCATAGGGGAAACTAAAACTAGGGGACATAGTCTTAGAATAAGGGGCTGCCCAATTAAAACTGAGATGAAGAGAAATTTCTTATCTCAGAGGATTGTAAATCTATGGAATTCTCTGCCCCAGAGAGCTGTGGAGGCTGGGTCATTGAATATATTTAAAGCGGAGATAGACAGATTCTTGAGAGATAAAGGAGTAAAGGGTCATGGTGAGCGGGCACGAAAGGGAGCTGAGTCCATGATTAGATCAGCCATGATCTCATTGAATGGTGGAGCAGACTCGAGGGGCCATATGGCCTACTCCTGCTCCTATTTCTTATGATAATTAGGTTTGGGCAATAAAAAAAATGAGGAGAAATGTCTTCAATCAAAGCTTTGTTTGAATCTTTGGAATTCTCTGCTCCGGAGGGAAGTGGATGCTCAGCGGTTGAGTATATTCAAGACAGAGATTGATACATTTTTGGATACTAATGGAATTAAGGGATATGGGGATTGGGTGGGAAAGTGGAGTTGAGGTGGAAGATTAGCCATGACCCTATTGAATGGCGAAGCAAACTCGAGGGGCTGAATGGCCTACTCCTGCTCCTATTTCTTTTGTTCTTTTGAGATGCACTTACCAAATAAGCCTTAAGGGGAGCTTGCTCTAAATCCTTACTGTTTTTTTCCATCACAGTGCACACGTAGGAAGATGTTACAACCCAGTCTACCATTAAACAAGCTTGGTGGATTATTCTTCAAGTCACTTAAGATTTAATTCCTTACATGTCAAGGGAAAGAGTGCCTCGTTATAATCCTATTATGAGAGCTGTGCCGGTGCGTCAATTCCTGACGTGGAGTTCTTGCACTGAGATGGCAAGGGGTGAATGATGTTTACGGAGTGAAACCCAAACCCCTTTTTTAATCAACTGTCAAAAAAAAATTAACGCCATCGGTGCTGCCCTTTCCCGGAAATGTTTTTATTAAAATCAAACGTGAACAACCAAAAAAAAACCCCACTGAAACTGCACGAGGACAGTTACTTTAACTGTGTTGGCAGCAGTCACCGCCTTCAAAAAAATTGTGTTTTTTTTCAACACGTCTGCTAATTAGCTATAAAAACATTAGCTGTACAAGGATGGGGTAAAAAAAGGCTGTTTGACTGTCACGTGAGGAACAGCCAATTGAGTAATGAATCGTGTGTTTGCCTTCCTATTGGCGGTGGGAAGTCAGTGCGGTATCGCACCAAGTCCCGCTCACCCATCACCCCTGTGCTCGCTGACCTACATTGGCTCCCGGTTAAGCAACGCCTCGATTTCAAAATTTTCATCCTTCTTTACAAATCCATCCATGGCGTCGCCCCTCCCTATCTCTGTAATCTCCTCCAGCCCCACAACCCCCCCGAGATATCTGCGTTCCTCTAATTCTGCCCTCTTCAGCATCCCTGATTATAATCGCTCAACCATTGGTGGCCGTGCCTTCTGTTGCCTGGGCCCCGAGCTCTGGAACTCCCTGCCTAAACCTCTCTGCCTCTCTTTCCTCCTTCAAGACGCTCTTTAAAACCTACCTCTTTGACCAAGCTTTTGGTCACCTGTCCTAATTTCTGCTGATGTGGCAATTTAAAAAAATCTTATAACACTCCTGTGAAGCGCCTTGGGATGTCTCACTACGTTAAAGGCGCTATGTAAATACAAGTGTTGTTGTTGTTGAGGATGGACATGTCTGGTGACCAATGGCAGCAGTGTGGTGGGTGGGGGGTCGGGGCGAGGTGATGTGATGAAGCCCCCAGGAATCCAGTCAGCCAGAGTTGGTGACCCTCGCCTTGTGGGCGAGCTTCAGCACGGCACAATTGTTCCGTGTCTGAGTGGGAATGAACTGGAAGAACTGGTCACGGAGGCTTGGCAGAGCTGGGGAGAGAAGCCGGGGGCCGCTGTTACATGTAACCGCAGGGAGAGAGAGAGAGCGCCGTGGCTAATCTCTCTTTCCAGCTGCATGGTATCTGTACACATATTTCTATTAACATCGAGTCACGCAGACACTGGTCGGAGAAGCAGCATTTGTTTCTCTCGCTCTCCTGCTGTGCCCTCAATATATCCGGAAATATCTTGCAACGCGAAGCCCCAGTTGTCTCACACTACAAAACGTCCTTTGAGATGAGTGCGATTATTATTACCTTTGGTGCAGATTCAAAGAACGCATTTAGGCCCCACTGAGCCCAGAAAAGCCTCGTTGTTCCCAGCAGGACGTGGGGGACTGACTTAACGTATCTACCACAACAGTACAAAAAAAAGTCTTGTTTATTCAGTTGCTCAAGGCACTGGACAATTCTAATCCACAAAGGATGGCGTGAAAAAACAATAATGATAGGACGGCTTAGAAGAGATTGAGTGTACTTTTTGACAGTCTACATTTTAATGGGATATGGATTTATCTTGCTTCACTTGTGTTATTCTCTCTTTTGTAAAATTAAAATCTAAATCTCATTGTTACCCTGTGCAGTTGAAGTTGACACGCCTTAAAATCAAATCAGACACCCACTGCACCATGGCCACTGATCTGGGATGGGAAGTGGTGGTGGATGAGGAGGACGAGGAGTCCAGAATTAACACGGGATGCTGGAAGCATCCGAGGATGGTGATAGCACAGCCGGATGATCTTAGGATTGGATGTAGGGAATTAAATCGAAAGGGATTTGAGGAATAGGCCACAGCGAGGATAACATGGACATTGAGGGTTGAGAGGGAACAACTGATGGTGGAATGTGTGGCTGATCATCACCTGTGTAAGATAATGAGGGGGCTCGACAAGGTGGATGCAGAGAGGATATGTCCATTCATAGGGGAAACTAAAACTAGGGGACATAATCTTAGAATAAGGGGCCGCCCATTTAAAACTGAGACGAGGAGAAATTTCTTCTCTCAGAGGGTTGTAAATCTATGGAATCTCTGCCCCAGAGAGCTGTGGAGACTGGGTCATTGAATATATTTAAGGTGGAGGTAGACAGATTTTTGAGCGATAAGGGAGTAAGGGGTTATGGGAAGCGGGCGGGGAAGTGGAGCTGAGTCCATGATCAGATCAGTCATGATCTTATTGAATGGCGGAGCAGGCTCGAGGGCCCAAATGAGCTACTCCTATTTCTTATGTATCTGAATCTGGCAACAGCCAATGTATCTGGGAGATACCTGATCAGGACCTGGAACATATCCAAGACAATTGTGAGCTACCAAGCTTGGGAACGTGGCTTACATGTCCATGGGAACATGCTTGAAGTACATGGGAACATGCCTCGAGAGCATGTCTTACACGTGTATAGAAACATGCCTCAAGTACAGTCATGGCTCAGTGGGTAGCACACTCGCCTCTGAGTCTGAAGGTTGTGGGTTCAAGTCCCATTCCATGAGACTTGAGCACACAATTCTAGGCTGACACTCCAGTGCAGTACTGATGGAGCGCTGCACTGTCGGAGATGCCATTTTTTGGATGAGTAAACCGAGGCCCCGTCTGCTCTCTCAAGTGCATGTAAAATACAGAGGCAGTGCCACACTGTCAGAGAAGCCGTCTTTTGGATGAGATGTTAAACTAAGGTCCCGTCTGCTCTTTAAGGTGGACGTAAAAGATCCTATGGAACTATTTCGAAGAAGAGCAGTGGAGTTATCCCCAGTGTTCTGGCCAATATTTAACCCTCAATCAACATAACAAAAACAGATTGTCTGATCATTATCACATTGCTGTTTGTGGGAGCTTGCTGTGCACAAATTGGCTGCTGCATTTCCTACATTACAACAGCTTCATTAGCTGTAAAGCGCCTTGCAATGTCCTGAGGTCGTGAAAGCTGTTAACCTGGAAGGCTTTCTTCTTTACATGCCTTACATGTGTATGGAAACATAGCTCATTTGTGTCTGTTTGACCAGGCCTGGGAACATGGAATTTATTTGTCTGATTGCACCGGCAGGAGACTGACTGTTAAAGCAGAATATTAAACCAAGGCCCGAATATTGAAAAATGAGCATCAGCTAGACCCATGTTAATGGAAAACATGTACAAATGTTATGCTGTTAGAAAGAGATTAGACATGACCTGCTACAAAATACGGTTTCAAAACTATGTGTTGAGCCTGGTAATTAACAGGTCTTGTATATCCTGGTAGGCATGTTAGCTGTTTTGCATCACACTTATGGCAGATTTCCCAGAGTTAATGCTTTTGTGTCAGATGCATGGCTTTTGACATACTTCTACATTTGTATAATTTTCAGTCTCAGGCTCCTTTAAAATCAATTAATCAACAGGTGGGAACTAAAATTCTGCTGAAGTAGACACCTCACTGGTGGCAGTACACAGCGATCCACACAGAACCCATGTATTAGCTCGTCCAAATCTCTGCTGCCCGTGTTCGAACTCGCACCAAGTCTGCTCACCCATCGCCCCCCGCCTCCCCCCACTCCCCGCACTTCCCGCCATGCTCGCTGACCTACATTGGCACCCGGTCCGGCAACGCCTCAATTAAAAAATTCTCATCCTCCTTTTCAAATCCCTTCATGGCCTTGCCCCTCCCTATCTTTGTAACTTCCTCCAGCCTCACAACCCTCTGCGATCTCTGCGCTGCTCCAATTCTGACAACTGTACAGGGTATTGGTGAGGCCGCACCTGGAGTACTGCGTGCAGTTTTGGTCACCTTACTTAAGGAAGGATATACTAGCTTTGGAGGGGGTACAGAGACGATTCACTAGGCTGATTCCGGAGATGAGGGGGGTTACCTTATGATGATAGATTGAGTAGACTGGGTCTTTACTCGTTGGAGTTCAGAAGGATGAGGGGTGATCTTATAGAAACATTTAAAATAATGAAAGGGATAGACAAGATAGAGGCAAAGAGGTTGTTTCCACTGGTCGGGGAGACTAGAACTAGGGGGCACAGCCTCAAAATACGGGGGAGTCAATTTAAAACCGAGTTGAGAAGGAATTTCTTCTCCCAGAGGGTTGTGAATCTGTGGAATTCTCTGTCCAAGGAAGCAGTTGAGGCTAGCTCATTGAATGTATTCAAATCACAATTAGATAGATTTTTAACCAATAAGGGAATTAAGGGTTATGGGGAGTGGGCGGGTAAGTGGAGCTGAGTCCACGGCCAGATCAGCCATGATCTTGTTGAATGGCGGAGCAGGCTCGAGGGGCTAGATGGCCTACTCCTGTTCCTAATTCTTATGTTCTTATGTTCTTATGTTGCGCACCCCTCCTCCAATTCTGACCTCTAGCGCACCCCTGATTATAATTGCACCATCATTGGTGGCTGTGTGTTCAGCTGCCTCGGCCTTAAGCTCTGGAATTCCCTCCCTAAACCTCTCCACCTCGCTCTCCTCCTTTAAGGTGCTCCTTAAAATCCACCTCTTTTACCAAGTCAAGAGTTATCAACAATCCAAGAAAATTTGACAAGAGAATCTGTATAATTTGCATAAACAACCCGATTAAGATACGCAATATAAATTGGTCGACTTCACAGATTAATATGAGGTGATCAGTAGAAGAGTCAGCCCAATGAAGCAGCCAAGCATTTACAAAGTATGTAGAAATCATTTGCAAGTGCAAGAATCTCGAGTGGATGAAATTCAATACAGATAAGCGTTATACACACTGGAACCAAAAATGAAGTACATTATTTTCTTTTAACGTGGAAACATTCCTGTGCTTTAATCATGATTTAATTTCTCATGCTGTTGTGCAGTAACGGCACGTTTCAAATTATAACCCTTTTCGGCGTGACATGGAAACCTGCTCGATAAGACCAGAATATCAGAGCGGGATTTAAAATATGACAGCAAAGACTCCCCGCGGTACTTCAGCTGTAAATTCTGGGCGGCAGTCCAGCTTGGCTTTACTGACGGACTCTGAAACGTGGCCATGAGCCCCCTTTATTTTCTAATCCCGTGCAGGTCACGGGAGGTGAGGAAGGAGGCTCATGCGGCAGCTGAAATAGCGTAGACCGTTATGCGCCCTCTTGTCTGGTCTCCGAGCAGGATTAGTCGAGGCTAAGGGTCTGGTGGGCTGCCTGAGGAAGGGCATGTTGTGCAAGGGGACGGAGGGGGGCCCCGAGGGTAGGAATGGATTTCTGAATCAATTTGCATGTTGAAAACAGGAACATTACCAAAGTTCAGTGCCACTTGAGTCGCTTGCGCGCTACACAGGGGCGTGAACTTTCAGATTTCCGCATTTACATTTGTGTTTGACGGGATGCAGTCCCTGAAACTTAGCTTTAAATTTAAAAAGAACATTTATGCAGTATTGATATGCTGCCACAAGATGAAAGTAAAGAAAGAAAAGAAAAACTTGCATTTATATAGCGCCTTTCACAACCCCAGGCTGTTCCAAAGCGCTTTACAGCCAATGAAGTACATTTTGGAGTGAAGTCAAATGTTGTAATGTGGGCAACGTGGCAGTCAATGTGCACACAGCAAGCTCCCGCAAACAGCAATACAATAACGACTACTTTTGGGGGCATCCAAAACAGAGGAGGGCGCTCCAAAAGCCCTCATGGTTGACGGTGTCAAAGGTCTTTTTAAGATCGAAAAAGGCCATGTATAAGGGCTGGCGCTGCTCCCTGCATTTTTCCTGCAGTTGTCGTGCTGCAAAGATCATGTCCGTTGTTCCCCGTAGGGGACAAAATCTGCACTGCGACTCCGGGAGGAGCTCCTTGGCCACAGGGAGAAGACGGTTGAGGAGAACTCTAGCGACAACCATCCCAGTGGTTGATAGCAGGAAGTTTCCCTTGTAGTTGCCACAGTCGGATTTGTTCCCCTTTTTAAAAATGGACGTGATCACTGCATCTCTGAGATCCCCCGGCATGCTCTCCTCCCTCCAGATGAGAGGGATGAGGTCATGTATCCGCACCAACAGCGCCTCTCCGCCATATTGTAGCGCCTCAGAAGGAATTCCATCCGCACCCGTAGCCTTGTTATTCTTGAGCTGCTTTATGGTTTTGCCTACCTCGTGCAACGTGGGGTCTCACTGAGGTGGTGGCAGGTTGCATGCTGCGGGATGGAGTCGAGAACACTCGAGTCAAAGGCAGAGTCTCGATTGAGGAGATCTTCAAAGTGCTCCTTCCAGCGGGCCCTGACAGCCTCGGTGTCCTTGATGAGTGTTTCCCCATTCTGGGCTGGGGCCTTGACAGTTTGGACCGTAGGTGGCCTTCACTGCAGTAAATCTGCTTTTGTTACGTTGATTAAAGGAAAAATATTGACCCCAGGACACCAGGGATAACTCCCCTGCTCTTCTTCGCAAAAGTGCCATGGGATCTGACAGTCATCTGACCCCCTCAGTATTGAAAGTTGATGTCTCCTTGTACACAATTGGCAACTTCAGCAACTCTGATTGTTTGAGATTTTTTTTGATATTTCATATTTTCCTTAGTTATTGCGGCATGCTAAAATAATGGGTGCTAGATATTATTTCTTCCCTTCCCTCCACTCTCCCGCGCCCCCGACCCAGCCCTCAAAATCATTCAATGGTGCCAAAGTTAGGGGAGAGGCTGAGATCTATCTGGGAGTGTTAGTAGACTCAACACTTGACAGGTCCTGTCATTGCAGAGCACCTTTTGGCAAAGCAGACAGAACACCGAGCTATCGTCCCAAACCAATGGAGCACAGCTGCTTTTACATGGCGCCATCATCATCATCATAGGCAGTCCCTCGAAATCGAGGAAGACTTGCTTCCACTCAAAGTGAGTTCTCAGGTACATTGAACCAGACCTATGCGAGTTAGCATAGGCCTCCTCAATGCCTCCTTGATAAAGTGCAACATCCCCACCGACACCTGGGAATCGCTGGCCCAAGACTGCCCTAAGTGGAGGAAGAGCATCCGGGTGGGCGCTGAGCACCTCGAGTCTCATCGCCGAGAGCATGCAGAAATCAAGCGCAGGCAGTGGAAGGAGCGTGCGGCAAACCAGACTCCCCACCCACCCTTTCCTTCAACCACTGTCTGTCCCACCTGTGACAGGGACAGTAATTCCCGTATTGGAATGTTCAGTCACCTGAGAACTCACTGTTAGAGTGGAAGCAAGTGTTACATAAGAACATAAGAAACATAAGAATTAGGAACAGGAGTAGGCCATCTAGCCCCTCGAGCCTGCTCCGCCATTCAATAAGATCATGGCTGATCTGGCCATGGACTCAGCTAAACTTACCCGCCCGCTCCCCATAACCCTTAATTCCCTTAGTGGTTAAAAATCTATCTATCTGTGACTTGAATACATTCAATGAGCTAGCCTCAACTGCTTCCTTGGGCAGAGAATTTCACAGATTCACAACTCTCTGGGAGAAGAAATTCCTTCTCAACTCGGTTTTAAATTTGCTCCCCCATATTTTGAGGCTGTGCCCCCTAGTTCTAGTCTCCCCGACCAGTGGAAACAACCTTTCCGCCTCTATCTTGTCTATCCCTTTCATTATTTTAAACGTTTCTATAAGATCACCCCTCATCCTTCTGAACTCCAACGAGTAAAGACCCAGTCTACTCAATCTATCATCATAAGGTAACCCCCTCCGGAATCAGCCTAGTGAATCGTCTCTGTACCCCCTCCAAAGCCAGTATATCCTTCCTTAAGTAAGGTGACCAAAACTGCACGCAGTACTCCAGGTGCGGCCTTACCAATACCCTATACAGTTGCAGCAGGACCTCCCTGCTTTTGTACTCCATCCCTCTCGCAATGAAGGCCAACATTCCATTCGCCTTCCTGATTACCTGCTGCACTTGCAAACTAACTTTTTGGGATTCATGCACAAGGACCCCCAGGTCCCTCTGCACCTCAGCATGTTGTAATTTCTCACCATTCAAATAATATTTCCTTTTACTGTTTTTTTTCCCAAGGTGGATGACCTCACACTTTCCGACATTGTATTCCATCTGCCAAATCTTAGCCCATTCGCTTAACCTATCTAAATCTCTTTGCAGCCTCTCTGTGTCCTCTACACAACCCGCTTTCCCACTAATCTTTGTGTCATCTGCAAATTTTGTTACACTACACTCTGTCCCCTCTTCCAGGTCATCTATGTATATTGTAAACAGTTGTGGTCCCAGCACCGATCCCTGTGGCACACCACTAACCACCGATTTCCAACCTGAAAAGGACCCATTTATCCCAACTCTCTGCTTTCTGTTCGCCAGCCAATTCTCTATCCATGCTAATACATTTCCTCTGACTCCGCGTACCTCTATCTTCTACAGTAACCTTTTGTGTGGCACCTTATCGAATGCCTTTTGGAAATCTAAATACACCACATCCATCGGTATACCTCTATCCACCATGCTCGTTATATCCTCAAAGAATTCCAGTAAATTAGTTAAACATGATTTCCCCTTCATGAATCCATGCTGCGTCTGCTTGATTGCACTATTCCTATCTAGATGTCCCGCTATTTCTTCCTTAATGATAGTTTCAAGCATTTTCCCCACTACAGATGTTAAACTAACCGGCCTATAGTTACCTGCCTTTTGTCTGCCCCCTTTTTTAAACAGAGGCGTTACATTAGCTGCTTTCCAATCCGCTGGTACCTCCCCAGAATCCAGAGAATTTTGGTAGATTATAACGAATGCATCTGCTATAACTTCCGCCATCTCTTTTAATACCCTGGGATGCATTTCATCAGGACCAGTGTTCCTCAATTTGCCTATGATGATGAGGGTTGGACATATGCCTGGAGCCTCACCTTCCTCTCCAACTACCCAGCCCAATAAAGCAGCCTTTTCTTCATCCCCAATATTTTTATAATTAATAAATGGAAGTGTTCAAAGAAACTTAATATAACTCAACTTTTTTTTTAAACACCCCAATGATTTTTCTCCTGGGCTGTATCACAGGGACGTTATGAGTAGGCAGTCATATCCAGAAGATTAATCTTAAATTCTGAGACACTCCAGGACAATCCTGGATGGTTGATGGCCCGAATGTAAGTGCTGCCACTTCCTGGAGCCATGGCCCTCAGATAACCGGATGTCTGAGGGCCACTGCTGTGGCTCAGTGGGTAGCACCCTTGGCTATGAGTCAGAAGATTGTGAGTTTAAGTCATTCTCCAGAGACTTGAGCACATGAATCTAGGCTGACACTCCAGTGCAGTGCTGAGGATACTCCTGTGAATCGCCTTGGGATGTTTTACTATGTTAAAGGTGCTATATTGGAGGAGGATGCTGAGAGGCTACAGGGTGACTTGGACAGATTAAGTGAGTGGGCATGGCAGATGCAGTATAATGTAGATAAATGTGAGGTTATCCACTTTGGTGGCAAAAACAGGAAGGTAGAATATTATCTGAATGTTGATAGATTAGGAAAAGGGGAGGTGCAACGAGACCTGGGTGCCATGGTACATCAATCATTGAAAGTTGGCATGCAGGTACAGCAGGTGGTGAAGACGGCAAATGGCATGTTGGCCTTCATAGTGAGAGGATTTGAGTATAGGAGCAGGGAGGTCTTACTGCAGTTGTATAAGGCCTCGATGAGACTACACCTTGAATATTGTGTTCAGTTTTGGTCTCCTAATCTGAGGAAGGACATTCTTGCTATTGAGGGAGTGCAGCGAAGGTTCACCAGACTGATTCCTGGGATGGCAGGACTCACAAACGAAGAAAGACTGGATCGGCTAGGCTTATGTTCACTGGAATTTAGAAGAATGAGAGGGGATATCATAGCAATGTATAAAATTCTGACGGGATTGGACAGGTTAGATGCAGGAAGAATGTTTCCGATGTTGGGGAAGTCCAGAACCAGAGGTCACGGTCTAAGGATAAGGGGTAAGATATTTGGGACCAAGATAAGGAAAAACTTCTTCACTCAAAGAGTTGTGAACCTGTGGAATTCTTTACCGCAGAAAGTTGTTTAGGCCAGTTCATTAGATATATTCAAAAGGGAGTTAGATATGGCCCTTACAGCTAAAGGGATCAAGGGGTATGGAGAGAAAGCAGGAATGGGGTACTGAAGTTGCATGATCAGCCATGGTGATATTGAATGGCGGTGCAGGCTCGAAGGGCCGAATGGCCTACTCCTGTACCTATTTTTTTATGCTTCTATGTTTCTATTTAAATACAAGTTGTTGCTGTTGTTGAATAGAAAATAGTAAAAAGGCATAAGCAAGTAAAAGCAAAGTTCAGGACTGAGGTCAGGAAACATCTATTCTTATACAGAGTGATCAATGCCTGGAATGGGTTTCCGAGTGGGGTAGTGGAGGCAAATAAAAACTCTGGGATGCAGTCAGTTGGATGCTGTACTGGGGGAATTGTTGGATTCTATGCAAAGATGGGCTGAATGGCCTTCCTGGTCTGCACCTATCATTTTGAGAAAAAAAGGCACGAGTCGGATGCAGTAACTGAAAACCCACAGGTTAATTTCAGCGTGGAAACTGGAGAATGAGACACTATCCCAATGCGCTACTCCTGGTGTTGAGTAGTATTTAATGGACCTGTTTACATGGAGCATCAAACTCAATTTAATATGCTTTCATCTTAATTGCAGCTCTCTGTTTTGACAATCTGTTTACACTACTGGGCCCCAGTGCTGATACACAGAAGAAAATTTGATGGAAGGCCAGTAATGATGCATAAACAGCACCTTTGAGTGTCATGCATTGGCAAATACTAGCCTGCAACACGCAGAAGTTGCCGATCGTTCTGGTAACGGTTCCGAGAGGGAATTAAAAGCTGGAGTCGTTGCCCACCGCGAGCAGTGACACTGCCATTGCGGCAATAGCCACAGGAAAACCGAAGGAAGAGCAAAGGATTTTCCGTCAGAATTGTGGCTGTCAACTGTTCATTCACTCTGTCTGGGCCAAGGAAAGCGCCCCAAGAGGTGGTTTCCCTTTCCTGTACAAAGTAGCCAAAAATAACCGTGCCACTGCCTCAGCAAGAATCTCAGCTGAACGTGACTCCATCGTCACCTATTACACAGTGTCAGCTGTAGCTCAGTGAGCAGCACTCTCGCCTCTGAATCAGAGGATTGTGGGTTCAGAAGTCCCACTCCAGGGACTTGAGCACCAAAAAATCTAGGCTGACACTCCAGGACAGTACTGAGGGAGTGGTGCACTGCCGGAGCTGCATCTTTCAGATGAGATGTTAAACCGAGGCCCCATCTGCCCCCTCAGGTGGACATAAAAGATCCTATGACACTATTTCGAAGAAGAGCGGGGGAGTTATTCCCAGTGTATTGAGACAATATTTATCCCTCAATCAACATAACAAAAAAGAAGATTACCTGGTCATTATCATATTGCTGTGTGTGGGAGCTTGCTGTGCGCAAGTTGGCTGCTGCGTTTCCTCCATTCATCATCATCATCATCATAGGCAGTCCCTCGGAATCGAGGAAGACTGGCTTCCACTCTAAAAGTGAGTCCTTAGGTGGCTGAACAGTCCAATACGAGAACCACAGACTCTGTCACAGGTGGGACAGACAGTCGTTGAAAGGGTGGGCGGGGGAGTTTGGTTTGCCGCATGTTCCTTCCGCTGCCTGCGCTTGGTTTCTGCATGCTCTCGGCGATGAGACTCGAGGTGCTCAGAGCCCTCCCGGATGCACTTCTTCCACTTCGGGCGATCTTTGGCCAGGGACTCCCAGATGTCAGTGGGGATGTTGTACTTTATCAGGGAGGCTTTGAGGGTGTCCTTGAAACGTTTCCTCTGCCCACCTTTGGCTCGTTTGCCGTGAAGGAGTTCCGAGTGGAGCGCTTGCTTTTGGAGTCTCGTGTCTGCCATGCGAACGATGTGGCCTGCCCAGCGGAGCTGATCAAGTGTGGTCAATGCTTCAATGCATTACAACAGTGACTACGCTCCAAAAGTACTTCATTGGCTGTAAAGTGCTTTGAAGACGTCCGGTGGTTGTGAAAGGCACAATATAAATACAAGTCTTTCTTTATGCAGCCCAGCAGGGAGTACTGGATCATGATCAGGAGCTGTGTATTTACCCATTGCCATGTTTTCTCATTTTTTGAATTCTTTTTTTATAGAAAGGTTTTGAAAGAAAGCATTCCTTTTAATGTTGGACTAATGAAGCTTTTTTCTTTAAAAAAAAGTTCACTCAAAGGGTTGTGAATCTTTGGAATTCTCTACCCCAGAGAGTTGTGGAGTATATTCAAGGCTGAGATAGATACATTTTCCGATATTAAAGGGAAACAAGGGATATGGGGATAGTGCAGAAAAGTGGAGTTGAGGTCAAAGATCAGCCATGATCTTATTGAATGGCAGAGCAGTTTCGAGGGGTCGTATGGGTTACCTCCTGCTCCTAATTCTTATGTTCTGATGAAAATTATTATAGGAACATGTTGATTCTCTGCCATTTTTACTGTGAACGCACAGAATTTGTTTTTATTAATTGAGCTAGAAACCAAATCATTTTTGGGCCTGACAAACATACAGAAAACCCAGAAAAGATCAGCTGGCCCATCAAGCCAGTGCCAACCCAGACATGATGAAGCCTTTCGTGCACCATCAGCCCCACTTCCCCCACATCCCCAGTCACGTAATCTCCTGCGAAAGATAAATAAACGTAAAATAAAAAATCTCTGGGAAATTCCTCTGGGAGCGTTGCAGACGACCAAGCTCACTCCAGGTGATGGACAAGAGCTGATATCAACAATTGCAGCAATCGCTCCCCTAGCTTCTATAACCTGAGTTCTATAACAATCCTTGGCTGTCAGTAAATTCACCGTGCTTTCTTCCGAAGGACTGCAGGGAACCCATACTCAGCACTAATCTATTCCAGAGGCCGATGGTTCCCTGTGGAATGAACTACTTCCTGCCATCGAGCCTAACACTTTGAAATCGCTTTGTGCGAATATTAGTGCAATAAAATTCAGTATGTCCACTCGCTCGGCGCAGGCATCAATCCATTTAAATAAACGTGTCCTTAAAGAAAAAGGGTGGGAATAACAATTCTACAGCCCCCTGGACATCTAGGGACTTACAGGGGATGATAAAGAAAAAAAGGGAAGCTTATGTCATATACCGATGGCTAAATACTGTAGAATCTTTGGAGGAATATAGAAAGTTCAGAGGTAAAATTAAAAAGGATATTAGGAATACTAAGAGAGAGCATGAAAAATTCTTGGCAAGTAAAATTAAGGAAAACCCAAAGATGTTCTATAAATATATTAAGAGCAAGAGGATAATTAAAGAAAGGGTGGGGCCTATTAGGGACCATTAGATTAGAGGCAGAGGAAACGTTTCAAAGACACCCTCAAAGCCATCTTGATAAAGTGCAACATCCCCACCGACACCTGAGAGTCCCTGGCAAAGACCGCCCTACGTGGAGGAAGAGCTGAGCACCTCAAGTCTCGTCGCCGAGAGCATGCAGAAAACAAGTGCAGGCAGTGGAAGAAGCGTGCAGCAAACCAGACTTCCCACCCACTCTTTCCTCCAACGACTGTCTGTCCCACCTGCGACAGAAATTGTAATTCCCATATGGGACTGTTCAGTCACCTGAGAACTCACTTTTAGAGTGGAAGCAAGTCTTCCTCGATTTCGAGGGACTGCCTATGATGATGATCAGGGTAATCTTTGTGTGGAAGCAGAAGATGTTGATATGGTTCTTAATGAATACTTTGCATCTGTTTTTACAAAGGAAACGGGTAATGCAGATACTGCTATCGAGGAGGAGTGTGAAATTCTGGATGAAATAAACATAGTGAAAAAGGAGGTATTAAGGGGTTTAGCAGCTTTGAAAGTGGCTAAGTCCCCAGGCCCGGATGAAATGCATACCAGGCTGTTGAGCGAAGCAAAAGAGGAAATAGCAGAGGCCTTGACCATGATTTTACAGTCCTCTTTGGATTTGGGCATGGTGCCAGAGGATTGGAGGACTGCTAATGTGGTACCCTTGTTTAAGAAGGGAGAAAGGGGTAGGCCGAGTAATTACAGGCCTGTCAGCCCAACCTCAGTGGTGGGAAAATTATTGGAAAAAATCCTGATCGGCAGGCTAAATCTACATTTAGGGACAGTCAGCACGGATTTATTAGGGAAGATTGTGTTTGACTAACCTGATTGAATTTTTTGAGGAGGTAACCAGGAGGGTTGATAAGAGTAATGCGTACGATGTAGTATATATGGACTTCAGCAAAACTTTTGGTAAGGTCCCACACGGTAGACTGATCATGAAGGTAAAAGCCCACGGGATACAGGGCAAAGTGGCAAGTTGGATCCAAAATTGGCTTGGAGGTAGAAAGCAAAGGGTAATGATTGATGGATGTTTTTGTGACTGGAAGGATGTTTCCAGTGGGGTTCTGCAGGGCTCAGTACGGGGTCCTTTGCTTTTTGTGGTATATATCAACGATTTAGATTTGAATATAGGGAGTATGATTAAGAAGTTTGCAGGTGACACAAAAATTGGCTGTGTGGTTGATAATGAAGAAGAAAGTCATGGACTGTAGGAGGATATCAATCTACTGGTCAGGTGGGCAGAACAGTGGCAAATGGAATATAATTCGGAGAAGTTTGAGGTAATGCACTTGGAGAGGGCTAATAAGGAAAGGGTATACACATTAAACAGTAGGCCACTTAAAAGTGTAGATGAACAAAGGGACCTTGGAGTACTTGTCGACAGATCACTGAAAGTAGCAGGCCATGTGGATAAGTTGGTTAAGAAGGCATACGGAATGCTTGCCTTTCATGGCCGAGGCATAGAATATAAGAGCAGGGAAGTTATGCTTAAATTGTATAATACTCTGGTTAGGCCACAGCTGGAATACTGCGTGCAGTTTTGGTCGCCGTATTATAGGAAGGACATGATTGCACTAGAGAGGGTGCAGAGGAGATTTACGAGGATGCTGCCTGGAATAGAGAATCTTAGTTAAGAGGACAGATTGGATAGGTTGGGTTTGTTCTCAATGGAACAGAGGAGGCTGAGGTGAGACCTCATTGAGAGGAATAGAATTTTGAGGGGCCTGGATATAGTGGATAGCAAGGATCTATTTCCCTTGGTGGATGGGTCAATTACGAGGGGGCATAGTTTTAAGGTGGTTGGTGGAATGTTCAGAGGGGATTTTAGGGGAGGCTTCTTCATGCAGAGGGTTGTGGGGGTCTGGAACTCACTGCCTGAAGGGTGCTGGATGCAGAAACCCTTATCACATTTAAAAGGTGCTTGGATGGGCACTTGAAGTGCCGTAACCTGCAGGATTACGGACCTAGTGCTGGTAAGTGGGATTATACTGGATAACCTCTTGTTGGCTGGCGCAGATACGATGGTAAGTATTGCAGGGAATCGAATATGGCCAGGGTGATCTCCTGGACTAGTTTTGATTGCCTGGATGGGTCAGGGAGGAATTTTCCCAGATTTTTTTCCCTCCAATTAGCCTGGCTTTTTTGTCTGTTTTTTTGCCTCTCCCAGGAGGTGGCTCTGGTTGGGTTGGAGTGTGGATTGCTGCGGTGCAAGGGGGTGTCGCGGTTGTGTAGGGCGGACTGGTTGGGCCGGATGCTCTTTGCCTTTCCGCTATTGTTCATTGTTCATGGGTTTGTGTGTGGCCTTCGGGGCTGCTGGCCGGGGGCCATGTGGCTGTTTGTCGGCCGGCGCGGACACGATGGGCCGAGGTGGCCTCCTTCTGCGCTGTGTTTCTGTGTAAAGGGGTTGGCACCTCAGTTAAAACAGATGAAGGAGGCTCGTGCGACTGTAGAGTGCAATTTCAAGGTCTTTGATTTTCGCCAACCTGTTTATTCCACACCTGCTTTGAGTTTGGTAAAAATGAGTTGCAGCTTGTCTCACTGGAGTGAAGAGAAAACGTGACACGGGCATGAAGCAAAGTGTCGGCTTTCCTGGAGTGTGCTACTGTGAGCTTAACTGCCTGCAATTATAACCTGTTTCATGCTGATATTACTGATCACACACTGTCAAAAAGGGTCCAGCATGAATTTTACTTGGCTTATCCCCGATAGGAATCAGGGGATAATATTTCAAACGCAACTTTTTATTTCCATCCAATTCATTCTTCTAACTTCCTTTTTCATTTTCCCCTCTCTTTCCCTTCCCACCTTTTCCTCTCTTTCCTTTCCAGTTCTTCCTTTTTTCCTTTCCATTTTTCCCTCTTTACCTTTGCAGTTCCCCCTTTCTTTTACTTTCTATTTTTCCCTCCTTTCTTTCTATTTTCTCCTCTCTCTTTCTTTCCATTTTTCTCTCTCTTTCCCTTTCCACTTTTTCCTCTCTTTACCTTTGCAGTGTTTCCTCTTTTCTGTTCCATTTCCCTCTCTTTACCTTTCCATTTCCCCCTCTTTAACTTTCCATGCTGAGGTACAGTTCTATGTGAATTGACAGCGTTCTGTCATCTCACCCACCCTTCACCCCTGAGCCCAGACGCTGAGTTTTGTTAGACTATTCCAGCCCGGAGACATCGCAGGCAGTCATGCCTGATCCTGTCCGCAATTGATGTGCATTTGATGTGCATATTACAGCAGGAATCACTGGATAGTAATTAAGAATAGATGTTTCCCTTTCCTCACTAATTGCGACATACGCCTCAGCCCGACCTGCCACCTTTGCTAAAATTTGTTAGTTCAACATAGGTTTGAAATGTAACCCTTTGTGTCTGCTCAGTTCCACGCTAGAAAGAGGAAGAATTTGTATTTATAGTGTCTTTCACAACCGCAGGATGCCCCAAAGCACTTTACAGCCAATGAAGTACTTTTGAAGTCCAGTCACTATTGAAGTGCAGTTGCATTCACGCGCATATCCTTAGTAGGAGCTCTTAATCTGAACTTCTTAAACATTAATTTTAATGGTTTCATCATTGTAAGTGCTGCCTCAGGGTGCATTTACAAAAAAATATCAGACTGTCTATATGTGTATAATTCAAGCACACCTACTATAATGTACCTCACAGAGCAGCGTGAATCACACACAACAGAAGGATTCAGAAAGAGATGGTAATGTACCTCACAGATACCCACCATTATGCTACACATTGATATATCAACATTCGTCACACAGCTACGCCAATGTACATCACATAAGTACGTCAATGTACATCACACAGATATGGCAAGATGCTTCACACAGGCACACTAATGTATATCACACAAGTCCATGAATATACATCACACAGGCATGAGTGTACATCACACACATATCGATGTACTTTGCATACTGTTACCAACATGTGTCAGCCATGGCTTAGTGGGTAGCACTCTCGCCTTGGTGTCAGAAGGTTGGGGGTTCGAGTCCCACTGCATAGGACTTGAGCACAAAAATCTAGGCTGACACTCCCAGTGCAGTGCTGAGGGAGTGCTGCACTGCTTCAGGTGAGACATTAAACTGAGGCCTTGTCTGCTCTCTCAGGCAGACGTAAAAAATCCCATGGCACTATTTCGAAGAAGAGCAGGAGATGCTGTGGCCAATATTTATTCCTCAATCAACATAACAAAAACAGATTATCTGGTCATTATCACATTGCTGTTTGTGGGAGCAAAATGGCTGCCGTGTTTCCCACATTACAACAGTGATGACACTCCAAAGTGCTTCATTGGCTGTAAAGCGCTTTGAGACGTCCGGTGGTCATGAAAGGCGCTATATAAATCCAAGTCTTTCTTTCTTTACATGTACATCCATTACTAAACATAAAACCCATTATGCTTCTCAAGAACTACTATTAATATGGCATATGTGCTTTTTCCAGCTTGGAGGTTGTGTTATCTCCTGGCAGTGTGCAGGGAACAGCTCTCCCCAGTAGAAAGGCTTCAGCTTGAATGTTCACTGATGTCATTTACATTACATAAATGCTCCCAGTGCAAGGCTATCTTTTTACTCTCCTTCGTTCTTCCCTGCCTGCTTCCGCCCCTTCTCTCCCGACGGCCCCACAGACATGGGATGCCCTGTGGAACCCCATCCAAATGCCTCTTATTCACATAAGAACATAAGAAACAGGAGCAGAAGTTGGCCATACGGCCCCTCGAGCTCGCTCCGCCATTCAATGAGATCATGGCTGATCTTCGACCTCAACTCTACTTTCCCGAGGCCAGAAGAGGCGAGGGCCCGGGGCAGCCCACACTGCAATGTGTGTGTGCACTAGGTCCGTGCAGCAGAGCTGATCTCCAGTCATCTTGGTTAATCCTTGCTACTGGACCAAGACCGAGCTCTGTCAAGCCCGTGTGGTGGCTGGTGTGCAATGGCCACCACACGTTAAAAAAATCCACGCACAGGCATCTTCCACCCTTCAACATGTAGTTCAGGACTGGAATATTAGGTCCTTCATTGAAACACCTGTGAACTCATCCATTTTTGGCGTGGAATCAAGTCACCCTCGCTACGAGGGGCCGCCTATGATGATGGATGATGACTTTCCCGCCATATCCCCATATCCCTTGATTCTCCTAGGGGCCGAAATTGCTCCCCTCCTTAAGGTCCATTACCGCCTCTAAGAGATGGTAATGGGGCAGTAAGGCCTTTCTGACTGGGGGCAAGTGGATGGCCCGACCTATCAGAAATTGCCCCCTGGCCGGGAGCGGCAGAAACAGGTTTCCGCCCCGCCCATGTTCCCACCCCGTCTGGCACACACTAACCCCTTACCGCACGGCGGCAACCCACCTCCACCCTGCAGCCACCCGAAACACTGCCCCGATGGAATCGCACACCAAAAGAGGGCGAAATGTCTCTATTCTCTGCCCCAAGGATTCGGGCGGAGAATAATCGTATAATTCAACTTATCTGCCATGTTTGGGGCAAAGGGAAATGTTTCCCCCCTACTGTCCAAAAGTCTAGTGATCTCAGCCTTGAATATACTCAACGACTGAGCCTCCACAGTCCTCTGGGGTAGAGAATTCCAAAGATTTACAACACACTGAGTGAAGAAATTTCTCCTCATCTCAGTCTTAAATGGCTGACCCCTTATCCTGAGACTGTGCCCCCTGATTCTATACTCTCCCACATCTACCCTGTCAAGCCCTCTCAGAATTTTAAATGTTTCAATGAGATCACCTCTCATTCTTCTGAACTCCAGAGAATATACGCCCATTCTAGCCAATTTCTCCTCATAGGACAACTCTCTCAGCCAAGTATCAATCTCATCATCATCATCATCATAGGCAGTCCCTCGGAATCGAGGAAGACTTGCTTCCACTCCTGAAGTGAGTTCTTTGGTGGCTGAACAGTCCAATACAAGAGCCACAGACTCTGTCACAGGTGGGACAGATATTCGCCGAAGGAAGGGGTGTGTGGGACTTGTTTGCCGCACACTCATTCGCTGCCTGCGCTTGACCTTTTCATGCTCTCGCCGTTGAGATTCGAAGAGTTCCACGCCCTCCCGGATGCACTTTCTCCACCTAGGGCGGTCTTTGGCCAAGGACTCCCAGGTGTCAGTGGTGATGTCGCACTTTATCAAGGAGGCTTTGAGGGTGTCCTTGTAACGTTTCCACTGCCCACCTTTGGCTCGTTTGCTGTGAAGGAGCTCCGCATAAAGCAATTGCTTAGGGAGTCTCGTATCTGGCATGCGAACTATGTGGCCTGCCCAGCGAAGCTGGTCGAGTATGGTCAGTGCTTCAAAGCTGGAGATGTTAGCCTGGGCGAGAACACTGATGTTGGTGCGCCTGTCCTCCCAGGGGATTTGCAGGATCTTGCGGAGGCATTGTTGGTGATATATCTCCAGCAACTTGAGGTGTCTTCTGTACATCGTCCATGCCTCTGATCCATACAGGAGGACGGGTATTACTACAGCCTTGTAGACCATGAGCTTGGTGGTAGATTTGAGGGCCTGGTCTTCGAACACTCTTTTCCTCAGGCGGCCGAAGGTTGCACTGGCGCACTGGAGACGGTGTTGAATCTCCGCATCAATGTCTGCTCTTGTTGATAAGAGGCTCCCGAGGTATGGGAAATGGTCCACGTTGTTGAGGGCCGCGCCGTGAATCTTGATGACTTGGGTGGCAGTGCTGTGCGGCGAGGACAGGCTGGTGGAGGACCTTTGTCTTACAGATGTTAAACATAAGGCCCATGCTTTCATATGCCTCGGTGAATACATCGACTATAATCAAGTGAACATATGAGTGGCAGCAGGCCATTCTACTGTGCTGGGTATCACGACCGAGACCAGTGCTCTTCTTTTTCCAGCAGATATCGGCAGATTGTGATCAGCAGCAGGGAATCCGGCTGATTTTCGCTTGCCGCAAATCAGGATTGCTGAGGCTGACTGTCCAACCCCACACTGCGTTCCTGGCACATCTCAGCGAACTCAGAAAGTACCGAGAATTGCCCCAGGAAGCCGCTTGTTCTATACGCTCCAGCTTACTCACTGGATAAAACCCATAGGAGGTTGGGTCTGAATTATGATGGGTTTGGAGAAGAGTAGTTTGGGAGAAGCCATTTCCACTGGCCAGAGGGTCAATTACCAGAGGGCACAGATTTAAAATAATTGACAAATGAACTAGAATTTTAAAAATATCTACCGAATGTGGCCAACAGAGGCCCGTCTGACTCATTTTTTGATTGAGCCTCGCGGCCGTCTAGCGCTCCTGCCCAAAACAGGATTATCGAAATATTCAAATTGGGGTCCTTTGCCGGTTGTCGGACTCCGCCGCAATTTTCAGGCGCAAGTGGCCTGCGAATACGTGCTCCTCCTGCCCCCACAAGAAATAGTCCCACCCACCGCTGACCGATTAGTGCCCCTCGACTGAAACTCTCTCCCACCACTACTGCAACGTCCAACTTTCAGCACGGCTCCGTACAAGAGCTGCCCGATTTCCCCATGCCCCCCCGCCGCCCCGCCCATCGGCAAGTCAGTGCTGGCTGATCCAATCGCAATGGACCGGTGCGGGTCTCCCCTGCGTGTGATCGGGCAGGCGGTGAGATCGCTCAGCTCGGTGCCCGTCTGATGTGGGCGATAATGGGACATCATCGAAGTCCCAGCATCTCCAGAGGCAGAGGCGACCCCTCATTTACAGCCGCTAAAGTCAGGATTGCCGGCTGCTGGACCAGTGTGGCTCAGTTGTGGCATCGGCTCGGGTCAGAGGGCAGCGCTCTCGCCTCTCTTTTGCCTCTGGGTCAGAGGGTTGTGGATGTAAGCCCGACACTGGGACTTGAGCGGACAGTCTAGGCTGACCCTTCAATGTAATACCCGGAGGTAGGCTCCCAGATTACCTGGCCATTTATCTCATTGCTGTGCAAATTGGCTGCTGCCTTTCCCTACATTACAAGATCCCCATGGCACGATTTGAAGAAGAGCAGGAGAGTTCTGGCCAATGCTTACCCCTCAAGCAACATCGGATTATGTGGTCATTTATCTCATAGTTTCAGGGACCTTGCTGCGTGCAAATTGGCTGCGACGCTGCTCGACATTGCAATAGTGACTGCACTTTAAAAGTACGTAATTGGCTGTAAAACATCTTGGGATGTCCTGAGATTATGAAAGGCGTTATATAAATGCAAGTTCTTCCTATCGGAGCAGAGAAAACTATGAGGAGATTTAATAGAGGTTTTTAAAATTATAACAAGTTTTGGTCGGTGTGTTTGGAAAAAGTCTGTCCCTTGGATGGGGTGTCAGTGATGAGAGGGACATCAATTTAAAACTAAGAGTGAGGAGAAAGGTTAGCAGAAATGTATTTCCACAGAGATCTGTTGGAACATGGAATACAGGCAACAGGGAATGTGCTATGTCTGTAATGTACTTATGAATGACTCCACGAGGCAATGTGTTGTACTCAAACTGTAGTGACCTTGGTCCTTTATTCGTAACTCCAGAGTGAGGCACAAGCAGGGTGGGCAGCCTTTTATACTGGACCCTGCACACCTATGCAGGTGACCCTCAGGTCTCCCACCGCAGTGCCCTCTGGTGGACAGCCTCTGCCACAGGGGCAGGAAACCCTGGTCTCCACCAGTTGCACCCTCTAGTGGTGCCAGCATAGGATATACACAGTGTAAACCTTATTGATAATACATCAGGTAACAAGTCTCCATCTTATGCAACTATACAGTGACTACACAGAGAGTATATCTATAGTCTGCATGTATAACAGAATGGTTGAGGGAAAAACCACAACATCTTTTGAAGGAAAAATGGATAAATATTTGAAGCGGATGTAGATATAGAGGTGAGGAGGGTGTTGGGGGGGGGGTGGGGCGGAGAGCGGGGTAGTAGGATCATGTTTGGATTGTTTTAGAAAGAGCTAGCACAGGCTCTTTGGACTGAATGGACTTCTCCTGTGCTGTACACCTCTATGTTTCTGTGGTTGGCATTTTGGAAGAATGAGATCAAAAAAGGCATCTTTCGGAACAAGGGGGCGTAAACTTAAAATTAGAGCCAGGCCGTTCAGGGGTGATGTCAGGAAGCACTTCTCCACACAAAGGGTGCTGGGAATCTGGAACTCTCTCCCCCAAAAAGCTGTTGAGGCTGGAGGCCAACTGAATATTTCAAAAGTGAGATTGATAAAAAATTTTTTTAGGCAAGGGTATTAATGGATATGGAACCAAGGCAGGGAGTTGGAGTTAAGATGCAGGTCAGCCATGATCAAATTGAATGGTGGAACAGGCTCGATGGACTCAATGGCCTACTCCTGTTCCTATGTTCCTTCCTATATGTCCTGGCTAATATTTATCCCTCAATCAACATAACAATCAACATGTCAGCCTGACATCGGTAGTGGGTAAAATGATGGAATCAATTATTAAGGATGTCATAGCAGCGCATTTGGAAAGAGATGACCTGATAGGTCCAAGTCAGCATGGATTTGTGAAAGGGAAATCATGCTTGACAAATCTTCTGGAATTTTTTGAGGACGTTTCCAGTAGAGTGGACAAGGTGTATTTGGACTTTCGGAAGGCTTTCGACAAGGTCCCACACAAGAGATTAATGTGCAAAGTTAAAGCACATGGGATGCTGACGTGGATTGAGAACTGATTGGCAGACAGGAAGCAAAGAGTAGGAGTAAATGGGTACTTTTCAGAATGGCAGGCAGTGACTAGTGGGGTACCACAAGGTTCTGTGCTGGGGCCCCAGCTGTTTACATTGTACATTAATGATTTAGACGAGGGGATTAAATGTAGTATCTCCAAATTTGGATGACACCAAGTTGGATGGCAGTGTGAGCTGCGAGGAGGATGTTATGAGGCTACAGAGTGACTTGGATAGGTTAGATGAGTGGGCAAATGCATGGCAGATGAAGTATAATGTGGATAAATGTGAGGTTATCCACTTTGGTTGTAAAAACAGAGAGACAGACTATTATCTGAATGGTGACAGATTAGGAAAAGGGGAAGTGCAACGAGACCTGGGTGTCATGGTACATCAGTCATTGAAGGGTGGCATGCAGGTACAGCAGGCGGTTAAGAAGGCAAATGGCATGTTGGCCTTCATAGCGAGGGGATTTGAGTACAGGGGCAGGGAGGTGTTACTACAGTTGTACAGGGCCTTGGCGAGGCCACACCTGGAGTATTGTGTACAGTTTTGGTCTCCTAACTTGAGGAGGGACAATCTTGCTATTGAGGGAGTGCAGCGAAGGTTCACCAGACTGATTCCCGGGATGGCGGGACTGACATATCACGAAAGACTGGATCAACTGGGCTTGTATTCACTGGAGTTCAGAAGCATGAGAGGGGATCTCATAGAAACTTTTAAAATTCTGACGGGTTTAGACAGGTTAGATGCAGGAAGAATGTTCCCAATGTTGGGGAAGTCCAGAACCAGGGGTCACAGACTAAGGATAAGGGGTAAGCCATTTAGGACCGAGATGAGGAGAAACGTCTTCACCCAGAGAGTGGTGAACCTGCGGAATTCTCTACCACAGAAAGTTGTTGAGGTCAATTCACTAAATATATTCAAAAAGGAGTTAGATGTGGTCCTTACTACTAGAGGGATCAAGGGGTATGGCGAGAAAGCAGGAATGGGGTACTGAAGTTGCATGTTCAGCCATGAACTCATTGAATGGCGGTGCAGGCTCGAAGGGCCGAATGGCCTACTTCTGAACCTATTTTCTATGTTTCTATAAAAGCAAATTATCTGGTCATTATCACATTGCTGTTTGTGGGAGCTTGCTTGTGCGCAAATTGGCTGCCACATTTCCCACATTGCAACAATGACTACACTTCAAAAAGTACTTCATTGGCTGTAAAGTGCTTTGAGACGTCTGGTGGTCATGAAAGACACTATATAAATCCAAGTCATAAAGAACATAAGAAATAGGAGCAGGAATAGGCTATTTGACCCCTCGAGCCTGCTCCGCCATTCAATAAGATCATGGTTGATCTGATCTTGGCCTCAACTCCACCTCCCTGCCTGTTCCTCATAACCCTTGACTCCCTTATCTTTAAAAATCTGTCTATCTCCACCTTAAATATATTCAGTGACCCATCCTCCACAAATCTCTGGGGTAGAGAATTCCAAAGATTCGCGACCCTCTGAGAGAAGAAATTCTTCCTCATCTCGTTTTAAATGGGCGACCCCTTATTCTGAAACTCTGTCCTCTAGTTCTAGATTCCCCCATGAAGGGAAACATCCTCTCTGCCTTTACCCTGTTAAGCTCCATCAGTATCTTATACATTTCAATAAGATCACCTCTCATTCCAATGAATATAGGCTCAACCTGCTCAACCTTTCTTCATAAGACAACCCCTTCATCTCAGTAATCAACCTAGTGAATCTTCTCTGAACTGCCTCCAACTCAAGTATATCCCTCCTTAAATAAGGAGACCAAAATTGTACGCAGTACTCCAGATAAGATCTCACCAACGCCCTGTACAGTTGTAGCAGGACTTCCCTACTTTTATACTCCATCCCCCTCGCAATAAAGGCCAACATTCCATTTGCCTTACTTGCTGTACCTGCATACTAACTTTTTGTGTTTCATGCACAAGGACCCCCAGACCCCTCTGTACCTCAGCATTGTGAAATCTCTCCCCATTTAATTAATAATTTGCAATTTTATTTTTCCGAGCCAAGTGGATAACCTCACAGTTTCTCACATTATACTCCATCTGCCACGTCTTTCTTTCTTTGTTTATGTTGTTCGTCTGAACCGTTTTTGGGAGGAAGGTGTTTTCTGCTCCATGTGCAGTGAAATTATACATATCTACTTGTGAAGAATGTGCTGACGGTGCCACTGTGCACAGTATATGGAGGCTGTCTTCTGTTCTGATGACCCTTTGGAGCACTGAGGGGTCCGTGCAGGATAAAGCTCACAGCACTGGATGACAGTGATTAAGAACAGGCGGGAAAAGTTGGCAAGTTGCCAGGCCAGGTGCTGAAACACTTGGCTTCCAATGAAATCAAACAGCACAATGAAATCGGATATTTCCTCCCTCCTACCCATCTCCCTTCAAGTGATCATGAAAGCCCACTATGAATGGAATTAATGGTTTACAGTGTAATGTTACCCTTTTGGGAAAGTATTTCAATGTTCCTGCGGGAACCAAGGCACTTGAGCTGATCCAAAGCATACGGGTTTACATGTCATTTAGGTATTATTGTTCGTGAGCAGCAAGCACTGTGTATTTTTTTTGTCCATCGAGTGCTGGAATTGAATTAAAATAAACATTATTTTGTTTGAAACGGCACGCTGTCCTCCTCCTTTGGAGATGCCAGCAATCCGCCTTCAAGTGCAAGGAAATGTAAAAACTCGAACTGTAGAGAGAAGCCCTGTAATGGTTCCCACATGTACGTACCATACAACGTTGAAAGATGGCCCCAAAATGCCGGCACACGTTAGATGCTCATGCCCATTATATTGTGCTGCGTATAAACATATGTTTTTCCATTGATTCAGTTAAGCCTCAAAGTATGCTTTTTATGATCCTTCCTTGGCAGATTCCCTTTTAAAAATTCTTTCCTCTTCTTCCAATTTTCTCCCTTTCTCTTCCAAAGGCAATGATTCGAGCTGAGGTATGAGCCCTGGCATCATTCCAGTACTTCACCTAAACTGCTCTTCTCCATGCTTGAGCCTGGCATGTATGTGCCAGCCAGGTCATGAAGAGACACCACATGCACCCTGACCCAGCAGGGGGCACTGGGCAGATACATTGGGACTGCCAATAACCAAGGTCCATCTCGTTCGCCTTCTACCATCCTGGTAATCACATGCCACGGCAATAATAGAGTTGATGACTAACCATGGCAATCCAATCTCTATCAATTAGTGTACAACAGACCCAGACAAGGGGCAAGGAAAACCTACCAATAGTGAAAGGCTTTGATAACCACAGGTTCAAAGTCACCTCTATCTCTCAACCATATCACACTTACCACATTTCATGCCCGATTAGAACTAGGAGCAGGAGTAGGCCATACGGCCCCTGGAGCCTGCTCTGCTATTCAATAAGATCATGGCTGATCTTCGACCTCAACTCCACTTTCCTGCCTGACCCCCAGTTCCCTTGATTCCCCATGACTCCGAAAATGTATGTATCTCAACCTTGAATATACTCAATGATTCATCATCCACAGGCCTTTGGGGCAGAGAATTCTAAAGATTCACAACCCTCTGAGTGAAGAAATTCCTGCTCATCTCAGTCTTAAAAAGCCGACCCCTTATCCTCAGATTATGCCCCGAGTTCGAGACACTCAAACCACAGGAAACAATCTACCATGTCAATTCCCCTCAGAATCTTAAGTGTTTCAAAATTCATATGCTTCTAAAATCCAGAGATTATAGACCCATTCTACTCAATCTCTCCTCTGAGGACAACCTTCTCATCCCAGGGATCAATGTACTAAACCTAATTGCACAGCCGCTATACTGTATACTATTTTCCGAAATAAATCTATCCAATTGACATTTGAAGGAATCAATACTTCCTGCTTCCATCGTCTACCCACTCACTCACTGAAATAAATGTTTCCCCACATTAGTTTTGAATTTAGCCCCCTTCAGGCACAGGCCCTGTCCTCTGGTTCTTATGATCGACAACATCTGGTCCCTTTACAGCAATCACTTCACCTCTCAGCTTTCTCTTCTCCAGTGTCCAATTTATGTAATCGTTCCTCATAATCCAATCCCCTTAATCATTCTGGATTTCCCTCATCTGTATCCTCTCGATCACTGGAATATCCCTCTTGCCTTTCAGATGAGACGTTAAACTGAGGCCTCGTCTGCTCTCTCAGGTGGATGTAAAAGATCCTATGGCACTATTCCATACTCAGGAGGGCAAAATTAGAGGAGCGCAGAAATCTCCGGGGGTTGTGGGTTGGAGGAGATTACAGAGATAGGGAGGGGGCGAGGTGAGGAAGGATGATATATTTCCAAGTTAGGATGGTGAGTGACTTGGAGGGGAACTTGGAGGTGATAGTGTTCCCATGACATTGCTGCTCTTCTCCTTCTCAGTGGTAGAGTTTGCAGGGGAGGGAGGTGCTGTTGACCAACCGTGGTGAGCTGACTTTGACCAAAGCTTGTTGTTCAATCACCTAATGAACCAGTAAAGGTTAAATACCCACAAGGATCTGGGTTCATACTCACAAGTAACTCCTTAATAAATTGAAGAGAATGAGAGACAATAGGCTTGACTCAGAGAAGCTGTGCTCCCAGCAAGGATCCTCATTGGATGGGACCACAGGTCACAGACACGTCACTTAACACTATCGGGCCAGGCCAACTGTTGCTCTCACCCTTTGAGAAGACTGCACCCTTGCTGAACTGACTCACATCACAACATAGTGCTCATTAGTGCTCTCGTCTCTGAGTCAGAAGGGTGTGGGTTCAAGTCCCACTTCAGAGACTTGAGCACAACAATGCAGGCTGAGACTCTAGTGCAGTAATGAAGGAGCGCTGAGCTGTCGGAGGTGCCAACTTTCGGATGAGACGTTAAACTGAGGCCCCGTCTGCCCTCTATTACGGAGAAGAGCAAGGGAGTTAGCCCCGTTGTCCTGGCCAATATTTACCCCTCAATCAACATCACAAAAAATCCAGATGATCAGTGCTGTTTGTGGGAGCTTGCTGTGCGCAGATTGGCTGCCACGTTTCCTACATTACAACACTGACTACACTTGAAAAATACTTCATTGGCTGTAAAGTGCTTTGGGACGTCCGGTGGTCGAGAAAGGTGCTATATAAATGCAATCTTTTTTTCTTGGGTTGGAAGAGGAAAGATCAGTCAGGATTCCTGCGTGCGTGAGGCAAAGACAGAACCAGGGTGAGGGCAACAATGCGTACCATAGAATAGGTACCAGCACTCGCTATCCAGTCTGAGGCAGCAAAGGGCTGACGCCACCCATGAAACCATACCCCAACTTGAGGCCAAACCTTCAGGAGAGATGTGGAGTAAACTGGTTTGGAGGAGGGAAGCCATTTTGTTTTCGTCCCGCGAATCAAGGGGAGAGAAGGCAGTTTCTCGGGAGCAGCCAAGGAGGCCGTCCGCTTTCCAATACTAATTGGAGATCATGTAGAGAAGGTGTGCTCCCCTGGCTCAGTGCACAACATACAGTGCATGTTCGCCATTGTCTGTTTTCCATTGTAATTCAAAATAGGTCAAGCGTGAAATAAAAAAAGCTTTTTTATTAAAAAAAACCTAATAAGAAAAATTTTCAGATTCATTATTGAAAAGATGTCAGCTGCGCAAGGTCCGCACTCAAGTGAGGGATTTGTGCTCCATCAAATTCAATGTGCGGAACAGTCATTGCACATCATATCAGTTTCTTTCCGTTCTCCCACACCCGCCTGTAATGTATGCACCTGCGAGTATGCTCACAGGTTTGCTGAGCTGTTGAGTTGGGAGTGGCTTAGCCAGTCGTGTGATGTTCACAAGACTCAATAAAACCCCAGCCAGTGAGGTTCGGGGGATCTACGGTGAGGCAGGTGGTTGTGAGCCTGGTGGATGAACTGGTAATGTGTCGTGTGATTGTTAAACATTTTGCTAATAAACCAACCAGTTCTTAATAGCAATGTGTTGCTATAAATTGTTAAATAAAGAACCAATGAAGCAAATACATTACAGTGCCCTTGTTTCACAAACAGCGACTAGCATCACTCATGCTGTGTCTGCTCTGGAGTCTTTCGATGAATGGAGATAGTCATGTGGCAGGTTCAAACCTGGGGTCTGTCATGTATGTAACCAGCATACTACTGTAACCCTTATACAATTGTAACCCTCATGTAACCACTACATACTGTACATACTTACTAGAAATGCACACCTTGCTCACAGGGAGTGTACTTGTGGGAGACACTCCCTACCTGGAGATTCAGGTATATCAGGGGAGGTCCCTCGCAGGGCCAGCACTCCTTGGTCCCGGTAATAAAGGTGAAGGTCACAGAGTGACTGTGTCTGCAGTACGTGCCTCGTGTGATTATGTTTAAGAGTTAAGGACTCAACACCTGGCGACGGGAAACAGTAATCACTGAACCCAGAGGATGGCCACCGGTAGCTCAGAGGAACGTTACTGTGTGGGTGAAGACTGGGACGATTTTGTGGAGAGACTCCAGCAGACCTTTGTCACGAAGGACTGGCTGGGAGAGGATGCGGATGACAAGCGGAGGGCGCATCTACTAACAAGCTGCGGGACAAAAATGTACGCGCTGATGAAGGACCTGCTCGCACCCCACAAACCGGCCGACAAGTCTTTTGAAGAGCTCAGCCAGCTGATCAGCGAACACTTAAAACCGGCGAGCAGCATACACATGGCCCGGCACCGGTTCTACACACACCGACGTCGGGAAGGGCAAAACATCTCGGACATCGTGGCAGACTTGTGGCGCTTGGCCAGCCTCTGTAAGTTCTCAGACGCCCGCAGGGAGGAGATGTTAAGGGATTTTTTCATTGAGGGCATTTGTCATGCTGGGATCTTCAGGAAGCTCATAAAGACCAAGGACTTAACTCTAGAAGGGGCAGCATTGATAGCTCAAACTTTCATAGCAGGGGAAGAAGAGACCAAGCTAATTTATGCGAGTAGTCCTGGGTCCAACGTGGCGACGGACCAAGGAATTGACGTGATAAACGCGGCTCAAGATCTCGCAGTCAGGCAAAGGCATTTTGAAACTGCAGCAGTCAGACAAAGGCATTTTGTAACTGCCCAAGCTGAAACCGACTAAGGTGGGCCCCCGACAGGGACAATGGAGAGGGGAGCGGCAATTCACGCCATCAAGGGGACCATTAACACCCACCATCAGAGTGTTTAGAAACAACCAAGGGAACAATCAGAGAGGAATGCCTGCTAACAGTCCTTCTGTGAACAACGATCTCAGCCAATGCTGGATATGCGGGGGCAGACATTATGCGAAAAGCTGCAGATTCCAGCAGTTCGTCTGTAGGAATTATAAAGCCAGAGGACATTTGGCTAGGGTTTGCAAACAGCCGTTAGCGAGGCTAATCTATGAAACAGAGGAATCAGGCGAGGAACTTGCAGTGCAGGACAATGCCTGGGGTAAAGCCATGAATGCTGAAGTTCAGCGGGTTCATGTGGCTGATGTCCACAGCTCATACACCAAAACGCCACCCATGATGATGAAAGTTTTATTGAATGGCATCCCGGTGCGCATGGAGCTGGACACGGGAGCTAGCCAGTCCCCCATGAGTGCACAACTATGACCACACAGAGCTAGCAGGCCCAAACTGGAATGAATTAATACGCAGCTACGGACGTACACCCAAGTGATCATTCCAGTGCTAGGCAGTGCAAACGTGGTGGTAACACACAATGGGTCACAGAACCGGCTGCCACTCTGGATTGTTCTAGGAAATGGCTCCGCGCTTTTGGGAAGGAGCTGGCTAGCTGAGATGAACTGGAAATGGGGGGATGTGCACGCCATTTCATCTGTGGCGTGAAGCTCATGCTCACAGGTACTACAAAAATTCGGGTCACTGTTTCAACCTGGTGTCGGAACGTTCAAGGACACAAAAGTAGTTATACGCATCACCCCGGACGCCAGACCAGTGCACCACAAAGCCAGAGCGGTGCCCTACGTGATGCATGAGAAAATAGAGAGTGAACGGGACAGGCTGCTCAGAGAGGGCATAATTTCGCCCGTTGAATTCAGTGACTGGGCAAGTCCCATTGTTCCGGTCCTTAAAGCGGATGGCTCGGTTAGGATCTGCGGTGACTACAAAGCCACCATCAACCGAGTGTCCCTGCAGGACCAATACCCGCTCCAGAGGGCGGAGGACTTTTTTGCCACGTTGACAGGTGGCAAGCTGTTCACTAAATTGGACCTCACTTCGGCTACATGACTCAGGAACTGGCTGAAGAATCCAAGCTTCTGACCACCATCACGACGCACAAGGGTTCATTCATCTACAACAGGTGTCATTTTGGCATCTGTTCGGCGACCGTCATCTTTCAGAGAAACATGGAAAGCTTGCTGAAATCCATTCCCGGCACAATCGTATTCCAGGACGACATCCTAATAACGGGTCGAGACACTGAGGAACATCTCCACAACCTGGAGGAGGTGCTACGTCGACTGGACCGGGTAGGCCTGCGGCTGAAGAAGGTCAAGTGTGTGCTTTTGGCTTCAGAGGTCGAGTTTTTGGGCAGGAGGGTTGCGCAGACGGGATCCGGCCTACCGAATCCAAAACGGAGGTGATCCGTCGTGCGCCCCGGCCCGGTAACACATCGGAGTTGCGATCGTTCCTGGGACTTTTGAACTATTTCGGGAACTTCCTGCCGAACTTAAGCACATTGTTGGAGCCGTTACACGTGCTCCTGCGTAAGGGTTGCGAATGGTTTTGGGGGGACTGTCAAGAACGGGCTTTCAACAGGGCGCGGAACCTGCTTTGTTCTAACAAACTGTTAACGTTGTATGACCCCTGTAAAAAACTCGTTTTAACATGCGATGCATCATCATACGGGATTGGGTGTGTGTTGCAGCAGGGTAATGGAGACGGACAACTCCAACCGGTGGCTTATGCCTCCAGGTCGCTCTCCCAGGCAGAGCGTGGGTACGGCATGGTCGAAAAGGAAGCACTCGCTTGCGTTTATGGTGTAAAAAAAAATACACCAATACCTTTTCGGCAGACTGTTCGAGTTAGAAATGGACCACAAGCCGTTAACTTCTCTGTTGTCCGACAGCAAGGCGGTCAATGCAAATGCGTCAGCTCGCATACAGCGATGGGCTCTCACGCTGGCTGCGTATGACTACACCATACGGCACCGGCCAGGCACCGAAAACTGCGCTGACGCACTCAGCAGGCTCCCACTGGCCACCACCGAGGGGGCGGTGGAGCAAAGCGCTGAGGTGGTCATGGCCATTGAGGCTTTTGACACTGCAGGCTCCCCCATCACAGCCCGCCAGATCAAACTCTGGACTAACAGGGACCCTCTCATATCCATGACAAAGAAATGTGTCCTGACGGGGGATTGGGCGCCCACGCACGGGGCGCGCCCCGAGGAGATCAGACCGTTTCAGAGATGGATGGATGAGCTCTCCATCTATGGGGCAGCCGAGTAGTCATGCCCCAGAAGGGGAGGGAAGCATTCATCAGGGAACTCCACAGCGAGCACCCTGGCATCGTGTTAATGAAGGCCATTGCCCGGTCACATGTATGGTGGCTGGGGATTGACTCAGACCTGGAACACTGGGTTTGCAGGTGCACGACGTGTGCCCAGCTGGGCAACGCCCCCAGGGAGGCCCCGCTCAGCCCGTGGCCCTGGCCCACCAAGCCTTGGTCATGCATTCACGTGGACTATGCGGGCCCGTTCATGGGAAAAATGTTCTTGATAATTGTCGATGCATGCTCGAAATAGATTGAGTGCATCATATTAAACTCGTGCACGACATCCATCACCGTGGAGAGCCTGCGCACGGTTTTCGCGACCCACGGCTTACCGGACATTCTGGTCAGCGACAATGGCCCGTGTTTCACCAGCCATGAATTCCAGGAGTTTATGTCGGGTAATGGCATCAAACATGTTCGGATGGCGCCGTTCAAGCCGGCTTCCAATGGCCAGGCGGAACGTGCGGTCCAAGTCATAAAGCAAGGCATGCTCCGCATCCAAGGACCCTCTCTGCAGTACCGCCTATCGCGCCTCCTGCTGGCCTATAGGTCCTGGCTGCACTCGCTCACGGGAATTCCAATTCCTCATGAAACGTACGCTCAAAACGCGGCTGTCCCTCATCCACCCAACCCTGGCAGACATTGTTGAGGGCAAGCGCCAGTCCCAAACCGAGTGCCATGATCGTAACTCAAGGGAGAGGTGTATAGAAATGGATGATCCGGTATTTGTACTTAACCATGCTTTGGGACCCAAGTGGCTGGAGGGCACCGTAATTGGTAAAGAGGGAAACAGGGTCATAGTGGTCAGACTCAATAATGGGCAGATATGCCGCAAACACTTGGACCAAGCAAAGAAAAGGTTCAGCATAGACACCGATGAACATGAAGAAGAGCATGAGATGTCAACCACACCACTGCCAGTGGACAAGCAACAAGGACAATCACCAGCATGCACAGTCCCTGCGGCCAGCCCGGACAGGCCGGAATCACCTCAGGTGACAGAAACGCATGCCAAGGCTCAGCCACCAGAGCCTCAACTGCGGCGCTCCACGAGAGAGTGTCGACCATCTGACAGACTTAACCTTTGAGTCAAAAGACGTGAGGGGGGAGGTGATGTAATGTATGTAACCAGCATACTACTGTAACCCTTATACAATTGTAACCCTCATGTAACCACTACATACTGTACATACTTACTAGAAATGCACACCTTGACCACAGGGGGTGTATTTGTGGGAGACACTCCTTACCTGGAGATTCAAGTATATCAGGGGAGGTCCCTCGCAGGGCCAGCACTCCTTGGTCCCGGTAATAAAGGTGAAGGTCACAGAGTGACTGTGTCTGCAGTACGTGCCTTGTCTGATTATGTTTAAGAGTTAAGGACCCAACAGGGTCGCTCTCTGCCACCATAATCAATGTATTATGAACAGTTCAGATTTCTAGAGAGTTGGGATGGTGGCTATAAACACATATCTGTCAAGATTTCTGCCCTGCAGTTCCTTAATAGTGTGAGTTATTTTATTAAGCGTTCTTCATTGCCCATGTTCTCTAATCTTGCCCTCCTTCCCAGAAGTTGTGCACTCTTGCTGAGTTCAGTTTTATTTTCACCAGCAGCCCTCTGGCATCCTGGCCAAGTAACTACTCTTCATGTGCAAGCCTAGTCAGTGAGTGTTGCCAGGCTATTTGACCGTGTAAGGCAGTGTGCCTGAGTCCAATCCTGTTCATTTATTTAGAAATCCAATAAATCACATTAAAGTGTCGCCGTCAGAATCATTTTGAACAATGTTATTTCTTATTGGGCAGTTTTTATTTTAAAAGGAACCATAGGTTGCCATTTTACGCTTTCCAATCTTAACTAGAACAACAAACTTTGCATTTATTGAGCATATTATAGTGTTAGCCGCAGCTCGGTGGGTAGCACTCTCTCCTCTGAGTCAGGAGGTTGTGGGTCCAAGTCCCACTCCAGGGTCTGGAGCATATAATCCAGGCTGACACTCCAGTGCAGTGCTGAGGGAGAGCTGCACTGTTGGAAGTGCCGTCTTTCGGAGGAGATGTTAAACCCTGGTCCCGTCTGTCCTCTCAGGTGGATGTTAAAGATCCCATGGCACTATTCAAAGAGCAGTGAATTCACCCCGGTATTCTGGCCAGTAGTGTTTAGTCAATCAGCATCAGTAAAACAGATTATCTGGTCATGTATTTCATCGCCATTTGTGGGCGCTGTGTGCAAAATTGGCAGCTGTGTTTTTACTTTACAAAAGTGACTACACTTCAAGACTGTAAAGTGCTTTGAAAGAAAGACAGACTTACATTTATATAACGCCATTCACGACCACCGGACATCTCAAAGCGTTTTACAGCCGATTAAGTACTTTTGAAGTGTATTCACTGTTGTAATGTGGGAAACGGGGCAGCCAATTTGCACACAGTAAGCTCCCACAATCAGCAATGTGATAATGACCAGATAATCTGTTTTTGTTATATTGATTGATGGATAAATCCTCATCATAGGCAGTCCCTCGGCATTGAGGATGACTTGCTTCCACATTAAAAATGAGTACTCAGGTGACCCCAGGTTAAAAGAATTCACGCACAGGCATCTTCCACCGTTTAAAATTAGTTCATCAGTCACCTGAGTACTCATTTTTAATGTGGAAGCAAGTCATCCTCAATGCCGAGGGACTGCCTATGATGAGGATTTATCCATCAATCAATATAACAAAAACAGATTATCTGGTCATTATCACATTGCTGATTGTGGGAGCTTACTGTGTGCAAATTGGCTGCCCCGTTTCCCACATTACAACAGTGAATACACTTCAAAAGTACTTAATCGGCTGTAAAACGCTTTGAGATGTCCGGTGGTCGTGAATGGCGTTATATAAATGTAAGTCTGTCTTTCTTTCAAAGCACTTTACTGTGATGGATAAATATTGTCCAGGAGACTAGAAACATAGAAAGTAGGTGCAGGAGTAGGCCATTCGGCCCTTCGAGCCTGCACTACCATTCAATATGATTATGGCTGATCATGCAACTTCAGTACCCCATTCCTGCTTTCTCTTCATACTCCCTGATCCCTTTAGCCGTAAAGGCCACATCTACCTCCCTTTTGAATATATCTAATGAACTGGCCTCAACAACTCTCTGTGGTAGAGAATTCCACAGGTTCACAATTAGCTGAGTGAAGAAGTTTCTCCTCATCTCGGTCCTAAATGGCTTACCCCTTATCCTTAGACTGTGACCCCTGGTTCTGGACTTCCCCAACATCGGGAACATTCTTTCTGCATCTAACCTGTCCAATCCCATCAGAATTGGAATAACTCCCCTGCTCTTCTTCCAAATAGTGCCATAGGATCTTTTATGTCCACCTGAGCTAGCAGACGAGGCCTGGGTTTAACATCTCATCCGAAAGAGGACACCTCCGACAGTGCAACACTCCCTCAGCACTGCACTGGGAGTGTCAACCTGGATTTTGGTGCTCCAGTCCCTGGAGTGGGACTTGAACCCACAACCTTCTGACTCGTGGGCGAGAGTGCTACCCACTGAGCGACGGCTCACACTGTTTGGGACATCCTTAGGTTGTGAAAGGCAAATAGAAGGGGGTAGAAATTGGTCTCAGGCGGTGGTGCAAAGCGGGTGGTATCGGATTGGCCGCCCGTTATACGCAGCGCCTGACATTCAGTCCCACTGCGGTCAATGGCCGATCCGATATCGCCCGTCATGCCATCACCGCCCGAGACCAATTTCTACTCCAAGTCCTTTCTTTATCATCTCAGAAACATCGCAAAGTACTTCACATACTTTAAAGTGCAATGATTGTTGATATAAAGGCAAACATGATAACAACACCCTGCACAGCAAGACCCCCCGAAACAACAATGACATTAATCACCAATTAATCTGCCCCCAGCGGTGTGTGTTGCGCGCTCAGAGCTGACCAGGACTTCGTTAGTCCTCTTCAAATACTCTTGTGGGATCTTTCAGGCCCACCTGAGCCACCACCTTACCACCAATGCTACAGCGTCTCCTCAGTACTGCACAAGAATGTTAGCCTTTTAATATGCGCTCGAATCCTGTGCTTCTTTTAATTCATGTCCTAGTTTGCGAGCACAGTTCGATTTAGATAACCTTAACTCTAAATTATCCATCCTGTCAGCACTTTGAAGGCCTGGCTCAAAACCCTCTTTACTCCACTGAGACCACCTCGGCTCTATGTGCATCTCCTCATAACTTAAGAGTTTGTGCCAGAATTTTCCTTAATGAACCTCTTCCCATACTTCAATGTCTTTTTGTAGATACAGTGCCTGCAGTATCCAAGAGTTTTACAGGATTACATTTACTTCAGATGCATCTCATTATTTGATTAGCCTTGGTAGCAATTTGCTATTGATTGAATACTTCCAGTGAATAGTCAATTATTAAACCCAAATCTTTTTTTTTTACCATTTCTGTCTTTGTTAATCAGCATCCCTACATCATGCACCCCTTTCAGAGTGCATAACCTGAAAATTAAGTGTCAGTTGTGACTCTGTGGTTGGCACACTTGCCTCTGAGTCAGAAGGTTGTGGGTTCAAATCCCCTTCCAGGAACTTGAGCACATAAATCTAGGCTGTAGCGCTGAGGGAGCGCTGCACTGTCGGAGGTGCTGTCTTTTGGATGAGATGTTAAACCCTCTCAGGTGGACATAAAAGATCCCACAGCATTATTTTGAAGAAGAACAAGGGAATTATCCCTGGTGTCCTGGCCAATATTTATCCCACAATCAGCATAACAAAAACAGATTATCCGCTCATTATCACTGCCGTTTGTGGGAGCTTGCTGTGCACAAATTGGCTGCCGTGCTTCCCACATTACAACAGTGACTACACTTCAAAATGACTACATTGGCTGCAAAGCGCTTTGAGAAGTCCGGTGTTCGTGAAAGGTGCTATATAAATGCAAGTCTTTCTTTTTTCTTTAATTACCTGAATTAAAATCCACCTGGCATTTTTTTTCGTCCACCTTATTGCTTTTCCAAAATCCTTGTGATTCTCCTATAATGGTCTCTCTGTCAATGATAGTAATATCCCCCATAATAATCACTCGGGAAAGCCAGTAAAAGTCCTGTCATCGCCCCTCCGTTGGTCACAGTCATGTTACTCGTAAAGACCGACCTGTCAATCACAGTAACGCTGCGTGTAATAGCCACTGCGTGAGTCACAGTGATACCTGCGGCATATCACCCAGTCACTCTGAGCCATGTTGCCATCCTGCCAACTCTGCCTGATATTGTCCGTTCTGTCGGTCAGGGCAACCTACATAATTTGCACGGTTTCAAATGAAGAAAACAACAGAAACTACCTCAAAAAACACAGAGGCTTTGATATTCACTGCTGACTCCAAGTTATTCATAGTGAAAATGAGACTGTGGGCAGGACAATCTACTCTATTTAAATTTCTGCAGAAATTAGATGGTTTGAAGAGGGCAAAATGCAGCTAGCTTGCAATGGATTATTTAATATAAAATTTGTATTTTCACCTCAACAGGTTTGGGAGATAAAATGGGCATTGGTTCAATTGCTGTGTTGGAAAATGTTTATCTTGCAATACGGTCTGTCTCAATTTAGGACTGCCATCATGGCATGCGGAGTACAACCATATTGTACATGACTTTTCCCTATGGGCTGTTTCTCACGCTCTTTCATGCTGTGTCTGTCTGTCTGGTTTTCTTGGCTCAGTTTTCTTTCATTCTATTCCTTTGATCCAGCTTCACGACGTACATTCCTGAAACCTGACATTCCCTTCTCTTAAAAGGTAATGCGTGGAATGGCAATGTTTAAAGAAACCTGCCCCCAATCAGGACCTCCTTTCTAAATACTCAATAACCATGCAAGTTCTTCAAGGTATAGCACTCTTTTTATGGCCTCTATCGTTATTGCCAGATTTACTGGCCATGAGCGATCGAGGTCAATGGTTCTCAAACCGAGGTCCGCAGACCCCATGGGGGAAATGTTCCCCTTAAAGGGGCCGCACACCCCATTCAAAATATGTGTTTTTTCCCAATGAAAGGCCGGTGAGCCAGCTGTGGGAGAGCTCCAGAGCGCTGCATGGCCGCGCAGTTTAAAAGAAACGTTGCCCTGGGGGTCAGTAGAGTTTTTCCAGGGCGCCCGCCAACTAAAACCGCCTCCGTCACAAGCTTCATAGGAAACATATTGAAATAAGAAGGTTTCTAACCTAGACCACATCAATAACGATAAATTAAATGTTATTAACGCTAATTACAACCTTCCCCCCTGCCCCCACCCCACCAACCTCGATCAACCCTGCCTCTCTGCGCACTGGTTGGTTGGAAAGCTCCAGACAGGAAGAGAGATTCACCATTTATTGATTCTATGACGCATCAATCATACGACACGCCAACATCCAGTTTGTGGAGAGGACTAGATAGAATCATACTTTAAAAACTAGGCTCAGGATCTAACCAGTGAAACAAACTCTGGAGTCCTCTATCTATAATTAATTTGTAATTATTGTAATATACAAACTCATGCACACACACTTATATATATATATAAAGATATATATTAATATATATTTTTGAAAAACCATACAATGATCCCGCCCCTTCATCTGATGGGTGAGAGACTGTTGGAGAGTGCTGATTGGATAAAATAGCCGCCAATCATTTACGAGTGTTATTGTCAAACGTCACACCAAGGCTAGACCGACTCTGCAGTGCAAAACAGGCTCGCCCATCTCACCAACATCTGTCAGTAAATACCTGTTTTCTTAAAAGCATTATTAAAACATTCTTTGCATGCAGCACTTCCATTAATATGAGTATTATATGGTATTATCATTTAGATGGGGGCGGGGGAGGGGGGAGGGTTTCTGTGATTACTAATCCATTTGAAAAGGGGATCCTTCAATCAAAGAGGTTTGAGAACCACTGCTCTCGGTGCTGGTCCCCAGGGCCCATAATCCAAAGAAAACACCAAGGTCGAAAAAAGTTGGGTTTTCGAAAGCTTGCAGGCTGTAGAAGGAAAGGTTAGACGAGGAAATGGTACTAGGATTCTTCATTCCAACACATTGTGGATGCCCTGAGGAGGAAGATTTGTAGAATAGCATATTTGGAGCCTGGAAAGAATGAGGGGAAAGTTCAGTAATGACACGGGCACAGAAGAAGCTGTTTAATTGGGTCGTCTAAGAGGATATTAATTTGTCCTGAGCTACCATGGAGTTCTTTGACGATGTAATGAACAGGGTGGATAAAGGGGAACCAGTGGATGTGGTGTATTTGGACTTCCAGAAGGCATTTGACAAGGTGCCACATAAAAGGTTACTGCAGAAGATAAAAGTTCACGGGGTTGGGGGTAATATGTTAGCATGGATAGAGGATTGGCTAACTAACAGAGAACAGAGAGTCGGGATAAGTGGTTCATTCTCTGGTTGGCAACCAGTAACTAGTGGGGTGCCGCAGGGATCAGTGCTGGGATCCCAACTATTTACAATCTATATTAACAACTTGGAAGAAGGGACTGAGTGTAACATAGCCAAGTTTGCTGACGATATAAAGATGGGAGGAAAAGCAATGTGTGAGGAGGATACAAAAATCTGCAAAAAGACATAGACAGGATAAATGAGTAGACAAAAATTTTGCAGATGGAGTATAATGTTGGAAAGTGTGAGGTCATGCACTTTGGCAGAAAAAAATCAAAGAGCAAGTTATTATTTAAATAGAGAAAGATTGCAAAGTGCCGCAGTACAGTGGGACCTGGGGGTACTTGTGCATGAAACACAAAAGAATATGCAGGTACAGCAAGTGATCAGGAAGGCCAATGGTATCTTGGCCTTTATTGCAAAGGGGATGGAATATAAAAGCAGGGAAGTCTTACTACAGCTCGATAAGGTATTGGTAAGGCCACGCCTGGAATACTGCGTGCAGTTTTGGTTTCCATATTTACGAAAGGATATACTTGCTTTAGAGGCAGTTCAGAGAAGGTTCACTAGGTTGATTCCGGGGATGAGGGGGTTGACTTATGAGGAAAGGTTGAGTAGGTTGGGCCTCTACTCTTTGGATTTCAGTAGAATGAGAGGTGATCTTATCAAAACGTATAAGATTATGAGGGGGCTTGACATGGTGGGAGCAGAGAGGACGTTTCCACTGATGGGGGAGACTAGAACTAGAGGGCATGATTTTAGAATAAGGGGCCACCCATCTAAAACAGAGATGAGGAGAAATTTCTTCTCTCAGAGGGTTGTAAATCTGTGGAATTCGATGCCTCAGAGAGCTGTGGAAGCTGGGACATTGAATAAATTTAAGACAGACATAGACAGTTTCTTAAACAATAAGGGGATAAGGGGTGATGGTGAGCGGGCGGGGAAGTGGAGCTGAGTCCATGAGCAGATCAACCATAATCTTATTGAATGGCGGAGCAGGCTCAAGGGGCCGTATGGCCTACTCCTGCTCCTATTTCTTATGTTCTTATCCCACCTGACAGAGTCACAACTGACAATTCTCCAGCTAAATGCTATTTCAGTCGCTGTGACTCTCGACTGCTGTTGCATATTTCACGATAGCATTAAAAAAAATGACCCAATTGGCTTTTTTTTGCCTGATCTTCACTAAAACTTTCACTACGCGATCTCAGCTTCGCCCAAAAATCCTGGGCTTGGCCACTTCTTCCCACAGCCTTGACTCCTGCAGATGCAGTAGTGTGAACCCCCGTGCGATGTTCTCAATATCCCAGGATGTGTCAGCCCAACTGCTCAAATCTTCCTCTCCAGCTTCTCACAGTCGCACTCTGGTATCTTTTTTTCCCTAAATTATTTGAAGCTAGAGGTCAAATTTCAAAACTTTATTGAGATGTAGATTATTTGAGCAGATCTTTGAAAACAGAGTCTGTGTGTGTGTGTGCACGTGTGGGAGAGGGAAACGGAGAAAATGCAGAGATCGACTTCCAATATGACAGACTGTTGGAGCTTTTGTTTGTGCTTGAATTACAAATAAACAATGATTTTTCTCATTGGGAAAGCCGTATCTTCTCTCTGTGCGGAACAATCTTTGAGTTTGTGTATTTTTATATAGAATGACACAGATTTTACAGCACAAAACAGGCTGCTCGGTGCATGCCGGTGTTTATGCTCCACTCCAGCCTCCTCACACCCCTTTCCATCTCACCCCATCAGCATATCCTTCTATTCCTTTCTCCCTCGTGTGTTTATCTAACTTTTTCTTAAATGCATCTATGCTATTCGCTTCAACCACTCCCTGGGGTAGCGAGTTCCACATTCTAACCACTCTCCTGGTAAAGAAGTTCCTTTTGAATTCCTTATTGGATTTATTGGTGACTATCTTATATTTATGGCCCCCAAATGCTGGACTCTCCACAAAATGATTTGAATATAAACTGTTTTATGAACTTCAATAAGTTTTCAATGGAACTTTTAAATGGAGAAAGAGAGAGAAAAAGAGACAGACGGAGAAAGAAAAGCAAAAACACAGAGACATGGGGGTAAATTTATGTCTGGGAGTTTACTTTGCGGTTCGCACACCCTTTATAGAACCTGACTGATATCATTCCATTGATTCTATAAAGGGAGGGTGGGGGGAGGGATCTGCCCCATGAGATTATCACCCAGGTGGTGAGGACAAAACCATCCGAAAGTCTTTCCTCATTCTAATTTGAGTTCTCCCTCGACAATGCTGCCAGGCCACAGGGCCTCACCAAAGCTACCAAACCACCGTAACCCACCTCAGTGGTACCAAAATCCATGTACATTCTGCCCAACCTCAGGGCCATCTCCCAGTGCAACCAAAGCCCAGGATTGCTCGCTGCTAGCTAAGCACAGACCTCTGCCAGTGACGCTGAACCCTAAAGTTTTATGTTTGGTTGTTTTGCTTTGGTTGTGTTCTGTCATCATTGTTTCATTGCTTAGAGTGCTCAGTACTATTAAATACCAGGTACCTACCTCTCCTGGTACATCGTGCTTGCCAACTTGCTGTGTTTCCTCAGGTTTAAAAATTATCGTGATTAAAATTGAACACATAAAGGGCCACTCACTTAGAGTTTTCACAGAAAAATAAACAGTCATAGAACTCAAATCTCACAATATCATGTAATAATTCTGTCATCATAAATATTGATGTTATGGCATAACCTCCAAACTGTTCTAAAACAAATCCTTCAGCTCACGGTTAAAAATGCTGTGGGAGACCTGCTAAAACATGTCTTGCATCAAGTATGTCTGCACTTGAAAGAACCACAGACGCACGGTGTACGTCACACCACCACATTGCAACTCAGATGTCATACACATAAAACAACAATAAATCACAATTGAAGAATCCTAAAATAAGTATGGATTTTCTGTTTCTTCTCCATGTGCGCACTCGGTTCTGGATTGGATGTGACATACCTCCAACCCCCACAGTTGCGAAGGCTACCAACACAGTCCTTAGACTCAAACATCGAGAGCGTCTCTCAGGGGGATATAAAAGACTCCATGGGACTATTTGAAGAAGAGCAGGGTAGTTCTCCTTGTATTCTGGCCAATACGTATCCAACATCACAAAAAAATTATTATTTGGTCATTATCTCATTGTTGTTTGTGTATGCGCAAATTATTTGGCATGTTTCCTAAAGAAAGAAAGACTTGCATTTATATAGCGCCTTTCACGACCACCGGACGTCTCAAAGTGCTTTACAGGCAATGAAGTACTTTTGGAGTGTAGTCACTGTTGGAATGTAGGAAACGCGGCAGCCAATTTGCGCACAGCAAGCTCCCACAAGCAGCAATGTGATAATGACCAGATGACCTGTTTTTGTTATATTGATTGAGGGATAAATATTGGTCCAGACACCGGAATAACTCCGCTGGTTTTCTTCAAAATAGTGCCATGGGATCTTTTACATCCACCTGGGAGAGCAGATGGGGCCTTGGTTTAACATCTCATCTGAAAGACAGCACCTCCGACAGTGCAGCACTCCACTGGAGTGTCAGCCTAGATTTTTGTGCTCAAGTTCCTGGACTAGGACTTAAACCTACAACCTCTGACTCGGAGGTGAGAGTGCTACCCACTGAGCCACAGCTGACACTATATTACAACAGGAAGTATACCGAGCCCCTTGAGCCTGTTCTATTCCATTGGATGATGGCTGATGTGTACCTCAACTCCATTTACCCACTGTTGCTCCATGTCCCTTAGTACCCTTAACTAACGAAAATCTGTCTCAGTTTTGAATTTTTCAATTGAACAGCTTTTTGAAGAAGAGAGTTCTGGATTTTCACTATCCTTTGTGTGAAGAAGCGCTATCTGATATCATCCCTGAACAGCCGAGATCTAATTTTGAGATTATGCCCCTTCGTTCTGGACCGTCCCACCAGAGCAAATAGTTTCTCTCTAGCTACCCTGTCAAATCCTTTAATCATCTTAAACATCTCAATTAGATCACCCCCTAATTTTCTATACCCAAGGGAATACAAGCATAGTCAAAATTGCGCACAGCAAGCTCCCACAAACAGCAATGTGACAATGACCAGATATGTTGTTATGTTGATTAAGGGATAAATATTGGCCAGGATATTGGGGATAACTCCCCTGCTCTTCTTCGAAATAGTGCCATGGGATCTTTTACGTCCACCTGAGAGAGCAGACAGAGCCTCGGTTTAATGTCTCATCCGACAGACAGCACCTCCGACAGTTCAGCACTCCCTCAGCACTGCACTGGGTGTGTCAGCCTAGATTTATGTGCTCCCATCCCGCTGTATTCCAGCCCCCTTGAGATAAAGGCTGACATTTGTACCTGTCCATGGATCTGTACGCATCCCCTAAATCTCTCTGTTCCTCCACACTTACCAGATATTTAAAATAAAATAGAACCCCTGGCATTGACCCTCACCTGCGTCCTTATAGAATCACAGAACAGAACTCGAGATATTTGCTTTTGTCCTTGCAGACTGTTTAGAAACCGCAGTCAGTAATTTATGCTCATATAGCCTTGCAGCCCAACTCAGCCCGAGCTCTATTGCACCTTGAACAGCAACAGATTAGTTAGCAGGAGAGCTGCAGGCAGACGACATTGATAAAAGCTTTAATGTTCATTTTCCTCATGTGAGTAAACATGACTGCCCTGCGATTGGTCCTGTTAGCGTGGATGAACTGTACTTTTATAAACGAGTCTGCTCGGCCTAATCCAGTTAGAGCAAGATATTGTGCTTCATGGTACACAATTTCAATTCTAATGGATTTGAAGATGACAACAGCGGGCAGCAATGAAGAAGCAATCAGAAGCTTTTGATTGGGTCATTGTCCATTGCAAAGATGCTGCCAGTGACTCAAAACCCTTAATTTTAGCTTTTGTGTTGAGGAAATGAGGGAATATTTGAGCATTACAGCACTGCTGATTTTCAAAGTATTGGAAGTAAATATAACAGCAAGATTCTCAAATTATTATTGAATTGCCGAGTTTGGCGTACTGCCCAGACTATTCAAGGAAGGGCGAGCTGGGCACGGTGGGCTCTCTGTACTTAAGGGCATTCTCTGGTAAAATAAGAGGACAACACAGGGCAGACATGTCCAAGATTTTTAGCTCAACTGTGTCGAAGCATTCAAACCAGCCCTTCAGAAATCAATGGCTGCCGATTATTCCCACGGTGCGCTAGATCCAAGTCCGTGATTCTGTAAAGGAAGAAATGTGGGTGCAGCAGTGGCTCGCAACAGATTTGAGGAATTCCTGGCATCAGCCGTGTTGACTCTGGGGAGCTGAGGTCCGGTGCCTCCTAATAGGGAAGATGGCAAAAGTCAGGTGTAAAGTCATCACTGAGTTGACTTTCAGTGGGAAGCCTAAGAGCAGCATTGGTGGAGGCCGGGGAGCCGGTCATTTGCCCACTTTCATAGCCACAGGAGGTAGATTACCATCCGAGACCAGAACGAGGAGGAAAAGGTGACCTGGGTTCAAATCTGGTCCTGGCAGGTGGGATGGAAATCTCCTCTGTTGGCGATAAAGACCCTTGGGGGTGGGGGAGGGGGGGTGTCATTTTGACTTAGGCGAGAGTGAACAATTGGGCGATATTAATTCAGCCAATTTTAATTTCCATTGAAGTCAGTGCGAATGAAAAGAGGGAGTGATTTACAATGGACAGCTGAATAGATAGCATTCCTTTTACACGATCGCCCAAAGTCAAAGTTAACTCCCTTAATGAAATGAGATTGGGCAGTTTCAATGAGTTTCTAGTAGCTGTTGGGTACTACCGGAACCGACACTAAATTGCGAGGTTGGCTGGTGCAAGAAATGCCACACCGGTGCAGCATGGGATCATTTCCAGAGAGTGACCTCAAGGCACATATTTGGAACAGAGTTTTTAAAATTTATTTGTTCATGGGATGTGGGTGTCGCTGGCAAGGCCAGCATTTATTGCCCACCCCCAATTGCCCTCGAGGTGCTGGTGAGCCGCCTTATACAACTGAGTGTCTCGTTGGGCCATTTCAGAGGGAAGTTAAGAGTCAACCACATTGCTGTGGGTCTGGAGTCACGTATAGGCCAGACGAGGTAAAGGTGGCAGATTTCCTTCCCTAAAGAACATTAGTGAACCGGATGAGTTTATACGACAATCCGGTCACCATTACTGATACGAGCTTTCTATTCTATTCCAGATTTTTGAAAAATTGAGCAAACTGAATTTAAATTTCCCCAGCTGCCATGGTGGGATTTGAACTTATGCCCCCAGGTCAATAATCCAAACCTCTGGATTACTAGTCCAGTATCATAACCACTATGCTACCATAGCCTAAACAGGTTGGTCAGGCGTGAGTCCGGAGATCAGCAGAGGCCTATAAAAGGCCGCGAGAGGCAGCGGGAGTTCGTGGTCGCTGAGGCGTGAGTCCGGGGATCAGCAGAGGCCGATAAAAGGCCGCGAGAGGCAGCAGGAGTTCGTGGTCGCTGAGGCGTGAGTCCGGGGATCAGCAGAGGCCTATAAAAGGTCGCGAGAGGCGTCGGGAGTTCGTTGGTCAGGCGTGAGTCCGGGGATCAGCAGAGGCCTATAAAAGGCCGCGAGAGGCGTCGGGAGTTCGTTGGTCAGGCGTGAGTCCGGGGATCAGCAGAGGCCTATAAAAGGCCGTGAGAGGCAGCGGGAGTTCGAGGTCGCTGAGGCATGAGTCCGGGGATCAGCAGAGGCCTATAAAAGGCCGCGAGAGGCGTCGGGAGTTCGTTGGTCAGGCGTGAGTCCGGGGATCAGCAGAGGCCTATAAAAGGCCGCGAGAGGCGTCGGGAGTTCGTTGGTGAGGCGTACTTGTGCAGCTACAGGGAGAAGGCAAAAAAGAAGTAGAAAGAAACAGAAAGGTGACGTCACAGCCTAGGGGGTAAGTGATTGGCTGGTGATTGGTGAGTAGTTTTTCTTTTTCTTTTTTATATCAGTCAGTAACTTTTAACATTGTTGTTGCCAATTTAAGTGTATCTAAGGGTTAAGTCATGGCAGGAGAGCTCGGTCGGGTGTTATGCTCCTCCTGTACCATGTGGGAACTCAGGGACACTTCCGGTGTCCCTGACGACTACGTGTGCGGGAAGTGTATCCGCCTCCAGCTCCTGACGGTCCGCGTTGCGGAATTGGAGCTGAGGGTGGATTCACTCTGGAGCATCCACGATGCTGAGAATGACGTGAGTATCACGTGTAGTGAGTTGGTCTTACCGCAGGAGAAGGGTCCACAGCCAGATAGGGAATGGAAGACCAGCAGGAAGAGTAGTGCAAGGAAGGTAGTGCAGGGGTCCCCTGTGGTCATCCCCCTGCAAAACAGATACACCGCTTTGAGTACTGTTGGGGGGGATGACTCATCAGGGGAGGGCAGAGCAGCCAAGTTCATGGCACCGTGGCTGGCTCTGCTGCACAGGAGGGCAGGAAAAAGAGTGGGAGCGCGATAGTGATAGGGGATTAGGGGATTCAATGGTGAGGGGAATAGATAGGCGTTTCTGCGGCCGCAACCGAGACTCCAGGATGGTATGTTGCCTCCCTGGTGCAAGGGTCAAGGATGTCTCGGAGCGGGTGCAGGACATTCTGAAATGGGAGGGAGAACAGCCAGTTGTCGTGGTGCACATTGGTACCAACGACATAGGTAAAAAAAGGGATGAGGTCCTACGAAATGAATTTAAGGAGCTAGGAGCTAAATTAAAAAGTAGGACCTCAAAAGTAGTAATCCCGGGATTGCTACCAGTGCCACGTGCTAGTCAGAGTAGGAATCGCAGGATAGCGCAGATGAATACGTGACTTGAGCACTGGTGCAGCAGGGAGGGATTCAAATTCCTGGGGCATTGGAACCGGTTCTGGGGGAGGTGGGACCAGTACAAACCGGACGGTCTGCACCTGGGCAGGACCGGAACCAATGTCCTAGGGGAAGTGTTTGCTAGTGCTGTTGGGGAGGAGTTAAACTAATATGGCAGGGGGATGGGAACCAATGCAGGGAGACAGAGGGAGACAAAAAGGAGGCAAAAGCAAAAGACAGAAAGGAGATGAGGAAAAGTGGAGGGCAGAGAAACCCAAGGCAAAGAACAAAAAGGGCCACTGTACAGCAAAATTCTAAAAGGACAAAGGGTGTTAAAAAAACAAGCCTGAAGGCTTTGTGTCTTAATGTAAGGAGTATCCGCAATAAGGTGGATGAATTAACTGTGCAAATAGATGTTAACAAATATGATGTGATTGGGATTACGGAGACGTGGCTCTAGGATGATCAGGGCTGGGAACTTAACATCCAGGGGTATTCAACATTCAGGAAGGATAGAATAAAAGGAAAAGGAGGTGGGGTAGCATTGCTGGTTAAAGAGGATATTAATGCAATAGTTAGGAAAGACATTAGCTTGGATGATGCGGAATCTATATAGGTGGAGCTGCAGAACACCAAAGGGCAAAAAACGTTAGTGGGAGTTGTGTACAGACCTCCAAACAGTAGTAGTGATGTTGGGGAGGGCATCAAACAGAAATTAGGGGTGCATGCAATAAAGGTGCAGCAGTTATAATGGGTGACTTTAATATGCACATAGATTGGGCTAGCCAAACTGGAAGCAATATGGTGGAGGAGGATTTCCTGGAGTGCATAAGGGATGGTTTTCTAGACCAATATGTCGAGGAACCAACTAGGGGGGAGGCCATCTTAGACTGGGTGTTGTGTAATGAGAGAGGATTAATTAGCAATCTCATTGTGCGAGGCCCCTTGGGGAAGAGTGACCATAATATGGTGGAATTCTGCATTAGGATGGAGAATGAAACAGTTAATTCAGAGACCATGTTCCAGAACTTAATTAAGGGTAACTTTGAAGGTATGAGGCGTGAATTGGCTAGGATAGATTGGCGAATGATACTTAAGGGGTTGACTGTGGATGGGCAATGGCAGACATTTAGAGACCGCATGGATGAATTACAACAATTGTACATTCCTGTCTGGCGTAAAAATAAAAAAGGGAAGGTGGCTCAACCGTGGCTATCAAGGGAAATCAGGGATAGTATTAAAGCCAAGGAAGTGGCATACAAATTGGCCAGAAATAGCAGCGAACCCGGGGACTGGGAGAAATTTAGAACTCAGCAGAGGAGGACAAAGGGTTTGATTAGGGCAGGGAAAATGGAGTACGAGAAGAAGCTTGCAGGGAACATTAAGGCGGATTGCAAAAGTTTCTATAGGTATGTAAAGAGAAAAAGGTTAGTAAAGACAAATGTAGGTCCCCTGCAGTCAGAATCAGGGGAAGTCATAACGGGGAACAAAGAAATGGCAGACCAATTGAACAAGTACTTTGGTTCGGTATTCACTAAGGAGGACACAAACAACCTTCCAGATATAAAAGGGGTCAGAGGGTCTAGTAAGGAGGAGGAACTGAGGGAAATCTTTATTAGTCGGGAAATTGTGTTGGGGAAATTGTTGGGATTGAAGGCTGATAAATCCCCAGGGCCTGATGGACTGCATCCCAGCGTACTTAAGGAGGTGGCCTTGGAAATAGCGGATGCATTGACAGTCATTTTCCAACATTCCATTGACTCTGGATCAGTTCCTATCGAGTGGAGGGTAGCCAATGTAACCCCACTTTTTAAAAAAGGAGGGAGAGAGAAAACAGGGAATTATAGACCGGTCAGCCTGACCTCAGTAGTGGGTAAAATGATGGAATCAATTATTAAAGATGTCATAGCAGCGCATTTGGAAAATGGTGACATGATAGGTCCAAGTCAGCATGGATTTGTGAAAGGGAAATCATGCTTGACAAATCTTCTGGAATTTTTTGAGGATGTTTCCAGTAAAGTGGACAAAGGAGAACCAGTTGATGTGGTATATTTGGACTTTCAGAAGGCTTTTGACAAGGTCCCACACAAGAGATTAATGTGCAAAGTTAAAGCACATGGGATTGGGGGTAGTGTGCTGACATGGATTGAGAACTGGCTGTCAGACAGGAAGCAAAGAGTAGGAGTAAATGGGGACTTTTCAGAATGGCAGGCAGTGACTAGTGAGTACCGCAAGGTTCTGTGCTGGGGCCCCAGCTGTTTACATTGTACATTAATGATTTAGACAAGGGGATTTAATATAGTATCTCCAAATTTGCGGATGACACTAAGTTGGGTGGCAGTGTGAGCTGCGAGGAGGATGCTATGAGGCTGCAGAGTGACTTGGATAGGTTAGGTGAGTGGGCAAATGAATGGCAGATGAAGTATAATGTGGATAAATGTGAGGTTATCCACTTTGGTGGTAAAAACAGAGAGACAGACTATTATCTGAATGGTGACAGATTAGGAAAAGGGAAGGTGCAACGAGACCTGGGTGTCATGGTACATCAGTCATTGAAGGTTGGCATGCAGGTACAACAGGCGTTTAAGAAAGCAAATGGCATGTTGGCCTTCATAGCGAGGGGATTTGAGTACAGGGGCAGGGAGGTGTTGCTACAGTTGTACAGGGCCTTGGTGAGGCCACACCTGGAGTATTGTGTACAGTTTTTGTTTCCTAACTTGAGGAAGGCAATTCTTGCTATTGAGGGAGTGCAGCGAAGATTCACCAGACTGATTCCCGGGATGGTGGGACTGACCTATCAAGAAAGACTGGATCAACTGGGCTTGTATTCACTGGAGTTCAGAAGAATGATAGGGGACCTCATAGAAACGTTTAAAATTCTGACGGGTTTAGACAGGTTAGATGCAGGAAGAATGTTCCCAATGTTGGGGAAGTCCAGAACCAGGGGTCACAGTCTAAGGATAAGGGGTAAGCCATTTAGGACCGAGATGAGGAGCAACTTCTTCACCAAGAGAGTGGTGAACCTGTGGAATTCTCTACCACAGAAAGTAGTTGAGGCCAATTCACTAAATATATTCAAAAGGGAGTTAGATGAAGTCCTTACTACTCGGGGGATCAAGGGGTATGGCGAGAAAGCAGGAAGGGGGTACTGAAGTTTCATGTTCAGCCATGAAAGCATTGAATGGCGGTGCAGGCTAGAAGGGCTGAATGGCCTGCTCCTGCACCTATTTTCTATGTTTCTATGTTTCTATGTTTCCTTTAGATCTCACCATGTAACACCTGACCTGATAGTGCTTCGTACTGATACATTGGGGTGAACTTCCTCTTTTAATGAAGGCCTGTTTTTCTCCATAATTAACAATCCACCAACCAAATTGTAAGTGTGGTATTAATGCATGCGGCCCCTAAAAATCCATGGCGGTTCCGCCAGTGTCCAGAGAGACTCCAGAGTATAAATTCAGTGTCGCCCTGTTTGGGGGCAGTAACAGTCGGGAGGCACGTGACTTAACGGCAGGCGCTGAAGTCTCACCCCTCTCCAGATATTTGGGTTACCACGCCCGGCAGGAAGTGTTGCGCTAAATCAAGCACTGTACTTCCTTCCTGGGGCAGTGATGGGGCATACGTCTCAGCATCGCTGCGCACTGGGCCATGCAGCATTGTTGCGTCCCCTCCCTCACTAAAAGGGAAATGCCCACGCTGCCGACTCTGCAAAGTAAAGACCATCATATGGTGGGGGGGGCCACGCGAAAAAAACACGATCAGCAGTGCCAACAAGAATTTTTCACTGGGCCACCTCGCCGTTAATTTTCTCCCCGGAAGCGGTCAGCCCCCGAGACTCGCCTCCTGCCGCTGTTGGTGTTTTCGCCCGGCGCTGCTGTAGGGGGCGAAAGTGAACTTTGGGGCCGGGTCGCTAACGGGGTGATGTGCGCGCCGATGATGTCACGATCTCCGGGCGCAGGAGATTGGGGCGCAACGCCATAGCGCCGCCGCTAAACTCCCACCCAATATGGCGGAAGTGGTCAACAATGCCGCGCCCCGGTCGTTAACTCATTTGCGCAAAGGGGAGCCTCAAATGAGTTGAATATCTCGCCCGTACAACCCACCGGAAAGTGGCGGAGACTGGGTTGCACTGAGGAAGTGCCGTATTGTTGGAGGCTTTGAAGGAGATGTTCAGCTGAGTCTGGTCTGCCTGGTTCTGCTGGGTGTTAGAGATTCCAAGGGTCTATTCAAGGAGCAAGGATTTCTGGGCAAAAGTCCTTCCTCAAACAGCACCACTTAAAACAGATTGGCTGGCCATTGATCACATGGTTGCTGGTTGGATCTTGCAGTGCGCACCAAATGGCCAATGCCTTTGCCTGCATAACAATTGCCATTGCACTTCAAAGTCATTGATTTATGTGGAGCGTCTTGAGAAATGCAACAAGGAGCTGTATAAATGTGGGATAAAACCAGAAAATGCTGGAAACACTCAGCAGGATCAGGTAGCATCTGTGGAGGGAGAAACAGAGTTAACAGTTCAGGTCGATGATCTTTCATTACAAATACTAAAGCTGCCTGATCTGCTGACTATTTCCCAGCATTTTCAGATTTTATTTTAGATTTCCAGCAGTATTTTGTTTTTTGATACAAATGTGGGCCTTTTTATTATTAGTGAGGTTATACGTTGACTAGATTCCATGCAGTACTACAACATACTGACTGCATAAAATGGTTGCAAATAATTGCAGTTTTTAAAATAATTGTTAACACACTACACTGTTGAGCATATCACATCCCACATCCGTTTGTATAATTTATCGAATCAATTCTGTTTGCATATCACTGCTCATCCACATTCGTGTCAGCCGTGGCTCAGTGGGTAACACTCTCGCTTCTGGGTTCAAATCCTGCTCCAGAGACTTGAGTACAGAATTCTAGGCTGCCACTCCAGTGCAGTGCTGAGGGAGTGCTGCAGTGCCGTCTTTCAGATGAGCTGTTAAACCCAGGTCCTGTCTGTGCGCAAGGAGACATCAACTTTCAGTACTGACGGGGTGGTGGACTGTCCGATCCCATGGCACTATTTCGAAGAAGAGCAGGGGAGTTCTCCCTGGTGTCCTGGCCAATATTTATCCCTCAATCGACAGCACTCAACAAACAGATCATCTGGTCATTATCACATTGTTGTTTGTGGGCGCAAATTGGCTGCCGTGTTTCCTACATTACAACAGTGACTACACTTCAAAAAGTGCTTCTTTGGCTGCAATACCCTTTGGGACGTCCGGTGGTCCTGAAAGGCGCTATATTTCAAACTTGAGGAGCCGCTGTGGAATGGCAAGAGTTAAAAGGCTCAGTGAGCTGTGAGGTGCTGAGGGGAATATAACAAATAAAGCTGTGGCCTTTCCGTCAATGAGACGATCGACTCAGCTGGACAGAGAGTACTATCGATTGTGATGGTGAAGTGTTTCTGGCTTTACAGAACAAGTTAGTGCAGCATAAATAGATAAACAGAGAGGGTATAACAGAGTTCTTCAAACCATTCAGCAAATAACCATGGCAACAAACTTTTTTGACCACTAAAGGCCCCGTGCTATAACCATTTTTCATGCACCAAATTGTATCGCGAAATGGCCTCACCAGTCAGGGCTGACAGCTGCACACAACTCCTATTAATCCATGTGACAAGGTAGCAGGCCCTAATGTCTACATTGCCATGCCAATATGAATGACATCAAACAGAAATCAATTCAGGGCACCTTGTCCCTTCATGTAACTCCCAAGCCTCCATCCATTGGCAGGATAGGTGCACCAACGTCAGTGTCCTTTCTCAGGCCAACAGCCCCAGCATCGAAGCATTGACCATGCTCGACCAGCTCCGATGGAATGGGTCACATTGTCCGCATGCCTGACACTAGAAACAAGGGTTGTACTCTGAGTTCCGACACGGCCAGCAAGCCCCAGGCGGGCAGAGAAAACGCTTCAAGGACACCCTCAAATCCTCCTTGACAAAGTACACCATCCCCACGGACACCTGGGAATCCCTGGCCCGAGACCGCTCAAAGTGGAGGAGAAGGTGCCGAACACCTCGAGTGTCTTCGCCGGGAGCACGTGGAAGCCAAGTACAAACAGCGGAAGGTGTGTACGACAACCCAAGCACCCAACCCACCCGTCCCTCCAACCATCGTCTACCCCACCTGTGACAGAGACTGTAGGTCCCGCATTGGTTTCATCAGTCACCTGAGAACTCACTTTAATGTGGGAGCAAGTCATCCCCGACTCTGGGGGACTGCCTAAGAAGATGGGCAGAAATGATGAAATGACAAGTGCGTTGTGTCCCGCGATCAGCAGCCTACTGGAGTAAAAGCAATAAGGATGTTCAAAATGAAGCTAATGCAGTAACAAGAGAGTTAGGGTACTCGAGCTTCAAAAGGCTGCATTTCCTTCCAATCAGCTTTTCCTATGTTCTATGTTGACTACGATCCATGTCAGGTGTGGCTCAGTGGGTCACACTCTCGCCTGTAAGTCAGAAGGTTATGGGTTCAATTCCCACTCCAGAGACTTGAGCACAAAAATCTAGGCTGACACTGCAGTGCAGTGCTGAGGGAGTGCTGCACTGTTGGAGTTGCCGTCTTTCAGATGAGACGTTAAACCGAGGCCCTGTCTGCCCTCTCAGGTGGACATAGAAGATCCCATGGCATTATTTCGAAGAAGCAGCTGTTATGGCAATCTTTTGTGTAAAATAACCTCTCCCTAATTTCCCTTCTCACTCTTAACTTCCTATTAGTTTTCTAACGCATCTCTTGGCATCCGAGGGATTGCTGATAGTTAACAATTTGCATGATGTTGCAAGATTTTCTTTTTTTCTCTTTGAAAGTGGGAGTCATTATCGTTAAGCCTGATCTCCTCACCAATGTCCCTTCCAGCTGAATTCATTGGATGGTGATCGAACCCTCCTTATCACAGCATGACTGAGGTCGATCGCAGCACCTCAATGCTACCTGGCTGAGATCAACCAACTCTCCAGCGGCTCGAATTGAAGCTGGGGTCTTCCAACTGTGTGTGGCTCAGTACAACAGTAGAAAGTGCTTTTGCCGACGAGGTGATTGAATGAATGATTCGAAGATCAAAGCAGTCACACAAACATTCAGATGTTAAAAGCTTTTGTTTTTCTAAGGCTTTCTTTATAGCACTAACTTAAGGCTCAGATTCAGAAACACTCCCTTCAGTATCTATGTCTTTAGACCAAATATAATCAATTTTCGATTGAACAAACATATTTAGTTAAGTTATAGAACATTCTTGTCAGACCAGGACAGTACAGTGCATATATAAAGTAAAGTCGGTCAGGTAAAGGCTAACCAGGGAACCAGATCCCGATGGGTTCTGAACTAAGGGAACGCACTTTGCCAATCTGCCGGATCTAGGTTTATGCTAATATAACAAGAAGGACTTAGGTTTATCACATCACACTGATAACATTGAATTGCAATGTCTGATGTTGCACAGACACCATTTTGCACATACTTGCCAAGACCTTCCTGCGCTTCTTCCAAATGCATCATGGGATCTTTAACATCAACCTGAACCATCAGACTAGTCAACAACAACAACAACTTTGTATTTATATAGCGCCTTTAACGTAGTGAAACATTCCAAGGCACTTCACAGGAGTGTTATGAGACAAAAAAATTTGACACCGAGCCACATAAAGAGAAATTAGGGCAGGTGTCCAAAAGCTTGCTCAAAGAGGTAGGTTTTAAGAAATGTCTTAAAGGAGGAAAGAGAGGTAGAGAGGCGGAGAGGTTTAGGGAGGGAATTCCAGAGCCTGGGGCCTAGGCAACAGAAGGCACGGCCACCAATGGTTGAGCGATTATAATCAGGGATGCTCAAGAGGGCAGAATTAGAGGAGCGCAGACATCTCCGGGGGATTGTGGAGCTGGAGGAGATTACAGAGATAGGGAGGGGCGAGGCCATACAGAGATTTGAAAATAAGGAGGAGAATTTTGAAATCGAGGCGTTGCTTAAGATGTGTCAGTCTTATTTAGAAGCTGTTTGAAGGATAGCACCTCCATCAATGTATCGCTCCTCCAGTGCCATATTAATGTCTCAGTGTAGATTATGTACTCAAGCCCCACAGTGAGGCTTCAACCCACGACTGTTTGATTCAGGGATTGGGAGCACTACCAACTAAACCAAGTTGACGTAATTAACTGATGTTACAAAAAGGTAGCGATTAACCTAATTGGATCTTCCAGAATGGCAATGACTGAAACAATCAATAGTACGGCACTGAAATGCACATTCCTGAGCCCTTATTAAAGAAAAAAAGGACTTACATTTATATGGAGCCTTTCACGACCATAGGATCTCCCAAATCGTTTTACAGCCAATAGCAATGATGTATTTTTTGGGGTGTAGTCACTGTTGTAATGTAGGAAAATTGTCAGCCAATTTGCGCACAGCAAGCTCCCACAAACAGCAATGTCCGGATAATCTGTTTTAGTTATGTTAATTGAGGGATGTACATTGGCCAGGACACCGGGGATAATTCTCCTGCTCTTCTTCGAAATTGTGCCATGGGATCTTTTACATTCACCTGTGAGAGTAGACGGAGCCTCAGTTTGACGTCTCATCCAAAAGGCGGCACCTCTGACAGAGCAGCACTCCCTCAGCACTGCACTGGAGCGACAGCCTAGATTTTTATGCTCAAGTCTCTGGAGTGGGACTTGAGCCCACAACCTCCTGACTCAGAGACGAGAGTGATGCCATCTGATGCAGTATAAGATATTACATTTAAAAAACGTGGCAGTTCCTTCTGATATTACAGCTGCTGCACTGTAGCCTCAGTGAGCTTCAATGAAATAATCGACAATTCTTATCTAACATTTACTAATTCATTGTGTAAGAAGCAATGGTCTAACAGACAGGCACATGCAAGAAGAGAGATAAAAAATCACACAGCCCGCTTCAATTAATAGTTTGTAAAATGGGTTGCCTGAAAGAATGGTTGAGGTCAGACACTGACATTTAAGAAAAGGTGGATGTTGCAATGGGAAGGTGGTGGGTTTGGTATTCTGGAAGGAAGAGATCAAGTGGACTGAAGGAATTTAGAACGTGCATTTTTATAGCGCCTTTGATATCCTTAGGATGTCCCCAAAGCTTCACAAGCAATGAATTACTACTGAACTGCAGTCACTATTGCAACTACGAGCCCAACGTAAACCAAATCACCGCACTGCGATTTCTGGGATCCTGCTGTGCACAAATGTGGCAGCCAACTTGCACACAGCAAGATCCCAAAAATAGCAGAGATGCTTTTGGTTCAAGGTAGGCACACAGTATCCATGCATCACGTGAGCAGAGTGGCAAGAGGGAGGGGTGGAGTAAGGCATCAAGTGGAGGGATGGAGTGGGAGGTTGGAGGGGAGGGTTGGAGAGAAGAGGTGATGATGCACGGAGGGGAGGGATGGAGGGGAGGGGTGGAGGGAAGGGGTGGAGGGAAGGGGTGGAGGGGAGAGATGGAGGGGCAGGGAGGAGGGGCAGGATAGAATGGAGGGGTGGAGGGGAGGGGCAGAGGGGAGGGGAAGGGGAGGGGTGGAGGGCAGAGGGGAGGGTTGGAGGGGTGGGTCGGAGGGGGGATGGAGGGGAGGGATGGAGAAAAGTGGTGGAGGGGAGGGATGAGTGGAGGAGTGTAGGAGAGGGATGGTGAGGAGGGATGGAGGAGAGTGATGGAGGGAGGGATGAGTGGGTGGTGGAGGGGAGAGATGGAATGGGGGGATGGAGGGGAGAGATGGAGTGGGGTGATGGAGGGGAGGGGTGGAGTGGGGAGGGATGGAGGGGACGGGTGGGGGTAATGTCCACTAGTGGACAAATCACCCTGGGCTTCTCTCACACACCTAATTGCAGGATGGTGGTGCCCTAAAATAAAAGAGCCATTTTAAACAACCTCTTGGGACAGAAGCTGCCACTCAGTTTATACACAGCAATGCAATACTTGCACTAAATCAAAATGGCACCAGTCATTCTACCCACAGCGGAATCTTACTACGGAAATTAATGCGTGAGCTCTCATGGAGCAGACCACATAATAACTCTGGAAGGGAAGATTTCCTTCTACGGAATAAAAGCAGAAGACAGATGAACTTTACTTTCACTCATTGTTCCAATGTGCTGTTCTGTACTGTACCAATTAATACTAAGGAGGAATTAAACGCCTTCATCACCATTAGTGAAATACAAAAGTACAGAGACGCAGCTCCCCGTAGCTGGGTAAATAATACCGGGCGCCAATGTAATATATTCTTTACGACATCACAATGCACATGTATGGCTCCAATACATCATGTGACTTTTATTGTGTTTACAGCGGCAGATGTATTACCGCAGTAGTCCACTAGGTGGAGCAGTAGTCCACTAGTCGGCACTCTATATTACTGCTGACATCGTGAGCTGGGCTCAGTCCCTGGCTTAAGTTAGTTGCTCTCAACCAAGGCAAGAAACCAATTTCAATTGACGCCAGGGCTCCCTAGGTTAGGAGGGAAGAGTGACCTGGGGTGGTGGGGGGCTCAGGTGCCCCTGTCCTGAACATTGTTCACTGCCCCCTGTTGGGTGTGGATGTCGTGTGGTGAGAGGCTGACCTGGGTTTACAGTGCTGCCGCTGTCGGATGGGGGCTAAGGGTGGCCATCAGGCTGCTGTACAGCCAGTTGCTGTGGGATCAACTTAACCAGCCTGTTCAGCGGCTGGTATTTGCAGTGGTGCATGGTGACAATATAGAATCAGAGTACAGAACTTCAAAGATCCAGCTGGGTTGGTGATGGGGTGGGAGGGGCCAGGGATATAGTGATGAGTAACTTGGAGCCCAGCAGGTATCGCAAACCTTTTCCTGAAGGTGAAAAGGTAGATGGGGGGTCGTTTTTGGATATGCAAGAATCCAGCGCATCTGGCTGCGGCTATAGATGGTGTCAAATGCCAAAACATTTGGTCACCGGCTAACCCAGTCTGGTACTGGCGATGGTGGGATGCTGGTGCTGGAGTCTTCACTTTCTTTAGTATGTTGCAGAGTGTCAGCCGTGGCTCAGTGAACAGCACCCTCACCTCTGCATCAGAAGGTTGTGTCTTCAAGTCCCACTCCAAGGACTTGAGCACATAAATTTAGGCTGACGCTTCCAGTGCAGTGCTGAGGGGGTGCTGCACTGCTGGAGGTGCCATCTTTCGGATGAGACGTTAAACCGAGGCCCCATCTACTTTCTCAGGTGGATGTAAAAGATCCTGTGGCACTATTGAAGAAGAGCATTGGAGTTATTCACGCTGTTCTGGCCAATATTTATCCCTCACTCAACATAACAAAAAATAGATTATCTGGTCAGTGTTATGTTGCTGTTTGTGGGAGCTTGCTGTGCGCAAATTAGCTGCCGTGTTTCCCACATTACAAGAGTGACTACACCCCCAAAGTATTTCATTGGCTGTAAAGTGCTTTGATATGTTTGGTGGTCATGAAAGGTGCTATATAAATGCAAGTTTTCACTTTCCTTACAATACAGGTGCTGCCTGCAGAGTCGATTGGCACTGACAGGAGCGCAGTCATATAAACATAGCATCGCGCTAACTGCAAGGAAGCGTGCGAGAGCCATGCAGGTTGGCTTCGGATTTGAGGGCTGACTCCCAGCGAGCATTGGTTGGCAAATTGCAAGCTCCGAGCTCCTGACTATCCCCCTGTTCATTTAGAGGGGGCACAGTTTCAGAATAAGGGGACGGAGATGAGGAGGAATTTCTTCCCTCAGAGGGTCGTGTATCTTTGGAATTCTCTGCCCCAGAGAGCTGTGGAGGCTGGGTCATTGAATATATTTAAAGCGGAGATAGACAGATTTTTGAACTATAGGGGAGTCAAGGGTTATGGGGAGCGGGGAGGACAATGGAGTTGAGGCCAAGATCAGATCAGCCTTGGCGGAGCCGGCTCGAGGGGCCACATGGCCTACTCCTGCTCCTATTTCTTATTAGATGGATATAAAATAAGGGGTGGCAGGCTCCCGCTTTCCCGACCAGCGTTCCCTGTGAGCGTCGCTCTGTGCCAGGAAAGCCCAAGCTGGGGAACTAGCTCTTTGATGCTGTCAAATGAGGGGGAGAGGGAGAGCGCACACCACAGGGGTAATCTGATCCTAACAGGGCTGCTGGGAAGCTGACTGGATTGGATTGGATTGGATTGGATCAGCCGCCCGTTTTACACCCTGCCCGATATTGCTCCCCATCAGCTTCCCAAAGGAGGGTTTGGCTAAAATTACCCCCTCCCCACCCCGCCTTGTGTCGCCTTCAACAACTCTCCCTGGGGAGGGCGAGGCCAGGAGCTCACTGGCTTTGCCGCCGCAGGTGTTTAATGGCTTGTTTGTATGACACAACTGCAGAACTACTTGATGTTGATGCTTTCTTGAAGGAAGAAAGATGAACAGACGCAGAACCAACCAATGCACAGGACCTAATTAAGTACAAACGGAGCAACAGACGTGTCAATCACCGACAGCCACAGCCAGCGTAAAGCTGAAACCCTGTCATCACCTGCACATCCCGAGTCAGACTGCTCATTCTGCTCATCGCCACAGTGATTCATGAAAAGCCAACCTCTGTCTATAGGCTTTGCCTGAGATACATGCAAAACACACACCATCTGTCTCTCCAACAGGCTTGTCCACTGTCTTTCAACACGAGCTCCATTTTAGAGCTGCGATTTTGTGCTTCCTTTTTAAGAGTCTTTCTTCCACCTTGTTTTTCTTTTCATGTTGGTTTTTCATGCATCACTGAGGGTGCCAGCTGTGGCTCAGTGGGCAGCATCCTTGCCTCTGGGTCAGTTGGTCGTGGGTTCAAGTCCCACTCCAGAGACTTGAGCACAAAAATCTAGGCTAACACTCCAGTGAAGTACTGAGGGAGTGCTTTCAGATCAGACGGTAAAGCGAGGCCCTGTCTGCCCTCTCAGGTGGAGGTAAGAGATCCCATGGCACTATTTCGAAGAAGAGCAGGGGAGTTATCCCTGGTGTCCTGGCCAAAACCTATCCCTCAACCAAAATGCAGATTATCTGGTCATTATCACATTGCTGTTTGTGGGAGCTTGCTGTGCGCAAATTGGCTGCATGCATTTCCCACATTACAACTGTGATGTATGTAGCAAATCACTGACTCCACACAGTATGGTCTTGTAGTAACTGCTGTGACCTTAGTCCTTTATTGTGCCTCTCAGGTGTGGTGGGCAGCCTTTTATACTCTGTCTTGCAGGTACTTTCAGGTGCACCACCGTACTTATACATTTAATGTACCTGGACAATACATAACATCTCACTCCCCCCTCCCCCCCCCCCCCCCCCCGCCACCCCCCAAATTCCAAAAGACATTGCCGGTAACCTCGGCCTTGTTCGTCCTGGTTGGTTTGTGAGTGAGAGTCCATGACCATCCATTTCCCTCTCCTCCCCCATGTGGAGATCATGATCGGTTCCAAGCATGGGGTGTTTGCAGTCCTTACATGGGTGACGAAGTACACGAGCATAACCTCCAACAGAAAGCAGGTATACATAGACAGTATGGTACATATAATATATGGTACAGATGTTATGTCAAAAGGTTGCAGGTACACTGAACAGCTATTTAACCCCAGCTCCACTGGGTGAGGTTCGGTGGCGGTATACTGCCCCTTTTTGCCCGAGGTAATGGGCTGCGCTGAGACAGGGTATCGCAACTAGTGCATTGCCTCTGTTCTCAGAAAGTAGTCGCCTTAGCGGCTCATCTGCAGCCGCTGAACCATTGCATGAATCACATAAATCGAAAATCGCATTAGTCCATTAGTCATGTTAGTCACGGATCCATTACCCTTTTACTTGTACCTCGTGGTATTAACTCTTTTCATAATTCATATCCATTATTTTAAACACAGTAACCATTCAGCATTAAAATATTAACTCTTATCATAAATCCATCATCCAACAATCACATTGCTCATTTAGACTCGCTCTTGCCTTACAAAAGTCTCTTTGTGGGGACCGCCAACGGTGTAAGGCCCTTTTAAGACTCCCGGGTGCATTTCCCTTTTAAGACGCCATCTTGTGTTTTCCACGAGGCTTCCACTGGGCGCCGCCATTTCACTTGCTCTGCTTGCCTTTCTCTGCAGAGCTCTGCTGCCACGAGGCTCGCCACCATCTTGAGCTCGCTGGCGTGACGTTTTGCTCTCTTCGTGCATTTGTGGATGGAGTTTCAAGAAGGAATAGAAGGAATAAAGAAGAACGAAGGATGAAAAACGGCCAAGAACAATTTGATCTTGACTCTGGCAGAAGTGGTTCTTTGGATTCGATCAGTCATAGTCCCTGTGAGAGCAGCCTCTGTAATTGCGGCCATATCCGCCGCTCTGGCTCTTGTACCCGCCCGAGTAATTGCGTTCTCCCGAGTCACATCGGCCGCCGCTGTAGCCTCCGCTCCTGTCATTGTCCCTGTAACTGCCGCCTCTCCTGCGGCCGCCGTAGCCGCCTCCACTGCAGCCGCGACCAGCGCCCGACTTTTTCTCTGCGTGGGCCCCCCGGACTTGCCGACCATCGGTGGATTTCCCGTTCATCGCCTGCAGCGCCCCGCCAGCTCGCACCTCAGCAATCGGCCCGTACTTACAAAACTGCTCTTCCCGGGTCTGCTCGTCTGTGTGGGGATTTAGACTGCCGATGAACGGCTTCTTTCTCTTCCAGCTCGGTTGGCGCTGCCCTTTGGGAACTCGGGGGACCGCGGTCTGTGGAGGAATGAAGTCCTCCCGGCTCCCACGGACCTTCCCCATCCACCTCCTGCTGAGTAGCGTCGGCCCATCGCCTGCAATGACCCATAAAGGTAAACCGTGCATCTCGCCCCCGTGAGATACCTGCACATCCGCTCTGACAAGAACAGGTATCAGTTCCCTTGGTGTAGGTACGCAGCTTCACCGTGACCGGGACCAGCTTGGGTCGTGCAACAGGGTTGACCCACAGTTTATCAAAAGTTTCCTGACTCATCAACGACGGACTCGATCCCGTGTCCACTTCCATACTCACGGGGACTCCGTTAATCTAGACCTCCATAATCACCGGGGCCGAATCGTCGGTACACGTATACAGTCCAAGCACCTCATCTTCTTCTGCCTGCTCTTCGCTGGGATCCTCTACCATCTACTCAGCCACACGGTGAGTCAGGTTTCTTTTGCACATACACTTTCGTGCGGCAGGCATTGCACGTATACTCCGCAAACCTGCACCGGTGAGCCCCATGGCTTCCTCCGCAGCACCAGCATGGTGCTACTCGATTGGCCCCCCTCGGCGGACTCTGAGTTCCAGGACCCCAAGGTCCGTGCTCTCTGCCCTGGGCAGAGCCACGTTCTGCAGTTTTGTCCGTGGCGGGCGCTATCCTATGGACAGTGCCTGCCGGGTTCGAGACCGTGTGGATCATCTGCCTGGTGTTGCAAGTCGAGGTCATAAATGCCCTGTTGATGGTGATGGCTTGCTTCAGGGTGACTGTCGGTTCAGTGGATAGCAGCTTGTGAAGGAGACCCTCATGGCCAATCCCCATAACAAAAACGTCTCGTAACGCCTCGTCAAGGCGTGTGCCAAAATCACACGGCGCCGCGAGTCTCCTGAGGTCCGCAGCATATTTGGTGACATCCTGGCCCTCAGGTCTGCAGTGAAGGTAGAATTTGTGCCGGGCCATGAGGATACGCTCCTTCGGTTTCAGTTGGTCATGAATGAGTTCGATCAGCTCCTCATGTGACTTGTCCCTGGCGCTTGTGGGTGCCAGCAAATCCCTGATGAGACAGTAAACCTCATCGCCCCAACTGGAAAGCAATATCGTCTTACGCTTCTCTCTCAGTGCGTCTGTGCCCCCCGTCAGGTCGTTTGCTGTAAAGTAGTACTCGAGCCTTTCCGTAAAGGCCTCCCAATCATTGCCCACCGTAAAATCCTTTAACAAGCCCAGAGTAGCCATGGTTGAGTGAAGCTCGTCCGTGACCTCGTCGCCAATGTGATGTATGTAGCACTCAAATCACTGACTCCACAGTCTGGTGTTGTAGTAACTGCTGTGACCTTAATCCTTTATTGTGCAACTCCAGAGTGTCTCTCAGGTGTGGTGGGCAGCCTTTTATACTCTGTCTTGCAGGTACTTTCAGGTCTCACACCACAGCGCTCTCTGTGACGCACCATTGTATTTATACATTTAATGTACCTGGGCAATACATAACAACAACAGTGATTACACTTTAAAAGCATTGGTTGTAAAGCGATTTGGGATATGCTGAGCGTGAAAGATGTGATAAAGTCTTTACTACATCACTAACAAATGCAATATGGCTCCAATACACCATGTGACTTTTATTGTATTTACATGAGCAGTTGCATTTCCGCAGTAGTCCATTAGGTGGAGCAGTAGTCCACTAGGGGGGCTCTATGTTACAAAAGGCAAGTCATTCTTTCTTTGAAGCCAGGAATAGGTTCAATGCCACCCTAACACTACTCAAAAAAGTGCAAACACCGGGGTGGGGGGGGGAGCTGCTAAATAAAACAGCTGTCCCACTGCTGACCAAAGTCCATTGCCCCCAGGAACATGGACATCAGGATGGGCTCAGCATTGGTACCTCTCACCGAATACTCTGCTGACACTCACGAGCACTTGGTCAAGGTATCGGCGCCCATGGAAGCTCACTCCAGCCCGAGTCAGCAACTTCAGGACTGCAGGAGAGAAAATAACCGCTTGATGGAGGTGAAGACCCAACCTCCAGAAGCAGTGGCTTGTATCGCACACACACCATCTTGATATCGGTTAGTGATGTAATAATGCACCACCACACAAGGCTGTTAACATAACAAATTGGGTATTAGCCTCCGTAATGGGCCTGATGCTTCTATTTTTCTTTAACAATGTTCGAAAATGTTAATCTATGCCGTGGAAGGAAAATTTCAATAAAGATCTAACTCGCACAGTCTACAAACTCTCTCTCTCTCTCTCCGGTGTTAATTATCCAGCCATCAGGAAGTTTGCTGGGAGTGAAAGTACCTTGCGGATGCAAGGGGAAAAAAAATAAAATGACAACCCTGTATCACAGTCAGCGGTGCGAGCTGACATTAATTGTTCCCACTTCCTCACATAGATTTGCATTTGAAATACGCTGAGCAGCAGCACGATGATTTTTTTTTCCCCCCTAACAAGATTCGAGCACAGTTGGAGAAGGTATTAATACCTCAAGTTACGGACTCTACTCTAATGAAGTCTGCTGATTTATTGTGCTGAGCGAGCGCAGTGTATTGGCTGACGTGCGCTCATTTCTGGGACAGGCATTTGAATCCAGCTTGGCCTGAGGGGGCTCCATAGGCTGCAAGGGTCCAAACGTGAAATGAGTTGAGCTGTCACATTCCAGCTCCAAGTGGAAAGGGCTGTGGTGCTAATTGGCAACGAACTGGCAGGCTCACTCAGAAAAATGCTTTAAAAATAGTGTTTGGAGGGGAGGGATGTGTATATTTCCACATTAGAGCGGTGATGTTGAGCTGGGCTCAAGGCACATTGGGGGGCGGGGAGGAGTGAGTCATCAGGATAGGGGGTCACAGCTGAGGTCCAATGTTGTTCCCACTTTTCCTCTTCGTCTCGGAGTCGGAGTGTGGATTTCGTCCCCTATGGAGCACAACGGACATGATTTTTACAGTGTGACAGCTGCAGGAAAAATGCAGGGAGCAGCGCCAGCCCTTATACATGGTCTTCTTCGACCTTATAAAGGCCTTTGACACGGTCAACCGCGAGGGTCTATGGAGCGTCCTTCTCCCTTTCGGATGTCCCCAAAAGGTCGTCACCATCCTCCGCCTGTTCCATGATGACATGCAGGCCGTGATCCTCACCAACGGATCCGGTACAGACCCACTCCACGTCTGGACCGGGGTCAAACAGGTCTGTGTCATCGCCCCACCGCTGCCCCACCACTCCCCCACTTTTCACAAAGAGCCTTCTAGATAGCGAATGGAAGAAAAACTCTATTCAATGCTTTTTCTCCCGAACCGAAGGATGTTTAGCCCAGTAGGCATGCTCTTACCACTACAAAAAACCTAGGCTGACACTCCCAGTGGAGGGAGCGCTGCACTGTCAGAAATGCTGTCTTTTGGATGAGACAAACACTCTGTCATAGGTGGGACAGACAGTCGTTGGAGGAAAGGGTGGGACTGGTTTGCCGCACGCTCCTTCCGCTGGCTGCGCTTGTTTTCTGCATGCTCTCGGCAACGAGACTCGAGGTGCTCAGCGCCCTCCCGGATGCTCTTCCTCCACTTAGGGCGGTCTTTGGCCAGGGATTCCCAGGTGTCGGTGGGGATGTTGCACTTTATCAAGGCGGCTTAGAGGGTTTCCTTGAAACGTTTCCTCTGCCCACCTGGGGATCGCTTGCCGTGTAGGAATTACGAGTAGAGCGCTTGCTTTGGGAGTCTCGTGTCGGGCATGCGGATGATATGGCCTGCCCAGCGGAGCTGGTCAAGCGTGGTCAGTGCTTCGATGCTGGGGATGTTGGCCTGATCGAGAACATTGATGTTGGTGCCATTGAGGGTCTGACAGTGGACTAGCGACCCAGAGACCTGTGTTGTTATGGAGCTCATTAAATGCGAGCATGGGGTGAAGCCCAACAGCCATGACCTTCACTTCAAAAGAAATGTTTTACTTATTCGTTCATGGGATGTAGGCATCACCGGCACAGCCAGCATTTACTGCCCATCCCTACATACTGCTAGCAAGTGTCTGGATAAGCCGTACAGACTTGGAAAGAACCTCAAATCTCCAGTCAAGAGCTCATCCCTTGCCTTGCCTGTGTAAATAATAATTATGCAAAGAGTGATACTCATAATATGTAGAAATAGAAGAAATACCTGTTCAAATGTCTGAGTGCTTCACACAGTGGAGGGCAGTGTCTGTTGTCATGTGGGCAAACGGCTGCCATTTTGCTTCAGAAACATCCCATAAACAGTGCTGAGGTTAACAACCAGTTCACTTTTTTTTTTGGTGGTGTTGGTTTGAAGGAGGAATGTTGGACTAGCCAGCGGAAGAACTCGCTGGCCATTCACAAAATTAAGTGCAGATGAGGAAGGCCAGGAAGCTCATCTTCCATCGACCCTGATGGCCCCACCATCTCAGTATCGAACTGCTGCTTGAATAAATCGAGAGTTGGAAACATTTCTTCCCTACTCCAAATTCCAGGTGCAGACTCGATGGACTGACTAGCCTCCTTCTGTGCTGTAGTATTTTATGGCTCTATGATTCTAGGTGCAAATCACGCTTTATTGGAAGCACTCCTCGACATTACTCATACACTCGCCTTTATTCATTGTACTTATGTCTCCTCGTCCTGTATTTTTAACCGGAAGCATTAAATCTTTCTATCGCACTTAGTGCCTTATATATCTGAGCACTCTGTCATTCACCTCCTTTGAACAGTTCCATGGGATCTTTCACACCATGTTCACCATGGACCGTTGGGACAGCTGATCTGAAGGGTGGCACCTCCAATACTACAGAACTCCTTCAGTATTGCACTGGAGTCTTGCCTCTGAGTCAGAAAGTTGTGGGTTCAAGTCCCACTCCAGGGACTTGAGCACAGATCTAGGCTGACACTGCAGTGCAGTGCTGAGGGAGTGTTGCACTGTCGGAGGTGCCGTCTTTCAGATGAGATGTTAAACCGATGCTTTCTCAAGTGGAGGTAAAAGATCACATGGCACTGTTTCGAAGAAAGGCAGGGGAGTTATCCCCGGTGTCCTGGACAATATTTATCCCTCAATCAACATAACAAAAAAACAGATGATCTGGTCGCTATCACATCGCTGTTTGTGGGAGCTTACTGTGTGCAAATTGGTTGCCGTGTTTCCCACATTCTTCTCTTCTTCTTAGGTGATCCCTCGTATCGAGGATGACTTGCTTCCACGCCAAAAAGGGCTGAGTTTACAGGTGTTTCAGTGAAGGACCTAATATTCCAGGTCTCGAACTACATGTTGAAGGGTGGAAGATACCTGTGCGTGGATTTTATTTCCACACACCAGCCACCACATGGGCTTGACAGAGCTAGGTCTTGGTCCAGTGGCAAGGGTTAACCAAGATGACTGGAGACCAGCTCTGCTGCACAGACACATATGACAGTGTGGGCTGGCCCGTGCTGCCCCTGGGCCCTCGGCTTTTCTGGGCCTTGAACTCACGCCTCTCTGGGCCCCGATCACGTCAGTCAATGATCACTCGCCGCTCCTGCGCCCCAATCTTGCCACTCCTGCTGTACCTGCCCACGCTCCAATCACCGACCTGGGTTATGGTGATGTCCAATCCAGTCGCCCCCTTCACAACCATCTCCCTCCCGGACTGGCTCGCGCTGTACCTTGCAGTGGTATGCATGCCGCTCATTGTATGGGCCCGACCTGCCGCAGATGGTTCCTCGAAGATGGCAGCATGGCTGATCTGACCTGCGAGGAACCATCTTCCCACACTACAACAATGACTACACTCCAAAAGTACTTCATTGGCTGTAATGTACTGAAAGGTGCAATAGAAATATTAGTCTTTCTTGTTTGGAGTGCCAGCCTAGAATAAGTGCTCAAGTCCTGGGCGTGACATTCAAGCCCAGACCCTTATGATCAGTAGGTGAGAGTGTTAGTAGCTGAGCCTAGCCTGTATCCCACCTGGATCTGGATTCACCAGAAGTTGGCAATGCTAGTTATAAGAAAGTAAGACCCTGGTGGTGGTGTTCTGCCAGCGAGGTCATAAAAGGGTCTCTCCTTTTATCTCGTATGTTTATTCAAGCTGTTTGCCAATTGGGCAGAGCCCTCTGACATTTAAACTCGCCTATTTACTTTGTATTTATCTGTGCCTTCCTTGCAATGGGTCCGTGCACACTAACTGAAATGTGATGGCTGCCATCGGATCCAATTACCGAGCACAAGGTTAGACAACCCAGAGTTGAGTGATTCATCGCAGCGAGCCCTTGCACACCCGTGTTCCTGTACTTTCCGAATGCACTGGCTCGTTGGAATGTACTCGGTATAGACATCACAGCACAGGGCATTCAACGCTTGACTCGGGGAAAGAAACTGGGATAATGGATTTTTGTTTTGTTCAATGCCAGCATGACCTAGCTCATCTCGCGTGTCACCTCTGACACCAATAACATCTGCAGCCTTGCTGAAAACATGGGGTGAAGGCAATATCAAAAATGATTTCATACCATGTGACACCGAGAGCACAGCACAGAAACAAAGAGCAAATGTAATATTGTGCTGCACTGCTGTCTGGAAGCTTTGCACTGCACTGGTATCAGCAATATCAGCAAACAATCCAGTGCATTCCAGATTCATTTGTTTTTTTTTTCATTGTTGCTATATTAGTGCAATGTTCCTTCTGGCTTCTACTCACCAGTCCTCCTTCGGTGCGTAGCCCTTGTGCAAACAACCAACATCTCCACAGCAGAGGGGTCAACAACCAGGGGGTATAGATAAAAGTAATTGGTAGGAGGATTTGAGGGAATGTTTTTCACCCAGAGGGTGATGGGGGTCTGGCAATCACCACATTTGAAAAGTACTTGAATGTGCACTTAAAGTGCCATAATCTACAGGGCTACGGACCGAGAGCTGGAAAGTGGGATTAGGCTGGATAGCTCTTTGTTGGCCGGCACGGACACGGTGGGCCGAATGGCCTCCTTCCGTGTTGTAAATTTCTATGATTCTATGATGAAGCCAAAACCCTTCATCATCTCACCTACATGCAACACTGAACATCTTTTCATAGATCCCCCTACTCATCGCTGTGTCCAAAATGGATTCTTACTCGGCAACATAACAACAGCCCTTGAATAATAGAATCACAAAGCTGCTTTGATATAATACAGAGACCCAGGCTAGTGGCACCAGCTCTAGAAATGCCTGATTGGGCCTTTGTGGCTCTTGGTCTCGGTGGATCCCTGCTCTCGGGTAGCAGTGAGCTGAGTGAGACCCTGGTGGCCAGCTCCATCGTGACAGGGTTTTGTGCATCATAAAAGCAGCTAAAGCCTTAGACCAGTGAAATGGATTACAGTCGATCAGGGAGCACCAATATGATTTGGAATTGATTATGCACTTGGGGTTTAAGGGGTTTCAAATCCCTTCATGGCCTCGCCTCTCCCTATCTCTGTAACAGTAATGTATGTATGCATGCTTACAGCTGTTGAGTTGGGAGTGGCTTAGCCAGTCACGTGATGTTCATAAGACTCAATAAAACCCCGGCCAGTTGGATTCAGGGATCCACGATGAGGCAGGTGGTTGTGAGCCTGATGGATGAACTAGTAATGCGTCATGTGATTGTTAAACCTTTTGCTAATAAACCAACTAGTTCTTAATAACAACATGTTGTTATGAATTCTTCAGCAAAGAACCCATGAAGCAAATATATTACAGTAATCTCTTCCAGCCCTACATGCTTCTGAGATCTCTGCGCTCCTCCAATTCTGACCCTCTTGCGCATCTCCGATTTTCAGCACTCCACCAATGGTGCTCGTTCCTTCAGCTGCCAAGGCCTCAAGCTCTGGAATTCCTCCCCTTAACCTCTCTGCTTCTCTCTCCTCTTTTAAGATGCTCCTTTAAACCTACCTCTTTGTTCAAGCTTATGGTCACCTGTCCTAATATCTCCTTATGTGGCTCAGTGTCAAATTTTGTTTTGGTAACAGATTTGTGGAGCTGCTGCCTTTGGGCACCCTGTGCGGAGGGGAGCGGGCAGGTCAGAGGGCCTCCTCGTAGGACTGCTCCTGGGCACGGCCAAGGGGGCCATCAGCCGGTCCAGTCGGCGGGCGGTCGAGGGGGTCGTTCAGCCCGACTGCCTGCCTCTCTTCCGCGGTTACATTCTAGTCAGGGTGTCCCTGGAGATGGAGCACGCGGTGTCCACTTGTACGCTCGCGGCCTTCCGCGAGAGGTGGGCGCCGGAGGGACTGGAGTGCATCATCACCCCCGGCAACCAAATTTTGATTTGAATTGTGTTGATGTCCAAAATTTAATTTGTTTATTGTGTCGGTTTTAGTGCCCAGTCCCCACCCCCCCCCCCCCCCTCGCAGCCAGGGGGCACTTGTACAATTTGTGTGTTGGTGCGCTCAAAACCCCCCCCAAAAAACAAAAAACAAGGGGGCACTTATTTGAAAGTTTCTGCTTTAGTGCCACCCCCTTTAATTAGGGGGCATTTGAGTTAACGATTTATGTTTTAACAGATTACAACAAAATAGTTGTGGAGCTGTTGCACAGTGAGTGGCTTAGTCAGTCATGTGAGGTCCACAAGATTGAATAAATCCCCAGTTAATTGAGTTCAGGCTCTCCACGATGAGACGTGCAGTCGTGAGCTTGGTGGATGAACTGGGAGGGTTCAGAGTGATTGTTAAACCTTTGCTAATAAACCAGCTAGTTCTTTACAGTAAATGTGTAGCTGTGAATTCTTAAGCAAAGAACCCATGGAGCAGATACACTACAGTAACGCTCCTGTGAAGCATCTTGGGATGTTTTACTATGTTAGTGACGCTACATAAATGCAAGTTGTTGTTATAAGTCTCTCCGTTCACTGTATAGTCCTGTCTGTGTTACCCTCACACAGCAGTTCATTTAAGTAGGTTACTTGTTACATTAAAATAGCTGAGATTGGCATTCAATGGGAACAAATTAGCCAGTGTGTTAAAAATAGCACACCGAAGGAATTAAATAGGATCAAGCATGTTCACGTGCAGAAAGTGGAAGGTCGCTTTGTTAAAATACTATTGTCATGGCAATCGCCACCTTGTTCCTCACAGCACTGGTTGTTGGAGCCTAGTCAATGTAATGCCTGCACTCGTCCTACTCACTCCGAGTTGGTCCTTACCGTTGTATTGACCAACCTGTCTTCTGTGCGGTCTCCATAATCAGACCAAGGGATTTTAAGGGGTAATCCAGTGATCCTTTACCCCATGCTAGCGGTTGCCCTTTTGCATGCAAATGGTCTGTGATGTCGTTGACAATGACCTGATTGAATGAGATCAGACAAGACCACTTGTTCCCTTTCTGCTTCCCTTTCTACCTCCAGGCCCCCCACCCCCCCCCCCGCTTCACCCTCTCGCTGCCCCCCCAACTCAAAGCAAAGATATCGGGCCAGCTCCTACACATCATCAACCTGCTCGGGGCAAAGTTATATCACTGTGACTGGTTTGAGACCAGTGTCTGCTTTGAGCGATGTGGGGCCAGCGGACCTGAGTTATACTGCTAACGCTGTATGTGCATGGAGCTCCATTCACCCAGGACCAAATGGCTGTTTAACGCTTGCAAATGGAAGAAAGAAAGTTTCACATTTACATCATACCTCTTAGAAAACTCTCAACCACTATTGAACTGCCATGGGCAAATAGGCATTGTGTGTGCATTGCGACCCCATAACAACATCGAAATGAACGATCTGTTCATCTATTGTTGAATGTTGACCAGGACACTGGGGTAACTTTTTCCTTCCCAAATAGGACAACAGAATCACCAATATCCACCTGAACAGGTGGACAGGGCCCCAGTATCATATCTCACTCACCCATGGAATAGAATCATAGAAATTTACAGCATGGAAGGAGGCCATTTCGGCCCATTGTGTCCGCGCCGGCCAACAAAGAGCTATCCAGCCTAATCCCACTTTCCAGCTCTGGGTCCGTAGCCCTGTAGGTTACTGCACTTCAAGTGCACATCCAAGCACATTCTAAATATGGTGAGGGTTTCTGTCTCTACCACCCTTTCAGGCAGTGAGCTCCAGATCCCCACCACCCTCTGGGTGAAGAAATTTCCCCTCCTATCTCATCTAAACCTCCTCCCAATTACCTTAAATTTATGCCCCCTGGTTGTTGACCCCTCTGCTAAGGGAAATAGGTCCTTCCTATCCACTCTATCCAGGCCCCTCATAATTTTATACACCTCAATCGGGTCTCCCCTCAGCCTCCTCTGTTCCAAAGAAAACCGACCTAGCATCTCCACTCTTTCCTCATAGCCAAAATTCTCCAGTCCAGGCAACATTCTTGTAAATCTCCTCTGTGCTTTCCAGTGCAATCACATCTTTCCTGTAATGTGGTGTCCAGAACTGCAGTACTCCAGCTGCGGCCTAACCAGTGTTTTATACAGTTCAAGCATAACCTCTCTGATCCTGTATTCTATGCCTCGATTAATAAAGGCAAGTATTCCGTATGCCTTCTTAACCACCTTATCTACCTAGCTTGCTACCTTCAGGGATCTGTGGACATGCACTCCAAGGTCCCTTTGTTCCTCTACACTTTTCAGTGTCATACCATTTAATGTGTATTCCTTTGCCTTGTTAGACCTCCCCAAATGCATTACCTCACACTTATCTGGATTGAATTCCATTTGCCACCCTGACAATACAAATCTTTCCCACTGTAGCACAGGAAAGGCGAGAGGTCGGGGCCAAGGAAAGGCGAGAGTTCGGGACAGCGGGGTCGTGGCCGAGAAGCGGCGGAGTCGAGGAGTGGTGGGGTCGTGGCGGGGTCGTGGCCCAGGAGCGGTGGAGTCAAGGAGTGACGGGGTCGTGGCCCAGCAACGGCGAGGTCAGAGTCAAGGAGTGACGGGGTCGTGGCCCAGCAATGGCGAGGTCAGAGTCAAGGAGTGACGGGGTCGTGGCCCAGGAGCGGTGGAGTCAAGGAGTGACGGGGTCGTGGCCCAGCAACGGCGAGGTCAGAGTCAAGGAGTGACGGGGTCGTGGCCCAGGAGCGGTGGAGTCAAGGAGTGACGGGGTCGTGGCCCAGCAACGGCGAGGTCAGAGTCAAGGAGCGGTGGGGGTCATAGCTCAAGAGCGGCAGAGCCAAGCAGTGGCAAGATCGGTGTTGAGGAGCGGCGGGGTCGTGGCCCAGGAGCGGCGAGGTCAGAGTCGAGGAGCCCAGCAGCGAGGCAGAGGCCCAGGAGCAGCACAGCATCTAACAACAGCGGGGTCGGGGCCCAGGGAAGGTGTAGCACGGGCCAGCCCACACTACGATCTATGGACAGTAGGAGTATGTGTGCGCACTAGGTCCGTGCAGCACAGCTTGGTCTCCAGTCGTCTTGGTCAACCCTTGCCACTGGACCAAGACCTAGCTCTGTCAAGCCTGTTTGGTGGCTGCTGTGCAATGGCCACTCCATCTTAAAAGAATTCACACACGGGCATCTTCCACCCTTCAGGATGTAGTTCGGGAAACACCTGTGAACTCATCCCTTTTTGGTGTGGAAGCAGGTTTTCCTCGACACGAGGGACTGCCTAATACTATACTATACTGGAGTGTCCTCCCATATTATGTACTCAAGTCCTGCAGTGAGGCACCGGTGCGATAAAATGAGCCAAACTGACGGGCAGTAAACCCCACTGTTAACAACTCTCGGCTGTCTGCATCGAAAGGGTTAAAAATGATTTGATTTTCTTTTCCCTTTCAGGATAGAACAGTCTATAAATTTCAGCGCTGAATGAGGTCAGCCAGCCCTGGTGTGCGGGTGAACTATTGTGCTCGGGAGGTGTAACAGCAGTTAGTGAATGGGAAGCAATCCAATCGGATAGTCTGAGGAAAGGATTGGAACTTGCCTTTCAGTCCTTTCAGCGAAGACTGTGGGTTGAACTGATCTGGCAGGGGTCAGGGACGAGTGAGTTTGGATTCACAGTACTTTGCAGGGGTGGTTAGCCTTGCTGGTACTGTGTGCAGTTAAGCTTTCAATTTAATACTGCCTGTGTCTCCGTCATGAGCAGACCCAGTGGGATCTTGTCACAATTGTATCTCGCCTTGTATGAAAGCCAAAGGCACTATATTAGCACAGAGGGGATGGTTGCTAAAACAGCAGTGGATTGCGATGTCTTTAGGACACGATTGATTGTGAGGCTCTCATTTTTAAGCAACTTCTCTTTCCGTAAACTTGCAGGCTGCAGTCGTCGGCACAATGCTCAATTCAACGCAGTTGTGAAAGGCACTAAATAAATATAAAGAAAGAAAGACTTGCATTTATATAGCGCCTTTCATGACCACCGGACGTCTCAAAACGCTTAACAGCCAATGAAGTACTTTTTGAAGTGTAGTCACTGCTGTAAAGTAGGAAACGCGGCAGCCAATTTGCACACAGCAAGCTCTTACAAACAGCAATGTGATATAGACCAAATAATCTTTTTTTTGTGATGTTGATTGAGCGATAAATATTGGCCAGGACACCAGGGATAATTCCCCTGCTCTTCTTTGAAATAGTGCCATGGGATCTTTTACGTCCACCTGAGAGAGCAGACGGGGCCTTGGTTTAACGTCTCATCCAAAAGACGGCACCTCCAACAGTGCAGCACTCCCTCAGCACTGCTCTGGAGTGTCAGCCTAGATTTTTGTGCTCAAGTCCCTGGAGTGGGACTTGAACCCACAACCTTCTGACTCAGAGGCGAGTGTGCTACCCACTGAGCCACTTGCTGACAGTTCTTTGTTTTTTAATTGATCTGTCCAGAACACCAACGCCCCCCCCCCTGCCCACCGCCTCTCCCCCTCCCCGCCCCCCTCAACCACTGCTTCTACTGCTCTGGCCCGGAAATCCATTCCCAGTGACGATCACTCTCCATGTGACGATCAGCTTTCTGCCCCTTCCCCAATGGATGGCAGAGCGGGGGCTTGGCGAGGGGCCCTGGTGAGGTGCAGGAACCATTTGCAGGCCAGCGATCAGGAACATGCATTGCGGGGCCCATGTGGGAAAAGCACAGGGCTCCGTCTGCCAGCAGCCCGCGAAAAAGTGCAGCGGCCTCCTCTCACATTACAACGCTGATTACACTTCAAAAAGTACTTCATTGGCTGTAAAGCACGTTGGGACGTCCGGCATGAAAGGCACTGTGTAAATGCAGGCTTTTAGCGTCTTCGACCAGGCCAACATCCCCAGCACTGAAGCACTGAGCACACTTGACCAGCTCCGTCCGCTGGGCAGGCCACATTGTCTGCATGCCAGACACAAGACTCCCAAAGCAAGCGCTCTACTCAGCAGGCGAGCCCAAGGTGGGTAGAGGAAACATTTCAATGACACCTGCAAAGCCTCCTTGACAAAGTGCAACATCCCCAGCGACTCCTGGGAGTCCCTGGCCAAAGGCCGCCCTAGGTGGAGGAAGTGCATCCGGGAGGGCTCTGAGCAGCATGAGTCTCATCGCCGAGAGCATGCAGGAATCAAGCGCAGGCAGCGGAAAGAGCCTGCGGCAAACCTGTCCCACCCACCCTCTCTCTCTCCTGTCTGTCCCACCTGTGACAGGGACTGTGGTTCTCGTATTGGACTGTTCAGTCACCTAAGGACTCATTTTTTGGAGTGGAAGCAAGTCTTCCTCGATTCCGAGGGACTGCCGATGATGATGATGATTCGCCGCTGGGCTCTGCTGACTCCTTCCTGTGGCTGCTCCCAGTACAATGAGAGACAGGGCACCTCACTGACCCCCAGGGATTTTCAGCAGCTCACCACAGCCAGAGCTGCGAAGCAAAGGCAAAGTTAACGAGCGCAGAGTGCCAGCTTCAAGGAACGGAAACGGATGCTTGGAACAGACCAGGAATCTCCAGGGCTTTCAGTGCCAACCGCTACAGCCTTCCACAGAACTCGGGCCCCTAATTGCCGAGCACCTTTCACCTGAGGAGGAGCGGTAAGGCACAGGGAAAACAGCGCACAATGGATTTTTTCTTAAAACAAATCATAAACGACAAACATTAACTCAGACTGCTGAACTGCGTTAGTACAACAGCGTTTTTTTGGGGAGTTTTGGAAAAGAAAGCCTGTTTCTTGAATTGATTAGCACCAGCTGTCTGTTGAATTCCTGACATTGACTTTCTTTCGATTTAACCCCTTTGTGCCCAAACCTCCGCCCCAACAAAATGCTTCTTGCAACACTGGCATAAATTGATCGCAGACTTTCACTCCGGAGCACTGACTTGTGTGTGGTCAATGGCGCTTGGCATCTATAGCTGTGCTCCACATATGAACCTTACTCACCCCAGGGTGAATAGAAGGAAAGACTTCGAACATAAGAACATAAGAAATGGGAGCAGGAGTAGCTCACTTGGCCCCTCGAGCCTGCTCCGCCATTTAATAAGGTCAAGGCTGATCTGATCATGGACTCAGCTCCACTTCCCCGCCCGCTCCCCATAACCCTTGACTCCCTTATCGCTCAAAAAATCTGTCTATCTCCGTCTTAAATATATTCAATGATCCAGCCTCCACAGCTCTCTGGGGCAGCGAATTCCACAGATTTACAACCCTCTGAGAGAAGAAATTCCTCCTCATTGCATTTATGTAGCGCTTTTCAGGATGTCCCAAAGCACTTTACAGCTAATAAAGTACTTTTTGAAGTGTGGTCACTGCTGCAATGTGGGAAAAAGGCAGCCAATTTGTGCTCCCACAAACAGCAACGATATAATGGCTTGATTCTCTGTTTTTTAGTGACGTTGGTTGCGGGATCAATATTGGCCAGGACGCTGGGGAGAACTCCCCTGCTCTTCTTTGAATAGTGCCGTGGAATCTTTTACACCCACCTGAGCGGGCTGACGGGCCGCCACTTTTATGTCTCAACCGAAAGACGGCACCTCCGACAGCGTAGCACTCTCTCAGCACTGTACTGTAGTGCCAGCCCTGATTTATGTGCTCAAGTCCCTGGAGTGGGGATTGAACCCACAACCTTCTGACTCAGAGATGAGGGTGCTACCAACTGAGCCTTGGCTGACGTCCAATTTGAAGCTTTTTTTGAATGAACCGTCATCATGTTTCAGAGTTTCCGAACCAAGGTTCTGTTGGCCTGATATGGAAGAGTACACTCTCTCCCTGTATGGGCACATTCAGTTACCCAAGACTAGAAAGGTATGGCACAAGTTGGCAACAGCCAAGGCTTAAGGAACCATGCCAATTAACAAAATATATATTCTTACACCAATACAAAAGGTGTGTGAGCATAACATAAAGAAGCTTAAAGGCTACTGGATAAGGTCAATTTTTAATTAGTGCAGATAGGCAAGTAGAGTATAGCCTTCTATCGCAACTCGCAACACAGAGAGCCAACACAGATACGGTTTTGTAAATAATAACTGACTGCTGTTTCTTAGAATGTGGACAGATAATCTACCAAGCACCCTGAAACCAAAATGAGTTTTTCCCAGCGCCCCCCTCCCAACTCCTGGCCAACGTCAACTAGCTTTGTTTGAAGTGAAAATGGTAAATACATTTAAGCAACTATTTCCCTTTAATTGGACACAAAATTTGATCTACCAAAGTCACAACATTGAAATGACTGATCAAATTCAAGGAATATCCAGCTGGAAACCAAATAAATGGGCCGTAAATCGCGTCCTCGCCGGGTCCGTATGATGTGCGCACACACCGGCGAGGCCACACAAAAGCCTGTTATCAGCACGTCAGCACGCGATGCACATGCGCCGAGAACCAGCTTTTCCAATCTGTCAAAATTTTGCACGCATCCCCGCAGGAAGGACATCCACGGGGCACAGATCGGGCTATTTGCCCAATTATTGCTCAGTGAATGTCCTTCAAACTCTTAAGCCTGGTAAAAGCAAGCGTATAGCCTACTTTTACCAGCATAATAATTTTAAAACATAGAAAAAATCAAATATAATCATCCATTTTATATTTAAAAACCCTGTCCTTAAAGTAAGTTTTTTTTTAACCGTATTAAAACACAATTTTTTAAAAATTCGACGATATATATTTATTTCCAAAACATTTAATTACATTCAATTCCAATTAATTTTAAATATGTGAGGTATTTTTTTAATTTAATGTGTTGTGTTTCTTATTTTAGGGGGGTTATTCTCGTTGATAGTAATGGGGGCTTGTAAAATCGTAAATTATCAATGAGAATACTGGACAGTGATTGGTGGTCCAGGCCCATGTGATCCCAGGATACATTTACCTAACTTGAAGACATGTTCCCGCGCGCTGCGCGGCGAATGGAGGTCTCCGACCGCAATCCTACGTTCCTCCGGGACCACCAGGTATTTTCGTAGATTTTTTTCGGATCGGAGGCATTCGTCCGAAGGAAGCCTCCAACCGCAATGTTCCCCCCCATTAAGAAATAGAAAGTGAGCTATGCCAGTCAGTCATAGGCAGTCCCTCAAACGAGGATGACTTGCTTCCACGAGAGTTCAGAGATGTTTCAATGAAGGACCTGATGTTCTAGTCCTGAACTCCAATTGAGGGGGTGGAAGATGCCTGTGCGTGGATTTTTTTAACGTGTGGTGACCGTTGCACATCAGCCACCACACGGGCTTGACAGAGCTAGGCCTTTATCCAGTGGCAAGGGTTGAACCAGGACGACTGGAGATCAGCTCTGCTGCACAGACCTAGTACACATACATATCGCAGTGTGGGCAGGCCCGTACTGCCCCTGGGCCCTCAGCTCTTCTGGGCCCTGTACCCTCATTTGCCGTACCTTTGCCCACTGTGTTCCAGGGCCCGGCGCTCCAGCTCTATTTATAGCCCCGACCTGCAGTGGTGTTCTCTCACAGGTCGGGGCGGCCCACAATGTATGTTTACACTGAAGAAGGCAGAGGGGATCTTATTAACACAAAAACATAAGAAATAGGAGCTGGAGTAGGCCATACGGCTGATCTGATCTTGGCCTCAACTCCATTTCCCTGCCCGCTCCCCAGGACCCTTCACTCACTTATAGTTCAAGAATCTGTCTATCTCAGCCTTGAATATATTCAACGACTCAACCTCCACAGCTCTCTGGGGTAGAGAATTCCAAAGATTCACGACCCTCAGAGAAGAAATTCCTCATCTCCATCTCAAATGAGCGACCGCTTATTCTGAAACTATGGCCCCTAGTTCTAGATTCCCCCACAAGGAGAAACATCCTCTCTGCATCGACCCTGTCAAGCCCCCGCAGAATCTTATAGGTTTCAGTAAGACTATGCAGAGGAAAATTGGAAGCAGAACAAAACAAGCAGATTAAAACACCAAGTGGGCATTGAGTCAAGAGCACGACCTGCTGTTGCAGAGAGTTTAAGCAGCGAAAATTGCACGAGTTTACAGTGCACTGTGTTGCCAGGACTACCTGAGTTTGAGTTTAGGAACATATATTAAAACAAATGTAAACCATCCCTTTTAACTCACATCTGGCTGGTGCAAAACCTCCATCTTAAAAGAAGTCAGATTATTAAGGAAGTCAGTATTCAAACTGCTTCTTTCAGGATCGCTGCCAGCATCTCGGATCTGATGGGCTCCAACAACTCTGCACGTGGGAAGAAACACACCTTATCAATCCACTTAGATGGTTCTTCATGAGCCATGAGACAGAAAACCCACATAACTCAGGACGGAGGCTGTGAAGACTGATTCTCAACAACTGCAGTTCTGATCAGTCGTTTCCCCACGCTGTAATATTTTTGGCGGCGCTCTAAATACACAACGGGGCCAGAGTTTCTGCTTTGGGCACAATCAGCAAAACGGGCGCGAATTGCACCCCAAATTGCCCCCATTTTGAAAAGTCTTTGTTCCTTCTCGTGTTTCCGTTCAAACTCATTTGCATATCGGCAAATGCAAAATCTACCAAGAACCAGCCCAATCGGGCGGCATTTTAAGATGTCATTTAAAAAAAATTGGCTTTAAAAAATACTCCTTGATATATTTAAGAGTGGTAACCTGGTGCAGTTTGATTAATACAGTTGAAAATGGGTGTATCACAAAAAAAAACATTTTAATCACAATGTCAAACCACCACATATACTCTTAAATGACTGAAAAATATACAAAACCACTTCTTCGTTATATTGGGATACAGTAGTCAGTCTCCTTGTAATTAACAAACAAATTATATTCAAAAGCTCTAAAAACGTTCCTTTTAGTGTCCTTGCGCCCAGAATAACTGGTTAATTTTTCGAGCCATCTCGAAGGTCCACAAATCAGAAACTAAGTGGGAAGATTTCCTAAGTTCCCTTTTTCTAGTGAAATCATAAAATCGTTCTGAAAGCACACATAAAAACGTAAGGTAAGAACATAAGAAATAGGAGCAGGAGTCGGCCACATGGCCCCTCGAGCCTGCTCCGCCATTCAATAAGATCATGGCTGATCTTCGATCTCGGCTGATCTTCGATCTCAACTCCATTTTCCCTCCAGATCCCCATATCCCTTAATTCCCAGAGAGTCCTAAAATCGATCGATCTCAGCCTTGAATATACTCAACGATTCTGCATCCACAGCCCTTTGGGGTCGAGACTTCCAAAGATTCACAACTCTCTGGGTGCAGAAATTACTCCTCATCTCAATCTGAAATGGCCGATCCCTGACATTTATAATTTCACTGGAAGTTGAATGGGAGGCTATCTTCCTGTGATGTTGCTGCGAAGTCATGCAATAGGAGATATTCGTGTCGTCCCCAATGGAACATTGTACAAAGAGGTGGGGGCTGGAATCACCACCTGCCCAGTTTCAGACCGTAGGTGACCTTGACTGCGATGAAAAATCCTCGCACCTCATGGCTGTCGGCCAGCTGCTGTATCTCCTGTGCTTTCTTCATCCACCGCCTGTTCTTTAGGTCTCGGGTTTTTTGTTGAACCTCAGCCTTGAGCCATCTGTAATGCTGCTTTGCTGCTCCCGCATTGGGTTGTTGTTTAAGGCTCAGAAATGCTCTGCGCTTGCGATCTATTAGCTCTTGGATCGCCTGATCTTTCTCATCAAACCAGTCCTGGTGTTTCCTGGTTGAGTGACCGAGCGTCTCTTTGCTGGCACTGGTTATGGAGGTCTGGAGGGCAGACAAATCGCTGTGGGCATTCTGCGTCTTGGGGTCATCAAGGCATGTCAGATTAGCTGTGAGGCGCTGTCTGTAGAGAGCTCTCTTAGCTGGGTCCTTAAGTGCTCCGGCATTGACTTTTTTGCGGCACTGCTTCTGCTGCCCCCTCCGTTTTGGGGCTATGTTGATGTCAATGATGGATCGGATTAGGCGGTGGTCCGTCCAGCAGTCGTCAGCTCCTGTCATGGCATGGGTGATGCGCACATCCTTGCGATCCTTGGCTCGGATGATGACATAGTCGAGCAGGTGCCAGTGTTTGGAGCGAGGATGTTGCCACGATGCTTTGTATTTGTCCCTCTGGCGGAACAAGGTGTTGGTGATGACAAGTTCCTGTTCTAGACATTTTATCAGGAGTAGGGTACCGCTGGAGTTGGCTTTCCCTACCCCATCTCTGCCAATCACGCCTCCCCAGAGGGTTGTATCCTTGCCGACTCTGGTGTTGAAGTCACCGAGGAAGATCAGTTTGTCGTCCGCTGGGACGCGGGACAGTGATTTTGAGAGGTTGGTGTAAAAACCCGTTTTGGTCTTATCTGTTGCATCAAGTGTTGGGGCGTACACACTTATGACTGTGGTGCATTTATTCCGGGATAGGATGAGTCGAAGAGTTATGAGGCGTTCGTTAACCCCACAGGGGAAGTTTTTGAGGCGGTCGACCAGCTCGTTTTTGATGGCGAAGTCGACTCCGTGGAGGCGGCGTTCTTCCTCTGGTTTCCTTTTCCAGAAGAAGGTGTAACCTCCACCTTGTTCCTTGAGCTGGCCTTCCCTTGCCCGCCGTATCTCGTTTAGGACGGCGATGTAGATATCAAAGCATCTAAGTTCCCGGGCAACTATGGCGGTGCAGCGTTCCGGCCTGTCGCTGTTGGAGTTGTTCATGAGGGTCCTGATGTTCCAGGTCCCGAACTTCATGTTAGAGGAGTGGAAGATGCCTGTGTGTGAATTCTTTTAACGTGGGGTGGCCGTTGCACGCCGGCAACCACATGGGCTTAGCCGAGCATGGTCTTAGCTGAGCAAGTCGCTGGAGAAATACCACCAACGATGTCTCTGCAAGATCCTACAAATCCCCTGGTAGGGCAGATGCACACCAACATTAGCATCCTCGACCAGGCCAACATCCCCAGCAGTGAAGCACTGACCACACTTGATCAGCTCTGCTTGGCGGGCCACATTGTTCGCATGCCAGACACGAGACTCCCAAAGCAAGCGCTCTACTCGGAACTCCTTCACAGCAAACGAGCCAAAGGTGGGCAGAGGAAATGTAACAAGAACACCCTCAAAGCCTCCCTGATAAAGTGCAACATCCCCACTGACACCTGGGAGTCTCTGGCCAAAGACCACCCTAAGTGAAGGAAGTGCATCCGGGAGGGTGCTGAGCTCCTCGAGTCTCATCGCCGAGAGCATGCAGAAATCAAGCGCAGGCAGCGGAAGGAGCGTGCGGCAAACCTGTCCCACCCACCGTCTCCCTCAACGACTATCTGTCCCACCTGTGACAGAGACTGTGGTTCTTGTATTGGACTGTTCCACCACCTAAGGACTCATTTTCAGAGTGGAAGCAAGTCTTCCTCGATTCCGAGGGACTGCCTATGATGGTGATGATGAGTTTCGGATGGAACAGTTTGCATTGTGAGCAAGCTTTTGGGAAATTTCCAACTTAAACAGCTAGAAATTCCCAAGAAGACACACCACAAGTTTGTTTTGATAATAAAAGATCATTTTTTTCCACTCATTTCTGTCTCGTGATGTGGAGTGGTTAATTACTGAGATTTTCATCAACTTTCATCTGCAGCCAAGCAATGTACAGAACTGAAGCAGTCATCTTTCATCCTTTTCTGCTATTAGACTCAACAGAAATGGCAACCCTAAATGGAGAGGGGAAGGAGGAAAGAAATTGCTGCTAAATATTTATTTGAAGAAAACTCACTTAACTTAATGAAAGTGGAAGACTTGGCAAAGGCAGATGAAGAAGGGAGCAGGGCACTGCAAGGAGACAGACACCGTTTTAATGAGACAAATCTACAAATCCTCCTGATGAGAAACAGCAAAAAGGTATCTTGTGCCATGTGGTCGGAGCTGGCAGTGCCAACTCTCACTTGCAGAACTGCCAGAAAAAAGTTCAATGAGCTGACACGGCTAGGCAAGTAAACAGAGCAGATCGCCACACAACCGTATATTGAGAACTACGTCTGAGAGATGGGAGCTGGCGGCCAGCACAAGTCCATGTGTGAGCTTCTTCCTCTGGTGTATTTGTCGAACTAAAGGAACATGCTGTTTTAGGCTGGTGGCTGTGTGGAGTGAAGTATGCTGCGTCAGTACTTGCTAGACCCTCATTAGTGATCACAGTTTGTATAGTTTTACAAATTAGAGTTTGTAACACCTGGCAAGGTATCTCTGGCCCTAAAGGTACATCTGGAAGCGCAACATCTAATCTGGAAAAGCAACATTTAATTGATGCCAAAATAAAGAGTGATTTACCTCTAACTTGGCGTCTGACCAAGTCTCTTCACTGAAAGGTCTTGAATCATTTGTACTGTTCATTTGATGAATGAAGAGATGCACTCTATTAATCTATAAAGTACATCTGGTGGTAATGATATTCAACTGCAAAAAGCCATAAAGCAACTCTCCAATTTTTAATTTAAAACACAAATGAAGGCATTTATTCAGCACCATATCATTTCTCTCAGAAACATTTTCAAACACTTCACATACAACAAATTACTTTGGCACAGTACACCTGCTAAGGATGCAAATACGGCAATTATTTTGCAAGTGGTAAGATCCAACAAATAGCAACAAAATGAGTGACCAATGAATGCGAATTTGGTGGTATTGGCAAAGGGGGCTTTGTTAGCCAAGAAACAGGGAGAACTTCCTGTTCTCCCTTGAACATTGCCATGGGATCTTGCATGATTAGAACAGGTGAGTAGGTGTGGTTTAACATCTCAGTGAAAGAACTGGACCTCTGACAGAGCGGCACCCCCTCAGGATTGCACTGGAGTAACAGCCGAGGGTGTATCCTGGAGTGAATCTACAATCTCCGACTCTGGACACTTGCGTTGACTTGGTTTTTGGGATCACGCCAACGCTGGGGACCCACAAAAAATTAAGGAGTGGGGGGTGGGGAGGGTTGGAATTGAAGTTTGTGATCGGGTCAGGCCAGGGGGTGGGGGTGCCTGGTGGTAGGGGAGGCCAAAGGTAACCTTTAAATAGTAAACATAAGGTCCTATTGGGTACTCCGGTGGCTATAAGACTGCCTGATGCCAGCTTTCACTGGCGAGTCTGAGACTCTGCACCCCTCAGTTAAAATGGATGTGTCCTGATGATGTTATTGGGACCAGACAGCCATTTAAATTAGGTCCCCGCTCCTTTGGGCTGGGTGGCCTTCCCGTGTCTGAATTCAGGTCAGTTAAGATGGTGGGGGCAAGAATGTGGCATTAACATCTCCCACCCCGCCATCTTTAACTACCGTGCAAAGAGGGAGGGGTCAGTGGGTTAAAATACCCTTTCTGAAGTATACAGTAAAATGGACTGAGGCCTCTGACTTGGAAATATTGTGAAGATTTGGCAATGCTTTTGATAATCTTGTGTCTGTTTATCAGTTTAAAAAAAAACCTTGCGCCTTAGGTGACAAAGGATAAAAGAAATTTGAAATCATAAAAGGGATCATTAATAATTCACATTCCACTCAGTAAGCAATGCCTTGAAATGTCCATCAATACATTGAATTTGCCTTAAAATCTGCTCGGGAGGGAGATATCTTTTATAGTTTTTTACAGAATACTCATTTAAAATTCTTCTCTGTAACACCAGCAAAAACATTCTCTGTAGCGACCTCAAAATAAATTATTTTACTGACTGCTGATGTGGAGTCTTGCCGATTTTTTTCCTTCAAAACAAGAGTCAAAGAATCTGTGAATCACTAGTGTGAAAGGCATGAGTGCAACCCGCTGACCTTTCCTATGAACGGCCAGGCCCTCCCAGACATAAGAACTTAAGAAATAGTCGGCCATTTGGCCCCTCAAGCCAGCTCCGCCATTCAATAAGATCATGGCTGATCTGATCTTGGGCTCAGCTCCACTTCCCTGCCCACTCTCCATAACCCTTGACTCCCTTATCATTCAAAAATCTGTCTATCTCCACCTTAAATACATTCAATGACCCAGCCTCCACACCTTTCTGGGGGAGAGAATTCCAACGATTCACAACCCTCTGAAAGAAGAAATTCCTCCTCATTTCCATTTTAAATGGGCGACCCCTTATTCTGAAATTATGCCCCCTAGTTCTAGATTCCCCCATGAGGGGAAACATCCTCTCTGCATCTACCCTGTCAAACCGCCTTAGAATCTTATCTGTTTCAATAAAATCACCTCTCATTCTTCTAAACTTGAATGAGTATAGGCCCAATCTTTCTTCATATGACAACCCCTTCATCCCAGGAATCAACCTCGTGAACCTTCTAAAGGGTTCCAATTCCTATCCGTAAGAAATTTACAGCACAGAAGGAGGCCATTTCGACCCATCGTGTAAGCTGCCTGGTTATTCAATAATCATGCAAGACTTGTGCCCATCTTTGGATGGAACACTAAATGGAAGTGACAATTGTTGTGTGATATTTGTGCATGAGCATGTCAATATTTTGGCAATTCACATTAGGTAAGGTAGATCCTGAGATTAAAAAAGAAAAAAAATGATCTGCTTTTCACGACCACCGTACGTCTCAAAGCGCTTTACAGCCAATAAGGTGCTTTTGGAGTGTAATCACTATTGTAATGTGAGAAATGTGGCAGCCAACTTGCGCACAGCAAGCTCTCAGAAACAGCAATATGATAATGACCAGATAAGCAGTTTTTGTTATGTTGATTGAGGGATAGGTTAATATCAAGGACACCAGGGATAACTCCCCTGCTCTTCAAAATAGTGCCAGGGGATTTTTTACGTCCTCCTGAGAGGGCAGACAGGGCCTAGGTTTAACATCTCATCCAAAAGACGGCACCTACAACAGTGCAGCACTCCCTCAGAGTGTCAGTCTAGATTTATGTTCTCAAGTTCCCAGAGTGGGACTTGAACACACAACCTTCTGACTCAGAGGCACGTGTGCTGTCCACTGAGCCACAATCAATCGCACTATACACAGTGTCAACTGTGGCTCAGTGTGTAGCACTTTCGCCTCTGAGTCAGAAGGTTGTGGGTTTAAGCCCCACTCCAGAGACTTCAGCACAAAGTCTGGGCTGACACTCCTAGTGCAGTACTGAGGGAGTGCTGCACTGTTGGAGGTGCCCTCTTTCTGATGCAACGTTAAACTGAGACCCCTTCTCTGGTGAACGTAAAAGATCTGATGGTAGAATTTTGAAGAAGAGAAAAGGAGTTTTGTCCTGGACCAATATTTATCCCTTGACCAACTTCATTAAAGCAGATTATCTGGTCATTATCACATTGCTGATCGTGGGAGCTTGCTGTACCTGTTGGCTGCTGCATTTCCCTACATCATCATAGGCAGTCTCTCGAAATTGAGGAAGACTTGCTTCTACTCTAAGAATGAGTTCTTAGGTGACTGAACAGTCCAATACGGGGATGACAGTCTCTGTCACAGGTGGGGCAGACAGTCATTGAAGGAAAGAGTTGGTGTGGCGTCTGGTTTGCCGCATGCTCCTTCCTCTGTCTGCGCTTGGTTTCTGCATGCTCTCTGCGATGAGACTCGGGGTGCTTAACACCCTCTCGGATGCACTTCCTCCATGTAGGACGGTCTTTGGCCAGGGACTCCCAGGTGCCGGTGGGGATGTTGCATTTTATCAAGGAGGCTTTGAGGGTTCCTTGCAACATTTCCTCTGCCCATCTTGGGCTCGCCTGCCATGTAGGAGCTCCGAGTAGAGTACTTGCTTTGGGAGACTTGTGTCAGGCATGCGAACAATGTGGCCCACCCAACGGAGCTGATCGAATGTGGTCAGTGCTTCGATGCTGGGGATGTTGGCCTGGTCGAGGACGCTAACGTTGATGCGTCTGTCCTCCCAGGGGATTTGCAGGATCTTGCAGAGACATCGTTGGTGGTATTTCTCCAGTGATTTGAGGTGTCTACTGTGTATGGTCCACGTATCTGAGCCATGCAGGAGGGTAGGTATCACTACAGCCCTGTAGACCATGAGCTTGGTGGCAAATTTGAGGGCCTGATCTTCGAACACTCTTTTCCTCAGGTGGCCGAAGGCTGCGCTGGCGCACTGGAGGCGGTGTTGAATCTCATTGTTGACGTCTGCCCTTCTGATAATAGGCTCCCGAGGTATGGAAAGTGGTCCACGTTGTCCAGTGCCGCGCCGTGGATCTTGATGACTGGGGGATAGTGTTGTGCGGTGGGGTCAGGCAGGTGGAGGACCTTTGTCTTATGGATGTTTAGTGTAAGACTCATGGTTATATATGCCTCGATGAAAATGTTGACTATGACTTGGAGTTCAATCTCTGAATGTGCGCAGATGCATGCGTCGTCCGCGTACTGTAGTTTGACGACATTTCCCTACACTACAACAGTGACGACACTCCAAAAAGTACTTTATTGATTGTAAAGCGCTTTGGGATGTCTGGTGGTCTTGAAAGGTGCTATATAAATGCAAGTCTTTCTTATATTTCACTCATTGCAACATTGGCCTGGAATTTCCTTGATGACGTTCTCACTCCAGTGCTGTGGTTTTGATGGAAGTGCAACGGAAATCCTGTTTACACACATATGTGGGGTTGTGTATGTATAATATAAATATACTCCCTGTACACTCAATGTACAGTTACATAAGACGACTGAATGTATTTTCACACTGCGTACACAATGCTTGTACCACCAGAGGGTGCAACTGGTGGAGACCTAGGGGTCACCTGTACACGACAGGTATAAAAGGGAGCTCACGATGCTGTACCCTCACTCAGGAGCTGCAATAAATGGGCTAAGGTCACCACAGTTCAAGTACAATACCCTACCTCGTGGAGGCAGTACTAGAGTGCTTACAGACACAATATGTGGGGGTTTTCCGATTTACTTCGGTCAAAGAGATGCAACTCCAGGGAAATACCTAGCCATGGTGCCTAATTAATCGAGCACAAACCATTGGCGCTTCCCTTACCCGAAGCCCCAGCTCCAAAGGGAGATGAATGCTGCACTGCTGGAATACGCATGTGGGTTATCTTCTGCCAGTTACCCTGGCACTATAGGATATACCAAGCTGGATTTGCCACTCCCACAAAAAACACCCAGGCCCTTTCAGGCCAGCAGGGTTATTCAGTACAAGCAGGGCATAATCAAACCAGAGTACTAGACTTTCATTTCTGACACAAAATAGAAAAGACGGGAACATCGATGTAGGAACCCGGAGCAAATCTAGCAGGATCATGTACAACACAGTGCCAATCTGTCTCAGCAAATCCCTACTGATCTATAAAAAGAGATAGCAAGGTATAGAAGATTTCAATACAAACCCCTTTGGTAAACCTATGATCTTTACGATGTATTATCACTAAATTCCATTGGACCTGAGGGTAGGAATGAATATCTACAGTTTGATCTACAGAGAGAAATTGTCCTCAGCAAATGCTTGAGAAATAAATTTGTTCCTGTTCCATGGCAAGCGCATTTCATGGGGAAAAAACACATCAAAGGATAACTTTTTTCAAAGACTCAACAGTAACTTTTCTTGTGGTTTTCCCTCCTCTCCTCCTCTGAAGGCGCTCGTTCTTTCTGAGGTACAGTTCCTGCCCTACATTACAACAGTGATTACACTCCAAAAGTACTTTGTTGGCTGTAAAGCGCTTTGCGACGTCCGGTGGTCGTGAAAGGCGCTATATAAATCCAAGTCTTTCTTTCTTTCTTTCTTGGGTGTTGGCAGCTCGTTAGTGCCTTCTGTGGATGGCTCCTCTGTGTGTGTGATTTTAGATACTCGGGTTGCAAACATAGCTGAGCTGATCCTGGGCGTCCTTACGTGCGCACATCTTCCAGTGGGCTCGCTGTAGAGTGATCAGGAGTTACAATCCTGATGGACTGTTCCCCCGCCACCTCCCTGTTCCAGCCTTTGACATGTGATTACAGCATCCTGTTGCACAACCTCTTCACTATTGTCCTGCATAGTGGCAATGTTGTCACTTGCTTCCACTCTTGCCTATCTGATCGTAGCCAGAGTATCTCTACCAATGGCTTATCTTCCTGTCCTGCACCATTACCGCCGAGTTCCCCAAGGATCTATCCTTGGTTCCTCATTTAAATTCTGCCACTTGGCACATCATCGGCAGACATGGAGTCAGCCTCCACATGTGCGCCGACACACCCAGATCTACCCCTCCACCAACTCTCTCAATCCCTCTGTGTTGTTAAACTGTTTACCTGACATCAAGTCTTGGATGAGCCACTATTTCCCCCAGTTAAACATTGCGAAGACTGAAGCCATTGTCTTTGGCCCCCCGACCCTAACTCCGTACTCGTGCCCCCAATTCCATTTCCCTCCCTGGCCACTGCCTCAGGCAACCTCGGCACTTCATTCAACTCTTAGCTGAGCTTTCAACTCCATAATTGACTCCATAGAGGCACTGGTGGTGGGGCGGAGAAGATTTACAAGGATGATGCCAGAAATACCGGGGTAGACGTATCAGGAAAGGATGAACAGGCTGCGTTCTTTTCTCTTGAAAAAAGGCTGAGGGGTGACCCGATAGAGATCTTTAAAATTAAGAAAGATTTTGATAGAGTGGATACAGAGAGAGTTTACACTTGTGGGGAAGAGCAAAACTAGGAGGTCATCAATATGAGACAGTCACCAGGGAATCAAATAGGGAATTGAGAAGAAACCTTTTTACCCAGAGAGTGGTGAGAATGTGGAACTCGCTGCCACAGGGAGTGGTTGAAGCGAATAGTATAGGGGAGGCTAGACAAGCATATGAGGAAGAAGGGAATAGAGGGTTATGCTGATAGATTTAGATGAGGAAAGAAGGTCGAGTGGAGCATAAACACCGGCATGGACTGGTTGGGCTGAATGGCCTGTTTCTGTGCCATATATCTGACTTAATCTTATGTAATAATCCTCTCCAGTGCCAATACAGCCTACTTCCATGTCTGCAACATCATCCTGCCTCCGTCTCTACCTCAGTCCATTTGCTGCTGAAACCCATATCCACACCTTTGTCACTTCCAGACTCAATTATTCAAATGCTCTCTTGGTTAACCTCCCAACTTTTACACTCCATAAACCAGATCCAAAACTCTGCTGCTCATATCCATTCCTGCACCAAGGCTCTTATTATTCCGATCCTTGCTGACGTATATTGGCTCCCTGCCCCCCAACACGGTTAATTGAAAACTATCGTGTTTAAATGCCTCTGTGTCCTCGCCCCTCCCCATCTCTGGAACCTCATCCAGCCCGACAATCCCCCCAAAACTCTCCATTACTCTAACTCCAAGAGCAGGTCAGAGGCTGGGTATTCTGCGGCAAGTGTCCCATCTCCTGACTCCCCAAAGCCTTTCCACCATCAACAAGGCACAAATCAGGAGTGTGATGGAATACTCTCCACTTGCCTGGATGAGTGCAGCAACAACACTTAAAAGCTCAACACTTTTCAGGGCAAAGCAGCCCACATGATTGGCACCCCATCCGCCACCTTCAACATTCACTCCCTCCACCACCGGCGCTCCGTGGCTGCAGTGTGTACCATCTACAAGATGTACTGCAGCAACTCGCCAAGGTTTCTTCGGCAGCACCTCCCAAACTGGCAACCTTTACCACCTAGGACAAGGGCAGCAGGCGAATGGGAACACCATCGCCTCCACGTTCCCCTCCAAGTTACACACCATCCTGACTTGGAAATATATCGGCCGTTCCTTCATCGTCACTGGGTCAAAATCCTGGAACTCCCTCCCTAACAGCACTGTGGGAGCACCATCACCACACGGACTGCAGCGGTTCAAGGCGGCAGCTCACCACCAGCTTCTCAAGGGCAATTAGGGATGGGCAATAAATGCTAGGCCTTGCCAGCGATGCCCACATCCTGGAACGAAATAATAAAACTTATGAAGAGATTGTGTAGAATGGGCCTATACTCACTGGAGTTTAGCAGAATGAGGAGTGATCTCATTGAAACAAAAAAAGATTCTGAGGGGGATTGACAGGGTAGATGTTGAGAGGTTGTTTCCCTTGGCTGGAGAGTCTAGAACTAGGGGACACAATCTCAGGATAAGGGGTTGGCCATTTAGGTCAGAGATGAGGAGGAATTTCTTCTCTCAGAGGGTCATGAATCTTTGGAATTCTCTGCCTCAGAGGGCTGTGGATGCTGAGTCTCTGAATATATTCAAGGCTGAGATCGATAGATTTTTGGACTCTCGGGGAATCGCGGGATGTGGGGATCAGGCAGGAAAGTGGAGTTGAGGTAGAAGATCAGCCAGGATCTTATTGAATGGCGGAGCAGGCTCGAGGGGCTGAATGGTCTGCTCCTGATCCTATTTCTTATGTTCTTATATGAATGCACATTATTGTTGTAGTTGAGTGTCTGTGCACGTCCTTTCTGTGTCTCTGCATGTGTGCAGGGCAGAAAAAGGTAGATTAATTCTAGTTATTTAAAATTCTGTTTATTGGGATCCTTTAATCTTCCCAAATCTGAATAATTTCAGTGAACATCACTGTGGGTGTTCTTGATAGGATTTTTAAAAAAGAACTGACAAAACCGCCTTGCTACAGTACAAGAGAAAAATTGTCACCATTGGGGCCAGAATGTTAAACACTTTTCATAATAGATGGTTGTTCTGAATAAGTGGTCTGAGTAATTATCCCGACAGATGTGCTGAATCTTCGCTAACCCTGTGGGCCCAGGTTTTCCTGTCAAAAATACACACCGCATTTGCGTTTTAATTTCCAATCAGACTTAAATATTAAACTGCAATGTGGAAATCATTTTGCTGCTCTGTAAGATCCATAAAAGAATTCTGGAAAGGAATCAGTTCCATTTATCTGGTCACCCATTATGAACATAAGAACACAAGAAATAGGAGCAGGAGTAGGCCATATGGCCCCTCGAGCCTGCTCCGCCATTCAATAAGATCATGGCTGATCCGATCGTGGACTCAGCTCCACTTCCCTGCCCGCTACCCATAACCCTTGACTCACTTATCGCTCAAAAATCTGTCTATCTCCACCTTAAATATATTCAATGACCCAGCCTCCACAGCTCTCTGGGGCAGAGAATTCCACAGAGTTACAACGCTCTGAGAGAAGAAATTTCTCCTCATCTCAGTTTTAAATGGACGGCCCCTTATTCTGAGACTATGCCCCCGAGTTTTAGTTTCCCCTATGAGTGGAAATATCCTCTCTGCATCCAACCTTGTCGAGCCCCCTCATTATCTTATATGTTTCAATAAGATCACCTCTTGGAGCACTTGGAGAAACACGAGTTCACCCCGGCCCCAGTCTCACCTTATGACGCATTTCAACATTGCAAGTTTGGTGGAGCATTACAGAAGAAGAAAGGTAGGTTTTGCATTTCTCAAGTGCCTTTCACAAACTCAGGTTGTCCCAAAGTGCTTTGCAGCCAATGAAGCATTTTTGGAATGTATTCATTGTTGTAATGTACGAAACGCGGCAACCAATTGGTGCAGAGCAAGCTGCCACAAACAGTCATGTGATAATGACCTGTTAATCTGTTTTCTAATGATATTGGTTGAGGATAAATATCGGCCAGGACACCCAGGAGAACTCCCCTGCTCTTCTTCGGATCTTGCAATGGGATGTTTTGCATCCAACTGAGAGAGAGCAGACAGGGCTCGGTTTAGCATCCCATCCGAAAGATGGCAGTCCAGCACTCCCTCAGTACTACACGAATGTGTCAGCCTAGAATTTGTGCTCAAGTCTCTGTAGTGGGACTTGAACTCACAACCTTCTGAATCAGAGGCAAGAGAGCGCATATTGGCAACTGTTCACTGACTTTCTAATATACAGAGACAGCCATGTATTATAGCAGGGCACTCTGTATTGCTGCCATGCCAATGCAAGCCACAAACCCTAAGCCCACAACCCATATCAGATAATTGAATGCTGCATGTTTACAGACTCACATATGATGGGTGCTAAAGCTGGATGCTCAGATGGTGCACATTCTGTCTCATATTCCTCATTCCAACATTTTGATCATCATCATCATAGGCAGTCCCTCGAAATCGAGGAAGACTTGCTTCCACTCCAAAAGTGAGTTCTCAGGTGACTGTACAGTCCAATACAGGAATTACAGTCCCTGTCACAGGTGGGACAGACAGCCATTGAAGGAAAGGGTGGGTGGGAAGTCTGGTTTGCCGCACGCTCCTTCCGCTGCCTGCGCTTGCTTTCTGCATGCTCTTGCCGATGAGACTCAAGGTGCTCAGCGCCCTCTCGGATGCTCTTCAACCACTTTGGGCGGTCTTTGGCCAGGGACTCCCAGGTGTTACTGGGGATGTTGCACTTTATCAAGGAGACTTTGAGGATGTCCTGGAAATGTTTCCTCTGCCCACCTGGGGCTCGCTCGCCATGTAGGAGTTCCGAGTAGAGCGCTTGCTTTGGGAGTCTCGTGTCGGGCATGCGGACAATGTGGCCCGCCCAACGGAGCTGGTCGAGTGTGGTCAGTGCTTCGATGCTGGGGATGTTAGTCTGATCGAGAACACCAACGTTGGTGTGTCTGTCCATTTTGAAATACTTGCAGTGGAGGGACACACATGACAAGGTGGCAGCAGGTGACAGTGATGTTGGTGACCTTGGTCAGACTGTCCAGCAAGATTCCTCTATAGGTCAAGACATCTGCACCTTTGTTCAGCATCCTGATGGCCAGCGTGCAAATCATTGCATCATTCCGGGTCTCGTCTCCTGTATGTCTCGAAGGTTTCAAGAGCCAGAGCCCCTGTGGATCCCCTTGTGTCCCTTGGGGAAAGTAATGAAATGCTGGCCTGCGAAAACAATGCATGTGTCACAATGCAACTGTACATTGCAGGTTGGGAAATAGAAGTGGTATTTTCTGTTGTTGCTTGGATTGATCCAGTGACACCGAATGATGGATGGCCATCTGTGTACTGTAGGATGACCATATTTGCTAAACTGAATCCGGGGACACACGGGGTGGGAGCACCGCAAAGTATCCAGGGCGGAAAATGTAGGTTTTTTTAGCAGCCTATATTATAACAGCTGCATATATATACTACACATGCAAAACAAATGTGCAGATAATAACCGCGGATGTGACGTCACACAGGTGAAGCATATTCAGACACCAGTTATAAATAATACAATAACACTATTTAGCCCATTGACCTGAAACTGTGATCATGTCTAACGGTATGATACGCATATATTCCAATGACTATGGCTCTAGTCTATTCAGGGATGAGTTTTGGGAACCGGTGACTCTTCCAGGCCATTGCTTGCCTGGGGACACCGTACCTCATCCGTGGAATGTCCCCAGAAAATGGGGGTGTATGGTCACCCGATTATACTGACAGAGGTTTCAAGGTCTGCCTGCATGAAGTATAATGTGGATAAAGGTGAGGTTATCCACTTTGGTGGTAAAAACAGAGAGACAGACTATTATCTGAATGGTGACAGATTAGGAAAAGGAGAGGTGCAACGAGACCTGGGTGTCATGGTACATCAGTCATTGAAGGTTGGCATGCAGGTACAGCAGGCGGTTAAGAAAGCAAATGGCATGTTGGCCTTCATAGCGAGGGGATTTGAGTACAGGGGCAGGGAGGTGTTGCTACAGTTGTACAGGGCCTTGGTGAGGCCACACCTGGAGTATTGTGTACAGTTTTGGTCTCCTAACCTGAGGAAGGACATTCTTGCTATTGAGGGAGTGCAGCGAAGGTTCACCAGACTGATTCCCGGGATGGCGGGACTGACCTATCAAGAAAGACTGGATCAACTGGGCTTGTATTCACTGGAGTTCGGAAGAATGAGAGGGGACCTCATAGAAATGTTTAAAATTCTGACGGGTTTAGACAGGTTAGATGCAGGAAGAATGTTTCCAATGTTGGGGAAGTCCAGAACCAGTGGTCACAGTCTAAGGATAAGGGGTAAGCCATTTAGGACCGAGATGAGGAGAAACTTCTTCACCCAGAGAGTGGTGAACCTGTGGAATTCTCTACCACAGAAAGTAGTTGAGGCCAATTCACTAAATATATTCAAAAGGGAGTTAGAATAAGTCCTTACTACTAGGGGGATCAAGGGGCATGGCGAGAAAGCAGGAAGGGGATACTGAAGTTGCATGTTCAGCCATGAACTCATTGAATGGCGGTGCAGGCTAGAAGGGCCGAATGGCCTACTCCTGCCCCTATTTTTCTATGTTTCTATGTTTCTATGCAGGTAACTGCTCAGTTCTGTTCTGGCCTCCCTTGTAAATCATTGCATTTGCTATGTCCTGGTAGGATTGCCTTGGCCTGCATATGTGGGACGTAGTATACTGGCAGCTCCCTCTCTAGTGCCTAAAACATAAACATCGTCTGTAATTTCTCATCTTCCTTCAGAATCTGCAGATGCAAAAGAGATACCTGGTGGAACACCCATTGGTGCCATGTAGGCAGAATAATTGCAGTTCCCTTGGTAAAAATAGGAAACGGAGGTGCAGCTTTACGATTCAGTTGTGAAAGCAAAAAAATCCCAGATAAATCATGGGGTCAACATACAGCTACAACTCCCAACTCCCCTTTTAAGTAACAAAATCCACCATGACAGACTTTTATACTGGCACTGTGTGTCAGCCGTGGCTCAGTGGGCAGCACTCGTGCCTCTGAGTCAGAAGGTTGTGGGTTCAAGTCCCACTCCAGAAGCTGCAGTACTGAGGGAGTGCTGCACTGTTGGAGGTGCCGTCTTTCAGATGAGACATTAAACTGAGGCCTCCTCTGCCCTCTCAGGTGGATGTAAAAGATCCCATGGTACTATTGCGAAGAAGAGTAGGGGTGTTATCCCTGGTGTCCTGGCCCATATTCATCACTAAAACAGATTACCTGTTCATTTTCACATTGCTGTTTGTGGGAGCTTGCTATGCGCAAATTGGCTGCTGCATTTCCTATATTAACAACAGTGACTACACTCCAAAAGTAAAGTGGCTGTAAAGTGCTTTGGGACATCTGGTGGTCGTGAAAGGCGCGATAGAAATACAAGTTTTTCTGAGTGATTGTAGCGGTCTTTGGGCCCATTGCCTCATTAATATATTTTTGGTGGTCATAATGAGCCTAGGCTGTGTGCAATGGGTGGGCAGGGGGGCCTTGCCATTTAAAAAGACCCTCAGCCGAGCACCTTCTTTAAAAAACAAATAAAATTTTATCAATTATTTATACATTTAAAAACCTTTGAAATAAGTGACGTTTATTTTCAGCCCCTTTAAAACACATAAATTTATTTTTCAAAAAATTTAATTAAATATTTACTTAAATGCCATTTTAATTAATTATAAATATGTGATGTTTTTTAAAATTTATTTGAAATGTAAATGTATTTTTGAGGGTATTTCCCATTCATACTTATGGGGTTTCTATACCTATGGAGTCCCTCAAAGTATGAATGAGGATTTCCTTCTGTCATTTATTTGGGCCGGATCACGTGATCCCAGGGGCGCTCGCGAACCGCCTGTGTCCCGGAATACGCGGACCTCTACCTGCGGGTACCTGACGAGGCCCAGGACCATGAGTCTCCGTACCTCCCGGACCACCAGCTACGCGGGCATTTTATTTGCGGATCGGGGACATTTCCTCGCGGGCAGTCTCCGACCGCAAATTTGGGGCCGTTATCTTCAGTCTGCCAAATGTCTAAGTGTGGCCAACACAAAAGGCTCTTTTGATATCCTGGAACCTTTATCTGAGCTCAATCAGGAGTTTACATGCCAGGATAACTTGTCTTATCTCTCTGGCACAGATAGTGGCTGGCATCACGGCAACACTGAGATAAGGCTGGGCTGTGTCCGTGGCTGTCAGTGTTTCACATGCACTATTTGTCTTTCTGCAACCTTATCAATTCGTGTTCATATACAGGGGGATAAAATGAAGTGTACCGGGGAAAAGGAGGGGGTTGGTGGGTGGGAAAGAGTGTAACAATTAACTACAAATGCAGCAAGGGGAGATAGCAAACTCGACAATGATGATTGTGCAAGTTGTTTGGTGTTTTTATCTGTTTTTATAGTGGATATAATACTGCCATCAGCATCAATCATCGCTGAATACAGGCTGGAGCAATCAATTTCCACCAATGACCAACTTTGAACAAAATGAACCAAGGCAAGCAGATAGAGTTGAGATACAGATCACCCATGATCTAATTGAATGGGGCAACAGGCACGAGGGGCTGAATGGCCGACTCCTGTTCCTATATTCCTAACCTTTCTTTGCTTTCCATCTGTGTTTTGTTAAAATGAGGGTTGTTTTACAACATTTTTCCTGTTCTCTCGAAGGAGGCACTTCTTGTTGGGGGCTCTTACTATGCAAGGCTTGACGGAGGGAAACACCACGGTTGTGTCTCACCTGATCCCCCACATCCACAAGTCCTAGAGCTGGAGATCCAGGAGTGCCTGGAAGGGTGGTGGATGCAGAAACCCTCACCACATTTAAAAGGTGGTTGGATGGTCACTTAAAGCGCCGTAACTTGCAGGGTTACGGACCTAGAGCTGGTAATTGGGATTAGACTGGATAACCTCTTGTTGGACAGTGCAGATACAATGGTAAGTACTACAGGGAATCGAATACGGCCAGGGTGATCTCCTGGACTAGTGTCGATTGCCTGGATGGGTCGGAGAGGAATTTTCACAGATGTTTTTCTCCCCAATTGGACAGGGTTTTTAATCGAGTTTTTGCCTCTCCCAGGAGATCACATGGCTCCGGTTGGGGTGGAGTGTAGAATGTTTAAGTGTGAGGGGTGTCGCAGTTGTGTGGAGCGGACTGGTTGGGCTGGGTGCTCTTTACCTTTCTGCCATTGTTCATTGTTCCAAGATTTATATGTAACCTTCAGGGCTGCTGACCGAGGGCCGTGTGGCTCTTTGTCGGCTGGCGTGGACACGATGGGCCGAAATGGCCTCCTTCTGCGCTGTAAATTTCTATGTTTCTTTGAGTGGCAAACCTGGTTGATTATTCCCTCTCCTTTACCCACGGACGTCAACTGTATTGCTTCAATTAGCACTCTGGGTGGGATCAGCACAGCCAAGTGACTGAACCTGGGATGAGCCTGTTCTGTGTAACATCACTACCATCCAACATTATGCAATATTTTACAGCTGCGCATAAAAATGTTGACTCCTTCAACTAAATGTCTTAATTTTCACTGCTATTTTTTTTATTTTTGCGACTATTGCTTCCCTCCAGCCTGAGAGGTTCAGGAAAAACCTGCTTGCTTGGAGATGGGGAACAATCATCCTTGCTGACATCTTGGCTGCATGGCTGAATTGATTTGCTGGCTCCAATGTGTGAGCCCGACCATGCAATGACAACACGATCGCATTATTGGGAGCAGAGGCCTGGGGCTTACAGCCTGCCCGAGGCACCTAGCCCAACCAGTCCGCCCCACACAACTGCGACACCCTTCACACTGAAACATTCTACACTCTACCCCAACCGGAGCCATGTGATCTCCTGGGAGAGGCTAAAACCAGATTAAAAACCCAGTCCACTTGGGGAAAAAAAATCTGTGAAAATTCCTCTCCGACCCATCCAGGCGATCGACACTCGTCCAGGAGATCACCCTGGCCGTATTCGATTCGAAAGTATTTGCTTCATGGGTTCTTGCCTAAGAATTCATAGCAACACATTGCTATTAAAAACTAGTTGTTTTATTAGCAAGGGTTTAACAATCACACTACACATTACCGGTTCACCCACTAGGCTCACAACTGCATACCTCATTGTGGATGACCTAGCCCCAAGTGGCTGGGGTTTTATTGAGTCTTGTGAACATCACGTGACTGACTAAGCCACTCACAATGCAACAGCTCTACAACTATTTTAGTTGCACCTGTAAAACAATAAATCATTAAATCAAGTGCCCCCTGAATAAAGGCGGGGGGGGGGGGGGGGGGGCAGGAGGGCACTAAATCCGACAAACTTCAACAAATTAAACTTTAGACAATACGTGGTTCAAATTAAAATTTGGTTGCCGGGGGTGATGATGCACTTCTCACGGAAGGCCGCGAGTGTACCGGTGGACACCGCGTGCTCCATCTCCAGGGACACCCTGGCTCGGATGTAACCGCGGAAGAGAGGCAGGCAGTCAGGCTGAACGACCCCCTCGACCGCCCGCTGCCTGGACCGGCTGATGGCCACCTTGGCCATGGCAACAGCTCTACAACTATTTTGTTGTGATCAGAAAATCAAGTGCCCCCTGATTAAAGGGAGGGGAGGGGGGGCACACTCCAAAACACTTTTCAAGTGCCCCCTTGTTTTCTTTAAAAAAATTTTTAGGGCACTGAAACACAAATTATACAAGTGCCCACTGGCTAAAAGGAGGCAGGGCACTAAAATCGGCAAATTAACATTTAGACATAAAATCAAATTAAAATTTGGTTGCTGGGGGTGATGATGCATTCCAGTCCCTCCGGCGCCCACTTCTCCCGGAAGGCCACGAGCGTACCGGTGGACATCGCGTGCTCCATCTCCAGGGACACCCTGGCTCGGATGTAACCACGGAAGAGAGGCAGGCAGTCAAGCTGAACGACCCCCTCGACCGCCCGCTGCCTGGACCGGCTGATGGCCACCTTGGCCATGGCAACAGCTCTACAAACCTGTGAGCATGCTCGCAGGTGCATACATTACACCAGCATTCCCCGATGTGGGCAGCAAGGGTGAAGGAACTAGAAGCCTGTGCACAAGTTGTGAGCAATGTTCTCTCAGCTGCACAGAACTTTGAGCAGGCCACATAGCCCATTAAAGGGGCCATGCACCCAAATTGGGCCAATGGCTTTAAAGCAGGTTAGAACACTGTCCCATAATATAGCTGGAGTGTGCCTGAGCACTTGGTCGGAACAGGCGGCTAACAGGCGCCATGAAAATTAGAATACAAATATTTGGGCACCCGTGCCCAGTGGCACAGCTGGTGCTCTGTGCCATGCCCTCCCACCACCCCAGACAACTGCCTGAAGCATTGTGCCCATTTGTAACCCTGGTGCTCAAAGCGTGGCAAGAGCGATGAGCAGGGGTGTCACCCAAACAGGCACAGTGCTGCAGAAACAACATACAATAGCGCAGCAATTTAAATTTTAATTGGTGAGAGAATTCTTGCCATTGGAAAGTAAAGTTGCTTTGCCAGGCAAGTAACTACAGCACGGCAGCACTGAACCTTTGATTGAGAAGCCTAGGTTCAAGTCCCAGTCTTTACTGAGAGTCACACCAAGGATTTCTCTAAAGGAGGTTGGCCAGTCTCAGACAGATATCTGGGAGGAGGCCACTGCAGATAATTATACTGGGCAAATATCAAGGGCTAAAAATGTGGTATTACCCGCTTTGAGCGGTGATGACGCCGGGCCGCAACCTTTAGCACCGGGCAACGTCTACCGCCTCAAAGTGGGATATTTAGTTGTATCATCCTAAGAGGAGAGTGGAGCGCGAAGGGAAGCGTTTCACAATCCTCTTCGGTCTCTAACGGAGCGATAGCGCAGGAGGCCTATTCAATTCAGCGCCTGAAGATGAAAAAGGAAATCCTCGTGAAAATTTCAGTAAACCTCACCCACATTTCCCCATGACTGCAACAAATAAATAAAAGTTGAAAGAGTGAAATTTCAGCCCTTACCTTGCACTCCGGACGATATCACCCCGGGATCGTCGCTGGACCGATTGCTTTCCCCGCCGGTCTCACCGCCGGGCGCTATGGCAGGCGAGAGAGTGAATTTAGCAAACGCGGCGCTACAGTGGGCGTTGCACATTCGATGATGTCACCCAGTGGGCGGGGCTAGCGAGCGCAGCGCAAACGGCCAGCGCCGCCGCTAAACCGTTACTGAAGTTCGCGGCAGGCGCTAACAGCGCAGCGCGGCGCTCGGGCGGGAGATGTTTAGCGGCCCCTTAGCTCCCCTCTCTAGGTCAAATGATGGTGTTGAGCAACCAAATTCTTCCCGCCAAGTATGTGGATTGTCATGGAAGGGCAATTCAAATTTTGGAGAGGAAAAAGGAGAGGTTTACCCACTTGCTCTGACTACATCAGTAAGCTGTGCTCCCATCAAGCAGTTTAGCAGAACCTTCTCACTCAGGCGATTCACACCTTGCATAGATCAGGTGAGTCTCACTCCTGGCCTCCACCCGATCACACACCTTCCCCATTGCTCTTTCCTTCCTTTCCCACTGTCCCTTAGCTCTGTACTTGCTTGAAAACTGGGGAGAAATTCGGGTCATTTGTGCCTTCGGGTTCGGCGCAAACAACGCTGTGACCGGGCGCGGGGCCGCCAACGACTCCCACTAAATTCGGCGGGAGTATAGCGGCAGTGGTAACACGTAACGCCCCGCTCTACTGCGCCGGCGAAACTGACGTCGTCAGCGTGTGCAGCGCCCCGGACCCTAAATCGGGTCTGGCCCCCCCCCTGAAGCAGCGCGGTGCGATGACAGCGCCAGCTTCAGAGGATGCCCGCTCGTGGCCGCCCGCTCGCGGGGCAGATGTTAAAGGGGAGGTGGGCTGCTGTTCGTGAAAAAAAAAATGGCCGGTTTTCTTGTGCGCCCGTTGCCCGCTTTGGATGTGGGGGTTGTGCCGCAATCGGTCAGCCCGGCACTCTGCTGATCGCGTGGCACTCCCGCTCCCCGGCGGTCCAGGGAGGACCCTTTCATTAATGCAGAGTATGCAGCTCGGCCCTTCCTCTTAATCCAGGAAAGAGCCCCTCCTAAACGGCTGCACTACGAGGCCCCGTGCGTAGTGCTGTTGAGCCACGCGCTCCGCTCCCGAGGCACCCACCTCACAGCCCCCGCCCCCTCCCCCCCCCAGAAAGGAAGTGGAGCATTTGATTGAGCACTCCATTTCCTTTCGGGGCGGTAACCCCAATTTCTCGCGGGAGGCAAGACTTCTGCGTCTGGCACATAGTCCTCGCCAGTGTACTGAACCTTTAGCCCTTAATCTCTTAACTTCATCCAGTTCTGACGAAAGGTCATCGACCTGAAACGTTAACTCTGTTCCTCTCTCCACAGATGCTGCCTGACCCGCTGAGTGCTTCCAGCATTTTCTGTTTTTTATTTCCGATTCCCAGCATCCGCAGTATTCTGCTTTCGTTCCACGTTTGAAAGACCACGTGCCACTTTGAGCACGCTGCCTTTGAAAAGGCCATTGAGGGATTGGAAAGGGTTCAGAGAAGAAGAACGTGGTTGAATGGGACTCGACGCGAGGTAGAATAAAGAGAGACTTGAAGAACTGAACCCATTTTCAGGAACAAAAAGAAGATTAAGAGGAGACACGATGAAGGTTATTAAAATGCTGAGAGGCATGGATAATGTAGATGTAAGCGGGTTATTTAACTTGGACAGTGATCACAGGGTGAGAGAACATGAGTACCAACTTAACAAGCCTCAAGCAAAAGGTTTTTATTTCTTCTTTCACAGACTGCTGGATGCATGGAGCAGAATCCTGTGCAAAGCAGGCAACACTGCATCAATTATCATCTGCAAAGAAGATGGTTGGGAGCTGGTTGGGAGCAGCCTTATCAGGATCAGTGCAGGATGAGAATGGATCTGCTGTATATTTCTAGCATGCTCTTGAAGGGACCTCAACCATTTAAATTCATGGATGGAATATTGGGTGGGCTTAAGTAGGCCGAGCATTCGCCCACCCCTCCCTCGTCTGATTTTCCTGTATTCACTGCACCCTGGTGATCCAATAATCCAGGAACTACTAAATCCAAGGGTTATATTAGTAGTGAGTACACAAACTAGGCTTCTACTCCCTGGAATTGAGAAGGTTAAGGTGCGATTTAATCAAAGTTTGCAGGATGTTAAGCGGAACAGACAGGGTCGACAGAGGGGGAACCCCACTGATTGGGGAGTCTAGGATTAGAGGGCATCGTCTAAAAATCCCACAATCCCTTGGGAGCACCTGTATATAAAGAGGCCTCACAGGCTGGAGAGGCACTCTGAAATCTGTAATAAAGGCCTACGGTCACACCTTACTTTGAGCTTGCAGTATCTAGTCTGACTCTTTATTCAAAATGCAACAACTGGCGACAAGATACAAACGACGAACCCCACTGCAACAATGCAGAGAACCGTGGGCATCCTGGAGAAATTTTTGGAGGGAGATGATTGGGAAACCTTTGTGGAGCGACTCGACCAATACTTCGTGGCCAACGAGCTGGAAGGAGAAGCAAATGCTGCTAAACGAAAGGCGATCCTCCTCACCGTTTGCGGGGCACCAACGTATGGCCTCATGAAAAATCTGCTCGCTCCAGCAAAACCCACAGACAAGTCGTACGATGAGTTGTGCACATTGGTCCGGGAGCATCTAAACCCGAAGGAAAGCGTTCTGATGGTGAGGTATCGGTTCTACACGTACAAGAGGTCTGAAGGCCAGGAAGTGGCGAGCTACGTCGCCGAGCTAAGGCATTTTGCAGGACATTGCGAATTTGAAGGACATTTGGAGAACATGCTCAGGGACTTCTTTGTATTTGGCATTGGCCACGAAGTAATACTTCGCAAACTTTTGACTGTAGGGACCCCAACCTTGAGTAAAGCCATAGCGAAAGCCCAGGCGTTTATCGCCATCAGTGACAATACCAAACAAATTTCTCAGCACACGAGTGCTGCTGCAAGTACTGTGAACAAAGCAACATTGTTTTCGAATCGAAATGTACAAAGCAGGACTTACATGCCTGCAGCTACACGTCTGCAGATGACTCAGAGTCCACCATCAAGGGTGGTGAATACAAAGCCATTAACAACTTGTTGGCGCTGCGGGGTGATCATCATTTCCATGCATGCCACTTCAAAGGATACGTTTGCAAGGACTGTGGAACAATGGGACATCTCCAATGCATGTGCAGGCAAGCTGCAAACCCTGCTAATCCTGCAAACCACCTTGTTGCAGAGGAGGACAGATCCACGGTGGATCATGACAAACCAGAGCCTCAGATCGAGGAGACAGAGGTATATGGGGTGCAGACATTTACCACAAAGTGTCCCCCGATAATGCTGAAGGTTGAATTAAATGGACTCCCGGTGTCCATGGAGCTGGACACGGGCGCAAGCCAGTCCATAATGAGCAAAAATACTTTTGATAAATTGTGGTGCAACAAGGTTTCAAGGCCAGTCCTGACTCCCATTCGTACCAAACTGAGAACGTATACAAAGGAACTGATTCCTGTAATTGGCAGTGCTACCGTAAAGGTCTCCTATGATGGAGCGGTGCATGATTTACCACTCTGGGTGGTACCGGGCAATGGCCCCACGCTGTTCGGCAGGAGCTGGCTGGGAAAGATACGCTGGAACTGGGATGACGTCTGAGCACTCTCGTCCGTCGACGACACCTCATGTGCCCAGGTCCTAAGCAAGTTCCCCTTGTTATTCGAACCAGGCATCGGGAAGTTCTAAGGAGCAAAAGTGCAGATCCATTTGATTCCGGGGGCGCGACCCATCCATCACAAGGTGAGAGCGGTACCTTACACGATGAGAGAGAGGTTGGAGATTGAGCTGGACAGGCTGCAACGAGAGGGCATCATTTCACCGATCGAATTCAATGAGTGGGCCAGTCCGATTGTTCCAGTCCTCTCGGGAGACGGCACCGTCAGAATCTGTGGTGATTACAAAGTAACTATTAATCATTTCTCACTGCAGAATCATTACCCGCTTCCAAAGGCAGACGACCTATTTGCGACGCTGGCGGGAGGGAAAACGTTCACGAAGCTGGACTTGACCTCGGCCTACATCTGCAGGAGCTGGAGGAATCATCGAGAGGCCTCACCTGCATCAACACGCACAAAGGTCTCTTCATTTACAACAGATGCCCGTTTGGGATTCGATCGGCCGCGGCGATATTCCAGAGAAACATGGAAAGCTTGCTGAATTCGGTCCCGCACACCGTGGTCTTCCAGGACGACATCTTGGTTACAGGTCGGGACGCCGTCGAGCACCTGCAGAACCTGGAGGAGGTTCTTAGTCGGCTTAATCGTGTGGGGCTCAGGCTAAAATGCTCGAAGTGCATTTTCCTGGCGCCTGAAGTGGAGTTCCTGGGGAGAAGAATCGCGGCGGATGGCATCAGGCCCACCGATTCGAAGACGGACGCAATCAAGAACGCACCAAGACCACAGAACGTGACGGAGCTGCGGTTGTTTCTAGGACTCCTGAACTATTTTGGTAACTTCTTACCGGGTCTTAGCACATTGTTAGAACCCCTGCACTCTTTACTGTGTGAAGGAGATGAATGGGTACGGGGTAAAAGCCAAGAAAATGCCTTTGAGAAAGTTAGGAAGCTGTTATGTTCAAACAAATTGCTTGTGTTGTACGATCCATGTAAGCGTTTGGTACTAGCATGTGATGCATCGTCGTACGGGGTCGGGTGTGTATTGCAACAAGCTAATGAATTAGGGAAATTGCAACCGGTTGCTTATTCATCCAGAAGTCTGTCTCAGTCCAAGAGGGCCTACAGTATGATCAAAAAAGAAGCGTTAGCGTGTGTTTCCGGGGTAAAGAAAATGCATCAATGTCTGTTCGGGCTCAAACTTGAATTAGAAACTGACCATAAGCCGCTTATATCCCTCTTTTCTGAAAGCAAGGGGATAAATACGGATGCATCGGCCAGCATCCAGAGATGGGCGCTCATGTTGTCGGCACACAACTATGCCATTCGCCACAGGCCAGGCACAGAAAACTGTGCCGATGCTCTCAGCAGGCTGCCATTGCCCACCACAGGGGTGGAGACGGCACAGCCCGCAGATTTAGTCGTGGTTATGGAAGCATTCGAGAGTGAGCAATCACCTGTTACCGCCCGACAGATTAGAACCTGGATGAGCCAGGACCCCTTACTGTCCGTAGTAAAAAACTGTGTGTTCCACGGGAGTTGGTCTAGTGTCCCTTTAGAGATGCAGGAAGAAATAAAGCCGTACCAACGATGCAAATGTGAAATGTCTATACAGGCAGACTGCCTCCTATGGGGTAATCGGGTAGTGGTGCCAAAAAAGGGCAGGGACACTTTCATCAGTGATCTCCACATCACCCACCCAGGCATCGTAATGATGAAAGTGATAGCCAGATCCCACGTGTGGTGGCCCGGTATTGATGCAGACTTAGAGTCCTGTGTGCACAAATGTAATACATATTCACAGTTAAGCAATGCACCCAGGGAGGCGCCACTAAGTTTATGGTCTTGGCCCTCCAAACCATGCTCCAGGGTCCATGTCGACTATGTAGGCCCATTCTTGGAAGAAATGTTCTTAGTGGTTGTAGATGCATACTCCAAATGGATTGAATGTGTGATAATGTTGGCAAGCACGTCCGCTGCCACCATTGAAAGCCTACGGGCCATGTTTGCCACGCACGGCCTGCCTGATGTCCTTGTAAGTGACAATGGGCCGTGCTTTACCAGTGCCAAGTTCAAGGAATTCATGATCTGCAATGGGATCAAACATGTCACATCTGCCCCGTTTAAACCAGCGTCCAACGGTCAGGCAGAACGAGCAGTTCAAACAATCAAGCAGAGCTTGAAAAGGGTAACTGAAGGCTCACTGCAGACTCACTTATCCCGAGTCCTGCTCAGTTACCGCACAAGACCCCACTCGCTACTGGGGTCTCTCCCGCTGAACTACTCATGAAAAGGGCACTTAAGACAAGGCTCTCGTTAGTCCACCCTGATCTACACAAACAGGTAGAGAGCAGGCGGCTTCAACAGAATACATATCATGATTGCGCAAATGTGTCACGTGAAATTGAGATAAATGATCCTGTATTTTTGTTGAACTATGGACAAGGTCCCAAGTAGCTTCCTGGCACTGTTTTGGTCAAAGAGGGGAGTAGGGTGTTTGTGGTCAAACTCTCAAACGGACTCACCTGCAAGAAACACTTGGACCAAACCAAACTCAGATTTACGGACTATCCAGAACAACCCACAATAGACTCCATCTATTTCGACCCTCCAACACACACACAGATGGCAACCGACCCAGCGGTTGACCACGAAGCAGAACCCATCACCCGCAGCAGCCCAGCAGGACTCACCAGCCCCAGCAGCCCAGCAAGGCCAGCTGCGTAGCAGCCCAGCGAGGGTCCAATAAACGACTCACCAAAACCAGCATTTGCACTGAGACGATCAACCAGGGAAAGGAAGGCCATAGATTGACTCACATTGTAAATAATTATACTTATTGACTTTGGGCGGGGGGGGGCGGGGAGTGTTGTTATGTATGTAAACCTGTAAATACCATGTCTAACCACCGGAGGGCTTATCCCTTGGAGTCCCAAGGGATCTCACAATCCCTTGGGAGCACCTTTATATAACCTCACAGGTTGGAGAGGCATTCTGAGAGCTGTAATAAAGGACTATGGTCACACCTTACTTTGAGCTTGCAGTATCTGGTCTGACTCTTTATTTAAGACAACAATTATTAATTTTAAATCTGAGACTGATAGATTTCTGTTAACCAAAGGTATTAAAGAATATGGGGTAAAAGACGGGTCTATGGAGTTAGGTCGCAGATCAGCCATGATCTCATTGAATGACGGAGAAAACTGGAGGGGCTGAATGGCCTCCCCCCTGCTCCTATGCCCCAAGTGTCTCATTTTTCATCTGATTTTCATTCTTGACCAGATGCTTTTTTCAGTGCGACAATTGCACAGTCCCAGTACATTCCAAACAACCCAATGTGGGTGGATGCTCTTCATTGAAAGGATCTGCACATAAAATGGTGACCTATTTTTTTTCCCATTTGCTGATGGACCCGCTGTGTATTTCCAGAACTTTCCATTTTGATTTTGGATTTCCAGCATTTGCAGTTTCTTTCCTTGTGCAGTTTTTGCACGATTTACCTCCAGGGACTCGCCAAGAGAAGCTTCGCACACCCTTGACTCGGGAGGTGGAATGGGGTGCGAGAGGGCAGGCAGGGTTCATGGTTGAGTGGGTCACGCAAAATTTATCAAAGGAAGGGGTCTGATGGGTGAAGTTGCTTTTTTTCATTTCGTGCGACAAAAGATAGAGCGAAAGAAAGAGAATCCATGAGATGGACTAGAGGCTGCAATACCAGCTCTATTTTCACTTTAATACAACCAAGGGGGACAACGGGCTGGATTTTTGGTCTTCTGCCGCCCCTGTTAGCGCCCCGGAGAGGCGGCAATAAGCACTTCCAGGGGGGGTGGCCAGCTTGCAGCGCTCCACCGGAACTTTCGGGGCCGGTTTCAACGGGGGCGTGGCGAATTACCGCCCGGAAGAGGCGAGCCAGTGTGCAACGCCCCTGCTTGTGACACCGGCTCAATTTTTGGCTCCCGCCCGAACAAGGCGTTGCATAGAGCGCCCCCTGCTGGGACCGCCCGTGAAAGTGGGCGGTCTGACCTGTAATGGCCGCACTGAGGTAAGTAATGTCCATCTCAGGTAAGTGTGATTGTTTATTTTTTGCGATTTATGTTGTGGTGGCGTGAGTTATTTATTGGGAATGTTTTTGGTGGGTTTTTTTCAGGTTTGTTCCCCCCGAGGCCTCTCTTACAGCGCTCTGAAGCCGGCTGTTTAGCTCGGGATTTTTGCTTGCTCAGCCGGCCTCGTGCCCTGAGAGAGGTGGGTATCGCCCCCCTCAACGCTCCGCCCCACACTCAGGGCCCAGCTGATGAATTTTGCTGACTGAGGCGCAATCTTAACCGCCCCGCCGCCGTTACCGCCCCGAAATGACCAGAACGGAAAATCCAGCCCAATGTTCTCATCGCCTGCTCACATCTCTGTGATGGCCGGGGAGAGGCAGAGTTCCATACCGGCATAGTCAAATGCTGCTCACCGACGCTCCGACTGCCAGTGTGAGTTTAAAATTATTGAAATGATAAGAGCTGACTGCACAGTCTGTTCCTTTCAATTATTAAACCGTGAATAGTGTTTAGATGGGCTGCCAGAGTTTCTATCTAACTTTAAAAGCTTACCCTATTCCGCGCTGAGTGAGCAGATCAATTAGCATCAGTGTCTCTGGGATTGATGACGAGTGGTGGAGTGGGTGGGGGGAGGAGGGGTGGTGGAAATGCTCCATTAGCATGTCACCCTCCCGCCTACCACTGGAAATGTATACCGCGACAGTGGGTGAGTGCAGGATCAAACCTGATGCAATCTTCCCGTGGTTGAATATCGCTCCAATGCTTGGTTGAGGTATGGGGGTGGCCCTTGCCAGATGTACTGTCATCATCATCATAGGCAGTCCCTCGAAATCGAGGAAGACTTGCTTCCACTCTAAAAGTGAGTTCTCAGGTGGCTGAACAGTCCAATACGGGAATTACAGTCTCTGTCACAGGTGGGACAGACAGTGGTTGAAGGAAAGGGTGGATGGGACTGGCTTGCCACACGCTCCTTCCGCTGCCTGAACTTGGTTTCAGCATGCTCTCGGCGACGAGACTCGAGGTGCTCAGCGCCCTCCCGGATGCTCTTCCTCCACTCCGGGCGGCCTTTGGCCAGGGGATGTTACACTTTATCAAGGAGGCTTTGAGGGTGTCCTTGAAATGTTTCCTCTGCCCACCTGGGGCTTGCTTTCCATGTAGGAGTTCCGAGTAGAGCGTTTGCTTTGGGAGTCTCGTGTCAGGCACGCGAACAATGTGGCCTGCCCAACGGAGCTGGTCGAGTGTGGTCAGTGCTTCGATGCTGGGGATGTTGTCCTGATCAAGAACATCAACGTTGGTGCATCTGTCCTCCCAGGGAATTTGCAGGATCTTGTGGAGACATCGTTGGTGATATTTCTCCAGCGATTTGAGGTCTCTACTGTACATGGTCCACGTCTCTGAGCCATACAGGAAGGCGGGTATCACTACAGCCCTGTAGACCATAAGCTTGGTTCCAGATTTGAGGGCCTGGTCTTCAAACACTCTCTTCCTCAGGTACCAGGGGGATGCTGGTATCTGTGGAACTGTACCAGAATCACGGGTCAATCTCTCAGCTTGGCACAAGCTGATGTGCCTCCTCTCTCGGGGAAAACATTATCCCCGTGTGTTCATCAGTCATCGGCAGTCCCTCAGAATCGAGGAAGACTTGCTTCCACCCTAAAAATGAGTCCTTTGGTGGCTGAACAGTCCAATACGGGAACCACAGTCCCTGTCACAGATAGTCATTGAGAGAAGGGGTGGGTGGGACAGGTTTGCCGCATGTTCCTTCCGCTGCCTGCGTTTGGTTTCTGCATGCTCTCGGCGACGAGACTCGAGGTGCTCAGTGCCCTCCCGGATGCACTTGCTCCACTTAGGGCGGTCTATGGCCAGGGACTCCCAGGTGTCAGTGGGGATGTTGCACTTTATCAGGGGGGCTTTGAGGGTGTCCTTGTAACATTTCCTTTGCCCGCCTTTGACTCGTTTGCCATGAAGGAGCTCCGAGTAGAGCGCTTGCTTTGGGAGTCTCGAGTCTGGCATGCAGACAATGTGGCCTGCCCAGCGAAGCTGATCAAGTGTGGTCAGTGCTTCAATGCTGGGGATGTTGGTCTGGTCGAGGACGGTAACTGCGTGTGCTAACTGCGTGCTGATAGGTCCCTAGCCATGCCGCGCCATATTTTTTGTTTTAGGCCACTACCAAAAGGGATCACAAGTGACACGAGTGGTTTGATTGTCAACATGCTGCCCAGGTGTAAAACTGAAGTTGTGAATCACCGGCCCGTTATAGAAAATGTCTGATTTTTGTTTCAATTACATTCAATGGAAATTAAACTTATACGGTCTCGATAATGGGCAGCTCATCTGTAACCCCATTTTTATGTGCAGGCAGCAAGTTGAAAATCTCTTCCGAAGCATTTATATGCAGCCAAAAGCCTGATTGGCTTGCCTGGAGCTTAGAAACATATAAGCATAGAAAATAGGTGCAGGAGCAGGACATTCGGCCTTTCGAGCCTGCACCACCATTCAATATGATCATGGATGATCATGCAACCTTGGGAGCTTTCGTTCAACAATAACAACAACATATATTTATATAGCGCCTTTAACGTAGTGAGCGGTTCCAAGACACTTCGCAGGAGTATTATGGGACAAAAAATTTGACACCGAGCCATATAAGGAGAAATTAGGGCAAGTGACCAAAAGCTTGGTCAAAGAGGTAGGTTTTAATGAATGTCTTGAAGGAGGAAAGAGAGGTAGAGAGGCGGAGAGTTTTAGGGAGGGAATTCCAGAGCTTAGGGCCCAGGCAACAGAAGGCACAGCCACCAGTAGTTGAGCGATTATAATCAGGGATGCTCAAGAGTACAGGATTAGAGCAGCACAGAAATCTCGGGGGGTTGTGGGGCTGAAGGAGATTACTGAGATAGGGAGGGGCGAGGCCATGGAGGGATTTGAAAACAAGCATGAGAATCTTGCAATCGAGGCATTGCTTAACCGGGAGCCAATGTATGTCAACGAGCACAGGGGTGCTGGGTGAGCGGGACTTGGTACGAGTTAGGACACGGTCTGCGGGTTTTGGATCACCTCAAGGTTACGTAGGGTAGAATGTGGGAGGCCAGCCAGGAGTGCGTTGGAGTAGTTCAAGAACAAGTAATAGGGATGATTCTAGGACACAGAACGCTATGTCCCAAAAAATTGGGATTTGGGTCTCGTTGGAGCTAGAAGATTGGGAGGAGACATGGTCCAATCCTTTAAGGTGTCGAAAGGCATATATAATGTTGATGAAAGCAGGCTGTTGAACCAAATGTGATATGAGGGTTGGAGAATTTCAAAATAAAGTGATCAAACCCAAGGCTAGAGCAGAAGTGATATGGAGTTGGTTCCTTTCAAAAGTGGCTCGATAATAAGGAGAGATACACTGAACTACCAGATGAATAAATATTTCACAGAACACCATGGCTCTCATTGACTGTTCCCCGTAAGCTATACTTTGTCCGGTTTCTTTTAGTGAGCGGTTCTGTAATGTATTTGCTTCATGGGTTCTTTGCTTGAGAAATCATAGCAGCACATTGCTACTAAAAACTAATTGGTTTAGAACTCAGCAGAGGAGGACAAAGGGTTTGATTAGGGCAGGGAAAATGGAGTATGAGAAGAAGCTTGCAGGGAACATTAAGACGGATTGCAAAAGTTTCTATAGATATGTAAAGAGAAAAAGGTTAGTAAAGACAAACGTAGGTCCCCTGCAGTCAGAATCAGGGGAAGTCATAACGGGGAACAAAGAAATGGCGGACCAATTGAACAAGTACTTTGGTTCGGTATTCACGAAGGAGGACACGAACAACCTTCCGGTTATAAAAGGGGTCGGGGGGTCTAGTAAGGAGGAGGAACTGAGGGAAATCCTTATTAGCCGGGAAATTGTGTTGGGGAAATTGATGGGATTGAAGGCCGATAAATCCCCAGGGCCTGATGGACTGCATCCCAGAGTACTTAAGGAGGTGGCCTTGGAAATAGTGGATGCGTTGACAGTCATTTTCCAACATTCCATTGACTCTGGATCAGTTCCTATGGAGTGGAGGGTAGCCAATGTAACCCCACTTTTTAAAAAAGGAGGGAGAGAGAAAACAGGGAATTATAGACCGGTCAGCCTGACATCGGTAGTGGGTAAAATGATGGAATCAATTATTAAGGATGTCATAGCAGTGCATTTGGAAAGAGGTGACATGATAGGTCCAAGTCAGCATGGATTTGTGAAAAGGAAATCATGCTTGACAAATCTTCTTGAATTTTTTGAGGATGTTTCCAGTAGAGTGGATAAGGGAGAACCAGTTGATGTGGTATATTTGGACTTTCAGAAGGCGTTCGACAAGGTCCCACACAAGAGATTGATGTGCAAAGTTAGAGCACATGGGATTGGGGGTAGTGTACTGACATGGATTGAGAACTGGTTGTCAGACAGGAAGCAAAGAGTAGGAGTAAATGGGGACTTTTCAGAATGGCAGGCAGTGACTAGTGGGGTACCGCAAGGTTCTGTGCTGGGGCCCCAGCTGTTTACACTGTACATTAATGATTTAGATGAGGGGATTAAATGTAGTATCTCCAAATTTGCGGATGACACTAAGTTGGGTGGCAGTGTGAGCTGCGAGGAGGATGCTGTGAGGCTGCAGAGCGACTTGGATAGGTTAGGTGAGTGGGCAAATGCATGGCAGATGAAGTATAATGTGGATAAATGTGAGGTTATCCACTTTGGTGGTAAAAACAGAGAGACAGACTATTATCTGAATGGTGACAGATTAGGAAAAGGGGAGGTGCAAAGAGACCTGGGTGTCATGGTACATCAGTCATTGAAGGTTGGCATGCAGGTGCAGCAGGCGGTTAAGAAAGCAAATGGCATGTTGGCCTTCATAGCAAGGGGATTTGAGTACAGGGGCAGGGAGGTGTTGCTACAGTTGTACAGGGCATTGGTGAGGCCACACCTGGAGTATTGTGTACAGTTTTGGTTTCCTAACCTGAGGAAGGACATTCTTGCTATTGAGGGAGTGCAGCGAAGGTTCACCAGACTGATTCCCGGGATGGTGGGACTGACCTATCAAGAAAGACTGGATCAACTGGGCTTGTATTCACTGGAGTTCAGAAGAATGAGAGGGGACCTCATAGAAACATTTAAAATTCTGACGGGGTTAGACAGGTTAGATGCAGGAAGAATGTTCCCAATGTTGGGGAAGTCCAGAACCAGAGGTCACAGTCTAAGGATAAGGGGTAAGCCATTTAGGACCGAGATGCGGAGGAACTTCTTCACCCAGAGAGTGGTGAACCTGTGGAATTCTCTACCACAGAAAGTTGTTGAGGCCAATTCACTAAATATATTCAAAAAGGAGTTAGATGAGGTCCTTACTACTAGGGGGATCAAGGGGTATGGCGAGAAAGCAGGAATGGGGTACTGAAGTTGAATGTTCAGCCATGAACTCATTGAATGGCGGTGCAGGCTAGAAGGGCCGAATGGCCTACTCCTGCACCTATTTTCTATGTTTCTATGTTTCTATTAGCTAAAGGTTTAACAATCTGCCATGGTTGTTATATCTTGCATAAAGAATCTGACCAGATACTGTGAGCTCAAAGTAACGTGTGACTGTAGTCCTTTATTCAGGTCTCCAGAGTGCCTCTCCAACCTGTGAGGCCTCCTTATGTACAGGTGCTGCAAGGGATTGTGGGATTCCTTGGGACTCCAGAGGATGAGCCCTCTGGTGGTTAAACAAGGTCTTTGCAGGTTTACATATATAACAGTTGACTTTGTTAATCCTCCTCCTCTTTCCCCTCCCCTCTCAGTGATTTCAAACACCTCACCACATGAGCTGCACATTTCAACATGGTGGCACATTACCAGTTTATCCACCAGCCTCACAACCACCTACCCAATCGTGGATTCCCCGAACCCAACTGGCTGCGGTTTTATGGAGTCTTGTGATCATCAGGTGACTGGCTAAGCCACTCCCACTCAGGTATCCTCACAGGTGCATGCATTGTATGTTCCATTTAAATTTTCGTGCACGCGTGGTATTTACGATGGAGAAGTAGGTGAGCGGTCTGTGTGGGACCTTTCAGGGAACATTGCTCTCATCCTGTTTGGCCTGGATGATTTCCCCTATCCCAATGCCATATGGCCTATTATACTCATCCAAACATTGCCCAGGTTGAGATCTAACTCAACACACTAAAGATCTAACCAAGGATCAACTGATCTGTATTTAACATAGAAATATAGAAACATAGAAATTTACAGCGCAGAAGGAGGCCATTTCGGTCCATCGTGTCCGTGCCGGCCGACAAAGAACCGCACGGCCCTCGGTCTGCAGCCCTGAAGGTTACATATAAACCTATGAACAATATAGCAATGGCGGAAAGGTAAAGAGCATCTGGCCCAACCAGTCCGCCACCCACAACTGCGACACCACATGCATCGCAACATTCTACACTCCACTCCACCCAGAGCCATGCGATCTCCTGGGAGAGCCAAAAAACCAGATAAAACCGAGGCCAATTTGGGAAAAACATCTGGGAAAATTCCTCTCCGACCCATCCAGGCGATCGAAACTAGTCCAGGAGATCACCCTGGCCGTATTCGATTCCCTGCAGTACTTACCATCGTATCTGCACCAACCAACATGACGTTATTCAGTCTAATCCCAATTACCAGCTCCAGGTCCGTAACCCTGCAGGTTACGACACTTTAAGTGTCCATCCAAGCATCTTTTAAATGTGGTGAGGGTTTCTGTATCCACCACCCTTCCAGGCAGTGAGTTCCGGCCCCCACAACCCTCTGCGTGAAGAAGCTTCCCCTCAAATCCCCTCTGAACCTTCCACCAATCACCTCAAAACTATGCCCCCTCATAATTGATCCCTCCATCAAGGGAAATAGGCCCTTGCTATCCACTATATCCAGGTCCCTGCAAATTTTATAGACCTCAATGAGGTCTCCCCTCAGCCTCCTCTGTTCCAATGAGAACAAACTCAGCCTATCCAATCTATCCTCATAGCGAAGATTCTCCATTCCAGGAGGCATTCTAGTAAATCTCCTCTGTACCCTCTCTAGTGCAATCACATCCCTCCTATAATACGCAATATTCCAGCTGTGACCTAACCAGAGTACTATACAATTTAAGCATAACCTCCCTGCTCTTATATTCTATGCCTCAGCCAATAAAGGCAAGCATTCCATATGCCTTCTTAACCACCTGGCCTGCTACTTTCAGGGATCTGTGGACAAGCACTCCAAGGTCCCTTTGTTCATCTACACTTCTAAGTAGCCTACCGTTTAATGTGTATACCCTTTCCTTATTAGCCCTCCCCAAGTACATTACCTCACACTTCTCTGAATTAAATTCCACTTGCCACTGTTCTGCCCACCTGACCAGTAGATTGATATCCTCCTGCATTCCATGCAGTATAATATGGATAAATGTGAAGTTATCCACTTTGGTGGCAAAAACATGAAGGCAGAATATTATCTGAATGGCGGCAGATTAGGAAAAGGGGAGGTGCAGCGAGACCTGGGTGTCATGATTCATCAGTCATTGAAGGTTGGCATGCAGGTACAGTAGGCGGTGAAGAAGGCAAATGGTATATTGGCCTTCATAGTGAGAGGATTTGAGTATAGGAGCAGGTAAGTCTTACTGCAGTTGTACAGGGTCTTGGTGAGACCCCACCTGGAATATTGTGTTCAGTTTTGGTCTCCTAATCTGAGGAAGGACGTTCTTGCTATTGAGGGAGTGTAGCGTAGGTTCACCAGACTGATTCCAGGGATGGCAGTACTGACAGATGAGGAGAGATTGGATCGACTGGATCTGTATTCACTGGAGTTTAGAAGGATGAGAGGGGATCTCATAGAAACATAAAATTCTGACAGGAATGGACAGGTTAGATGCAGGAAGAATGTTCCTGATGTTGGGGAAGTCCAGAACCAGGGGACATAGTCTTAGGATAAGGGGTAAGCCATTTAGGAATGAGATGAGGAGGAACTTCTTCACTCAGAGAGTTGTTAACCTATGGAATTCCCTACCGCAGAGAGTTGTTGATGCCAGTTCATTGGATATATTCAAGAGGGAGTTAGATATGGCCCTTGCGGCTAAGGGGATCAAGGGGTATGGAGAGAAAGCAGGAACGAGGTACTGAAGGAATGATCAGCCATGATCTTATTGAATGGTGGTGCAGGCTCGAAGGGCCGGATGGCCTACTCCTGCACCTATTTTCTATGTTTCTGTTTCTATGACTTTCCTCTTCATTATCAACCACACAGCCAATTTTAATGTCATCTGCAAACTTCTTAATCATACTTCCTATATTCAAATCTAGATCATTGATGTATACCACAAAAAGCAAGGGACCCAGTACTGAGCCCTGCAGAACCCCACTGAAAACATCCTTCCAGTCACAAAAATATCCATCAACCATTACCCTTTGCTTCCTCTAAGCCAATTTTGGACCAAATTGCCACTTTGCCCTGTATCCTATGGGCTTTAACCTTCGTGACCAGTCTACCATGTGGGACCTTATCAAAAGCTTTGCTAAAGTCCATATATACTACATCGTACGTACTACCCTCATCAACCCTCCTGGTTACCTCCTCAAAAAATTCAATCAGGTTAGTCAATCACGATTTTCCCTTAACAAATCCATGCTGACTGTCTGTCCCTAATTAATCCTTACCTTTCTAAATGTAGATTTATCCTGTCTTTCAGGATTTTTTCCAATAATTTTCCCACCACTGAGGTTAGGCTGACAGGCCTGTAATTACTCGGCCTATCCCTTTCTCCTTTCTTAAACAAGGGTGCCACATTAGCAGTCCTCCACTCCTCCGGCACCATGCCCAAATCCAAAGTGGACTGGAAAATGATGGTCAAGGTCTCTGCTATTTCCTCTTTTGCTTCGCATAATATTTCTCATGATATTCATTTTCGGTTCAAAGATCCATCTGTATCATCTCTTTCATTCTTGGTTTTTGTCAGGTATTTTTCCAAAGGTTGTCTTTGCTAATCCTCTCCCCTCTCAGTGATTTCTAATACCTCACCACAAGAGCTGCACAATCCAACATGGTGGCACTAAAAATAAAGACGTCTGTCTCTTCTAGGGCATCATGTTAACCACTCAGTTCATAAGAACATAAGAATTAGGAGCAGGACAAGGCTATTCGGCCCCTCGAGCCTACTCCGCCATTCAATGAGATCATGGCTGATCTTCTACCTCAACTCCACTTTCCTGCACTCTCCCCATATCCTTTAATATTCAAACATCTATCGATCTCTGTCTTGAATATACTCAAAGACTGAGCCTCCGCAGCCCTCTGGGGTAGAGAATTCCAAAGATTCACCACCCTCCGAGTGAAGACGTTTCTCTTCATCTCAGTCCTAAATGGCCAACCTCTTATTTTGAAACTGTGAGCCCTGGTTCTCGACTCCCCAGCTAGGGGAAACATCCTCCCTGCATCTACCCTGTCAAGCCCTGTAAGAATTTTGTATGCTTCAATGAGATCACCTCTCATTCTTCTAAACTCTCGAGAATATAGGCCTAGTCGACTCAATCTCTCTTCATAGGACAATCCCCCCATCCCAGGAATCAGTCTGGTGAAGCTTTGTTGCACTCCCTCTATGGCAAATATATCCTTCCTTAGGTAAGGAGACCAAAACTGTACACAGTACTCCAGGTGCGGTCTCACCAGGGCCCTATATAATTGCAGTAAGATCTCTTTATCCTTATACTCAAATCCTCTTGGAATGAAGGCCAACATACCATTTGCTTTCTTAATTGTTTGCTGTACCTGCATGTTAACTTTCAGTGATTCGTGTACAAGGACACCCAAGTCCCTCTGAACACCAACATTTCCCAATCTCTCACCATTTAAAAAATTCTCTGCTTTTCTATTTTTCTTACCAAAGTGGATAACTTCACATTTCTCCACATTATATTCCATTTGCCATGTTCTTGTCCACTCACTTAGCCTGTCTATATCGCCTTGAAGCCTTTTTGCAGTCTCCTCACAACTTACATTCCCATGTAGCTTTGTATCATCAGCAAACTTGGATATATTACATTTGGGTCCCTCATCTAAATCATTGATATAGATTGTGAATAGCTGGGGCCCAAGCACCGATCCTTGCAGCACCCCACTAGTTACAGCCTGCCAACCCGAAAATGACCTGTTTATTCCTACTCTCTGTTTTCTGTCCGTTAACCAATCCTCAATCCATGCTAGTATATTACCCCTCAATTCCATGAGCCCTAATTTTGTTTAATAACCTCTTGTGTGGCACCTTATCGAATGCCTTCTGAAAATCCATATACCCCACATCCACTGATTCCCCCTTATCTATTCTACTAGTTACAACCTCAAAAAACTCTAACAAATTTGTCAAACATGATTTCCCGTTCATAAATCTGTGTTGACTCTGCCAAATCCTATTATTATATTCTAAGTGCCTTGTTACCACATCCTTAACAATAGATTCTAGCATTTTCCCTGTGACTGATATCCGGCTAACTGGTCTGTCGTTCCCCGTTTTCTCTCTCCCTCCTTTCTTAAATAGCGGGCTTACATTAGCTACCTTCCAATCTGCAGTAACCGTTCTAGAATCTATGAATTTTGGAAGATGACAATCAATGCATCTGCTATCTCTATAGCCACCTCTTTCAAAACCCTAGAATGTAAGCCATCAGGTCCAATGGGATTTATCGGCTTTCAGTCCCATTAATTTCTCCAGTACTATTTTTTTTTAAATACTAATTTCTTTCAGTTCCTCATTCTCACTCGACCCTTGATCCTCCACTAGTTCCAGGAGATTTTTTGTGTCTTCTTCCGTGAAGACAGACATAAAGGCCCCGAAATTGATGGCCTTGCCGTCCACTGCCACCGACATTCCTCCTCGAGTTCCGCCCAGTGCCACTTTCGATTTGGGCTGGAGCGGGCGGGAGGGGAGGACCGTCGGGAAGCGCCCGCTGACGTCAGCGGACGGCCGAGTGGCGTAAGTGGAGTCCCGCCCGCCAGATGCCTGATTGATGCGGGCGGGAGTCGGCGCGAGTCGACAGCAGAATGAGGAAGGACCGCTGGTTGGAGGCTGGTCTGTCCCCGACGGTAGGTATGAAGATCTTAAAAAAAGGTTAGTAAACATTTTATAATTTTTTTTCTTTACAGCGACTTGCTTGGATGGGGTCCCCTGAAGGTCTTCCGATGGTTTTTTTTGATGCTTTTCCTTTTCAGGTCTCCGACCCTCCGTGGGCCCGACTCCATCCTCGGCGGCACTTGGGCGGCAAGCGCCTCTGCCACCGAGATTGGGAGCTCCCGCCGGCTGCCGCCCAGATTGGCGACGTAAGTCCCTCATTGGCCGCCCACCGACCTTTGAAGGACCTTTTTGATGAAAGCCCCGCCCTTTGGGATGCACTTGGGAGGGTGGGGGCCTTCACCAATTTCGGCCCCAAAGTATTTATTTAATTTCTCTGTCATTGGATGTATTCAAGAGGGAGTTAGATATGACCCTTACGGCTAAAGGGATCAAGGGGTATGGAGAGAAAGCAGGAAGGTGGTACTGAGGTGAATGATCAGCCATGATCTTATTGAATGGTGGTGCAGGCTCGAAGGGCCGAATGGCCTGCTCCTGCACCTATTTTCTATGTTTCTATGTTTCTGTTTCCTTATTCCCAATTATAATTTCTCCTGTCTCAGCCTGTAAGGGACCCACATTTACTTTCACTAATCTTTTCCTTTTTACATACCTATGGAAGTTTTTACCGTCTGTTTTTATATCTCTTGCTAGTTTACTCACATATTATGTTTTCCCTTTTTTTAATCAATTTCTTGCTCCTCCTTTGCTGAATTCTAAACTCCCAATCCTCGGGCTTGCTGCTCTTTTTGGCAACATTAGAAGCCTCTTCCTTTGATCTAATACCAACTTTAACTTCTCTTGTTAGCCACGGTTGGACCACTTCTCCCGTCGGGTTTTTGTGCCTTAAAGGAATGTATATTTGTTGTAAATTATGTATTAATTCTTTACAATATTCACATTTTAAATGTTCTTTTCAATCTAGATATGCAAGAGTGATAAATAAAACACTGTGATTGCATTTGGGAAATATTTCTATTCATAATACTGCCTAGTCAAATATGAGCTATCACTTAGCCAAATTATCTTTCAAATTACATTCCCTCTCTCACCACCTAAAGTGTTCTACATTTCAATGTTGGTTCATCCAATATATTATTGGGCGAAGTGCTCTTGCTGAGAGCCAATATAGGTTTGATGGGCCGAATGGCTTCCTGTTGTGCTGTAAATATTCTATGATTCTATGGGTGCATTTGCAACAACATTCTTCACATGGCTAAATGGCTTCAATTTTCCTCATAGTAAATTAAGAACATAAGCAGGAGCCATACGGTCCCTTGAGCCTGCTCTGCCATTCAGTACGATCATGGCTGATCTTTCGAACTCAACTCTAATTTCCTGCCCGATCTCCATATCCCTTGTTTCCCCCTAGACTCCAAAAATCTATCTGTCTCAGCCTTGAACATACTCAACAATTCAGCTTCCACAGCCATTTAGGGTAGAGAATTCCCACTCCGACTGAAGAAAATGTTGAAACTTAAAAAGGTGCTGTATCACAGAGTGGAATGAGGCAGAATGATCTGAGCCTGGACTTAACAATCGCAATGACACTGATGTGGGAAGCTGCCAGTTTGAGTCTGCCATTTAGTGACAGAAATTCCTCTCGCATCGCCCAGATACAGCCCAGTTATCGCCCGTTTTCATGAAGAATGCAAAATACCACGCGGTACCGCCCATTTCAGCTCCCGATTAGCACCGGCAGTAATTTGGGCCTACCATTACCACCGGCGTAGCTGCAAATCGCCCGCCCACTTTGGAACATCCAGAAATGTTAGAAAATTCGCTCCCAGTGCTAAATTCCATAAAAATGTTTTTTTAAAGCCCGCTACCACCTGTTATCATTGCGCTGGAAACCGCCCATTTTTGAAGTACTTACCTGACTGGGCCCAGCGTTATGGCTCCCTCCATTTTGTTTCCAGCCTGTGTGTGACCCAGAATATTGTGGATAATGAAGAAAAGCAATTGTCTAATACTGCCCCTCTAACAGTTCAGTACAGCCCTCCGACAGTGCAGCGCTCCCTCAGTACTGCCCCTCCGACACTGCAGCGCTCCCTCAGTACTGTCCCTCCGACAGTCCAGCGCTCCCTCAGTACTGCCCCTCCGATAGTGCAGCGCTCCCTCAGTACTGCCCCTCCGACACTGCAGCGCTCCCTCAGTACTGTCCCTCCGACAGTCCAGCGCTCCCTCAGTACTGCCCCTCCGATAGTGCAGCGCTCCCTCAGTACTGCCCCTCCGACAGTGCGACAGTCCCTCAGTACTGCCCCTCTGATAGTGCAGTACTCCCTCAGTACTGCCCCTCCGACAGTCCAGCGCTCCCTCAGTACTGCCCCTCCGATAGTGCAGTGCTCCCTCAGTACTGTCCTTCCGACAGTCCAGCACTCCCTCAGTACTGCCCCTCCGACAGTCCAGCGCTCCCTCAGTACTGCCCCTCTAATAGTGCAGTTCAGTACCGCCCCTCCGACTGTCCAGCGTTCCCTCAGTACTGCCCCTCCGACAGTGCAGCGCTCCCTCAGTACTGCTCCTCCAATATTGCAGCCATCCCTCAGTATTGCCCCTCCGATAGTGGCCATCCCTCGGTACTGCCACTCCGATAGTGCAGCCATCCCTCGGTACCGCCACTCCGATAGTGCAGTACTCCCTCAGTATTGCCCCTCCGATAGTGCAGTACTCCCTCAGTACTGCCCCTCCGATAGTGCAGTACTCCCTCAGTACTGCCCCTCCGATAGTGCAGCACTCCCTCAGTACTACCCGTCCGATAGTGCAGCACTCCCTCAGGACTGCCCCGCCGATAGTGCAGCACTCCCTCAGTACTGCTCCCCTAGCCCAACCTTAACTCATGTAGCGATGCTGTATCAATGTTGTCATTAGGTAACTGATTATATCCAGACTGAATGAGATAGGTGGTCTACAAGGTAAGGGCTGTGAGCAAAGACTGAGCTGCGGAACATGCTGCAAAAGTTGCTATAAACTTTAACAAAGTCGTACATTTTCTCATGCAATGTTGGATTACAAATGAGTCTTGAAACAAGGTCAACAGAAGAGCGACATGGTGCCGAATGGAAGGGAGACGGGAGACGAGAAACAGGAAAGTTGGAAGGACGGTCGAGTGTCTCTCAGCCACTGACAGGTGAGGGACGTTGGCAACAAAACAAAAACAAGGGGGCACTTGTTTGAAAGTGTTGGGAAAGTCCCCCCCCTTTAATCAGGGGGCACTTGTTTTCATGATTTAATTGTCTTACAACAAAATAGTTGTCGAGCTGTTGTGGGCATGGCCTATTCATTTGGAGCTGTGAAGGAAGGAGGTACTGCAACTGCTTCTGCAGCCTGAAAACCTGTGTACCCAGGAAGAGGAGGGACATTGGCAGGGAGATAGGGGCAGGCTGCTGCAACCTGAAATGGTACTTGGCTCAACAACATCTGCATGGACGGCAAGTGCGGTGTGGTGCAGGGTGGGGGCGGAGGGGGTGCGACTTTAGACCCAGTCTATGTGAAGATTTATTGCGTCCTTTCTCAGTCTGCTGTTTTATGGGCGCCGTGATAAGACTGTAATATTATGTCTACGCTGGCACAAAAATTATTGCTGTTCAGCTGTGAAAATTCGCAGTCACAAATGGGCCAGATTTTGCTGGAGCGAGGCATCTCACGCCGTGGCCCGTTAGCTAGACTGCCAAATGCATGTTTATGTTTAGAAAAAAATGTGCTCACATGGCCCCAAGTTTCCACACGCTACAAAACGGGCGCCCCTCCGAGCTGGGCGCCCGTTTTTCGCGCCGCAAACGGTGCCTGAAAAAAAACGCGATATTCTGGAGCGCCCTGCAGCCCCATGGCTGCTTGGCGCGGCGCCCAGGGGGGGCGGAGCCTACACTCGCGCCGATTTTGTAAGTGGGAGGGGGCGGGTACCATTTAAATTAGTTCTTTTCCTGCCGGCAACCCTGCGCGTGCGCGTTGGAGCGTTCGCACACGCGCAGTGTGAAGGAAACATTGGCACGCGGCCATTTTTGTAGTTCTTTGTAGCTGTTGAATTTTTGAACATTTTTTAATAAAAGCACATTGCCCTTCCATGATCAGCACCGAGGCTTCTTGCCTCACTGGGGCCCCCCCCCCCCTCTGCCGTCGGGAACGGCTGCCTCCTCACTGCCTCCTCCACCCCCCCGCCCGCCGTCGGGAACGGCTGCCTCCTCCCTGCCTCCCTCCCCGGCTGCGGTCGGTCAGGCCCTTACTGCCTCCACCCCCCCCCCCCCGCCGTCGGGAACGGCTGCCTCAACTTGTGAGGCTTCCTGCAGCCTTCTCCCTGCCTGAAGCACTTTCACACATGTAGGAACATGGTTTATTTAATCTTTTCTTTGCTTACAAATTTTTATTCAGGTTGGAATTATTTGTATAATATTTGTATAAGTATAACTAAGGATTTATTGTAGAATGTAATGACTTCCCTTCCCCCCCCCCACCTCGTTCTGGACGCCTAATTTGTAACCTGCGCCTGATTTTTTAATGTGTAGACAAGGTTTTTTCAGGCCTACAAAAATCTTCACTTGCTCCATTCTAAGTTAGTTTGGAGTACGTTTTCACTGTGGAAACTTTGAAATCAGGCGTCAGTGGCCGGACACGCCCCCTTTTGAAAAAAAAATTCTGTTCACAAGTGAAACTGTTCGAACTGACTAGAACTGCAGAAAACTTAAATGTGGAGAATTGCGATTTCTAAGATACTCCGTTCCCCACCAGTTGCTCCTAAAAATCAGCAGCAAATCATGTTGAAACTTGGGGCCAAAGTTGCTGGAAGTGCGAGCTGATAATGCTGCAGCCATGGCAACGGGGCATCGCGGACCTTGGTGAACAACAGGACAGGCAGTGTCTCTCCTGAACCAATGAGATGAAAGGATTGAGAATTAAAATGGAAGCAGGACTCTCTGTGAAGGAGGATGTCAGATCAGTTACAGAAAGAGAAATAAAGAAAGGGAAGGAAAATTGGCGTGAGAGAGATAGGAAAAATAAGAAAAAAACGTTCAAAACGACACATTTAAAATCTCCTTAAACAATTCACAACCTAAAGGAATGAGACTCCACACTTTTAATGTTTTACTTTCTGGGCAAGAGAGGTTGATTGGCTGTCATTAACAATGATCACATCCTTAAAAGGGTATTTGCGCTGTTAATTGCCAGACTTAACTTCTGAGCCGAGTTTAATGGGCAACCAATGTGCAAATGCAGTAGCTTTGTGAAAGTCACGGGAAGGTTGAGCGCAGGATGCCGCTTTTTGCGAAGCTAACGGTGGAGCGAGGCAAATCAGCCAGCAACTTGCGGCAATGCGCAAGTCACGGGGTAGCTTTTCCTCACCACAACTTACTGGGCAACTTGCGCATCCATACACAGAGCTCATCATTCAGATGCTGTTATTTTTTTTCCAGCGATATCTGGGCCATTGTACTCGAATTTCCCGGAAACAGCCCAATGTTTTGTAAGTTTGTTTCTGTCACCAATTTTTCAATGACAGAAATCCTTGGATGAGTTCCGCCTGGCAGCCTTTCAACAGCAGTCAGATGGATGAGTAATGCAGGTAGGTGGCTTTAGACCCAGTCTATGTGAAGATTTATTGAGCCCTTCCTCAGTCTGTTGTTTTATGGGCATTGTGATAAGACTGTAATATTATTTTTATGCTGCCACAAAAATTATTGCTGTTCAGTTGTGAATCAATAGTAATCTATCTCGAATTTTTCATCCTAATGACAGCACACTATGCAATTACAATTTGGAAGGAGAATACCAGTATTAAAATTGCAATATCTAGTTTCCTGCACTTTTATGGGCCTATAAGGAAAGCTTTAACAATCTAAAACATTTATTGATTGTTGAATAAACAAATAAATCATGCTATTCTTACAATAGTGTTGCTGTTGGTGAATTTAAATTTCAATGCTGTAATTTTTTCATTGACGGTCTCATTTTTACATAAGCTCTTACCGAGGTAAGCTACTTCACTTGAAATTTCTGCTGGGCGTGTCTTGATCTCCTGCCCCAGCTTCAGCAGAAGAGCGAGGGGAATCCCGGAAACATGCCGACCTTTTGCCAGAGTTACTGTGAGAACCCGCAACGAAATTTCCTCCCCCCCCCCCCCTCAATCCTTGTAGTGTGGGGAGCGGAAGGAGGGAAATCTCAAACGACACATTTGAGGGTGGAAGCCATCACCCTCTGATCTCCCCACTCCCTGTGAAGATCGACCTTCAATCACCTTTCTCACTTTGAACTCTCATTCTGCAGAGATCGGCGTACAGTGAATTTTCTAGTTAAGAGGCCGGGCAGCTTCACAGGGAGTTGACGTCTTGTGTGGCACACAACTGACTGTCAGGAGAATGTGAGCACTCTGACCGTGTTCGTGAACTTTAAATTAGCAAAGCTTTCATCACCATTGATCTCACCCCCACTGCCGTTAAAATCCATATCCGTACTTTTGTCACCTCTAGATTTGATTTCTCCAATCTTCTCGTCAGCCTCCCATCCTCCTCGCTCCATACTCTTCAACTCATTCAAAATTTAGCTACTTTATATTCCATCCAGCACTAAACCCCACTTTTCCATACTCCCGCATTGATCTACATGAGCTCTCTGACCCCGATACATAGAATTTAAATTCTTCATTGTTGCCGTCAAATCGCTCCAATGTTCTCACCATACTCGACTGTTGAAACACCCACTGTATTATGTCTCCTCCTGCACCCTTTGGTCTTGTGACTTGCCTTTTGTGCATCTTCGCCACCTCTTTATCCTTCTATTGGTGGCAATGTCTTCAGTCGCCTCGGCCTTGCCCTCTGAAACTCCCCCCCCAACTTCTCCCTCTTCTCTCTCTCTGTCTTTAGTAGCCTTTACAAATGAATTTTTTGATCAAGCTTTCAGTCTCTCCTAACTCCCACCATGGGTTGGTGTCTGTTTTTACATAGAATTACAGAGAATGTACAAGAGAGAAACAGGCCATTCGGCCCAACTGGTATATGCTGGTGTCTGTACTTCCACACAAGACTCCTCCCACCCTTCATCTAAACCTATCAGCATCACCCTCTATTCCTTTCTCCCTCATGTGTCAGGTGTGGCTCAGCGGGTAGCATACTCGCCTCTGAGTCAGAAGGTTATGGGTTCAAGTCCCACTCCAGGGACTTGTGCACATAAATCTAGGCTGACACTCCCAGTGCAGTGCTGAGGGAGTGCTGCACTGTTGGAGGTGCTGTCTTTTGGATGAGACGTTAAATCGAAGCCCTGCCTGCTCTCTCATGTGGACATAAAAGATCCCATTTCGGAGAAGAGCAGAAGAGTTGTCCTTGGCCAATATTTATCCCTCAATCAACATCACAAAAACAGATTATCTGGTCATTATCACATTGCTGCTTGTAGGGACTTGTTATGTGCAAGTTTGCTGCCATTTTTTTCCCATATTACAACAGTGACTACACTCCAAAAGTACTTCTTTGGCTGTAAAGTGCTTTAAGACATGAAAGGCGCTATATAAATGCAAATCTTTTTTTTTCTTCTTTCTTTCTAACCACTCTCTAGGTAAAGAAGTTTGTGCTAAATTCCCAGTTGGTTTTATTAGTGACCATCTTATATTTATGGACCTTAGTTTTGGTCTCCTCCACATTATCCCATTGTAAAGCACATGGGATATTTTCCTACAATACAGTTACTTGGATAGACAAGAGAAGCTGGGGTTGTTCTCCTTGGAGCAGAGAAGGCTACGAGGAGATTAGACAGAGGTGTTTAAAATCATGAAGGGTGTAGATAGAATCGATGGAGAGAAACTGTTTCCAATGGCTGAAAGATTGATAACGAGAGGGTGCAGATTTAAGGTGATTAGCAAAAGAACCAGAATCGACATGAGGAAAAACTATTTTTCTCAATGAGTGGTTACGATTTGGAATGCACTGTCTGATCAGGTCGTGGATACAGATTCAATTGTAGCCTTCAAAAGGGAATTGGATAAATACTTGAAGGGGAAAAATTTGTCGGGATATGGGGAAAGAGCGGGGGAGGGGGACTAACTGGATTGCTCTTTGAAAGAGCCAGTGCAGACCCAACAGGCCAAGTGGCCTCCATCTGTGCTATACTGTTCTATGATTCTAAAGGTACATTATAAATGCAAGCAGTTCTTCCTCCATCCAAAAATAAAGACTCATTGAAACATCCCTCACTGTAACTCATTATTTCCCCAAGACTTTATAGAATCACAGAATGGTTACAGCACAGAAGGAGGCCATTGGGCCCGGCGAGCCCGTGCCGGCTCTCTGCAAGAGCACCTCAGCCAGTCCCACTCCCCCCGCCCTTTCCCCGTAGCCCTGCAATTGTTTTTCCTTCAGGGACTGATCCAATTCCCTTTCGAAAGCCGCGATTGAGTCTGCCTCCACCACACTTTCAGGCAGTGCGTTCCACATCCCGACCACTCCCTGCGTTTTTTTTTAAAAAAAAGCTTTTCCTCGTTTTGCCTTTGGTTCTTTTGCCAATCACTTCCCTCCCTTTTCTTCCTCTTCTCCTGCAGTCGTCAGGATTTTGAAAACTAAGCTTGGCGTTGTCTGCCCGACATTTCTTGAATTACCTTGTCTTCTCTTTTAGCCTTTCCAATCTTGGTGGTGTCCGACACCAAAGGCCTTGGGCCTTAGCCTGGGCTCCTCAATTTATAAAATAAACACGCAAGGAAGGATGGAAACAATGAGAAAACGACAAGGAATAAAAGCATAAAATAAATAGAATGGTGACTTATTGTTATAGAAAACATACCTTGCAAATAGCAGAGATGCTTTTGTGTCACTGAAGCTAGTAACTGCTTTGCATTGCTCAGCTAGAGCATAAACATTCAGGATTCGAAGTACCAAAAGTATTTAGTGACGCCAAAGTACAAGTACAATAACCTTGTACAAGTAAATATTTAGTGCTCCGAGCAGTTAAATCACTTCTGGGCGAACCTTTTTTGCTTGAGTTGTAAAAACAAATGGAATCTTTTGAGCATGTTGCAGAAACAGCGTGGCCTTTCACTGATCGCTGTGACATACTTCCAGACAATTCCCCAAAAATGGAGCCCAGCAGAATAAAAAGATGGTAATTAATCACGCTAATGCGCCGCTGTCATCTCCACCGCCCTGAGCAGAGATATTCCCAACAAATGACTTTGCCCGTGGAGGAAAGTCAGACATTGCACCGGTCTCTTCCTTCTCCCCTCCTGCTGATGCAAAACCGACCCCATCACAACCAAACGTCCAGAATAAAGTAATGTGATTGAGTACTGTAGACGCAAGTAAGTGTGACCTTAGTCTCTTTATTTTAACTCCAGAGTGCTGGTACAGCATGGGAGGCCTGCGTATACACAGTACTCCCAGATGCTGGGATCGCTTGGGACTCCAACAGATATGCCCTCTGGTAGCAGTAGAATACTGGTTGCATAGGGTTGTATACATAACAACAACCAAACGTGCAAGGACATGGGCTGTGTTCACCTCAATGTCCCTTCACAGCACAGAAAGAGTTCCTTTTTTAAAAAATAGTCCACGTTTCAATGTTACTTATTTTTCTTAAATTCGAAGATGATGATGGAAGTGCGCCACTGGCCAGCCAGCAATCGGCAGGAGAATTTGTCAGCGTCCCCTTTAAATTGCTGCGCTGCTTCCCCAAGGCAGTCCGACCTCAATGTCAGTGCAGTGCGAGCGAGGCCGTGTTGTGGTTCCCGGAGGGGTGGGGAAATACCCTCCAGGGCTCGCAGTGCACCAGCGCCACATATGAATGACCACCTGCTCCGACCCTGGTCGCTGCCTTCCCCGGACCCGACGGGCCGAGCGCTCATCTCTTTGCATTGCCGGTTTGTATGGACCTTCACCAACACCAGGGCAAGTCTGTCGTGAGAATTTACAGCACAGGCCATTTGGCCCAACTGCTCCATTCTGGTGTTTCTCTCCACCCGAGCCTCCCCCCACCCCCCCACCCCTCTTCATCTAACCCCATCAGCATATCTTTCTATTCCTTTCTCCCTTACAACAGTGACTACACTCCAAAAGTACTTCCTTTCTTGTAAAGTGCCAAGTGCTTTTAGACGTCCGGTGGTTGTGAAAGGCACTATATAAATCCAAGTCTTTATCCTTGTGTCCCCTTAAATGCATCTATACTATTCGCCTCAACCACTCCCTGTGGTAGTGAGTTCCACATTCTAACCACTCTTTGGGTGAAGAAGTTTCTCCTGAATTTCTTATATGATTAGTTAGTGACTATCTTATACTCATGACCCCTAAGGAGATGAATATTGGTTTGAGATAAATGCGCGTGTAATGCAACGCAATCATTTCTGCGTTATTGCCAATGCTCTGGAAGCCACTCTGCAGAATAAGTCGTCTGACACCAGGAGCCCCAGAATGTTGGAGAACCGGTTTGACTTGCAATATGAAGGAGATATCAGATACCCAGGAATACTGAAAGTCACTCAGCACAGATGATGGCCATTGTGCCTGTGAAAGAGCGATCCAGTTAGCCCCACTCGCTTTCCCTTTTCTCCATAGCCCTGCTGATTTTTCCTTTCAAGTATTTATCAACTTTCAAAAGGAAATTGATCATTGAATCTGCTTCCACCGCCCTTTCGGGCAATGGATTCCAGATCACAACAACTCGCTGCGTAAAACAAATTGTCGCCTCTGGTCCTTCTGCCAAGTACCTTTAAATCTGTGTCCTCTGGTCATCGAACCTCGCACCACTGGACACAGTTTCTCCTTATTTAATCAGCCAGTCAAATCTGATAAAACAGATTTAAGACAGAAATAGACAGTAGCTTAAACGATAAGGGGATAAGGGGTTATGGGGAGCGGGCGGGGGAGTGGAGCTGAGTCCATGAACAGATCAGCCATGATCTTATTGAATGGTGGAGCAGGTTCGAGAGGCCATATGGCCTACTCCTGTTCCTATTTCTTATGTTCTTATGTTCTAAAACAGCTGTCACAGATGCTGTTGTCCATTTGCTGGATGAACGGATATGCTGCAAGAGGTAAGTGCCTGGAGACAGCTGGGAAACACGGCAGATACAATTCAGTGAATGCGTGTAATCTATTGCCGAGGCAGGGCTAGACCACAATACTGACAGATTTAAGGTTCACCCCCTACTTCCTTCAGCAAGGCAGCACGAGCACAGGCACGTCATTGCTTGAGGATACCACTACTGCCGGGGCAAGTGTTATGAACATTTACTTATGCTTCACCCACTCTCCTTATGCCTTCTGACATACATCATCCCAATTTAGTCCTGTTGGCTGATCTGGAAGTGCACTCATGCCTGCAGGTGTTAGAGAGCTCATCTTTGTGCACGGAGGAATCATAATCTTCCAGAGAGGATGATATCATTAATAACAAAACAGTTAAAGGTCTACTCGATTGCTATCAAATCGTATGCTATGAGGAAAGATTGGATAGGCTGGGGTTATTTCCTTTGGAACAGGGGAGTTTAATTGAGGTGTATAAAATGATGAGTGGTTTAGATAGGAAGGATTACAGGGGAGTTGAGAAGAATTTTTTTCACCCAGAGAGGGGTGGGGGTCTGGAACTCACTGCCTGAAAGAGTGGTAGACGCAGAAATCCTCAGCACGTTTAAAAAGTACTTGGGTGTGCATTTGAAGTATTGTAATCTACAAGGCTACGGACCAAGAACTGGAAAGTGGGATAGGCTGGATCGCTCTTTTCGGCTGGTGTGGACATGATGGGCCGAATGGCGGCCTTCTGTGCTGTATTTTTATATGATTCTATGGTTCAAAGGTAGTTAGGTACTGGTATATTTACTGGTGTCTCTATTGTTCCTGGGATTGATGCATTGAAATTGTGATTGAAAGGCAGCCTGTGAGCATACATTTTGTTGAGTCCCCTCCCCGATGATAGAATGAAGCTTCTCCCTAGTAACCTTTGCTCTGTTGAATAGTGTTGCTGGAGAGGAGCTTCAATGATTTTATTCGAGGAACTTCCACACAAAATGGCTGCCTCTCACCAGGCAATAAAAAGCAAAAGGCACAAGGATAAGCAGCACTGAAACACTCGTGTAAACGGACAGAATGTTATTGTACCCGTTGACTTCTCGTGATTTTTCTCATCGTTCTCTCACTCTAGCACTTTTTCTCTCCCTCTCCCTGTTTATCTTCCATTGTTTCAGTTCCTTATTTCTCTCTGTATGGCTCTCATACACTTTTTCTCATTATTCTCTCGACACCTCTGTCTTTCTCCAGCCTTTCCCCATTCTTTCTCCCATTTTCCTGCAAGTCGCTTCTTCCCTCTGTCTGCCACTCTCTCTACATGCATCTCATATCCTTTCTCACCCCTCCTATATATCTCCCACTCTGTATGCCACTGTCTGGCTCCATCATCGTATATCTCCTTTTCTCTTTCACTTCCCTGTGATGGAATACTCTCCACTTGCCTGGATGAGAGCAACTCCAACAACACTCAAGCAGCTCGACACCATCCAGGACAAAGCAGCCCGCTTGATCGGCACCCCATCCACCACCTTAAACATTCACTCCCTCCACCACCGGCGCACCGTGGCCGCAGTGTGTACCTTCTACAAAATACACTTCTTCAGCAGCACGTCCCAAACCCACGACTTCTACTGCCTAGAAAGACAAGGGCAGCAGGTGCACAGGAACATCCCCACCTGCAAGTTCCCCTTCAAGTCACACACCATCCTGACTTAGAAATATATCGCTGTTCCTACATCGTCGCTGGGTCAAAGTCCTGGCACTTCCCCCCCCACCGCCCCTAACAGCACTGTGGAAGCACCTTTACCACACAGACGGAGGCTCACCACCATTTCCTCAAGGGCAATTAAGAATGGGCAATAAATGCTGTCCTTGCCAGCGATGCCCACATCCCTAGGAACAAATAAAAGAAAATTCTTCTGATCTTCCCACCTGCAATGGAGATCTGGTGCCAGACTCGGGGCTCCGAACCTCCCAAGATCTAGGAAATTGATCTCGTCGCCTCCTGGTACGTAGAAAGGAGCGGAGAAAGCGCGCCGCGGGAGGGTTGTGGCAAGTGGCTGAGGCCAGGAGGGAGCTGGAGGGCAGGGAGGCGTTTGGGGTCTGGAAGGGCATGGGGCATGAGCTGGAATGCAGCTGTACCCCAGGCCAGTTGACCAGCCTGAGATACACAAATTACACTGTGGAATCTGTAAAAATAATGTAATCGTTGATCACTGGTGTTGCTGATCATGCAGCAAACTCTGATATAACGGTCCCTGAAAACAATGTATGATCGGTGAGAAGTATGGTTTTCACAATACAGCCCTCAGGAATGTGCACCATGAGAATAAATGCTGGAATTGAGGCTATTTTTGTTCGAACAGAGGACATAATGGGCTGGATTTTCTGGTCTTCTGCGCTCCGGGTTTTGCTCTGGAGCGGCGGCAATGGCGGCGGTGAGGTTTTCCGCACCTCGCAGCGATCCTCGGGTCCAGTTCTGCAGCGGCAGCACAAAGCAGCACCGCCCGGACGAGCTGCGATCCCGTCCCACCCGCCACACCCCCAGACGGCTCTCGGAGCGCTCACGGCCCGGCTCTTTAGCTCGGGGGGGTTTCCCATCCTTGCGCCACGAGAGGTGTACAACGCCTCCCTTTGCGCTGTGCCCCCTAACGCATGGTCCAGATGCCCAAACTTAACTACCAAAGCACAAACTATTCCTGGCCGTTGACTTTCCCGCCATCATTATCGCCCCGAAAACAGAACAGCCTAAAATCCAGCCCTATGGGCTGTTTAAAATTCCGAAGGGAGAATATAGGATACCAGGTCCTTCTTTGGATCTGCATTTCCTCATATCAGGCAGCATCCTAGTGCATCTGCACTGCACTTCTCCATTGTCTCAGCATCGTCCTTATAGTACGGAGCCCTAAACCGTACACAGTACTCCAACTGTGATCTCCGAGGCTTTATATATATATGTATTCATCATTACATCTTGATTTTTATATCCTATATCTCTTGCCATAATCCCCAATGCCGTGATGGTATGCTAAGATGTGCTGATGGTGGCCGACAGTCATTGCCACAAGCGTAAAACGGGAAAAATACGGCTCTGGTCAATCCTTAAAGCTCCAATACCCAGCAACTCCAGTCTGACAGAGCAAAACCTCCACACTGCTTCAGGGACTTCTTTCCATAATTTTTTATTCCATGTGAATCTTAACTAGCGTTTTCCACCGACTTGTACGGATGACCAGTTCATCATTAGGTGCGCATTTGTCAATAAATATCCAATTAAAAAAAAATTAAATAGGTAAGCCACTGATCTCCACCACTGCCTGGTCTATTCTGGTGAACCAGTTGTCAAAATGAGTCAACAGAAAACCTGTCTACAGAAGGTCATTATAAATCGGATCACAGAGCAACAGACTATATCAACATTGCAATGAAGTCTGAACATTGGTGTGTTACCAAACTCTCAAACAAGAACATCCCATGGTGCAGAATACCCAGGATACATAAATACATAAACTATGAATGTTTCAACAGCAGAAAAGGATACATAACCTTGAGATATCTGCTTTCGATAGTCTGATTTCTAGCTATGTCACGTATTTAACTTATACATGCTGAAGTTGAGGAACAAGAAAATAATTATTCCTTGCAGCAGATGTTCAAAAGGATTAACTCCAAAAATACCACAGGAAAAACAGTCAAATACTTAACCTATGAATACTTGAACAGCAATGGCATATTATGAGTTGTGAAAGAAAGACTTGGATTTATATAGCGCTTTTCACGACCACCGGATGTCTCAAAGCGCTTTATAGTCAATGAAGTACTTTTGGAGTGTAGTCACTGTTGTAATGTAGGGAACTGCGGCAGCAAACTTGCGCACAGCAAGCTCCCACAAACAGCAATGTGATAATGACCAGATAATCATTTTTTTTTAATGTTGATTGAGGGATAAATATTGGCCAGGACACTGGGGATAACTCCCCTGCTCTTCTTTGAAATAGTGCCATGGGATCTTTTATGTCCACTTGAGAGAGCAGACTTGGTTTAACATTTCATCCAAAAGACAGCACCTCTGACAATGCAACACTCCTTCAGCACTGCATTGGAGTGTCAGCCTAGATTTTTGTGCTCAAGTCCCTGGAGTGGGACTTAAACCCACAGCCTTCTGACTCAGAGGCGAGAGTGCTACCCACTGAGCCACGGCTGACATTGTGACAAATGCAAATGTTGGGTAGGGCAATTTTTCCCGCCGTTTTTCTGACATGAGTGCACCTTCCTGCACTCCCTGATACGGATACACTCTTTGATGTCTTTGTGTTCACTCTGTCTCTGTCTCTCTTCTCCGATGTTTCTCTGTTCCTAATTCTCATTTTTGCTTCTCTCTCTATCCTCTTCCACCTTTCTCCTTGTCATTTTCTTCTTTTTTTCGGGTGGGGGGGCAGTGGATCATGTGGCACGGTGTGGTGGGGAAAGAAGTCACCAATAGCTGCAGTTTGGGTTGCCGGGTAAATATAGCTCTCAGCAGCTGGCTCCCCATCAGCTCCTCAATCAATTGTGCTACCCCTTCCCCACACTTCCATTGTGTTCCCAATCCTCTCACTTTCTCATTGCACAATCCCCTTCTGACGATTCCCTCACTCTCATCACTTTCTGTACCTCTTCCGCTTGGAAAAGCTCACTCAACTTCTGTATCTTCCGCTCTTTATGTTCCACTGGGACTCATCTCAGCCCTCTATCCACTCTCCCTCACTCCCACTTGCCCCGTTCAGAGATAGGTGGCAAGATGCCAGAGGGCCCCCTCAAGCTCAAACAGTTTCCCACCTCCCCTTTCCCCTCCCTTCCTATCTGTTTCTCGCAAAGCAACTTTATTTGCTTTGAAAATTCAACTTATTTAAAAAATAAATCAAATTAGAATGAGGAAACACAGTTGGCTATCTAGCTCTGTCTCTGTAATGTGTGCACCTGTGAGTATGCTCACAGGCTTGGAGAGCTACTGCCTGCCTCTTTTCCGCAGTTACATCCGAGCCAGGGTGTCCCTGGAGATGGAGCACGCGGTGTCCACCGGTATGCTCGCGGCCTTCTGCAAGAGGTGAGCGCCAGAGGGACTGGAGTGCATCATCACCGCCGGCAACCAAATTTTAATTTGAACCACGTAATGTCTAAAGTTTAATTTGTTTCAGTTTGTCGGTTTTAGTGCCCCCGCCCCTCTTTATTCAGGGGGCACTTGATTTAATGATTTATTGTTTTACAGGTGCAACTAAAATATTTGTAGAGCTGTTACATTGTGAGTGGCTTAGCCAGTCACGTGATGTTCACAAGACTCAATAAAACCCCAGCCACTTGGGGCTGGGTCATCCACGATGAGGTATGCAGTTGTGAGTCTAGTGGATGAACTGGTAATGTGTAGTGTGATTGTTAAACCTTTGTTAATAAACCAACTAATGCTTAATAGCAACGTGTTGCTATGAATTCTTAAGCAAAGAACCCATGAAGCAAATACATTACAGTCTCTCTCTCCCCTTATATTGCATTTGTGTTAGATTTTAGTATCTTTATCTCACTGATGTATGTATTTAGCATTAATCTTTTCTAACTAGAAAACCAGTTGGCTTCAAAATTCAACCGCTGTATTTTTGTGTGAAAATTGAAGTAACATTAAATGAAGAAAGACACACTCTATCTTTATCTCTCATTTCCTTTCTATCTGACCCCCGTCTCTCGCTAATCACTGCCCTCTCCCTGAGTTTAATACACTTAAAAAGAAAATTATAGAACACAAAACAAAAGCCTCAATGGGTGTGTATCAGAGCATTATCACTTGTGTTCTCTTTCACACACACCGCCACTCTTTACCTCACTACTGCTTTGGAAATTTGCCCTCTTGTTTTTCAAAATCAGTTGACGGAAAGCTGCTAAACAGTAAGTGCGAGGAGGTAAAGAAAAATATCCCCCAAGCACAGTTGTCTGAGCGACACTGATAAATTAAATAGTGAGCAAATGCTCACATGATGCAGTACAAATTCTGATCACATATTCACAGCTCTGGGCAAAGTTATCACATCCAAGCCCAGGCTATGGGAGAGGCGAGGACCAACAAGTTAAATCTTTAATAAAAGCACTATTTCAAAGAAGAGCAGGGGAGTTATCCCTGGTGTCCTTGGCCAATATTTATCCCTCAATCTACATCATGGAAACTGATTATCTGGTCATTATCACATTGCTGTTTGTGGGAGCTTGCTGTGCGCAAATTGGCTGGCGTGTTTCCTACATTACAACAGTGACCACACTTCATAAAAAAAAGTACTTCACTGGCTGAAAAGCGCTTTGGGACGCCCTGAGGTCGTGGAAGGTGCTATATAAATGTAAGTCTTTCTTTTTCTTTATTAGAAGTCATAGAAGACAGTTCAGAGGCTAAATGTAGTATGGTATTATGAAATATATAATTATTTATTATTTTTATAGTTCGCAATTTTCAGTGACCTGAGAAAAAATGGTGACTGAAAAATATTTCAGAAAGCATTTGGAGTTAGTTTTGGGAATCGAGTAGCCAGATTGTGCAATCTCGGGCACTATTGCAGAGCCACAGTTATGTGTTACATTGTGTGACACCTTCAACATTGAAAAGACCTACTGCAGTGCCACCTATAGGAGTAACTGGCACGGAACGCGCTTCCAAAGATTTGTCAAGTAAATTTGCAGCCCATGTGTCAAATTTAATATATAGTAGATTGTCACATTACTACTCCAATGTTTTATTCACCTGAACTGGTTTCAGGTGGGGCAGAAATTCCTCACCCGAGCAGAGGATTTCCCCTGTGCTGCATCTGTAATGAAATCGTAATCCTGTTTATAAAGAGCAGGTTTGCAATTGTAGTCGTCATCATATCATAGGTGGTCCCTCAAACGAGGATGACTTGCTTCCACAAGAGTTCACAGATGTTTCAATGAAGGACATAAGAACATAAGAACATAAGAATTAGGAACAGGAGTAGGCCATCTAGCCCCTCGAGCCTGCTCCGCTATTCAACAAGATCATGGCTGATCTGGCCGTGGACTCAGCTCCACTTACCCGCCCTCTCTCCGTAACCCTTAATTCCCTTATTGGTTAAAAATCTATCTATCTGTGATTTGAATACATTCAATGAGCTAGCCTCAACTGCTTCCCTGGGCAGAGAATTCCACAGATTCACAACCCTCTGGGAGAAGAAATACCTTTTCAACTCAGTTTTAAATTGGCTCCCCCGTATTTTGAGACTGTGCCCCCTAGTTCTAGTCTCCCCGACCAGTGGAAACAACCTCTCTGCCTCTATCTTGTCTAACCCTTTCATTATTTAAATGTTTCTATAAGATCACCCCTCATCCTTCTGAACTCCAACGAGTAAAGACCCAATCTACTCAATCTATCATCATAAGGTAACCCTCTCATCTCCGGAATCAGCCTAGTGAATCGTCTCTGTACCCCCTCCAAAGCTAGTATATCCTTCCTTAAGTAAGGTGACCAAAACTGCACGCAGTACTCCAGGTGCGGCCACACCAATACCCTATACAGTTGCAGAAGGACCTCCCTGCTTTTGTACTCCATCCCTCTCTCAATGAAGGCCAACATTCCATTCGCCTTCCTGATTACCTGCTGCACCTGCAAACTAACTAACCTGCAAACTGGAGTTCAGGACCCGATGTTCCAGGCCTGAACTCTAGTTGAGGGGGTGGAAGATGCCTGTGCGTGGATTTTTTTAACGTGTGGTGACCGTTGCACATCAGCCACCACACGGGCTCGACAGAGCTAGGCCTTTATCCAGTTGCAAGGATTAACCAGGACGACTGGAGACCTGCTCTGTTGCACAGACCTAGTGCGCGCACATATCGCAGTGTGGGCTGGGCCCGTGCTGCCCCTGGGCCCTCGGCTCTTCTGGGCCCCGTACCCTCATTTGTCGCACCTCCGCCCACGGTGTTCCAGGGCCCGGCGCTCCAGCTCTATTTATAGCCCCCACCTGCGGTGGTGTTCTCTGACAGGTCGGGGCGGCCCACGATGTTCCAGGGCCCGGTGCCCCAACTCTATTTATTTATTTATTTATTAGACATGGTGCCGAGGTGGAGATCTTCCCTCACTCTCGTCCTTTGCCCAGTCTCCGAAGCACAGCCACTGGTTGAATTGACGGCTCAAGGGCATCTCTTCACCAGAAAACCTCAACGGCAAAGGCTCCAAACCACTCAGTCTCCATTACTGCGGGAGGCGCAGCCCACAGTGCACAGTGAGCAACTATGCTCATTAAATCTGTACCACGGTGTGCTCTTGCTCCGTCAGCTTCAAGGCATTCATATCGATTATCTCCGCATTCCAACAGTGGTCAAGCCGGTGGTATGTGACGGGGTCTCCAGAGACGCAGAGAAAAAGTTAAACTGTCTGATAGTGAATAATGCCAGTGTACAAGAAAGCTGCGTACACCACCACAGAATGAGCATAGAATCCTTTTGTAAATAAATACTCATCCATTTTATGTTGTACTGAACTATGGAGACAAGGCAAGGCTTGTCATCTGATAGCTAATCCGTCTCTCGCTTCTAGCCTATTGCTTCTCTCTCAGTTCCCTTCACCTGTTTTATTGATACTACCGAGAGGGATTATGAGGACAAATTATGAGGACAAATTGGGTCAACCTGGCTAGTATTCCCTTGAGTATAGGAGGTTGAGGGGTGATCTAATCGAGATGTTTAAAATGTTACAAGGATTCAATAGGGTAGATGCAGAGAAACTGTTTCTTCTGAGGGGGTAAATCAAGAACAACTGGATATAATCTAAAATAAGAGATAGGCCATTTTGGAGAGAAGTCAGGAAGCAACTTTTCACACAGAGGGTACTAGAAATCTGGAATTTTCTCCTTCTCAATTCTGTGGATAGAAACATAGAAACATAGAAAATAGGTGCAGGAGTAGGCTATTCGGCCCTTCGAGTCTGCACCACCATTCAATATGATCATGGCTGATCATGTAACTTCAGTACCCCTTTCCTGCTTTCTCTCCATACCCCTTGATCCCTTTAGCCGTAAGGGCCACATCTAACTCCCTTTTGAATATATCTAACGAACTGGTCTCAACAACTTTCAGTGATAGAGAATTCCACAGGTTCACAATTCTGAGTGAAGAAGTTTCTCCTCATCTCGGTCCTAAATGGCTTACCCCTTATCCTTAGACTGTGACCCTTGGTTCTGAACTTCCCCAACATCGGGAACATTCTTCCTGCATCTAACCTGTCCAATCCCGTCAGAATTTTATGTTTCTATGAGATCCCCTTTCATTCTTCTAAATTCCAGTGAATATAAGTCTAGTCGATTCAGTCTTTCTTCATATGTCAGTCCTGCCATCCTGGGAATCAGTCTGGTGAACCTTCGCTGCACTCCCTCAATAGCAAGAATGTCCTTCCTCAGATTAGGAGACCAAAAATGAACACAGTATTCCAGGTGAGGCCTCACCAAGGCCCTGTACAACTGCAGTAAGACCTCCTTGCTCCTATACTGAAATCCTCTCACTATGAAGGCCAACATAGTGCCTTCTTCACCACCTACTGTACCTGCATGCCAACTTTCAATGACTGATGTACCATGACACCCAGGTCTCGTTGCACCTCCCCTTTTCCTAATCTGTCACCATTCAGATAATATTCTGCCTTCCTGTTTTTGCCACCAAAGTGGATAACCTTACATTTATCTACATTATACTGAATCTACCATGCATTTGCCCACTCACCTGTTCAAGTCACCCTGCAGCCTCTTAGCAGCCTCCTCACAGCTCACACTGCCACCCAGCTTAGTGGCATCCGCAAACTTGGAGATATTACACTCAATTCACTTCACCATTTCTGAATTCTCATTGTGTTGAAACCAAAACATCCCACTGTCCGCCTTTTCAACTCATTTCTTTCCTAGGATATTAAGACTACAGAACTCCTTGCCCCTCCCCTCACTCTTCACTTCCTCTGACAGACTACTGGCTTTCAAAAGCCAAGCCTGGTGTCACACCATCTTGACTCATTTTGTCTTCTCTGTACAACCATTGTGGCGTCCAATGCTATGGGTTTGGACCTTTCACCTACGCTTTCACTAATTTAAAAAAAAAAATCACATTTACATTTTTCCCTCTATTTAATTCTCCCCTCAAGCAAAAAGAAATGGTGGCAAACGCATCCTACAAATTAAATTTTACTTAGTGCTGTTGTGGCACTGCATTGTATTTCTTTCAGTGGCACAGCGCAATATGCTATTTATAGCTCAGCCATATTAAAAATTGAAGGATTTTGTGTGCATAGACTTGTCATATAGTTACTTAAGTATTGGATTAAAAATCAATTATTTAACTCATAACTCTGATTTGTTCGCAGTGCAAGAAGCAATAACTCACCAGAGAGAGCAATATTTTATGAAGCAATATTCAGTAAACTATTGCATTTTGTTCAGCGCACCAACAGCAACTGGAGTTAATTTTGTCGTCGTAATAAAAGAACGCAGCTTCTTGTTGAAAACAATTTTCCTCCAATACTGATCTCTTCATACTCTGGTCATGTTTGAAAGCTAATATTATTGTAGCGCCCACTTTCACGAGGAGGTCCATCGTCCTCGTTGACTCACATCCAGTAGTTTCTCACTTTACTGCACTCTCATGAACATCAATTGCTTATGTAATTCCACAGAACTTTGACTTGGGGAAATCTAAGGTTTGTGGCTCCATCTCTAATCGAGAAAACTTAAAAAGAAAACCCACCTTGGGGTCAAAATTCTGTATTGCCCCGTTTGGGGGGCAGCAACGGAGGTGAGGCAGGACTTACTGCCCTGGAGAGGAAGTGGAGAGCAATGCCGGGCGGTCCACTTCCTCTCGGGGGCGGGACCAGGATGGTAAGCGCACGAACTTTCCAGCGCTAAGCGGCTGGCGCGAGCACAGGGCCCTCCTCCTTCTGTTAAAGGGGAGGGCACACTGCGAGCTCTGCATTGGGGCAAGGGGGCCTCCACTACGCCTCCAGGAAGCGGGGTTGCCGTGGCCACAGCCTGGCACACAAGTGGAGTGCCGGGCTGCACCATTGTGGCACGGACCCCGCGAAATATACAACGAAAGTCGGCCATGCAAAAAAATAAAAATGGCGCCGTGCACCTCCCCTTTACCTTTCGCCCCGCGAGCGGAGTGTGGCCTGGTTCGCGGCCCCGCGAGGCTGGCGCTGACATCACCCGCGGCAACCTCACGGGGGTGGTGCCCAATTTCCGCGCCGGGGCGAAAACGGGTTGCTGCGCACGGCGATGATGTCATCGTCGCTGGTGCAGCAGGCCGGAGCAGGCGGGAGCAGGGCACTGCTGGTTTTTGAGCCTCTGCTCACTCCCGCGCAATTTCGCAGGAGGCGGTAACACACCACCCCCCCCCCTCCCACCTCACTGCCCCCGGGCGAGAACGGGAGGCGCAAATGATGCAAAATACTCTCCCCTTATCTCCAACGCAATTGGATCTCAGTTGGCTCCAAGTGGCCTCACGCAGGCCACCTCTACTTGCTCATGATGTAGTGACCCCTGTTGAGAAGTGTGCATGTGAGGCTATCTGGTGAGAACGGAGCAGACCCACAGTTCAAGAGTCTCCCAGCATCCACTCACATATGAAGAATGGGTCGCCAAGACTCACTTAACTGTAACCCAGCATGTGTCAGCACCTTTAAGGGAAGAGGGGGCAGAGAATTGGAAAACCAAATGCTCTTTGAGTATCTAAGACAGCATTATGGGTAGGATCGATAACATTCATTTCCTTCAATACCTGCTACCTGGCTCCGGAACAAGAGCTGGAAAGTGGGATTAGGTTGGAGCTCTTTTTTGGCCAGCACAGACACGTTGGGTCGATTGGCCTCCTTCTGTGCTGTTAACTTCTCGAATTCTCTGATTACATGTCTCCATTACAACATTGCCTTAGCTGAAACCACCAGAATGGACACACGTGTTAGGGGCTTTGAACTAACCGTGCACTCATTAATGCGGAGGAATTTCTTCTCTCAGAGGGTCGTGAATCTTTGGAATTCTCTTTCCCAGTGAGCTGTGGAGGCTGGGTCATTGAATATATTTAAGGTGGAGATAGCTAGATTTTTGACTGACAAGGGAGTCAAGGGTTATGGGGAGTGGGCAGGGAAGTGAAGTTGAGGGCAAGATCAGATCAGCCATGATCTTATTAAATGGCGGAGCAGGCTCGAGGGGCCAGATGGCCTACTCCTGCTTCTATTTCTTATGTTCTTATTTTCCAGGAATCTTTTCTCCCCCCTCCCCAAATAACTCTGTGGTACATGCAAACTTGAATAACATAGCATTATACTTCATCCTTGTAATTAAACAAATCAAAGAATGCAATATCTGTATTAAGAATTTGTTTGCATGGCAAAGTCTTGTAATATGGATAAATTAACAACTTTGATTCTGACATTTTCTCCTGTTCTCCTAGAAACATAGAAAATAGGTGCAGGAGTAGGCCATTCGGCCCTTCTAGCCTGCACCGCCATTCAATGAGTTCATGGCTGAACTTAGAGGGAGGACTCATGCATAGAGTGCACTCCATTGGGGACCCTCGCCTGCTCTGGAAGGCAAGGTGGTGCGCTATGGCATGTCCGGACGGCAGACGAGGAGAGTTTGCAAGAGTAGCTCGTACAGGAAATTTATTTAATTCCCCAACTGCCGTGGGGGGATTTGAACTCCTGGCTCCGGTAGATTAGTCCAGCTCCCTGGATTACTAGTCTAGTAACATAACCATTATGCTACCCTTCCTACCTTAGATTTCCCCAAGCCAACACTCTGTGACAGATTCAGTAATCAGACACCTGAGATGGACAGGCCCATAGTCCGGAGCAATGCTAAGGGTCAACTATCTTGCCTCAGTTGGCAGAACATTTGTGCCTGCATCAGAAGGCTATGGGTTCAAGCCCCACTTGAGTTCATTATCAGAACATAAGAAATAGGAACAGGAGTAGGCCATAAAGCCCCTTGACCTTGGCTCCACCATTCAATAAGATCATGGCTGATTTGATCATGGACTCAGCTCCACTTCCCTGCCCACTAGGTTTATCTTCCCGTATTGTACTGCATTTTCTGATGTGCCATCTTTTGTCTGGTTCGGGTTGACATAAAAGCTCCCATATTACTTTTCAAAGAGCAGGGAGTTTTTCTTGTCTCTTGGACGACACCTATCGCTCAACCAGCACTTCCAAAACTAGACTAACTGGCTATTAATCTGGCCGCTGCTTGAAAGATCTTGCTGTGCATCATATGCGCAAAACATAACAACCGTCGCTGCATTTCAAAGTAATTCATTGTGTGTGAAGCACTTTGAGATGTTATAAGGTGCTACATCAATATAAATCATTCCCTTCCTTTTTCTAACAAGACTGACTGCAACATTTCTCACAAATCAGCTACCGACAGTTATCTCATATACTTGTGGCCATTACATAAAGACCAAGGAGAGGAAATATAAACTAACGGGTACAATCCTTAAAGGGAGTGCATGAGCAGAGAGACCTGGGGGTATATGTGCCCAAACGTTGAAGGTGGCAGGGCAGGTTGAGAAAACAGTTAAAAATAATATGGGATCTTGGGCTTTGCGAATAGAGGCGTAGGGGCCGAAATTGCCCCCACCGCCCGAAACGCGGCGCTCCCATCCCGTTTCAATGGTTTTTACCACAACTGTGGTTGAGATCGCCTCTTGAGCGCAATTCGGATCCAGAAGTCGCTCTTTACGGGGGTGGTGACGACACAAGAGGGGCGGATACGTGGTGGTGGCAACACCTGAGGGGCAGACGTTGGGGGGCGGTGCGGAGGGACCGCCGTGATGACATCATCACGGTGCCCCGTCACCACGGTTTCCCCCCACCCCCCCCCCCCCCCTTCGTTTAAAGGGGAGAGTCTTTGCGATTTCTAAGCTTTGGGCCACCAGGGAGGGTTTCGGCCGGGCCAGTGGCCTGGCACCCAAGAGGGGGTGCCAGGCTGCCCGTGGGTGGCCCGGCCGAACCCGGCAGTCGGCTGACAAAAAAAAAAATATGGTGGCAGCGGCAGTGCGCCGTCCCCTTTAAGGAAAGTCGCAGCGCCGCTGCAGAAGGCCGCAGCCTCACTGAACCACCGGGAAAAAACAGGTTTTGGCACCGCCGGGCCGGCCAAAGAATTTCAGAGGGGAATGTCACCGTCGGGGGCGGGGGGGGGTTAGATCGGCGGTGAGCACGGTGATGATGCACTTAAGACGGATCGGCATCAGCGGGAGCGGTAAGGGGAGGGGAAGCGGGGCACCGCCGGGAAACCTCGGGACGGCAATTGGGCTAGCAGCGGCCATTCCGCAAAAAGTCAGCGGCCACTCCACTCCAGCAGCGCGGCTGCCGATTTGCGGTAATACCAGGCCTTAAGGAGAGGGGCAATTCCGGCCCCATAGAGACAACAAAAGCAAGGAATTTATGATGAATTAAAACAGAAAATCTCAGCGGGTCAGGCAGCATCTGTGGAGACAGAAGCAGAGTTAACGTTTCAGGTCGATGACCCTTCGTCAGAACTGGAGTGTGTCATCGACCCGAAACGTAAACTCTGTTTCTCTCTCCACAGATGCTGCCTGACCCACTGAGATTTCCAGCATTTTTTGTTTTTATTGCGGATTCCAGTCTCCGCAGTATTTTGCTTTTGAATTTGTGATGAACCCTGTGTAAAGCACTGATGCGGCCTCAATTGGAGCATTGTGTCCAATTCTGGGCACCACACTTTCGGAAGGATGTGAAGGCCTTAGAGAGGGCGCAGAACAGATTTACGAGAATGGTTCCAGTGATGAGGGACTTCAGTTACGTGGATCGATTGGAGAAGCTGGGGTTGTTCTCAGAGCAGAGAAGAGGAGATTTGATCGGGGTGTTCAAAATAATGAGGGGTCTGGATAGATTAGATAGAGAGAAACTGTTCCCATTGGTAGAAAGGTCAAGAACCAGAGGACACAGATTTAAGGTGATCGGCAAAAGAACCAAAGGTGACATAGGAGGATTAGGATCGGGAATGCACGGCCTCAAAGGGTGGTGGAGGCAGACTCAATCGTGGCTTTCAAAAGGGAGTTGGATAAGTACCTGAAAGAAAATAAATTGTAGGGTTACGGGGAAAGGGCGGGGGAGTGGGACTAGCTGAGGTGCTCTTGCAGAGAGCCGACATGGGCTCGACGGGTCGAATGGCCTCTTTGTGTGCTGTAACCATTCTTTTAACTCTATACATCGGAATGATTGGTTCTTCCATGTGGACATCATCACAACTGTGCACACTGCACTGTTGTCCAAATCTGGTACAGCGCATGCCGCTGGCAAGATATAAATCGAATCAATTGCCTCTTGCAAAAATCCGCATCCTATATTAAAACAATTAATGGATAGACGGGAGTAACTCCAATGCTGTAGTCTCATCGTAGGTCTTTCAGGGCACATTACAATGTCATCTGAACCCCTTAGTGAGATCAATGCCTTCTGATCAATCCCACTGCTCAACGTATAAATACACAAATGCAATAGCCCTGGCTTTCTGTCGATATCGTCGGGTGCTGTTAAAATTGAACGGAGACACTCTTCCTTCAAAAGACTGTTTTGCCTCAACTCATTAAACGATGCTTTATTGCCTGCGAGCCATGCTCCCAAAGTGCAACCAGCACCATCAATACCAATTGTGGCTTCTTCTGAGTCTCGTCTTCGATTATTTTGTCTCCAACACTGTGCCATCCATAAATTACACACAAAAATAAAATGGCAGACGATTTTTCTGGAGAAAAATATATGTCAGCTGGTATCAGCTGTGCTGGTATTATGAATCACAGAATGGCTACCTTCTGTGCTGTAACCATTCAGCCTGTCGAGCCTGTGCTGGCTCTCTGCAAGAGCACTCACCCCACCTTTTCCCCATAGCCCTGCAAACTTTTTTCCTTCAGGTACATATCCAATCCCCGTTTGAAAGCCACGATTGAATCTGTCTCCACCACCCTCCCAGGCAGTGCATTCCAGATCCTAACCACTCGCTGCGTAAAAATGTCTTCCCTCACATCGCCTTTGGTTCTTTTGCCAATCACCTTATATCTGTGCCCTCTGGTTCTCGACCCTTCCACCAATGGGAACAGTTTCTCTCGATCTACTCTGTCTAGACCCCTCATGATCTCGAACACCTCGATCAAATCTCCTCTCAACCTTCTCTGCTCCAAGGAGAACAACTTCAGCTTCTCCAGTCTATCCATATAACTGGAGTCCCTCATCCCTCGAACCATTCTTGTAAATCTTTTCTGCACCCTCTCTAAGGCCTTCACATCCTTCCTAAAGGTAAAAGGAGATTGAGTAAAGTGTGAACGGTTCTTTAGCCTTGAGTCAAGTGCTTTGATTACAAAGTTACCTGAAGGACAGGCCAGTCAACACTAAGTGGAAACTGTTTGCTGCAGGTCATGTATCTGTGGTTTTTAGCTCTAGTACTAAAGAATGAGAAAAAGGCTGGGAGTACAAGAAAGAAAGAAAGACTTGCTTTTATATAACACCTTTCATGATCACCAGACATCTCAAAGGGCTTTACAGCAAATTAAGTACTTTTGAAGGTTGTCACTGTTGTAATGTGGGAAACATGGCGGCCAATTTGCGTACAGCAAGCTCCCACAAACAGCAATGAGATAATGACCGGATAATCTGTTTTTTTGTTATGTTGATTGAGGGATAAATATTGGCCAGGACACAGGGGAGAACTCCCCTGCTCTTCTTCGAAATAATGCCATAAGATCTCTTTATTTATTAATTCATGAGATGTGGGCACTGGCCAGCATTTAGTGCCCATCCCTAATTGCCCTTGAGAAGGTGGTGGTGAGCCGTCAGCTTGAACCATTGCAGTCCGAGTTGTGATGGTACTCCCACAGTGCTGTTAGGGAGGGAGTTCCAGAATTTGGACCCAGCGACAATGAAGGAACGGCGATATGCTTCTAAATCAAGATGGTGTGTGACTTGGAGCAGAACGTGGAGTTGGTGGTGTTCCCGTGTGCTTGCTGCCCTTGTCCTTCTAGATAGACCAAGCACATGATCTACAGGGCTGTAGTGATACCCGCCCTCCTGTATGGCTCAGAGACATGGCCATATACAGTAGACACCTCAAATTGCTGGAGAAATACCACCAACGATGTCTCCGCAAGATCCTGCAAATCCCCTGGGAGGACAGATGCACGAACGTTAGCGTCCTCTACCAGGCCAACATCCCCAGCATCAAAGCACTGACCACACTTGACCAGCTCCGTTGGGTGGGCCACATTGTTCGCATGCCCGACACGAGACTCCCAAAGCAAGCGCTCTACTCGGAACTCCTATATGACAAGCGAGGCCCAGGTGGGCAGAGGAAACGTTTCAGGGACACCCTCAAAGCCTCCTTGATAAAGTGCAACATCCCCACCGACACCTGGGAGTCCCTGGCCAAAGACCACCCTAAGTGGAGGAAGAGCATCCGGGAGGGCGCTGAGCACCTCGAGTCGCATCATCGAGAGCATGCAGAAACCAAGCACAGGCAACGAAAGTGTGGCAAACCAGACTCCCCACCCAACCTTTCCTTCAACGACTGTCTGTCCCACCTGTGACAGAGACTGTAATTCCTGTATTGGACTGTACAGTCACCTGAGAACTCACTTTTAGAGTGGAAGCAAGTCTTCCTCGATTTCGAGGGACTGCCTATAATGATGATCTAGGTGATAGAGGTCGCAGGTTTGGGAGGTGTTGCCGAAGAAGCCTTAACGAGTTTACATCCACCTGAGAGAGCAGACGGGGCCTCGGTTTAATGCCTCATCTGAAAGATGTCACCTCCGACAGTGCAGCACTCCCTCAGCACTGCACTGGGAGTGTCAGCCTAGATTTCTGCGTTCAAGTCCCTGGAGTGGGACTTGAACCCACAACCTTCTGACTCAGAGGCACGAGTGCTGCCCACTGAGCCACGGCTGGCACGAGGGGGAAACCCGCATTAAATACAACAACAATCTCCAGCTGCAGCGTGGTGACATCATTTCATGGACAGTGTGTTTCCAACTAAACCCAACTGAGTGAAAGTCAGACTTTAAACAAAGAAACCAGAAGTAGCGACAATTTAAAAACTGAGATTGATAGGTTTAGGACAGACCTTTCCTTCTGTTCTTCCCTCCTCTCCCACCCCCACCCCGACCCTGCCTCTGCACTTACTTAAAACATGTTACATCTCTAACGTTGTCCAGTTCTGGCGAAAGGTCAGCGACCTGAAACGTCTGTATCTCTGGTGCTGCCTGACCTGCTGAGTATTTCCAACATTTTCTGTTTTAGCTTGTGAGGTTTTTGTTAGGCAAGGATATTGAGGGTCACGGAACCAAGGTGCGTAGATGGAGTTATGCTACAGATCAGCCATGATCTAACTGAATGGTGGAACAGGCTTGAGAGGCTGAATGGCCTCCTCCTGTTCCTATTGTCCTCGTGGGTGAGCCGGGAGCTGATGTGTAAATTGCCTGCCAGCAAACAGCTTGGTCGCAGGTTCCAGGACTGCTCCTCAGTGACCCCTGTCTCCCACTGTTGGGTGCAAGTTTGGGTAACTCTTTACTGGGTTTGTTGAGCGAGCAGCACATTATGGTAAAACATTTCATGCAGGCGAGGGAATGGGGCATGGGCACTGCATGATGTACTTTGGGAGTACTTTTCTCGTATTGATAAAAATGAGGTGAACATCCATGACACATTGCCGGAGAGTCCAAAACCAGGGGGTGGCAATATAATATAGTCACCAGGGGCCATAAATATCAGATAGTCACTAATAAACCCAATGAGGAATTCAGGAGAAACTTCTTCACTCCGAGAGTGGTTAAAGTATGGAACTCACTACTAGATGCAGGCGAAGACCATAGATGCATTTAAGGGGAAGCGAGATAAACGCATGAGGGAGAAAGGAATAGCGGGTTGTGCTGATTGGGTGAGGTTTAAGTAAGGTGGGAGGAGGTTCGTGTGGAGCACAAACACCGGCACAGACCTGTTGGGCTGAATGGCCTGTAGCTGTGCTGTAAACACTCCGCTGGGCAGGCCACATAGTCCGCATGCCAGACACGAGACTCCCAAAGCAAATGCTCTACTCAGAGCTCCCTCGCGGCAAACGAGCCAAAGGTGGGCAGAGGAAAAGTTACAAGGACACCCTCAAAGCCTACCTGATAAAGTGCGACATCCCCACTGACACCTGGGAGTCCCTGGCCAAAGACCGCCCTAAGTGGAGGAAGTGCATCCGGGAGGGCGCTGAGCACCTCGAGTCTGATCGCCGAGAGCATGCAGAAATCAAGCGCAGGCAGCAGAAAGAGCGTGCGGCAAACCAGTCCCACCCACCCCTTCCCTCAACAACTATCTGTCCCACCTGTGACAGAGTCTGTGGCTCTCATATTGGACTGTTCAGTCACCAAAGAACTCACTTCAGGAGTGGAAGCAAGTCTTCCTTGATTCCGAGGTACTGCCTATGATGGTGATGGCTAGAAAAGAATGAAAAGAATGAAGGAGGTAACAGAGTAACATAGAAACATAGAAAATAGGTGCAGGAGTAGACAATTCAGCCCGTCGAGCCTGCACCACCATTTAATAAGATCATGGCTGATCATTCCCTCAGTACCCCTTTCCTGCTTTCTCTCCATACCCCTTGATCCCCTTAGTCGTAAGGGTCATATCTAACTCCCTTTTGAATATATCCAATGAATTGGCATCAACAACTCTCTATGGCAGGGAATTCCACAGGTTAACAACTCTCTGAGCGAAGAAGTTTCTCCTCATCTCAGTCCTAAATGGCCTACCCCTTATTCTAAGACTGTGTCCCCTGGTTCTGGATTTCCCCAACATCGGGAACATTCTACCCGCATCTAACCTGTCCTGTTCCATCAGAATCTCATATGTTTCTATGAAATCCCCTCTCATCCTTCTAAACTCCGTATAAAGGCCCAGTTGATCCAATCTCTCCTCATATGTCAGTCCTGCCATCCCGGGAATCAGTCTGGTGAAACTTCACTACACTCCCTCAACAAGAACATCTTTCCTCAGATTAGGAGACCAAAACTGAACACAATATTCCAGGTGAGGCCTCACCAAGGCCCTGTACAACTGTAGTAAGACCTCCCTGCTCCTATACTCAAATTCCCTAGCTATGAAGGCCAACATACCATTTGCCTTCTTCACCGCCTGCTGTACCTGTATGCCAACTTTCAATGACTGTTGAACCATGACACCCAGGTCTCGTTGCACCTCCCCTTTTCCTAATCTGCCGCCATTTAGATAATATTCTGTCTCGCGTTTTTGCCCCCAAAGTGGATAACCTTACATTTATCCACATTATACTGCATCTGCCATGCATTTGCCCACTCACCTAACCTGTCCAAGTCACCCTGCAGCCTCTTAGCGTCCCCCTCACAGCTCACACCGCCACCCAGTTTAGTGTCATCTGCAAACCTGGAGATATTACACTCAATTCCTTCATCCAAATCATTGATGTATACTGTAAAGAGCTGGGATCCCAGCACTGAGCCCTGTGGCACTCCACTAGTCACTGCCTGCCATTCTGAAAAGGACCCGTTTATCCCAACTCATTGCTTCCTGTCTGCCAACCAGTTCTCTACCCACATCAGTATATTACCCACAATACCATGTGTTTGATTTTGCACACCAATCTCTTGTGTGGGACCTTGTCAAAAGCCTTTTGAAAGTCCAAATACACCACATCCACTGGTTCTTACTTGTCCACTCTGCTAGTTACATCCTCAAAAAATTCGAGAAGATTTGTCAAGAATGATTTCTCCTTCATAAATCCATGCTGACTTGGACCGATCATGTCACTGCTTTCCAAATGCGGTGCTATTTCATCCTTAATAATTGATTCCAACATTTTCCCCACTACTGATGTCAGGCTAACCGGTCTATAATTACCCGCTTTCTCTCTCCCTCCCTCTTTAAAAAGTGGTGTTACATTAGCTACCCTCCAGCCCATAGGAACTGATCCAGAGTTGATAAACTGTTGGAAAATGATCACCAATGCATCCATTATTTCTAGGGCCACTTCCTTAAGTACTCTGGGATGCAGACTATCAGGCCCCAGGGATTTATCAGCCTTCAATACCATCAATTTCCCTAACACAATTTCCTGCCTAATAAGGATATCCTTCAGTTCCTCCTTCTCACTAAACCCTCGGTCCCCTAGTACTTCCGGAAGCTTATTTGTGTCTTTCTTCGTGAAGACAGAATCAAAGTATTTGTTCAATAGGTCTGTCATTTCTTTGTTCCCCATTATAAATTCACCTGAATCCGACTGCAAGGAACCTACGTTTGTCTTCACTAATCTTATGCTCCCGGCAAGCTTCTTCTCGTACTCTATTTTCCCCCTCTTAATTAAACCCTTTGTCCTCCTCTGCTGAATTCTAAATTTCTCCCAGTCCTCAAGTGAGCAGCAAGTAGTGAGTAGGGACACAAAGAACTTGTAGGCTGCAAGAGGAAGGAAAGACTTAAAGTAGATAAAGAGTTGCACAGTTTACTGGTCACGGGAAGGAATTAGAGTAGGAGACAATGCGACAAGTGTTGGTTTCAAGGATGCAGGGAGAAGGAAGAGTGACTAGGAGGGTACATTTGCAGCTCAGAAGGAACAAGAAAAGAACAAGAAAAGAACATTCAGAGGAGCACAAATATCATCAATAAAATACAGAGAAGAAAGTTTACAAGGTGACACAGCTGATTGTGAGGCAGTGCAGTCAATGATCAGCAGACACGTGTCTAAGCGATACTTGGGTTGAGGCAGGCTAGTTTTCTTAGTCAAAGGATGTGCTGAGTATCTGTGGTGACATAAGATCGGAGAAAGGAAAGTGGGAATAATAATAGTTAAACATAATTCGACACACACGCAGCATGTTTGCAATTTTGACTGAGCTATCGTGCAGAGAGTGGGGGTGGAAAATGAGAGGTCAAGCCAATTTCTTTTAAATATTCGTTCACTGGATGTGGGTGTCGCTGGCAAGGCCGCCATTTATTGCCCATCCCTAATTGCCCTCAAGAAGGTGGTGGTGAGCTGCCTTCTTGAACTGCGGCAGTGCGTGTGCTGACTTTGTTGTCGCGGTTTGGTACAACTGAGTGGCTCGCTAGTGGCCTGTCACACAACCACACTGGCAGATACCCGAGTCTAGGCTATCTGTCCTGACTTGCGCTAAAACAACTCTTTAAAAAATTGGCCAGTGAAGCACAGTCTGAACATCCCAACATATCTGTTTATGTTGCAGCATCTTGTGTCCCTCAGTCAAAGATAAACCAATGAGCTTTGTTCTAACCTTTCTTGGAATATCTTGTTAAGTCCTGGCTCTAATGTGCTGACTTACACGAGACACATGCTGAAGTCAAGGTCACTCAGGACCTGCCCCTTGAATTCCAGCTCTCCAGTGCTGCACTTGCCTGAGACCTCCCTTTATATACCTCAGTGGGACAGGTATGGAGTGTCTCCTGCCAGTGCACCCCTGGTGGTAAGGTATGCTTATTGTTACAGGTCATATCCAGTTAGTCATGTATAGCATGTTAAGATACAGTTATATACAGTAATGTGAGATACATGACATATCTGTCAAACCAATGGCTGAAACCTGGGATCAGCCATTTGCAGTATTGCTGGGTGTGCTTACCTTTTTGTACAAAGACCAATTTGCCAATGTTCAACGTGTTACCAATATAACAATCTAGTTTGTACGCACAGCATACCTGTCAGGATACCAGTGACAAAATGATTAAACATTATAGTTTGTGTCAGAATAATCCTTTAGTGTCAAGTTTCTAAAGAGATTGCCTTAAATCCCCTCGTTCCAGTGGGATGCCTAACCTCCAAATATCATAAACAAGCACAAAATTATTCAGATGTGTCTAATAACGCACACATCCAGTGCCAGCAACACAAACAGCATGAGAGAAAGAAGATTAGCTCAACGGGAGAACCTGGTGATTGCTTTCCCTTGGTGGTTGCTTATCATTTAATATATTTTCTGCACAATTCTGGATCGTGAAGGCTTTTACACAAGATTCAGATGAACCCGTTTACATTTCATAATTTAGATATGGATGAGGAAGGCCATTTGACCTGGCAACACATCTGTCTGGAGACAACCAAACGTACCATGCTGTCATGGCATCCAATTCTTTCTTAAACGATTCAAGATTATCATTTCTACTGTCCTATCCAATGTTAGAAATGTGTTGCACCTTTTTTCAGGCAGAACCTGCCAATTTAGCAGTGGGACAGCATGTGCCCAATATTCACATGTTGGCCTTCATAGTTAGGGGATTTGAGTATAGGAGCAGGGAGGTCTGACTGCAGTTGTACAGGGCCTTAGTGAGGCCTCACCTGGAATATTGTGTTCAGTTTTGTTCTCCTAATCTGAAGAAGGACGTTCTTGCTATTGAGGGAGTGCAGCGAAGGTTCACCAGACTGATTCCTGGGATGGCTGGACTGTCATATGAGGAGCGACTGGATCAACTGGGCCTGTATTCACTGGAGTTTAGAAGGATGAGAGGGGATCACATAGAAACGTATAAGATTCTGACGGGACTGGACAGGTTAGATGCGGGAAGAATGTTCCCGATGTTGGGGAAGTCCAGAACCAGGGGACATAGTCTGAGGATAAGGGGTAGGCCATTTAGGATTGAGATGAGGAGAAACTTCTTCACTCGGAGAGTTGTTAACCTGTGGAATTCGCTGCCGCAGAGAGTTGTTGATGCCAGTTCATTGGATATATTCAAGAGGGAGTTAGATATGGCCCTTACGGCTAAGGGGATCAAGGGGTATGGAGAGAAAGCAGGAAAGGGTACTGAGGGAATGATCAGCCATGATCTTATTGAATGTTGGTGCAGGCTCGAAGGGCCGAATGGCCTACTCCTGCACCTATTTTCTATGTTTCTATGTTTCACAGGCATTGGTCCCACTGCTAAATTCGTGGTGACCATCCTTTAGGCATCCTGGATGGAAAACTCAAAGAGTCATTTGGCTACTTGACTATTGAGATCCTAACGCCTATTAAAGGATTCCTGGGTAAACCAAATTCCCCATTGGCCGGCGCGGACACAATGGGCCGAAACGGCCTCCTTCCATGCTGTAAATTTATATGATTCTATGAGGTGGCCCTTTCAGGATTTTGCAGTGGCTGCTTACTTAAAGGCGAATTTAATTAAATTAATTTTAAATTGCATTTTCTGTGTACCCAGGAGGAGCAGGAGTGCCATGACTGTTTCAGTGATCAGACCTGGACACAGTTATCTCCCAAGGTGTGACCTGACCAAGCCATTATACCGTGCTTCTAAACTTGCACGTTTCCCTTTTAATTGTTACGCTGCCTTTTTAAATGACATTACCCTTAAACAATGGTCTTTCCCCCACTTGCTCCCAAAGTATCCCATGTTCCAACTATTCCCTGTGGAAAGAAATTTCTCCTAATCTCTCTCTTCACACCTGTGACGTCCCCTTTAAGAGGTTGTTTTCTTTAAATATGTGCACAGGCATGTTTCTTTGCGAAGAAGTTTTTAAGAAGTTCTCTAAATGCCTGGTGTGTTGGTGCCCCACCATCTACCTCTTGGTGCCTTGCTATCGAGTGGCAGAGGCCCAAAAGCAGGCTCCTTGACCACTTGGTCAAGTGAGGTAATGGTGTCAGCTGTGGCTCAGTGGGTAGCATTCTTGCCTCCGAGTCAGGAGGTTGTGGGTTCAAGTCCCACGCCAGAGACTTGAGCACAAAAATCTAGGCTGACACTCCAGTGCAGGGCTGAGGGAGCACTGCACTGTCAAAGGTGCCATCTTTTGAATGAGACATTAAACCGAGGCCCCATCTGTCCTCTCAGGTGGACGTAAAAGATGCCATGGCACTATTTCGAGGAAGAGCAGGAGAGTTATCTCCGATGTCCTGGCCAATATTTATCCCTCAATCAACATCATGAAAACGGATTATCTGGTCATTATCACATTGCTGTCTGTGGGAGCTTGCTGTGCGCAAATTGGCTGTCGCGTTTCCCACATTACAACAGGGACTACACTTCAGAAAGTACTTAATTGGCTGCAAAGCGCTTTGAGACATCCGGTGGTCGTAAAAGGCGCAAATCTTTCTTTTTTTCCCCCCAGTGATGTGGAGTAGCTTAAAGAGGAGAAAAATATGTCAAGGTACCAAGCTTCACAGAAAACAGCAACAGGTAACTGCATGACACAGTTTGTGGCAATAATAGTCTGGATATTATGGAGAGTAATATTAGCATAGGGGGGCCTGGTGACAGCCTGTTGGCAGGTTAACTGCTTGCCTGTTCAGCCGCAGTTATTGTGCAGCCGAAGGAGACAAGTGAATGAAAATGAGGTAAAATTGATGGAGTTTACACTATACTTAAAGGAAAAAAGGGAATTGAATTGTTGAGTACTGTCATCCAACAAAGAAAGAACTAAATCACAAAGAGACTGGGATTCACCAAGTGATATCCTTGAAAAATGGAGCATAGCAGCACCGCTGACATGCTCTTTACTTTAAGAACATAAGAACATAAGAAATAGGAGCAGGAGTTGGCCATTTGGCCCCTCGAGCCTGCTCTGCCATTCAATAAGATCATGGATGATTTGATCTTGGCCTCAACTCCACTTCCCTGCCCGCTCCCCATAACCCTTGATTCCCTTATCATTCAAAAATCTGTCTATCTCCACCTTAAATATATTCAAAGACCCAGCCTCCACAGCTCTCCGGGCTAGCTGTGGAGGCTGGCAGTCCAGAGTTTTGCTGCTTTCACTGTTACTAAGACCTCAGGGGGCCGAAATTGATGGCCATACCGCCCACTGCCGCCAACATTCCTCTGCTCGAACCGCCCAGTGCCGCTTTCGAGGTGACTTGGAGAGGGTGGGAAGGGAGAGCCGCCGGGAAGCGCCCGCCGACGTCAGCGGACGGCCGAGTCGCGCAACTGATCTCCCGCCCGCCGAGATGCGCTATTCATGTGGGCGGGAGTCGGCGGGGCTTGGTGGCAGAATGGGGGTGGACCGCTGGAGGGAGGCTGGTCTGTCCCTGGCGGTAAGTATGAAGATGCTGAAACAAATGTTAGTGAACTTTTTGTAATTTATTTCTTTACAGGGATTTACCTGGATGGGATCCCCTAATGGTCTTCAGATGCTGTTTTTTGTTGATGGCTTTTCCTTTCCAGCTCTTCGACCCAGGCGGGCCCGACTCCATCCTCGGTGGCACTTGGGCGGCTAGTGCCTTTGCCGCCGAGATTGGGAGCTCCCGCTGGCTGCCGCCCAGATTGGCAGCGTAAATCGCTCATTTGCCGCCTGCCGACCTTCAAAGGACCCCTTGGTGATGAATATCCTGCTCAAAGAGCCGTTGGGTACCTCGGCGGCCAGCGGCGGCCCTTTGGGTGGCACTTGAGCGGGTGGAGGCCTTCATCAATTTCAGGCCTCAGGATAGAGTGGTGTGGAATGAGGATAATGGAGCGACAATCAGAGAAAAGGATCATAGTCATCGTCACGGTTTCTAATAGTTATATAGAATATACAGCACGGAATCAGGCCTTTCAGCCCAACAGGTCCATGCTGATGTTTATGCTCTGCATGAGCCTCTTCATCTAAACTTGTCAGCCTAGCCTTCTATCCCTTGCTCCCTCGGGTGTTTATCTAGCCTCCCCTTAAATGCATCGATGCCATTAGCCTCAACCACTCCCTGTGGTAGCGAGTTCCACATTCTCACCACTCTCAGGGTAAAGAAGTTTCTCCTGAATTCTCTATTGGGTTTATTGGTGGCTATCTGATATTTATGGCCCCCAGTTTTGGATTTCCCCACAAGTGCGGACTGGCACGGACACGATGGGCCGAATGGTCTCCTTCTGTGTCGTAATTTTGCTATGGTTCTAAATGGAAACACCTTCCCTACGTCTACCCTGTCAAACCCTTTCACAACCTTGAGGAGCTCTATCAGGTTACCCCTCGGCCTTCTCGTTTCTAGAGAAAAGAGCCCCAGTCTGTTCAATCGTTCCTGATTGGTAATAATCCCATCATTGTGCTCATGAGGCCCGTTCGTTCCTTTGAAAAGTGCACATTCTTCTAAACGAGTCTGCCTGATATTGCACTTTCATGAAACACATTCAGGTCCTCTATTAAGTAGTGTGACATTCTCAAACTGACACATTCATGTATCCGTTAAGGAAATACTACAGACTGTGCCCAGGGAAAAGGTGGTTTTTAAATCGGAACAGATTCTGATTTTTGCTACTGCATATCAAGTGGTAAACAACACTCTTCTCACAGCACACAATTATCCCTTACCTTGACTTGGACACAGTATTGCATGGGCATAAATTACTGTAATTGCGTTACATCTGTCTACCTCCATCCCAATTAGTTTGTAAGTGAGCACTCCTCCCTTCGCTACACATGTATTTAAGACTTTTGTGTAGCTCAGCCACAGATGCCTTTGAACTGTGTCCAATCATGTCATGCTTGTTACTGATGGAGCCCGGAACACACAATTTCAAATGAATTTGCATCCTTCAACAGGGGTCTTTCATAGATTAATCCATCTTCAATTTGTTCACTCCCAGCCGAACTATACCATGCCTCACGTAATCTTCCACCTAGTGTACATGAGACACATATCCAGTGCTGGTTGTCCATATATTTCTATAATGGTGCCAATGTTTTGCTCACCAAGGTGAATGATAGAAATGAAAGACTTGCATCTATATAGCGCCTTTTACGACCACCGGACGTCTCAAAATGCTTTACAGCCAAAGAAGTATTTTTTTTTGGAGTGTAGTCACTGTTGTAATGTAGGAAACGCGGCAGCCAATTCGCGCACAGCAAGCTCCCACAAACAGCAACATGATGATGACCAGAGAATCTGTTTTAGTGATGTTGATTGAAGGATAAATATTGGCCAGGACACCGGGGATAACTCCCCTGCTCTTCTTCAAAATAGCGCCATGGGATCGTTTACGTCCACCTGAGAGGGCAGACGGGGCCTCGGTTTAACGCCTCACCTGAAAGACGGCACCTCCGACAGTGCAGCGCTCCCTCAGCACTGCACTGGTAGTGTCAGCCTAGACGTTTGGTGCTCAAGTCTCTGGAGTGGGGCTTCAGCAAAAGTGCTACCCACTGAGACACGGCTGGCACTGTATCACTGAATGTGCCTCCCTTAAATTTGTGTCCGGCTGTTCTCAAATACAAAGGCACTTTACAACAACAACTTGCATTTATATAGTGCCTTTAACATAGTGAAACATCCAAAGGCACTTCACAGGTGTATTATCAAACAAAAATTGACACTGATCCAAAGAAGGAAATATTAGGGCGGGTGACCAAAAACTTGGTCAAAGAGATACATTTTAAGGAGCGTCTTGAAGGAGGAGAGATGAAGAGATGCAGATGTTTGGGGGTGGGGTGGGGGGGGGGGGCAGGGGAGGGGGCGGAGGGTGGGTATTCCAGTGATTCGGGGTTAGATGGCTGAAGGCACGGCTGCCAATGAAGGATAAATATTAGCCAGGACACAGGGTGTTAGTAATGGTCAATGGAAAGCTTTCCCTTTCAGGCATCCAGACTATTATCTGAATGGTGACAGATTAGGAAAAGGGGAGGTGCAAAGAGACCTGGGTGTCATGGTACATCAGTCATTGAAGGTTGGCATGCAGGTGCAGCAGGCGGTTAAGAAAGCAAATGGCATGTTGGCCTTCATAGCAAGGGGATTTGAGTACAGGGGCAGGGAGGTGTTGCTACAGTTGTACAGGGCATTGGTGAGGCCACACCTGGAGTATTGTGTACAGTTTTGGTCTCCTAACCTGAGGAAGGACATTCTTGCTATTGAGGGAGTGCAGCGAAGGTTCACCAGACTGATTCCCGGGATGGCGGGACTGACCTATCAAGAAAGACTGGATCAACTGGGCTTGTATTCACTGGAGTTCAGAAGAATGAGAGGGGACCTCATAGAAACATATAAAATTCTGACGGGGTTAGACAGGTTAGATGCAGGAAGAATGTTCCCAATGTTGGGGAAGTCCAGAACCAGGGGTCACAGTCTAAGGATAAGGGGTAAGCCATTTAGGACCGAGATGCGGAGGAACTTCTTCACCCAGAGAGTGGTGAACCTGTGGAATTCTCTACCACAGAAAGTTGTTGAGGCCAATTCACTAAATATATTCAAAAAGGAGTTAGATGAGGTCCTTACTGCTAGGGGGATCAAGGGGTATGGCGAGAAAGCAGGAATGGGGTACTGAAGTTGAATGTTCAGCCATGAACTCATTGAATGGCGGTGCAGGCTAGAAGGGCCGAATGGCCTACTCCTGCACCTATTTTCTATGTTTCTATGTTTCTATGTGTATCGCACACTGCCGTGTTCAGCACAGTACACTTAGATGCAAAATAAAACTGCCTTTGCACCCTGCCCCAGCAATGTGCCTGATCCCCAAGAGCAGGAAAGCACCAGCGGCTGCAACAGTTTCCCAGTCCCCAAGGCGCCTGACCTGTGCGCTCTCTGAGTGACATTATCAACGTCATGCTGAGTGAGGACTGGTTTGGTGCAGTAGGCCTCGGCAATCTAGAAGTTAGAGATTGAGGCGGCTCAAATGTATTTCACGCTGGACCTCGGCAACTTGAAGACCAAGGACGACTTTCATCCCGTCAGCCTAGGGCTGGACATGAAGATATTTCCCAGAGATCCTTGGGTCGGGCCTATTGGTTTTCCTCCCAGCAGTTTTCAGTATTTTTTTCAAAAAGAAAATTAAATTAAAGATCACGCCCCACATCGTTGCCGCCTTCTATTAGAGCAACTAGAGAAAAGAGCCCCAAGCGGTCCAATCTTTCCTGATGGGTAATAATTGCTTAATTGTGCTCATGAGGCCTATTGTAGCTTTGAAAAGCGCACATTTTTCTCAACCAGTCGGCCTGATATTGCATTTTCATCAAACACATTTAAGTGCTCTGCGACTCTGCTTTTGCACAAATGCTTAACACATTCCGACCAGATTCCTCCCTGCGTTATGTTGAACAGGTTAACTCCTATGTTAAATGTAGTGAGCATCTGTACAAAAACAGCATGGTTGTCATTTTTATGCTGGTGCCTTTTGCCAACAGCTGAGAAAGTGAATATAATCTGATACATCACAGGAGAGAGATTCCTGACTTCGTGGTATCGGCAACTAAATGGAGCCCAGCTCCCATGATGCACCATGGCACCTGTATGCACTCCAATTCTTCTGAGGCAGTCCCTCAGAGTCGAAGATGACTTACTTCCACACTAATATGAGTTCGTAAGTGGCTGGTGAGACCAATGCGGGATCTACAGTCTCTGTCACAGGTGGAGCAGACGGTGGTTGGAGGGACGGATGGGTGGGGTGCTTGATTTGTCGTACGCTCCTTCCGCTGTTTGTACTTGGCTTCCGCGTGCTCCCGGCGAAGAGACGCAAGGTCTTTGGCGCCTTCTCAGATGCTCTTCTCCACTTTGAGCGATCTTGGACCAGGGATTCCCAAGAGTCAGTGGGGCTGTTACATTTTTTCAAGGAGGCTTTGAGGCGTTTCCTCTGCCCTCCTGGGGTTCGCCTGCAGTCACGTAGCTCAGAGGAGAGTGCTTGTTTCGGGAGTCTAGTATCGGGCATGCGGACAATGTGGCCCGTCCAGTGGAGCTGGTCAAGCGTGGTCAGTGCCTCGATGCTGGGGATGTTGGCCTGAGAGAGAACGCTGACGTTCTGATGGATTTGCAGGATTTTGCAGAGGCAGCGTTGGTGGTACTTCTCCAGTGCTTTGAGGTGCCTACAGTACTACGATTGGGAACTGTGCAGCCCCAACTGAGAGAAGTCACCCAACTGTCTGACATCCGGAGCAAGAGGCAACTCCGCAGACGCCATTCAATATTATAGCCAGCAGCAATAACAAGATCTGCCATCCTATTGACACAAGAGCCACAAGAAGTCAATTGTGTTTACCTGACGATGTTCAGCCTACATAACTAATGATTGGCGAATGGACGGAGAGACACGGGGGACAATTCATTTCTGTTTTTTAGCGGTCCCATTGGAGAGCTTCGCACGCAGGAGTGCTGAAGAGGGAAATTGACACCATCGACTTTTCATTATTAGGTAGAGGCTTTCTTTATTTCTTTTCCAAGCTAGCTAGCTAGAAAACAATACATGGTTGGGACTCTGGGGAGCAGTAAGCCACATTTTATTTCATGAGTAGGTAGACCATGCAGCTTACTGCTGCTGCCGGAGCTATAGTGAGGATTTTGGTGAAATTAAAGTGGGAATTTTGCTCCCTTCTATAATTGAACTTATTTTAGAAATCTTTGTAATCTAAGATTCAATGAAAAAGGTATAACTTTATTAAGCTCTAAAGCATGTTCATATACAGTGGCTTAGCCATTGCTTGCAAACACAATCTTCCCGACTCCTTGGCTCATGCAGTCTGGATCCAGAAATTGCTGGAAATTCACTCATTCGTGGGATGTGGGCGTCGCTGGCAATGCCAGAATTTGTTGCATGTCCCTAATTGCCCTCGAGAAGGTGGTGGTGACAACTGAGTGGCTTACTAGGCCATTTCAGAGGGCAGTTAAAAATCAACTACATTGCTGTGTGTGATATCTTCACAGAGCACAAGCACACACAGCTTCCAACATGGCAGGCAGCTCTTTCTCGAAAGCCTCCAGAATCTGCCCGGTTCTGTTTAGTATTAACTATGCAGTTGCAGTACACAATACGTCCACATCCACAGTGTGGAGCTACAAACATTACAAGCTTACAGACATTACACTGTCGGTCTGGAGTCTCACATAGGCCAGACCGGGTAAGGGCAGCAGATTTCCTTCCCAAAAGGACATTAGTGAACCAGTTGGGTTTTTAATGACAATCTGATAGCTTCATTACTAGCTTCCCCCCCCCAGATTAAAGAATTGAATTCAAATTCACAAATTGCGATGGTGGGATTTGAACCCATGTCTCCAAATTATTAGTCCAGGCCTCTGGATTACAAGTCCAGTAACATAAACACTATGCTACCGTACTCTATATACAGCAGGTCATCATCATCTTCTGGGATCAAGACTCATTGTGCTGTGTCCTGTTCTACCTCATTCTTTCCCTTGGTCTCCTTACCTCTCTCTGATCTCCGTTCCTTCGACAATCTATAGGGTTTAATAAATCAAAAAAGTTTGGTGCCAACTAATCACTTGTTCTCAAATTATGTTGTGCTCGCTCCTTCACATTGCAAACTTGGCAGTGTTGAGCATTGTGAGCCTCGACCTCTCAGCTGGACTTTTCCCAGGTTTAAAGAATAAAGACGGAAGGCAATTGTGTTTACACGTTCGGCCAGGTATCAGTTTAGAACTGGGCTTGCAGCCCTGGTGTCATCCAAATGTCACTGTGCCAGCTGGTAGCACCCTCGCCTCTGAGTCAGAAGGTTGTGGGTTCAAGCCCCACTCCAGGGACTCGAGCACATAAATCTCGGCTGACACCCAGTGGAGAACTGAGGGAGCGCTGCACTGTCGGAGGTGCCGTCTTTCGGATGAAACCGAGGTCCCATCTGCTCTTGCAGGTAGATGTAAAAGATCCCATGGCAATATTTCGAAGAAGCCCAGGGGAGGTATCCCCGGTGTCCTGGCCAATAGTTATCCCTCAATCAACATCATGAAAAGCAGATTATCTGGTCATTATCATGTTGCTGTTTGTGGGAGCTTGCTGTGCACAAATTGGCTGCTGCGTTTCCTACATTACAACAGTGACTACACTCCAAAAGTACTTCATTGGCTGTAAAGAGCTTTGAGGCATCCGGTGGTTGTGCAAGAATACAAGAAATAGGAGCAGGAGTAGGCCATTTGGCCTCTCAAGCCTGCTCCGCCTCTCAATAAGATCATGGCTGATCTGATCTTGGCCTCAAGTCCACTTCCCCGCCCGCTCCCCATGACCCTTTATTCCCTTATCGCTCAAAAATCTGTCTATCTCCGCCTTAAATATAGTCAATGACCCAGCCTCCACAGCTCTCTGGGACAGAGAATTCCAAAGATTCACAACCCTCTGAGAGAAGAAATTTCTCCTCATTTCTGTTTTAAATGGGTGGCCCCTTATTCTGAGACTATGTCTCCTAGTTTTAGTTTCCCCTATGAGTGGAAATATACTCTCTGCATCCAACTTGTAGAGCCCTCTCATTATTTTAGATGTTTTAATAAGATCACCTCTCAATCTTCTGAACTCCAATGTGTATAGTCCCAACCTATCTTCATAAGTCAACCCCCTCATCTCCGGAATCAACCTAGTGAACCTTCTCTGAACAGCCTCCAATGCAAGTATATCCTTTCTTAAATACGGAGACCAAAACTGCATGCAGTACTCCAGGTGTGGCCTCACCAATACCCTGTACAGTTGTAGCAGGACTTCTCTGCTTTTATACTCTATCCCCCGTGCAACAAATTCCATTTGCCTTCCTGATTATTTGCTGTAGCTGCATACTAACCTTTTGTGTTTCTTTCACAAGGAACCCCAGGTCCCTTGGTACTGAAGCACTTTGCAATTTTTTCCCATTTAAATTAGAATTTGCTTTTTTATTTTTTCCTGCCAAAGTGGATCAGCTCACATTTTCCTACATTACACTCTATCTGCCAAATTTTTGTCCACTCACTTAGCCTGTCTATATCCCTTCGCAGATTTTGTGTGTCCTCCTCCCAATTTGCTTTCCCACCCATCTTTGTATCATCAGCAAAAAAGCACGATATAAATCTTTTTCTTTCTTTTCAATGCAAGAGGAGCCCTTAGGTTTGTCCCTAACCTTACACCGTGGATTTGTGCCATGCAATCACGGCAACTTCCACTGTCCTGGTGCCATGGGAAATGTCATTTCCGTGGGGGGGGGGCGGAAAAGCACAGGAAACAGTCACTTTATTCCAGTCACTGCACAGCCCCCAAATATAGATGACGGATGATAATAGTCTTTAATTTGCACTTCTAGTTGCAGAATAGGAGCCTCCCTGCTGATAGAGATAATTGCGAGTTCCAACCATTGACAAGGTTTATAATGTGGTTTCCACTTCTCTGTCAGCTAACTGTACATCTGCTTTCAGCCTGCCATTGAAATTCCACTGAAGCCAGATACTCTTTCAAGTATTTTGTCATCATCTTTTGAATATTCCATCGTATGAAATTATGCCATCTTGTTGAGAGAAGTCTAGATCCTAATTTTACATTTGAAAAGATTTTCCTTCCCCTTGGTCCTGATTGTATCATCACTCGAGCCAATGGGCTAGATTTTTGGCTTTGATGTTTTTGGGGCGGTAATGGCGGCAGGGCAGTAAGGTTAGCGCCCGGGAACAGTTTGCGCCTCAGTAAGTAAGTTTGGGCATCTGGGCCCTGAGTCAGGGGCCGCAGCGCTAAGGGAGGCGTTGTACACCTCTCGAGGCGTTAGCATAGAAATCTCCCGAGCTAAAGAGCCGAGTGGGGAGCGCTCCGAGAGATGTTTGGGGGCGGGGGGGGGGGAGAAACCTTAAAAAAAGCCAAAAACATTCCCAAAAGACAACCCATGCCACCACAACACAAATCGCAAAATAAATTACGAGAAAAAACAATCATACTTACATCAGGAGTCCATGACTTACCTCTCCGCTGTCGGTATCGTTGGACCGCTCTGATTTCCCAGGCGTTCACTGCGGGGCGTGGTTCGGTGTGGACGGGTCGGACAAGAGTCAAAACTCGCGCCGTTGTCGCAAACAGGGGCGTTGCACACACCGGGCGCAGCACTTCCGGGCGGTGCTGCTCCACGGCACCGCAAAACCGGACCCAAGGATCGCCGCGGGGCGCTGGAGGCTGACCGCCCGCCCGCAACACCTCACCGCCGCCATTACCGCCGCTCCGGGGCGAGAAACAGGGGGGAGAGAAGCCGAAAATCTGCCACAATGTTTCTACAAGTGCTGTCATCCTTCTGGTACCTCACTGAAGTGACCATTATTCATGTCTGAGCATTAACAGTGGTGTGTAATGGGTCTGTGACTGTAGCATGAAAACAGGGTCACAGTGAATCGGCAGCCCGTTTTACACCCTGCCCCATTTTGTTTTCAAAGAGAAAGACTTGCATTTATTTTTTAAAATTCGTTCCAAGATGTAGGCGTCACTGGCAAGGCCGGCATTTATTGCCCATCCTTAATTGCCTTTGAGAAGGTGGTGGTGAGCCGCCTTCTTGAACTGCTGCAGTTCGTGTGGTGAAGGTGCTCCCACAGTGCTGTTGGGGAGTTCCAGGATTTTGACCCAGCGACGATGAAGGAACGGCCGATATATTTCCAAGTCAGGATGGTGTGTGACTGGGAGGGGAATGTGGAGGTGGTGCTCCCCCTGTCTTTGTAGATGGTAGAGGTTGCGGGTTTGGGAGGTGCTGCCGAAGAAGCCTTGGCAAGTTGCTGCAGTGCATCTTGTAGACGGTGCACACTGCAGCCACGGTGCGCCGGTGGTGGAGGGAGTGAATGTTTCAGGTGGTGGATGGGGTGCCAATTCAGCGGGCTCCTTTGTCCTGGATTGTGTCAAACTTCTTGAGTGTTGTTGGAGCTGCACTCATCCAGGCAAGTGGAGAGTATTCCATCACACTCCTGACTTGTGCCATGTAGATGGTGGAAAGGCTTTGAGGAGTCATATAGCACCTTTCACAACCTCTTGACATCCCAAAGCACTTTACAGTTAATTAAGTACTTTTTGAAGTGTAGGCACTGTCATAATGTAGGAAACATGGCAGCCAATTTGTGCACAGCACAAATGGTGGTTGAGGGATATATGTTGGCCAGGACACCGGGGATAACTCCTCTGCTTTTCTTCGAATAGTGCCATGGGATCGTTTACATCCAGCTGAGAGGGCAGACGGGCTTCGGTTTAACGTCTCATCTGAAAGTCGGCACCTCTGACAGTGCAGCACTCCCTCAGCACTGCACTAGAGTGTCAGCCTAGATTATGTCCTCAAATCTCTGGAGTGGGACTTGAACACAGAGGCGAGTGTGTTACCCACTGAGCCACAGCTGACACCTAATGGGCTGCCAACTCATTATAAGCCTTGTTCATCCACTGACGAAGAACAATACCCCCACCCAGTGAGTTTCAATATTTGACTGTAGAGGCAGCACAATGATTAGAATCCTGTCCTCCCTCAACAACTGCCCTCTCAATTGGATGTAAAAGATCCCATGGCACTATTTCGAAGAAGAGCAGGGGAGTTATCCCTGGTGTCCTGGACACTATTTATCCCTCAATCAACATAACAAAAAAAAGATTATCAGGTCATTATCACATTGCTGTTTGTGGGAGCTTGCTGTGCACAAATTGGCTGCTGCGTTTCCCACATCATCATCGTAGGCAGTCTCTCGAAATCGAGGAAGACTTGCTTCCACTCTAAAAGTGAGTTCTCAGGTGACTGAACAGTCCAATACAGGAATTACAGTCTCTGTCACAGGTGGGACAGACAGTGGTTGAAGGAAAGGGTGGGTTTCTCATATTACAACAGTGACCACACTCCAAAAAGTACTTCATTGGCTGTAAAGCGCTTTGAGACGACCGGTGGACGTGAAAGGCGCTATATAAATCCAAGTCTTTCTTTCTTTCTTTCTTACTTTTGCATCGATGTGCATGCAAAACAACTTTGTAAGAAAGCACAGGTGGCAGTTTAAATGTAGCCTCATTTCTGCCACTCTGCTCAGTGCATTGTGGCCTATTGTGTCCACCGAACAGCAGGTCGAGGAAGATCAGCTGGATCAGGCTGTGCGTCACCAGGCAGTGAGTTTACTCAACAACCCACTGGACCAGTTCTCGAAAAAATTGATTGATTTATATTGTTTAGTCAGTTCTCAGCGGCCAGCAAGTGGAAATATAGAAAGTTGTGTACAGAAAGCTCCATTATGGGCAGTTAACGTGATTGTTCAAATATGCAACTTACTGAGAACATTGTCTGAGAAAGTAATGGATTGCTGGGAGCAATTTCGAAGCAATAATCCAACCAAGGGTTCAGATGACATTGTAAACTGCAGAGTGAAGGCTGAGTGGTTCATAACCAGCAGAAGATTCTCTCGAGTAGATTGCAGCTAAATTTGGATCACTCCCTAGCAACTCATTATTTCTAATATATACAGTGTAAAGTTTGACAGGAGGATTTGATTCTGTTCCTGGTCAGTTTCTGTGCCAACCACAGCTGTTGGTACTCAATAGATCCTTGATCACACAAGAGGACAATTAGCTTTGACGTCGTGGGTTAAGTTTATCAAGAAGCGAAGGTCTACGTCAAGTCATAGAGTCATTGCGGCACAGAAGGAGGCCATTCGGCCCAATGAGTCCATGCCAGCTCTCTGTAGAGCAGTCCAGTCAGTCCCATTCCCCGCTCTAGCCCCGTAGCTCTGCAAATTTATTTCCCCTCAAGTGCCTATACAACTTCCTTTTGAAATCATGTGTACTCATGTGATTGCTGGTCTCTTACTCCAGTCTTCAACGCAAACCTACCCTCCTTTGGTGAAGGGATGGCTGATAGGCTGGCTCACTGTGGGGTAGAGGTGGCTCCTGAGATGGAAGATTGAACGAGAGTCAACCTTCTGTGACAGACTCAGTAATCAGTACTGTCGCCAATGCGGGTTCACAGTTGTTGACTGACCAGGTTGCTGACCTCATCAATAGGACTTGCAAGGGTAGCTCTGTAACTGGAGGATGGGATTCTTCCTACCTGCCTCCAGATAACCCCACAAGTCAACACCCCAACAGGTAGGGTGGTCCTGATTGGCCAAGCAATTGGGAAGATTACCTGTGCAGGTAAGCTGCATGGTTTGAGTTGGTTGCACCCCAGTAGTGCTCAGCTTTGGCTCTTGCCAGACTTTGCCTGGATCTGGGTAAGTGGGGTGTATCCCTACTGGGAGAGAGTGTGCACTCGGTATCAGGCAAACAGCAACATTAACTGTGTGGATTTGGCTTGCAGACAAAGCCCTGGTTAGGCCACACCTGGAGTACTGTGAGCAATTGTGGGCACCACACCGTAGGATGGATATACTGGCCTTGGAGGAAATGCAATGCACCAGAATGATACCCAGACTCCTAGGGTTAAATTACGAGCAGAGATTACACAAACTAGGGTTGTATTCTCTGGAATTTATGAGATTAAGGGATGATTTGATCGAAGTTTTCAAGGTAGATAAAGAGAAACTAGTTCTGCTGATCGGGGAAGTCTGGGACTAGGGGGCATAGCCTCAAAATTAGAGCCAGGCCTTTCAGGAGTGAAATTAGAAAACACTTCTACACACAAAGAGTGCTAGAAGTTTGGAATTCTCTTCCATAAATGGCAATTGATGCAACATCAATTGTTAGTTTTAAATGGAAAATGGTCCATGTTGTCCATGGCCGCTCCATGGATTTTGATGACCGGGGGGCCGTGCTGTGCAGCGGGGTGAGGTTGGTGGTGGACCTTTGTCTTATGGATGTTTAGTGTAAGGCCCATGCTTTCATATGCCTCGGTGAAGGTGTTGACAATGGCTTGGAGTTCAGCCTCTGAATGTGTGCAGATGCAAGCGCCGTCCGCAGACTGTAGTTCGATGACAGAGGATGGGGCAACCTTGGATCTAGCCTGGAGGCAGCGAAGGTTGAACAGGTTCCCATTGGTTCCCATTGACCAACCACATCTTCCGCATGCCCGACACGAGACTCCCTGAGCAAGCGCTCTACTCGGAGCTCCGACATGGCAAGTGCGCCCCAGGTGGGCAGAAGAAACGTGACAAGGACACCCTCAAAACCTCGTTGATAAAGTGCAACATCCCCACCGACACCTGGGAATCTCTGGCCCTAGACCGCCCAAAGTGGAGGAAGAGCATCCGGGAGGGCGCTGAGCACCTCGAGTCTTGTAGCCGAGAGCATGCAGAAAAAAAGCGCAGACAGCGGAAGGAGCGTGCGGCAAACCAGGTTCCTCACCCACCCTTTCCTTCAACCACTGTCTGTCCCACCTGTGACAGAGACTGTACTTCCTACATTGGACTGTACAGTCACCTGAGAACTCACTTTTAGAATGGAAGCAAGTCTTCTTTGATTTTGAGGGACTGCCTATGATAACATAAGAACATAAGAAATAAGAACATAAGAAATAGGAGCAGGAGTAGGCCATTTGGCTCCTCGAGACTGCTCCGCCATTCAATAAGATCATGGCTGATCTGATCATGGATTCAGCTCCACTTCCCTGCCCGCCCACTGTAACCCTTTACTCCTTTATCGCTCAAAAATCTGTCGATCTTTGCCTTAAATATATTCAATGACCCAGCCTCCACAGCTCTCTGGGACAGAGAATTCCACAGATTTACAACCCTCTGAGAGAAGAAATTTCTCCTCATCTCAGTTTTAAATGGGTGGCCCCTTATTCTATGTTCTCTAGTTTCAGTTTCCCCTGAGTGGAAATATCCTCTCTGCATCCACCTTGTATGATGATGATAGTTTTAAATCTGAGATTGATAGATTTTGTTAACCAAAGGTATTAAGGGATATGGGCCAAAGGCGGGGTATATGGAGTCAGGGTACAGATCAGCCATGATCTCATTGAATGGTGGAACAGGGGCTAAATGGCCCACTCCTGCTCCTATGGGACTGCTAAGCATGATGATGAATTTCCACCTGTGGCAGGCCCCCAGATGAGAAAAAGCCGACCTCTCTGTTTGCCTGTATACATTTGAATCTCATATTACGACATCTCTGGAGACATCAATTGAAAGGAGTTAAGTCACAGGAGGAAAGTGGTCTTATGCATTCCTGTTTAAGTTTTCACTGCTGATTGATAAGCCACTCTCTAGACAATCGTAATTACAAGCAATTTGTAAAAGTAATAAGGGCCGCTTTTTATTACAGACAATAAAATCAATTCTTCATTCAATTATCTTCTTGGCTGTGATATGATAGCTGTCCCCTGGGCAAGTGTAGCAGTGATATGCCAAGCTAAACACTGGTGTTGTGTCGGCACGCTGCACCGTAATAGGACTCGAGGCTGTCAGTTTCTGTAGTATTATTTTACATTCCTGATGATAAAGTAAATGAAATAATGGATAGCTGAAAAGATTACAGTGCAATGACATGCAGGGCACTGGAGTGCGTTGTCACAGCAAAGTAACCATGGCTACCACGCACAGGCTTTCGACACTGTACTGGCAGAGCAGAAGATTTCATTTATCGCCACCCTCCGCCCTCCACATTATTTCGAGTTAGTGTAGGAAAATGTTTAAATACTGTAAATGTCGAGCATAAGAATGTTGTGAATTGTTGAATTATTGGCACTTGTTTTTCCAAGCTGGAGGTTCCTCGCTGAACCTCGCCCACCTTGCTGATCTGTGATTCAGTCCCTGCCGTGTCACTCTCTATGCAAAGCGACATGTGATATAAGAAGTTACATGCCTCTGTTTTATTGTAGGATTACCACCGCACATATAAGAAAGAAAGACTTGGATTTATACAGCGTCTTTCACGACCACCGGATGCCCCAAAGCGCTTTACAGCCAATAAAGTACATTTTGGCGTGTAGTCACTGTTGTAATGTGGGAAACGCGGCAGCCAATTTGTGCACAGCAAGCTCCCACACACAGCAATGTGATAATGACCAGATAATCTGTTTTAGTGATGTTGATTGAGGGATAAATATTGGGCAGGACACCGGGGACTCCCCTGCTCTTCTTTGAAATAGTGCCATGGGATCTTTTATGTTCACCTGAGAGGGCAGACGGGGCCTCGGTTTAACGTCTCATCCGAAAGACAAAGGATTGTACATTAAAATAGATGTCAATGTCTTTGTTACTAATAACACACAATGTGGTTTCCACGCAGACAGTGGTCTAGCACTGTTGCAGAAGGAGTCAGAACGTAGAAACCCCTATGTTTTCTGATGCCCTCTTTTTTTAAGCCAGGTACTAATTCAGGTGGGCAAAATGGGGGCAAACACGTTTAGCTCTCCGCGTCTTTAGAATGGTTCTGTGGGCACAATTTGACGGAGCCCAGATTATCAATTCTGCAGCAGTATTAATATAGATTAACAAACGATTTCACTTGGAAAGCGTGTATGTGAGCCTTGCCATAAATCTTTGGACATCTTTCCAGATGCAACACTGGCAGCAGCTTTTCCTCTGGTTTTCCCTTATAATAGTTAGTGCTGTGACATGAGCCAGCAGGCAACTCCTTCACCACAGGAGAACTGGGTTCAATAATCTCAGACAAGGACAATGAGACTGTCCCAGCTGATAGCAGCTATTATGAATGGGCTAGAAGTTCGGTAAGGTCCTGGTCGGGGCGTTAACTTTTGAGAAGTTGGAAGTTGGAAGTCTGAGTGCTCAAAGAATGCAGGGGAGCGCTAAATCATGCGCTAATGGCGTAGGTGCGTTGGGGCTCCAAGCGACAACGACTATGAGGTGTTGTGTAATCGGGAGCTTTGGCGAAGGCGCCTTCCAGCCATTAAAGGGGAGGGTGACTGAAGTCTGCACACCAGCCCCCAGTGATTCGGGAAGTGTAGAACGGCGATACGCTGTGGGATGAAATGCAAAGTTCTTTGACGGCCTGCAACACTCCACTCCATGCATCCTGTGCTCTCTGCCACACATAAACGATCTTTGGAACGGAAGTTCCTTCACTGCTGGGACACATCGATTCAAGCCGGTGGTTGACGCCTCTGCTCCCTGGCGCTGTTGGCGGTGAGGTGGTAAGGCCGGGGGGGGGGGGGTGGGGAGCCCTACTGAGGTTTGCAGATTGGACATCGCGATCTGCATCGCGAAAGGTGCCGAGGCACTAACTGTTATCGCCGGCGCTATGGGGCCGGCCAATTTGCCGTGCGGCGCAGGATTTCACCCCGCCGCGGCGTTACCGCCTGAGCGCCCCGTTGGCGCCTCTGCCAGGGGCTAACTGGGGGTGCTGACATGCCAATTTTCTCCCCCTTCGTGTTTGAACCCCACTTTGCTCAAAATTAAAAGCGAAAGCATAGTAGCTGCAATAGGAACGAAGGGGCTGCAACTCTCTAAATTTAGGGTTGGGCCTAATTGCTGAGGCAATTGAGAAAGCCCATACATTGTTTCAAACCCCATACTAGGAGTGTAACCTGGACAGTTGTCAGACGACTATTACGATTGGTAGCACAGTCATCAGGGGCGAAATTGGGTTGCGTAACCAAGTTGGGACGGGACTTCCTGCGCCCGGAGCGGAAGTTCCACCCCGGCCACGAAATTCGGGTTAGCGCCTCTCTCAGGAAGTGGAACGCAAGGTCACGCGCCCCACTTCCTGTTGGGGTGGGCTCGGGGGCGCTACGCGGGCGGAATCGGCAGCGCTACGTTAATGGGGAGGGCTGCTGCGAACTCTGCAGGCCCCTTCGGTGGCCTCCGCTGGGCGCTCGGGAGTTGCAGGGTGCTGTAGCCACAGACTGGCACCCAAACGGAGTGCCGGGCTGCACGATCGCGGCCCGGACCACACGACATCGCTGGAGCATGGGTCGACCAGTGGGTCGGCCGAAGATAAAAAATGGCAACGCGCAGCGCACCTCCCCTTTACCTGCCGCCCCGGGAGTGGAGGTCAGCCCGGTTCGCCACCTGCGAGTCTGACACGGGCATCGCCCGCAGCAGCCTCACGGAGCACTGAGCAACTTCTGCCGCGGGGTGCAAAGATGTCGCTGTGCACAGCGATGACGTCATCGCGGAAGGCGCGGCGGCCCAGGATGCCACTCGCGGGGCACGACGCTACTGTGTTCGTGCCTCCGCTAACTCCCGCGCAATTTCATGGGAGCTGGTAGCGGTCCCCACCCCCGGGCGAAAACAATTTTGCAACCCGTTAGCACCCCCTGGAGGCACCAACGGGAGGTGCACAACAGGAGAATTTCAACCCCCTTCGTCTCTCTCCCACAAGGCTATTTATCTTCAAATATGTAGGACTACCATCATAACACATGGTGAGCAACTCTATATTTACATAAATTTTATCGCACAGTATCTTGCATTTCGTTTGGTGACAGACCTACCAAGGAAGAACGCAACCAAATGCAGATAAACTGGATCATGTTGATATCTTGGCACTGCATCTTCTGCCAAAACTCTGGGCGTTTCATAGAAACATATAGAAACATAGAAAATAGGTGCAGGAGCAGGCCATTCAGCCCTTCTAGCCCGCACCGCCATTCAACGAGTTCATGGCTGAACATGAAACTTCAGTACCCACTTCCTGCTTTCACGCCATACCCCTTGATCCCCCGAGTAGTAAGGACTTCATCTAACTCCCTTTTGAATATATTTAGTGAATTGGCCTCAACTACTTCCTGTGGTAGAGAATTCCACAGGTTCACCACTCTCTGGGTGAAGAAGTTTCTCCTTATCTCGGTCCTAAATGGCTTACCCCTTATCCTTAGACTGTGACCCCTGGTTCTGGACTTCCCCAACATTGGGAACATTCTTCCTGCATCCAACCTGTCCAAACCCGTCAGAATTTTAAACGTTTCTATGAGGTCCCCTCTCACTCTTCTGAACTCCAGTGAATACAAGCCCAGTTGATTCAGTCTTTCTTGATAGGTCAGTCCCACCATCCCGGGAATCAGTCTGGTGAATCTTCGCTGCACTCCCTCAATAGCAAGAATGTCCTTCCTCAGGTTAGGAGACCAAAACTGTACACAATACTCCAGGTGTGGCCTCCAATGGAAAATGGCAGGCACCCGGCTGTGCCAGGTCTCCATCATTTCTGGGATCTTCTAGCCTGGCTTGTACAGGGAGGAATTTCTGCACCAAGTCCCGCTCACCCATCACCCCTGTGCTCGCTGACCTACAGTGGCTCCCGGTTAAACAATGCCTCGATTTCAAAATTCTCATCCTTGTTTACAATTCCCTCCATGGCCTCGCCCCTCCCTATCTCTGTAATCTCCTCCAGCCTCACAACCGCCCCGAGATGTCTGCACTCCTCAAATTCAGCCCTCTTGAGCATCCCTGATTATAATCGCTCAACCATTGGTGGCCGTGCCTCCCTAAACCTGTCTGCCTCTCTACCTCCCTTTTCTCCTTTAAGACGCTCCTTAAAACCTACCTCTTTGACCAAGCTATTGGTCATCTGCCGTAATTTCTTCTTATGTGGCTCGGTGTCAAATGTATTTATTTGTTTTGTCTTATAACACTGCTGTGGGATGTTTTACTACATTAAAGGCGCTATATAAATACAAGTTGTTGTTGTTGTTGTTGTAAAACGCTTCGAGATGTCCGATGGTGAAAGCTGCGATAGAAATGCAAGTCTTTCTTTCTTTAAGTGCACTGAACCACACAGCGGATGGACACAGATTACGTGTTACTTAGTGAATGGGGTTACTTTTTGAACTCGCCATATATGGTCTCTCGAACTTTAACCAGAGAAAACCAATCTTCGACAAGGACAAAGCTTTATTTGGAATAGAGGAGCAAGGAGGAGGGGCCAGCTCCAAGCGCCTGCCAATGAACACTGGAAGATAGGAAAAGAAACAGAGCTTTATTGGTGGTTGGAACGATAAACAGGTTGGTAGTTAGGTTCAAACAGGCGAGTAGTTTTGTTCAACTTCACAAAGCTGGGAAGTAACTGGTGCCAAGTGAGTTGCCAAGTGGAATTTTCCTGGTAGTGTCTCACTTAGTTCAGATATCATCATCATTACTAGATAACCAGTACCCAATGTAATGTACTTGCTTCATGGTTTCTTTGCTTAAGAATTCATAGCAACACATTGCTATTAAAAACAAATTGGTTTATTAGCAAAGGTTTAACAATCACACTGCACATGACCAGTTCACCCACCAGGCTCACAACTACCTGCCTCATAGTGGATCCCCCGAACCCAACTGGCTGGGGTTTTATTGAGTCTTGTGAACATCACGTGACTGGCTAAGCCACTCACATCTCAACAGCACTACAAACCTGTGAGCATACTCACAGGTACACACATTGCACCCAACTAAGCCAACTTTAGTTGATGTTGGGTTGGAGCGAGGAAGGTCGGGAATCTGGGACACTTTCTGCTGATACTGATGTTTTTGTGAAGATTAGCACCTGGTGTAAAAAATATACCTCCAGGGTTGGAGTTAATTTTTAAGATGAAGGAAGGAAATGGTGTGGAACTGTTGACATTTGAATCTGGCCGAGTATGGAGGGGCTCCACTGACCCATCCTCTTTTCGAGGAGGCATCCTGTTTCATGCTGGTAAAATGAGACCTTTCTGCTATTCATATCCCGCTTAAATATTTGCTCAGCTGACTCTGATAGAAACATCGAAACATAGAAAATAGGTGCAGGAGTCGGCCATTCGGCCCTTCGAGCCTGCACCGCCATTCAATCAGATCATGGCTGATCATTCCCTCAGTACCCCTTTCCTGACCGTATCTTCCATTGCTTGGCCTGGAGCAGGAGGAGGGAGTTCGGCTACAGTGGGTACACTTGTCCTCACAGCCAACCAAGTCCAGATGAATGGTAACACCCTCGCTGCGTATTAACTAGGGGCCTTAACAAATTCAGGAAAACCCATTGCATCTTTACAGATCGCTTGTAACTGACCAGATCTTGATTAACCCGATGGCGACAATCCATACAAGACCATAAGCACTGCCAAGCATCAGCCAGTAACGGAGGACCCCCTGACTTGGGAGACCCGCTGAAACCGTGCGCAGGGAGGCTGGAGAAATTAAAACCCCTGAAGAGGCTGCCACACAGAGACCCGGGGGCGGGGGGGTGGGTATCACTTTTACCAAACTCGCCGGGCAGTAATCACCACGGGATGGAATGGGATGCCAGTATTACCCCACTCCCGATACTGACTCCGGGCTGTAAAGTCAGCGCTGGCCCCCCATCCATCCATCGCGGCAGTTCCCCGCTGGGTAGGGCGGCTCAGGATAAAATTGCCCCCCCCCCCCCCCCCCACCGTTCAAAGACTTGTCAGGCTATGTCACCAATTGTTTTGGTAATCAATATGAGATCAATTCATGGGAAAATACTCCAGCAGATCAAAGGGGCTGTATTAACTTTGGGGCAGTTTTTAGGATCGGCTCCTCTAAACAGTCTGTTGTCAAAACTGTTGGCGTCACAGTCGACATCACTCTAGTTCCATCAAAGGTTAGTGGTAAAGACAAATATGTCAGTATGACACTGACTGGGTCATCAAGGACCCTTAGGTCGACACAGTGACAAACCTTAAATCTCTTACCTGGCATTGCTCAATTGGGCACATTCAAAGCATTACTTCCAACTGGCAGAGGGTGGGGGGGGTGAAGAGAGACAAACAGTTCTTTAGCTCAGAGTAAGTGCTACGCAAGCATTAACATTTGACACAGATCACATATGGCACAATTGTGTTCAGGAACTATGGTTACAAGCTGCCCTGGCTGTAAGTATCTAGGTAACGCTAATGACCCCTCTCCTCAAACATTCACATTCTGTCCTGGCCAGGTTTAGAACTGTTTCAAAAAAATTCAATCACGGGATGTGGGCGTCGCTGGCAAGGCCGGCATTTATTGCCCCTTCCCAATTGCCCGTGAGAAGGTAGTGGTGAGCCGTTTTCTTCAATGCTGCAGTCCGTGTGATGACAACTGAGTGTCTCGCTGGGCCATTTCAGAGGGTAGTGAAGGGTCAATCACATTGCTGTGGGTCTGGAGTCACACATAGGCCAGACCGGGTAAGGGCGGCAGGTTTCCTTCCCTAAAGGGCATTAGTGAACCAGATTAGGTTTTATGACAATCCGGTAGTTTGATGGTGATCATTACTGATTTAACGTTTTGATTCCAGATTTATTTGTTGAACTGAATTTAAATTCTCCAGCTGCCGTGGTGGGATTTGTACTCATGTCTCCGGATCATTAATCCAGGCCTCGGGATTACTGGTTCAGTAATATAACCACTGTGTTTCTGTTCCCAATGTTTACCGACTGGACTAAAGCAAGTGTTGAGAGAAGAAAAGGACGAACCCGCTGATACATGAAGCGATCTTTTCTCTTTCAGATACTGACTGGTTGCTGCGTGTTTACGGCACTAACCAATTCACTCTGGATACATTCACGAGCTGCACTCAACACCATTTGGCCACCTCCAATGATCAACAATTGTTCAGTGTTTGACAAGATGCCCAGTGAGAGCGAAGAAGACAATCCACATCGTTACTGCAAGCCTATATAGTGCCTTTATACTTTGACGCGAGAACTCTTGGTCCGCCTGCACTGGAATGACCAAGAGTTATATGTACCTGTACATCTAGATCATCAGATTGTATTTATACCGTTGCCTTTCCCCATTCTTGGAATTCCGTCCAACCTTCACATCCGCACCAACAGGCACTCATCCAAATGGATGGGGTGGCTGGTAGTCTAAGGGGAGAGAAAGACACTGGATATGGGATATCAAGGAGAAGCTGCATTGGCAGCCTGGTGCCTTCCCCCTCCCCTCCATGCTGTTGTACATAGCAGCTCATTCTGGCTATAGATAAGTTTCTATAGATATGTAAAGAGAAAAAGGTTAGTAAAGACAAACGTAGGTCCCCTGCAGTCAGAATCAGGGGAAGTCATAACGGGGAACAAAGAAATGGCAGACCAATTGAACAAGTACTTTGGTTCGGTATTCACTAAGGAGGACACAAACAACCTTCCGGATATAAAAGGGGTCGGAGGGTCTAGTAAGGAGGAGGAACTGAGGGAAATCCTTATTAGTCGGGAAATTGTGTTGGGGAAATTGATGGGATTGAAGGCCGATAAATCCCCAGGGCCTGATGGACTGCATCCCAGAGTACTTAAGGAGGTGGCCTTGGAAATAGTGGATGCATTGACAGTCATTTTCCAACATTCCATTGACTCTGGATCAGTTCCTATGGAGTGGAGGGTAGCCAATGTAACCCCACTTTTTAAAAAAGGAGGGAGAGAGAAAACAGGGAATTATAGACCGGTCAGCCTGACATCGGTAGTGGGTAAAATGATGAAATCAATTATTAAGGATGTCATAGCAGTGCATTTGGAAAGAGGTAATATGATCGGTCCAAGTCAGCATGGATTTGTGAAAGGGAAATCATGCTTGACAAATCTTCTGGAATTTTTTGAGGATGTTTCCAGTAGAGTGGACAAGGGAGAACCAGTTGATGTGGTATATTTGGACTTTCAGAAGGCTTTCGACAAGGTCCCACACAAGAGATTAATGTGCAAAGTTAAAGCACATGGGATTGGGGGTAGTGTGCTGACATGGATTGAGAACTGGTTGTCAGACAGGAAGCAAAGAGTAGGAGTAAATGGGGACTTTTCAGAATGGCAGGCAGTGACTAGTGGGGTACCGCAAGGTTCTGTGCTGGGGCCCCAGCTGTTTACACTGTACATTAATGATTTAGACGAGGGGATTAAATGTAGTATCTCCAAATTTGCGGATGACACTAAGTTGGGTGGCAGTGTGAGCTGCGAGGAGGATGCTATGAGGCTGCAGAGCGACTTGGATAGGTTAGGTGAGTGGGCAAATGCATGGCAGATGAAGTATAATGTGGATAAATGTGAGGTTATCCACTTTGGTGGTAAAAACAGAGAGACAGACTATTATCTGAATGGTGACAGATTAGGAAAAGGGGAGGTGCAAAGAGACCTGGGTGTCATGGTACATCAGTCATTGAAGGTTGGCATGCAGGTACAGCAGGCGGTTAAGAAAGCAAATGGCATGTTGGCCTTCATAGCGAGGGGATTTGAGTACAGGGGCAGGGAGGTGTTGCTACAATTGTACAGGGCCTTGGTGAGGCCACACCTGGAGTATTGTGTACAGTTTTGGTCTCCTAACCTGAGGAAGGACATTCTTGCTATTGAGGGAGTGCAGCGAAGGTTCACCAGACTGATTCCCGGGATGGCGGGACTGACCTATCAAGAAAGACTGGATCAACTGGGCTTGTATTCACTGGAGTTCAGAAGAATGAGAGGGGACCTCATAGAAACGTTTAAAATTCTGACGGGGTTAGACAGGTTAGATGCAGGAAGAATGTTCCCAATGTTGGGGAAGTCCAGAACCAGGGGACACAGTCTAAGAATAAGGGGGAAGCCATTTAGGACCGAGATGAGGAGGAATTTCTTCACCCAGAGAGTGGTGAACCTGTGGAATTCTCTACCACAGAAAGTTGTTGAGGCCAATTCACTAAATATATTCAAAAAGGAGTTAGATGAAGTCCTTACTACTAGGGGAATCAAGGGGTATGGTGAGAAAGCAGGAATGGGGTACTGAAGTTGCATGTTCAGCCATGAACTCATTGAATGGCGGTGCAGGCTAGAAGGGCCGAATGGCCTACTCCTGCACCTATTTTCTATGTTTCTATGTTTCTATGTACCCATGATACCGGCCAGATGTTGGTTTCATTTGGTTGAAGGGCTCTCTTTCCATTATAAGCTTTTTATTGCGCCAGGGTTGGCCTTGTATATTCTTGAGACCTTGTGGTTTTAAAGACTATCTTGCCCGCCATGGTTTAGCTTATATTGTCATGGTTTTCAAGCTGGTCGCCTCTTTGTGGCCAAAATAACCTCTCTTTTGCATAACGTGCTGAGGTTGTCAGATATAGCCGTGTAGTGATTAACTTTATAAATAGTGGATTGGATGGCAGTGTATGAGTCTGTTGTTTTCTCAGTTCCGGGAGTAGGGGCTAATACTAGTTATGGTACTGGACTAGGGACACAGAAGTTCAAGTCCCACAGTGACAAATTGTGAAATTGAACTCAGCAATCTGTGGGCTAGCAGCAAGAAAATTCAGCAGACTGTCCCAGAAATTCAACAGGTTTCACCAATGTTCTTCAGGAACACGTGGTGTGCACAATGGCTGTGGTCACTCTGACCTATTTGACCTCTTCCACGAAGTGGACCTCTGACCATTCCAATGCCTGCCCTCAGCCAGGCTTCGGTTTTCTCACCACCTCACCAAAGGGCGCTGCTCAGTGCCGAGCTCATGACTCGCATCTCGCCGTGGGCAACTAGGCTCATACAGCAGTGCCTGGTCTCCAGTCATCTTGGACCCCCTTGTCATTGGACCAAGACCGTGCTCTGCTAAGCCCGTGTGGTAGCCGGTGTTCAACCACGCAGAAATCACACACAGGCATCTTCCACCCTTCAAAATGAAGTTTGGGACCTGGGACGTCAGGACCCTCCTGGACAACTCAGGGAAGGAAACCTGCCACCTCGGCCTGGTTTAGCCTACATGTGACTCAAGTCCCGCAATTCGTGGCTGACTCTTGATAACTTCTGCAGTGGTCCAGCTAAATTATCACCCAATTGTAACCCTTCGCTAATCATAAGGAGGAATAATTCCCTGCCTGACACCACTGTGGGAGTAACATCAGCACAAGAACGGGAGAAGGACTGCTATCACCTTCTCAAGGCAACAGAAATATGGCATTGCCCACATCACGACAATGAACTTTAATCCAAAACTAACAAGAGTTGTTTCAGACCCATCAAAATAAGAGGAACTTCCTACGAGGAGCGACTATGAGTTACTGCGAGCCCTGAAACTCTGATGCAGTGCATTTTTAATCTCCATCCAGTATTTTTCTAGTCTTATTTGCACACTCATTGTACTGCATTGCACGCCATTGTCCAGTTGTAAGGGTGGACAGGCATCTCCCATTGCTATTCTTGGGTAGCTCCCAAAAAGGGGCATTTGTGCAGTGCAGCTGACCTCTGACCTTATCATAGAATCATAGAAATTTACAGCACAGAAGGAGGCCATTTCAGCCCATCGTGTCCGCACCGGCCGACAAAGAGCTATCCAGCCTAATCCCACTTTCCAGCATTTTGTCCGTAGCCCTGCAGATTACGGCACTTCAAGTGCACATCCAAATACTTTTTAAATGTGGTGAAGGTTTCTGCCTCTACCACCCTTTCAGACAGTGAGTTCCACACCCCCACCAGTGTGAAGACATTTCCCCTCATATCTCCTCTAAACCTCCTACCAATCACTTTAAATCTATGCCCCCTGGTTGTTGACCCCCCTCTGCTAAGGGAGGTACCTCTTCTAAATTAGCTGCCTTACTCTGAGGAGATCGGGAGTTCACTGTGAGTGATATCACAGATATGACCCTACGCATAGCGTTGAGGCAAAAACCATGATGCCACCAATTTTTTGGTAAGAGTAGCAGAAATGCAAGGGATTCGCACTTGAGAGAAAGCAAATGTGTTCCCCAGTGGAATTGCTGTTTTCAAATGACTTTTACATGCATTAAGTGAAGACTTAGAAGAAACGTGGTTCAGGAGTACACCTCTTCGATATATTCAGCTTCAATGGTGGCAATGCTTGAAATGTATGCTATGTGCTTAGTTTTTACTGAGAATACTCCAAGTGCCCATTTCAAAGAGTCTTTCATCAAAATAAGAGTCCATTAGTCCTTAATGCTACCCCTGAGCACTTGTGTTGAAGTACTTGAAGTCAAGCTACAAATTAGAGTAATTCCTTGCACGAGTTTTGGGCTTTTTCACTTGCAGTATTTCTAGCACGTGTAACCGGAGAGTCAGCTTCTGTTCTGTGGTTCAGAAAGGATGTGAATAAGTTCCTCAAAGCACAAATCTTTGAAGAGATTTATAGAGGGCCAAGGGGCCTTGTGCTCCCTTTCCTTTGATCCGTCTCTAATTTGCTTCATGATTGCTCAGATACAAAACTCTATTCATGTTGATGCGAGCCAGTAGGCATCTACTCCCTTGGCATGGCAGGAAAAGTTCTGTTATGTATGCAATAAAGGTTCAAACTGAGTCCCGTTTAACTAAGCAAGATACAACCTCGGCTCTGCTTTATTTAGGCCAAAAGTGCCTGAGTCTCAAAATAGCTGGCTTTTTATACCTGAGCAGCACCATGTGCGTCCTGCTCAGTGGCCTCCAACAATGACGCCACCTGGTGGCTACAAACAGAATGTACATACATGACAATACCCCCCTCTGAGATCTTATCACAGTCTTTCACAGGTTGAGACGGTCCGGTGCTTTGCGCTCCCAGGTTGACCGTCTCAGTTCGATTCTAGCCTTGGGTGAGTGTGCGGGGTCTGTTGTGGCTGGATGACTGACTTGTTGGGGGTGGCAGTGGCCATGTCAGGAATTGTAAGTCCATTTTTATTCTACAGGTCCGTGATGGAAATTCCGGGTTCACTGATGACCCTTGAGTCCTCTGAAGACTGCTGGTAGGTTGGTTGGTTGGTCGTCGATGGTTTCTTCGTCTGACTGTTCTGGCTCGTCTGTGTGCCTCAGCTTTGTCTGATCCATGTGTTTCCTGCAAGTTTACCCATTCTCGACCTTAATAATGAATACTCTGTTGCCCTTCTTGGCCATGACTGTACCAGCAATCCATTTGGGACCCTGACTATAGTTCAACACATATACAGGATCATTAACAGAAATCTCGCGTGACACAGTTGCGCGATCGTGGTACCTTTGTTGACTTTGTCTTCTGTATTCAGCATGATTATTTAAATCCAGGTGTACCAGAGATAGCTTGGTCTTAAGATCTCTTTTCATCATGAGTTCAGCAGGCGAGACCCCTGTGAGTGTGTGGGATCGTATCCTGTAACTCAGCAGTATTCAGGACAAGCGGGTCTGCAGTGACCCCTGGATTACCTTCCTTATGCTTTGCTTGATAATTTGTACTGCACGTTCAGCTTGCCTGTTGGACACAGGCTTCAACGGTGCTGACCTTACATGTTTTATGCCATTAAGTTTCACAAACTCCTGAAACTCCTGACTGGTGAAGCACGACCATTGTCACTCACCACTATGTCAGGCAGACCATGTGTTGCGAACATGACATTGAGATTTTCTATGATTGCCGTGGACCTGCTGGATCTTCGAATGAGCGTCCACCACCACTAAAAACATCTTGCCCAGGAAGGGACCTGCAAAATCTACATGGATCCTGGACCAAGGTTTGGATGGCCATGACCACATTCCGCTGGTGCTTTGCTGAGCTGAATGCAGGTGTTGCACTGTTGCACGCATGCTTCCAGCTCAGAATCAATTCCTGACCACCATACATGGCACCTGGTGATGGCCGCCTTCATCACTATACTCGGATGTGCGCTGTGTAACTCACGCACGAACTTCTCTCTCCCTTTCTTGGGTATTACAACGCGATTGCCCCACAATATGCAATCTGCTTGAATAGACATTTCGTGCTTGCGACGAGTGTACAGTTTGGCCTCCTCACACATTTGCTTAGGTATGGCAGACCAATCCCCTTTGAGGATGCAACCCTTTACCACCGATAAAATCAGGTCCTGGCTGGTTCAGGTCTTAACTTGCTGAGCCGTGACAGGGGTTCCTTCACTCTCAAAAGCATCCATGATTAACATTAGATCTGCCGGTTGTGGCGTTTCCACCTCCAGTGTGGGCAACGGCAACCGGCTCAAAGCATCGGCACAATTCTCCGTGCCAGGTCTGTGGTGAATGACATAATCATAGGCAGATAATGTCAGCGCCTACCTTTGGATGTGGGATGAAGGGTTGGTATTGATACCTTTGCTCTCGGAAAACAATGAAATGAGTGGCTTGTGATCAGTCTCTAATTCGTACCTCAGACCGAACAGGTATTGGTGCATCTTTTTAACACCATACACATACACTAAAGCTTCTTTTTCTACCATGCTGTAGACTCTTTCTGCTTTAGACAAACTTTTGGATGCAAACGCGACAGGTTGAAGTTTCCCCGACTCATTGGCTTTTTGGAGTACGCAACCAATTCCATATGATGATGCGTCACAGGCCAAAACAAAATGTTTACATGGGTCATAATGTACCAGCAGCTTGTTCGAGCAAAGCAGAAAGCTCTGTCTTGCAATGTGCCTCACACCCAGTTGTTGCATTATCTCAATAGCATGTGCAGTGGTTCTAGTAAGGTGCTCAATTTAGGTAGGAAGCTACCAAAGTAGTTGAGTAGAGCCAGGAACGAACGCAGCTCCATCACATTCTGCGGCTTGGGTGCATTCTTGATGGCCTTGGTTTTCACGTCAGTAGGTCTGATGCCATGAACGGCGATTTTCCTCCCGAGGCATTCAATCTCCGGTGCCATGAAGATGCACTTCGAGCATTTCAGTCTGAGTCCCACTCTGTCCAAATGCAGTAGAACCTCTTCCAGGTTGTTCAGATGTTCCTTGGAGTCACGACCGGTGATCAAGATGTCATCTTGAAACATGACGGTTCTGGGAACAGACTTCAGTAGACTTTCCATATTCCTCTGGAATATTGCTGCAGCCGAGCGAATTCCGAAAGGGCACCTGTGGTAAATAAACAGTCCTTTTTGTATGTTAATGCACATAAGCCTCTTCGATGTCTCGACCAACTCCACATAGGCCGACATCAAGTCCAGTTTTGTAAATTACTTCCCTCCGGCTAGCGTCGCAAACAAGTCATCAGCCCTCGGTAACAGGTACCGATCTTGTTTCGAAACCCTGTTGATTGTAGCCTTGAGGTCTCCACAGATTCGAATTATGCCATCACTTTTCAGCACAGGAACAATGGGGCTGGCCCATTCATTAAATTCGACCGTTGATATGATCCCTTCACGCTGGAGTCTGTCCAGTTCGATTTTGACCTTCTCCCTCATCATATACGGCACTGCCCGAGCTTTATGATGGATGGGTCTTGCATCTGAGTCCACGTGGATCTGCACCTTGGCTCCTGTGAACTTGCCAATACCCGGTTCGAACAGCGAGGGGAACTTGCTCAATACTTGGGCATATGTATCTTCCTCCGATGACAACGCCTTTATGTCATTCCAGTTGCATCTGATTTTCTCCAACCAGCTCCTGCCGAGCAGCGTTGGGCCATTGCCTGGAACAATCCACAGCGGTAACTCGTGAACCGCACCGTTATATGACACATGAATTTGTACACTACCAATCACCTTTATCAGTTCTTTGGTGTACGTGCGCAGCTTGGCGTTAACAAGGCTCAGCCTGGGCCTCACAGTCTTAGTATCCCACAGTTCATTAAATGCCCTCTCATTCATGATCGATTGACTTGCCCTCATGTCCAGTTCCATCGATACCGGTATCCCATTAAACTTCACAGGGACTGGACAGGTTAAATGTAGGAAGAATGTTCACGATGTTGGGGAAGTCCAGAACCAGGGGTCACAGTTAAAGGATAAAGGGTAAGCCATTTAGGACCAAGATGAGGAGAAACGTCTTCACTCAGAGAGTTGTTAACTTGTGGAATTTTCTACCACAGAGAGTTGATGACAGTTCGTTAGATATATTCAAGAGGGAGTTAGATATGGCCCTTACGGCTAAAGGGATCAAGGGGTATGGAGAGAAAGCAGGAAAGGGGTACTGAGATGAATGATCAGCCATGATCTTATTTGTTGTGTATCTGTAAAGCATGCACTCCCATGTTCCGCCACCAGGGAGCTCATCCCCTGAAGTCCCAAGGGATCCCAGCATCTCTTGGGAGCACTGTATATAAGCCGGCCCCCTAAGGCCTGTTTCTAACTCTGGAGTGTCTTATTAAAGACTGAGGTCACTGTTATTTAACCTCCCTGTGTGCAGCCTCATCTGTGTTAGGAACAAAATAACTGGTGACGAGAATACGAATCCAACCCAAAGATGCAGCAAACTGTGGGCATCCTGGAGAAGTTCTCGGAGGGTGAGGACTGGGAAGCCTATGTCGAACGGCTAGACCAGTACTATGTAGCCAACGAGCTGGACCGAGAAGAAAGCGCTGCAAAAAGGAGAGCGTTCCTCCTCACAGTCTGCAGGGCACCGACCTACAGCCTCATGAAGAATCTTCTGGCTCCGGTGAAACCCACAGATAAGTCATATGAGGAGCTGTGTACACTGGTTCGGGAGCATCTTAACCCAAGGGAGAGCGTGCTGATGGCGAAGTATCGGTTCTACACATGCCAGCGATCTGAAGGTCAGGAAGTGGCGAGCTACGTCGCCGAGCTAAGGCGACTTGCAAGACAATGTGAGTTTGATGGCTACCTGGAGCAAATGCTCAGAGACTTTTTTGTATTGGGCATTGGCCATGAGACTATCCTACGAAAACTTTTGACTGTAGAGACACCGACCCTCAGTAAGGCCATTGCGATAGCACAGGCATTTATGTCCACCAGTGATAACACCAAACAAATCTCTCAGCACACAAATACTAGCAATGTTCATAAATTAACTGGAACTGTGTTTGCGAGCAGAAATGTACTGGGCAGAATCCGCGAGTCTGCAACTGCCAGCAGGCCTCAGGTGACCCAGATGACTCAGAGTCCCCAACAAAGGATGAATGCAAGGCAATTCACACCTTGTTGGTGTTGTGGAGGCTTCCATTCAAGGTATTCATGCCGCTTCAAAGGGTATGTTTGCAAGAGCTGTGGAACAATGGGGCACCTCCGAGCTTGCAAAAGAGCTGCAAGCTCTGCAAAACCTGCTAACCACCACGTGGCAGAGGAAGATCGGTCCATGGTGGATCAAAGAAATTTCGAGCCTCAGAGAGAGGAGGCAGATGCTGAAGTACACAGGGTGCACACTTTTTCGATGAAGTGTCCACCTATAATGCTAAACGTAAAATTGAATGGCTTACCCTAACCATGGAACTGGACACTGGCGCTAGCCAATCCATGATGAGTAAAAAGATGTTTGAGAGACTGTGGTGTAACAAGGCACTCAGACCAGCCCTGAGCCTCATCCACATGAAACTGAGAACGTACACCAAAGAGCTTATCACTGTCCTGGGCAGTGCCATGGTCAAGGTCACCTACGAGGGCACGGTGCACGAACTGCCACTCTGGATTGTCCCGGGCGATGGCCCCACACTGCTTGGAAGGAGCTGGCTGGGCAAAATCCGCTGGAACTGGGATGACATCCGAGCGCTATCACATGTCAATGAGGCCTCATGTACCCAGGTTCTTAACAAATTTCCTTCCCTTTTTGAGCCAGACATTGGAAACGTTTCCGGGGCAAAGATGTGGATCCACTTGGTCCCAGAGGCACGACCAATTCACCACAAGGCGCGAGCGGTATCTCACATGATGAGGGAGAGAGTGGAAATCGAGCTGGACAGGCTGCAACGTGAGGGCATCATCTCCCCAGTGGAATTCAGCGAGTGGGCCAGCCCGATTGTTCCAGTACTCAAAAGTGATGGCACGGTCAGGATTTGCGGCAATTATAAAGTAACTATTAATTGTTTCTCGCTACAGGACCAATACCCGCAACAGGCAGACGACCTATTTGCAACGCTGGCAGGAGGCAAGACGTTCACCAAGCTCGACCTGACTTTGGCCTATATGACGCAGGAGCTGGAGGAGTCTTTGAAGGGCCTCACCTGCATCAACACGCACAAGGGACTGTTCATCTACAACAGATGCCCGTTTGGAATTCGGTCGGCTGCAGCGATCTTCCAGAGAAACATGGAGAGCCTACTCAAGTCGGTACCACAGATGGTGGTCTTTCAGGATGACATATTGGTCACGGGTCGGGACACCGCCGAGCACCTACAAAACCTGGAAGAGGTCCTCCAGCGACTGGATCGCGTAGGGCTGCGGCTGAAGAGGTCAAAATGCGTCTTCATGGCAACAGAAGTGGAGTTTTTGGGGAGAAAGATCGCGGCGGATGGCATTCGGCCCACAGTCGCCAAGACAAAGGCTATCAGGAACGCACCCAGGCCACAGAATGTCACGGAGCTGCGGTCATTCCTGGGACTCCTCAACTATTTTGGTAACTTTCTACCAGGGTTAAGCACCCTTTTAGAGCCCCTACATGTGTTATTGCGCAAAGATGAGAACTGGGTATGGGGAAAAAAACAAGTAATTGCTTTTGAGAAAGCCAGAAACATTTTATGCTCCATCAAGCTGCTTGTATTGTATAACCCGCGTAAAAGACTTGTGCTAGCATGTGATGCGTTGTCGTACGGAGTCGGGTGTGTATTACAACAAGCTAACGTTGCGGGGAAGTTGCAACCTGTCGCCTATGCTTCCAGGAGCTTGTCTAAGGCCGAGAAGGCCTGCAGCATGATTGAGAAAGAGGCATTAGCGTGTGTGTTCGGGGTAAAGAAAATGCATCAGGAACTGTTTGGCCTCAAATTTGAGCTGGAAACTGATCATAAGCCCCTCACATCCCTGTTCGCTGAAAACAAGGGGATAAATACTAATGCCTCAGCCCGCATACAAAGGTGGGCACTCGCGCTATTAGTGTATAACTATACCATCCGCCACAGGCCAGGCACCGAGAACTGTGCAGATGCTCTCAGTCGGCTACCATTGCCCACCACGGAGGTGGAAATGGCGCAACCTGCAAACTTGCAAACTGCAGACACCACGTTTTTTGAGCCCACAACACACACCCAAAGGATCAACGACCAGGAAATTGAACCCATCATGCCCAACAGCCCAGCAAGGCCAGGCTCACCCAGCAGCCCTGCAGGGCCAACAACACGCCAGCCCAGCAAGGGCACAGCCAACACACCAGAACAGACATTTGTACCGAGACGGTCCACCAGGGAAAGAAAGGTTCCCGACCGCCTCACCTTGTAAATAGTTTTCACTTTGACTTTGGGGGCGGGGAGTGATGTTGTGTATCTGTAAAGCATGCACTCCCATGTTCCGCCACCAGGGAGCTCATCCCCTGAAGTCCCAAGGGATCCCAGCATCTCTTGGGAGCACTGTATATAAGCCGGTCCCTAAGGCCTGTTCCTCATTCTGGAGTGCCTCATTAAAGACTGAGGTCACTGTTACTTTAACCTCCCTGTGTGCAGCCTCATCTGTGTTAGGAACACAATATTATTGAATGGTGGTGCAGACTCAAAGGGACGAATGGCCTCCTCCTGCACCTATTTTCTATGTCTATGTTTCTATGTAATCAAAATTGGTTTACTCTTGGTTATGAAGGAATACAGTCCATACACTTCCTCCTCTGGCATCTCGGATTGCGTATCCAAATCCGCGCTTGTTTGAGTCTCATCCTCCACGTGGTGTGTCGCAGCTCGCTTGCTCATCTGTGGACACTTGCGCTGGAGATGCCCCACTCTCAGACAGCCTTTGCAACTATATTGCTTAAATCGGCATTGCTGGTGCCGATGATTTCCCCCACTACGCCAACACGGAGAAGTTGGATACATTCCCGCTGGCCGACTTTGGGCAGCCACAGGTTTCGGCGAACGCAGCCGGATAGGCCCTGTCATGTGCTGCTCTGCCGAATGCCGAATCAATCGCATTTACAGCACTTGCCGAGGTTCGGTTCTTCACCGCTATTTGGTTTAGACTCCTGTCCGTCGTCACACATGATTGAGCGATCTGGATGGCCCTTTTTAAATCCAACTCCTCCACCGCCAGAAGTTTGCGCAGGATCACCTCGTGGTTAATACCGATAACAAATCAGTCCGTCCCGACACCGTCCAGAACTTGCACGGTCCCGCTGGACGTCTCAGGTCGGCAACGGATTCCGCCGCGCTCTGGACCTCCGATCGAACGTGTGTATAAAACCTGTATCTCGAGATGATGATGCCGTCGTCTGACTTGAGGTGCTCCCGTACCAATGTACACAACTCCTCATACGTTTTCTCTGTTGGATCACTAGGCATGAGTAGATTCTTTATCAGACTGTAGATCTTCGAACCGCACACAGTGAGGAACACGACCCGGCGCCGATCTGCATCATCGACCCCCTTCATTTTGTTGGCCATGAAGTACTGGTTCAAACGGCTCACAAAGTCTGCCCGATCTTCTCCCTCCACGAATCGCTCTAAAAATCCATTCGTGCTCATTTTGTAAACAAAGGTTCTTGTATTCTCGTCGCCAAATGTTATGTATGCAATAAAGATTCAAACTGAGTACTGTTTAACTAAGCAAGGTACAACCTTGGCTCTGCTTTATTTAGGCCCAAAGTGCCTGACTCTCAAAATGGCTGGCCTTTTTTTTACCTGAGCAGCACCATGGTGGTTCCAAACAGAATGTACACACATGACAAGTTCCAACCAGATTTCTTCCTCCTCCCCTCACGGGGCTTTGACGGATTCCCGATGTTTAGGTGGGTGCTGCTCCTTCACACTGCAAACAAAAATATCCCTCGCTGGGACAGAATATATTACGTAAGAAATAGGAGCAGGAGTAGGCCATTTGGCCCCTCGAGCCTGCTCCGCCATTCAATAAAATCATGGCTGCTCTCATCCTGGCCTCAACTCCACTTCTCCCGCTCCCCATAACCCTTGACTTCCTTATCATTCAAAAATCTATCTCTCCACCTTATGATCCCGCCTCCACAGCTCTCTGGGGTAGAGAATTCGAAAGATTCACGATCTTCTGAGAGAAGAAATTCCTCCTCATCGCTGTCTTAAATGGCCGACCCCTTATTCTGAAACTGTGCCCCTGAGTTCAGCTATGCCTCCTAGACCTTCAATACTACAAACCACTCGAACTTGTATAAAACACTGGTCTGGCCTCAACTGTATTATTGTGTCCAATTCTGGGCACCAGACTATAGGAAGGATGTGAAGGTCTCAGAGAGGGTGCAGAAAAGATTTACAAGAATGGTTCCAGGGAAGAGGGAGTTCTAGATGCCGCCATGAGGGAAAACATCCTCGCTGCATCTAATCTGTCGAGCCCCCTCAGAATCTTATATGTTTCAATAAGACCACCTCTCATTCTTCTAATGCACATAACACATTTCTCAACCACTGTCTTCAGTTCCGCAACATAGCACAAAAATGAGGTTAACGGCCACAATATTCTTGGCAATGGTTCCAGCCTGTGTCTGTTGGGCTAACCCCTGCAAAGGAGTGTAGGCTTCTCGGAGCACACAGACTGAGTGCAACAAGGTGCATCAGCCCCTGTGATGGCATTGCACCCCTCCCCACAACACACATGGTCGAAACATCGGTGGGACATATCCTCGTCAGAATGGGTGACGGATGGTCACAACATTGGCCTTTATTACAAGAGGATTTGAGTGTGAAGAGGTCTTACTGCAATTATATAGGGTCTTGGTGAGACCGCACCTGGTAGTATTGTGTACAGTTTGGGTCTCCTTACCTCAGGAAGGATATACTTGCCACAGAGGGAGTGCAACGAAGGTTCACCAGACTGATTCCTGGGATGGGGGGATTGTCCTATGAGGAGAGATTGAGTAGACTAGGCCTATATTCTCTAGAGTTTAGAAGAATGAGAGGTGATCTCATTGAAACATACAAAATTCTTACAGGACTAGACAGGGTAGATGCAGGGAGGATGTTTCCCCAGGCTGGGGAGTCTAGAACCAGGGGTCACAGTCTCAGAATAAGGGATTGGCCATTTAACACTGAGATGAGGAGAAACCTCTTCAATCAGAATCTTTGGAACTCTACCCCAGAGGGTTGTGGAGGCTCAGTCTTTGAGTATATTCAAGACAGAGATCGATAGATTTTTGGGATATTAAGGGAACCAAGGGATATGGGGATCGGGTGGGAAAGTGGAGTTGAGGTAGAGATCAGCCATGATCTTACTGAATGGCAGAGCAGGCTCGAGGGGCCGAATGGCCAACTCCTGCTCCTATTTCTTATGTTGTTATGTAACATAGCAACCCCCCTGCCAATGTGGTCCAATAGTTAGGCCCACCGTAATATTTACAAGGCTGCTGCTGTCCCGACCCAGTGAAATTGTTGAACCACCCTGATCCCCTCTCCACAACCCTCAAAAGTGCATGTTCCCAATGTGCACACAACATACCAAGTACTCTCGTGTACCAATGTATACCTCTATAAGTACTGTGCGACAAACTGTACAACCACTTCATAAAATATGTGTCTGTACCTTTTACTTGAGATAGAAAGATATATATATATATATTCTAAAACTGCGAAGAAAAGTAATTTGGTGGAAAAAACGTTTTTAATAAAAAGTAAGCTTTACTCAATTTTTTACACTGAATAAAAACTGCAACATTAAAGGCATCAGCAGAAATCGGAATAAACACTGTCATTGACATTTTTTCCCTTCGAAGATTATACACTAAGGGTTGTGGTTGTGGTAGCACGGATTGGGATGCGTGTATGCAAAAGCAACACTGGAATGGCTGAATGTGCTTTCCTCGTTCCATTCTTTCTCACGATGTTGTTGTTATCTTTATTTTGATCTTTGTACAGCACTTCCAGATATAGTCAAAGGAGCCAAAGGGCCAATGGATGTGATGCGGCCAGCCTCTTATGGATCCTGTTGCGGCCAATCAGGAACCGTTTCGTCTCTGCCCTTGCCTCAGCTCATCCGCTGCTGAAGCCTTCACCCAAGCCCTTGTTACCTCTCGACTTGTCTATTCCAATGCACTCCTGGCTGGCCTACAACATTCTACCCTTCGTAAACTAGATCCAAAACTCGGCTGCCCGTGTCCAAAATCGCACCAAGTCCCGCTCACCCATCGCCCCTGTACTCGCTGACCTACACTGGTGTTCGAAACTAAGGATGCCTAAAAATGTATAAAACTGATAGGAATGTATAAGACTGATACATAATGCTGTGTTTTAAATCATTGCTCTGAACTGGAGACAAGGTGTTTGCTTAGAACGACAGAGAAATGCTAATTATCTGTGGTTTTCAAGTAAAAGCTTCAATTTGTTTATGTATCTTAAGACAATTTGGATGGAAAGGCTTAGAATCGAAGGATGTTTGTAGCAATTAGTGTAAACACAGGCATTTTGCTATGTCATAAAGACTGGTTTGGGCCTCATAGTTCAAAGGACTAGGCTTTGTACTGAGGGAATAAGGACAAGATCGATGAAATGTTTTCCACAGGAAGAAACCCTGAGTTAGCATAAACAGAGAGAGAGATGAAAGGAATTCTACAGAAAAGCGACTTCGATAAGGTATAAACGATGACATGTAGCCAAAATTGTAAGCCATCTTTAGGGCGGGTTCTTGAAAGAAGAAATGAGACAAAGAACTGGAAGTCTAGAAGTTTTATTGGATATTAAGTTTTATGGGGAATCTCTATAGGTCAAAAGGTCTTGTCAATATTCAGATTCAGGCCCATCCCTAAAAATAGGTTAAAAGTGGCCTCCTGGAAGCTTGTAGTCACAGATGGAAGAAAGAGAGAGAGAGAGAGTGAAAGAAGCCCGAGACGATAGGAAGAACAGAATTGCTCACGTGTGTCAACCGTCTGTCCAATCAGATCGATTCCAACTATTGTTATGGTCGTATATTTTTATTGTATAACTAATGTGTTATATTCCGTCTTAGACGCTGATTAAACAAAATTATCCACCATATTGGTTTGCACTCGAACCTGCTTATTAAAGTGACCAGAAATAGCCGTAAAGAGGCAATTTCTAACATTGGCTCCCGGTTAACCAACGGCTCAATTTCAAAATTCTCATCCTTATTTTCAAATCCCTCCATGGCCTCGCCCCTCCCTATCTCTGTAATCTCCTCCGGCCCAACAACCCTCCCGAGATGTCTGCGCTCCTCTAATCCTGCCCTCTTGCGCATCCCTGATTATAATCGCTCAACCATTGGTGGCTGTGCCTTCTGTTGCCTGGGCCCCAAGCTCTGGAACTCCCTGCCTAAACCTCTCCACGTCTCTATCCTCCTTTAAGACGTTTTGAACTGTCAATTCCATTCCCGATCCAAAATTTGCACGGCTGTGTTTCTTAGGAAGTTAAGTGACACCTGGCCAAAGACCGCCCTAAGTGGAGGAAGTGCATCCGGGAGGGCGCTGAGCACCTCGAGTCCTGTCGCTGAGAACATGCAGAAAACAAGCACAGGCAGCGGAAGGAGCGTGTGGCAAACCAGACTCCCCACCCACCCTTTCCTTCAATGACTGTCTGACCCACCTGTGACAGAGACTGTAATTCCAGTATTGGACTGTTCAGTCACCTGAGAACTCACTTTTAGAGTGGAAGCAAGTCTTCCTCGATTTCGAGGGACTACCTATGATGAAGTGACACCTTAAACCACGTCTGCTGGGAACCTATTCGATATATCCACTACTCTCAGGGTGTGCAGAGGAGGAATCCTAAACTTCAGCCTCATTTGAGATTAGTTAGTTTTGTTCTTGTGTGATCAGATTCTGTGTTCAAATTAAACACGATTACATTGTCCATGGCCCTCATCAGATTGATCATCTGGATGACTTGTCCAGCATCTGTATCAGACTGTGATTACAAGATGTTTCCTTTCTTCAGCCCAGAAACCTGTTCAGTGCACACTTATGCATAAACTGTTGTCACAAACTATTCTTTATCACTGGAGACATTGAACCCTTTCCGTGCCGCAGACGACTGATCAAATCTAAGCACGATTGGGCTCCTGGGAATTTGCCGAAGAGACAATCGATTCCTGGTTTTTATACATCAGCGATGTGACCATGTAAACCTTTACATTTCTGCTATTCAACCGACTGCAAAAATTAAAAGATTTTCCAGGGCCACTTTTCATCCAGCACCAATTTTATGCAAAATGCAGCCAGCTCCAAAATGGATGGTAGAAGCCGGACGGAAGGACATGGGTAAATAATGGCTTAGATTAGATTAAGATTATTTTACATAAATCAGAAAATAATAAGAGTAAAGCTCATTACAAGTGGGAAGAGTGTATAAAACAAGAAAGTAGGTCGAGCTGAAGTGTTCCATTCTCATTTAACACTAACTCATCTCCAATGCTGTCACTCACATCTTATTGACTATCTGCAGGATGCGTAATATTCACATTCCAAATAACTCAGAGTTCGTCAAGCATTTGAAAGCGTTTATTTTCTGTTTTTTTTTTAAAAGCATACAACCATTGGTAAATGTGACTTAACATTTAAAAACATACTTTCTTAAACAGTCCTTCACTGACTTTTCACCTCACTTGCTTTCACGTTCATTTGAAATCAAGGCACATCGAACCATCTCTTATAATTTAACTCATTCTTTTTCCCGGACCTCAAACCATGAAACTCCTTACCTCCCTCAATCTTCCCTTCCTGCTACAATCTACAAGCTTGGTGTCGCCTAAGAAAGAAAGAAAAAAGACTTATATTGATATGGAACCTTATCACATCACTCAGAAGCACCTCACAGCACTTCACTTATAATGACTTACTTTGAAGTACAGTGACTGTTATTATGTTGGTGAAACGTGGTAGCCATTTTGTGCACGGTAAATAAGAATGGCCCAGATTTTCTGGTGCCTTTCTGGGCTGCACATGGGGCGAAAACCCGAAACTTGCAATCTGTCAAGAATCTTCAATGACAGATCCTCCGCATCCCCGGGAAAAGGACATTCTCTGGCAGAAAGCTGGGCTATTTGCCCAACTTTTGCCCAGCGAATGCCAGTGAAACTCTTACACCTGGTAAAAGCAGGTGTAAGGCTTTCTTTTACCAGTGTAAGGGTGAAAATAAATATTAAAATACATTTAAAAAAAAACATTTTAACATTCAAAATCCTGCAAAATAATGTGTGTTATTTTTGGCCCCTTGAAAAATGTTTTAAATGTTTAATTAAATTGTATTATATTTCATTTTAAATAAGTAATGATTTTTAAAATTTCAATGCTGCGAAAATGTATTTTTTGGGTGATTCCCATTAAGTTTATGGAGATTCCATATGTAAATGGAATCCCCATCAGTATAATGGGGATCCTCCTGTCTGATTGATTGGGCCAGCCTACGTGATCCCAAGGACACTTGCAAACCGCCTGCGCCCCTGGGATACGTGGGCCTTTTTGCAGGCCTACGCATAGAGGCCCAGGAGCGCGAGTCTCCGTGGATTCAGGAGCATCAGGTAGATGCGTAGTTCAGAGGTATCAACCCGCGGGAAGCCTCCGACCGCAGATTCAGGCCCAATAAGGTGAATGTCTAGATAACATGGCTCCGGTTGGGGTGGAGTTGTGGGGGCTGGTGTGCAACGGCCACCACACGTTTAAAAAAATCCACGCACAGACATCTTCCACCCTTCAGGATGTAGTTTGGGATCTGGAATATTAGGTCCTTCACTTAAACACCTGTGAACTCATCCCTTTTTGGCGTGGAAGCAAGTCATCCTCGCTTCGAGGGACTGCCTATGATGATGATGATGATGATGATGCGTGTAGCATGTTTCAGTGTAAGGGGTGTCACAGTTGTGTGAGGCGGACTGGTTGGGCTGGGTGCTCTTTACCTTTCTGCCATTGTTCATAGGTTTATATGTAACCTTCAGGGCTGCTGACCGAGGACCATGTGACCCTTTGTCGGCCGGCGTGGACACGATGGGCCGAAATGGCCTCCTTCTGCGCCGTAAATTTCTATGTTTCTATAAGCTCTTCAGTTTGGACTGAAGGACAAAGGTTGATCAGGACCTCTGAGGAACCTCCTACCCTCCTTCAAATCATGCCACGTGAACTTTAATGACCACCAGACATCCAGGGCAAAAGCAGGCGATGAACTTGGGTTGGTTTAGCATCTCAGCTAAAGGCGGAGCACTTCAGACGATGCAACACCTCCCCCCCTCACCCCCGCCGAGTTTGGGTTGTGAGCTCAACACCCGGAGTTGGACTTGAACTCACAACCTTCTGCATCAGAGGCAGGAAGGCAAATAAATGAGCCAAGCTGACACCAACCTAAGCCCCACACAGCTTTATTAACTGTTTTACAAAGCAGAGGAAAAAGCTGTGGATTCTCAGCAGGAGGGTAAAGCAGAGAAAAAAAAACAGCGGGATAGATGGGGGGCTGGTTCAGCTAGAGCATCATCAAAGCAAAAGATTGTAGAAAGATGTTCAAATCAGGGAGGGAGGAGGCAAGACTTGTTAAACAGATTTCACGAGAAACTCCAGAAAACTGTTTGGAAAGACAGACACAAAAGAACTGAGTTAGTCGCTCACATCCAAACCTATGAGTTCGTTCTGAGACAATGCTTCAAAGTATCTGGCTAGTTAGTGTTTATTGTTCGAATGATCTAAATATAGCACTATCCAATCCCTACACACATAATTAATGAAAGTATTTTTTATTAAAATAAGCAGAATGCAGCACTGTCGGAGGTGCCGTTGTTGGATGAGACGTTAAACCCAAGCCTCGTCCGCTCCATCGGGTGGACTCAGAAGATCCCACGGCACTATTTCGAAGAGGAGCAGGGGAGTTCTCCCCGGTGTCCTGGGGCCAATATTTATCCCTCAATCATAACAAAAACAGATTATCGGGTCATTATCACATTGCTGTTTGTGGGAGCTTGCTGTGCGCAAATTGGCTGCCGCGTTTCCCACATTACAACAGTGACTACACTCCAAAAGGACTTCATTGGCTGTAAAGCATTTTGGGAGTCTTTTTCTTTTCTTTCTATTCAATTTGTATAAAAATAAAGCGACTGAATACACATTAATGTATGTCTATAACAACTTGCATTTATATAGCGCCTTGAATGTAGTAAAATGTCCCAAGGCACTTCACAGGAGCGCCATGAAACACAATTTGAAACCGAGGCGCATAAGGAGATATTTGAGCAGAAGCTTGGTCAAAGAGGTGGGTTTTAAGGAGAGTCTTAAAGGAGGAAAGAGAGGTGGGGAGGTTTAGGGAGGGAATTCCAGAGATTAGGGCCTAGGCAGTTGAAGGACACGGCCACCAATGGTGAAGCGATTAAAATCAGGGATGCGCAAGAGGCCAGAATTGGAGGAGCGCAGATATCTCGGAGGGTTGTAGGGCTGGAGGAGATTACAGAGATAGGGAAAGGCGAGGCCATGGAGGGATTTGAAACAAAGGATGAGAATTTTGAAATCTGCTTAACCGGGAGCCAATGAGGTCAGCGAGCACAGGGGTGATGGTTGAGCGGGACTTGGTGTGAGTTAAGACACGGGCAGCAGAGTTTACGGAGGGTAGAATGTGGGAGTCCGGCCAGGAGTGCGTTGGAATAGTCAAGTCTAGAGGTAACATAGGCATGGATGAGGGTTTCCGCAGCAGATGAGCTGAGGCAAGGGCGGAGATGGGTGATGTTACCGAGGTGGAAATAGGTGGTCTTAGTTATACGTGGTCGGAAGCTCATTTCAGGGTCAAATATGACACCAAGGTTGCGAACAGTGTGGTTTACCCTCAGACAATTGCCAGGGTAATAGAATATGTGCGTATATATTTGAGAGTGTGTGTGTGTGTGTGTGTGTGTACACACATTACTGTTCGTTAATGGTAATTTAAAGAAATGCTGATGATATACAGACTTTCTTCCTGATACTGTACAAGCTGCCGAAAACTGGTTTATCTTTCATGGTTTCATCTGTTACAGCGGACTGTCCATTATATCCACTGATCCATTGAGTAGAAATGTTCTCCAATTGAATATTGGGGAGACTAAAGCCATTGTTTTCTCTCCCTGCCACAAACTCCGTTCCCTAGCCACTGACTCCATCCCTGTCCCCAACTCCCGTCTGAGGCTGAACCAGACTGTTCGCAACCTTGGTGTCATATTTGACCCTGAAATGAGCTTTCGACCACAAACCCACAGCATAACTAAGACCGCCTATTTCCACCTCCGTAACATCACCCGTCTCCGCCATTCCCTCAGTTCGTGCCTTTGTTACCTCTAGGCTGACTATTCCAACGCACTCCTGGCTGGCCTCCCACATTCTACCCTACGTAAACTAGAGGTGATCCAAAACTCGGCTGCCCGTGTCCTAACTCGCACCAAGTCCCGCTCGCCCATCACCCCCTGTGCTCGCTGACCTACATTGGCTTCCGGTGAATCAACGCCGCGATTTCATCCTTATTTTCAAATCCCTCCATGGCTTTGCCCCGCCCTATCTCTGTAATCTCCTCCAGCCACAACCCCAAAGATGTCTGCGCTCCTTTAATTCTGCCCTCTTGAGCATCCCTGATTATAATCGCTCAACCATCGGTGGCCGTGCCTTCAGCTGCCTGGGCCCCAAGCTCTGGAACTCCCTGCCTAAACCTCTCCGCCTCTCTACTCTATTTCCTCCTTCGAGACGCTCCTTAAAACCTACCTCTTTGATCAAGCTTTCGGTCACCTGTGCTAATTTCTACTTGTGCGGCATGGTGTCATTTTTCATCTCATCAGACTCCAGTGAAGCGCCCTGGGATGTTTCACTATGTTAAAGCACAATATAAGCTTTTGTTGTTGATGATGATTTTCTTGTATTTCTTAATTAGGCATTCCGATACTTGTTAGAGCTAAGACACGCAAGTATATTCAAAATAAAATTGTGGATTTCAAAGCCAAGTTCCACAGTAAATCAATAGTTTGTCAGCGCTGTTTAAAGCAGCATTAATGTCCATTATAAGCAATTGATTCATTATTGAACTCTGCTGTCATAATTTGAATCTCGCAATGTTATCAAATGTGAGTAATTGTTGTCATACCTGACTCAGCATCACTGAAGCCGACTGTAATGAATATGGACTTTTACCTTGGACATATTAAGTTAATCTTTCTGCTTTACAGTCCACATTATTTGTCACTTGCTTCATCTTGTTTGAAGTTATATGTGACATTATTTGCTTGTGAATTTCCACAATCAGTTTATCTTACAGATATGCCTTTTTCAGAGATTGGCAAGTGTTCGACTTTCCTTGCATTTGGTCTTCAGCCATGGCCTAAAGGGATGCTGCCTAAAGTTAGAATCCAGAGTTGTTCCTAAATCTAGGTGTTAGAAATAAAATAAGCTTGGGGCCAAGGCTGCCGCGTGAAATGATGGCACGTCGCAACGTGACATTCTCTCCGACAGGATGTCCGTTTGTCTTTTTTACCCTGTTCATCTTCACTGAATGGCACCAGAGAGCCACTGGAAGTGGAGGAGGTGTGGCCTGGTGCTTGGGGTGAGGATCCCCCCCATCGGTACACGGCCGGAGGGGTGGTCCGCACCCCTGGGGTCTACCAGCCTTTCATCCAGCACATTCCTGGGCCACAGGAGCCTTCTCCGCTTTGCCAAATTTTCCAACTTCTCTCCTCCGCCGCTATCCTCGTTTCTATATTTATCTCATTATCGTCTCCTTTGGCCTTGCGCCATCATTTTTGGCATTTCATCTCTCCTTCCCTCCACTCTGTCAGCCATCTTTAAGATTACAAAGGGATGTGATAGGGTAGACTTAGAGAAGATATTTTCACATGTGGGAGCATACCAAAACTAGGGACCATAAATATAGGATAGTCACTAATAAATCCAATAGGGAATTCAGAAGAATCTTCATTAGCAAGAGAGTGGTAAGAATGTTGAACTCGCTACAACAAAGTGTGGTTGAGGCGAATAGTATAGATGCATTTAAGGGGAAGCAACATAAACACATGAGGGAGAAAGGAATAGAAGGCTATGCTGATAGGCTGAGACGAAGAGGCTCATGTAGAGCATAAACACCAGCATAGCCCTGTTGGGCTGAATGGCCTGTTTCAAAGAAGGCAGTCTTCAGTCAATTCGATTCACTCCATGTGATATCAAGAAGCGGCTGAAGATGGTTGGGCCTAGGACACTAGCCTGGGTACAGCAAAGGCTATGGGCCCCAACAACATCCTGGCTGTCGTGCTGAAGACTTGTGCTCCAGAACTAGCCGCACCTCTAGCCAAACTATTCCAGTACAGCTACAACGCTGGTATCTGTCCGACAATGTGGAAAACTGCCCAGCTATGCCCTATCCACAGAATGCAGGACAAATCCAATTCGGCCAATTGCTGCCCCATCAGTCTACTCTCAATCATCAGCAAAGTGATGGAAGGTGTCATCGACAGTGCTATCAAGCGTCACTTGCTCACCAATAACCTGCTCACCGATGCCCAGTTTCGGTTCTGCCAGGACCACTTGGCTCCATACCTCATTACAGTCTTGGTCCAAACATGGACACAAGAGCTGAATTCCAGAGGTGAGGTGAAAGTTACTGCCCTTGACATCAAGGCAGCATTTGATCGAGTGTGGCATCAAGGACCCCTAATAAAACTGAAGGCAATGGGAATCAGAGGGAAAACTCTCCACTGGCTAGAGTCATACCTAGCACATATGAAGATGGTTGTGATGGTTTGAGATCAATCATCAAAGTCCCAGGACATCGCTGCAGGAGTTTCTCAAGGCAGTTTCCTAGGCCCAACCATCTTCAGCTACTTCATCAATGACCTTCCCTCCATCATAAGGTCAGAAGTGGGGATGTTGACTGATGATTGCACAGTGTTCAGTGCCATTCGCATCTCCTCTGATAATGAAGCAGTCCATGCCCACATGCAGCAAGACCTGGATGACATTCAGGCTTGGGCTGATAAGTGGCAAGTAACATTCGCACCACACAAGTTCCAGGCAATGACTATCTCCAACAAGCGAGAGTCTAGCCACCTCCTCTTGACATTCAATGGCATTACCATCGCCGAATCCCCCACCATCAACATCCTGGGGGTCACCATTGACCAGAAACTTAACTGGACCAGCCACATAAATACCGTGGCAACAAGAGCAGGTCTGAGGCTGGGTATTCTGCGGCGAGTGTCTTACCTCCTGACTCCCCAAAGTCATTCCACCATCTACAAGGCACAAGTCAGGAGTGTGATGGAATACTCTCCACTTGCCTGGATGAATACACCTCCAACAACATTCAAGAAGCTCAACACCAGGACAAAGCAGCCCACGATTGGCACCCCAGCACCACCTTAAACATTCACTCCCTCCACCACCGGCGCACCGTGGGCTACAGTGTGTGCCATCTACAAGATGCAGAGGAGCAAGTCACCAAGGCTTCTTCAGCAGCATCTCCCAAACCCGCGACCTCTGCCACCTAGAAGGACCGGGGCAGCGGAGGCATGGGAACACCATCACATGTAAGTTCCCCTCCAATTTACACACCATCGTGACTTGGAAATATATCGCGTTCCTTCATTGTCGCTGGGTCAAAATCCTGGAACTCCCTCCCTAACAGGACTGTGGGAGCACCTTCACCACATGGACTATGGTGGTTCAAGAAGGCGGCTCACCACCACCTTCTCAAGGGGCAATTGGCAATAAATGCTGGCCTTGCTAGCGATGCCTACATCCCATGAACGAATAAAGAAAAAAAATGTAGTAAAAATGTTCCAAGGCACTTCACCGAAGCATTATCAGGCAGAATGACTAACAGAGCATACATACTGCCTACATATAAAGTACTCTCTGCTTTGATTATATAAAAAGGCATGCAATTACATGTAGGAAACGGGTAGTGCGTTTCTGCCAACAAAAAAAAAACAATCCAAAGTTCTTGCAGTGCAGAGTTCCCTGAGACTGCACAGAGGGCCACATTGGTACACTCACAGCCTTTAAATTGGGAGGAAGGGATCTGTTTCTGAGCAGGGCATCCTGTTCACAGGGGCTGAGGCAACATCTCGCTCTCTCTAGGAGCTGTTCCTCTCATGTATTGCATGCTCCTCAGCTTAGATTAGAGAACCTGTCACCAGTTCCGAGGCTCTTTAGCTGCTTGAGAAGTGTGTAAAGAGCAGGATCCTAGCCCTGCTGGCATTTGGTTCACGCCAACCCTTTAGACTGCACACAAACCTCGGCAGCAAAATTACAATTTCCTTTGGGGTCGTTATTATCTACAGCCTTCGGCCAATTGAATCCCTTATTCAGCCAATGAGGAGAATGGGACCCCTGAAATGCTGATTACAGCTGAAATTTGTGATTGAGAAATTCTGACGAGGTGAGATAGCTTTAAATCCAAACATGAGGGAGAGCAGGTGCAGTTAGGCCAATAGCAAAGCATGACCTTTGAATCCTGAACTCTGATGCAGGAGCAGCAATGTATGACTGAGTCTTTATTGCAGCCAAAGTTCGTTAGTGTCAGAGCACACACAGAAGAGACAGAGGCAAAGGCATTGAGCCCACAATCCGAGACCTCTTTTTCCAGGAACCCCGCACACTGTCTAATCTCGCCGCACCCTCCAATCTCCTCGATCTCCCAGAACACGCGTAGGGCTTAACATTCCTGCTGTTGATAATGTTACCGACCCTCCGCTTGAGCCCTCACACTAACATTTCGGGAGACATTGTTGTTTCCTAAATCTAAATATGTTTGGTTTTCTGCAATAACCACACTGCTAACTTAGTCCATATTTCTATTACACTTTGTGTGAAATACATCGGCCTGAATCCCCCTATTGACTCCTAACTTCTGAATCTTACATTACATCCCAGGGTTTTTCCATCAATCTGAACAATTTGTCGGGGTGCACTTCATCAATCGTTCTTTCGAAGCGTTTATTAGGTCATTTCAAAGTCTCCTCTTTTCCAACAAGCACAAGCCCAACTTCCTTAACATTCAGAATTTACATTTCCAAGATCGGGCATCATCTCAGTGGGCTCTATGTTGCACCCTCTCAAGGGAAATAATATTCTTTTGCAAGGTACAGTGACCAACATTGGATGCAGTACTGCAGAGAGAGAGGCCATCAGCCACAATATCACTTCTTTATGATTTGTGTTCTGAGCGAACGTGTGTATTTTTAGTGCTTACATTAATGTACTAAGACAAGAAAAGATATTGATATAAATGATACTAGATCAGGCATCCTGTGATAAAGCAGTCCTATATTGCAATACCCTTCCAGTCCCTGGGAACATGGATTCAAATAGAACGAACTATATCTGGATCATCTTGGGGGACAAAATGCTTCGTGATTTTTTTTTAAAACAACTGACAAAGCACAGTACTCCTTAATAACACAAGAACATAAGAAATAGGAACAGGAGTAGGCCGTACGGCCCCTCGAGCCTGCTCCGCCATTCAGTAAGATCATGGCTGATCAGTTCATGGACTCAGCTCCACTTCCCCGACCGCTCCCTATAACCCCTTATCCCCTTATCGTTTAAGAAACTGTCTATTTCTGTCTTAAATTTATTCAATGTCCCAGCTTCCACAGCTCTCTGAGGCAGCGAGTTCCACAGATTTACAACCCTCTGAGAGAAGAAATGTCTCCTCATCTCAGTTTTAAGTGGGCGGCCCCTTATTCTAAGATCATGCCCTCTAGTTCTAGTCTCCCCCATCAGTGGAAACATCCTCTCTGCATCCACCTTGTCAAACCCTCTCATAATCTTATACGTTTCGATTAGATCGCCTCTCATTCTTCTGAACTCCAATGAGTAGACGCCCAATCTACTCAACCTTTCCTCATAAGTCAACCCCCTCATCTCCGGAATCAACCTAGTGAACCTTCTCTGAACTGCCTCCAAAGCAAGTATATCCTTTCGTAAATATGGAAACCAAAACTGCACGCAGTGTTCCAGGTGTGGCCTCACCAATACCTTGTATAACTGTAGAAAGACTTCCCTGCTTTTATACTCCATCCCCTTTGCAATAAAGGCAACGCGTGCTTGAGAAAATACAGCCAAGGACCGAGTGAATCACCAGTGAACTGCAGCAGCACACTCTCAACGCACCTTCTGCGCTCACTGAAATACAAATAAACACCCTCAGATCTGGAGCAATGTGAAATATTTAGCCCCTGTCAAAAGTGCGGAGACACCACGCAGCTTGTGCTGACCTTACATTGTCACTGTTTATTCAGTTGTTCTTCGGGGTTAAGCAAGTGCCCCTGCTGTCGATATAGTTAAAGACATACCCCTTACTTACAGAGCATGGTTTATTAAAATAAGAACACATTATATTATACGTGCTTGCAGCAGGATGACTGCCTCTTGCCAAATACATTATAGTTAGGAATTTTTCTGTGAATAATTGATGAAAATATGACTGCATTTTTTTGTGTTCAGTTTTGTGGTATCATTTTGAATTCCACAACCTTTCTCCCCAGAGCTTTTAATAAAAAATGTACAGGGGGATAGTTTCGAGCAGGGGCAGAAAGCTATTTCGTCTCTTTTTCTGTCTTGCATTGTTTCAGGAATTGCTTTTCTTGACCGAGGTTTAGCTGTTGTTGCGGATGCAGCACGCTGGGGTAACCGAGGGTAATCTGAGTGTTACTTTGCACGGCATGCTGACTCTCTCTGGACTTAGACTATGAAGGCGCTGGAAACTCGAAAGTGACTGAACAGAGCACTTCTGAAACCCGTCGTTAGCGACTGGACGCCCGCTGATACATTGACGCACTAAACGCCTCGAAGCATTTTTTTTTTAAAAGTACAAGTAATTTTTAAAAAAACATCATAGCACAGAAAAACAGAAACGAGATGCCCATAAATACTCTTTCCATTTTAGGGAGACAATTTTTAAAGTTGCTGACATGTAGCAAATGGCACCCAGCTGGTTTACAAAGTCACAAAATCACTTTTATCGAGTGCCAGTCTCTCTATTGCCAGCTGCTGTTATCGAGTCTGACAAGAGAAAAAAAACGCACACACATATATCGATATATACAGACACACACACAGCACAAAGTGAGTTAAAACCACGACGCACATACACATACAAATGCAGAGAATAAAGTGACTTAATATCAGATCACCCCGTTGCTAACTGCTTGACGGAGAGCGAAGAAAAGGCTTGTCAAAAATTAAACAAACGCTGGGGAAGAACCTGGGACTAGACAGCGTCAACTGCCTATCCGTTCACAGGAATCGCAAGTCTGCTCCTTGTTTTTCACCCCACAGACAAGTCAACGCTGAGAGAAGCATCATCAGTAATGACACAAACACAGTTATCACCTATTATGAGCGAGAAGGAAAGGTCAGATAAATGGCAATGGCACCTTATCCCCCTCCCTGCCAACCACCCCTCTGTCTCCTCCTGCTCGGAAATATCACAGCAGGGTGGACCATTCACGCTTCTGTGAGATGCACAAAGCTCATATGATTCAAAATATCTTGACGATGGAAAGGCAATTAAAATTTGAAAAGAAGAAAGAAACATCGATCTTACCAGACTGTTCTCGAAGAGTCGGGCTCAAATAAATGTTACTCTAAAAGGTTGCTCCCTGCTTTTTTTTGTTTTTTTTTTGTTTGTTTATATCCTAGAGCAGAAAACAAATGGAGAATGTTAAAAAAATTCTCGCTCTAGAATCTTTCGGCTGTCCTGTACACACACCACACACACACACACACACATAAATAGGGCTTCTTCGCTAATTTGATTTTGCTGTCAATGGAAGTCTGTGCTGCATGATTCTATCCCGCCCCTCTCTTCCCACTGGGTCTTGACTACCTACTGGCTTTCCTTGAACAGCTTCTGTGAAAACGGCAAAAGAAAAGCGCGAAAGCATGCTGGGACATTGCTGTCTGGTATCTGGGTCCGACCGAAGCGTCTGTGTTTTTGCTAACATGCCCCCGTCCACCCCACACCACCCCCCCTCCCCGCCGACTGTCAATTCAGCTCATGCAGTTTTTTTTCATATATATATATATATATATATCTAAACCTTCACTATCAGTTAATGTCATCGGAACGGGACTCAGTCCTGCCGGTTCCATTCAATAGAGGGGGGAAAAAAAACTTGAAAGTACTCTGGGGCCAGAGGCAACGTCTTAACCATTTGCTCACTGGCCCTGCCTTTCTATACGTATATTTTGTATTAATTCAAAAGAAAAATGAAAGCTTTACAGTCAGCCGCCTCCAGTTTATTAACTCACTGAGACCTGTTCTCCGGAGGGGGCAAGTTCAGGTAATATTAATAAATCCTTTTTAAAGTAAAGGACCATATTGAACGGAGGAAAGGGGGGGGGGAGGGGGGCGGGGGAGAGGAGGGGAAGAAGAGAAACTGCCCACTTCAGATTTTAATTAACTTCGCTAATGAACACATCGTTAAGCTGGAGGCTTCAGGTCTCTGTGTCGTCAGGTAAAGCGGTGGCCACTACAGTGGTGAACTTGTTAAGCTGTGTCGGTGTATGTACCTCTTGAGCGTAGAGGGATAGTCTTCAACAGAGACTGGGCTTCCAATGCCTCAAGAACATCAGAAAAACAAGGATGCAAACCGGCCATTTGGCCCATCGAAGTAATTGGTAGGAGGTTTAGAGGGGATTCGAGGGGAAATTCTTTCACCCAGCAGGTGGTGGGGGTCTGGAACTCACTGCCTGAAAGGGTGGCAGAGGCAGAAACCCTCACCACTTAAAAAAGTACAAGGATATGCACTTGAAGTGCCGTAACCTACAAGGCTACGGACCCAGAGCTGGAAAGTGGGATCAAGCTGGATAGCTCTTTGTCGGCCGGCATGGACACGATGGGCCGACATGGCCTCCTTCCGTGCTGTAAATTTTGATGATTCTACCCCCCCCGTCCCTACCACCAACATAGGCTAAATCGCCCATTGGAGAAGGCAGGCAGATTCTGAACACCTCTAATGCTCCTTCTCTCTCTCTCTCTCCCTGCCCTTGCTGGCCCATAACTGCAGCTTATTTCAATCCGTTTTTGCTACAATCGCTTCATTCTGTTAGCAGATTTTAAACACTTCACAGGATTGATGCGCCATCATTGGAAGCAGGGCAGCCCTGGAAATCTATAGAAGCACCATTGTTTTCCATTGAAAAAATATAACGTTCCTCATTTTTCTCCTGCGCGAAGTCATTTTTGTCTGACTGACTGTGAACTAGTCCCTCAGGCACATCCATTATTACAGAGGCTATTTAAAAATGTTCTGCTGGAGTGAAAGGATCCCTATTGTTTCTCTGTACTAGGCTATGTTATGATTGCTTTAAATTGAAGTATATCAGAGGTGACTTACGATAGAGATTTTTGAAGCATAAGTTGAAACAATTATGCAGAGCAAGTGAGTAAAAGAATCAGGTGCTAATGAATCAACATACCCTAAAGAATTACCAACTGAATATTGCCGTACCAAAGGTTTCACTCTCTTTAGTGTCAGCCGTGGCTCCGTGGGCAGCACCCTCACCTCTGCGACAGAAGGTAGTGGGTTCAAGTCCCACTCCAGAGACTTGAGCACAAACATCTAGGCTGACACTCCAGTGCAGTGCTGAGGGAGTGCTGCACTGTTGGAGGTGCCGTCTTTCGGATGAGACATTAAACCGAGGCCCCGTCTGCCCTCTCAGTTGGACGTAAAAGATCCCATGGCACTATTTCATTGAAGAGCAGGGGAGTTATCCCGGTATCCTGGCCAATATTTAACCCTCAATTAACATAACAAAAACAGATTATTACATTGCTGTTTGTGGGAGCTTGCTGTGCACAAAGTTGACTGCCGCATTTCCTATATTACAACAGTGACTATTCTGCAAAGCGTTTTGGGACATCTAGTGGTCGTGAAAGGCGCTATATAAATGCAAGACTTTCAAGTCTTTCTTTCTATCAAAGTATTAGGGTACTATTACACTGCAACTGTAAACATAGAAACATAGAAAATAGGTGCAGGAGTAGGCCATTTGGCCCTTCGAGCCTGCACCAGCATTCAATATGATCATGGCTGATCATGCAACTTCAGTACCCCATTCCTGCTTTCTCTCCATATCCCTTTAGCCGTAAGGGTCACATCTAACTCCCTTTTGAATATATCTAACGAACTGGCCTCAACAACTTTCTGTGGTAGAGAATTCCACAGGTTCACAGTTCTCTGAGTGAAGAAGTTTCTCCTCGTCTCGGTTCTAAATGGCTTACCCCTTATCCTTAGACTGTTCTTGTGAAGCAGTTTTGCTTCACACTGACGCTATAGCTATAGTGCAGCCTGGGTCTGAAGTCAGGTTCCCTGGAGGAGGGCATGTCTCTCCACGTCGCTTCAGTGTCAGTTCGGGCACTCACACACGAATCACACTCCAAGCTTAGCATTGTGGCGAACTGGTTTCCAAACTTGTACAGTGTGAACGCACTATAAGACTCATTTTGGGTTGAAATGTCCAGTGAGGCAATTAACCTCGGAGGATAATTCAACACAGTGTCACTGTCCCTAGACCCTGCAACATTTCCTGTTTGGTAGTTTTTAGGTGAAGGTTTCAGTCACCTTTAGAGATGAATAGTCAATATCAAACAGTTGAATCCAACTGAGCACTCTTGCCTCTGAGTCAGAAGGTTGTGGGTTCAAGACCCACTCCAGAGACTTGAGCACAAAAATCTCGGCTGAAACTCCCAGTGCAGTGCTGAGGGAGCGCTGCACTGTCAGAGGTGCCATCTTTCGGATGAGACGTTAAACCGAGGCCCTGTCTGCTCTCTCAGATGGACGTAAAAGATCCCCGGCACTATTTCGAAGAGCAGGGGAGTTATCCCCGGTGTCCCCTGGGGCCAATATTTATCCCTCAATCAACATCACAAAAGCAGATTATCTGATCGTTATCACATTGCTGTTTGTGGGGCCTTGCTGTGTGCAAATTGGATGGCACGTTTCCCACATTACAACAGTGACTACACTTCAAAAGTACTTCACTGGCTGTAAAGTGCTTTGAGACATCCGGTGGTTGTGAAAGGCGCTATATAAATGCAAATCTTTCTTTTTAAAAATCCAATTCGTTGCCATGTTGAAGGCTTTCAGGGTACACACAAGATGTTTGGGGCCACCTACAGTCTTCCAGCAATGCTCACTTGTCCCCTGTGGTCCACGGGCTCCTTGCTCTACGTCACATGATGGAACGTCAACCGATCGGAACGTATAATGGACTCCAATGCCTGGCTTTGTTTTCCATTAAAGACAGTTGAACCAGCAAGGGTTCCTTCGCCTTATCCCCAAATCTGACTAACCTTCGGAAGCCAAGACTGAACAGGAGATCTCAACTGCTCCCAGTGCAAGCACAGTCAGGACCGCAACCCTGGATAGACTGATGCACTTCCCCTGCCATGCCCCCCCTCCCCTCTGCAATCACCATACAATCAAAACATACAACCGCTTCAAAAAATATACATGGCAATGTATTCTTAAATGTACATGAGTCTTCAGAGCTCTGGCAAGATTCTGCAGTGCGGGGATGCTTTTATATTGCTGCTTGCCCTGGGCTGCGTGCATAAACATCTCAAAGGAAGAATAAAACTTGCATGGACTGCGGTTGGATTTTTCAATTCTTGGGTTCAAAAATGCGACTTTTATTTTTGGACAGGTCCTTTTCTCTCTCACTCCGCCATTCCAGGATCAGTGTCCAAGAGTATGGACCTGCATCCATTCTGCTCCCAAAACCAGTGACACCCTCGAAGCGTTTGGCTCCCCTGCTTCGCGATCCCTGCCTGTATTCCATTAAATTCTCCCCCCTTTGCAAAAAAACACAGCGTGCGTTTAAATCGTGCCCACGTCACACAGAACTACCGTGTCCTGTTCCAAGGTGCGCAGCTTCCTGGTGAAAAGATATTTTTCTTTTGTGCTCACCAAGGTCGGTGCTGGGGAAATGACCAGTTCACATCCAGCATCAGCACTTTGCATTTCCAGCTCAGGTACAGCATGGCCAGATGCAAGAGCCAAGCTCCCTCTACTTTGCTGCGACAATGCAGCTGAACCCTGACTTCAGAAGGATACCCTTCTTTCCGAGTCAAAGTGAGGGATGTTAACACTGGACGTTCCTTCTCCAAACCTCTCCACCTCTCTCTCCTCCTTTACGATGCTGCTTAAAACTTACCTCTTTGTCCAAGTGTCTCCTTTTTTGGCCCGGTGTCAGGACCTTGTACTATGTTAAAGGCACTAAATAACTGCGTCAGCTGTGGCTCAGTGGGCAGCACTCTCGCCTCTGAGTCAGAAGGTTGTCGGTCAAGTCCCACTCCAGGGACTTGAAAACAAAAAAAAATCTAGGCTGACACTGTGCGCAAATTGGCTGCCGCGTTTCCCACATTACAGCAGTGACTACACTCACAAAGTACTGCATTGGATGTAAAGCACTTTGAGATGTCTGGTGGTCATGAAAGGCGCTATATAAGTGCAAGTCTTTCTTTCTTTTTGTAGTGTCTATCTTTCCAGTTCCTCAGCACCAGCTGCCCGCATGGCCATTCTGTCACGTTGGCACCAACTTGTACCCAATCCTAGGTTGTATTCTTCTGTGGATCGACTGCCAGTAGGAAATAGGTGGACCCTGCCCGGATTCACAATCAACGCACCACAGCAACAACTTACAGCACAGAAACAACCGTTCGGTCCAACTGGTCTCTGTTGGCGTTTATGCCCCACCAGAAACCTGCATTTCTGCAGTGCTCCTCGTATAAAGAAAGTGCTTTACTCAAGCAGGAAGAAAAGGCTTTCGATGGGGACAGGAAACTTTCATCCTATTAGCCCGAGCTGGAGTGTCAGAGGTGATAACCCAGTGTGCTAACCCAATTCCCTGGTGCAAACATACTTAATGCACATGTGGTGCCATTTTATTAGCATTATAAAGTTATAGATTAAGAGCAGCAAACTGGTCCCCTGCCAATCCAGTTAGTTGCTAAGTTGTCATGACATGCGCTCCCTGTTGCTAAGCCAATGATGTCTTAATAGGCCATTCATTCACTTTTCCCTCAGATAATTGTATCATAAAGATGTCCTCTTTTAATCTGCACCGACTGTTAACAAATGTGATGTAATATTGTTACAAGTGATAGATATGTAAGTTTGATTTTGATGGTTGTTAAACTAATGAGATTTTTTTGTTCATATAACTGATGCCACATTTATATTCGGCTCTGTTACATTGAGGGCTGCCAATGCTCGGCGATTCAGCCTGTTTTAGGTTCCAGAGCACCGATGGAAACACTGAAAGGACTGCCCACCTCATGGACAGATCGTCGCAAGTCACGGTTACAATTGACTGACCAGAGGGACCGTCCACTGTCTGAAGACGGGAGCCCCACACGGGCCGGCGATGCAGAATGCATGGCAACGAGGGTGGCCAACTCTGGTTGGATGTATTCCTGGAGGTTTCATCACGTGACCGCCTACCTTCAGAGGCTCCGCGCGGTCAAACAAGCCTCCCCAACACTCCGCCCCTCCCCCCACTTATCTCTCGTATTTTCATAACTCTCCTGTCCTGTGACAGTTTGAACTGGTGCTCTCCACTCTCTCTCCTGTGACAGATGGAGCTGGTGCTCTCCACTCTCTGTCCTGTGACAGATGGAGCTGGTGCTCTCCACTCTCTGTCCTGTGACAGATGGAGCTGGTGCTCTCCACTCTCTGTCCTGTGACAGTGGGAACTGGTGCTCTCCACTCTCTGTCCTGTGACAGTGGGAACTGGTGCTCTCCACTCTCTCTCCTGTGACAGATGGAGCTGGTGCTCTCCACTCTCTGTCCTGTGACAGATGGAGCTGGTGCTCTCCACTCTCTGTCCTGTGACAGTGGGAACTGGTGCTCTCCACTCTCTGTCCTGTGACAGATGGAGCTGGTGCTCTCCACTCTCTCTCCTGTGACAGATGGAGCTGGTGCTCTCCACTCTCTGTCCTGTGACAGATGGAGCTGGTGCTCTCCACTCTCTGTCCTGTGACAGTGGGAACTGGTGCTCTCCACTCTCTGTCCTGTGACAGTGGGAACTGGTGCTCTCCACTCTCTCTCCTGTGACAGATGGAGCTGGTGCTCTCCACTCTCTGTCCTGTGACAGATGGAGCTGGTGCTCTCCACTCTCTGTCCTGTGACAGTGGGAACTGGTGCTCTCCACTCTCTGTCCTGTGACAGATGGAGCTGGTGCTCTCCACTCTCTCTCCTGTGACAGATGGAGCTGGTGCTCTCCACTCTCTGTCCTGTGACAGTGGGAACTGGTGCTCTCCACTCTCTGTCCCATGACAGTTTGAACTGGTGCTCTCCACTCTCTGTCCTGTGACAGATGGAGCTGGTGCTCTCCACTCTCTGTCCTGTGACAGTGGGAACTGGTGCTCTCCACTCTCTGTCCTGTGACAGATGGAGCTGGTGCTCTCCACTCTCTGTCCTGTGACAGTGGGAACTGGTGCTCTCCACTCTCTGTCCTGTGACAGTGGGAACTGGTGCTCTCCACTCTCTGTCCTGTGACAGTGGGAACTGGTGCTCTCCACTCTCTCTCCTGTGACAGATGGAGCTGGTGCTCTCCACTCTCTGTCCTGTGACAGTGGGAACTGGTGCTCTCCACTCTCTGTCCTGTGACAGTGGGAACTGGTGCTCTCCACTCTCTGTCCTGTGACAGATGGAGCTGGTGCTCTCCACTCTCCCGTCATGTGACAGTGGGAACTGGTGCTCTCCACTCTCTCTCCTGTGACAGTGGGAACTGGTGCTCTCCACTCTCTGTCCTGTGACAGATGGAGCTGGTGCTCTCCACTCTCTGTCCTGTGACAGTGGGAACTGGTGCTTTCCACTCTCTGTCCTGTGACAGTGGGAACTGGTGCTTTCCACTCTCTGTCCTGTGACAGATGGAGCTGGTGCTCTCCACTCTCTGTCCTGTGACAGTGGGAACTGGTGCTTTCCACTCCCTCTCCTGCGACAGTTGGAGTTGGTGCTCTCCACTCTCTGTCCTGTGACAGTTGGAACTGGTGCTCTCCACTCTCTGTCCTGTGACAGTTGGAACTGGTGCTCTCCACTCTCTGTCCTGTGACAGTGGGAACTGGTGCTCTCCACTCTCTGTCCTGTGACAGTGGGAACTGGTGCTCTCCACTCTCCCGTTGGTGTAGGAGGGAGGGCTTTAGTTTCCTGAACAATTGGGACCGCTTCAAGGGAAGGTGGGACCTGTACAAGTCGGACATGTTACACCTCAACAGAGACAGGACCAATGTTCTCGCGGGTGGTTTTGATAGTAGCTTGGCAGAGGGATGGGAACCCAGGAGAGGGCTCTGAGCTAGTTAGGGTGGGTGAGAGCTCAGATGAACAGAACCCCAAGAAAGAATGCAAAAGGCAGGAGGCAACAGAGCAGAGTAGCACTGGGGTAAGTGTAAACCACAAGGTGATAGGAAGGGACAATATGTATGAATATAAAGGGGCTGCAGGAGGGGTCAAAACTAAAAATCATGGTTTAAAAACTCGTATTAAAACACTCTACCTAAACGCACGCAGCATTCGAAATAAAGTAAATGAGTTGACGGCACAAATCATTACAAATGGGTATGATTTGGTGGCCATTACAGAAACGTGGTTGCAGGGGGGCCAAGACTGGGAATGAAACATACAGGGGTATCTGACAATTCGGAAAGATAGACAAGAAGGGAAAGGAGGTGGGGTAGCTCTGTTAATAAAGGATGATATCAGGGCAGTTGTGAGAGACGATATTGGCTCTAATGAACAAAATGTTGAATCATTGTGGGTGGAGATTAGAGATAGTAAGGGGAAAAAGTCACTGGTGGGCGTAGTTTATAGGCCCCCAAATAATAACTTCACGGTGGGGCGGACAATAATCAAGGGAATAATGGAGGCATGTGAAAAAGGAACAGCAGTAATCATGGGGGATTTTAACCTACATATCGATTGGTCAAATCAAATCGCACGGGATAGCCTGGAGGAGGAATTCATAGAATGCATACGGGATTGTTTCTTAGAACAGTATGTTACAGAACCTACAAGGGAGCAAGCTATCTTAGATCTGGTCCTGTGTAATGAGACAGGAATAATAAATGATCTCCTAGTAAAAGATCCTCTTGGAATGAGTGATCACAGTATGGTTGAATTTGTAATACAGATTGAGGGTGAGGAAGTAGTGTCTCAAACGAGCATACTATGCTTAAACAAAGGGGACTACAGTGGGATGAGGGCAGAGTTGGCTAAAGTAGACTGGGAACACAGACTAAACGGTGGCACAATTGAGGAACAGTGGAGGACTTTTAAGGAGCTCTTTCATAGTGCTCAACAAAAATATATTCCAGTGAAAAAGAAGGGCGGTAAGAAAGGGATAACCAGCCATGGATAACCAAGGAAATAAAGGAGAGTATCAAATTAAAAACCAATGCGTATAAGGTGGCCAAGGTGAGTGGGAAACTAGAAGACTGGGAAAATTTTAAACGACAGCAAAGAATGACGAAGAAAGCAATAAAGAAGGGGAAGATAGATTACGAATGTAAACTTGCGCAAAACATAAAAACAGATATATAAAACGGAAAAGAGTGACTAAAGTAAATGTCGGTCCCTTAGAAGATGAGAAAGGGGATTTAATAATGGGAAATGTGGAAATGGCTGAGACCTTAAACAATTAATTTGCTTCAGTCTTCACAGTGGAAGACACAAAAACCATGCCAAAAATTGCTGGTCACGGGAATGTGGGAAGGGAGGCCCTTGAGACAATCACTATCACTGGTCCTGATGAAATGCATCCCAGGGTATTAAAAGAGATGGCGGAAGTTATAGCCGATGCATTCGTTATAATCTACCAAAATTCTCTGGACTCTGGGGAAGTGCCATCGGATTGGAAAGCAGCTAATGTAACGCCTCTGTTTAAAAAAGGGGGCAGACAAAAGGCAGGTAACTACAGGCCGGTTAGTTTAACATCTGTAGTGGGGAAAATGCTTGAAGCTATCATTAAGGAAGAAATAGCGGGACATCTAAATAGGAATAGTGCAATCAAGCAGACGCAACATGGATTCATGAAGGGGAAATCATGTGTATCTAATTTACTGGAATTCTTTGAGGATATAACGAGCATGGTGGATAGAGGTGTACCGATGGATGTGGTGTATTTAGATTTCCAAAAGGCATTCGATAAGGTGCCACACAAAAGGTTACTGCAGAAGATAAAGGTATGCGGAGTCAGAGGAAATGTATTAGCATGGATCGAGAATTGGCTGGCGAACAGAAAGCAGAGAGTCGGGATAAATGGGTCCTTTTCGGGTTGGAAATCGGTGGTTAGTGGTGTGCCACAGGGATCGGTGCTGGGACCACAACTGTTTACAATATACATAGATGACCTGGAAGAGGGGACAGAGTGTAGTGTAACAAAATTTGCAGATGGCACAAAGATTAGTGGGAAAGCAGGTTGCGTAGAGGCCACTTAGAGGCTGCAAAGAGATTTAGATCGATTAAGCGAATGGGCTAAGGTTTGGTAGATGGAATACAATGTCGGAAAGTGTGAGGTCATCCACCTTGAAAAAAAAACAGTAAAAAGGAATATTATTTGAATGGGGAGAAATTACAACATGCTGAGGTGCAGAGGGACCTGGGGGTCCTTGTGCATGAATCCCAAAAAGTTAGTTTGCAGGTGCAGCAGGTAATCAGGAAGGCGAATGGAATGTTGGCCTTCATTGCGAGAGGGATGGAGTACAAAAGCAGGGAGGTCCTGCTGCAACTGTGTAGGGTATTGGTGAGGCCGCACCTGGAGTACTGCGTGCAGTTTTGGTCACCTTACTTAAGGAAGGATATTCTAGCTTTGGAAGGGGTACAGAGACGATTCACTCGGCCTACTCCTGCACCTATTTTCTCTGTTTCTATGTTTCTAACCCATAAACGAAGGTCTTTAAAATAAAAATGAAAACCACTCAATTGTTTTTAATACCCCTGTAATGTTTGCAACTGTGAGCATGCTCACAGGTTTGTAGAGCTGTTGAGTTGGGAGTGGCTTAGCCAGTCACGTGATGTTCACAAGACTCAATAAAACCCCAGCCCGTTGGGTTCGGGGGATCCACGATGAGGCAGCTGGTGTGAGCCTGGTGGATGAACTGGTAATGTGTTGTGTGATTGCTGAACCTTTGCTAATAAACCAACTAGTTCTTAATAGCAATGTGTTGCCATGAATTCTTAAGCAAAGAACTCATGAAGCAAATACATTACAACCGCTATGATTTTCTCACGGGCTGCTGGCAGCAATGTCCAGAAGATTTATCTTTAATTCCCAGAGGGTAGGCAACCCGAACAAGTGGTACCATGTGACACGCAGCGCTGCCATTGGCAGCCATTTGTGGTTGTCAATAGCAACGCTTCCCCTCCACCGGTGTGGAGAGAATCCACATCTTGAGGCAGTAGTTTGTGCTGCAGATAATATGTAGGGGGGGGCGGAGGGGGGGGGGGAGGGGTGTTGCCACCATCAGTTTATATGTTTAACATGGCAGTTATCAGCAGCAGTGCTCCTGTAAAAATTCAGTCGTTAGAAACCAGTATCATTTTTCACATGTTGTTTCGTGTTATTGTCGATTTTAAAAGAAAACTTGCCTCCAAAGCCATTTACTAATTGTGGTTGAGTGTGCAGGCAAGCCACATGCCTGACAACACTGCTCTCAAACCAATCACCACAGCTCGATCACTCTCCCTCCGATATCACTTCTGTCATGTATTTGCTTTGTAGGTTCTTTACTTAAGAATTCATAGCAACAATATTAAGAACTAGTTGGTTTATTAACAAAGGTTTACCAATCACACTACACATTACCAATGGGTACTGACTGCCTCTCTGTCCTTGATGAGTACCTCACTGTTATTGGCCAGCAGTGGGGTAGGGCCTTGGGTGCTTGGGCCATAGATGGTCTTGACTGCGCTGAAGAATCCTCGCACGTCGTGGTTGTCGGCTAACTGCTGGATCTCCCATGCTTTCTCCACACACCATCTGTTTTTTAGGTTGCGGTTTTTTCGTTGGTCCTCGGCCTTCAGCTGTCTCTGGAGCTGCTTTCTTGCTCTCGTGTTGAGTTGCTGTTTTAAGTTCAAAAAAGCCTTGCAGTTGCGGCTGATTAACTCCTGTATCTCCTGGTCGTTCTCGGCAAACCAGTCTTGGTATTCCCTGGTTGAGTGACTCCTCGCAGGTGCTGATTCTGGAGGCCTTGAGGACAGACCAGATGCTGTGGACACTCTGCGTCTCTGGTCATCGAGGGTCGCCAGGTTGGCAGTGAGGCGCTGGCTGAATAGGGCTTTCTTATCAGGGTCTTAGAGTACCCCCGCGTTGATTTTCCCGCGGCATTGCTTCTGTTGCCGCCGCTATTTTGGGGCTTTATTAATGTTGATGACAGAACGGATTAGGCGGTGGTACATCCAGCAGTCGTCAGCTCCTGTCATGGCGCAGGTGATGCGCATGTCCTTGCAGTTCCTCTCTCGGACAATGACATAGTCGAGCAGGTGCCAGTGTTTGGAGCGAGGATGTTGCCATGATGCCTTGACTTGTCTCTCTGATGGAACAAGGTGTTGGTAATGACAAGGCTGTGTTCTAGACATTTTGTCAGGAGCAGGGTACCACTGGAGTTGGATTTCCCTACCCCCTCTCTGCCGATCACACCTCCCCAGAGGTCTGTGTCCTTACTGACTCTGGTGTTGAAGTCGCCGAGGAGGATCAGCTTGTCATCTGTTGGGACTCGGGACAGAGATTGTTCGAGGCTGGAGTAGAATTCCTCTTTGGTCTCATCTGTAGCTGCAAGTGTTGGGGCGTACGCACTGATGACCGTAGCGACTGGTTCCGGGCTAGGATGAGCCGAAGAATCATGAGACGTTCGCTTATCTCGCAGGGGGAGTCTTTGAGACGGCCCACCAGCTCATTCTTGATGGCGAAGCCAACTCCGTGGAGGCGGCGTTCTTCTTCTGGTTTGCCTTTCCAGAAGAAGGTGTGTCGACCACCTTAGTCCTTGAGCTGGCCTTCCCCTGCCCGCCGGGTCTTGCTTAGGGCGGCGATGTCGATATCGAAGCGTCTAAGTTCCCGGGCAACGATGGCGGTGCGGCGTTCCGGTCTGTCGCTGTTGGGGTTGTCCATGAGGGATCTGACATTCCAGGTTCCGAAATTCATTTTGTAGGGTGAAAGATGCCTTTGCACGAGTTCTTTTAATGTGGGGTGGCCGTTGCACACTGGCTACCACACGGGCTTAGCAAAGCGAAGTCTTGGCCCAGTGGCAAGGGAATCCAAGATGACTGGAAACCAGGCTCTACTGCATGGGCCTAGTTGACTACGGTGGGCTGTGGACCATGAGCTCGGCACTGAGCAGCGCCTTTGGGAGAGATGGTGAGAGTAAGCGACTTGAGGCAATGCTTCACTCTCCCAGGCATTAGTTCCCAGTTGAGGACAGACACTGGGGCCCCGCTCGGACTTTTCCACTGCACCCTGCTCCATCTTTGTTCCTCACTGAAGATTGGTCGCGCAGAAGAAGACAGAAGAGAGTTCTGGTCGATCACAGAGACATTCATAGGCTGGAGGCACGGCCAGAGGAGCGCCAACAGACAGCTCTCAGTGCGGCTTTTACCAGAGGGGTGCACGCGGTCGTGCGGCATTTAATTATGCATTTCTGGAGTGCAGCGTCCTCCCACCACCATTACATGCACCACGTGTCAGACAGACGTGCAATTCTTCCAGCTGCTTTCGCCTCTGCAGCTGAGCGGGACCGGCAGCCGATGAGGGGCCGAATCGCCAGCGGGAGTGGATTAGTTCGGTGTGGGGGCGGAGAGATAGTGGGACTGGCGGCCGATGAAAGGCCGAATTGCCAGTGGGACTCGGCAATAGTCATCGTCAACACCTTCACCGAAGCATATGAGAGCATAGGCCTTACACTAAACATCTGTAAGACAAAGGTCCTCTGCCAACCTGACCCCGCCACACAGCACTGCCCCCCGCCCTCCCCCCCCGCAATTAGCAAAATCCACAACGAGACCTTGGACAACGTGGACCATTTTCCATACCTCAGGAGCCTACTGTCAGCAAGACGCACTGAGAGCTGTCTGTCTGCGCTCCTCTGGCCGTGCCTCCAGCCTATGAATGTCTCTGTGATCTACCGGAACTCTCTTCTGTCTTCTTCTGCGACTGATCTTCAGTGAGAAACAAAGATGGAACAGGGTGCAGTGGAAAAGCACGAGCGGGGGTCCCAGTGTCTGTCCTCAACCGGGAAGGCTGCGCTGACACACTGAAGGCGGTGTTGGATCTCATCATCGATGCCTGCTCTTGAAGACCAGGACCTCAAATCTAGCACAAAGCTTATGGTCTACATGGCAGTAGTGATACCCGCCCTCCTATATGGCTCAGAGACGTGGACCATATACAGCAGACACCTCAAAACGCTGGAGAAGTACCACCAGCGCTGCTCCTGTAAGATTCTGCAAATCCCCTGGGAGGACATACGTTCCTACGTCGGCGTTCTCGCCCAGGCCAACATTCCCAGCATCGAAGCATTGACCACGCTCGATCAGCTCCATTGGGCGGGCCACATTGTCCGCATGCCCGACACGAGACTCCCAAAGCAAGCGCTCTACTCGGAGCTTCGACACGGCAAGCGAGCCCCTGTAGGCAGAGGAAACACTTCAAGGACACCCTCAAAGCCTCCTTGATAAAATGCAACATTCCCATGACTGCCCAAAGTGGACGAAAAGCATCCGGGAGGGCGCTGAGCACCTCGAGTCCCTTCGCCGAGAACAGGCAAAAACCAAGCGTAGACAGCGGAAGGAGCGCGCAGCAAACTAAACTCCTCACCCTCCCTTTCCTCCAACCACTGTCTGCCCCACCTGTGACAGAGACTGTAGGTCCCGCATTGGACTCTTCAGTCACCTGAGTATTCACCTTTAGTGTGGAAGCAAGTCATCCTCGACTCCGAGGGACTGTCTATGATGATGATGACATTACCAGTTCATCCATTACCAGTTCATCACAACTGCATACCTCATCGTGGATGACCTAGACCCAACTGACTGGGGTTTTATTGAGTCTTATGAACATCACGTGATTGGCTAAGCCACTCACAATGCAACAGCTCCACAAACCTGTGAGCATGCTCACAGGGGCATACATTACAAAAGTGATTAAGTACTTTTTGAAGTACTGTTGCAATGTAGGAAACGCGGCAGCCAATTTGCGCACAGCAGGCTCCCACCAACAGCAATAAGATTACCTCTGTAACATCCTCCAGTCTTACAAGCCTTCGAGATCTCTGTGCTCCTCCAATTCTGGGCTCTTGCATGTCCCTGATTTTAATCGCTGCACGTGCATTCAGCTCTCTGCAGCTCTAAGCTCTGGCATTCTCTCACAAAACATCTCCGTCTCTCTAGCTCTCTCTCCTCCTTTAAGCTGCTCCTTAAAACCTACCTCTTTGACCAAACTTTTTGTCATGTGTCATGATATCGCCTTCTATGGCTCAGTGTCAAATTTTTTTAATTGATATCGCTCTTGTTAAACTGTTTGGGACATTTTGCTACGTTAAAGGCTTTATATAAATGCATGTTGTTGAGATAGTGACCAGATTTTTAAGTGATGTTGATTGAGGGAGAAATATTGGCAAGGACTCCCGTGTTCTTCAAAATTGTGCTGTGGGATCTTTTACGCCCAGCTGAGAGAGCAGACGGAGCCTCGGTTTAATGTCTCATCTGAAAGATGGCACCTCCGACAGTGCAGCACTCCCTCAGCACTGCACTGGAGAGTCAGCCTAGATTTTGTGCTCAAATTTTTACATTAGTGTTCCAGCATGCTGATAGTCCATTTACCATACATTAGATGAGACAGTGCCACTAGAGGAAGGGCTGTAATACAAGCTCTGTTTATATTAATCTAATACTACCAGTTCTAGATGAGAGAGCCTGGTGGTAATCCCAAAATAAGCGCGTAGGATTTTCCAAGGCCTGCGCTAGGAAGACTGGGTCATCCCTTCCCATCATTCATTGGCATTTCTGTAACGGTGCGGATCCCAGTTCCGTGCACGAGTCCTGCTGTCGTGACATCGTGGCACATGGGATGCTGAAAGAAATCCCCGCACATTTTGGGTATCATGATATTGCTTGCTGCTGTTGTCATGGCACCACTGCTGTGCACAGATGCACGGGTCAAGCCAGACGCACATGTGATATAAATGGGGCAGTGTTCATTCCTCCAGAGGTAAGAAAGAAAGACTTGGATTTATATAGCGCCTTTCACGACCACCGGACATCTCAAAGTCAATGAAGTACTTTTGGAGTGTAGTCACTGCTGTGATGTGGGAAACACGGCAGCCAACTTGCGCACAGCAAGCTCCCACAAACAGCAATGTGATAATGACCAGATAATCTGTTTTTTGTGATGTTGATTGAGGAATAAATATTAGCCAAGTCCCCGGGGATAACTCCCCTGCTCTTCTTCGAAATAGTGTCATGGGAGTTTTTACGTCCACCTGAGAGAGCAGACTGGGCCTTGGTTTAATGCCTCATGGAAGTGTTATGTTGTGCTTTTACACTAGAGTTTCTCCATGGGTTCCACATCACTGATCACTCCCGTAAGTTGACCTAATGCTCTGGAGAAACCAGTGTTTGTCGTTATCGGTCCATTACCAGGTTAATGCAGTTACAACAGTCAAACAGAGCACCCTTATTATTGTGCTCTGGCTCACTAACAGATCATGTGTTGCCATGTGATCTCCTCATCTTCCGGATCTCTATCAGATCTTTGGTGAGACAATTCTTATTGAATATTAAGCAGGTAAATCAACATTGCACAGTGCATACAATATCTTTACATTAATTGCAAATTTCCTCTTCTCCTCAAGATGTCAAGACAACCAAGAGATAGGAACATAAGAATTAGGAGCAGGAGTAAGCTATTCGGCCCCTTGAGCCTGCTCTGCCATTCAATAAGATCATGGCTGATCTTCGACCTCAACTCCACCTTCCTGCACTGTCCCCATATCCCTTGATCCCTCCTGTACTAGCCCTTAACATTTAGCTAGCTCTTGAAGCCTGCTTGCCTTACTTCTCACAGGAGGATGCTCTGTTACCAGGAGTTTGCTATGTCTCTGGCTTCAGACTGACCGCAATTCCTCCGATACCGCCCAGATTTCCATTGAAGGAGGACCAGTAAACCATAGTTCTCATAACTGCATGTTGGCGTTGGGCATTCACAGGATTCTTGTCATTCAATGGAACGGCTTGACCTCTTGATCTCTTCCAAACCACTCTGATTAACCGGGATTGCAGGAAATGAACACTTTTCCAGTCAGCTATCAGGGGCAGTGCTGGGCAGAATGACACTAATAACGCTGCAGCAAACAGATAATAGCACCCACTGTCTCACTGTCTACAGATGCACGTGAACACCTTCAGCACAACAGGCTGCAATATATATTCTCCACGGCTTGCGAAAACAGCTGGCAGCAAGCCAATTTAACCCTCAAACTAAAGCGAAATACTGCCGATGCTGGAAATCTGAAATAAAAACAGCACATGCTGCAAGCACTCAGCAGGTCAGGCAGCGTCTGCGGAGAGAGAAACAGAGTTAATGTTTCAGATCAATTCTCTGACCTCTCCGTCATCGGCCTCCCACACTCTTCCAATCAAGCTCAACGCTCGCTCGAGGAACAGCAACTCATCTTCTGATGAGGCACCTTATAGCGTTCCGGCCTCAACATTGAATTTGGCAACTCTTAACCATCTTAACCATCGCTCCCATTTTCTCGGACAGCAGATGCTGGTAATGGTTCGGCTGTTTACATTTGCACCTCCTCTGGACCCATCTTTTGATTCCTTATTTGTCCCATTACCAACCGCATTCTCCCCTTTTGCCTTGCACCATCATCACCATCACAGTGTCAGCTGTGGCTCAGTGGGTAGCACCCTCGCCTCTGGGCCAGAAGGTTGTGGGTTCAGATCCCACTCCAGGGACTTGAGCACAAAAAAAATCTAGGCTGACACTCTGAGGGAGTGCTGCATTGTCGGAGTTGCTTTTTTTGGATGAGACGTTAAATCAAGGCCCCGTCTGCCCTCTCAGGTGGACGTAAAAGATCCCATGGCACTATTTCGTAGAAGAGCAGGGGAGTTATCTCCAGTGTTGTGGCCAATATTTATCCCTCAATCAACATAACAAAAAAACAGATTATCTGGTCATTATTACATTGCTGTTTGTGGGAGCTTGCTGTGCACAAATTGGCTGCCGCATTTCCTACATTGCAACAGTGACTAAATCCCAAAAGTACTTAATTGGCTATAAAGTGCTTTGAGATGTACGGTCGTGAAAGGCGCTATATAAATGCAAGTCTTTCTTTCTTTTTTTCTTTTATCATTTAGTCTCTCCTGCCTGCCACTCTCTCACACCTTCCCTTGTGTTCTTTCCTTCGCTCCCACCTCATCCTTTCCCTTGCTATGTACTTGCTTATAAACTGTTAAATTTCTAACTTAGTTTCATGAAAGGTCATTGACCTGAAACGTTAACTCTGTTTCTCTCTCCACAGATGCTCCCTGACCCGCTGAGTATTTCCAGCACTCTGTTTTTATTTCAAAGTGAACGCTCTGGGTGCTGTGGTTAGTAAAACAAGAATCCAGTAAGTAATCCATAACAGACAAAAATGCTTCGAAGATTTGGTCTGGATGGGCTAAAGATGGGCTGAATGGTCTTCCTCTTTTGCATCCATCTTGTGATGACCAACAGTGAAGCTTTCAACTGTGTTTGTCTAAACCCTCGCCAAGTTGGCTATTGCTCGCTGTTACTGCAAGCTGTGTAGAATATACATCATGGTCGACAAGTCCTACATTACAACAGTAGCTACACATCGAAAAGTACTTCATTGGCTGAAAAGTGCTTCAGGATGTCCGGTGGTCGTGAAAGGCGCTATAGAAATGCAAGTCTTTCTTTTCTTTTTAATTTGGTATGCTGAAGGCATTAATATGCATCTATTGCTGCTCTCTGTTTCGTCCAGTTATTCGTGCCATTCTGTCCAGCAGTACCCCAGTATCTGGCTGAAAAAAAGTCTTAATTTTCTGTTTTTAATAAAATCTCATAATACTCCCATGAAGCGCCTTGGGACGTTTCACTACGTTAAAGGTGCTATATAAATACAAGTTGTTGTTGTTGTTGGTTAACTGCATGCTCTAACTGTAAGTTATCTCAGAGAGAAAGGGGGAGGAGGAGGTACTATGTTAATGAGCTTTACAGACCTCACCAAAAGCCACGCGTCCTGGCAAATGACCGTTGCATTTCCACTCACAAGAAGCTATTAAGATGACCATTAATATTTCTAGAGCTGAGGTATTTGAAACTTTGAGAGGTAAAGAGTGCGACAAAAGTTTACAGCACTGAGCAAAAAGAAAAAAATATATTCTGCTTGTGACTGGGCGCGATTAGACACCAGATGGTAGCTGGTATTTAAGACTGCAATTTCTGCAAATGGTATTTTCAACTTTTCCGTCTTTTTTCACAGTTATGAGCTGTAATTATTGCTGAAGTAGAAGAGGGGACACAAGAGCTGTTTAACTGCTTCATCCTCCCCCTCCTGCCCCAGTTCCCAGTCCTCCCACTGTCCTGAAGGCACTTGTAATGTATTTGCTCCATGGGTTCGTTGCATAAGAATTCATAGCAACATATTGCTGTTAAGAACTATTGGTTTATTAGGAACAGTTTAACAATCACACTACACATTACCAGTTCATCCATCAGGCTCACAACCACTTGCCTCATCTTGGATCCCCTGAACCCAACTGGCTGGGGTTTTATTGAGTCTTGTGAACATCATGTGACTGGCTAAGCCACTCCCAACTCAACAGCTCTACCAACCTGTGAGCATACTCACGGGTGTATACATTACATAAGAACATAAGAAATAGGAGCAGGAGTAGGCCATACGACCCCTCGAGCCTGCTCTGCCATTTAATACAATCATGGCTGATCCGATCATAGACTCGGGTCCGCTTCCCTGTCCGCACCGAATCTTTGCTGGGACATAATTACTCAGTTGCCAGCAGTCCTGTGCTATCTGGACCAACTTGTTCAAGCGTGAGCTCACACAAAGCCTTTCAGTAGGCTCTTTGACAACGGAGGGCATCATGGCCAAGCCCTATCTTCTCCGCACCCCGGATGTTTATACACATGGAAGTTTACAGCCGAGGTCACTGAGCAGGTAAGGTGAGGAACAACAAGAGCAACTTACATTTATATAGTGCATTTAATATAGTAAAATGTCCCAAGGACCTTCACAGGAGCGAAAGCAGGCAAAATTTGACACCGAGCTACAGAAGGCGATATTAGGATAGGTGACTGAAAGCTTGGTCGAAGAGGTAGGTTTCAAAGAATGCTTTAAAGTAGGTGAGAGAGGCGGAGAGGTTTAGGGAGGGAATTCCACAGCTTAGAGCCAAGGCAGCTGAAGGTACGATCACCAATATTGGAGCGATAAAATTCGGGGTTGCTTGTGCTCGTGGTGGTGGTTTCATATTGCGTATGCCAGTGCTATTTCTATCATATCCCCCTTTCATATTTTACAATTCACAGTGGCCTTGTACATTCCTGTAAAGGTTTAGAGAGATGGAGACGTTTAGGGAGATGAATGCCACAGCTTAGAGCCCAGGCAGCTGAAGGTACGGCTGCCAATGGTGGGACGATGGAAATTGGGGATGCTCATGTACGGGAATCCTAGCTGAAATTATTCCCCTCTTACCCCAGAGGCGTTGTGGCCAATTGTCGGAAGCCAACCTCGACTGCTGTAGCAGAGTTTAGCTGTTTCAGCATAGACCAGAAGAAGAAAGACTTGCCTTTCTCGACCACCAGCTGTCCCAAAGTGCTTTAAAGACAATGAAGTACTTTTTAAAGTGTAGTCACTGTTGTAATGTCGGAAACGCAGCAGCCAATTTGTGCACAGCAAGCTCCCACAAATGTGATAATGACCAGATAACTTGTTTTAGTGATGTTGATTGAGGGATAGATTTTGGCCAGGACACCGGGGATAACTCCCCTGCTCTTCTTTGAAATAGTCGCCATGAGATCGCCCACTTGAGAGGGCAGACAGGGCCTTGGTTTTACGCCTCACTCGAAAGACAGCACCTCCCTCAGTACTGCGCTGGAGTGTTAGCCGAGATTTTGGGGCTCAGGTCTGTGGAGTGGGACTTGAACCCACAGACCATGGATCAAACCTGTTGCCGAGTAGCTCACATGGCTGGTTACGTCACTGACCCACTGCTAGATTTGCTAAACTGCTTCGTGTCGTGTGGGAGGCAGTCCCACATCGGAAGGATAGAGGTGAGCTAAAGATTCAACTCCCGACTCAGCACCTGAAATGATCTGTGTGATGCTCCATGCAAACATGCTCGAATCGAAAGCACTGACACTGCGTTTCAGCACCTGTCACAGAGCACAGTTCAGGTCTCGAGAAGAATGAATGATACTCTGCTGGCATTTTCTTTTTCAAATTGAAAATCTAGCGAGTGATTTAAAAAAATATATATCAGAGGACGGCAATAAATAAATCGACGTCTTACGAAAAGAGGAACAGCGAGAGTCATAACAAGGGCAGCTTTGGAACGAGGAAAGTGTCACAACAGCTGCCAACCACAGCGGCCATAAACGTGGAACAGTGCTGCCTCTCTCTGTGACAGGCTCCCAAGCCACACCTAATGCACCGAAAATTGCAGCCTCTCCGGGTGCGCATGCGGCCAGAACCGGCTTTTGCGATCTGTCAAAATGTCCTTGCCGGCAATGCTCACATCCCATGAACAAAAGAAATCATACGGGGCCGAAGGAGGCCATACAGCCCATCGTGTCTGCTGTGGCTCTATGAAAGGGTGATCCAATTAATGCTGTCCGCCCTCCCCCTGCCCTTTCCCCGCAGCCCTGCAAATTTTTCCCTTTCAAATAAATATGCAATTCCTTTGTGAAAGTCACTATTGAATCCGCTTCCACCACCCTTTTATGTAATGCATAACAACTCGCTGGATAAAAAAATTCCCCATCTCATTCCCTCCCCTGGATTTTTTGTCAATTACCATAAACATGTGTCCTCTGGTTACTGACCCTCCTGCCAATGGAAACAGTTTGTCCCTGTTTAGTCTATCACAACCCTTTATAATTTTGAACATCTCCTTTAAATTTCCCCTTAACCCTTGTTGTGTCCTTAGATGCTCTAACAATAACTCCACGAGGCAGTGTCTTGTGCTTGAACTGTAGTGACCTTATTCCTTTATTAGTTAACTCCAGAGTGAGGATCACACCTGGTGGCCAGGCCAGGCACACCTGTACAGGTAACCTACAAGTCTCCCACTGCTGTGCCCTCTGGTGGCACACCTTGATATGGTACCAACAGTAGCCATGTAAGATACATGACAACCTTCCCTCAACTATCAAAAGCCAGAATCTTACAGTGAGCGCCAACAAATAAAGCCTGGTTAACTGAAACAGCAAGAGCAAAACAACAAGGAAGCAAACTGCGGGGTATGGGTGGAATTTGGAAGGTGGGAGGGTGTGCGGTCTGTCGAGGCCGCAGTCAGGCAAAGCTTTCAGTCACACTACGTTTTCTGAAAACATGTCAGCGACCATTGAAAAGTTGCTGATAATTGGTTCCTCTGTAGAATTGGAGAGACTATTGAATGTTATTGCCCTCTACTGATGAAATTGTGACAACACCCTGCATCTCGGAAGATGGGAGCTCGAATGGGATCCGCTGGCCTTTTGGCTTGTTATAGATGGGCCTTCAGACAGCATGGCGATGTCATTACAGGCCGGGAAACACCGCGTGTGCAATTCGATTCCGTGGGCCATACACTGAGCATTGTACGCTCCACAAGACCATCATCATAGGCAGTCCCTCGGAATCGAGGAAGACTTGCTTCCACTCCTAGCATGAGTTCTTAGGTGGCTGAACAGTCCAGTACGAGAACCACAGTCTCTGTCACAGGTAGTCGTTGAGGGAAAGGGTGGGCAGGGAGCCTGGTTTGCCGCATGCTCCTTCCGCTGCCACAAGACCAAACCAACGTGCTATGACAGGGACTTTGTTTACTCAGCAGAAAATGGCGGGTTTAAAACCTAGACACGGCTGCTGCCAACGCTGCAAAGTCGGTGCGTGTGCGCAGTTCCAGTGGATTTCTTGTTCTGGCCGGACTGGCCCCAGATCAGTGAGAGTGAAAGGTGAGGGGTGGGAATTCCAGCTATTGCGAGGGCTGTGATGTGAAGGTGATATTAGGATGTCGTGGGCTTGCGAGTGTTTTATTGTACTCTTGACCAATATGTTTATCGCCGTCAGACTGGCTGCCTGTTGTGGTTTGAACACGCGGCTGGTGAGCAGAACCAGGCGCTGGATGCTCGGATTTAATGGGCTGGGAAAAGGATAATTGAGAAAGGGAATAGTGACTGCAGAGAGAGAGAGGAAGAGACTGGGGAGGAAAACAAGAGGGAGGGCGGAGAAGGAAAATGAGAGAGTGGCAGCAGGGTGATTATTTCATCAGAATAAACTGCTAGAACTTACAATTTAATGAGGAAATGCGACTTGGTGATATTAGGATGCTGCCAGCTTGTGAGAGTTTTCTCTCGCCGAGTGTGCTTATCACTATCAGCTCCTCCGCCTGTTGTGGTCAATGTTATTTTTCCACATTTGAGACCTGACATTTATGCACAGAATGTTTCAGCGCAGCTTCCATTTCGTTGGCAGCAGTCACTCTTAAAACAGAACTACTTACCAAACTGCCCCACTCCAATTGAGTCACAATGGGCAAAATACAAGGTTGTCTGCATGCACACAATTTGAGAACGGGCAAGGCCAGTGCAGGGAAGCAATTCTCAATACACTCTTTTGACATGGGAAAAAGAAAGACTTGCATTTAAATAGCGCCGTTCACGACCAACGGACGTCTCAAAGCACTTTACAGCCAATGAAGTACTACTGAAGTGTAGTCATTGTTGTAATGTGGGAAACGCGACAGCCAGCTCCCACAAACAGCAATGTGATAATGACCAGATAATCTGTTTTTGTTCTGTTGATTGAGGGATAAATATTGGCCAGGACACCGGGGATAACTCCCCTGCTCTTCTTTGAAATAGTGCCAAGGGGTCTTTTACATCCACCTGAGAGAACAGACGGGGCCTCGGTTTAACGTCTCATCCGAAAGACGGCACCTCCGACAGTGCAGCACTCCCTCAGCACTGCACTGGAGTGTCGGCCTGGATTGCGTGGTGAGGTTTCTGGAGCGTGGCTTGAACTTTCTGACTTAGTGGCGAGTGCTGCCATTGAGCCAAGGATCACTGCGAGAGGAATGTGGCCTCACAACCTATTTCAAAACACAATACTGCGCCTATTTTAAGTGTGCAGAATGCTCTAAATACATACATGTGCTTTCAAAGCAGACATTATAACCGTGCAATATTACAGATGTTCAGAGTTGATAATGGTCAGGAAACTTGCCACATATACTGTTATAATAAATACGTTATGTTTTTGACTCTGGCCCAGAATAACTTTTATTTAATTATCTCCTGGCAATTGCAAATCAGTGCTGATCCAAGTATTCATGTTCCACAGATGTTCAGAGTCAAAGAGGTGAATATAATCCAGATTTGGTTTCTTTGAAATCGCAGTTCATTGATGAGTCTTAAAAGATGCAAAGAGGATAAAGTGGCCACTAAAGATCATTTTTAACACCAGTCATTTAAAACCCAAGATCGATGTCACGCAATCAATACTTCCTGATTGATCTGGTCTTCTCTTTTCAATCTTGGTGCTCTTCACTATGGCTCATTGCTATTGCACGTTCCGTTTACATAGGATGTACGTGACAGAAACAGGCCATTCTGCCCAACCAGTCCATGTTCCACTCAAGTCTCCTCCCGTCTTTCCTCATCTAAATCTATCTGCATAACCCTCTGTTCCCTTCTCCCTGATATGCATGTCGAGCCTCCCCCTAATTGCATTTATTCTATTTGCTTTAACCACTCCCTGTGGCAGCGAGTTCCACATTCTCACCACTATCTGGGTAAAGAAGTTTCTTCTAAATTCCCTATTGGATTTCTTGGTGACTATCTTATATTGATGGCCTCTAGTTATGCTCTTCCCCACAAGTGGAAAATCTCTGTATCTACTCTATCAAAACATAAAAACATAAGAAATAGGAGCAGGAGCAGGCCATACGGCCCCTCGAGCTTGCTCCGCCATTTAATAAGATCATGGCTGATCCTATCATGGACTCGGGTTCACTTCCCTTCCCGCTCTCCATAATCCCTTATTCCCTTATCGTTTAAGAAACTGTCTATTTCTGTCTTAAATTTATTCAATGTCCCAGCTTCCACAGCTCTGACACAGTGAATTCCACAGATCTACAACACTCAGAGAAGAATTTTCTCCTCATCTCAGTTTTAAATAGGTGGCCCCTTATTCTAAGATTATGCCCTCTAGTCTCCCCTATCAGTGGAAACATCCTCTCTGCATCCACCTTGTCAAGCCCCCTCATAATCTTATACGTTTCGATAAGATCACTTCTCATTCTTCTGAATTCCAATAAGTAGAGGCCCAACCTACTCAACCTTTCCTCATAAGTCAACCCCCTCATCTCCGGTTTCAACCTTGCGAACCTTCTCTGAACTGCCTCCAAAGCAAGTATATCCTTTCGGAAATATGGAAACCAAAACTGTACATAGTATTCCAGGTGTGACCTCACCAATACCTTATATAACTGTAGCAAGACTTCCCTGCTTTTATACTCCATCCCCTTTGCAATAAAGGCCGAGATTCCACTGGCTTTCCTGATCACTTGCTGTCCATGCATACTATCTTTTTTTGTTTCATGCACAAGTACCCCCAGGTCCCGCTGTACTGCAGCACTTTGCAATCTTTCTCTATTTAAATAATAAGTTGCTATTTAATTTTTTTCTGGCAAAGTTTCCAACATTATACTCCATCTGCCAAATTTTTGCCCACTCACTTAGCCTGTCTATGTCCTTTTGCAGATTTTTTGTGTCCTCACACATTGCTTTTCCTCCCATCTTTGTATCATCAGCAAACTTGGCTACGTTACACTCGGTCCCTTCCTCCAAGTCATTAATATAGATTGTAAATAGTTGGGGTCCCAGCACTGATCCCTGCGGCACCCCACTGGTTACTGATTGCTAACCCGAGAATGAACCATTTATCCCAACTCTCTTGTTTTCTGTTCACGAGCCAATCCTCTATTCATGCTAATATATTACCCCAAACCCTGTGAACTTTTATCTTGTGCAGTAACCTTTTATGTGGCACCTTGTCAAATGCCTTCTGGAAGTCCAAATACACCACAGCCACTGGTTCCCCTTTATGCACCCTGTTCGTTCCATCCTCAAAGAATTCTAGCAAATTTGTCAAACATGACTTCCCCTTCATAAATCCATGCTGACTCTGCCTGACCAAATTTTGCTTTTCCAAATGTCCTGCTACTGCTTCTTTAATAATGGACTCCAACATCTTCCCAACCACAGATGTTAGGCTAACTGGTCTATAGTTTCCTGCTTTTTGTCTGCCTCCTTTTTAAAATATGGGCGTTACATTTGCAGTTTTCCAATCTGCTGGGACCTTCCCAGAATCCAGGGAATTTTGGTAAATTACAACCAATGCATCCACAATCCCTGCCGCTACTTCTCTTAAGACCCTAGGATGCAAGCTATCAGCTCCAGGGGATTTATCCGTCTTTAGTCCCATTATTTGACTGAGTACCACCTCCTTAGTGATTGTGATTGTGTTACGTTCCTCCCCCACTATAACCCTTGACTATCCACTGTTGGGATATTGTTAGTGTCCTCTACCGTAAAGACTGATACAAAATATTTGTTCAGAGTTTTTGCCATCTCCATGTTCCCAATTACTAATTCCCCGGTCTCGTCCTCTAAGGGACCAACATTTACTTTCATAATTTTAAAGACCTCTATTAGGTCACCCCTCAGCCTTCTTTTTTCAAGAGAAAAGAGACCCAGCCTGTTCATCCTTTCCTGATATATACATCCTCGCATTTCTGGTGTCAGGATCTACATGTACTCACTTTTAATGAAACAAAAAAGTATGAGGGAAGGAGGAAGAGGCAGTGCTAAAACAGGAACTCTCTCCCACAGTTGCAACCAGTGTCATCATGAAGCATTGAAGATCATAGAAACATAGAAAATAGGTGCAGGAGTAGGCCATTTGGCCCTTCGAGCCTGCACCGCCATTCAATAAGATCATGGCTGATCATTCCCTCAGTACCCCTTTCCTGCTTTCTCTCCATACCCCTTGATCCCCTTAGCTGTAAGGGCCATATTTAACTCCCTCTTGAATATATCCAATGAACAGGCATCAACAACTCTCTGCGGCAGGGGATTCCACAGGTTAACAACTGTCTGAGTGAAGAAGTTTCTCCTCATCTCAGTCCTAAACGGCCTACCCCTTATCCTAAGACTATGTCCCCTGGTTCTGGACTTCCCCAACATCGGGAACATTCTTCCCGCATCTAACCTGTCCAGTCCCGTCAGAATCTTTTACGTTTCTATGAGATCCCCTTTCATCCTTCTAAACTCCAGTTGATCCAGTCTCTCCTCATATGTCAGTCCTGCCATCCCGGGAATCAGTCTGGTGAACCTTCGCTGCACCCCCTCAATAGCAAGAACGTCCTTCCTCAGATTAGGAGACCAAAACTGAACACATTATTCCAGGTGAGGCCTAAGGCCCTGAACAACTGCAGTAAGACCTCCCTGCTCCTATACTCAAATCCCCTAGCTATGAAGGCCAACATACCATTTGTCTTCTTCACCGCCTGCTGTACCTGCATGCCAACTTTCAAAGACTGGTGAACCATGACACCCAGGTCTCGTTGCACTTCCCCTTTTCCTAATCTGTCGCCATTCAGATAATATTCTGCCTTTGTGTTTTTGCCCCCAAAATGGATAACCTCACATTTATCCACATTATACTGCATCTGCCATGCATTTGCCCACTCACCTAACCTATCCAAGTCACCCTGCAGCCTCTTAGCGTCCCCCTCACAGCTCACACTGCCACCCAGTTTAGTGTTAGCTGCAAACTTGGAGATATTACACTCAATTCCTTCATCCAAATAATTAATGTATATTGGAAAGAGCTGGGGTCACAGTACTGAGCCCTGCGGCACTCCACTACTCACTGCATGCCATTCCAACAAGGACCCATTTATCCTGAATCTCTGCTTCCTGTCTGCCAACCAGTTCTCTATCCACGTCAGTACATTACCCCCAATACCATGCGCTTTGACTTTGCACACCAATCCCTTGTGCGGGACCTTGTCAAAAGCCTTTTGAAAGTCCAAATACACCACATCCACTGGTTCTCCCTTGTCCACCCTACTAGTTACATCCTCAAAAAATTCCAGAAGATTTGTCGAGCATGATTTCCCTTTCATAAATCCATGCTGACTTGGACCGATCCTGTCACTGCTTTCCAAATGCACTGCTATTTCATTCTTAATGATTGATTCCAACATTTTCCCCACTACTGATGTCAGGCTAACCGGTCTATAATTACCCGTTTTCTCTCTCCCTCCTTTTTAAAAAAGTGGTGTTACATTAGCTACCCTCCAGTCCATAGGAACTGATCCAGAGTCGATAGACTGTTGGAAAATGATCACCAATGCATCCACTATTTCTAGGGTCACTTCCTTAAGTACTCTGGGATGCAGACTATCAGGCCCCGGGGATTTATCAGCCTTCAATCCCATCAATTTCCCTAAGACAATTTCCCGCCTAATAAGGATATCCTTCAGTTCCTCCTTCTCACTAGACTCTCGGTCCCCCAGTACATTCGGAAGGTTATTCGTGTCTTCCTTCGTGAAGACAGAATCGAAGTATTTGTTCAATTGGTCTGCCATTTCTTTGTTTCCCATTATAAATTCACCTGAATCCAACTGCAGGGGACTTACATTTGTCTTCACTAATCTTTTTCTCTTCACATATTTATAGAAGCTTTTGCAGTCAGTTTTTATGTTCCCTGCAAGCTTTCTCTCGTACTCTATTTTCCCCCTCTTAATTAAACCCTTAGTCCTCCTCTGTTGAATTCTAAATTTCTCCCAGTCCTCAGGTTTGTTACTTTTTCTAGCCAATTTATATGCCTCGTCCTTGGTTTTAACACTATCCTTAATTTCTCTTGTTAGCCACGGTTGAGCCACCTTCCCCGTTTTATTTTTACTCCAGACAGGGATGTACAATCGCTGAAGTTCATCCATGTGATCATTAAATGGTTGCCATTGCTTATCCACCGTCAACCCTTTAAGTATCCTTTGCCAGTCTATTCTAGCCAATTCACGCCTCATACCGTCGAAGTTATCTTTCCTTAAGTTCAGGACCCTGGTTTACGAATTAACTTAGTCACTCTCCATCTTAATAAAGAATTCTACCATATTATGGTCACTCTTCCCCAAGGGGCCTCGCACAACAAGATTGCTAATTAGTCCCTTCTCATTACACATCACCCAGTCTAAGATGGCCAGCTCTCTAGTTGGTTCCTCGACATATTGGTCGAGAAAACCATCCTTAATACACTCCAGGAAATCCTCCTCCACCGCATTGCTACCAGTTTGGTTAGCCCAATCAATATGCAGATTAAATTCGCCCATGATAACTGCTGTACCTTTATTGCACACATCCCTTATTTCTTGTTTGATGCTGTCCCCAACCACACTACTACTGTTTGGTGATCTGTACACAACTCCCACTAGCGTTTTCTGCCCTTTGGTATTCTGCAGCTCCACCCATACCGATTCCACATCATCCAAGCTAATGTCCTTCCTTACTATTGTATTAATTTCCTCTTTAACCAGCAATGCCACCCCGCCTCCTTTTCCTCTCTGCCTAATCTTCCTAAATGTTGAGTTCCCAGCTTTGGTCACCCGATCAGATATAGCACGATAGATGGACATTAAAACACCTCTTCATTGCCCCAAGAATGTGCCTTAATATTATAGAAGAATAGCCACCATCTCACCAATGTGTTATTTTACAGCTCCCACAACAGCCTCTCTGGTCAAGACTGACAATTTACTCCCAAAATATGGACAATTATGTGTTGTGTTGTGGACTTCTGTTAAAGGCTAGATTGAGACAATATGAATTAATTTTGACTCTGACGAAGGGTCATCGACCTGAAACATTAACTCTGTTTCTCTCTCCACAGATGCTGCCTGATCTGCTGAGTGTTTCCAGCATTTTGTGTTTTTATTTCAGATTTTCAGCGTCCGCAAAAATTTTCTTATGAATCAATTCTGAAGAGAGCAACTACAGCTAGCAGAGAGAGGCAACAACCTTAATCTCAATGATCGGACGTGGATTTAAGCCCAAGCTCGCCAATTGTTAAGATGGTGGATGCCATGCAAAATGGTTTCTTACTGCCTACAAAATGTCCAGCTGTATGTTTAATTATAATTAGAGAATCAGGGACAAGAACATACGACTGAAGCGAATGTAATTGTAAAGTACAGTCAAAACACTTAACAATTACACTCGAGTATGTTCTTCAGAAAGACCGAGTTGACATTGATCATTCTTGATCCTCATTAAAGCATCAAATTATTGACTGTAGCATTTCAGAAGCTGGAACTAAAGAAAATGTAAACAAACCTTTTCATCCTTACCAACCCAGAAAATTAATGTAAGGGGCTTTGGGCTAGAGATTGCGTGGCGCCCCGTTTGGAGCGATAACTTTTGAATTATCGCAAAAGTATCGCCGGGTGAAAATGATTCTCTGCTCCCGGGAGCTTCAGTTGTAGCGCTCCAAGAGGGAAGTGGAGCACTTAGTCAAGCGCTACCTCCTCCTTTAGTGTGCTAAAGTGTGTGAGGGGGGCGGTAGCGGGAGAGTGCTGAGCAATGTTCAATGCAGGGCTGCCCGCATTCAAGGCACATAAGAACATAAGAACATAAGAACATAAGAATTAGGAACAGGGGTAGGCCATCTAGCCCCTCGAGCCTGCTTCGCCATTCAACAAGATCATGGCTGATCTGGCCGTGGACTCAGCTCCACTTACCCGCCCGCTCCCCATAACCCTTAATTCCCTTATTGGTTAAAAATCTATCTATCTGTGACTTGAATACATTCAATGAGCTAGCCTCAACTGCTTCCTTGGGCAGAGAATTCCATAGATCCACAACCCTCTGGGAGAAGAAATTCCTTCTCAACTCGGTTTTAAATTGGCTCCCCCCGTATTTTGAGGCTGTGCCCCCTAGTTCTAGTCTCCCCGACCAGTGGAAACAACCTCTCTGCCTCTATCTTGTCTATCCCTTTCATTATTTTAAACGTTTCTATAAGATCACCCCTCATCCTTCTGAACTCCAACGAGTAAAGACCCAGTCTGCTCAATCTATCATCATAAGGTAACCCCCTCATCTCCAGAATCAGCCTAGTGAATCGTCTCTGTACCCCCTCCAAAGCCAGTATATCCTTCCTTAAGTAAGGTGACCAAAACTGCACGCAGTACTCCAGGTGTGGCCTCACTAATACCCTATACAGTTGCAGCAGGACCTCCCTGCTTTTGTACTCCATCCCTCTCGCAATGAAGGCTCAAAGGGAGGGGCCAATGATGGGTTCAATCAATCTTCATGCTGTCTCTGTGGGGCCACCGGACTTGCGTGACTTGCATTACAGCCCCAGCACTCAGAGAGTGATGGGCTGAGGAATCATGCAGAAATCAGCGGTGAAAAGCAGTCTGAAGGCACCAGACTGGTGCAAGGAATAAAGATTGCCCCCACCTCACCAGCACTGCCTTTAAATATCCTTCTCCAAGCGGCCGGCTGAGGTGACAATGCCTCCTGCAGCTGCCGTTGTTGACGCCCGACGACACAGCAGGGGGCGGGACCGAATATCACATCCGGGGTGGAAAGGGGGGGCGCTGCGCACCTGATGACATCACGATCTACGGGGCGCAAGAGATTGAGGCGGTAACTGTTAGCGCCAGCGCAAAACCGCCAGTGAAGTTCACAGGCATCGCTCAATTCGCCATGCCTGGTGGGTAACCCCTCAGTGCCCCGTTACCGCCCCCCGCAGGTGCTAACGGGAGGCGCAAAGCAGCCGAATTTCTCCCCCTTTATGGCTGGCCTGTACCACCACAATGCTTAATACAGGGCACAAGATAGCTTTGGACATAAAATGGCTTCAACCAGCAGAACACTTAGAACAGAGTCTTATAAAATAAAAGGTCACCACAAAGGATACTGATGCTGGTCGGCGCATGTAGTGTTTGCGATCATTGGGCATTGGTGTCGCGCACTGTGGGACACCGAGGCCTGTGAAGCACTCAATGCAAAGGGCGCACAGTAATGCTGTTATGGAGTGTCAGTCCACTCAAAGCCTGCACACCCACCATGTCTTGTGCACACTTCAGTCCGAAAGGTATACAAGTGAGGGGGAATGCACCTCGAGTGTCTGATCAGCATACCGAACACTCAGTGGATGTATGAAAGAGACAATGCACGGGAAGCTCATTCTGATATATTGAGTCTTCAGCTTTAATGGGGGTGATTTGTTGCCAATAGCTGCTATATTTACTTGCACCTGTACTTTTTGGTGTTTACCCAAGCTGGAACCCATTTAGCTCTTTATCTTGTTTTTGAATATTTTTGGAATTTTCAAGCCAGACACCTTTAAGAGCTACTGGTGCCAGCTATCATTGCAGGCAAGGGCAACACCCAAAAATGAACAGTCTCACCACATTTCACGAAGACCATTTTATTATGGAGGGAGGTTTGATGTAATTTATCGGTTTCCCCATGACAATGATCGATACAATTCTGAGATCAGACACAGTGCACTGGCTCAATTTATTTCTCCTCCTTTGTCTCTTCCACACCTTCTCAAGATAATGGCCTCAAAATTCCAAGTCCTGCCACCATAAGTGCGCCAGCGCAGCCTTCGGCCGCCTGAGGAAAAGAGTGTTCGAAGGCCCTCAAATTTACCACCAAGTTCATGGTCTATAGGGCTGTAATAATACCTGCCTTCCTGTATGGCTCAGAGATGTGGACCATGTACAGTAGACACCTCAAGTCGCTGGAGAAATACCACCAACGATGTCTCCGCAAGATCCGACAAATCCCCTGGGAGGATAGACGTACCAACATTAGCGTCCTCGACCAGGCCAACATCCCCAGCATTGAAGCATTGACCACACTTGATCATCTCCGCTGGGCAGGCCACACTGTCTGCATGCCAGGCACGAGATTCCCAAAGCAAGCGCTCTACTCGGATCTCCTTCACGGCAAACGAGCCAACGGTGGGCAGAGGAAATGTTACAAAGACACCCTCAAAGCCTCCCTGATAAAGTGCGGCATCCCCACCGACACCTGGGAGTCCCTGGCCAAAGATCGCCTTGAGTGAGGAAGTGCATCCAGGAGGACGCTGAGCACCTCGAGTCTCATCGCCGAGTGCATGCAGAAAACAAGCGCAGGCTGCGGAAGGAATGCGCGGCAAAGCTGTCCCACCTTCCCTTTCCCTCAACGACTGTCTGTCCCATCTGTAACAAGGATGGTGGCTCTCGTAGTGGACTGTTCAGCCACCTAAGGACTCATTCTAAGAGTGGAAGCAAGTTTTCCTCGATTCCGAGGGACTGCCTATGATGATGACAGCATGACACCTGCCCACCAACTGGTCTGATGCTGACCTCATCCTAAATTCCGGAGTCAGCGCACTTCTGAGTCGGTCAAAAGGTCATGTCTCGCCAGCAATTACCTACTCGCTCCAGGAGGTCTGAAAAATTAGGGAAGAGCATCAGAAACATATGAAGACCAGGTAAAGACTCTCCAAAGATGTGAGGCAGAAAGCAGACTCCAGTGTGGCCCTATTCGTGAGGGTTGCTCTACAATGCAGCACATCCTAGACTGAGTGGAAGCTCCAGCAAACCTGGCCTACAGTAATCCTGTCCACAGAGGTACCCAATTTCGATCCCCCTCTGATTTTCTTCTCCTTTAACCATCAGCTCCTAAATCCTAGTGGTTCATACTCCAATGTGGTTCAACTGTGGCTCAGTGGGTAGCACCCTTGCCTCAGAAGGTTGTGGGTTCAAGTCCCACTATAGGGACTTGAGCACATAAATCTCAGCTGACACTCTAGTGCAGTATTGAGGGAGTGCTGCACTGTCAGAGGTGCTGTTTTTCGGACGAGACGTTAAACCAAGGACCCATCTGCTCTCTCGGGTGGACGTAAAAGATCCCATGGCAATATTTCGAAGAAGAGCATTGGAGTTTTCCCTGATGTCCTGGTCAATATTTATACATCAATAAAAATTAGATTATCTGGTCATTATCACATTGGGAGCTTGCTGTGTGCACATTGGTTGCCGCGTTTCCTACATTACAACAGTGACTATACTGCAAAAAGTACTTCATTGGCTGTAAAACGCTTTGAGATGTCCAGTGGTCATGAAAGGTGCTATATGCAAGTCTTTCATTTTCTTTTCTTTAACTGGCATCAGTGCTCTCATGTGACCTTCCCCAAATTACCCCAAGAGGTAACTTCCTTTATGGTTAGTGATGCAGTATTGCCAATTTTATAGTCCATTGTTGCTTCAGGTGGCACTTTTTATTCCAGTGGATGCCATCTGTTTTTGTCCAAGTTGATGTTTGTCATAGTAGAAAAAGACTTGGAGTTTTATAGCACCTTACCATTGTTCTCAGTAAGTTGTTATGATCTGGAATGCACTGCCTGAAAGGGTGGAGCAAGCAGATTCAGTAGTAACTTTCAAAAGCAAATTGGATATATACTTGAAGAGGGTAAAACATGCAGGGTTATGGGGCAAGTCAGTAGTGTGTGAATAATTGGATAGCTCTTTCAAAGAGCCTGCACAGGCACGATAGGCTGAATGGCCCCATGTGCTGTATGATTCAATGAACATCTCAAGGCACCTCAGATACAATTAATTACTTTGAGTTGCGATGCCATGTTATGTAGGTGGCAGCCATTTTGCACACAGCAAGATTCCACAAAGAGCCTCAAAGCAATGGCTGATTTTGCTGAAGATGGTTGAGGGAGGCATGTAGAACACAGTGAAAATTAGCTGCTCTCCTTTGAAGGGTAGTACGGGATCGTGGGATTCTGTGGGGCGAGGCAATGAGGTCGTGCATTTAGAGAATTTGAAAAGGTTACTGCACAAGATAAAAGTTCACGGGGTTGGGGGTAATGTAATATATTAGCATGGATAGAGGATTGGCTAACTAACAGAAAACAGAGAGTCGGGGTAAATGGGTCATTTTCCGGTTGGCAAACAGAGACTAGTGGGTTACCGCAGGGATCGGTGCTGGGTCATCAACTATTCGCAATCTATATTAGTGACTTGGATGAGGGGACTGAGTGTAATGTTACCAAGTTTGCTGATGATACTAAGATGGATGGGAAAGCAAATTGTGAGGAGGACAGAAAAAATCTGCAAAGGCAGATTAACAGACAGGTTAAGTGAGTGGGCAAACATCTGGCAGATGGAGTATAACGTGGGAAACTGAGAGGTTATCCCCTTTGGTAGAAAAAATAGAAAAACAAATTATAATTTAAATGGAGAAAAATTGCAAAGTGCTGCAGTACAGGGAGACCTGGGGATCCTTGTGCATGAAACACAAAAAGTTAGTATGCAGGTACAGCAAGTATTCAGGAAGGCAAATGGAATGTTGGCCTTTATTGCAAGGGGGATAGAGTATAAAAGCAGAGAAGTCCTGCTACAGGGTATTGGTGAGGCCACACCTGGAGTACTGCGTGCAGTTTTGGTCTCCGTATTTAAAGGAGGATATACTTGCATTGGAGGCTGTTCAGAGAAGGTTCACTAGGTTGATTCTGGATAAGAGAGGGTTGACTTATGAGGATAGGTTGAGTAGGTTAGGCCTTTACACATTGGAGTTCAGAAGAGTGAGAGGTGATCTTACTGAAACATCGAAGATAATCAGGGGGCTCGACAAGGTGGATGTAGAGAGGATATTTCCACTCATAGGGGAAACTAAAACTAGGGGACACAGTCTTAGAATAAGGAGCCGCCCATTTAAAACTGAGATGAGGAGAAATTTCTTCTCTCAGAAGGTTGTAAATCTATGGAATTCTTTGCCCCAGAGAGATGTGGAGGCTGGGTCATTGAATATATTTAAGGCGGAGATAGACAGATTTTTGAGTGATAAGGGAATAAAGGGTTATGGGGAGCGGGCAGGGAAGTGGAGCTGAGTCCATGATCAGATCAGCCATGATCTTATTGAATGGCGGAGCAGGCTCGAAGGGCCAAATGGCCAACTCCTGCTCCTATTTCTTATGTTCTTATGTAATTTTCTCATTTAGAAATTGGGCAAAAGACAAGCCAAAGGCCTAGATTAGTCAGTTTAGCTTTCTGACTGTTAACGTGGTCACATCATCTCTCCAGTGATTCAATGTGCTGAGAATGTCTGGTGGGGTCTTAATACTGCAAATGAGAGCATAAAAATCGGAAAGCACACACAATGGGGTAGAAATTCAGATCTGCCCGAAACAGGACGCCCCTCCCGCTGGTGGAAGTGTTTTTTCTGCCGCTGTGGATGAGATGGCCTCCTGTGCGTGCACGTCACCACGGCTGTCCCCTTCTCTTAAAAGGGAAGAGCCTTCGCCATTTTAAAACTTAGGCCCACTGAGCCACCAGGGAGGGTTTTGGCCGGGCCAGCGGCCTGGCACCCAAGACGGGTGCCAGGCTGCCCATTGGCAGCCCGGTTCGATCCCGGGGGCACAATTGTCGGCCCGACCTGGCAGTTGGCCGACAAAAAAAAAAACCCAAACATGTCGGCCGCGCCAGTGCGCACTCCCCTTGAATTAGCGCAGCGCAGCCATGCCGCACACACTTGCAACACAGCGCACCGACAGAAAAAGCTGTCGGGGGGCACCGCGCGGCGGGACGAAGATTTCTCCAGCTGAATTTCGATGGAGGTGCGGGAGATCGGCGGTGTGCGCTTTGATGACGCACGTAGGAGGGGTCGGCAGCAGCGGGGGGGGGGGGGGGGAAGGGAAAGTGGGGACCACCAGAAAAACTACCGAGGAAAATTTCGCGAGCGGCGGCCATTCGATTCCGTCGCGGTGGCCGCCACTTTCTGACGGCAAGAGGCCTTTTCGGGAGGCTGAATTTCGGCACCAATTTGTCGTAACGGGTCCCATGTGAGGGGCTTAACACACACACAAAGAGATGGCCACCACTGAGAACTCCCTGGCTTTTGACACTTGTTTGAGCATTGGGGCAGATGTCGAGTACTTCTCTCAGCAGTAGCAAGGGCCAATGGGGGCTGATGGTACAATACAGGCAGAACAGAGCTCTGCTGGGCAGTGACTCCGTGCACACCAGCTCTCAGGGCGATGGGGAAGAAAATAAACAGAAAATGAGATGCTATTAAAATTAGAAATCAGAAGAATTCTCTATTGGAAATTCCAGTATGAGCTTTCATTGTGCACCGACACAGGGAAATATCAAATATTGTTATCGTTTTTTTTCTCCTTGCATTCAAAGAGAGGGTGTTCTTTTTTGTTCTTAAAACAGAGTTTGATATTCTCTCCTGCAAAGAATGGTTTCACTCTGACGTTTTGAGAGGTTTGACTGACACGACGACTCCAGCTAACATCGCCCCAATAACACTTGATATAATTAACGCCACACATACAGGACAGCGCAAGAGCATTGAACAGGAGGCAGCCGACAGTCGCGGAGTCAAACTGCAGTGAGCACTGGCCCGATCCTGACCTGATTTCTCTGCTCAGTTCTTCCTTCCGTGGAGCGAGAGAATCACAGCACCCTGGCGGCTGACAGCTACACGTCTTTGTTCATGTGCACATTTTTCATGTGCACAGCCAGTCCCCAAGGTACATCTCCCACCGTTCTGATACAATCAAAAGGATTGTGCCAGTGTCTCGACAGCTTGGACCCTTGATAAATTAATCCAGCTTTGCATCTTTGGCTTTCAAGCACACTTTTACTTTTTTTACTTGGGGTTCTCTGCCAAATTATTCATAACTGCAGCCTACTGACAATGAAGTTCAGTCAAAGTCAAATCCAACCTTTAATTCCTTAACCCTTTTACGACCAAATATTTTAGAATTAAAAAAGATAAATTCATTGATCTCAGTTATAGACAAAAGGTTAAAAAAAGCTATCCTTTTTACATTAAAAATAAAATCGCCTTTTAAGATCTATAAGAGCATCTCAAGGGACCTCAGGTACAATTAATTACTTTGAGTTGCGCTGTCATGTTGTATAGGTGACAGCCATTTTGCACAAAGCAAGATCCCACAAATAGCCTCAGCCGTGGCTCAGTGGGCAGCACTCTTGCCTCTGAGTCAGAAGGTTGTGGGTTCAAGACCCACTCCAAAGACTTATGCACCTAATCTATGCTGACACTCCCAGTGCAGTGCTGAGGGAGCACTGATCTGTCGGAGGTGCCGTCTTTCAGATGAGACGTTAAACCGAGGCCCCATCTTTTTTCTCAGGTGTTCAGCCATGAATTCATTGAATGGCGGTGCAGGCTCGAAGGGCCGAATGGCCTACTCCTACACCTATTTTCTATGTTTTTCTATTTTCTAAAAGATCCCATGGCAGTATTTCGAAGAAGAGCAGGAGAATTCTCCCCGGTGTCCTGGCCAATATTTATCCCTCAATCAACATAAAAACAGATGATCTGATCATTATCACATTGCTGTTTGCGGGAGCTTGCTGTGTGCAAATTGGCTGCCGTGTTTCCTACATTACAACAGTGACTACACTTCAAAAAGTACTTCATTGGCTGTAAAGCGCTTTGAGACGTCCGGTGGTCATGAAAGGCGCTATACAAATGCAAGTCTTTCTTTTTGTGGACAACATACATCTGTGGTCCAGGTGGGCCTTCCTGCTCTGAATATCCTTCCTTTGTTCTTTCCAAGTTCTAAATATACCATCCGAAATGCATAGATGTCATTTTCCTACAGAGTGTCTCATCATCATAGGCAGTCCCTCAAAGCGAGGATGACTTGCTTCCACACCAAAAAGAGATGAGTTCACAGGTGTTTCAATGAAGGACCTAATATTCCAGATCCTGAACTACATTTTGGAGGGTGGAAGATGCCTGTGCTTGGATTTTTTTAAACTTATGGTGGCCGTTGCAACCAGCCACCACACGGGGCTTGACAGAGCTAGGTCTTGGTCCAGTGGCAAGGGTTACCCAAGACAACTGGAGACCAGCTCTGCTGCACAGACCGAGCGCGCACGTATCGCAGTGTGGGCTGGCCCATGCTGCCCCTGGGCCCTCACCTCTCCTGGGCCCCGGTCACTTCCTTCTACAAACTCTTGTCACTCCTTCGCCCCTCCTGCTGTGCCTGCTCGCACTGCAATCAGCGACCTGGCTTCGTAGCCACCGCCCGCTGCTCCCTCTGATGGCCCCGACCTGCTGATGGTCTTGCAGGCTGGGACCGCGCTGATTTCCGGGCCAGACCGGGCCACCGCACGCTGCTCCCTCTAATGCAGCCTTTCAATCAAACAGCAATGTCATAATGACCAGATAATCTGTTTTTATGTTGATTGAGGGATAAATTGTGGCCAGGACACCAGGGAGAATTCTCCTGCTCTTCTTCGAAATACTGCCATGGGATCTGTTACGTCAGCCTGAGAAAGAAGATAGGGCCTCGGTTTACCATCTCATCTGAAAGGCGGCACCTTGGATACTTCAGGTGAAGGTGCTGACGATGGCTTGGAGTTCGGCCTCTGAGTATGCGCAGACACAAGTTTCATCCATGTACTGCAGTTCGATGACAGAGGATAAGAACATAAGAACATAAGAAATAGGAGCAGGAGTAGGCCATTTGGCTCCTTGAGCCTGCTCTGCCATTCAATAAGATCATGGCTGATCTGATCATGGACTCAGCTCCACTTCCCCTGTCCGCTCCCATAACCCTTTATTCCCTTATCGCTCAAAAAACTGTCGATCTCCACCTCAAATATATTCAATGACCCAGCCTCCACAGCTCTCTGGGGCAGAGAATTCCATAGATTTACAACCCTCACAGAGAAGAAATTCCTCCTCATCTCAGTTTTAAATGGGCGGCTCCTTATTCTAAGACTATGTCCCCTAGTTTTAGTGTCCCCTATGAGTGGAAATATCCTTTATCTTATATGTTTCGATAAGATCACCTCTCATTCTTCTGAACTCCAATGAGTATAGGCCCAATCTACTTAATCTATCTTCATAAGTCAAACCCCTCATATCCGGAATCAATCTAGTGAACCTTCTCTGAACAGCCACAAAGCAAGTATATCCTTCTTTAAATACTGAGACCAAAACTGCACGCAGTACTCCAGGTGTGGCCTCGCCAATACCCTGTACAGTTGTAGCAGGACTTCTCTGCTTTTATACTCTATCCCCCTTGCAATAAAGGCCAACATTCCATTTGCCTTCCTGATTACTTGCTGTACGTGCATACTAACTTTTTGTGTTTCATGCACAAGGATCCCCAGGTCTCTCTGTACTGCAGCACTTTACTATTTTTATCCATTTAAATTAAAATTTGCTTTTCTATTTTTTCTGCTATAGTGGATAACCTCACATTTTCCCACATTATAATCCATCTGCCAAATGTTTCCCCACTCACTTAGCCTGGCTATATCTCTTTGCAGATGTTTTGTGTCCTCTCACAATTTGCTTTCCCACCCATCTTTGTATCATCAGCAAACTTGGCTACATTACACTCGGTCCCTTCATCCAAATCATTAATATAGATTGTAAATAGTTGAGGCCCCAGCACCGAATCCTAGGGCACCGCACTAGTCACTGTTTGCCAACTGGAAAATGACCCATTTATCCCGACTCTCTGTTTTCTATTAGTTAGTCAATCCTCTATCCATGCTAATATATTACCCCCAACCCCGTAAACTTTTATCTTGTGCAGTAACCTTTTATTTGGCACCTTATCGAATGCCTTCTGAAAATCCAAATACACCACATCCACTGGTTCCCCCTTATCCACCCTACTCGGTACATCCTCAAAGAATTCCAGCAAATTTGTCAAACATGATTTCCTTTTCATAAAACCATGCTGACTCTGCTTGATTGAATTATGCTTTTCCAAATATCCCACTACTGGTTCCTTAATAATGGACTCCAGCATTTTCCCAACGACAGATGTTAGGCTAATGGGTCTATAGTTTCCTGCTTTTTGTCTGCCTCCTTTTTTAAATGGGGCGTTACATTTGCGGGTTTCCAATCTGCTGGGACCTCCCCAGAATCCAGGAAATTTTGGTAGATTACAACCAATGCATCCACTATCTTTTAAGACCCTAGGATGTAAGCCAACCGATCCTGGGGACTTGTCCGCCTTTAGTCCCATTATTTTATTGAATGCTACTTCATTAGTGACAGTGATTGTATTAAGTTTCTCCCTCCCTATAGCTTCTTGAGTATCCACTATTGGGATGTTTTTAGAGTCTTCTACCGATACAAAATATTTGTTCAACGTCTCTGCCATTTCCCTGTTCCCCATTATTAATTCCCCAGTCCCATCCATGGCAAAAATTTGGCAGATGGAGTATAATGTTGGAAAGCATGAGGTCATGCACTTTGGCAGAAAAAAATCAAAGAGCAAGTTATTATTTAATGGAGAAAGATTGCAAAGTGCCACAGTACAGCGGGACCTAGGGGTACTTGCGCATGAAAAACAAAAGGAGAGTATGCAGGTACAGCAAGTGATCAGGAAGGCCAATGGTATCTTGGCATTTATTGCAAAGGGGATGGAGTGTAAAAGCAGGGAAGTCTTGCTGCAGCTATATAAGGTATTGGTGAGGCCACACCTGGAATACTGCATGCAATTTTTTACGAAAGGATATACTTGCTTTGGAAGCAGTTCAGAGAAGGTTCACTAGGTTGATTCCAGGGTTGAGGGGGTTGACTTACGAGGAAAGGTTGAGTAGGTTGGGCCTCTACTTATTGGAATTCAGAAGATTGAGAGGTGATCTTATCGAAATGTATAAGTTTATGAGGGGGCTTGACAAGGTGGATGCAGAGAGGATGTTTCCACTGATGGATGAGACTAGAACTAGAGGGCATGATCTTAGAATAAGGGGCTGCCATTTAAAACAGAGATGAAGATAAATTTCTTCTCTCAGAGGCTTGTTAATCTATGGAATTCGCTGCCTCAGAGAGCGGTGGAAGCTGGGACATTGAATCAATTTGAGACAGAGATAGACTTTCTTAAATGATAAGGGGATAAGGGGTTATGGGGAGCGGGCGGGGAAGTGGAGCCGAGTCCATCATCGGATCAGCCATGATCCTATTGAATGGCGGAGCAGGCTCGAGGGGCCGTATGACCTACTCCTGCTCCTATTTCTTATCTTCTTATGTTCTTATTATCCTCTAGGGACCAACATATACTTTAGCCAATCTTTTCCTTTTTATGTACCTGTAGAGACTCTTACTACCTGTTTTTATATTTCGTGCTAGTTTACTTTCATAATCACCCTTCCCTCGCTATTATTTTTTTAGTAATTCTTTAGGATGGGATGACCTTGGATCTAGCCTGGAGGCGACGTAGGTTGAACAGGTTCCCATTGGTCCTATAATTTAATTCCATTCCAGCGAGGAGCTAGTTGAGAGTAAGATGGAGCATTGCAGCAAGGAGGACCGAAAAGAGCATTGGTGCGATGAAACAGATCTGCTTGACCCCGGTCCGGACGTGGTTTGGGTCTGTGGTAGATCCGTTGGTCAGGATCACGGCTTAAATATCGTCGTGGAGCAGGCGGAGGATGTTGCCAAACTTTTGGGGGCAGCCGAACCGGAGGAGGACGCTCCATAGTCCCTCACGGTTGACAGTGTCAAAGGCCTTTGTGAGGTCAAGGGAATGTACAATGGAATCATCGGCCTTATGCTAAACATCCGTAAGACAAAGGTCCTCCACCAACCTGACCCTGCCACACAGCACTGCCCCCAGGTCATCAAAATCCACGGCTCGGCCTTGGACAATGTGGACCATTTTCCATAGCTCGGGAGCCTACTATCAATAAGGACAGATATCGATGATGAGGTCCAACACTGCCTCTGGTGCGCCAGCGCAGACTTTGGTCGCCTGAGGAAGAGAGTGTTTGAAGACCAGGACCCCAAATCTGGCACCAAGCTTATGGTCTACAGGGCAGTAGTGATACCTGCCCTCCTATATGGCTCAGAGACATGGACCATATACAGTAGACACCTCAAAGTGCTGGAGAAGTACCACCAGCGCTGCCTCCGCAAGATCTTGCAAATCCACTGAGAGGATAGATGCACCAATGTCAGTGTTCTCGATCAGGCCAACATCCCCAGCATCGAAGCACTGACCACACTCGACCAGCTCCATTGGGCGGGCCACACTGTCCGCATGCCTGACACGAGACTCCCAAAGCAAGCGCTCTACTCGAAACTCCTACACGGCAAGCGAGCCCCAGGTGGGCAGAGGAAACGCTTCAAAGACACCCTCAAAGCCTTCTTTATAAAGTGCAACATCCCCACCGACACCTGGGAATCCCTGGCCAAAGACCGTTCTAAGTGGAGGAAGAGCATCCGGGAGGGCGCTGAGCACCTCGTCGCCGAGAGCATGCAGAATACAAGCGCAGGCAGCGGAAGGAGCGTGCGGCAAACCAGACTCCCCACCCACCCTTTCCTCCAACCACTGTCTGCCACACCTGTGACAGAGACTGTAATTCCCGTATTGGACTGTACAGCCACCTGAGAACTCACTTTTAGAGTGGAAGCAAGTCTTCCTCGATTTCAAGGGACTGCCTATGATGATGGATCTACACTTCAAAACTAATTAATTGGCGGTGAAGCATTTTGGGTTGTCCTGAGCATATAAAAAGGACCTACACCAAGGCGTGTTCTTCCTCCCTACATCCTGACTATTGAATTCAAGACTCTGGGTGGATAAAATTCAACATTGTCGAGGGTGCAAAATGGGTGATAGCAGATTGGCTGTCCTTTGTGTACATGTGGTATATAAAGGGCGGTCAAACTGCTACCACCTGTTTTGAACCCCCTGTTGAAGTTGTCAGCCGCATGTCAGAGTCAGAAGGTCGTGGGTTTAGGTCCCACTCCGGAGACTTGAGCATATAAATCTAGGCTGAAACTCCAGTGTAGCACTGAGGGAGTGCTGCACTGCCGGGGGTGCTGTCTTTCCATGAGACCTTAAATCAAGGCCCCGTCTGCTCTCTCAGGTGGAAGGAAAATATCCCATGGCGCTATTTTGAAGAAGAGCAGGGGAGTTACCCCCACTGTCCTAGTCAATATTTATCCCTCAATCAACATCACTAAAACAGATTATCTGGTCATTTTCACATTGGGTTTTTGGGAGTTTGCTGTGAAATTGTTGCCATGTTTATGACATTACAACAGTGACTGCACTTCAATAAGTGCTTCACTGGCTGTAAAGCGCTTTGGGATGTCCTGAGGTCGTGAAAGGCGCTATATAAATGCAAGTCTTTCTCTCTTTGAATTGAATAGCAGTATCGGGATTTGAAGATAGAGTATGCACATAACAATCTGACATGTGATTATTCGGTGGGTGAATTATTTGAAACTAGGTTCCTGTGAGGATTAATCAAAATGCAGTTCGAGTCAGATGTGACTAAAAGCAACAGATGACACCCGGTAAACTGACCAGTGACATACTATTCCAACATAGATATGTACTACTCAAATAACCCATTTCTGTTGTTACTAATTCAATTTTAGTCGCGATAAAGATGCGTTTGGCTTCTTGGTATTATGCTTGAATGAGGAGGAGAGAAATATATTTTATTTAATAATCTAATGATTAATGAGACTTGAGTGTTGGTGGAGTTCAGCAATTAATCGAAGTTGCACACGAGCTTATGTTAGCGATCCTGAATTTGTTGTTAACATTTTGAGGCAAAATGCCCGCCCACTTTAGGGGGGAGAAATTGGGTGCGTTTGCGGCTGCCATTAGCGGCCCCAGGAGTTGCTTACGCCTTAGCAACCGGCGCGGTGCTGACATCGACTCCCGCCATATTGGTCGGAACTTTAGTGGCGGCGCTGTGGCATTGCGCCCCGATCTTCTGCGCCCAGACATCGTGACGGCATCGCTGCGCACATGGCCCCGTTAACGCCCCGGCCCCGGCCCCGAAATTGACTTTCATCCCCTGCAGCAGCGGGGGGGGGGGGATGACGACAACACCGACAGCTGCAGGAAGCGCGTCTTCGCCAATACTCTGCCCGAGTGCTGGGCTGATCGCGCGGCACCCCCGCTCCATGGTGGTACAGGTAGAATCCTTGTTCTCCTGCAGAGTCGGTAGCGGGGGCCCGTCCCTTGGTAAAAGCTGAAGTACGGACAGCTAGGGCATTAAACATGCATCGGGACCTTTGCAGATGCAAATAGGGGCCTGATGCCTGTTTCAGGACCCTTAGCTACCAAGCTGGATGCATCCGCAGCTCGCTGGTCCAATTTAAATGAGGCTCGTGATCCAATATTGAGTGAGCTTCAGGCATAACCGTTTATGTGCAGGGATTGATCCCTTTGCCCAGTTTGCACCAGAGTAAATGCAAGTATATATGTATACTTGCATTTACTCTATACAGCCACCAGAGGGCTCATCCCCTGGAGTCCCAAGGGATCCCATAATCCCTTGGGAGCACAGGTATATAAAGAGGCTTCACAGGTTGGAGAGGCACTCTGGAGCCCTGCAATAAAAGACCAAGGTCACACTTTACTTTGAGTTCACAGTGTTCAGTCTGACTCTTTCTCCATACACTACAATAATCTTTACTTCCTTATTGCTCAAAAATCTGTCCATCTCCGCCTTAATTATATTCAATGACCCAGCCTCCTCAGCTCTCTGGGGCAGAGAATTCCATAGATTTAAAAACCTCAGAAGAAATTTCTCATCTCAGTTTTTAAATGTGCGGCCCCTTATTCTAAGACTATGTCCTCTTGCCCCCTAGTCACTGAGAGAAAGCAGGCAAGATGCTCTACAAATTTAACACCACTTTTTCTTGCCTTGCCAGCTCGGCTCAAAATATGCCATTTTACACATTCGCCCTCCTCCATGCATCTTCACAGTGCTGAGATGAAGAGTTGTCATACCATCTGCTGCTCTAACTACTTCTTTGCCAATACCTTCAATCCATGGAGCTTTACATTTGCCAAATCCTTCCCTTGCTCCTACAACCTTCCGATTTTTAAAATCCTAGCTTGGAGTCACCTAACTGCGACTGCATAACTTTACATTCTTTCAGCCATGGCTCGGGAGCAGCAGATTTTGTCCGAGGTCAAAGCTCAAGACCCATTCCACTTGAGCACACAATGTAAGCTGACACTTCTACGCAGTGGCGAGGAGGTGTTCTTGTGTCGGAGGTGCCATCTTTTGGATGTTAAATGAAGGTTCCATCTGTCTGCTCAAATAGATGTAAAAGAGCCTGGCCAAAAGTTATCTCTCAATCAGCACAAACAAAAACAGATCAACTGGTCATTTGTCTCATTGTGGTTTGTGGAACCTTGCTGTGCACACAATGGATTGCCACCTTTGCCTGTGTTACCTCAGTGACTACACTTCAAAAGGCACTCTTCATTGGCTCTGAAGCCACGTTGGGACGTCCTGAGGTAATAAAAGGTGATCTATAAATTCAAGTAAGTGTCTACTTTCTTACTCTTTTCAACCTTGGTGACAACTGGATGATGACACTTGGGTCTTCATGTAGGTTCCTCAGTAAATAAATGAACAGCAATAGGAGTGGTCTGGGTGCATTGAATTGTAAAAAGACTTGGATTTATATAGCGCCTTTCACGACCACCGGACATCTCAAAGCGCTTTACAGCCAATGAAGTACATTTGGAGTGTGGTCACTGTTGTAATGTAGGAAATGCGGCAGCCAATTTGCGCACAGCAAGCTCCCACAAACAGCAACGTGATAATGACCAGATCATCTGTTTTTTTGTTTTGTTGATTGTGCAGGGTAAGGAGAAGAATTGCTTGAAAGAACCCCCACAAAAATTTAAATCAACCACATATCGTTTCTAACAGTAAGAAATACCAAATATTCCAGAGTGTAAACTCACTCGGGATAGGTTCTGAGCACCCATCACATTCATTTACCTTCCCGACCTCATTCATGATGGTCTTCCGCCAACTGGGATTTCCCATCCTGGGCCATGCTTACTTCTGACAGAAAGGGGCAGGACATTGAAGTGTCTCAGAGATCAGGACCTTCTGGCTGCTGACGGAAACATCCTTGGGAGCCGGAGTGTCAACTTGGAAGAAAATGATTTACCTGCAAGTGTCTGGTCTGAACCCAGAGTGTCAGCTGACCCTTTGGTTGGTGAGGGATTGGAGCAGGCCATAGCGCTATGTTTCTTTGGCCACACCTGCACTGGGATACCCGAGAGCCTACCTGCAGGAAATTGAGGCGCGAGGCCGGGAAACACCCTTTATTGTTTTCTTTTAATTCATTTATGGGATGTGGGTGTCGCTGGCAAGGCCGGCATTTATTTCCCATTCCGAATTACCCTAGAGAAGTGGTGGTGAGCCGCCATTTCAGAGGGCAGTTCAGAGACAACCACATTGCTGTGGGTCTGGAGTCACATATAGGCCAGACCAGGTAAGGGTGGAAGATTTCCTTCCCTAAAGGACATTAGTGACCCAGATGGGTTTTTACAACAAATCCGTTAGTTTCATGGTCACCATTACTCATACTAGTTTTTTTTTAATTCCACATTTAAATTCCACAGCTACCATGGTGGGATATGAATTTAAGTCTCCAGATCACTAGTCCAGTATCATAACCACTAAGCTACCACACCTGTATTGTCTCATTAGCAATGGCATATGGGCCTTGTGCCTGCTACAGGGGCACACCCTGCTTCCCCTAGCAGAAAAGTCCCTTTATTCTCCCCTTTGCACCCAGAGATGTGGATGTTCTCCGTGGGGAAGGCTCAGGAAAACCTAATCTCACACTTCTAGCGATTGAAATGTACGAATCCTTTAGTACAGCGGAATTTGTATCTTTTAAATAGGACCTGTCAGGCGGACAGGCCTCGTCTGTGTGAACATGCTCATCGGGCATCTGGCGGCTGCAATATTAATGACTGGCCCTACTTCTGTGACTGTGATTGATCAGGGCAAGGGGGACGTCAGCCCATTTAGTGGCCATTAATGCGCAGCACTTGATGGGATTGCCGTAACACAAGGACACCAAGGGCTCCTTAATAAAAGCAGAGAAATGCTAGATGGTTAGAGAGCAGGTCCGTCTGTATCTGAACGGGGAAAAGCGTGTTAACCTTTCCTCTGAACCCACAGATGTCTCTTTTCTCCCTCCAGATACTGACTGAGATCGTGTCCAATTCCCATTTGCATGATGGCTCTACAATATTTGTGCTCATGTTTACCTTAGCTTTGAGGTTACTTTCATAGAATCAAAGTGTTTTGAAGTGCCTGCTGTACACAGTCCATGTCTCTGAGCCATATAGGAGGGAGGGTATCACAACTGCTCTGTAGACCATGAGCTTGGTGCCACGTTTGAGATCCTGGTCTTCAAATACTCTCTTCCTCAGACAACTGAAGGCTGCACTGGCACACTGAAGGCGGTGTTGGACCTCGTCGTCGATATCTGCCCTTGTTGACAGTAGGCTCCCGAGGTATGGAAAATGGTCCACGTTGTCTAAGGCCTCGTTGTGGATTTTAATAATCGGGGGGCAGTGCTGTGTGGCAGGGGCAGGTTGGTAGAGGACCTTTGTCTTACAGATGTTTAGTGTAAGGCCCATGCTCTCGTACGTCTCGGTGAAGGTGTCGACGATGGCTTGGAGTTCGGCCACCGGGTGTGCGCAGACGCAGGCGTCGTCTGCGTACTGTAGTTCGATGACAGAGGATGGGACAACCTTGGATCTGGCCTGGAGACGGCAGAGATTGAACAGATTCCCGTTTGTCCTGTAATTTAGCTCCACTCCAGTGGGCACCTCAAAACACTGGAGAAGTACCACCAAAGCCGTCTCCGCAAATCCATTGGCAGGATAGGCACACCTATGTCAGTGTCCTCGCTCAGACCAACATCCCCAGCAGTGAAGCACTGACCACACTTGATCAGCTCTGCTGGATGGGCCACATCGTCCGCATGCCTGACACGAGACTCCCAAAGCAAGCGCTCTACTTGGAGCTCCGACACGGCAAGCAAGCCCCAGGTGGGCAGAGGAAACGCTTCAAGGACACCCGCAAAGCCTCCTTGAAAAAATGTAACATCCCCACCGGCACCTGGGAATCCCTGGCCCAAGACCGCCATAAGGAAAAGCATCCGGGAAGGTGCTGAACACCTCGAGTCTCTTCGCCGGGAGCAAGCTGAAGCCAAGCGTCGATAGCGGAAAGAGCGTGCGGCAACCCAGGCTCCCCACCCACCTGTTCCTTCAACCACCGTCTGCCCCACCTGTGACAGAGACTGTGGGTCCCGCATTGGACTCATCAGTCACCTCTTCAGACTCTTCATCAGACTGTCTATGATGATGGTAGAATCAAAGAATCATAGTAAACTGACAGCACAGAAGCAGGCCATTCGGCCCATCAAGTCCATGCCTGCTCTCTGCAAAAGCATCTCAGCTAGTCCCACTCCCCCGCCCTTTCCTCGTGGCCCTTCAATGCTTTTCCTTCAGGTACTTATCCAATTCCCTTTTGAAAGCCTCCAGCACCCTTTCAGACAGTGAATTCCAGATCCTAACCACTCGCTAGGTAAAAGGTTTTTTTCTTATGTCACCTTTGGTTCTTTTGCCGATCACCTTAAATCTGTGTGCTCTGGTTCGCTACCCTTCCGCCAGTGACCCTACTTTCATTTTTGTTCCTCTCTCTTTTGGTCCTGGGGCCAATATTTATCCCTCAATCAACATAACAAAAACAGATTATCTGGTCATTATCACATTGCTGTTTGTGGGAGCTTGTTCTGCGCAAATTGCCTGCCGCGTTTCCCACATTACAACAGTAAATACACTCCAAAAAGTGCTTCATTGGCTGTAAAGCGCTTTGAGACGTCCGGTGATCATGAAAGGCATTATATAAATGCAAGTCTTTCTTTTTCTTTTACATTGGACATAGACAGGTTAAGTGAATGGGCAAAAATTTGGCAGATGAAGTATAATGTGGGAAAGTGTGAGTTCATGCACTTTGGCAGAAAAAATTCAAAGTGCAAGTTATTATTTAAATGGATAAAAAATGCAAAGTGCTGCAGTACAGTGGGACCTGGGGGTACTTGTGCATGAAACACAAAAGGTTAGTATGCAGGTGCAGCAAGTGATCAGGAAGGCCAATGGAATCTTGGCCTTTATGGCAAAGGTGATGGGAGTATAAAAGCAGGGAAGTCTTGCTGCAGTTATACAAGGTATTAGTGAGGCCACACCTGGAATACTGCATGCAGTTTTGATTTCCATATTTATGAAAGGGTATACTTGCTTTGGAAGCAGTTCAGAGAAGGTTCACTAGGTTGATTCCAGAGAAGAGGGGGTTGACTTATGAGGAAAGGTTGAGTAGGTTGGGCCTCTACTCATTGGAATTCAGAAAAATGAGAGGTGATCTTATCGAAACATATAAGATTATGAGGGGGCTTGACAAGGTAGATGCAGAGAGGATGTTTCCACTGACAGGGGAGACCAGAACTAGGGGGCATAATCTTAGAACAAGGGGCCGCCCATTTAAAACTGAGATGAGGAGGAATTTCTTCTCTCAGATGGTTGTAAATCTGTGACATTCTCTGCCCCAGAGAACTGTGGAAGCTGGGTTATTGGATAAATTTAAGATCGAGATAGACAGTTTCTTAACCGATAAGGGAATAAGGGGTTATGGGGAGCGGGCAGGGAAGTTTGGACCCGAGTCCATGATCGGATCAGCCATGATCGTATTAAATGGTGGAGCAGGCTCGAGGGGCAGTATGGCCTACTCCTGCTCCTATTCTTATGACTGAACTTTCCTTATTCTCTCCCCTACTCGCCAGAAGTCACTGACTTGTGCTGGTGGTGGGGGGGGGGGGGGGTGGCGGGGAGGAGGGAGGGGGGCTGGTGTTCAGAGAGTGGTGGGTCACCTTCCGCTATCTTGGTCAAGTGGTCATTTTTCACGTGCGAGCCTCGACAGTGAGTGTTGGGACTTGACAGGTTTCGATGGTGGCAAGGGCAGGGGGTGGGGGGAGGAGGAGCGGGCTGCTGAGCTGAGCCTGATCCCACCATCTCACACACACACCGACGGGGGAACTGAAACCACCTTGCCTCTTCCCCATCGTTGATTTGTAAACTGTGATTGTCTTGCGGTGACGCGCGGCCTGAAACAACAGCCACAGAGCCATTTGCTGGTTTAGAAGCCGTGAGCTCTTCGGGTATCGCATGTCGTGTTTGTCTATCTTTTGCCGGCGAGAAAAGAGCTGGAAGTCTTGCAGCAGACTCCTGATGCCACAGAACTCCAGGTTGTCAGGGCTCAGGCCAAACATGTGACCTTAAAGCAAAAGGATGGGAATAACAATTCTAGAGCCCCCTGGATGTATGTCTAGGGACCTACAAGGGAGGATAAAGAAAAAAAGGGAAGCTTATGTCATATATCTACGGCTAAATACTGTAGAATCTCTGGAGGAATATAGAAAGTTCAGAGGTAAAATTAAAAAGGACGTTAGGAATGCTAAGAGAGACCATGAAAAATTCTTGGCAAATAAAATCAAGGAAAACCCAAAGATGTTCTATAAATATATTAAGAGCAAGAGGATAACGAAAGAAAGGGTCGGGCCTATTAGAGACCATGAGGGTAATCTGTGTGTGGAGGTGGAAGATGTGGGTATGCTTCTTAATGAATACTTTGCGTCTGTTTTCACAAAGGAAAGGGGCAATGTAGATACTATTATCGAGGAGGAGTGTGAAACTCTGAATGAAATAAACAGAGTGAGAGAGAAGGTATAAAGGGGTTTAGCAGCTTTGAAAGTGGATAAATTCCCAGGCCCGGATGAAATGCATCCCAGGCTGTTGAGCGAAGCAAAAGAGGAAATAGCAGAGGCTTTGACCATGATTTTCCAGTCCTCTTTGGATTTGGGCATGGTGCCAGAGAACTGGAGGACTGCTAATGCGGTACCCTTGTTTCAGAAGGGAGAAAGGGATAGGCCGAGTAATTACAGGCCTGTCAGCCTAACCTCAGTGGTGGGAAAATTATTGGAAAAATTCCTGAAGGACAGGATAAATCTACATTTCGAAAGTCAAGGATTAATCAGGGACAGTCAGCACGGATTCGTTAAGGGAAGATCGTGTCTGACTAACCTGATTGAATTTTTCGAGGAGGTAACCAGGAGGGTTGATGAGGGTAGCGTGTACGATGTAGCGTATATGGACTTTAGCAAAGCTTTTGATAAGGACCCACATGGCAGACTGGTCACGAAGGCTAAAGCCCATGGGATCCAGGGCAAAGTGGCAAGTTGGATCCAAAATTAGCTTAGAGATATGAAGCAAAGGGTAATGTTTGATGGATGTTTTTGTGACTGGATGGATGTTTCCAGTGGGGTTCCACAGGGCTCAGTACTGGGTTCCTTGCCTTTTGTGGTATACATCAATAATCTAGATTTGAATACAGGGAGTATGATTAAGAAGTTTGCAGATAACACTAAAATTGGCTGTGTGGTTGATAATGAAGAGGAAAGTCATGGACTGCAGGAGGATATCAATCAACTGGTCAGGTGGGCAGAGCAGTGGCAAATGGAATTTAATTCGGAGAAGTGTGAGGGCTAATAAGGAAAGGATATACACATTAAATGGTAGGCCACTTAGAAGTGTAGATGAACAAAGGGACCTTGGAGTGCTTGTCCACAGATCCCTGAAAGTAGCAGTCCAGGTGGTAAGGTGGTTAACAAGGCATACGGAATGCTTGCCTTTATTGACCGAGGCATTGAATACAAGAGCAGGCATTTATGCTTAAATTGTATAATACACTGGTTAGGCCACAGCTGGAATACTGCGTGCCGTATTATAGGAAGGACGTGATTGCACTGGAGAGGGTGCAGAGGGGATTTGCGAGGATGCTATCTAGAATGGAGAATCTTAGCTATGAGGACAGATTGGATAGGCTGGGTTTGTTCTCCTTGGAACAGAGGAGGCTGAGGGGAGACATTGAGGTGTATACATTTTTCAGGGGTCTGGATATAGTGGATAGCAGGGGCCTACTTCCCTTAGTGGAGGGGTCAATTACGAGGGGACATAGTTTTAAGGTGGTTGGTGGAAGGCTCAGAGGGGATTTGAGGGGGAGCTTCTTCACACAGAGGGTTGTGGGAGTCTGGAACTCAGTGCCTGGAAGGATGGTGGAGGCAGAAACCCTCACCACATTTAAATGATGCTTGGATGGGCACTTGAAGTGCTATAACCTGCCGGATTACGGACCTAGAGCTGGTATTTGGGACGAATTTCGATCACCTGGATGGGTCGGAGAGGAATTTCCCAGATTTTATCCCCCCAATTGGCCAGGGTTTTTATCTGTTTTTTTGCCTCTCCCAGGAGATCGCATGGCTCCGGATGGGGTGGAGTGTAAAATGTTGCGATGCATGGTGTATTGCCGTTGCGTGGGGCGGACTGTTTAGGCCGGGTGCTCTTTAGCTTTCCGTCATTGTTCATTGGTTTATATGTAACCTTCAGGGCTGCTGACCGAGGGCCGTGGGGCTCTCTGTCGGCCGGCGCGGACACGATGGGCCGAAATGGTCTCCTTCTGCGCTGTAGATTTCTATGTTTCTATTATCTTTATTACCTTGTGCAATCTGCTTTTATCATGTTGTACCCAGCTGCTGCATACTGGCAAGAAGACAGAAGACAAAATGTCTTCTGATGGATCCTTTAGTAAATCTATGTAATGTACCAGAGGCAGAGCAGATTGCAGCAGCCACAGGCAGCACTCGGGAAGGTTAGAGACACAGGGACAATCTCCGCCCACTTTCCTGTTGTAATGTATGCACCAGTGAGGATGCTCATGGGTTTGTAGAGTTGTTGAATTGGGAGTGGCTTAGCCAGTCATGTGATCTTCACAAGCCTCAATAAAACCCCAGTCAGTTGGGTTTCGGGGCTGAGGTTGTGAGCTTGGTGGATGACCTGGTAATGTGTAATGTGATTGTTAAACCATTGTGAATAAACCAACTAGTTCTTAATAGCAACGTGTTATTGTGAATGCCTAAGCAAAGAACCCATGAAGTCTCTGGTGTAAAGTTGTTGCACGCAGCTCAGGAGCATTGCTCTCAGAGCTCGATCCCCAACCAGTTTTCACAAATCTCTTGTGACCTGGCTCAGAATGACCATGTCCTAGTACTAGCGCCGCCCACCTCCTCCCTTGGGTCCAGATGGTGCACGACTCGGGAGGGATCATACTGGCGAGAAACTGGAGAATTCATCAGAGGAGGGGGGCGGGGGAAGCAGAAAAATTCCATTAGGCCCGACAAGCCTGATCTTCTTCGATGGATCAACCTGCCTATCTCACCATATCCCTCAATCCCTTCACTGACCAGAAACACACCACGTTGCCTCTTGAACACATTTATATTGTCTGCTTCACTGCTCTTCCCTCAGAAAAAAAGCTTCCGTGCCAGTTAGTGAGTTCGAAGGCGTATGGAACCTCAGATCTGCTGACTTTGAAAAAGCAATCGAGCTTCACTCTCATGGGTTATCTTCTCCATCGAGCCACCAGAATTAATTATTGTTATACTGTTCCGTGCCAACCATCGAGTATCTAGGCTGATGCTCCAGTGCAGTGCAGAGGGAGTGCTGCACTGTCGGAGGTTCTGTCTTTTGGATGAGACGTTAAACCGAGACCCGTCTGCTATCTCATGTGGACGTAAAAGATTCCATGGCACTATTTCGAAATAGAGCAGGGAAGTTATCCCCGGTGTCCTGGCCAATATTTATCCCTCAATCAACATAACAAAAAAAACAGATTATCTGGTTATTATCACATTGCTGTTTGTGGGAGCTTGCTTGTGCGCAAATTGGCTGCTGCGTTTCTTACATTTCAACAGTGACTACACTTCAAAATTACTTAATTGGCTGTAAAGCCCTTTGAGATGTCTGATGGTCATGAAAGACGCTACATAAATGCAAGTCTTTCTTTCTTCTTAGTATCATAAAGTATTGAAATATTCTAGCTTCAAGATGCAGGATATATAAAAACACATAAGCACACACGCACATTATATATATATTTATACACACACACACACACATTTATTATACATCATCATCATCATCATAGGCAGTCCCTCGAAGCGAGGATGACTTGCTTCCACGCCAAAAAGGGAAGGGATGATTTCACAGATGTTTCAATGAAGGACCTAATATTCCAGATCCAGAACTACATCTTGGAGGGTGGAAGATGCCTGTGCATGGATTTTTTTAACATGTGGTGGGCGTTGCACACCAGCCACCACACGGGCTTGACAGAGCTAGGTCTTGGTCCAGTGGCAAGGATTAACCTGGACGACTGGAGACCAGCTCTGCTGCACGGACCCAGCACGCACATATCGCAGTGTGGGCTGGCCCCGTGCTGCCCCTGGGCCACCGCCTCTTCTGCGCCCCAAACTCACGCCTCTCCTGGGCCCCGGTCACTTCCCTCTACAAACTCTTGCCATTCCTTCGCCTCTCCTACTGTGGCCTGCTCGCACTGCAATCAGCGACCTCCTGCAGCAGCACGCGCTGATCCCTACAGTGGCACACCGCCCTACGTTGCTCCCTCTAATGGCCCCGGCCTGCTGATGGTCTTGCAGGCCGGGACTGCGGTAATATCGCTGTTAAATACCCCATTGGAAGTCAGACGCTGTTGGATTCGGTGTAACTGGGGTTTGAACAGAATATTGATTGCTAAACAATCGCTATGGCCTTGAAAAACTAATTTTAATTTTGTGGAGTGTCAAATTTATCCATTTTAATAAAAATTAAAATTAGGAAACTTAAAAAAAAACTTTTTTTTAAAAGTTTGTTAATCTTTTTTTCAAGTTTACCCTTTCCCCATGCGAGAGTCCATATCTTTGTTTTGCTTTCGTTAACATTTTTAAAAAGTTAGAATCAAAGGAGCTGACGCACTTTGAAGTTCTTGATACACATATATTATATATAACGGGGATTTGTAGGATCTTGCAGAGACTTCATTGGTGGTATTTCTCCAGCGACTTGAGGTGTCTACTGTACATGGTCCATGTCCCTGAGCCATACAGGAGGGCGGGTATTACTACAGCCCTGTAGACCATGAGCTTGGTGGCAGGTATGAGGGCCTGATCTTCAAACACACTTTTCCTCAAGCGGCCGAAGGCTGCACTGGCGCACTGGAGGCGGTGTTGGATCTCGTCGTCAATGTCTGCTCTTGTTGATAGGAGGCTCCCGAGATATAGGAAGTGGTCCACGGTGTTTCCAGGGCCGTGCCGTGGATCTTGATGATTACGGGGCAGTGCTGTGCGGCGAGGGCAGGCTGGTGGAGGACCTTTGTCTTATGAATGTTTAGCGTAAGCTGGAGAAATATCACCAACGATGTCTCTGCAAGATCCTACAAATCCCCTGGGAGGATAGGCGCATTGTGCAGGCTAACATCCCCAGCACTGAAGCACTGACCACACTCGATCAGCTCCACTGAGCAGGCCACATGGTTCGCATGCCAGACACGAGACTCCCAAAGCAAGTGCTCTATGCGGAACTCCTTCATGGCAAACGAGCCAAAGGTGGGCAGCGGAAACATTACAAGGACACCCTCAAAGCCTCCCTGATAAAGTGCGATATCCCCACTGACACCTGGGAATCCCTGACCAAAGACCGCCCTAAGTGGAGGAAGTGCATCCGGGAAGGCGTTGAGCACCTCAAGTCTCAATACCGAGAGCGTGCAGAAATCAAGCGCAGGCAGCGGAAAGAGCATGCGGCAAACCAGTCCCACCCACCCCTTCCCTCAACGACTATCTGTCCCACCTGTGACAGAGTCTGTGGTTCTCGTATTGGATTGTTCAGCCGCCTAAGAACTCACTTCAGGAGTGGAAGCAAGTCTTCCTCGATTCCGAGGGACTGCCTATGATAATGATATATACAGATATATCCGCATATATGCATACACACACACGCAAAATACCGCGGATGCAGGAAATTTGAAATAAAAACAGAAAATGCTGGAAATACTCAACAGGTCAGGCAGCATCTGTGGAGAGAGCAACATTGTTAATGTTTCAGGTCGAGGAACTTTCATCAGAACTAGAAAAAGTAAGAGATGCAACAGGTTTTAAGCAAGTTCAGGGGCAGGGAAAGGGGGGAGGGGGGGAAGAATAAAAGGGAAGGTCTGTGATAGGGTGGAAAATAGGAGAGATTAAATGACAAAAGGGATGATGGTGCGAGGAAAAAGGAGATGGTAATGGGACAAGTAAAGAAACAAAAGCTGGGTCCAGGTGAGGTGTAAATGGGAATAACAGAATCATAATGCTGCCCCCATGTTTTTGGGTGGCAGCTGTTAATGATTCTGCCATTCCCATATGCCTTGCAGAGTTGATATGCCTGCTGACACTTGTCGAGACTGGTTGCTTAGACACAGCATCAGAGAAACGTAAAATATACCCAGCAAGAATGATTATTCCAGGGAAGGGGTGAGAATTGAGCAGAAGCCTTAGACGGTTATGAGGACATTCAGAATTTTGCATTTAATCAAATTCTGGCAAATAAATATTAGATGTGTGAACCTGGTCATTCCTTCCAACTTTTGTTTCAGCTTTCTCTAATGAATCATCACTTAATGTGCCGTCTCTAATCAAACATATCTGATCTGCACGACATTTCCTCTAGTTGGAGATGGTGGGCTGGGTTTGCTCATAAGGAACGTTTACATGTTTTTTTATATTACGGTAACTCGTATTTTTACTCTGCCGTTCAAAAAAACATTAACTTTGGTCAACCTTGTCCTCAGAAAGCATGATCGTCATTACCGCACAGCATCAAACAGCACAAAACATATTCAAGACAAATCACTGAAAAAGGCATCTTATGTCAGCGGCATACTAAAGAGCTTGTGAAATGCTGCGGGTTTGAGAATGATAATGAGGGCTGAATAAAAGCAATACAACTTTCCCCCCAAATATAGTTAGTGCAGGCTACCACTGATCGTCCATCTCTTGGGGGAAAGAAAGAAAGACTTGCATTTATATAGCATCTTTCATGACCACCGGACGTCTCAAAGCACTTTACAGCCAATTAAGTACTTTTGGAGTGTAGTCACTGTTGTATTGTGGGAAATGCAGAAGCCAATTTGCGCACAGCAAGCTCCCAGATGTAGCAATGTGATAATGACCAGAAAATCTGTTTTTCTGTTGTTTTGATTGAGGGGATAAATATTGCCCAGGACGCCCGGGATAACTCCCCACTCGAGGGCAGACAGGGTCTTGGTTTAACGCCTCATTCGAGAAACCCCTCCCATCGACAGTGCGGGAACATCGAACCCCTCCCATAGGGACTGAGACAGTCAGTTCGTACCTTGGAGCTGAACATTCAAAAGCTATCCACTATGGTATTGAAAGGTCCAAAAGAGGAGATAAGAGAGGAGACAAATTGGATCATTTCCCATTGCGACCTCTTACACAATACACAAGAACTTGACATAGATCAAGAGTGTGATGGAATACTCTCCACTTGCCTGGATGAGTGCAGCTCCAACAACACTCAAGAAACTCAACACCATCCTGGATAAAGCAGCCCGCTTGATTGGCACCCCATCCACCACCTTCACCATTCACAATGGGGAGTGTGGAAAACTCAAGCACTCCCATCGCAGAGCGTGGAAACCTCTACCTGTCCAATAGCAGAGTGGGAACCACTGGCCCCTCTCACCTGTAGGTGCTGGAACCCTGCCCGTCCAATCTTACAGTCGAGGACATTTTGCCTCCTGTTGTGTGGGAACCTCCATGATTATCTGGTTTAAATATTTTAGCTTGGCTTATTGTAATCCAGTCATCTACTCCATGCACCGGTGACAAAAAAGCAGAGATGCCCAGATTTGTGCTTGTTACAATACTCAAACACTTTCCCAAACTCAGCAAACTTTGCACTTGTTTCAGCAATGGGAATTGTCAGCTCTCTTCAATCTGCAGGCATGTCTGAGCTGAGGTAAGTAAAGCCATCCATCACCATCAAGCATCAGTGCCATCAATCACGGCCCAGGCTCTGGTCGTCTTAATAATCTTAACTTGGGTGTGAGATTTTCGAAATCAATAGCATTTAATGGACAGAGAGAAATAAAACATGGGCGAGTCAGGAGGACAGTGGTTGAGACAGCCAGTTCGTACCTTAGAGCTGAACACTCAAAAGCTATCCACTATGGTATTGAAAGGTCCAAAAGAGGAGATAAGAAAGGAGACAAATTGGACCATTTCCCAGTGCGACCTCTTACACAATACACAAGAACTTGACATAGAACAAGAGTGTGATGGAATACTCTCCACTTGCCTGGATGAGTGCAGCTCCAACAACACTCAAGAAACTCGACACCATCCAGGATAAAGCAGCCCGCTTGATTGGCACCCCATCCACCACCTTCACCATTCATTCCCTCCACCACTGGTGCACCGTGGCTGCAGTGTGTACCATCTACAAGATGCACTGCAGCAACTCGCCAAGGTTTCTTCGGCAGTGTTAAGTCCTGACTCTAATGTACTGACTTACACGAGACACATGCTGAAGTCAAGATCACTCAGGACCTGCACCTTTAATTCCAGCTCTCCAGTGCTGCACTTGCCTGAGACCTCCCTTTATATACCTCAGTGGGACAGGTATGGAGTCCCTGGTGGTAAGGTATGCTTATTGTTTCGGGTCATATCCAGTTATAGTCATGTATAGCATGGTAAGATACAGTTATATACAGTAATGTGAGATACATGACATCACCCTCCCCCAAGGTCTTATTGCCTTTATAGATTCAGCCTCTCAGGTGGTCTGCGCTCTCGCGTGAAGCGTCTTAGTTTTGGTTCAGTTGTTTGCCTTGGTGCCTGTTTTTCGTTCGGTGTGATTGCTGGTATCTCGCCTGGGCTGTCTGTTGAGACTGCCCTTTCCTCAGGTTGTTCCACCTTTCTGTCCGCCAGGTGTGGTGTGAGTTCCACATTGTAGTCTGCCTCTGGTTCTTCAGTGTTATCAATGAATTTACTTTTTACCTCGTCTACATGGCCCCGCAGGTTTGGCCATTACAACCAGTAGCCCGTTTCCCTCTTTGTCTGTTACTACACCCTGCAAGCCATTTGGGACCCCGGTCATAGTTTAGCACAAACACTTTGTCCCCTATCTCATTCCACCTCCCCCTCGAATTTCGGTCATGGTACTCAGTTAGCTTTTGACGCTTAGCATCAACAATTTCATGCATGTCTGGGAGGATTAACGAGAGCCTGGTCTTTACGGTTCGTTTTATCAATAGTTGCGCGGGGGGAACCCCAGTCAATGAATGCGGACGAGATCTGTATGCCAGCAGCAGTCGCGACAGGCGGCTCTGCAGCGTGGGACCTTGGATTCTGAGCATGCCTTGTTTAATGATCTGCACTGCTCACTCCGCCTGGCCATTAGAGGCCGGCTTGAAAGGTGCCGTCTTAACGTGATTCATACCGTGGTCAACTATAAAATCATGAAATTCTGCGCTGGTGAAGCACGGACCATCATCACTGACCAATATGTCAGTAATTTCGTGCGTTGCAAACATGGTTCTAAGGCTCTCCACAGTGGTGGAGGTGGTGCTCGAGTTTAAAATGGTGCATTCGATCCATTTTGAAAATGCATCAACGACTACGAAGAACATTTTGCCCATGAATGGGCCCGCATAGTCTACATGCACCCGCGACCTCGGTTTGGTGGGCCAGGGCCAGGGGCTTAGGGGGGCCTCCTTGGGGACATTACTAAGGTGAGCACAAATGGTGCACCGACGGACGCAGGGCTCCAAGTCCGCGTCAATGCCAGGCCCCCAGACATGAGATCTGGCTATGGCCTTCATAAGGACGATCCCCGGGTGCTCGCGATGGAGCTCCCGGACAAACGCCTCCCTGCCTCGTAAGGGCATAACTACTCGGCTGCCCCACATCAGGCAGTCTGCCTGTAGTGAGAGTTCATGCATGCGCCTATGGAAGGGTTTGACCTCCTCGGGGCAGGCATCGCGAGCCTCTGCCCAGTCATCGGTTAAAACACATCTTTTAACTAGAGATAATGTGGGGTCGCTTGTCGTCCCGGCTCTGATTTGGCGAGCCGTCATGGGCGAACCTGTGGATTCAAAGGCATTGATTGCCATGACCATCTCACAGTCCTGTTCGTCGGACCCTTCTGTGGTCGCCAGGGGTAGCCTGCTAAGCACGTCGGCACAGTTGTCTGTACCTGGTCTGTGCCTTATCGTGTAGTCGTAAGCCGCCAGCATGAGTTCCCATCGCTGAATACGCGCCGAGGCATTGGCGTTGATTGCCTTGCAGTCGGATAGTAGAGACATGAGGGGTTTGTGGTCAGTTTCTAACGCAAACTTGGCCCCGAAAAGGTATTGGTGCATCTTTTTGACATCGTACATGCACGCGAGCGCCTCCTTCTCAATCATACCGTACCCGCGCTCCGCCCGTGAAAGTGACCTGGAGGCATAAGCAACGGGCTACAATTTACCCGCATCATTGACGTGCTGTAAAACACACCCGACCCCGGACACTGACGCATCACACGTAAGGACTAACTTTTTACCTGGGTCAAAAAAGGTAAAACACTCTTGGAACATAGAAGGTTGCGTGCCTTATTGAAGGCGCGTTCTTGGGCGTTGCCCCAAAACCAATCACACCCCTTTCTGAGTAGCACGTGGAGAGGCTCCAGCAGCGTGCTCAAGTTCTGCATAAAGTTCCCAAAGTAATTGAGTAGCCCGAGAAAGGCGCGCAGTTCCGAGACATTCCGGGGCCTGGGTGCCAGGCGAATCGCTTTGGTTGTGGATTCGGTTGGGCAGATTCCATCAGCGGCAATCCTTCTGCCCAAAATTCAACCTCGGGCGCGAGATTTCTTAACTCTTAGGCCTACCCGATCCAATCGACTTAGTACTTCCTCCAAATTGCAGAGATGGAAGTCGGTGTCCCTGCCCGTGATGAGTATGTCATCTTGAAACACAACCGTCCCCGGGATGGACTTGAGCAGACTCTCCATGTTGCGCTGGAATATAGCAGCTGCTGACCTGATGCTGAATGGGCATCGATTGTACACAAACTCTATGTGTGTTGATGATAGTGAGTAGCTTAGACTCTTCGGTCAGTTCTTGCGTCATATACGCAGATGCGAGGTCAAGTTTCGAGAAACGTTTTCCTCCAGCCAACGTGGCAAATAGGTCCTCCGCTCTGGGCAGCGGGTATTGGTCCTGTAGGGAGACTCTGTATATGGTAGACTTGTAATCCCCACAGATTCGAACGGATCCATCAGGCTTCATGATTGGGACGATGGGGCTTGCCCAGTTGCTGAATTCCACGGGAGAAATTATGCCTTCCCGCAGAAGCCGGTCCAGTTCGTTTTCAATCTTTTCCCTCATCACATAAGGCACAGCTCTAGCCTTGTGATGGACCGGTCTGGCATTCTGTGTGATGTAGATTCTAACTTTAGTCCCTTTGAAGGTGCCCACACCTGGCTGAAAGAGATGTTCAAAATGGCTTAGAATTGTTGAGCAGGAGGTCCGTTCCTCTGACGACATGGCGTGAACATCATCCCATTTCCAATTAAGTTCTGCTAGCCAGCTTCTCCCCAACAGGGCTGGGAGATCCCCGGGGACAATCCACAGGGAAAGTCGGTGCACCATCCCTTTGTGTGTGACTGAGAGCATGGCGCTGCCAAGGACTGGGATGATTTCTTTAGTATAGATCCTTAGTTTGGCATTGATCTTTGTGAGTTTTCGTCTGTTACTTTTGTGCGGCCACAGCTGTTCAAATTGTTGAACGCTCATGAGGGATTGACTGGCCCCCGTGTCCAGTTCCATGTTGATGGGTATCCCGTTGAGTAGAACCCTCATTATAATTGGAGGCGTCTTGGTGCAAGAACAGTGGACATTGACCGTGTTAACCCACTGTACCTCGGCGTCCAACACTGTTCCAACCGTCTTCTGGTCCTCTTTCCAACCCTTCCGATTCGTATACCAGCCGAGCTGCTGTTTTTCTGCACATGCGAGCCAGATGCCCTGTGTAGTTGCAGTTTCTGCAAACGGCATGCTGAAATCGACACACCCTGGTTGAGTGTCTTCCCCCACATCTCCAACACAGACCGTTTCCATTGTTTCCGAAGGATGAGCTGCATCTGGCTGATCTCCCTTGAGCTTCTCTCAATCTGTTGTTAATTGCTCGCATTGTGGGTTGATGAGGTGTGATCGGCCGTTCATGTGGCCCTTGATTTTGATGGCTTCTGGCGCCACTGTCTGCTGTTGAAGGTCTGCTCTCCTGCCTTTGTCTGTATGTGAGGGTAGCGGTTTGTTTCACAATGTGAACCCCTTGTTCCGATGCCTCGTTGGTTGTCGTACCCGAAGCATAGATCAGCCTCGTTTCTTCTTCGCCTGCCAAGAACGTCTGTGCGACCAGTGCTGCTGCTTCTAGAGTCAAGTTCTTAGGCTCTATAAGCTTTCGGATTATGCCTGTGTGGCCTATTCCTTCAATAAAAAAGTCTCTCAGTACTTCTCTCCTTAGTTCATCGGAGAACTCACATGAACTAGCCAGCCTCCGAAGTTCCGCCACGAAGTCGGGTATGCTTTGGCCCACACAGCGTCTGTAGTTGTAGAACCTGTGTCTGGCCATGTGTAGGCTGCTCGCTGGCTTCAGGTGGTCTCTCACCAGTGTGCTCAACTCCTCAAATGACTTGCTTGCTGGTTTCTTGGGTGCCAGCAGGTCTTTCATTAAAGTGTATATTTTTGAGCCACAGCTGGTCAAGAGATGGGCTCTTCTCATGTCTGCCTTACCGTCGCCCAGCCAGTCTTTGGTCACAAAGCTTTGCTGGAGCCTTTCTATAAAGTCATCCCCATTGTCTCCAGCATTGTATTTCTCATCTGAGCTGTTGGTAGCCATTCTGTGGATTCTGTGATCCCGTAACTTGTCGCCACCATTAAGTCCTGACTCTAATGTACTGACTTACACGAGACACATGCTGAAGTCAAGGTCACTCAGGACCTGCACCTTTAATTCCAGCTCTCCAGTGCTGCACTTGCCCGAGACCTCCCTTTATATACCACAGTGGGACAAGTATGGAGTGTCTCCTGCAAGTGCACCCCTGGTGGTAAGGTATGCTTATTGTTACAGGTCATATCCAGTTACAGTCATGTATAGCATGGTAAGATACAGTTATATACAGTAATGTAAGATACTTGACAGGCAGCATCTCCCAAACCAGCGACCTCTGCCAGCTAGAAGGACAAGAGCAGCAGATGCATGGGAGCACCATCACCTGCAAGTTCCCCATTTAAGTTACACACCATCCTGACTTGGAAATATATCGGCCATTCCTTCAATGTCACTGGGTCAAAATCCTGGAACTCCCTCCCTAACAGCACTATAGGAGCACCTTCACCACACGGGACTGCAACGGTTCAAGATGGCGGCTCACCGCCACCTTCTCAAGGGCAATTAGGGATGGGCATTAAATGCTGGCCTCGCCAGCGATGCCCACATGAATAAAAGAATAAGCTAGCACAATAAAACGGCAGTGGATACCACTTTAAATACTAAACAAGCTGAAAGACCCATGACGAAATGCTGAATACCGAAGCACTGTCACGTGATGCCACAGGCTTGGAGCGTGCATCTTCAGTCCCCAAGCTGCTTCTGATCAGGGTCACGCTGAGCACAGCCTGTGGCTTCTCCCTGCGGGGTAGCGGAGGGGAAGAAGCAGAAGATAAACAGACTGGATAGGATGGTTGTTGCCAGGTGACACTGCAGGTCTCCTGGTGTTCAGCCAAAGAGTGCACTGACTGAAGTCTTGGCAGCAAGAGTTGTGGAACCCAGTTAGATGTCAGTAATAAAAAGAATGGATGCGCATCCTTCATCGAATATCCTAAAAACAAACTTCTTTTTGTTATTGCTTCGGTTCGGCTTTCTATTTTCATGTTTTTCTTCGACTGCCGAGTTCTGTGGCTGCGATCCAACTGTGTGAGGAAAGTGAACTCGCATCGTGAGAGAGAGTCTTTAACCCACAGCGTCTCAGCGATCACCTCATCAACTGTACATGTTAACTGAGCTCCCTCGTACTGTTGGACTTTGCAAATCCACCAGCTCGAGACCCCTGCTGGGACGGAAGCAGACGGCAAAATAATCAGGCGACAGTGAAGGGTAACTGTTCAAATATTAGAATCATAGAATAGTTACAGGACAGAAGGAGGCCATTCGGCCCTTCGATCCCGTGCCGGCTCTCTGCAAGAGCACCTCAGCTGTTCCCACTCCCCCGCCCTTTCCCCGTAGCCCTGCACATTTTTGTTCCTTTGGGTATTTATCCATTTCCCTTTTGAAAGCCACGACTGAGTCTGCCCTCCATCACCTCCTCAGGCTGTGCATTCCAGATCCTCACCACTCGTTGCGTAAAATAGCTTTTCCTCATGTTGCCTTTGGTTCTTTTGCCAATCACCTTAAATCTGTGTCCTCTGGTTCTCCACCCTTCCGCCAATGGGAACAGTTTCTCTCTATCTACTCTGTCCAGACCCCTCATGATTTTGAACACCTCGATCAAATCTCCTTTATAAAGATAAACTGACAGCAATACCTACAGTTTAAGGCGCAGCATCATTCTTATCATTGTTTCTAAATATTGCAACCAAAACCAAAACACTTTTTTGGATATTAATCTTCAAAGTACATAAAAAGTTGATCTTGACTTTGTATGATCCTGTAAAGCGGGTGATAGCGAGTTGGCAGCAATGTTCCCTTTCATATTTTTTTGGTTGCATGGCCCCTTTCCTCATCATCATCATAGGCAGTCCCTCGGAGTCGAGGAAGACTTGCTTCCACTCCCAAAGTGAGTTCTCAGGTGACTGTACAGTCCAATACAGGAATTACAGACTCTGTCACAGGTGGGGCAGACAGTGGTTGAGGGAAAGGAGGGTGGGACTGGTTTGCTGCACGCTCCTTCCGCTGCCTGCACTTGCTTTCTGCATGCTCTCGCCGATGAAACTCGAGGTGCTCAGCGCCCTCCTGGATGCTCTTCCTCCACTTTGGGTGGTCTTTGGCCAGGGATTCCCAGGTGTCAGTGGGGATGTTGCCTCCCCTTTTAATCAGGGAGCACTTGATTACTGATACAACTCAAAAGAGTTGTAGAGCTGTTGGGGGTCAGGGACCTGCTTGATGGCGGAGGAGTGGGCTGGATGGCGCCAGATGAGCTGGCACGGCGCCTATCTTGGGCCGACTGCCGGCCCGCGGCCAATGCCATCAAGTCACTAAAAACAGCCTGGGCCTTGACTCCGTTAGATGTGTTGTGGAGGCTCAAACACGTGGGGAGATCCCGTCCGAACTGACCCCCGTCCGGACGGAATTTCTCATCGGCACCAAACCCCGAAACCTTCCTCGGGAGCCGGCGCCTCACAACTTGAGCCTCCTCTGGGAAATCCCCTCCGTGCATTTCAGTTCTCCGTGGAGGGGTTTCCTGCACAGGCTTCTCTTGCCACTCTCCATGTTGCCATCCTCATCTGCCGTCCGGACACGCCATGGCGCACCATCTTGGCGTCTGGAGGAGGCGGGGGTCCCCAATGGAGTGCACTCTATGCGGGAGTCCTCCAACTATTTATTGGGGACTTGGCCTGGAGGATGTTGCATGGAGCAGTCCCGTGCAATAAGTTTTTAAGTCGGTTCACGGGCTCCCAGGCAGCCTACAATTTCTGCGGACTGGAAGAGTCCGTGTTCCATGTTTTTATAGAGTGTGCGAGGTTGCAGCCTCTCTTCCAATTTGAAGGGGCTGCTCCTCAAATTCTGGTTGCACTTCAGTCCCACACTCCTGATCTTTGGGCACCCTGTGCGGAGAGGAGCGGGCAGGTCGGAAGGCCTCCTCGTAGGACTGCTCCTGGGCATGGCCAAGGGTGCCATCAGTCGGTCCAGGCATTCGACAATATTTTGTAAAAACGTATTCACATTCAGCAGCTCGTTTGACCTCTCTCCTAATTTTCTTTATTTCCATTGCCTCCAGGGGCTAGACTTTTGGCACATATTCGCCCATTTATCGCCCATTTTTGATGAGAAATGGAAACTACCGCCCAATTATCGCCGATGGAACTTTCGGCATACAGGAATGAGCTGAATTGCCCAGCCTATTTTTTAAAAATAAAATCTGACAGCATCACTCGTGCAAGGCCCAGAGTACTGTTTATAATGGAAACTAACGCCCAAATATCGCCCAGATTATCGGCGAGCGCTACTTTCAGCATTTTGTCCATATACCACCCAAATGATTGCTTGCCCAAAAAGATGCTCAAGAAAAGCTGCAGTCACCTGACCGTAACCCGGCGGTCTGGACACCATTTTGTAACTCGGAGGAAGTTTAATAAAAAGCTGCTTCAAGTTGATGGGAGAATTTTGCCAATTATCTATCACATTATGGTGAATTTCGAATTTATATTGTGTTTGTTGAGGAATATTTAAGAATTTTGAAGACAGATTAGGGTATTTATAGTGATTTATAGTGATGGGGCCTGTAATTTCTCAACCAGTATTGATGATTAATCACACCTTGCAGAATAGAGATGGGAGAAGGTTCATTGAAGAGCATTTTGTGCCCAATCAAAGAGGTGGCAGACTGCTGAGGAGGAGGAGACCTTACACCCAACGCACTTACAGGGATAAGCGATCATACCTGGACTTGTCCGATAACACGTGCGTTAGGAGGCTGTGCTTCTGAAAGGAGGTCATGAGTGAGAGATGCCAGCTAATTAAGGGAGATCTGCAGCCTACCAGCACCATCAGGACCGCACTGCCCGTTGAGGTAAAGGTTACTGTGGCACTTTCCTTCTATGCATAGGGCTCCTTTCAGGCCTCAACTGGTGACATTTGCTGCATCTCTCAGCACGCCACACATTGCTGCATTCAACTGGTGACTGAAGCCCTTTACGCGGGCAGGATGGACTTTATAAGGTTCCCTACGACCAGAGAGGCACAGAGTGAGAGGGCTTTGGGGTTCTCAAGAATAGAAAACTTCCCCAAGCTGCAGGGAGCAATAGACTGTACGCACATCGCCCTGCAAACACATTTGCAGGATGCAGACGTTTACCGTAACCGAAAAGGATCCCACTCCCTGAATGTGCAGCTTGTTGTCGACCACAAGCAAATCATCATGGCAGTAAATGCAAAATTTCCAGGGAGCATCCATGATGCACACATCTTGTGTGAGAGCACTGTCTCTACCTGTTTAAGAGTCAGGCACAAGGTCACTGTTGGATGCTGGGGGGATAAAGGATATGGCCTTGCCAGCTGGCTCATGACCCCCCCCCGCGAAAGACTCAGACAGAAGCTGAGAAGCGCTACAACGAAAGCCATATAGCTACACGCAATATGATCGAAAAGACAATTGGAGCGCTGAAGCAGCGCTTCAGATGCCTGGACCACGCAGGAGACATCCCTGAACAGGTCGCTGAATTCATTGTAATGTGCTGCATGTTGCATAACCTAGCTATCAGTAGAGGACAACAATTGCCAGATGGGACTGCCGGTCCACCTCAGGAGAGAGGGGAGGCGGAAGAGGAGGAGGAGGAGAAGGAGGACCACGGGGAGGACAATCAGCCTGGTGATGAACCCATGCCCGCACCCCCCCCCACACACAACTGGAAAAGCCCCGTGGAAGTTACGCAGCTGCAAGACTGTTGCGTCAGCAGCTCATAAATGAACGCTTTGCATGAAGTTATGTTGGTGACAGTTACAGATGCATTACGTTCCATCCTTGCCTGGCCTGGCCATTGTTTGCAACCCATGTATTGATGTTTAACCGTACATTATTACAAGACACTGCACAACAATTGTAAAGTTCAATCAAAAATTTTAATAATTTAACATTTGATGTAAAAACATTTTTAAACAAATTATAACACCCATCGCCCCTCCCCCCCACCCCACCTCAACAGTCAGCAACATTTTTCACCTAACAATAAATTTTCAATGACGATAACAGTACAAAAACACCCTCCAACATTCAACAAATTTTTTATAACAATAACAGTCAACAATTTAAATTAAAATAGATTAAGGCAACCCCCCTCCACCCCGCTTCCCTCCTCTACCTCCCCTCATCATAAACCCCCCTTTCCCACTTACGCTCCCCTTTCTAGTAACGGGTCCAAGTCATCCTGTAGCAGGACACCTCGAGCGCTGCTCTTGTGGAGTGGGGGGGGGGGGGGGGGGGGGGGGGCGCATGACATTGGTAGATTCAATTCAGGGAGCCCAGGAGAAGATGTTTCCGAAGAAACGTCTTTCAAGTCAGAAGCAACTGCTTCCGCCTGACTCACGTTTGGCGACGTTGTTGGTGGTACGGCACCTTGGGGTGCAGTGCCGTATCCCGAAACCATCGCCTGCCGCACGGCATCGACGGAGTCGCACGTTCACCGCATTGCCGCAACCATCTGCCCCATGTCCTCCGAGATTTGCGCAGAGGGTGTGGCAATGTTGCCGGGCAACCCACCAATCGCTTGGAGGAGCTCTTGACCAATGTCGACGCTCGCCATGTCCTGGTTCACATCTGCCTGTCGCTGGTCAGTGCCTACCTCGCCAACCCAACCTCCGCGGGGTCGGCGTGGGCACTGGATCACTCGCAGTGCCCTGCTGCAAGCCGCTTGGCCCCACTACTTCACCCGTTGAGGATGACGTGGCCGGAGGTACTGCAGATTCATCGACCGGCTCATCATCCTCCTCGGTTGTATCTTTTTCCCCCGTGATCAGCACGACCTGCAGCAATTGGGGTGATGCTCCAGGGGTCTCCCGTTGCGCCTGGGGAGCCGGAAAAACATAATTGAGGTTAGTAGAAGAGAAGGGGAGACATGAGAATGCTTGCGCTGTGCAGGCATATGTACGAGGAGCAACACTACTGCAATAAATATGAATGAGAGACGTTGCATATAATTAACATGAGAGTACAGAAGCTGCATGCATAACATTACATCATTCATATATTATAATCAAATAGCATTAAATTACTTTGAATTACCACTGGTTTACACATTACTCATGTGGCGCAACAACAGGATTTGCACCACCACGGGAGGCAGAATGATTATGTGCCCCGACAAGAGCCAAGGCACGCTCCTCCAGGTCGGGTAACTGAAATAGATCTGCAGGCCCTCCTCTGGTCCGCCTGCGCTCCGCCCGATTCTTAGATATCTTCTTCTGCAAACGTGACAAGAGCATGGCATAAGCTAATTGCCTAGGTACTATTATGGAAATACAACAGATATTGTAATCCACAATTAGTCATCGCACATGCTATTCATCGTTAACGTTATATGCTACGACGGTTTTGTATGCAATTGATGCATGGTTGTAACATCTACATTCAGAGAAGAAATTTAATAAGATCGTGGTTGGAGCTAATGAGTGACACCAACCCCCTCCTGTACGATCCCCAGGAAAGGCCCCACCCCCAGGGCTGTGCCATTCGCCGCCTGAGGGGAGGGAGCCGGGTTATTGCAATCGATAGAGGTCCCCGAGTGGGGGGGGAAAATCAGGACCGCTGGTGAGCTCAGCAATGACCGGGCCATGAGGGGGAGGGGCACCGTGTCCCTGGGCTGTGCTTGGAAACCTCATTGTGGCTGGAGCTAATGTCCCAAGTGTCCCAGGGCAGCTCTCCCCCAGTCCAAGCTGGGTCACTGTGTGACTGAGGGCAGCCGGAGAGAGTCACACAGTCTGGGCAAAGCTGAGCGGCCCACTCAGTGCTCAGTCGTGCCCCCATCCACCAACCTAGCCAAAAAGGAGATGGTGCCCAAGTTAAAGAGTTGCTCACAGCACACAAGCAGCGATATAATGTAATAATTATCTTTCCAAACTAAAGTGGTAGAAATGCCGAGTGTTTGCAGTCTGTCTGTTTCTAGTCATTCCTTTGGCCCCAATTTTCAAAGTGTTTAAATAATAATTAATACTGTCGATTCAGTTTAACGCATCTCAGCAAGATTACGAATGCACATTTGCATGGAATGGTTCCTGGGCCCTGCCCTCCCAGGGTCAGAATCCAGGGCCCTGCCCTCCCAGGGTCAGAGTCCAGGGTCCTACCCTCCCAGGGTCAGAGTCCTGGGCCCTGCCCTCCCAGGATCAGCCCTCCCAGGGTCAGAGTCCTGGGCCTTGCCCTCCCAGGGTCAGAGTCCTGGGCCCTCCCTCCCAGGGTCAGAGTCCTGGGCCCTCCCTCCCAGGGTCAGAGTCCAGGGCCCTGCCCTCCCAGGGTCAGAGTCCTGGGCCTTGCCCTCCCAGGGTCAGAGTCCTGGGCCCTCCCTCCCAGGGTCAGAGTCCAGGGCCCTGCCCTCCCAGGGTCAGAGTCCTGGGCCTTGCCCTCCCAGGGTCAGAGTCCTGGGCCTTGCCCTCCCAGGGTCAGAGTCCTGGGGTCGCAGGTTCCGACCGCAGTCCAACTCTTAACAGGGATGCTACCCAAGATTACCCAGCTTAATTACGATCCGGCAGATTTGCATTCTAATTAATGAGTCAGTGCATCATTACAATTATACATTTAATAATTTAATACTTACTCTTGCAGATGCCACCAGACTGTTCCAGCGCTTGCAACACTGGTTTGGCTCTCTCACATTGTGAGCTGCTGAAGTTACTACTTCGGTGACGTCCACCCATATTTGCTGGTATATCCAGGGGGAGGTGGGGAGGTGGGGAGGTTTTCCTCGCCCGCCCCGGGTTAATTGGCCCCACTGAGTCTCCACCTTGTGGACCAGAGCTTCGTTGGCTTTATCAGAAAAGGCTTTTGCCCTCCTTGTCCCTGCAACATCACTCTCTCCCGACTTGTGTGGGATTGCTGACCCATCCACCTCCATGGCACGAACCTGGTATTGCAGTACTTCCAGGAACGGTGCAGTGGCTCTCGGCCTTTTAGCTAAGAGCATTGGCGCAGAGTGATCCTTGATGTGTGCAAGGTGACCTCTGGTGTTTGTGATTTGACAAAGAATTGGAAAGATTGGCTACGAATAAAAAAAAAAATCACTCTCTCCCGACTCCTCATGTTCTACTTCCATTACCTCGACACAACCCTCCCTTTGTCTTCTGAGCATGCGCAGATGACCCCTGACCTCCCGAATCACGGGTAAAGGTTAATTGACTGAAAAAAAACGCACATGTGCAGAACGGCCGTTGCTATGGACGCCGGCCTTGCATGACTGAATACATTGCCATCGTCCATTTCACATTGCTATGGCTATCGCCCAAATTAAAAAGGCGAATCCTCAGTTTAACATCTCATCCAAACGACGGCAATTCCCACAGTGCAGCACTCCCTCAACATTGCACTGGAGTGTCAGCCTAGACTTTATGTGCTCAAGTCCCTGGAGTGGGACTTGAAGCCACACCTTCTGACTCCGAGGCGAGAGTGCTACCCACTGAGCCACAGCTGACACTACATTAGAGGCATATAATGAATACATGAGGTGCCTGCTCCCAGCAATGCAATGTATACTGCTGCTTCCGGTATGCCCTTGCAATGAAAGGCTATGCTTGATATACGAGTTCATGTCTTTATTTCCTGAGCTATACATAGCGTAATGTGCACTTGTGAAACTCAAAGACAGTTTATGAAAGATCTGGTTATATGAGCAAAGGCCTGGAATTTTCTCGAAACACGTGGAGCAGTCTGGGGCAGGATTTTTTTCTATTCGTTCCAGGATGTGGGCATCGTTGGTAAGGCCAGCATTTATTGCCCATCCCTAATTGCCCTTGAGAAGGTGGTGGTGAGCTGCATTCTTGAACCGCTGCAGTCCGTGTGGTGAAGGTGTTCCCACAGTGCTGTTAGGGAGGGAGTTCCAGGATTTTGACGCAGTGACGATAAAGGAACGGCCAGGATGGATTGTAACTTGAGAAAGAACGTGGAGGTGATGGTGTTCCCATGCACCTGCTGCCTTTGTCCTTCTAGGTGGTATAGGTCGCGGGTTTGGCAGGTGCTGCCGAAGAAGCCGTGGCGAAGATTCATGGACCAGCTACTCTTTCCCTGGCCGGCAATTTTGTATATTCGTGTGTTCGAATAGTCTGTTTACGCCTGGTTTCCTACATTACAACAGTGACTACTACACTTCCAAAAGTAAAAACAGAGACTGCTGGAAATCTTAGCGGGTCAGGCAGCATCTGTGGAGAGAAACAGAGTTAACGGTTCGGGTCGACGACCCTTTGTCAAAATTCTCAAAAGCCAGAAGACTTCAAAAGTACTTAATTGGCTGTAAAGCGCTTTGGGACGTCCTGAGGTTGCGAAAGGCGCTATATAAGTGCAAGTTCTTTCTTTCTACTTTCCATTACTTCTTACTCGAGCCTTGCGCGTTGAGCGTTGCGGAGTTGGAGCTGAGGGTGGATTCACTCTGGAGCATCCACGATGCTGAGAATGACGTGAATAGCACATTTAGTGAGTTGGTCTTACCGCAGGTGAAGGGTCCACAGCCAGCTAGGGAATGGAAGACCAGCAGGAAGAGCAGTGCAAGGAAGGTAGTGCAGGGGTCCCCTGCGTTCATCCCCCTGCAAAACAGATACACCGTTTTGGGTACTGTTGAGGGGGATGACTCATCAGGGGAGGGCAGCAGCAGCCAAGTTCATGGCTGGCTCTGCTGCACAGGAGGGCAGGAAAAAGAGTGGGAGAGCGATAGTGATAGGGGATTTGATTGTAAGGGGAATAGATAGGCGTTTCTGCGGCCGCAACCGAGACTCCAGGATGGTATGTTGCCTCCCTGGTGCAAGGGTCAAGGATGTCTCGGAGCGGGTGCAGGACATTCTGAAAAGGGAGGGTGAACAGCCAGTTGTCGTGGTGCACATTGGTATCAACGATATAGGTAAAAAGAGGGATGAGGTCCAACGAGACGAATTTAAGGAGTTAGGAGCTAAATTAAAACGTAGGACCTCAAAAGTAGTAATCTCAGGATTGCTACCAGTGCCACGTGCTAGTCCGAGTAGGAATCGCAGGATAGCTCAGATGAATATGTGGCTTGAGCAGTGGTGCAGCAGGGAGGGATTCAAATTCCTGGGGCATTGGAACCAGTTCCGGGGGAGGTGGGGTCAGTACAAATCGGCAGGACTGGAACCAATGTCCTAGGGGGAGTGTTTGCTAGTGCTGTTGGGGAGGAGTTAAACTAATATGCAGGGGGATGGGAACCAATGCAGAAAGACAGAGGGAAACAAAAATGAGACAAAAGCAAAAGACAGAAAGGAGATGAGTAAAAGTGGAGGGCAGAGAAACCCAAGGCAAAAAAACAAAAAGGGCCACTGAACGTAAAGGGGCTGCAGGAGGGGTCAAAATTAAAAATCATGGTTTAAAAACTAGTATTAAAACACTCTACCTAAATGCACGCAGCATTCGAAATATAGTAAATGAGTTGACGGCACAAATCATTACAAATGGGTATGATTTGGTGGCCATTACAGAAACGTGGTTGCAGGGTGGCCAAGACTGGGAATTAAACATACAGGGGTAACTGACGATTCGGAAAGATAGACAAGAAGGGAAAGGAGGTGGGATAGCTCTGTTAATAAAGGATGATATCAGGCCAGTTGTGAGAGACGATATTGGCTCTAATGAACAAAATGTTGAATCATTGTGGGTGGAGATTAGAGATAGTAAGGGGAAAAAGTCACTGGTGGGCGTAGTTTATAGGCCCCCAAATAATAACTTCATGGTGGGGCGGGCAATAATCAAGGGAATAATGGAGGCATGTGAAAAAGGAACAGCAGTAATCATGGGGGATTTTAATCTACATATCGATTGGTCAAATCAAATCGCATGGGGTAGCCTGGAGGAGGAATTCATAGAATGCATACGGGATTGTTTCTTAGAACAGTATGTAACAGAACCTACAAGGGAGCAAGCTATCTTAGATCTGGTCCTGTGTAATGAGACAGGAATAATAAACGATCTCCTAGTGAAAGATCCTCTCGGAATGAGTGATCACAGTATGGTTGAATTTGTAATACAGATTGAGGGTGAGGAAGTAGTGTCTCAAACGAGCATACTATGCTTAAACAAAGGGGACTACAGTGGGATGAGGGCAGAGTTGGCTAAAGTAGACTGGAAACACAGACTAAACGGTGGCACAATTGAGGAACAGTGGAGGACTTTTAAGGAGTTCTTTCATAGTGCTCAACAAAAATATATTCCAGTGAAAAAGAAGGGCGGGAAGAGAAGGGACAACCAGCCGTGGATAACCAAGGAAATAAAGGAGAGTATCAAATTAAAAACCAATGCGTATAAGGTGGCCAAGGTTAGTGGGAAAATAGAAGATTGGGAAAATTTTAAACGACAGCAAAGAATGACTAAGAAAGCAATAAAGAAAGGAAAGATAGATTACGAAGGTAAACTTGCGCAAAACATAAAGACGGATAGTAAAAGCTTTCACAGATATATAAAATGGAAAAGAGTGACTAAAGTAAATGTTGGTCCCTTAGAAGATGAGAAGGGGGATTTAATAATGGGAAATGTGGAAATGGCTGAGATCTTAAACAATTATTTTGCTTCGGTCTTCACAGTGGAAGACACAGAAACCATGCCAGAAATTGCTGGTCACAGGAATGTGGGAAGGTAGGACCTTGAGACAATCACTATCACTAGGGGGGTAGTGCTGGACAGGCTAATGGGACTCAAGGTAGACAAGTCCCCTGGTCCTGATGAAATGCATCCCAGGGTATTAAAAGAGATGGCGGAAGTTATAGCAAATGCATTCGTTATAATCTACCAAAATTCTCTGGACTCTGGGGATGTACCAGCGGATTGGAAAGCAGCTAATGTAACACCTCTGTTTAAAAAAGGGGGCAGACAAACGTCAGGTAACTATAGGCCAGTTAGTTTAACATCTGTAGTGGGGAAAATGCGTGAAACTATCATTAAGGAAGAAATAGCAAGACATCTAGATAGGAATAGTGCAATCAAGCAGACGCAGCATGGATTCATGAAGGGGAAATCATGTTTAACTAATTTCTTGGAATTCTTTGAGGATATAACGAGCATGGTGGATAGAGGTGTACCGATGGATGTGGTGTATTTAGATTTTCAAAAGGCATTTGATAAGGTTCCACACAAAAGGTTACTGCAGAAGATAAAGGTACGCGGAGTCAGAGGAAATGTATTAGCATGGATAGAGAATTGGCTGGCTAACAGAAAGCAGAGAGTCGTGATAAATGGGTCCTTTTCGGGTTGGAAATCGGTGGTTAGCGGTGTGCCACAGGGATCGGTGCTGGGACCACAACTGTTTACAATATACATAGATGACCTGGAAGAGGGGACAGAGTGTAGTGTAACAAAATTTGCAGATGACACAAAGATTAGTGGGAAAGTGGGTTGTGTAGAGGACACAGAGAGGCTGCAAAGAGATTTAGATAGGATAAGCGAATGGGTTAAGGTTTGGCAGATGGAATACAATGTCGGAAAGTGTGAGGTCATCCACCTTGGGAAAAAAAACAGTAAAAGGGAATATTATTTGAATGGGGAGAAATTACAACATGCTGTGGTGCAAAGCGACCTGGGGGTCCTTGTGCATGAATCCCAAAAAGTTAGTTTGCAGGTGCAACAGGTAATCAGGAAGGCGAATGGAATGTTGGCCTTCATTGCGAGAAGGATGGAGTACAAAAGCAGGGAGGTCCTGCTGCAACTGTACAGGGTATTGGTGAGGCCACACCTGGAGTACTGCGTGCAGTTTTGGTCACCTTACTTAAGGAAGGATATACTAGCTTTGGAGGGGGTACAGAGACGATTCACTAGGCTGATTCCGGAGATGAGGGGTGAAGATAGATTGAGTAGACTGTGTCTTTACTCGTTGGAGTTCAGAAGGATGAGGGGTGATCTTATAGAAACATTTAAAATAATGAAAGGGATGGACAGGATAGAGGCAGAGAGGTTGTTTCCACTGGTCGGGGAGACTAGAACTAGGGGGCACAGCCTCAAAATACGGGGGAGACAATTTAAAACCGAGTTGAGAAGGAATTTCTTCTCCCAGAGGGTTGTGAATCTGTGGAATTCTCTGCCCAAGGAAGCAGTTGAGGCTAGCTCATTGAAAGTATTCAAGTCATAGATAGATAGATTTTTAACCAATAAGGGAATTAAGGGTTACGGGGAGCGGGCGGGTAAGTGGAGCTGAGTCCACGGCCAGATCAACCATGATCTTGTTGAATGGCGGAGCAGGCTCGAGGGGCTAGATGGCCTACTCCTGTTCCTAATTCTTATGTTCTTATGTTCTTACGTTCTTATGTGCTTATTTTTTTGCTAAGTGTCATGTATGTAGACCATGTATACTAACTGCATAGTCACATAAGGTGTGCCGCCAGAGGGCACTGCGGTGGGAGGCCTGAGGGTCACCTGCATAGGTGTGCAGGGCCCAGTATAAAAGGCTGCCCACCATTGTGCTTCACTCTGGAGTTACAATAAATGGGACTAAGGTCACAACAGCTCAAGTATAATACTGGACCTCGTGAAGTCATTCATAAGAGTATTGAAGACATAACACAAACAGCAGCAATAACAGAATTATTGGAATAAAAGAATCCCACTCCCACCAGCACCGACACGCATCAATCTCGATGAGCACAAAATTTGCCCCAAGTTTTTACTGTCTGACTCCCTATTTTTAGATTTCCAATACAGATCCCCATGACAGGCACAACCACTTCTCATTAGCTCTTCAGCAATCTACAGAAAGGACTGAAGTGGAGAGAGGATTGTCACTTCCGCTCTTTCATCTATTCTTCATGAAAATCTCCGCTGAACTTTAATCAGTATGAAAAATTCAAGTTCACTTGTACGGCATGTATGCCAGAGAACATCGCGGCTTCAGGGGTACAAGAATTGGAATCTTTCTCTGTCAATTGCATCTGTGGACTTATTGGGGTCGTGCGGAGCCTGAAAATGAATCCACAGTGCAGTGACAAAAATTTATCGAATGCTAATGTTGTGTTGTGTTCAATAAAAAAAAAATTAAACCAACATGGAAAGTTGCCAGTGTGCAGCCATTTCCCAATGAACAATTATATCGATGCAAAATGACAAAGGTACCGAAATTTACCCCTGCCCCAAACGGGTGGCAAGTACCAATCCTGAAGTGTTTCTCCGCCGCGTCGGATGATGTCGCCTCTTTTGAGAAATTCAGCTCTTTGCCATTTTTTTTTTGAAGCGGCCCGGAAGTTGCTGATAATGGGGGAGGGGGGGGGGGGGGAAAGTGTGTCGGTAAGTGCTGTAGAAGGGCGGAAGTGGAGGTGGGACGGAATCACCGCCACTGTCAGTCAGCAGCAGAGCGGTGCTGCTGTCATTACGCGTGTGTGTGCGTCACCACGTCTCGCCCCTTCACTTAAACGGGGGAGAAGCAGCGATTCTTTAGGTTTGGCCCACTGGGCCACCAGGGAGGGTTTCGGCCGGGCTACTAATGGATTCCATTGGCGGCCCGGCCGAACCCGGGGGGGGCACAATTGTCCGGCCGACCTGGAAGGCAACCGGCAAAAAAAATAAAATGGCGGCCGCGGCAGTGAGCCCTCGCCTTTAACGGCTGCCGCGCAGCCAAGTCCCACACACGGCGCACCGACAGAAGACGCTGTCGTTGGGCACCGCTCGGCGGATGGAAGGTTTTTACAGCTGGAATTTGGCTGGAGGTGTGGGAGATCGGCGGTGCGCGCTTTGATGACGCACTCAGGACCAGTCGGCAGTGGCGGCACGGAAGTGGGGACCGCCAGAAAAATCCCCGCGCTGGCGGCGGGCATCGGACCCGTAAGTCGGCGGCCGTTTGACTCCGCCGTTTGGCCGCCACTTTCCAGCGGTAGGCGGCCTTTTTGGGGGAGCTGAATTTCGGCTCCAATGGATTTCACGGTTTGCGGGACAACACGCTCTGTCGGCTTCTGAGCCTCTTGCCTTTGAGTCAGAGGGTTGAGAGTTCAAGTCCCACTCCGACCAGTTGAGCTCATAATCCAGGCTGACACTGCAGTGGAGTACGGAGAGAGTGCTGTAGTGTTGGAGGTCATGTCTTTCAGATGAGACGTTAACCCAAGTCTGCTCTCTCAGATGGATGTAAAAGATCGCATGGCACTATTTTGGGGCGCTTTCCCAGCTAACCAACACCATTATTTGCTCAATAGCTTATTGTTGCTTGTGGCACCATGCTATGAGCATATTAGCTGCCACCTTTCCTACAGTGATGACATTTTAAAAACGACCTCTTGGGCTGTAAAGCACTTTGGGCTATCCAGAGGTCGTGAAAGGTGTCATATAATGGGGGCAAACAGCTGATATGAACCTCCCGTGGCCCTCAGGTCTAAAGTACCAATAGAATTAAGAAATATAGATTGGGTGTGGATGGGCGGACGGTGGGGGGGGGGTTTTCCTCACTTCCCTTGGACCCTAACGCCACACTCACTTATTTTGCTGGGTCCGAGGTAATTTGCCATGCTGTGTGGGCTCTTGGTGTGATCCCTGCCACATCGAGGGAGCTCACTGTATTCCAACCGGCAAAGACCCAGCGATGCTGCAGCAGGACGACCACTGCAGAAGCAGAAGGTGGTGGCTGGGAACTTAAAAGGGGGCATAGAGTTAAAGTAATTGTTGGAGGGTTAGAGGGGGATTTGAGGGGAAATATTTTCACCCAGAGGGTGGTGGGGGTCTGGAACTCACTGCCTGAAAGGGTGGTAGAGGCAGAAACCCTCAACACATTTAAAAAGTACTTGGATGTGCACTTGAAGTGCCGTAACCTACAGGGCTACGGACCCAGAGCTGGAAAGTGGGATCAGGCTGGAGAGCTCTTTGTCGGCCGGCGAGAACACGATGGGCGCAAATTGTCTGCCGTGTTTCCGACATTACAACAGTGACTACGCTTCAAAAGGTACTTCACTGTACAGCGCTTTGGGACGTACGGTGGCTGTGAAAGGCGCTATATAAATGCAAGTCTTAATTTCTTTCATAACCAGCAAGAATCATTTCCGTTTCGCATCTATTGACTGGAAAATCCTCCCCCCCCACCCCCAACCCACGTTAAACATTTCAGGTGAGGTTGGCCTGGAAATAGGCCCCTAAAGAAATAACTTGTTGCTGTATGAAGTGCATTTCGTAATTAAAGGTAAAATAGTCATTACGTACTGATTGGGCCAGTCACCCTGCCCGTGAATTACAGCAGCTAATAACAACAAAACAAATAGGTACCCTTGTTTACAAAAGATGTTGTCTCCGCAAGATACGCTTAGATGAGCAGGTCAGCTGTCAATTCTGCCAATGATTTGCAGGTAAGCATCACTGAGCCGAGAGAGCTAAATAAACTCAATAGCCCGAACTTCCTAGCAAGTAGCAGAAAATCTAACTGCCAGTCACCATGGCAACAGAGGCCAGCAAGAGCAGGCCACCAGCCTATAAACTCCACAGAGAAGCCTTTCTTAATTGGAAGGCCTTTAGCCCATTTCTCATTGCGGCACAGCTTCTTCCCAAGAAGATTATTAAATTCTGCTGTTGACTTATGGAGGCTGGCACACACCATATTACTCTGCTTTTTGGATCACCCATTGCAATATCACTTGTGGCTCACCGATGTTTAGAATCAGGCAGCATTTGATGAGAGCGATGCAGGGGGGCTTCTGCGAGAGGCTCGAGTGTACGGCTCAGCCATTATATTCAGCGTAATGCCAGCAAATCTCTTGATTGCTGAGTGTAAACATCAGCAATGGAGAAATATCTCCATAGGTCAGCAAGCACTTACCCCAGAAATGACTGACTTTCAAATTCCCCCCCTCATTCTCTCCCTCACCTGCACACACACACACACACAAAAAAGCTTCGGTCTGATTTTTACTTTCACAGTGTTAGATATTATGGCATTGTTTGCGTACATTGTTAAGTGTCAGCCGTGGCTCAGTGGGTAGAACCCTCAGCTCTGAGTCAGCAGGTTGTGGGTTCAAGTCCCACTCCAGAGACTGGAGCACATAAATCTAGGCTGACACTCCCAGTGCAGCGTTGAGGGAGTGCTGCACTGTCGGAGGTGCCGCCTTTTGGGTGAGACGTTAAACCGAGGCCCCGTCCGCCCGCTCAGCTGGACGTAAAAGATCCCATGACACTATTTCAAAGAAGAGCAACAACCTGGTGTCCTGGCCAATATTTATCACTCAATCAACATCACTAAAAAAAAAATTATCTGGTCATTATCACATTGCTGTTTGTTGGAGCTTGCTGTGCGCAAGTTGGCTGCCGCTTTTCCTACATTACAACAGTGACTTACACTTCAAAAAGTACTTCATTGGCTGTAAAGCGCGTTGGGATGTCCGATGATTGTGAAAGGTTCTATATAAATGCAAGTCTTTCTTTACTAAATGCCACGGTTGCTATAGTTACACAGCCTTCTTGTGGGATTTTCCAACTGGGGCAAAACTCGCTTTTGACCCTGAATTTCTTTCATTGTGACTCCCGTTTCTATTCTTAAAGGGACACTGCCATGGGAAAGGGAGAGCAGTGAGATACACGCTTCACATTCACAGCTGGCACAGGTCACCGGACAATACTTTAACATGCCAGTGATTTGTTCGGCACCGACAGTGTCATCGCAGAAAGAAACAAGTAAAGGACTGTCACTTTCTTCTAATGAAGACTTTGCCCTTTTACCATTGCACTGCACTCTTCAAATAAGAAACATTTAATTGAATTTGTGATTAAAAAATAGCACGCTACTTTATAAGCCCCAGGGGTCAAACATTCAGTGGCTGATCATCAAATTAAATGTCAGATTCTGCATATTAAGATACTACCTGTCTGAATCTCATCATCCTTTTAATATATTTTTTTTCCTCGATATTAGTTCTAGGTCATCCCGTAAGGTAGCACATCAGCTAATCCCACCTCTATCTGTGCTGCACACCGGTAATTCGACTCATTAGAGCTGCACACTGTTCTCAAGTTATTTGCTTTTTTTAAAAAAGAGCAAGTTAGGGAGCACAGGGTCACAGCGAGTTTTGAAAATAAAATCAAGTTTTCACCAGACAAGCCGAGTAACACTTTGCAATGGAGGACCGATGCAGGCAACAACCTATTAAATCATTGGAGAGCCTGCTGGTTAAACAATATGTTGTTCAGAGAAACAGCTTGTTCTGAAGAGGTATTTACTGTTGAAAAATCAATACAAGGAGCAATCTTACACTTATCGAACTTCCTCTTAAGTGGCAAAATACTTGAAACCTATTGTTTAGCTCATTGTGCTCCTCTCCTGCAGGTCCCAGGGTACAGTTCCAAAGATCTGGGTCTGGATTTGCGGCTTTTAAGATTTCGGGGCATTAATGGCGGCCCCAATACCGCCTGGAAAAAGTTTGCACCTCAGTCAGCAAAATTGGGCAGCTGGGCCCCAAGTGTGGGGCGGGGCAGTAAGGGAGGCATTGCACATCTCTCTGAGGGTGCTAGGCCCGCTTAGCATGTGACAATCCTGAGCTAAACAGCCGGCCTGGGAACGCTCGAAGAAAGGCCTGGGGAGAAAATAAAACTTGAAAAATAACGAGAAACATTCCCAAAATATACCTCGCGCCGCCACTACATAAATCGCAAACAAAATAAAATAACCAATTGCATTTACCCGAGATCAACATCACCGACCTCACTGCAGCCGCTACAGGTCAGACCGCCCGCTTTCACAGGTTGTCCCAGCAGGGGGCGCTCTATGCAGCGCAACGGGTCGGGCGGGAGGCAGAAGTCGATGCGGTGTCACAACCAGGGGCGTTGCACACCGGCTCGCCTCTTCCGGGCGGTAATGCTCCTCGCGCCACCGAAACCGGCCCCGAAAATCCTGGCCGTCCGCCCAGAAGAGCTCACCACTGCCATTGCCGCCCCTCTGGGGCGAACACAGGAGTGGCCAGGAGTGGAAAATCCAGCCCCTGGCATTTACAGGCCTCCCACTATTTGTCCTCCACTTTGCTCACCAGAAATAGATGTAATCGGTTGTGGGTGGGGGGGGGGGGGTGCAATACAGAGGACAATCGTCTCTTTATGTGCCTTCGACCTGTACTGAATAACACTTCCCTGGGTCCAGTGCCACACCACATGACGTGGTTAACCACTGATCCATCAGAAGGTGGTGGTAGCACTTCAAACCCTACATTTAATATGGAGTCTGGTGACATTCACTGTTGCAAAATCCTTCAAATTCTGCATCATCACCAATTGGCAGCAAAGTAAGAGGCACCAAGAAGAGAGGTTATAAATATATCATACAACAAGAAAGAAACACTAGATGCTTGGCAAAGAAAATGCAGACAGCAATTCAATCTAATTACGAATAAACTGTCAACTTTACTCTTTGATTAGGATATAAGAATTAGGAGCATGAGGAGGCCATTCGGCCCCTCGAGCCTGCTCCCCCATTCAGTAAGATCATGGTTGAACTTCGACCTCAACTCCACTTTCCTGCCCAATCCCTTAATTCCTCTGGAGTCCAAAAATCTATCGATCTCAGCCTTGAATGTACTCAACGACTGAAGATCACAGCACTTTGGGGCAGAGAATTCCAAAGATTCACAACCCTCTGAGTGAAGACATTTCTCCTCATCTCAGTCTTAAATGGCCGACCCTTTATCCTAGTTCTAGACTCTCCAGCCAGGGGAAACGACTTCTCAGCATCTACCTTGTCAATCCCCTTCAGAATCTTATATGTTTCAATGAGATCACCTCTCATTCTTCTGAACTCCAGAGAGTATAGGCCTAATCTACTGAATCTGTCCTCATAGGACAACCCTCTCATCCCAGGAATCAAACCTTTGTTGCACCACCTCTAAGGCAAGTATATCCTTCCTTAAATAACAAGACCAAAACATTGCATAGCACTCCAGTTGCAGTCTCACCAGAGTCCTGTACAACTGTAGCAAGACTTCCTTATTCTTCTTCTACAACCCTCTAGCAATGAAGGCCAACATGCCATTTGCCTCACAAATTGCTTGCTGTATCTGCATGCCAACTCTGTGTTTCTTGTACTAGGTCGCCCAAATCTCTCTGCACATCAACCAATAGTTTCTCTCCATTTAAAAAAGTGAGTTTTTCTATTCTTGTTATCCACATTTCACATTTCCCCATCTGCCACCTTATTGCCCACTCACCTAACCTGTCTATATCCCTTTGCAGGCTCTTTGTGTTCTCCTCACAGCTTACTTTTCCACCTAGCTTTGTATCGTCAGCAAACATGGATACATTGCACTTGGTCCTTTCATCCAAGTCATTAACATAGATTGTAAACAACTGAGGCCCAAGCACTGATCCTTGCAGCACCATAGGTACAGCCTGCCAATCTGAAAATGACCCGTTTATCCCTAATCTGTTTTCTCTGTTAACCAATCCTTTCCCTGATGCTAGTACCTTAGCCCCAACCCTGTGTGCCATTATCTTGCTTAACAACCTTTTATGTGGCACCTAATCGAATGTCTTTTGGAAATCCAAATATACTACATCCACTGGTTCCCCTTTATCTACCCTGCGAGTTACATCATTCAAAAAAGTCTAATCAATTTGCCAAACACAAGTTACCTTTAATAAAACCATATTGACTCTGCCTAATCATATGATGATTTTCGAAGTACCCTGTTACCACTTCCTTAATAATGGATTCCAAACCGATTGGAGCGTGGGCGGGACCATCGATGGGGTCGGGACCCAGGAGCAGTGGTGTCGGAGTTGAGGAGCGGCGAAGTTGGAGGCATGGTTGAAGTCGAGGACTGGCGGGGTTGTGGCCCAGGAGAGGTGAGGTCGGAGTCGAGGAGCGTTGAGATCTGAGTTGAGGAGTGGTGGGGTCGTGGCCCAGGAGCGGCGAGGTCGCAGTCAAGGACCAGTGAGGTCGGAGTCGAGGAGCCCAACAGCGAGACACAGGCCCAGGAAGTGACGCAGCATATAACAGCGGGGCCGGGGCCCAGGGAAGATGCAGCACGGGCCAGCCCACACTGCGATCTATGGATAGTAGGAGTATGTGTGCATACTAGGTCCGTGCAGCAGAGCTTGGTCTCCAGTCATCTTGGTCAACTCTTGCCACTGGACCAAGACCGAACTCTGTCAAGCCCATGTGGTGGCTGGTGTGCAACAGCCACTCCATGTTAAAAGAATCCACGCACAGGCATCTTCCACCCTTCAGGATATAGTTCGGGACCTGGAATTTTGGGTCCCTCATTGAACTCATCCCTTTTTGGTGTGGAAGTAGGTCATCCTCAACATGATGACTGCCTAGTACTATACTATTATACTAATAGATTCCAGCATTTTCCCGATGACTGATGTCAGGCTAACTGGCCTGTAGTTCCCAGTTTTCTCTCTCCCTCCTTTCTTGAATAGTGGTGTTACATTTGCTACCTTCCAATATGCTGGGACCTTGCCTGAATCTAGGGAATTTTGGAAGATTACAACCAATACATCCACTATCTCTACTGCCACCTCTTTTAGAACCTTAGGATGTAGGCCATCAGGTCCAGGGGATTTGTCAGCTTTTAGTCTCAGTAGTTTCTCAAGTACTTTTTCTCTACTAATATTAATTACTTTAAGTTCCTCACTCTCATTAGCTCCTTAGTTCCCCACTATTTGTGATATACTTTGTGTCTTCTACTGTGAAGACAGATACAAAACATTTGTTTAAAGCCTCTGCCATTACCTTGTTCCCCAATATAATTTCTCTTGTCTCAGCCTCTAAGGGACTAACACTAACTTTTGCTACTTGCTTCCTTTTTACATACTTGTAGAAATTATTAAAATCTGTTTTTATATTTCTTGCTAATTTACTCTATTCTATTTTCTCCTTTTTTATCAATTTTTTGGCCATCCTTTGCTGGTTTCTGAAGCTTTCAATTCTTAGGTTTACTAGTATTCTTTGCAATATTATAAGCCTCTTTTATTCTATTAATAACTAACTTCTTTAGTTAGCCACAGATGGATCACTTTTCCCGAGGAGTTTTTATTTCTCAATGGAATGTATATTTGTTGAGAATTTTGGAATATTTCCTTAAATGATTACCACTGCTTATCTACTGTCATAGTCAACTCCGAGGGACTCCCTAAGGAGAAGACTGTCATACCTTTTAATCTAATTTCCCAATCTACCTCAGCCAATTCACCCTTCATACCTACGTAATTGTCTTTGTTTAAGTTTAAGACTTTAGTCTCGACTGAAGAATGTCACTTTCCTCAATGTGAAATTCTATCATATGATGATCACTCTTTCCTAGAGGGTCCTTTACTATAAGTTTACTAATTAACCCTGTCTCATTACACAAAACAAAATCGAAAATAGCCTGTTTCCTTGTTGATTCCATGACATAGTGTTCTAGGAAACTGTCTTGAATACATTCCATGAACTCGTCCTCCAGACTACACTTGCGAATTTGATTTGCCCGATCTATATGTAGATTAAAATTGCCCACGATTATTGCATTACCTTTGTTACTAGCTCCTATTATTTTTTGATCAATACTCTGTCCAGTGGTATAGCTACTGTTCAAGAGCTTATAAACTACTCCCACCAGAGTTTTCTGCCCCTTGTTATTTCTTATCTCCACCCATATTGATTCTACTTCCTGATCTTCTGAGCCAAGATCCTTTCTCACTACTGTCCTTATGTCATCCTTAATTATCAGGGCTACCCGCAACCCCCCCACCCCCCTCCCGGTTCCAGTCTGCCTGTCTTTTCGATAAGTCAAGTACCATGGAATATTTCGTTCCCAACCCTGGTCAGCTTGCAAACACGTCTCTGTAATGGCTATTGGATCGCACCCATTTATCACTATTTGTGCCATTAATTCATCTACCATGTTACGAATGCTTTGTTCATTCAGGTAAAGAGCTTTAGTTTGAACCTTTTAGCATTGTTCCCCGCTTTCATCTTATTTGCTGATGCACGATTACCTTTAAACTCTCTGGTGGTGAAATTCATTTTATCAAGCTGCCGTTAGTACCGGTGCTAGGTGGTTAATGGGCGGCAAATGCCTACCATCATCGGTAAGCGCCGTTGACGCCTCGTCCTACATTCGGTCTGCTCTTTGGCAGAGGCGCCAAGAGGCAACATTGGGCCGGCTAACACCACTCACGTGATGACGTCATCCTGCGTACTTCGCCTCTTTGACACCTGTCGCGACACTTGCTTTGTGCGGCTGCTGTAACAGGAGGCGGCCGTACAGCCAGGAAAAATTGGTCGTAAAAGAGCGGATCGTGGGCTGAGTTGCCCAGAAAGAAAGGTAAGTTTTTCCTCTTTATTTAGTTCTGCATATTTTCATTAGTTATAAGAGTGGGGAAGTGTGTGTGTGGATCGGAGAAGCTTTAGTACTTTTTTTGTTCCTTCCCATTTTATTTTCCAGCATGTCGGCAGCCACCTGTCGGGAAATTCAGTCGACCCCCCTGAGCTCTCGCCCAAGGAGGAGTGTGCAATGCCACTTTTAGCGCTGCTCTCTTATCTTTGAGCATAAAAACTGAACTTAGGACTTTGAGGCTACACCTAACGCCCGACGTTAAAATCAGCATCCAGGCGGTGACACCGCCTCAAAAACGGCCATAACCAATTTCGCCCCCTCTGTCCCTTCCGGTCACTGCTTATCTTTACCCAAACTGCTACACCGCTCCATTGCCTTGACCTTTCTCTTTAGATTTCTGTGTATTTCCCCTCACTGCACCTCCTTTTTAGTTTAAAGCCCTATCTACAGTCATAGAATCATGGAATGGTTACAGCACGGAAGAAGGCCATTAGGCCCATGCCGACTCTCAGCTAGTCCCAACAACCAACTATTGATCATTTCAAAAGGAAGAAAGAAGCTGCATTTGTCCAACACCTTACCAAGCCTGTCAGGTTGTCCCAAAGTGCTTCACATCCAATGAGTTAGTTCTTGACTAACGCCCACTGTTGTTGTGCAGACAAATGCAGGAAACCAATTTGCATCACATAGTCCCACAAACAGGAAGTGAAATGACTGACCACTTAATCTCTTTTTTTTTTTACTAGTGTTGGTTGAAGGAAGAATATTGTCCAGGGCACTTGGAGCATTCCCTGCTCTTTGCACCGTGCATTCACCTCAACCACTGAAGCAGGCACTCAGTTTAACATCTCATTAGAAGGGCGACACTCCCTCAGGAGAGCAAATAAGTGGTTCAGTTGAATTGTATGCTCAAGGTGTGGACTGGGTGTCAAATCCACAACCTTCTTGTGATATATTCTTGCTACATCACGAACAAACACACGACATCACTAACAAACACACTCTACACAAGATGGCTCCATACCAGAAACTGTCATCATGTGACTTTGTCACATGGCCCTTTTATTGTATTTACATCAGTAGTTGCATTACCACAGTACTCCTCTGGGGGGGAGCTCTATTACACTTCTGATTCAAAAGGCGAGAGGCTGGCTGCTGGCTGAAGCAAGCTGGGCAACCTGCACCGATGATACTGTAATCATTCACCTGAATGAAGAAGTTATCCAGCATCCAATGCACGGATGTTGAAATCTGCTGTGAAATTGTTGTTTGTCAGGAAAAGGCACAGTGCAATCGCATAATAGTGCTGCTGCTAACACTGTACAAAATATTAACCTTCGTTTTTATGAGGTTGATCTACCTTGTCTGTGTGAAGCTGCACTGCCGGTGTTATAAGATAACCCGCTTTGCAGGAGTGGGTAAATAGAATCACCTGACCATGCCAATTTTCATAGTTCTGGGGATGAAGGGTCATCGACCTGAAACGTTAACTCTGTTTCTCTCTCCACAGACTCTGCCTGACCTGTTGAGCATCTCCAGCATTTTGTTTTTTATTTCAGATATCCAACCTCCGCAGTATTTTGCTTTTGATCATAGCTCTGGTACTTGATTGGTTGAAAAACCACACTGTGGAATCAGTTTTCAGCCATTCGAATAAAATTCAGATTGCAGTGTCACTAGGAATAATTAAATTAAACCCGACAGCAAAAGGAGAAGAATCACTGACGTGGGCTTAATTCCCTTCATCCTGAAATTGTGGGGGCTTTACAAAGCCCATAATGGAACCTGCACCCGATCTCAGCAAGCATGGGTTCCATTGAGTCCATCAGGAGCAGGCTGGGTGGGATTTCTCAGAGCAGTCTGGGAATCCCCCCAGACATTCCCCCTTGATGTAAAGAGAGGGGGCAGGAAGAACTATCCTCTTCCCTTCTGCCGCCCCCCCCCCCCCTACCCAAACATGGAATTTCCCTGGCTTTGTCTCCGCAGGGCAGAACCTAGCTCCAATGGGATTCTGCCCTGTAAAGTCCTGTCCCCTCAGTACAGATTCACACGAGGCATGTAGTGAAGTCAAGGTCACTCTGGACCTGCACCTTTTATTTCACAGCTCTGGAGTGCTGCACTTGCCTGAGACCTGTGCTTATATACCTGTCTCTTGCAAGTGCACCCCCGCTGGTAAGGTATGCTGGTAGTTACAGGTCATATCTTATTACAGTCAAGTATAGCATGTTGGGATACAGTTATATATAATAATGTAAGATACATGACATCACCCTCCCCCAAGGTCTTATTGTCTTTATAGCTTCAGTCTCTCAGGTGGTCTACGCTCTCGCGTGGAGCGTCTGAGTTGTGGTTCAGTTGTTTGCCTTGGTGTCTGTTTTTCTTTGGGTGTGGTTGCTGGTATCTCGCCTGGGCTGTCTGTTTCGATTGGTGTGATTGTTGTTGACTCGCCTGGGCTGTCTGTTGGGATTGCCCTTTCCTCAGGTTGTTTCCTCTGTCTGTCCACCAGGTGTGGTGCGAGTTCCACATTGTAGTCTGCCTTTGGTTCCGCAGTGCTGTTGGTAAGTCTGCTTTTGACTTGGTCTACATGCCTCCGGCAGGTTTTGCCATTGTCCATTTGTACTACCAGTAGCCTGTTTCCTTCCTTGCCCGTTACTGTCCCTGCAAGCCATTTGGGACCTCTGCCATAGTTTAGTACAAACACTTTGTCCCCTATCTCATTCCATCTCCCCCTCGAATTTCTGTCATGGTACTCAGTCAGCTTACGGCACTTTGCCTCAACGATTTCGTGCATGTCTGGGAGGATTAATGAGAGCCTTGTTTTTAAAGTCCTTTTCATCAACAGTTGCGCAGGGGGGATCCCAGTCAGTGAGTGCGGACGAGATCTGTATGCCAACAGCAGTCGCGACAGGCGACCCTGCAGCGTGCGACCTTGGATTTTAAGCATGCCTTGTTTAATGATTTGCACTGCTCTCTCCGCCTGGCCGTTGGAGGCCGGCTTGAATGGTGCCGTCTTGACGTGATTTATGCCGTGGTCAATTATAAAGTCTTGAAATTCTGCGCTGGTGAAGCACGGACCATTGTCACTGACCAATATGTCAGGGATTCCGTGCGTTGCAAACATGGTTGCGCGGCTCTCCACAGTGGTGGAGGTTGTGCTCGAGTTTAAAATGGTGCATTCGATCCACTTTGAAAATGCATCTACAACTACGAGGAACATTTTGCCCATGAATGGGCCCACATAGTCTACGAGCACCCGCGACCACGGTTTGGTAGGCCAGGGGCAGGGGCTCAGTGGAGCCTCCCTGGGGGCATTGCTGAGTTGGGCACAAATGGTGCACCTTCGGACGCAGAGCTCCAAGTCCGCGTCAATACTAGGCCACCAGACGTGGGATCTGGCTATGGCCTTCATGAGAACGATCCCCGGGTGCTCGCGGTGGAGCTCCTGGACAAATGCCTCTCTGCCTCACAGAGGCATGACTACTCGCCTGCCCCACATCAGGCAGTCTGCTTGTAGTGATAGCTCGGGGCAAGCATTGCGAGCCTCTGCCCAGTCACCAGTTAGAACACATCTTTTTACTAAGGATAACGTGGGGTCGCTGGCCGTCCAGGCTCTGATTTGGCGAGTCGTCATCGGCGAACCTGTGGACTCAAAGGCATTGATTGCCATGACTATCTCACAGTCCTGTTCGTCAGACCCTTCCATGGTCGCCAGGGGTAGCCTGCTGAGTGCGTCGGCACAGTTATCTGTGCCTGGTCTGTGCCTTATGGTATAGTCATAGGACGCCAGCATGAGTGCCCACCGTTGAATTCGTGCCAAGGCGATGGCGTTTATTGCCTTGTTCTCGGATAGGAGGGACGTGAGGGACTTGTAGTCGGTTTCTAACGCGAACTTGGCCCTGAAAAAGGTATTGGTGCATCTTTTTGACACCGTACACGCACGCGAGCGCCTCCTTCTCTACCATTCCGTACCCGCGCTCCGCCCGCAAAAGTGACCTGGAGGCATAAGCTATGGGTTGTAATTTGCCCGCACTGTTGACATGTTGCAAAACGCACCCGACCCCATATGCTGACGCATCGCATGTAAGAACTAGCTTTTTACCTGGGTCAAAGAAAGTCAAAACACTGTTGGAACACAGAAGGTTGCGTGCCTAATTGAAGGCGCGTTCCTGGGCGTCCCCCCAAAACCAATCGCACCCCTTCTTGAGTAGCACATGGAGAGGCTCCAGCAGCGTGCTTAAGTTCTGCATAAAGTTCCCAAAGTAATTGAGTAGCCAGAGAAAGGCGCGCAGTTATGAGACATTCCGGGGCCTGGGTGCCAGGCGAATTGCTTCTGTTTTGGACTCTGTTGGGCGGATTCCATCAGCGGCAATCCTTCTGCCCAAAAATTCAACCTCGGGTACAAGAAACAGACATTTGGATTTCTTGACTCGTAGGCTTACCCGATCCAACCGCTTTAGTACTTCCTCCAAATTACGGAGATAGGAGTCAGTGTCCCTGCCCGTGATAAGTATGTCGTCTTGAAATACAACCGTCCCCGGGATGGACTTGAGCAGACTCTCCATGTTGTGCTGGAATATGGCAGCTGCTGACCTGATGCCGAATGGGCATCGATTGTACATGAAAAGGCCTCGATGTGTGTTGATGGTGGTGAGTAGCTTGGATTTCTCGGTCAATTCTTGCGTCATATACGCAGATGTGAGGTCTAATTTTGAGAAAAGTTTACCTCCAGCCAATGTGGCAAATAAGTCCTCCGCTCTGGGCAGCGGGTACTGGTCCTGTAGGGAGGCTCTGTTTATGGTAGATTTGTAATCCCCACAGATTTGTACGGATCCATCAGGCTTCATGACTGGGACGATGGGACTTGCCCAGTCGCTAAATTCCACAGCTGATATAATGCCTTCCCGCAGAAGCCTGTCGAGTTCGTGTTCAATCTTTTCCCTCATCACATAGGGTACAGCTCTGGCCTTGTGATGGACCGGTCTAGCATCCTGTGTGATGTAGATTTTGACTTTGGCCCCTTTGAAAGTGCCCACACCTGGCTGAAAGAGATGTTCAAATCGCTTTATAACTGTTGAGCAGGAGGTCCGTTCCTCTAATGACATGGCATGGACATCATCCCTTTCCAGTTTAGTTTTGTCAGCCAGCTTCTCCCCAGCAGTGCTGGGGGGTCTCCGGGAACAATTCACAGGTTAAGTCGGTTCACTGTCCCTTTGTGTGTGACAGAGAGCATGGCACTGCTGAGAACTGGTATGATTTCTTTGGTACAGGTCCTTAGTTTGGTGTCGACCCTTGTGAGTTTTGGTCTGTCTCTTTTATGCGGTCACAGTTGTTCAAATTGTTGAGCGCCCATGAGAGATTGACTCGCTCCTGTATCCAGCTCCATGTTGACAGATATCCCGTTGAGTAGGACCCTCATCATTATAGGAGGCGTCCTGTCGTAGGAGCAGCGGCCATTGATCGTGTTGACCCGCTGTACATCGGTGTCCCGGGTACTGTCCCCACCGTCTTCTGGTCCGCTTTCCGACCCATCCGATTCGTATACCAGCCGAGCTGCCGTTTTTTTGCACATGCGGGCCAAATGCCCTGTATATTCACAATTCCTGCAAACAGCCTGCTGAAATCGACATTCCCTTGACGAGTGCCCACCCCCACACCTCCAGTACAGACTGCTTGCAAAGAATGAGCTGATCTGGCCAATCTCTCTTGAGCTTTTCTCAGTTTGTAGTTGATTGCTCGCATTGTGGGTTGATGAGGTGTGAACGGCCGTTCCTGTGGCCCTTGATGGCTTCTGTTGCCACTGCTTGCTGTCGAAAGCCTGTTCTACCAGTTTTATCTGTGTGTGGGGGTAGCAGCTTTTCTAATGCTGTGAACTCCTTGTTCCATTATTTCGTTAGTTGTCGTACTTGCATTGTAAATCAACCTTGTTTCTTCTTCCCCGACCAAGAATATCTTTGCAACCAATGCTGCTGCCTCTAAGGTCAGGTTCTTGGTCTCTATGAGTTTTCGGAATATGCCTGCGTGGCCTATTCCTTCAATGAAAAAGTCTCTCAGCATTTCTCTCCTCAGTTCATCGGAGAACTCACATAAACTAGCCAACCTCCGAAGTTCTGCCACGAAGTCGGGTATGCTCTGGCCCACACAGCGTCTGTAGTTGTAGAACCTGTGTCTGGCCATGTGTAGGCTGCTCGCTGGCTTCAGGTGGTCTCTTACCAGTGTGCTCAATTCTTCAAACGACTTGCTTGCTAGTTTCTCAGGTGCCAATAGATCCTTCATTAAAGCGTATGTTTTCGAGCCACAGCTGGTCGAGAGATGGGCTCTTCTCTTGTCTGCCGTATCGTCGCCTAACCAGTCTTTGGTTACAAAGCTTTGCTGGAGCCTTTCTATAAAGTCCTCCCAATTGTCTCCCGCATTGTACTTTTCATCTGATCCGTTGTTCGCCATTCTGTGGATTCTGTGATCCCGTAACCCGTCGCCACTGTAAAGTCCTGTCCCCTCAGTACAGATTCACACGAGGCATGTAGTGAAGTCAAGGTCACTCTGGACCTGCACCTTTTATTTCACAGCTCTGGAGTGCTGCACTTGCCTGAGACCTGTGCTTATATACCTGTCTCTTGCAAGTGCACCCCCGGTGGCAAGGTATGCTGGTGGTTACAGGTCATATCTTATTACAGTCATGTATAGCATGTTGGGATACAGTTATATATAATAATGTAAGATACATGACATGCCCTACCTTCCGCCCCTTAACACGCCCTGGCCTGGAGGGGAGAGGGGAATTTCAGGCCTGTCTCTCTGAAGATTGAAAAGAAACAAAATCTTTGTTGCGTCACTGGGTGGCTTGTGGATCAAAGATGCGCTGCGTGCTGTAATACTGCTAGAGGGTGTAATGTATTTGTTTCATGGGTTCTTTGTTCAAGAATTCATAGCACGCATTGCTATTAAAAACTAGTTGGTTTATTAGAAAAAGGTTTAACAATCACACAACACATTACCAGTTCATCCACCAGGCTCACAACCGCCTGCCTCAGAAAAAAACCAGGGATTGAATCACGAAGTCTTGGTGCTCGCTGGCCCATTCCATTGTTGAGCAGAGGGCAAGGATACTGAGCCATAATAAAGGAGCATGGCAGTTAAAGTGAATGTCAATCATACCCCTTCCTTTTATATTAGAATATTGAAATGCTGCAATCAAACTCCGCAGACACTTGATTCAAAATTTGCGGCTGGATACACACTCAACATATAATTTCATTTCTCAGAAAAGGTAATAATCAAACTGGAGCAGGACTTTCTGTTCCCAAATGACAGACTTGACAATTTCATATATGTGTAATCCTTTGAGAAATCCATCCCAATTCCCAGCGTAAAGATTGAGCTGTGATAGAATTGCACATTGACTCCTGGGTCTTTGAGTCCTGTTCATTATCTCGTTCCTCAAATGAAATATTCTCTCTTTAATGTAAATGTCCATCCCGCCCACCTTTCCCTGTTCAGCCTTTTTTTTTTAAAAACACCAAATGCAACTCATTCCTGGAGAAACTAATTGAAAAAAAAAGTAATTCTTATTGAAAGAGGCACTGACTCTGTGAAGAGGTGTGGCCAATCTTTTCTTTGTTTGCTAAGTCACAAAGTTTATGACACAAAACCACATTGAAACAGGTCGTATCACTTGGGCGTGGCAGTTATTTTTAAAAATTTGTTCACGGGGTGTGGGCGTCACTGGCAAGGCCGGCATTTGTTGCCCATCCCTAATTGCCCTCGAGAAGGTGGTGGTGAGCCGCCTTCTTGTACCACTGCAGTCCGTCTTCTTTGCAGCGGTTTGGTGCAACTGAGTGGCTTGCTAGGCCACTTCAGAGGGCAGTTCAGAGTCAATCACATTGCTGTGGGTCTAGAGTCACATATAGGCCAGACCGGGTAAGGATGGCAGATTTCCTCATTTAAAGGGCATTAGTGAACTAGATGGGTTTTTACGACAATCCGGTTACGAAGGAAATAAAACCTGGATCTTTCTCCTACCCAATCAAGCATAAACAAAATTGCCAGAGCACATTTTCATGAAGGTGCAACCCAACGTTTGGCTGCCCGGTGGCTCAGCGGGCTGAGACAGTGAATAACTGAGCCATCTGGAGCAGAAAAGCGTCAGTTGTGACCCCAGCTTAGTACCAAGCTCGCTCTCACCGGGGGCAGTGCCAGGGAAGATACAATTGGTGTCAGCATCCTGGGTTAGAGAGGAGAGAATTGTCCCAAATCACTTTCCAGTGGCCTCCGCCGGAAACATATGTGCGGGCGTCAGATGTGGGCAGGATCAGGCTTGGTTGGCACTCACTGGAGAACAGGGCTGGAACTGTGGTTGGATGTATTCGAGGAGGTTTCATCACATGCCGTGCCATCTCCAGCCATCCCGTCCATTGCACCCGCCATTCGGCGCCCGATAGGTTCATCCTTGAGGCACCCCACCTTCCCACACCAATCGGAAAGTGAAGAGACTCTTGAACACCCCATTGGATGATTCCAGATCGTCAGTCAAACAGGCTTTATTCCCATCTGTGATTTCTTTTAAATGCCCCCATGATTTTTCTCCTTAGTTCCTGGAGATGCCAGGGCAATCCAGGAGGGTTGGCAACCCCACTGTAGAGGCTCTCACATGAAGAACAGGCCAGTGAGCGACACCCAGAAGGGTAACCAGTGCCTCACTGCAAAGGCTGGGAAATGGAGCTCAAAATACATATTCCTGTCGAAAGCCTCAGCAAGATGGTGAGAGCCACGGTACAATAAACAGATCACGGCAAGATATTCTTTGTTGCCCGATAAGCTGGAATTGATAGATGCAGTGAAGTTGGGCAAAGAATCCTGGACAGCAGCAGAGAGAGTTGCGAGGAAATGGAAGAATTCTTTTTTTATTAGACCTGTTGTATATGCTGACTCTGGATGTACTCTATGTATAGTCACTGTGAGATTGTATAAGATGGAGACTTGTTTACCTGATGCACTATCAATAAAGGTTCACACCATGTATATATATGCTGGCACCACTAGAGGGTGCAACTGGTGGAGATCGGGGGTTTCCTGCCCTGGTGGCAGGGCCCTGTATAAAAGGCTGCCCACCATGCTTGCAGAGCACTCGAGTTTGGAACAAAGGACCAAGGTCACTACAGTTCAAGTACAACACATTGCCTTGTGGAGTCATTCATAAGTACATTATAGACATAACAAGCCCAATATGAAGAGGTGCTGGCACATGACAAGGCAGAGAATTTGAGGACAGAGTTTGGAGAGATGATGCAACGCTTTAGCAGACAGGGGTAGAGATGATGGAAAATCAGAGAGAGAATACAACGTTTTAGCAGACAGGGGTAGAGATGATAGAAACATTGAAAATAAGAGCAGTAGTAGGCCATTCGGCCCTTCGAGTCTGCACTGCCATTCAATATGATCATGGCTGATCCTCTATCAACGCCATATTCATGCTTTCTCCCCATACCCTTTGATGCCTTTTGTGTCTCGAAATCTACCTATCTCCTTCTTAAATAGATTCAGTGAATTGGCCTCCACAGCCTTCTGTGGTAGAGAATTCCACAGGTTCACCACCCTGAGTAAAGAAATTTCTCCTCATTTCGGTCCTAAATTTCCTACCCCGTATCCTGAGACTGTGACCCCTTGTTCTAGACTTCCCAGCCAGGGGAAACATCCTCCATAGAGAATAGAACAGACCATGCATTGCTTTAGCAGACAGGGGTAGAGATGATGGAGAATCTTAAAGGACGGAGACATTGTTTCAAAAAAGCAGCATCTTTGGTTTCGAACATTGGTCTAATTTTGTTTCACAACAAAACCCATTAAAACGCTCCAGAAATTTATGTTGGCAGGTATTACATGATGGAACGTAGAAGCATGTGCATATATTTCACAGAAAGACAGCTATTACACAAGAGGAATTAAAAATCAAGGAGGGAGGCAGCATCTAGTTGAAGGGTCTGTCAGAAAAATAAGTGTACGGGTGATGCTGAATTTGTGACGCTGACAAAAAGATTGGGTTGAATTTAGAAGATGAGCAAGGTACAGGAAATGCTCGACATGTCTTCTATTCTGACAAGCCATTGTATTAACCAAGTCGGTTTTCCACATGACCTCACAAGGTTGATGACCCGATTATGCTGGGGGATGAAATGAGGTTGAACTGCTCACTACCGGTGCAATAATGATCACAGGGCATGAGAAACAAGAGTGTTCATGAAGAAATGAAGAGAGTGCGTGTAACAACAACTTATATTTATATAGCGCTTTTAACGTAGTAAAACATCCCAAGGTGCTTCACAGGAGTGTTATAAGACAAAAAAACAAATTGACAGCGAGCCACATGAGAAGAAATTTCGGCAGATGACCAAAAGCTCAGTCAAAGAGGGAGGTTTTAAGGAACGTCTTAAAGGAGGAAAGAGAGGTAGAGAGGTGGAGAGGTTTAGCGAGGGAGTTCCAGAGCGTAGGGCCCAGGGCAACAGAAGGCACGGCCACCAATGGTTGAGCGATTATAATCAGGGATGCTCAAGAGGACAGAATTTGAGAAGCGCAGATATCTCGGGGGGTTGTGAGGCTGGAGGAGATTCCAGAGATAGGGAGGGGTGAGGCCATGGAGGGATTTATAAACAAGGATGAGAATTTTGAAATCGAGACATTGCTTAATTTTTCAACACATGTGTACTTTTCTCCTTGGGCAGTTTCAACTTTGTTTACATACTGTAGAATTATGCGTTCTGCTTCACACTGATTTAGTCAGTCGATTGATAGATTATATCTACTGCAATAAGAGACAAGTGTCTTTCTTTAAAGAAAATACATGCCTTGGGGTGGAATTGCATTGAGTTGTTATTCTTGGGATAGAGGGGCAAAGGGAGAAGTCATCTTGCTATTTCCCCATGCCCCTCCCTCTAAAAGGGTGTGCTGTATTGATATTGAGGGGGCGGGGGCTCTTTTTGGATATTTCTCGAGAACAAGGAGTCAGATCAACTTTAACTTCTTCAATCTTAGGAAGAGGCCATAACCCAGATACTCAATCAGGTTCTTTCCTAGAAATCCAGGGACAGCATAACATAAGAACATACAGGAGCGGGAGTCGGCTATTTGGTCCCTTGATCCTGCTCCGCCATTCAATAAGGTCATGGCTGATCTGATCTTGGCCTCAACTCCATTTCCCTGCCCGCTCCCCAAAACCCTTGACTCCCTTATCACTCAAAAATCTGTCTATCTTCGCCTTAAATATATTCAATGACCCAGCCTCCACAGCTCTCTAGGGTAGAGAATTCCAAAGATTCACGACCCTCAGAGAAGAAATTCCTCCTCATCTCAGTTTTAAGTGGGCGGCCCCTTATTCTGAAACTATGCCCCCTAGTTTTAGATTCCCCCACGAGGGGAACCATCCTCTCTGCATCTACCCTGTTGAGCCCCCTCAGAAACTTGTAAGTTTCAATAAGATCACCTCTCATTCTTCTATGAGTATCAGCCCAACCTGCTCAATCTTTCTTCATAAGGCGACCCCTTCATCTCAGGAATCAACCTCGTGAAGCTTCTCTGAACTGCCTCCAGCAACTGAGCCATGACAAATCAGTCTTCAGGATAGCCCAAAGATCTGTGATAGTAACTCATTTAATCATGGGTTATCACAGTAACCCCAACTCCACTTAAACCGGCAGCAATGTACTGAACCTTCCCCCACTGCAATGTTCTTTCCGGCAAGCATTCTGCATTGCATTGGGAGTCCCTTATTTGGCCACTGTGAGTTATGCGTTGGCCCATCTCACTTGCTGTTCTTTGAAGAATGAGGAGATAAGAACATAAGAAATAGGAACAGGAGTAGGTCATATGGCCCCTCGAGCCTGCTCCGCCATTCAATATGATCATGGCTGATCTGATCATGGACTCAGCTCAACTTCCCCGCCCGTTCCCCATAACCCCTTATCCCCTTATTGTTTAAGAAACTGTCTATTTCTGTCTTAAATTTATTCAATGTCCCAGCTTCCACAGCTCTCCGAGGCAGCGAATTCCACAGATTTATAACCTTCTAAGAGAAGAAATTTCTCCTCATCTCAGTTTAAATGGGCGGCCCCTTATTCTAAGATCATGCCCTCTAGTTCTAGTCTCCCCCATCAGTGGAAACATCCTCTCTGCATCCACTTTGTCAAGCCCCCTCATAATCTTACACGTTTCGATAAGATCACCTCTCATTCTTCTGAATTCCAATGAACAGAGGCCCAACCTACTCAACCTTTCCTCATAAGTCAATCCCCTCATCTCCGGAATCAACCTAGTGAACCCTCTCGGAACTGCCTCCAAAGCAAGCATTTCATTTCGTAAATATGGAAACCAAAACTGCACGCAGTATTCCAGGTGTGGCCTCACCAATACCTTGTATAACTGTAGCAAGGCTTCCCTGTTTTTATACTCCATCCCCTTTGCAATAAAGGCCAAAATTCCCATTGGCCTTCCTGATCACTTGCTGTACCAGTATACTATCCTTTTGTGATCTTCCACAAAAATAGTTGAGGGTTCTTGTACCACCTGGGGTATTAACACTGCTGCCTCTCATGGATGCTGCTAAATCCCACAAGGATTCTGCAATGTCCTGGGGTATTGCATAGTCCATTTTTCTTTTATATAAACAATCTGATCTTCCTACAACCTAAAGCAGAAACACTGATTAGTTTTCCTTCCCCTAACCCAGGCACACTGTAGATAATTATAGCATCCCTACTGCTATCCCATTGGAGACCAGATAATTCAGCAACCCCGAGGGTTGAACCAGAGGACCTTCTGCAACCATATGACTCGAGTGTGGACTTTAATGCTGGCCCTTGGGTGGGCTAAAATCTTTCACCATGATCAGACATTGGCTCAGTGGGTAGTACCCTCGCCTCTGAGTCAAAAGGTTGTGGGTTCAAGTCCCACTCCAGGGACTTGAGCATAAAAATATAGACTGACACTCCAGTGCAGTGCTGAGGGAGTGCTGCACTGTCGGAGATGCCGTCTTTTGGATGAGATGTTAAACCGAGGCCTCGCTTGCTCTTTCAGGTGGATGTAAAAAGATCCCATATCACTATTTCAAAGATGAGAAGGGGAGATATCCCCAGTGTTGCGGCCGATCCCTCAATTCACATAACAAGAGAGATTATTTGGTCATTATCACAAATGTCTCAAATTTAGGACTGATATCAGGACAGCCATTCAAAGATTGATTAACACATGGTGTACACTTCCAAGTAGGCCAGCGGAGGCAGAAGCACTGGAATTATTTAAGAAATGGTTGAATGCCATGATGGAAGGATTGTAGCTTCTTTCTGGATGGGCCCAATGGCCTCCTTCTTCATCTATCTTGCGATTGTCTGTGGTTAATTCCCATTCTCAGGTGAGAGAGCAAGCCACTTGCCCCCCAGAGTGAAGTCAGATACTCTCTTTCTTTCGCGCTCTCTCTTGCTCTCTCTATCCTAGAAACTTGGCAGGTGGCATTGACACATGAATGATGCAAGCTGTGGGAGGGATCTTAAAAGTCAGAAAATTGTCAATTAAAAAGATGGGTAAAAATCGAAATATAGTGAAATTAAATAAAAGCTGAACTAACATCTTCCTTCCCATTATTCATTTTCCGATTAAAAAAAAAATCTTTACAAGTTTTCCAGCGTTCCGTGAAGCTTGTGAGCTGTATCGGGGTATTGCAGCTTTTGAAAATTCAGGGCAGCAGTAGGTCTCATTAGTATCTTCTCGTTATATTTCTGTCTGTTTTGCTTTGAGCCCTGCACCAGCACTAATGCTTCACATTCAAAAGACGAGGGGAAAAAAAGCGTGACTTGGGAATTTAATCAGGAAATGCCACAAATACAGTGGAGTTTGAATCTCATCCAAGACGGGAATTGTAACTTCTTTTAATGCCATCATTTTTTGTTGATTTTTTTTTCATGTATAAAGAAAGACAGACTTGCATTTATATAGCACCACTGGACATCCCAAAGCACTTTACAGCCAATGGAGTGCAGTCACTGATGTAATGTTGGAAACGCGGCAGCCAATCACTGACACTGCAGCACTCCCTCAGCACTGCACTGGAGTGTTAGCCTAGATGTTTTGTGCTCAAGTCCCTGAAGTGGTCCGGTCCCACGGTGTGAAGAGCCAGAGGGAAACTTTTGGCACACTGCGATTTTTAAAACCATTGCCTGGTGTAAACAGCCTCTGCACCACAGTGGCAAGTGGGAAAATTAAATTGCCCTTTACACGTGTCTTGCCGAGGTCCTGCAGCCACGAGGAACTAGACTGAGATCCCCAAGCTAATTTTGTTGGGAATTGTAAGCATCGGCTCCCCAAGGATTTTGTTGGACATAACGTTTTAATCCCTAAGGATTTGTTGGACATATTTTTCTCACTGCAGAAAAAAGCTGGAAGCTGTTTGTGGGAAGGGCCCAGGTACTTCTCCATGTTGGACTTGGAATGATGTGCAGGTGTGGTCTGGGAAGACAATGGTCAAGATCAGGCAATTCATCGCAGCTGATGGGCAAATGGTGAGCCCATTGTTAAGCAATGTGAACTCGCCAAAGGTAGACCAAATGAACAGAACCAAATCGAGCCATTACCTGGATGAGATACCAGAACGCCATTAAGCCCAGACCAATCGGAAGTGAAAATCCATCACTGGCAAAACAGGAAACCTCGAAAACAAGGAAAAAACTTGATTGGGCCAGAAGAAGACACACCCACAGGAAGCTTCGGAACAAGAACAAACTTTATTCGGCTCGAAAAGGCAAACGAAAAGGGGGTATAAAAAAAAGAGGCCGTGTGGCCACATCCTGCTCTCGCTGCGTCGCCTCTACAAGAACCGAACTCTCCATGTGGGACAGAGAGAAGAAACCAGAAGAGACACGTTTTCATCAGGAGAAGCAGCGAGTAAGCCAACAAATCGGTGAGCATCATCTTTACACACACATCTTTTAAGATCACAGCCACGGTGTGAGGGGGTATCGTGTGTTCTCCCAACCAAAGGTTTTCAGAGGAGGTTTTAGACGTGAGTACTTCACGATAGGGGCCTGTTTAGATGGGCCAGACTGTGTGTTGTACCGTATTTGTTTGTTTTACATACCAGGGTGTGTGCAGTTTTACTGGGTGCAGGTGTGTGCGTTAACTTTAATAAAAGTATTGCCGGTTGAGACCAAGATATTCGTCTCAGATTCGTTCATCTGTTCAGTACAGTAATTACTCCCAGCTCTAGAACTATTGTAAAGTGGGGGTGCGTTGAAAACACCCAAGGGAAACCACTTACAGAATCTCAACAAGCGTCAACAATCTTTTTAGTTCCATCTGCCTTATTTTGCATCACAGACCCCGAATGTGAAAGGACGTTGATCTAATCCACTAGGGGGCATAGTTTCAGAATAAGGGGTCGCCCATCTAAAACGGAGATCAGGAGGAATTTCTTCTCTCAGAGGGTCGTGAATCTTTGGAATTCTCTACCCCAGAGAGCTGTGGAGGCTGGGTCATTGAATAGGTTTAAGGTGGAGATAGACAGATTTTTGAACTACAAGGGAGTCAAGGGCTATGGGGAGCGGGCAGGAAAGTGGAGTTGAGGCCAAGATCAGATCAGCCATGATCTTATTGAATGGCGGAGCTGGCTTGAGGGGCCAAACGGTCTACTCCTGCTCCTATTTCTTATTGTTCTTACAGCAACAGTGCAGGAAACTGCAGAGTAAATTTAGATGGTTAAGGGGTGATTTGATCGAAGCTTTCTAGATATTAAGGGGAACCAAAAGGGTGGAGGGAAAGAGAGAAACTATTTCTGCTGGTCGGGGATTCTAGGACTAGGGGTCATAGCCTAAAAATTTGAGCCAGGCCTTTCAGGAGTGAAGTTAGGAAACACTTCTACACAAAGGGTGGTAGAGGTTTGGAACTCTTTTCCGTTAACAGCAGTTGATGCTGGGTCAATTGTCAATTTTAAATCGGTGGTTGATAGATTTTTGTTAACCAAAGGTATTAAAAGATATGGGGCAAAGGGTAGACGGAGTTAGATTGCAGATCAGCCATGATCTCAGTAAATGGCAGAACAGGCTCGAGGAGCTGAATGGCCTCCTCCTGTTCCTGTGCTCCGATCTTTACCACCTGGGCAGTGATTTGGTGGAGCAGATTCCTGCCTGTTGTATGAAGCTGCCCCGATTTACATTCGGTTGAAAGCAATGGAATATAAATTGGGTGCGCTTTCCAACAGATGGGTGAACTACTTCAAGATTCCCACACATACGGTGAAGGCAAAACTTTACCTCATGATATTTTCAATGACAAGGTGGGTTATAATTGTCTTGTTCATGCTGATTTACTTTCTAAAACGGAGGTTTAATAAAACCGATTTAAAGTTGAACGTAGTTTCATGCTTGCATGCAATCTGGGGCTCTGAGTTTAATAAATAAAAGCATCCATCCAGTAGTCATACTAGATCTCAGTGAAAGAAAGACTTGCATTTATATAGCGCCTTTCACAACCTCAGGACGCCCAAAAGCACTTTACAGCCAATGAAGTGCTTTTGGAGTGTAGTCACTGTGGGAATGTAGGAAACACAAGAGTCAATTTGGTGCACAAAGTAAGCTCCCACAAACAGCAATTAAATATACGGGCAGATAATCTGTTTTTTAGTGCTGTTGATTGAGGGATAAATATTGTCCAGAACACCGGGAAGAACTCCCCTGCTCTTCCGTGGAATCTTTCACGTACACCCGAGGGGGCAGACAGGGCCTCGGTTTAACATCTCATCCGAAAGATAGTGCGGCACTCCCTCAGCACTGCACTGGAGTGTCAGCCTCAATCCTGTGCTCAAGTTTTCTGGAGTGAAACTTGAACCCAAAATTTTTGATTTAGGGACAAGAGTGCTACCCACTGAGCCTTGGCGGACACAGTGGTGTCCAAGGCCCTGAACTGTAGGCTGAATCTGGCCCATTCGCTCATTTGAAATGGCCCAGCAGACACTTCCTGATCAAATAAAGATTGCTTTGAAAAAAACCCAGCAGCAGAAACAGTTGACCTGCCAATGGGGAATAAAGAAGCAGCAATCTACCACCGATGCCTCCCTCTGCAGGAGGGTAACAGACCGACACATGCTGGCTGTCCTCTCAGCCAGGATCTGACTCTGGAATCAGGATACTGTAGGTTTAGGAGATATAATGTGTTCTTTTATTCCAAACTTAAATAATGCACCACACTCCTGACATCCAAGTGATCTGCACCCCATCCACTGGCTTAAACATTCACTCCCTTCAGCACCGGCGCACCGTGGCTGCAGTGTGTACCATCTACAAGATGCACTGCAGCAACTGGCCAAGGCTTCTTCGGCAGCACCTCCCAAACCCGCGACCTTCGTCATCCAGAAGGGCATGGGCAGTAGCTCCATCATCTCCAACTTGCTCTCCAGGTCACGCGCCATCCTGACTTGGAAATATATCGCTCTTCCTTCATGGTCACAGAGTCAAAATCCTGGAACTCCCTGTCTGGGAACAGCACTGCGGGAGCACTTTCACCACATGGGCTGCAGCGGTTCAAGAAAAAAGCTCACCACCACCTTCTCAAGGGCTATTAGGGTTGGGCAATAAAATGTCAGTCTTGCCAGCGACGCCCACAGCCCAAGAAATGAGCATTAAAAATAAAAAGACTGAGGTTCTTTAAGACAGGGAACCTTCAGTGAAAAGCTTATGATAATAAGACTTAAATAGCTCCAGAAAGAGCACACTGATAAGACAGGTTCTTTGTGTAACAGGCTTTTAAAACGTGTTCTCTCTCTTTGACAGAATGATGTGTAAAATGTACATTTCATATAATAAGCTCTAGTTTATGCAGGACTGAAAACCTGTTTGTCACAATGTATTACCGTATTGGTTTTGTTGAGCAAGTTCAGTGGTGGCTTGGCTATACAGTACAATCTTCATTAAAGCAGGACGGACTTTGAATTATTGCCTATATTCTAATTAATGTCCTTATTTAAATCATGCTTAATTATAATAATTCATTAATATGTTAGGGTCAAAATTTTGGTGCACCAGGAAGCTGGCGCACTTATGAGTTTTGGAGTGGAGCTCACCGCTGGAACTCCTGGTACAGGAAGTAGATCCCATTTTCAGGACTTTGACATTTTTCCTAAGTCCGACAGGAAATGGATCATAATGAGGCGGGCCTCAGATTCAAAGCCGGGCTGACTAGGTCATTCGGGGCCTCCGCCGTTGTCCCTCAGTGGTGGAGTCATGGTGATGTCATAGCGATGTCATAGCGCGTGTGCATCACCACGCTCTCTCCCCTCTGTTAAAGGGGAGAGAATCTATCATTTTTTTAATGTTGGGAAGTTTTCAGCCGGGCCAGCCAAGAGGTGATGCCAAGCTTCCCCTTTGGTGGCCCGGCCAAACCCGGGGGCAGTGTTTTACTCACCAGCCATTTTCAGCTCCATCCCGCGATTCCCCCGCCACGCTGACGGGCCGCACTCAGTGCGGAGATGGTGCATCGGCAAAATAAACTTGTCAGGGGCACCGCGCGGTGGGGGAATCGAGCTGAAAATGGCTGGTGAGTATTTTTTTTATTCCTTTAAATTGGCGGTGCAACCACTTGGGCGGAATGGAGTCCAGGCTGAAAAATCCCCAACCTGAATTTAGGTCGGGTCGGCCTGTTGACCCCAAAGCGGCGGCCATTCGATTTTTAGGAATGGTCGCCGCAAACAGACATTAACGGGTCTTTTGAGACCCTGAATTTCGGCCCTGTTAACTCTTATGACATTAAAATATGTCTGTAATATAGAGCTCCCCCTAGTGGACTGTTGCTCCACCGAGTGGACTACTGTGGTAATGCAACTGCTGATGTAAATACAAGAGGGGAAGTCACATGATGACAAGTTCCTGTACAGCCATCTTGTAGTCTGTGTGTTTGTGAGGTCCTAACGAATATATCACAATGCCTCCCCTAGTTTCTCTTCACATTCCATCCCCTGACCCTCCCATGGTAAGAACATAACTCAACCAGTAGATCTGATGCAGCCCTTCAACTGACTGCCAGGGCTGTTTGCAAGTTGTACCAACATTGCCCTGATCTCTGCTCCTCTTTCCTTCTTCAGAGGGAGGCGACTAGTCAGCACTTTGACTTCTCACCGAGGGCATGGCTGGCGCTCATTTGCAGAAACCCAAATCCCATTGCTCAGGCATGACGGTAATACAACACTTCGCGGAGCCACCTCTTATGGTTCTGAGTTCTGTACAGACTACCCTTGCTACTCCCCCAGTGCCCAGTGATCAGGGCAGTTATGCAGACCAGCAAGATGCCAAGTTCAATTCTCTGCCTGTTCGTTGATGGGAGAGGTAAGAACATAAGAAATAGGAGCAGGAGTCGGCCATTTGGCCCCTCGAACCTGCTCCGCCATTCAATAAGATCGTGGCTGATCGGATCATGGACTCAGCTCCACTTCCCTGCCCGCTCCCCATAACCCTTTACTCCCTTTTCGCTCAAAATTCTGTCCATCTCCGCCTTAAATATATTCAATGACCCAGCCTCCACAGCTCTCTGGGGCAGAGAATTACATAGATTTACAACCCTCAGAGAAGAAATTCCTCCTCATCTCAGTTTTAAATGGACGGCCCCATATTCTAAGACTATGTCCCCTAGTTTTAGTTTCCCCTATGAGTGGAAATATCCTCCACCTTGTCGAGCCGCCTCATTGTCTTCTATATTTCAATAAGATCACCTCTCATTCTTCCGAACTCCAAAGTATATCGGCCCAACCTACTCAACCTATCTTCATAAGTCAACCCCCTCATCTCCGGTGATGGGAGAGGTGTTGCACTTAAGCCTCAGCACCCCTGGGTGAGAGAAGGACTAAAGAGCCATGGTTTACAGTTCCGATTACTATCCAGTTACTAGACATGATCTAGCTGTACTGCCCAGTGCCATCACTCAATAGTGAGGCTCACACATTAGTAGCCACAAGTGCAAGGTATCAGAGGGCAGTGGTTACCCATTGAAATCTACTCCAGCAAAGACTCAATGGATTAAGGAGATGAGAGGATGGGAGGGGGTGAAAATGACGATAAGAATTAGCAAGTTAAAAAAGGAGACTAGACTTTGGGTTAATTGCGGGGGGGGGTGGTGGGGTGGGAGGAGGAGACCAATTACTAAAGTAACAATTCAAATTAGGCTGGATTAACATAATTATTCTCCTCAGTTTAGTAAAGATAGGACATTCAAGTTTTGAGTTATTATAGCACAAAGCTTCTTTCCAATTAATCTAATACTTACCATGTGGGATTTGAACTTGTGTCTCCAGATCATTAGTCCAGGCCTTTGGATTACTAGTGCAGTAACACAAGCACGATGCTACCGTACCCTATACTTGCAGCATGGCCCCTGATGCCTGGAGAACAGCCAGCGAACAGGGCAAGAAGATACTCTGATCTGTTTACAGAAAGTTTCAGGACGGGTGGATTTTCATGTTTATAGACCACAAGTTGTGAGGAAGGTTGCATCAACATCACTGGTCAAACCCTCCCCATTGTGCTGCACGAGTGACGTCAAGCGGGAATAGTTACATATCCAGCTGGAGACTGTATTCTTTGCTACATCAATACTGACTTCAGAACAAGGGAAATATCAACTGCAGATTTTTGAAGTATGCACGTTTCTAAACTGTCTACTTCGAGTTCAGGAAGATTGATGAAAATTGACATGGCAGTAAGCTACACTTTGTCGCCCTCTTGAAGACACCTGACTCAAGCTGGCAGACAATTTCGCAAGTGTTGCCAACTTCAATACTCCAATACCCAACTGGGCTTTCTCCGTGTCCGCCTGGATTGTTGAGTTTTGAGATTTGTGTGGTAACTTTTTAAAGTTGCATTTCTCCCTCGGTAGGGAGCCTTGCCCAAGAAGGACTTGCATTTATATAGCGCCTTTCACAACCACCGGACATCTCAAAGCACCTTACAGCCAATTAAGTATTTTTGGAGTGTAGTCACTGTTGTAATGTGGGAAATGCGGCAGCCAATTTGTGCACAGCAAGCTCCCACAAAGAGCAATGTGATAATGATCAGATAATCAGTCTTAGTGATGTTGATTGAGGGATAAATATTGGCCAGGACACAGGGGATAACTCCCCCGCTCCTCTTCAAAATAGTGCCTTGGGATCTTTTACGTTCACCTGAGGGGGCCTCGGTTTAACACCTCATCCGAAAGGCGGCACGCTCCAACAGTGCAGCACTCCCTCAGCATCTCACTCCTGGATTTATGTGCTCAAGTTCCTGGAGTGGGACTTAAACCCACAACCTTCTGACCCAGAGGCGGGTGTGCTGCCCACTGAGCCACAGCTGACACCGAGTACATATCTGGAATTCAGGCACGTAAAGTTACCTCTGGAGTGCCAAAGGATATTCCACCGTGGGGGCACCACAGTCAAGCCTAATCCTGACCATACTCGGAGCCCCTGTTCACATGTGCATGCACACGCAGCACGGCCCTTCCCTCTCCCTGCTCCAGGGTCCTGAGGTCAACTGCAGTACCTGCCCCCCACCCCACCCCACCCGGTAGAGCTGAGCACAGATCAGGGATCGAACTGGGCTCCCAGGCTCAGCACCAGTGACCCATCAAGACGAGAATTGAACGTTCAACATCCTCCAAAAACAATTTTCAAAAAAGCTGGCAGACAAATCTCAAAACGCACCAATCACAGGCGGCACCAAAATACTTTGCCAAGCTCTTTTGCGACAGCGTGCTTTTTCAAGAGCAGTAATGAATTGGAGAATGCTGGTGTAAACCGGGCTTGGATAATCAGTTAGACCAGCTGTATATGTGTGTGTGTGTGTGTGTGGTGTTCCATAGGAGATTTGCGGACAAGCCAGGCAAAGTGCTGATAAGGCAAAGACTGATGGGTTTTTGCACAAAATCGGTCAAACGATCACGGAAGATGCAGAAAAGAGCTATTGTCTGTCAGATTGGATACTACACACATGCAGCAGACAGCAGCGATACTGTGTGAATAGATGTTTCTGCGAGAGATACACTTCAAAAGGCGGTGTTGAAATTATTTGAATACAATACTGATAAGGAACACGGGAGCTTTGTCAGGAGCATTTACCTTCCAATTGACAATTATAAAATATGATTTACAGAGATGTGCGGAAGATTTGGATTTGGTACAGTGGTTAAATGCATTTTTCAGCAGCCAATGTTACATGTTCATATCTGAACACCTCCGGGAGTGATAGCCCAGTTCGTAAGAACATAAGAAATAGGAGTAGGCCATACGGCCCCTCGAGCCTGCTCCACCATTCAATACGATCATGGCTGATCTGATCATGGACTCAGCTCCAACTCCCCGCCTGCTCCCCATAAACCCTTATCCTCTTATTGTTTAAGAAACTGTCTATTTCTGTCTTAAATTTATTCAATGTCCCATCTGCCACAGCTCTCTGAGGCAGCAAATTCCACAGATTTACAACCCTCTGGGAGAAGAAATTTCTCCTCATCTCTGGTTTAAATGGGCCGCCCCTTATTCTAAGATCGTGCCCTCTAGTTCTAGTCTCCCCCATCAGTGGAAACATCCTCTCTGCATCCACTTTGTCGAGCCCCCTCATAATCTTATACGTTTTGATCAGATCATCTGTCATTCTTCTGAATTCCAATGTGTAGAGGCCCAACCTACTCAATCTTTCCTCGTACGTTTGGCAGCTCATGGATCTACATCACAGGGCTGAGATGCGACCTTGTTCTTGTAACCCAAGCAAGCTAGTTGGAGAAAAGAACTTGCCCTCGGGCCATTTCCATGCATTGCATAGCAGCAGGTTTTATTTACACTGCCTGTGGTGAAGGCCTGGAAGCAGGGGCCACGTTCCTGCCCCCTGGGCTGAGGAATGTTCGTGGCACTGCGGTGCAAAGCAAGATGTACCACAAAAAGTATCATCTTTAAAACAGAAAACATGGATGAATTTTATTCTTTTCTTCCCAATACATTGGCCCTTAAATTCCAGTCGAGCTCTTCCCGCGGGCAAACGACAGAAAAAGAGAAAAAAGATGCGCAGTTACCTGTTGCTGCTGCACCCGTTGGAACTTCCCAGCCTGAGGCCTCCCCTGACTGTGCGTCGCAGCGCGTGCATGTGGGGATGTGCGCAGGCCAGGAGCTGGAGACAGCAGCCAACCAGGTGTAGTATAGATTCTCATAGTAATAGGAGTTCCTTAAGTCCGGAAGTCTTATTACTATGAAAGAGAACCCCCCTACAAACACCCAAAACAAAATAAAAAATAGAAAATAAACTACATATTTAAAATTTCATTTAAATTAAAGTTGTTATAAAAAAAATATTTTCCTGACTTTAAAAAAATATATATTTTTTAAATTAAGCCTTAAAATAAAAACATACCGTAGTGGGGAGGGTTTTTAAAACAGTAAAATGTGTTTTTGTAACTTTATTTTAAAATGTTTGTGTATTTTTAAACATTTGCGCCTGTAAAAGTAGGCTATACACCTGCTTTTTCAGGCGCAAGATTTTAAAGGACATTTGCTGGGCAAGATATTTGTAAATATCGGAAATCTAGCCCTGCAGGGGTCCTCGCTCCAGAGATACGGAGGATCGGTCAAGCCAGAAACTTGACAGGTGGAAAAAGTTGGTTTTCAGCGCATGCGCATTGCGCGCTGAAAACTGGTTTTTCCGATGCCTTCCCGGGTCCGTAGAAACTTCGTATGGACCCGGAATTTCAAGGCCAATATGTTACCTTCAAATTCCTCGATTTCAAAATTCTCATCCGTGTTTACAAACCCCTCCCAAGGCCCCGCCGCTCTCACCCTCTGTTACCTCCTCAAGCCCTATAATCCTCCGCGATCACTCCACTCCTCCAATTCTGGCCTCTTACGCACTCTCGATTTTCATCGTTCCACCACTGGCGGCCGTGCTTGCAGCTGCCTGGGCCCCAAGCTCCGAAATTCCCTCCCCAAACCTCTTCGCCTCTCTCCCCTCCTTGAAACCTTTGACCCAGCTTTTGGTCACCTATCCCAATATCTGCGCGGCTCGGCGTCAAATTCAGTCTGATATCGCTCCTGTGAGGTGCCTCGGGGCGTTTTACTACGTTAAAAGGCGCTGTATAAATGAAAGTTGTTGCTGTTGTACATTCCTCCAGCACCACACACCAACCGTAGACCAGGGGAACATTTCGGGAGGCGTACATGTGGACATGGTTCCTCTCCTAAAGCAATCAATTCATCTCCTCCAATGGCTTTTCCTTCCATGAAGTATGGCCACCTATTATGTGGTCAAAGGCCCATCCCATTCCTCAAGTCAAGAAAGAAAAGCTCTTGCCTCTATATAGTGTCTTCACGAAGCATGCATTTTGAATTCTAGGCAAACACAGAGCCAACTTGTGCACAGCAAGTTCCTGCAAATGTCAATACACTAAATAGTGTTTAATCTGCTTTTGGTAGTGTTGATTGAGGGAGAAATGCTGACCAGGATATTGGGAGAATATCCTGCTCTTTGAATAATGCCATGGGACTTTTTATGTCCACTTGGTGACAGCATCAGCAAACAAGGGGGGCCAGCTCTCATGTGAACGCTGAACACACCCACCTCTACCTCTCCACCATCACCCTGGACTCCATAAGCCCGTCTGACCTTAACTTTCTTCGGTTTAACAGCGACAAGGCAGGAGTTATCCTGGTTGGCTTCCACCAGACCCTTCAGACATTTCAGGTGCTGATTCTATCTCTCTCACCAGCCGCGCACTCTGACTGAAGCAAACCGTGCACTCTCGCTCTCGGTATCATTTGCCACCCTGAGCTGAACTCTCAACCCACATCCAGTTCGCTGCCAAGGCAGCTTTCTTCTATCCCAAACCGTCTCTCAAATCTCAGCTCCAGTGCAGCCGAAATCCTCATTCACACCTTTACCTCAAAGCACAATTTGTCAGTAGCTTTTTTTTTGCCACATTCCCTCATCCAATTCATCCAATACTATCCCCAACAAAGTCCTGCTCACCTATCATGCTCCAAGTATCAGTACGGCTCAATTGATAGCAGTCTTGCCTCAGAGTCAGAGGTTGTGGATTCAATTACAAAAATCGAGGCCAACATTTCAGTGCAGTACTGAGGGAGTACTGCATTGTCTTTTGGGTGAGACGTTAAACCAATGCACCATCTGCTTGTTTAAATAGACATAAAAGGTCCCATGGCATTATCTCAAGAGCAGGATATTCTCCCAATGTCCTTGTTATGTATGTAAACTTTACTAGTATGTAAGACTTGCCACCAGGGGGCGCACCTGTTGGAGACCCAAGGGTCATCTGCACACCCTGGGCAAGCAGGTATAAAAGGCAGCCTACCATACTGCTTCCTCAGTCTGGAGTTACATTAAAGAGACAGTATACAGTCTTGTGAAGTTATTCTGAACATAAAAGTCCTGGTCAGCATTTCTCCCTCAATCACCACCACCAAAAGCAGATTAAACGTTATTTTGTTTATTGCCATTTGTCGGATCTTGTTGCTGTGTCTGCCTAGAATACAAAATGCATGTTTCGTGATGACATGAAAAGCACGATATAGATGCAAGTTCTTTTTAAAAAAGGAGGGAGAGAGAAAACAGGGAATTATAGACCGGTCAGCCTGACATCGGTAGTGGGTAAAATGATGGAATCAATTATTAAGGATGTCATAGCAGTGCATTTCGAAAGAGGTGACATGATAGGTCCAAGTCAGCATGGATTTGTGAAAGGGAAATCATGCTTGACAAATCCTCTGGAATTTTTTGAGGATGTTTCCAGTAGAGTGGACAAGGGAGAACCAGTTGATGTGGTATATTTGGACTTTCAGAAGGCTTTCGACAAGGTCCCACACAAGAGATTAATGTGCAAAGTTAAAGCACATGGGATTGGGGGTAGTGTGCTGATATGGATTGAGAACTGGTTGTCAGACAGGAAGCAAAGAGTAGGAGTAAATGGGGACTTTTCAGAATGGCAGGCAGTGACTAGTGGGGTACCGCAAGGTTCTGTGCTGGGGCCCCAGCTGTTTACACTGTACATTAATGATTTAGACGAGGGGATTAAATGTAGTATCTCCAAATTTGCGGATGACACTAAGTTGGGTGGCAGTGTGAGCTGCGAGGAGGATGCTATGAGGCTGCAGAGCGACTTGGATAGGTTAGGTGAGTGGGCAAATGCATGGCAGATGAAGTATAATGTGGATAAATGTGAGGTTATCCACTTTGGTGGTAAAAACAGAGAGACAGACTATTATCTGAATGGTGACAGATTAGGAAAAGGGGAGGTGCAAAGAGACCTGGGTGTCATGGTACATCAGTCATTGAAGGTTGGCATGCAGGTACAGCAGGCGGTTAAGAAAGCAAATGGCATGTTGGCCTTCATAGCGAGGGGATTTGAGTACAGGGGCAGGGAGGTGTTGCTACAATTGTACAGGGCCTTGGTGAGGCCACACCTGGAGTATTGTGTGCAGTTTTGGTCTCCTAACCTGAGGAAGGACATTCTTGCTATTGAGGGAGTGCAGCGAAGGTTCACCAGACTGATTCCCGGGATGGCGGGACTGACCTATCAAGAAAGACTGGATCAACTGGGCTTGTATTCACTGGAGTTCAGAAGAATGAGAGGGGACCTCATAGAAACGTTTAAAATTCTGACGGGATTAGACAGGTTAGATGCAGGAAGAATGTTCCCAATGTTGGGGAAGTCCAGAACCAGGGGACACAGTCTAAGGATAAGGGGTAAGCCATTTAGGACCGAGATGAGGAGGAATTTCTTCACCCAGAGAGTGGTGAACCTGTGGAATTCTCTACCACAGAAAGTTGTTGAGGCCAATTCACTAAATATATTCAAAAAGGAGTTAGATGAAGTCCTTACTACTAGGGGGATCAAGGGGTATGGCGAGAAAGCAGGAATGGGGTACTGAAGTTGCATGTTCATCCATGAACTCATTGAATGGCGGTGCAAGCTAGAAGGGCCGAATGGCCTACTCCTGCACCTATTTTCTATGTTTCTATGTTTCTTTCTTACCTGACAACCACCACTGTCAACTTTAAAATCTTGATACTCATCTTCAAATACATCCATGGTTTTTCTCTGCCCTCTCTCTACAATCTTCTCCAGCTCTAAGTCTCAGCATGCGTCTTTCTATCCGAGTTTATCCATCTCCCCCTCCTCCCACCTCACCCCTACCCCGTTACACCATTGATGACAGCACTTTCAGTCATTATACCCTTACGTCTGGAACGCTCTCCCTAAACCTCTTCCTCGCCAACTCACTCTCTCCTTCGAAAGCCTCCTGAAGGCCTCTCTCGTCACCCATTCCTTCAGTCATCTAGCTCAACATCTTGCTCACTGTACACTGTTCCTCCAAAGAGCTTTTAACACTTTTATATCGAAACTTTTGTAATGAATGTAAATTGTTGTTGAAGCATCCCAAAATCAGCTGGCACTGAACCCACAAATTACTTTTATACTTTCCCTGGGTTCTGTCAAATGTTAAACTGAACTCTGTATTACTCTTACACGCATATACTGGCTGAGGCCTCCAATTTTCCGTGGGCCTGCTGGAAATCAGTTTGGTAATCGGAGAGCATGTCCTCCACATGTGTACCCAAGACTGGGTCCCCATTTCCAAATCGGTCTTCTCCAATAGGAGAGCAGAGTCACCAGAAAAATGGAGTGCTCAGCCACTTCTGCTCAAAGAAGTTCTTCAGTTGAATAAAAGTCACCCTGCCAGTTGTGAAAATGTGCTGAGTATAACCCGTGCAATAGACATACCACCCGTCATGACACAGGCTCACTGATGCAATTCAGCCCCCTGACGAGGAATATTGGCAGGATTGGGAAACCCAGCCTAAACTGGGGTCACCACTTGCAGTAGAACAGTGCAGCGTGGGAGATTTGGTAGAATCATAGAAAGGTTACTGCACAGGAGGCCATTCGGCCCCTCGAGCCCATGCTGGTAGTGTGGGACAAACCCTTTGGAAACCAATGACACTGCAATATACAAATACCTTCACAAGCAATAGACACAGGCGACTTTCACATAGGGATGAAAATTCTAGTTGGGCGTATTCCAGAAGGTTTCATCCCCTGGCCTGCCACCTTTAACCAGCCCGCTCCAGTCATCGGCCAATCGACACTTCCGTCCTTGCAGGGCGCCACCTTCCCATGCCAATTGGAAAGTGAACAGCCACTCCGTTAACCGATTGGATGATTCTTGATAATTCAGCCTTTTTCCCCATCTCCAATAATTTTATAAATCATAAACTAAAAAGTGTTCAAAGAAAATGGGGGGGGAAAAAAAGCACACAATGTCTTTTAATGTCCCTGTGATCCCCTGGGAGGATAGATGCACCAATGTCAGTGTTCTCGATTAGGCCAACATCCCCAGCATCGAAGCACTGACCACACTCAACCAGCTCCATTGGGCGGGCCACACTGTCCACATGCCCGACACGAGACTCCCAAAGCAAGCGCTCTACTCAGAACTCCGGCATGGTAAGCGAGCCCCAGGTGGGCAGAGGAAACGTTTCAAGGACACCCTCAAAGCCTCCTTGATAAAATTCAACATCCCCACCGACACCTGGGAGTCCCTGGCCAAAGACCGCCCTAAGTGGAGGAAGAGCATCTGGGAGGGCGCTGAGCACCTCGAGTCTCGTCGCCGAGAGCATGCAGCAACCAAGCGCAGGCAGCGGAAGGAGCGTGCGGCAAACCAGTCCCACCCACCCTTTCCTTCAACCACTGTCTGCCCCACCTGTGACAGAGACTGTAATTCCTGCATTGGACTGTTCAGTCACCTGAGAACTCACGTTTGGAGTGGAAGCAAGTCTTCCTCGATTCTGAGGGACTGCCTATGATGATGATTTCACTCCGGGATTGCTCACACCAGTGTCCTGGAGATTAATCTTTAATTTCTGGAGACTCCAGGAAGTTTAGCAATCCCACTTTCATCCCGGTCATTGGTGAAAGGACAGAACGCTAATGCAGTCCCCCAACCTCATCGGTTCTTTTTCAGAAGTAACTTCTTTTTTTTTTAAATGATGCAATTTTTGTTTGACTCTCCTCCAGTTGGGCCTCCATGCCCTTGCGTGTACACTATGAAAAATTACTCTGGAAAACTCCCATTCTTTAAAAACTGTCTTTGCAATTGCAGTTTTCTCTGTCGTAGTTGAAATGATTCTGATCTGTATAGTTTGCCCGTAGGGGAGCATAGGAAATCAGTTTTGCAGCCATTTACTTCAAAACAGGTGAACATGTCACTGAGAGAATCTTCCCGTCACTGGAAACATCACTTTGTTTCTATCGTGGCTTTGTTCTCTTTTTGAACATTTATGTTTAAACTCTCACTGCTGTTGCTCCCGGACCCCTGATCATATCATTGACATTTGCATTTGCTTTTACTTCTTCATGTTTAATGATGAGACTCTCTCTTTTGGCAGATCTAACATCAAGTCATGGTTAAATGAACAACAACTTGCATTGATACGGCACATTTAATGTACAAAAAATGGTCCCAAGGTTCTTCACAAATGGACATAGAGGAATGGATGCTCAGCCGTTGAAAGACTTACATTTATATGGCGCCTTTCACGACCATTGGACATCTCAAAGCGCTTTACAGTCAATGAAGTTGAGGGAGAGATTAGGAGACATGACCAAGCTTAGTTGAATAGAAGGAGTTTGAGTAGGGTTTTGATAGAGGTGTTCAAATTCATGAGGGGATCTGGACAGGGTAGATAGAGGGAAATTAAGGAGGTGGTACTCAGTAAGATAACGGGACTAAAGGCGGATAAATCCCCTGGACCTGATGGCTTGCATCCTAGGGTCTTAAGAAAAGTAGCGGCAGGGATTGTGGATGCATTGGTTGTAACTTACCAAAATTCCCTGGATTCTGGGGAGGTCCCAGCAGATTGGAAAACTGCAAATGTAACACCCCTATTTAAAAAAGGAGGCAAACAAAATGCAGGAAACTATAGACCAGTTAGCCTAACATCTGTGGCTGGGAAAATGTTGGAGTCCATTATTAAAGAAGGAGTAGCAGGACATTCGGAAAAGCAAAATTCGGTCAGGCAGAGTCAGCATGGATTTATGAAGGGGAAGTCATGTTTGACAAATTTGCTGGAATTCTTTGAGGATGCAATGAACAGGATGGATAAAGGGGAACCAGTGGATGTGGTGTATTTGGACTTCCAGAAGGCATTTGATAAGGTGCCACATAAAAGGTTACTGCACAAGATAAAAGTTCACGGGGTTGGGGGTAATATATTAGCATGGATAGAGGATTGGCTAACAAACAGAAAACAGAGAGTTGGGATAAATGGTTCATTCTCTGGATGGCAGCCAGTAACTAGTGGGGTGCCACAGGGATCAGTGCTGGGACCCCAACTATTTACAATCTATATTAATGACTTGGCAGAAGGGACTGAGTGTAACATAGCCAAGCTTGCTGATGATACAAAGATGGGAGGAAAAGCAATGTGTGAGGAGGAAACAAAAAATCTGCAAAAGGAAATAGACAGGCTAAGTGAGTGGGCAAAAATTTGGCAGATGGAGTATAATGTTGGAAAGTGTGAGGTCATGCACTTTGACAGAAAAAAAATCAAAGAGCAAGTTATTATTTAAATGGAGAAAGATTGCAAAGTGTCGCAGTACAGTGGGACCTGGGGGTACTTGTGCATGAAACACAAAAGGATAGTATGCAGGTGATCAGGAAGGCCAATGGTATCTTGGCCTTTATTGCAAAGGGGATGGAGTACAAAAGCAGGGAAGTCTTGCTCCAGCTAAATAATGTATTGGTGAGGCCACACCTGGAATACTGCGTGCTGCTTTGGTTTTCATATTTATAAAAAGATATACTTGCATTGGAGGCAGTTCAGAGAAGGTTCACTAGGTTGATTCCGGGGATGAGGGAGTTGACTTATGAGGAAAGGTTGAGTAGGTTGGGCCTCTACTCATTGGAATTCAGAAGAATGAGAGGTGATCATATCGAAATGTATAAGATTATGAGGGGGCTTGACAAGGTGGATGCAGAGAGGATGTTTCCACTGGATAGGGGAGACTAGAACTAGAGGGCATGATTTTAGAATAAGGGACCGTCCATTTCAAACATGAGATGAGGAAAAATTTCTTCTCCCAGGGGGTTGTAAATCTGTGGAATTTGCTGCCTCAGAGAGCTGTGGAATCTGGGACATTGAATAAAGTTAAGACAGAAATAGACAATTTCTTAAACAATAAGAGGATAAGGGATTATGGGGAGCGGGCAGGGAAGTGGAGCCGAGTCCATGATCAGATCAGCCATGATCTTATTGAATGGCGGAGCAGGCTCGAGCGGCCGTATAGAAACATAGAAAATAGGTGCAGGAGTAGGCCATTCGGCCCTTCGAGCCTGCATCGCCATTCAATGAGTTCATGGCTGAACATGCAACTTCAGTACCCCATTCCTGCTTTCTCGCCATACCCCTTGATCCCCCTAGTAGTAAGGACTACATCTAACTCTTTTTTGAATATATTTAGTGAATTGGCCTCAACAACTTTCTGTGGTAGAGAATTCCAGAGCTTCACCACTCTCTGGGTGAAGAAGCTTCTCCTCATCTCGGTCCTAAATGGCTTACCCCTTATCCTTAGACTGTGACCCCTGGGTCTGGACTTCCCGAACATTGGGAACATTCTTCCTGCATCTAACCTGTCTAAACCCGTCAGAATTTTAAACGTTTCTATGAGATCCCCTCTCATTCTTCTGAACTCCAGTGAATACAAGCCCAGTTGATCCAGTCTTTCTTAATATATCAGTCCCGCCATCCCGGGAATCAGTCTGGTGAACCTTCGCTGCACTCCCTCAATAGCAAGAATGTCCTTCCTCAAGTTAGGAGACCAAAACTGTACACAATACTCCAGGGTGTGGCCTCACCAAGGCCCTGTACAACTGTAGCAACACCTCCCTGCCCCTGTACTCAAATCCCCTCACTCCTGCTCCTATTTTTTATGTTCTTAAACGGTTCCCATTGGCAAAAGGGTCGAAAACCAGAGGACACAGATTTAACGTGATTGGTTCTAAGGCAATAAGGAAAAACATTTTTTCTGCAGCGAGTGGTTAGGATCTGGAATGCACTGCCTGAAAGGGTGATGGAGGCAGATTCAATCATGGCTTTCAAAAAGGAATTGGATAAGTCGCTGAAGGAAAAGAAGTTGCAGGACGAGGGATTGGGACTAGCTGAAGTGCTCCTGCAGAGAGCCAGCATGGACTTGACGGCCTGAATGGCCTCCTTCTGTGCTGTAACCATCCTATGATTCGAAAGGTGGAGAGAGAAGATATGAAGGGTGAAGGAAAGAGTCTCGCTCTCAGGAGGTCTGATATTCAGCTCAACCCAAACAATTAACCAGGGGCTGAATCAATGTAAATAAGAACCATTTTTGGTGTTGGTTTTGCTGATTTAGATGCATAATCTGCCATTGGACTCCAAAGCAAAATTGCCTCTGTACTGCTACATGCATCCCTCCCTCCACATACCACCCACTGCAGCCAATTAGTGAATACTAGGTACAGCATTGATTATACGCAACATAAAGCTTGTACCCTACGTAATGTCACAACTGTGGATAACATTTAGCCCCCTTTGAATACGAATGGAGCGGATGTGACTGGATACATTGCAATTTCCAGTTTAACATTCTGGCACAGATGTTAAGGGTGTCTGCATAAGTATTGAAGGCTAAACTTTCATCTTACAACATGGGCATAGAGTTATACCTACAGCTATGCAGATAATGCCTTAATTCTTTAATGTAACAGCCAGACGTGCGGCAAGCATTTTGAACGTTGTACACCGTACCGCCCATTACACCCCTACCCCCAACTGTACATCCCCTTGACTCAAGCAAAGACAACAACCTTGCCATTGTCCATTTTGTTTTCTGGATAAAACAAGCAACTGAAGGATGCCCCCGCCCACCCCACTACAGAAATGATCCAGGCAGCTATTTCTAGGCAACTCTGTTCACCTTCTAGACTTTGCTGGTCTCTTGTTTCCAGCATGAAGGGTGGGGAAGTGCCTTCAAGCTCCGCCACACTGAACCACATAATGTTAGGACACTTACTTTGTTCAGCTGGTTAAGCAACGTCGTCTCGATTTTTCTTATTTTCAAATCCCTCCATGGCTTCGCCCCTCCCTATCTCTAATCTCCTCCAGCCCCACAACCCCCCCCGAGATGTCTGTGCTCCTCTAATTCTGCCCTCTTGAGCATCCCTGATTATAATTGCTTAACCATTGGTGGCCGTGCCTTCTGATGCGTAGGCCCCAAGCTCTGGAACTCGATGCCTAAACCTCTCCGCCTCTCTTTCCTCCTTCAAGACGCTCCTTAAAACATACTTCTTTCACCAAGCTTTTGGTCACCTGCGCGAATTTCTACTTATGCAGCTTGGAGTCAAATTTTTTTATCTCATAATTCGCCTGTGCAATGCCTTGGGACGTTTCATAGCGTTTAAGGTGCTATATAAACACAAGTTGTTGTTGTTGTATGTTGTTGTCCCATCGTGAAGAGATGCCAAGCATAGGGCATGTGTTGCCCCACTGCCAGGCCGAAGCCTGCCATAGAGTAGTGTTGATCGATGCCTGCAGTCCGTGAGCTGCACTCCCTGTTATTGAGCCTGGATCTACTGGATGGTCAGGTCATGGCCTATCGACGGAGCACAAGAATTGATTTTGCAACACTTTTCTTCCACTCTCGCCCCCTCCGCTCTTCTCCTTCTTAGGCGGTCCCTCGGAGTCGAGGATGACTTGCATCCACACTAATCTGAGTTCTCAGGTGACTGATGAGACCAATGCAGAGAAGGTTCACTAGGTTGCTTCCGGGGATGAGGGGGTTGACTTTTGAGAAAAGGTTGAGTAGGTTGGGCCTCTACTCATTGGAATTCAGAAGATTGAGAGGTGATCTTATCGAAACATATAAGATTATGAGGGGGCTTGACAAGGTGGATGCAGAGAGGATGTTTCCACTGATGGGGGAGACTAGAACTAGAGGGCATGATCTTAGAATAAGGGGCTGCCCATTTAAAACTGAGGTGAGGAGGAATTTCTTCTCTGAGGGTTGTAAATCTGTGGAATTCGTTGCCTCAGAGAGTTGTGGAGGCTGGGACATTGAATAAATTTAAGACAGAGATAGACAGTTTCTTAAATCAATAAGGGGATAAGGGGTTTTGGGGAGCAGGCAGGGAAGTGGACCTGAGTCCATGATCAGATCAGCCACGATCGTATTAAATGGCAGAGCAGGCTCAAGCGGCTGTATGGCCTACTCCTGCTCCTATTTCTTATGTTCTTAGGTTCTTATGCAAGACCTACAGTGTCTGTCACAGGTGGGGCAGACAGTGGTTGAAGGGACGGGTGGGTAGGGAGCTTGGGTTGTCGTGTGTTCCTTCCGTTGTTTGTACTTGGCTTCCACGTGCTCCCGGCAAAGAGACTCGAGGTGTTCTGTGCCTTCACGGATGCTTCTCCTCCATTCGGAGCAGTCTTGGGCCGGAGATTCCCAGGTGTCGGTGGAGATGTTGCACTTTTTCCAACTTATTGTTTGCCTTTCTTGTATTCTCTCTATATTCCAAACTTTGTCCTTTTCCAATCTCCACTCTGCGAGGGAGGACGGGGGTGAGAGAAGAAGTTCCTGCAGCCTTCGTTCAGTGGGAGCCAGGGGGCCAACTGGGAAGTTTCGCAGTGATACTGGAGGCCAAGTACACAAACTTCCATGGGACTGGCACCAGGGAGCTCGCGTCATCAGCACCTGTGGTGTGAGATTCGGTACCAAGCTCTCTTGTGCAACAAACAACAAAAATTCAGAGAAACATAAAAGTTGAACACAAAGGTGTGAACAGATGGCGCTCAGAACACACTGCATGAAGACAACGTGTAAGTATATATGAATAACATTCACAGATCTGATCTTCGCACCTCCGACTCCAAGTCGCATCAGACTTCCTGACAAAGGCTGTGTTCACACACACATCCTGCCAACACACTTCAAGTAGCGCTGCAGACAGATCCTAACGCTCGCTGCTGCACCATCCAATCGCGACTTGAAAGGCATTGCAAAGTGGCCTTTTCGTTCATCGCCCTTGGCTGGCACACATTTGCAAGGAGCCAAGGACCACCTTCAATCCATAGAACGCGAGGCCTGGGTAGTTTGGCGGACAAAGACAGGCTTGTGGGCAACTGGTGTGTACGGGGGAGCTGGGCAAGGGGAAGACAGCGGACCCTTTGTAGGTGAAGGAATGCTGTGTGATGTCGCAAGGGCTGTGACTGCCAGGAGATCATTTCATACAATATTTTACCCTTGCAAAATGTTTTATTTTCTCCATTTCCTTTAAAAGTATGACCAATTATTCCAAATTTGGTTGGACAAGGAAACAGCAAAGCAATGGTTGGCGCATTCAATTTATACGAAAATATTGAAATTTAAAATGCAGGATTTTGACCTGGGATCCTTATTCCCCTTCCTCCTGACGAATATACTGCATGCCCCAAACCATTCTTACACCATCTTCAGACTGCTTCTAATGTCCTGCTCCCAGCCAGAGTCTAATATCAGCTTGCAGGCTCCCTTATTCCTGAATCCCGCATTTCTCCTTCTTCTGGACCCGATTTCCACAACTTCCGTCAGATTTTCTCACTCTCTTTCAACTTACGCGTATTCCTGGCAGAAGCCACGCATCCACCTACCTACCTCCTCCTCTTCTTCTGGCTTAGTCCTCGGGAGCATGTGTTCTATGTCCCAGGCTTTGCCCACTCCTGCTGGCTCTTGAGTTTCGTCCAAAGTTCTCCCACTTCTGCCAGCCTTCTTCAACTGCAGATGAATTCCAGTTCCCACTGCTGGCCCAGGCTTCACTGCCAGTTGTCCAACCCTTCCCCAAACCCCTTCACCACCCAATCTTACTCCTGGCCCAAGTTCCACCATTGAGGTCTCCTGTGCATTTCACTACCAGCCCAGACCTCTCGGCTCCTTAGTGTGACCATGTGCTGGCACTATGTGGTACAAGGATGGAACGAAAAGACTTGGATTTATACAGCACCTTTCAGGACCACCGGAGGTCTCAAAACACTTTACAGTCAATTTTTGAAGTGCTGTAAAATTACTGTTGCCAATTTGCATCATTTCAAAATTTAAATTCACTGTTGTATTGTGTACTAACAAACAACGGAGTTTCAAACGCAGGGTTAATGGCTCCCAACAATTATTTTGTTTGCTTGCTTGCCAAGTTTAGCTGAAAGTTTATGTCATGTCTGTAATGCACTTATGAATGACTCCACGAGGCAATGTGTTGTACTCAAACTGTAGTGACCTTGGTCCTTTATTCGTAACTCGAGTGAGGCACAAGCATGGTGGGCAGCCTTTTATACTGGACCCTGCACACCTATGCAGATGACCCTCAGGTCTCCCACCGCAGTGCCCTCTGGTGGACAGCCTCTGCCACAGGGGCAGGAAACCCCGGTCTCCACTAGTTGCACCCTCTAGTGGTGCTAGCATAGTATATACACAGTACATCAGGTAACATGTCTCCATCTTATACAACGATACAGTGACTACACAGAGAGTATATCTATAGTCTGCATATATAACAGTTTGGTTGAGTTCAGCTTTTCTCCAAATGCTGGCCTACATCATGTAGTGTAACATCCAGTGTAATGTTTTCAAAGGGCTCATGTGTGATGCTGTGATGTGCCATCGAGGAGTCCCATAAAAAGGTGTGAGGCACTGGGTTTAAGCCATCAGTTCCTCGCCACCTAAGCTACAGGCATCAGCGGCTCCACCAAGGGACACGACCAGTAAAGGGCAGAATTTGTTCGTGCTGACTCACATTGGTGAACCGGTACCACACGCAGTAACCATTTATAGTGTGTAAATCCAGTTTGCAGCGGCAAGCTGGGGGAGGTCAGCCTCAATCAGTTTTGGTCCTATGCTCGTCCGTCATAACCACATGTTCCCCTTCCTTGCACTGATGTCAATTAGAGCAACCTCATTGGCTCCGTAACTGCGGAATCGCCATCACTCATTTTACACCACGACAGAAAATCAAAATTACCCCCCTCAGGTCGAGGGAGCGGGAGAAAAGGGAGACGAGAGAGAGCGAGAAGAAAAGAAAGAAAAAGAGGACCGATAAGGGAATAAGGGATTATGGGGAGCGGGCAGGGAAGTGGACCTGAGTCCACGATTGGGTCAGCCATGATCATTTGCAGGTTCGAGGGGCCGTATGACCTACTCCTGCTCCTATTTCTTATGTTATGTAGGAGAGAGAGAGAGAGATAAAGAGAGAAAAAACAGATATAGGAAACCCAACTCTGGCCACAATCTTGGAGGGAGAATTGTGGTGGAATACCAGCAGATTCCCAATGGGAATGATGCAATCAGCTGTTTAGGCCATTGCCCTGGGGGTTCTGCTGAAGTTAGTGGGATTCCATAGGCTGTTCTTTTTTTAGTACCTTCAGTGCACGAGCTGTTCAATCAGCAACACATCTAATCTTGTGCATCATCATCATCATAATACAGTCCCTCGAAATTGAGGAAGACTTGCTTCCACTCAAAGGTGAGTTCTCAGGTGACTGTACAGTCCAATACAGGAATTACAGTCTGTCACAGGTGGGCCAGACAGTGGTTGAAGGAAAGGGTGGGTGGGGAGTCTGGTTTGCTGCACGCTCCTTTTGCTGCCTGCGCTTGATTTCTCGGCGACGAGACTCGAGGTGCTCAGCCTGCACTTAAGGTGCAGCCAAAAACCAACTTGTTTTGGTAATAAGCTGCCTGTCAACAGGGAATTCGGAAATGGGCAATCTAATCCGACAGAATTGGAGAAATGCTAGAGATGGAGTTGCTCCTGTTTCTGTATATGGACCGCAGTGTGTGTGTGTGTGTGTGTGTGTGTGGGGGGGGGGGGGGGGGAGCCAGGGAAATTGGAGATGGGAACAGGAGGAGGCCATTCAGCCCCACGAATCTGCTCCACCAGTTAATCAATCAGATCATGGCTGATCTGCAACTCAATTCGTGTACCCGCCTTTGCTCCGAATCTTTGTCTAACAAAATCCATCGATCTAAAGTCTTCAAAAGGTCCATTTATCCCAGCACCCACAGCTTTTTGGAAAAGCTCAAGAGTACTGGAAGCCCCTTGTGGGACTAGGCAGCCTTGATTAAGAGGCAAGTGTCGTACTCAAGATCAAGAGGACAAGCTACAAGCTACATTGCGGAACCAGGTACAAATATCAGCGAACGTGATGTAAATACTGGATAGCCCCTTGTAGATTAAGGCTGATTTTTCAGCTTGATACTTTTAAGTCGAGCTTTGGTAGATGTCAAAGCAGTGAGATGTCCTAAGAAAATCCATCCTCAGCGCAACATTGAAACTTAAAAGTGCATTGCTTACTTTTGATCTTCTGAACAGCTCTCTGTTAATTGGGCCTGACCGGAATAACCAGACTCATTTCAACTACTCCAGAGACCAACACTTTAAGACTGATTGCATGTATTATTTTCCACAATGGTGGCACCTCATTTGTAAAATGTTAAATGCGGTCAATGCAGTAAGTGAATTCTAGGCTCATCCTGTATAGCTAAAGGATGGCAAATGGGTCGTCAACAGAATGTGGCGGAGGTCCTTCAAAAAGAGGGGCAAGTCATACAACAACAAAAACAACTTGTATTTATATAGCAACTTTAACATAGTGAAACATCCCAAGGTGCTTCACAGGAGGATAATGAGATTTTTTTAATATATAAAAGAATTTGACACCGGGCCACACAAGAAGAAATTAGCGCAGGTGACCAAAAGCTTGGTCAAAGAGGGATGTTTTAAGGAGCATCTTAAAAGGAGGAAAGAGGTAGAGAGGTTTAGGGAGGGAGTTCCAAAGCTTGGGGCCTAGGCAACAGAAAGCATGGCCACCAATATTTGTGCGATTATAATCAGGGATGCTCAAGAGGACAGAATTAGCTGAAGTGAGCAGGCTGTACAAGCTGAAAAATGGACGTCTTTCAACCGTGTAATATTACTAAATGTCAACGAATGGATTATTGTCATACAGAATAATAAGTATCTTTACAGCGAACACCTGGTTAATGTGATCTCGACTGGTGGCGATCGGCTGAAGGGGTCAAAGAGGAATTTCCCAGAGTATTTTTTTCCTTTATTGGCCATGGTCTTCTGGTTTTTTGCCTCTTCCAGGAGATGATGGTGGTGTGAGTGAGAGTGTGTGAGTGTGAGTGTGAGAGTGTGTTGAGTGAGAGAGTGTGTGTGAGAATGTGTGTTGGGGGCAGGGGGGTTGGAAAGAAGTATCTAGGCATGATGCTTCAGACATCAGGAGCGTGGGGCAGGTTTGATGGACCAACTAGTCTTTTGCTGCCCGTCATGTTCATGTGTCAACTAAGTTACGAATTATTGATGAGACAAGATAGATCAATAATTAGTGGTTGGCACAAGTCTTTTCAACCTTGCTGGTGCCGTTGGGCGACACTTGGATCTGAACCTAGCTTCCGCAATGAAATTTTGTCCTCATACATGAAGGGCATACGCACACATTATGGTATCTCTCTTTTCATGCGTTGATAGGCCTGTTGTGCTTTTTTAAAAAAAAGTACAGGATTTCAACATTTGTGGTTGTTTCCATTTGACATTAATCATCTATTTTCTCCCTTTTGAATTGATATTAACAGAGAGCAAAATCAGTCGAGGGGTAAAATGACTCACGCCCGCCCCATTGAAGTCGGTCAGATTAAAAATAAAAAGAATGTGCATTTATATAGTGCCTTTCTCTATCTCAGGATGCCCAAAAGCACTTTATAGCCAATGGAGTACTTTTTGAAGTGTTGTCACTGTTGCAATGTAGAAAACACGGACAGCCAATTCGCACACAGCAAGCTCCCACAAACAGCAATGTCATAATGTTCAGATAATCTGACATGCAGCATTCCCTCGGTACAGCACTGGAGTGTCAGCCTGGATTTTGTACCCAAGTTTCTGGAGTGGGCGTCTCGGAGATGAACCCACAACCTCCTGATCCAGAGGCAAGAATGCTCCCACTGAGCCACAGCTGACACTCTTGGGTTAGATTAAAATTGTGACATAGGAAGGCCCATATTAACGTGGCCCACAGACCTGTGAATCGAATGCATACTGTCATTCTAAACAATTGTTGTTTTAGCGTGCAAAAAAGAAAATGGGCCAATTCCAAGCAGCTAAAAATCACTCAAATGTTCGGTTCCTGGAGCCTTTGTGGAGCCATGTAATCAGTGAAATGTGAAAGTGTGCAATAAGTATGTTAGTCATGAAGTGATCAATAAATTCAACGCAGATGAGGATTCTGGAACATCTGCTGTCCTGCATTAACGGCGATAAAACAGCACTAAGAGGATTGCAAATACTCTTGTAGTGGTTTGATGGACAGTTAAACTCCTCATCCTGGCTGCCTGGCTACAGATACTCTAAGCTTGCTGCTTAAACATGCATATTTGATGCAAGTCTTTTGTTCATACTGCAAATCCAGGTTGTGGTGGAAACAACATTATAACACTGATTGTTGGGCACTTGGAAAGATCCAAACTTGTTAAAATAAAAGATTATTTTTTTTTAATCAAATGGTAGTACCCTTTCCCAAAAATCAATAAAAACCCCTTTGCTTGGAAAGTCAGTGTGAGTTCACTGCCTGATATCTAGCCTTGAGAATGTCAGTGACAACAGTGGGCTCCCAACATCTCAAAACTTATGAGACTCTGCTTTCTGTTTATTTTTGTTTGGAAGGCAATCTCATTCGCAATTCTGTTTGAGAGCTTCTGGGCTGCCGCTTATATTGCTTCTACAGACTTTGTGCGTGTCAGCTTTATTATATATATTCCACCGTCCTTCGTTTAAAAAAAAATAAAATCGGGCCTATCTCGGGTGCTTGATAGATTAATAAAAAGCCAGATCGCAGACAGATAAATCCTGCCCCTGGCTTGCACCCGCCGCCAGTCAAAAGGTGGCTGCTGGGAAAATAAAGTAAACGGTCAGCCTAGACACGGGCTCACTTAAGATGGAAGAGTGACAGTGCTGGGAAGTGTCAGCGTGTGGCTCAGTGGGTAGCACCTTCGCCTCGGAGCCACAAGGTTGTGGGTTCAAGCCCCACTCCAGGGACTAGAGCACATAAATCTAGGCTGACACTCCAGTGCAGTGCTGAGGGAGTGCTGCACTGTCAGAGGTGCCGTCTTTTGGATGAAACATCTGCCCTCTCAGGCGGATGCAAAGGTCTCATGGCGCTATTCAAGGAAGAGCAGTGGAGGTTTCCTTGGTGACCTCGCCAATATTTATCCCTCAAATCAACATCACTAATAAATTATCTGCAGCACATGGACAGCAACTACTTGGGGTCTGCACGCTGTTCGCTCTGACCAAGTCTGGACCAAACTAGCAATCTGAGCCCAATGTAGCTCACAGGACCTCTAGTTGCATATTAAAAAAGGGGCCTACCACCTAAAACAGGCAGATGCTTCGACCGCCCTATGGTAGGTCCTTGTAAGAGCGTCAACAAATTTACTGGCCCCATTTTGACAACATAACCGCTCCCGCTAAAGCAGAGTTAAAATTGACCGCAAAGTGTTTTTCGACAGACGGTGAAGGCATATCTTTCAGAGAAAGTCAGCCTGGGCTGGCTGAAGAGGGAGAGTCAGTGAAGGGAGAGACAGCAAGAGCGTAGCACACAGAAGTGAGCCAAGTGCCTATGCCGACAGCTTTGAATACTCCGGTAGCCAGTGGACTGTGACTCATTGTACACTTGATTCAAAGAAAGAAAGCCTCACATATAATCGGGCACCTTTCTATGACCACAGAATGTTCCAAATCTCTAGACAGCCAATGAAGGCCTTTTTGAAGTGCAGTCCATGTTGTGCAGTCTAGAGGGTGACCTGCTTTCACACCAGAAAGGGATGAGTTCACAGTTGTTTCAATGAGGGACCCGACATTCCAGGTCCCGAACTACATCCTAAAAAGGGTGGAGGGTGCTCTTGCGTGAATTATTTTAACCTGGAGTGGCCGTTGCACACCAGCCACCACACGGGCTTGACCTGGAAAGCTCTTGGTCCAGTGGCAAGGGTTGACCAAGACGACTGGAGACCAAGCTGTGCTGCACGGACCTAGTACGCACACATACTCCTACTGTCCATAGATCGCAGTGTGGGCTGGCCCATGCTGCACCTTCCCTGGGCCCCAACCCCGCTGTTATACACTGCGCCACTCCTGGGCCCCCTGCCTCGCTCGCTGCTGGGCTCCTCGACTCAAACGTTTCTGGGCCCCGACCCCACTGCTCCTCGATTTCGAGCTAGCCTCTCCAGGGAGCAGCACGAGCCGTTCCAGGAGGGCAACTGGATTGACGACACCAAAAATCGAGGTCGCCAATTGGAGCGTGGACAGGATCAATGGCGGGGTTAGGATCCAGGTGCAGGAGGAAACATGGCGAGCAGCAGAGGAGCGCCGAGGGGTCGGAGTCCATGTTGTAATGTAGGAAATGCGGCAGCCAATTTGCACACAGCAAGTTTCCACAATCAGCAATGTGACAAAGACCAGATAATTTTATTTATTTATTAAAGGTGTTGATTGAGGGATAAATATTGGCCAGGACATCAGAGATAACTCCCCTGCTCTTCTTCAAAATAGTGCCATGGGATCTTTTACGTCCACTTGAGAGAGCAAACGGGGCCTTGGTTTAATGTCACATCCGAAAGACAGCACCTCCAACAGTGCAGCACTCGTCAGCGCTGGAGTGTCAGCCTAGATTTGTGTGCTCTGGAGTGAGGCTTGAACCCACAAACTTATGACTCAGAGGCAAGAGTGCTACCCACTGAGTCACAGCTGACTTAAAAAAAAACTGCCACGTGCCAATTAAAAGTCAAGCATGTGCCCCCCTTTTTAAAAAGGGCACAACCGATAAAGGCTAAGTTAACAAATTTAAAATAAAACTTAATAAATCAAATTACAATTTTGTTGGCAGTTGTGATGAAGCACTCCAGTCCCTCCGGCACCCACCTCTCGTGGAAGGCTTCGAGTGTGCTGGTGGACTCCATGTGCTCCATCTCCAGGAACACCCGGGCGCAAACGTGGCTGCAGATTGAGCAACAGCTGACATGCATGTCATACTTCACTAATCGGGCGATATTCACATACAAACATATTAATTTCATGGAATCATAAGAATGGTTACAGCACAGAAGGCGGCCATTCGGCCCATGCTGGCTCTCTACAAGAGCACCTCAGCTAGTCCCGCTCCCCCGCCCTTTCCCCGTAGCCCTGAAACTTTCTTCTCTCAGGTGCTTATCCAACTCCCTTTTGAAAGCAGTGATCGAGCCGGCCTCCACCTCCCTTTCAAGCAGTGCATTCCAGATCATAGTCACCCAAACTTTATGTTGCTTTTGGTTCTTTTGAAAATTACCTTAAAATCTGTGTCCTCTGGTTCTTGACCCTTCCGCCAATGGGTTTCTCAATCTATTCTTTGCAAACCCCTCATGGCTTTGAACACCTTTATCAAATCTCCTCTCAATTTGTCTGTGATTTTAGCAGCGTGGTGTAGGAGGAGCAGGGGGGGGGGGGTTGTTAAACTTGTTCATTTTAAATGGATTAATCCCTTCATTAAAAACATACATATTATACATATATATCTCACCATAGAGGTCCCATATAAACACGGAGCCTCAGGTGACTGACCAAATAGTTATCCCTCCATTAGAAGTGCTTGCCGGCGTATGCAATGCCTTCTCCCCGAGAATAGTATTAATATGCATTATATGCTGTACCAATTAAAAACCTGTTACTGCCCGAGAGAGAGAGAGAGATGCCTGAATTATCACAATCTATGTTAATGTTAACAAGGAAGAGCTTTGGGGAATTCAAATCAAATTTTGGTCCAAAATGTTATTCATCTGCTAAAAGCACCCTCAAAAGATGTTAGAAACCTAATTTTCCTTTAAAATGAACCCGTCAAAGAAGCGCGGGCAAATGAGATGTTGCTCATTGTATTCCACTTGTTGGGCAATTACCTCACATCAATAACGAACGGTTTTCAACAGTGTGGTAGAGTGGACATAGTGCGTGAGCCTTTCGTCCTAATAATCCTCCAATTTAGACACAAAATGCTGCATATTGCACCCACAACAAGCCAGCAATGCCAAAAATCCTTCCCCTCGACCCCTTCTTGGAGGTGGGGGGGGGGGGGGGGAGTGAAATTTGACTTTTGTTCAAGCATTCCGATACCTGGAAGAGGCTTCAAAAAAATGATGCAAAGACTGACCAAAAAACGCACACGTTCCGCGAGCTTGCAGCAGCTCCTGACATTTGACCTCACACTGCACTGCAAATCTGAAAGCATGTAATTAGTCGACAGGCTGCCTTTAGTCACTGGTGAAAGCAGAAACTGTTTAATAAGAAGCAACAGGCCAGTGGGTGCCGTGTAATTGCTGTGAGCCCGGTCGCTGGCAGTGCTGGAAGGAATAATGGGCACCGTGCTATTAATAAAGCCATTTAGATGCACGCTTAAAACCCACCGCTGGACCCTAAAATGAACATGGTGAAGTTAACCAATTTACTGCATGTCGGCTGCTCTGGTTCCTGGGCATCGGAGTGCGGAGAGGTGCCCATGAAGTTTGATCTTTTCTACCTTTTATTTGTATTTAAAAAAAGTATAACACTAATGAATGCGGCACGGAGGTAATCATTTTTTTTAACGCTCAAATATGTTGAAAGATCCTCGTCAAAGGCTTCACAGCAAGCTGTCAATCTGAAACAAAAACAGAACATGATGGCAAGGCACAGCAGGGGTCCTTCGGCATCTGTGAAGAGAAAAGAAAGGGTCACGTTTGAAACGCTGACTTCCCCCGAGAGTTCACTTAGCATCGTTCATTAAACAGTTTGTGGAAAGCAAATCACTTTCCTTCGGTAATTTGATTTTTTGCTGTTGGTTCAGGCAGCCCTGATAATGGCTGAGGTTCAATGCACCGCATGGTGTGGTGCAGAATCTTGCAGCACAGAGTGTGTGTGCGTGTGTCCCTTCGGCCCATCATGCCCATACTGACTCTTGTGAAAGCTTTTAAAAAAGGGGCCGTGCCAGGGGGAGTGGGAGTGGAGGGGGCAAGAGTCAAGGGGAGCAGGTAGGGAAGTGGAGTTGAGGCCAAGATCAGATCAACCATGATTTTATTGAATGGTGGAGCAGATTCGAGCGGCCGAATGGCCGATCGTGCTCCTATTTTTTATGTTCTTATTAAAAAAAGAGCGATCCAATTAGTCCCACTCCCCCTGCTCTTTCTCCATAACCCTGCAGGTTTTACCCTTTTCCAGGACATGTCCTATTCCCTTATGAAAGTTATTTTCAAATCTGCTTCCACCGCCCTTTCAGGCAGCGCATTCCATGAGGAGAAAAGACAGGATGAGAGAAAGTAAGGGAGGGACACTGGAATAAAGTGGGTGTATTCGAATATAAAGAAAGAGCTCACGTGATCAGAAAGAGCATCTTCTCACATCATGACATCCCAAAAGTGCTTCACGACCAAGGAAGTGTTTTTGAAGTGTAGTCACTGTCGTTTGAGGCAAATGACAGCCAACTTGCACGCAGAAAGATCCCACAAATGGCAGTGAGCCATCCAGGACTGCAAGGTCCCCTGTTCGATCTTTGTTCTGCACAGAGTTAGTGGAGGCGGGCCTGGGCCACAACGGACTGCTATAATTGATCTCGATGGGCTTCGGGGCGAAGTAATTGGGGTCGGACTGGGAGGGGACAGGGGGAGGATTATCCAAGGTGACCGTCTTGATCACAACCCAGTAACCTCTGCTGTGGCAGTGCTTGCTTGAGGAGAACAAGATCCAGCTCTGTGATTATGCCTTCCATGGTAGAATAGCCTCAGAACAAATGGCCACTTTGGTAAGGCATCAGAGGGGCACCCGCTCCTATGGAGCACACTCAGATTCAACACAGGAATAAAGATTTATAATAGCCTGCCTTACCTTCACCACCCCCCACCCCACCCAGGTGCAGCCATGCGTTGCACACAGGCCTAAGTCCGGACTAGTGTGATGGAAGTCTCCTCTCTCTGTTGGATGCAAGGGTACTGCATGGAATCAGTTTGGATGGTTTCAAGGGTATGGTTATAAAAAGGGTATGAAAAACTGCCCCATGGATAAAAATTTTAAACTGCAAATAAAAACAGAACATACCACAAATACACAACTGGCCAAACAGCACCTGAAAAGAAAAAAAAAAAGATTGTTTTAACATTTCAGGATAAGTTCTTCAATGGACCTCAGAAGACTACCACATTACAACAGCGACTACACTTCAAACGTACTTCATTGGCTGTAAAGCACTTTGCAATGCCCCGAGATGGTGAAAGGCATGATAGGAATCAAAGACTTACTTTCTCCCTTACCTCCTAATCTGACACTGATTGACCTGAGGTTGCACAGAGCAAGGATGGCTGGTGCAAGAAAGGACATGTTGTATTTGTGCAGTAAAGGCCAAGGTCACAGCACATTGTCAGGGCAGAATAGACGACGTCTTACTCTGGATCTAACTACCACTGGACACCCAAGATGGGAAACTATCTCCTCCTCAACAACCCCCATTTATATAGCACCTTGAACATACTAAAATGCACAAAGGTGCTTCACAGGGGCATACTCAGACAAAGATTGATACCGAGCCAGAGAACAAAATGCTTGGTCAAATAAGTAGGTTTTAAGCAGCATCTTAAAAGGGAGGACAGGGAGGAACTGTCCAGTGCTAATCTCACTTTTATGAGTACAAAAATTTACCAAAAGCATGAGCGCTGTATTTTGCCATCAATGCATTCTCTAGGTTAGAAAAACTTTTTTTTATGCAAAGGATTACTGGAATATAGACTGCATTACCGACACGAAGCTATGGAAATTGAGTCCATCAGAGCATTTAATAGTAAATGTATAAACACTAAATGGCATTAGGAAAGAGCAGGGAAATGAGAGAGTAAATAGTTCCTGTGAAGGAGCCAAATAGGCTGCTTCTGTGATTACATGTCTATAATTCTAGGAGACAAGTACAATATAATTAACTTGCATTACCGATGGAATCATGTTGGACTTAGTGCTAACATAAGAAATAGGAGCAGGAGTAGGCCGTATGGCCCGCCAAGCCTGCTCTGCCATTCAATAAGATCATGGGTGTTATGAATACTGTTTTGCTAGGTAGTTTATTAAGGACAATGCGACAGATTGGCTGGTGAATAGACACTAATCCAGGATAGAGTCCTACATTCAACAACCTAATTATATTCCTTAATGGACAGTTGGACACAATCTTAAGAAGTCTGTTGTAAAATGGGCACAGTTAACTGTTCAGCTCTCTGGACCTGGCAATCCTGTTGTACACACCTCATTTACACAGTCGAGAGAAAGCACATATCACCACGAAGGTTGAGCAGCATTGAACAATGAGCATAGAATCATACAGCTCAAAGGCAGCTATTTGGCCCATCGTGCTTCCAGGATCAGACAGACAGTCTGCCGATGGTCATTGTCCACGATTACACACGGAAAGCTGACCACTTACGTGAGGTCTCCTGACATGTGCCATTGCCATCAGTTGGGTGATGTGGGGTGGGAATAAAATACAAGCTTGACCTACTTGTATATAACAATAAATTAAGATTTTTAAAAAATCATTCACGGGATGTGGACGTCACTGGCAAGGCCAGCATTTACTGCCCATCCCTAATTGCCCTCGAGAAGTGGTGGTGAGCAGCCTTGGTGATGGCTTGCTAGGGCTTGTCAAAGGGCAGTTAAGAGTCAACCACATTGCTGTAGGGCTGCAGTCACATAGGCCAGACCGGGTAAGGATGGCAGATTTCCTTCCCTAAAGGGCATTAGTGAACAAGATAGGTTTTTACGACAATCCAGTGGTTTCATGGTCACCATTACTGATGCTAGTTTTTTTTATTCCAGATTTAATTATTTAAATTTAAATTAAAAATTCTCCAGCTGTCGTGGTGGGATTTGAACTCACGCCTCCGGATCATTAACCCAGGCTTCTCAATTACTAGTTCAGTATCATTATGCCCCAGGACCCCATATGTAAATTATTGGTTAAATGAAAGGTTTCTCTACCTCCACAACTTTTTTTTCCATAACCTCAATGTAAAGCCATTCAGATAATATGCTGATGTAGGCAAAGAACTTAGCTTCATTCTTAACACGTCAGTAAGGACCCGTCATTACATTCATTGACGCAATGAGTCTGTTACTCCCCCCCTCTCCATTGTCACTTCAGCATTGCTGATCATCGGAAGGCACTCCTTAGATGGTAAACACTGCCCATATAGTGGCCCCTTGTTATACTGTTACTGATGATAATGGAGGGAAGCAGTCGTGAAATTCTTCCAGAGAACTGCTCTCCATACCATTAGCATCACCGTGACTAATTGCGGCATGGTGCCACATGGCAATGCAGTGGACACCGGGCTGGGAATTACTCCACAACAATATAGTCACCACACAAGACCATTCTGCTCAGACACAACAGATGACCGAAAGCAAAAAAGTGACACGGAAGTGAATCTAAACAATTAAACATTAAAAAAAATATCCACGTTCTTCTCGTAAACAATGTGTCGGCAGGCTTGTATGCCAAGCTCTCTATTGTGCCAGTTCCATAAAACAAGACCCCACACCGAAATCTGGAGAAACTGCTGCTAAACAAATTTGTCCAATGGTCACTCAATGATTCCTTGCCAGTGTGCACAAGTTAACCCCCTCTTAGTCACCATTTTTATTATTTCAATCTCCTCCTCTTTCAGACCTCACACACTCATTTAATGGATCATAGCATAGGATCAGAAATTTACAGCACAGAAAGCCATTCAGCCCATGCTGGTCGACAAAGAGCTATCCTGTCTAATCCCACTTTCCAGCTCTCGGTTCGTAGCCCTATAGGTTATGGCACTTCAAGTATATATCCAGGTACTTTTTAAATACTATGGAGGGTTTCTGCCTCTACCACCCTTTCAGGCAGTGAGTCCCAGACACTCGCCAGCCTCTGGGTGAAATACTTTCTCCTCAAATCCACTCTAAACCTCCTACCAATCACTTTAAATCTATGTCCTCTGATTATTGACTGCTCTGCTAAGGAAAATAAGGTCCTTCCTGTCCACTATCTAGGCCACTCAATTTTATACACCTCAATAAGGTCTCCCCTCAGCCTCCTCTGTTCCAAAGACAAGACATGGAGGTGCGGTTCTCTGGAGTCTAACAATGATGCTCACTAATCTGCTGATGGTACTTCTGACTATTTTCTCCTATTCTACCAGGTAGTGTCTGCCCTTCCTCCAATGGGACTGGCCGCTGGCCATGTGAAAATCGTTGGGCCAGGCCAGTTCTCCCAACGCCAGCTATACCCGTACTCGCCACTAGGAGATGACAAAGAGCAGCACAAGTGTGATTGGTCCTCCAAAGTTTCCAATCCTCTTGTCACTGCCTCGTGCGTCCTGCAGTGTCCGGCTGAGATCGGGAACTCTTGGGATCTGCAGGAAACAATACTGTGTCCCGCTCCAATGAGATGCAGTTTGTCAATTTAACAAAAAAAACACGTAGTGATAAAGCTATGTGTGTAAATATATAAAAATATATTCTGTCTTAGATAGAAAATTGAAAAAAAGAGAAAGATTTCAAAAGTGCCGGCATATCATTTATATATGCGTACCCTGTTCAGTTCTCTCCTGCCCTCTAAACCCCTCCCCACCTGTGTGCAATGACAGGGGAGATCACAAAATATTCTAGGATTTACATTTCAGTCTGAGGATCTTGAGTGTTAGTTTTACAAATAAAATGCACTGCTCAAACAGCTGAATACAGCTTTTCATTTTTTTTTTACATATCTCGTCTTGAAACTGCATGCCAAACAATACGGTCATCTGATGGCAACCGTAGCACTGTTAAATCAACTAATTCTGCTCAAGTGTCACTGCGACTAAGAACATTAAAAGGGGTTAAGACATTCTGGCAACACATTCGGAAACGTGCAACTTCAAGTTTGCAACAGGTGAAATGTGAGTCCGCAATAGCACCACAATCACAATGGGCTGGGGTCCAATGTGAACTGCATTCAAACCACAGACCACACTGTGGACAGGGGCCACAGAATTCCAAAGAGAGCCCTGTGCGATCTACCCCCTCAGCTCTTGAAATGATCCACTTCCACTATTGTACGACCCTGGATACTAGTCGGCACTGCAAATTGGGAACGAGCTGTGCACCTGCCCCAGAGGAAGCATCATTCCAAAAAGGGGTTAAAACAACAGTTGTGCGGACAGCAGGCTACCTGTGCTTCTCGACAAGGAACAAAACGTTCATGCAAATAATTGCACCAAGTGACTGGCTGGGTCTCTCTTTCCCCCCCACCCCCCAAAAAAAGTTTGCGGTCCAAGAAAAGCGCTCTCTTCTGCCAAAGACACTTGCAATCTTGCGGAATTGGCCACAAAGTACCGCTCTTTAGTGACACGGTCCATTTCATGGTGTATAAGGAGTGCATCCTTCTCAGGGAGCCGGACATTGAACCCACGCCGCCTACTAGACCATCAGCCTGGAAATATCTGGGAACTCGGAGCTATGCTGGGCAAAGCGGGGAGGAACTTAAAACTGGGGGAATTTAAATTCAATTAATTAAAACTATGGGTTGTCTTAAATATGCACAATACACGGAACCAGCAAGTATCAGAACAGCGTCCACTATAAACTGCACTTGTGAACATCGAGGTCACAAATGGAGGCTGATTCATTGCCCACAAACCAGCCAAGATACACACACACACACACACACACTTCACAACCAGCAGAGAATACAAACATTAAAAACCCAAATAAACCTTGCTGAAAGAGATTAAAATGACTCGGTGATTTCAAAGCACATGTCTCAAACCGCGAGTGGCAACTTGATTTTACAAGGACCGGGAAAAAAAAATCAAGTCTAAAAAAAATAGAACCAAGCTTAAAAGATAGGTTTTTAAAAATCCCCCAAACAACCTACCTCTTTCTGAGGGGGGCAGATTGGCTTTCCAAGCGGCGAGAAGCTGGAACCCGTAAACTCCCAGCACTCAACTGCTCTTGTAGCAAGCTGACGGTGACAGACCCAAGTTTAGCACAGCCTCGCATTTAATGAAGGTTTGTGTGGGTTTGAAAACGTCAGGTGCACATCGGGCATGTTCAGAGAGAGAGAGAGAGAGACACACACACACACATGCACCCTTCCTGAATATGTGGAGCGTTTGGAATACTGATTAGCAATGAAAACACGTTCAATTTAACTGGCTCATCAAAAGGGGCTTAGGTCCATATTGAAGCTCAGAAAGCATTTCATATATTTTTTTTAAATCCTGGAAAAAGTATTACATGCCGAGCCACTTGTACAGACAACACCTAATATGTGCTACTGTAAACGCCCGAGGCGAGCAGTAAAAGGTGAGGGGAGGGGAGAGGGGGATTGATACAGACAAACTGAAATCGGTAAAGACAGACAGGCAGATAGCTACACCAAAGATATGTTGGTGAATGGTAAGGTTGGGTCTCAACTGTACGAGTGACTGTTGGAAATACATTTACCAATTAAAACAAAACTGCTCCATTGACAGGTATGCAAACAATTGGTGAACTGTGTTTCAGACTTGTGTTAAAATCTGATAGTATCCATCCATTTGCCAGCTTACAATATCTGCCGATACACTTTCTCAACGTCTCCCTCGCACAGTGATGGGGTGCATGACAACAAAGGGGGCTTCACTGCAAAAAATACCAGTCATCTACTGTTTTTTAAAAAAAATTCAGCATTTACAAAGGAGTTGTCACTGATAACTATGTTGCTGTAACATTTTGAGGGGCTCTAATCCAGTATTGGCTAAGAACCAATTTATTGTAGCGTTTCAAACAACTTCACGTTCAACAGATCACCAATCTCCATCTTGCAGATTGACTCACTTCACCAGTCTGGCTCCAACCAGTTGTTTAATTGCAACATCAATTGCAGCACTTGCTGGTGCTTAAGAACTGTCCCTAAATTCTTCCACTCAAACTGATAGGCTATCAGAGTGAGATGCAAGTTCTTACCCAAACTGCGTTTCACAGAACAATCTCAACAACAACACAATATTCAAGGAACATTCAGCATTGTTTTGCATTAACATTTACCAAGTTCAGGGCGTCGCAGTGCCATGCAACACAAGCCAATTAGTACCTTAATTAGGGAGTGTGTGAGGTAAGTGGACTGCGCATGCTGTGTTCACCTTTCTTTTGTATATTTGATCAAGCATCAGCCAGCTTCAAGTCTATCAAACACGACAGCAAAGGTTCACATATCAGGATTAAAAAAAATAGTTGAGTGTTATACCGCTTACCTTGTGACCAATGTTACCAGGCAGAAAAAGATAGCAGAAAACACAATTACTGCACGCAATGTAATTCTTTAGCTGGTACAGACAGAAGGGCTTTCAGCTTACCAAAGAACCACAGCAGGCATGAGTCAGGAACTGTACCTCGGTCTATGCCAGGGTCAACTTAACCAGTAGAAGTGAAAGTGCATTTTTCACCACCACTGCTTCCTAACTTAGTGTCAGCCGTGGCTCAGTGGGTAGCACTCACACCTCTGAGTCCGAAGGTAGTATGTGAGTTCATGTCCCACTTCAGAAACTCAAGCACAAAAATCTAGGATGATGCTCCCAGTGCTGTTCTTTCGGATGAGACGTTAAACCGAGGCTCCGTCTGCTCTCCCAGGTGTATGTAAAAAAATTCTATGGCGCTGTTTTGAAGAAGAGCAGGGGATTTATCCCTGCTGTCCTGGCCAATATTAATCCTTCAACCAACAACATTAAAACATCTAGTCATTATCACATTGCTGCTTGTGGGGCCTTGCTGTGTGCAATTTGACTGCCGCGTTTCCTACATTACAACAGTGACTACAGTTCAAAAAGTACTTCGTTGGCTGTAAAGCGATTTGGGCTGCCTGATGGTCATGAAAGGCGCTACATAAATGCAAGTCTTTCTTTTCTAACGATGCAGATAACGTGACTCTGGAGAGGATTGGGTAGCCCACATGTGGCTGTGCAGGTCATTAGCCTAGGTGACTCAGTGGGTAGCACTCTCACCTCAGAGTCAGAAGGTTGTGGGTTCAAACCCCACTCCAGTGACTTGACCACAAAAATCTAGGCTGAAATTCCAGTGCAGTACTGAGGGAGTGCTGCACTATCAGAGGCGCTATCTTTCAGATGAGACATTTACCCCTGTTCCAATATTTAAAGGAGCTGCTCCTGAACTTCTGGCTGCACTTCAGTCCCACATTCCTGATCTTTGGGCACCCTGTGCGGAGGGGAGCGGGTAGGTCCGAGGGCCTCCTCGTAGGACTGCTCCTGGGCACGGCCAAGGGGGCCATCAGCCGGTCCAGGCAGCAGGCGGTCGAGGGGGTCGTTCAGCCTGACTGCCTGCCTCTCTTCCGCGCGTACATCCGCGCCAGGGTGTCCTTGGAGATGGAGCACGCGGTGTCCACCGGTACGCTTGCGGCCTTCCACGAGAGATGAGTGCCGGAGGGACTGGAGTGCATTATAACCCTCGGCAACCAAATTTTAATTTGATTTTATTTATTTTAAAGTTTAATTTGTTTTAATTGCCGGTTTTAGTGTCCCCCTCCCCTTTTATAGGGGGCACTTGGAAAATTCACGATTTTAATGCCCCCAAAAAAACAAAAAAACCCTACAAAAATACAAAAAAAACCAACAAAAAAAAGGGCATTGGAGTGGCCCCCCCAGATTGGGGGGTACTTGATTTAAATGTTTTATTTTGTCTCTAAAAGAGTTGTGGCTGTGCAGATCATTAGCCTAGGTGGCTCAGTGGGGAGCACTCTCACCTTGGAGTCAGAAGGTTGTGGGTTCAAACCCCACTCCAGTGACTTGACCACAAAAATCTAGGCTGAAATTCCAGTGCAGTACTGAGGGAGTGCTGCACTATCAGAAGTGCTATCTTTCAGATGAGACATTTACCCCTGTTCCAATATTTAAAGGAGCTGCTCCTGAAATTCTGGCTGCACTTCAGTCCCACACTCCTGATCTTTGGGCACCCTGTGCGGAGGGGAGCGGGTAGGTCCGAGGGCCTCCTCGTAGGACTGCTCCTGGGCACGGCCAAGGGTGCCATCAGCCAGTCCAGGCAGCGGGCGGTTGAGGGGGTCGTTCAGCCTGACTGCCTGCCTCTCTTCTGCGCCTACATCCGGGCCAGGGTGTCCCTAGAGATGGAGCACGCGGTGTCCACCGGTACGCTCGCGGCCTTCCGCGAGAGGTGGGCGCCGGAGAGACTGGAGTGCATCATCACGCCCGGCAACCAAATTTTAATTTGATTTTATGATTTAAAGTTTAGTTTGTTTTAATTGCCGGGGTTTTTAGTGTCCCCCTGCCCTTTTATAGGGGGCACTTGTAAACTTTATGATTTTATTGCCCAAAAGAAATCACCAAAAAAACAAAAAAAAAGTTTTAAAAAAGAGGACAGGTATAAGTGTCTGGAGTGTCCCCCAGATCAGGGGGCACTCGATCTAATGTTTGTTTTGTACTCCCTAAAAGAATTGTGGCTGTGCAGCCTCCACCCTTTGTGCACAACGGACCTGAAGACTGTTAAGTTACTGTGCAAATATGCACAATTGAGCCCATCAGAGTCCCCTTTCTGTAAACACCAGATTGAGAATATACACCATGGCTCTACCAATATGAAGACCAGTGTGCAATTTTCTTTCCTTTGTAAAAAGATTTTAAAAAGTGTTAAATTTAAAAAAATGATATTATACCTGGGCCGTAAAAAAGATAGAATTGCATTTATATAGTCTCAACCTCAGAACGTCCCAAAGCACTTTACAGCCAATGCAGAACTTTTGAAGTGTAGTCAGTGTTGTAATGTAGGAATTTGTCTTCTGTTGCCAAGGCCCTAAGCTCTGGAACTCCCTTTCTAAATCTCTCTGCCTCTCTTTCCTCCTTCAAGACGCCCCTTAAAACCTACCTCTTTGACCAAGCTTTTGGTCACATGCCCCAATTTCTCCTTGTACGGCTCGGTGTCACATTTTTAAAATCTCATAATACTCCTGTGAAACGCCTTGGGACATTTCACTATGTTAAAGGCACTATATAAATACAAGTTGTTGTTTTTGTTTGCTCTGAAGAAGGACCATCAACCTGAAACGTTAACTCTGTTTATTGCTCTACAGATACTGCCTGACCTGCTGAGTGTTTCCAGCATTTTCCATTTTTACTCGAATAATCTGTTATGTGTTTACCAGTTTTCCTTCTTCAACATTTTTGAGGAGGTAACCAAGAGGGTCGATGAGGGTAGTGCGTATGATGTAGCAAGGCTTTTGATAAGATCCCACATGGTAGACTGATCATGAAGGTTAAGTGGCAAGTTGGATCCAAAATTGGCTTGGAGATACGAAGCAAAGTGTAATGATTGATGGATGTTTTTGTGACTGGAAGGATGTTTCCAGTGGGGTTTCACAGGGCTCAGTACTGGGACCCTTGCTTTTTGTGGTATATATCAACGATTTAGATTTGAATATAGGGAGTATGATTATGAAGTTTGCAGACGATACTAAAATTGGCTGTGTGGTTGATAATGAAGAGGAAAGTCATGGGCTGCAGGAGGATATCAATCTACTGGTCAGGTGGGCAGAGCAGTAGCAAATTTAATTCATAGAAGTGTGAGGTACTGCACTTGGCGAGGGCTAATAAGGAAAGGGTATACACATTAAGCGGTAGGCCACTTAATAGTGTAGATGAACAAAGGGACCTTGGAGTGCTTGTCCACAGATCCCTGAAAGTAGCAGGCCAGGTGGATAAGGTGGTTAAGAAGGCAAACAGAATGCTTGACTTTATTGGCCAAGGCATAGAATATATGAGCAGGGAGGTTATGCTTAAATTGTATAATACTTTGGTTGGGCCACAGCTGAAGTACTGCGTGCAGTTTTGGTCACCGTATTATAGGAAGGACATGATTGCACTAGAGAGGATGCAGAAGAGATTTAATAGGATGCTGCCTGGAATGGAGAATCTTAGTTATGAGGACAGATTGGATAGGCTGGGTTTGTTCTCATTGGAACAGAGGAGGTTGAGAGGAGACCTCATTGAGGTGTACAACATATTGAGGGGCCTGGTCATAGTGGATAGTAAGGGTCTATTTCTATTGGTTGAAGGATCTATAATGAGGGGGCATAGTTTTAAGGTGGTTGGTGGAAGGTTTAGAGGGGATTTAAGGGAGGGCTTCTTTACGCAGAGGGTTGTGGGGATCTGGAACTTGCTGCCTGGAAGAGTGGTGGATGCAGAAACCTGCAGGGTTACGAACCTAGATCTGGTAATTGGGATTAGACGGGATGATCTTTTGTTGGACGGTGCAGATATAATGGTAAGTACTGCAGGGAATAGAATATGGCCAGGGTGATCTCCTGGACTAGTTTTGATTGCCTGGATGGGTCGGAGAGGAATTTTCCCAGATTTTTTCTCCCGAAATTGGCCTAGGTTTTTATCTGGTTTTTGCTTCTCCCAGGAGATCACATGGCTCCGGTTGGGGTGGAGTGTCGAATGTTTCAGTGTAAGGGGTGTCGCTGTTGTGTGAGGCGGACTGGTTGGGCTCGGTGCTCTTTGCCTTTCCGTCATTGTTCATAGGTTTAAATGTAACCTTTAGGGCTGCTGACCGGGGGCCGTGTGGCTCTTTGTCGGCCGGCGCGGACACGATGGGCCGAAATGGCCTCCTTCTGCGCTGTAAATTTCTATGTTTCTATGTTTCTAACTTGTAAACTGTTGGTTTGTAATATTTAATTTCTTGAAATAAAATGTGGACTTAAAAAGAAAAAAAGTAGTGGAAGAGTATGTATCTTTAGCTTTCTGTGCTTTTGGCTCTTTCTAGCTTCCTATTAACCATGTTACAGCGGGTGTTGGGGGCGATTAATCATTGTGCTTGAAATTGAGGTCGGAGGATTCCTTTGTACGAACGCCTCCAACCTGAAAAACATCTACGAATCTACCCGTTGGTCTTGGAGAAACGTAGGATCCCGGTCGGAGGCCTGTCTTCGAGGTACGCAAGTCCAAGCTGGAGTCACGTGGGCCTGGAGAACCAATCACGATGCAGTATTCTCATTGATAAAAATGGGAACTTGGTTTGTACGAGTTCCCATTACTACCAATGAGAAACCCCCCTAAAGCACTCAAACACAGCATAACAAATAAATAAAACACCTCACATATTTAAAATTAATTGAAATTAAATGTAATTAACTGTTTTAGAAAAAAACATTTTTCAATTTTTTTTTAATATGTTTTGATAGTGTTAAAAATAAACTTACCTTAATGGACAGGCTTTTCAATAAAAAAATGTGTATTTAAATTTAACTTTTATATGTTTTAAAACTCTTATGCTGGTAAAAGTAAACTCATTGAATGGCGGTGCAGGCTAGAAGGGCCGAATGGCCTACTCCTGCACCTATTTTCTATGTTTCTATGTGTGCCTGCTTTTACCAGGTGTAAGAGTTTGAAGGACATTTGCTGGGCATGAGTTGGGCAAATAGCCCGATCTCTCCCGTGCGGATGTCCTTCTCCCGGGGACGCAGAGGATCTGTACGGAGAAATCTTGACAGATCGGAAAAGCCGGTTTTCGGCGCATGCGTAATGTGCCCCGAGAGCCGGCTTTTGCGAGGCCTCGCTGGGTCCGTGCGCACTTCGTACCCACCCGGCGAGGCGTGGTTTTAGCCCATTGTTGTGGTGGAGGAAGCAGATCAGAGTGTCTCTGGTCTCCTGACTTCCTTTCTCGTCCCCATTTTGTACATCACTTTCTCTCCTTTTTAGATTTCCAAGGTGGGATAATTCCCTATGGAATTGGAGGAGACATAATCCATTCCCCGCCATTAGCAGTCATAGGCTGGCCACCGGGAGGTATAGAGTGCCTTCTGATTCTTCAGCAACAACTTGCATTTATATAGCACCTTTAATATAATAAAACATCCCAAGGCACTTCATGGAAGCGTTATCAAACAAAATGTTGACACGGAGCCAGATAGAGAGATATTAGTATAGGTAGGTTTTAAGAAGCCTCTTAAAGGATGAACGAGCAAGGCAGAGAGGTAGAGCAGTTTAGGGAGGGAATTCCAGAGCTTAAGGCCCAGGCACCTGAAAGCACGGTTGCCAATGCTGGAACGATGGAAATTGTGAATGCGCAATAGGCCAGAACTGACAGAGTGCAGAGATCTGAGGATTGTAGAGCTGGAGGGGGTTACAAAGATGGGGAGGGGCGAGGTCCTGAAGAGGTTTGAACACACGGATGAGAATTTTAAATCCTCTTCACTTTGAGATGCACATCACTCCCACTTAAACGTAATTATGGTGTGGTGCCTCCCAAACATCAAGGTTTTAGGCCTAAAACTCATCATCTGGGAGAATTACAGGAACAAGCCACATCCTTCCAACTAGATCCTGGTACCAAAGTACAACGAGAAAAGATTAAAAAAATATATTATTGGTTTTGCAAGGGTCCCGGGCACAGACGTAGAACTCCTTGCAGGCTGCGTGGCCAATGGGCAAGGTTTTAATTCCATTAACATGCAAGTAAATTGTGACATAAATGTACATTTTATATATTGCTGAATTTATCTGGATGCTATCAGGACTCATTCATTTGGTTTCAATTGCCCATATTCAACAGAATCAAACTACTTGATTGGCACCCCATCCACCACCTTCAACACTCACTCCCTCCACCACCGGCGCACCGTGGCTGCAGTGTGCACCATCTACAAGATGCACTGCAGCAACTCGCCAAGGCTTCTTCGGCAGCACCTCCCAAACCCACGACGTCTGCCACCTAGAAGGACAAGGGCAGCAGGTGCTTGGGAACACCATCACTTGCAAGTTCACCTCTCAGTCACATACCATCCTGACTTGGAACTATATCGCCATTCCTTCATCGTTGCCGGGTCAAAATCCTGGAACTTCCTCCCGAACAGTACTTTGGGAGCACCTTCACCACACGGACTGCAGCGGTTCAAGAAGGCGGCTCACCACCACCTTCTTGAGGGCAATTAGGGATGGGCAATAAATGCTGGCCTTGCCAGCGACGCCCACATCCCGGAATGAATTTTAAAAAACAGATTGGTTGAAGGGAAGGTGTGTGTTTGGTGAATTCTGTTACCTTTCCTTCACATTATTGTATACATTTGTGTTTGAGCTAAAGTTGAGCAACATATGTAAAGATTGCTGTATTGACTGATGAACATGCTTTTTAATAAGGGTTCATTATTTTGTAGAGCCTAATTGTACAAGTACATGTTAAGCACCACAGGCAACATTTTACCTTTGGCTCCACACTTAGCTTGAGTATTGGCAATCTTGGCATCACTATCCCCTCGGATCTCAGATTGAACTCCCACATGTCCTCCTTTGCTAAAGCTGTCTCCAAACCACTTTATTTTCCCCCCCCTTTGTTCCAAGCATCTTTTCTTCCCTGCAACAGCTCTTAAATCTTCCTGAAGCCCAAATCCATCCAAAGATCGAATCTCACTCCCAGGACAGCTGCACACCGGGATTATGCTACATCTGGCTCCGTGTTGGCGAGCATGTGGGGACGTGGATGGAATCAGTGTCTAAGAGACAAGTTTTTGAAGGGGGCCAAACAAGCTGGCTTCAGGATTGTTATTTTTGGGCTGAAGAAATTTTTGCCTTGTCCAGGATTTGACGACTGAAGACAGGTGGACAGTTTAAGGACAATCAAGGAAACAAGGGCTGTGTTGGAGAGGTACAGTTGGTTGTTATATAGAAGCTGATCTCATGTTTAGAATAATATCACTGATTGGGTTGCCAATTCTGGTTGGATGCATTCCTGGAAGTTGCATTCCATGACGTCCCACCTCCCACTCCCCCGCCATTGGTCGGCCAATTGGAAAGCGAACAGACTCCTCCTGACTCAATTGGATGATGCTTGACTGTCAAGAAGACTTAGCCCGCGCCCCCCCCGCAACTCCTATATTTTTGTAACTAATAAACAAAAGTGTTCAAAGACTATGAAAAAAAACATACCATTTTTTAATGCGCCTGTGATTTTTCGCCTGAGTTTTTGCTGGCGGCAGTGTCGTGGAGATGAATCTTCAATTCCTGGAGACTTCACGACAATCCTGAAGGGTCGGAAATAATAGTTACTGAGGGGGAGCAGAGAGTTAAGGAGGAAAGTTGGACAAGGATGGGACGTGACCAAGCGGGGGCGAGAGGTGAAGCCATTGCCTTGGGAGCCTGTTATAAGGAATATAGCTTGTGAGGGCCTGAGACCAGTTTAATCACAGTGACCTGGAAACTGTTGTGCTGATATTAACAGGAGAAAGCTTAATATGTTTCTGTGAACACAAACCTCTCTGCCTCTTGCTCTTCCTTTAAGATGCTCCTTAAAACCTACCTCTTTGACCAAGTTGTGTGTCAGCCAGTGGCCCAGTGGGTGGCACACTTGCCCCTGATTCAGAAGGTCATGGGTTCAAGTCCCACTCCAGGAACTTGAGCCCAAAAATATAGGCTGACACTCCAGTGCAGTGTTGAGGTAGGGCTGCACTGCTGGAGGTGCTGTCTTTCGGATGAAAAGTTAAACCAATGCTCTGTCTGATAGACGTAATATTTTGAAGAAGAGCAGGGAGTTATCCCTGGTGTCCTGGCCAATATTTATGGATGCGTCTATTTGTACTAACTGAATTGCAGCCGTTTCTCTGATTGGCTCTCTATTATCACATAACCTATTGCTGATTGGTCCCCTTGGAGGATATGCCACACTCTGAAATTTCTCTGGAATATGTGAATGAACCTCCCAGTCTAACTTTGCACGATGTAACATGATCCATTTTGACATCAGAAGTCAGAACACATCCCTCCCCCAGCCAAAGTACCTTACCCCAGTGCAAGCGCAAAGTACCTTACCCCCCCCAAACCATAGATGGGGCACTGTGTATGGTTTATTGGGTATGAAATGAATAGTGACAGTGTCGTGACTTCTAGATTTCATCCTGTCCCTTGTAGCGGGTTGTAAGAATGTGATCCATCTTCCCTGAGTTCCCTCTCTCCCCTCCGATCCCTCCCCCCCACCCGTGTTTCTCTCCCCCCCCCCAACCCATGTTTCTCTCCCCCTGCTCCCGTGTTTCTCCCCCCCTCCCCACTCTCTCTCTCTCTCTCTCGCTCCCCCCAGTTTCTCGCTCCCCCCCAGTCTCTCTCTCCCCTCTCCCTCAGTCTCTCTCTCCCCTCTCCCCCAGTCTCTCTCTCCCCTCTCCCCAAGTCTCTCTCTCCCCTCTCCCCCAGTCTCTCTCCCTCTCTTCCCCCCCTCCAGTCTCTCTCCCTCTCCCCCCCTCTCCCCCCCCCTCCAGTCTCTCTCCCTCTCCCCCCCCCCCGCCAGTCTCCCTCTCTCCCACTCCATTCTTGGCCGCCCTCTGCTTCTTCAGCCCTGCTCCCAGCTGCCCCGCGGGCCCTCTTGGGTGGATGGGAGGCTCAGCACTGCCCAGGCCTTGGAGCGGCAGTGGAAACACTGTGGTGTTGTGGGGCTGCTCAGGGCTCGGGGCTGCTCGGAGGCTTGGCACAGTGGACGCAACGTGGTCGATGGATCGGAGGATGGATCGGTGCTGCGGTTGGGCGCATGCGCAGAAGAGGGTCAGCGTGAATTGCGCCGGGGGGGGGGGGCGGAGACTATTTGCCCTAACTCGCTTCTGTGCATGTGTCAGGAGACTTAGTACAAATAATTACTCTGAATATTTATCCCCCAATCAACATAACAAAAAAAACAGATTATCTGGTCATTATTACATTGCTGTTTGTGGGAGCTTGTTGTGCGCAAATTGGCTGCCGTGTTTTTTACATTACAACACAGACTTCACTTCAAAAGTACTTAATTGGCTGTAAAGCACTTTGCAATAGCTGGTGGTCGTGAAAGGCGCCCAAAGCAAGTGCTCTACTCGGAACTCCTTCACAGTAAATGAGCCAAAGGTGGGCAAAGGAAACGTTTCAAGGCCACCCTCAAAACCTCCCTGATAAGGTGCAACATCCCCACTGACACCTGGGAGTCCCTGGCCAAAGACCGCCCTAAGTGGAGGAAGTGCATCCAGGAGAGCGCTGAGCACCTCGAGTCTCAACACTGAGAGCATGCAGAAATCAAGCGCAGGCAACGGAAAAAGCGTGTGGCAAACCAGTCCCACCCAACCGTTCCCTCAACGACTATTTGTCGCACCTGTGACAGAGTGTGTGGTTCTCGTATTGGACTGTTCAGCCACCTGAAGACTCATTTTTAGAGTGGAAGCAAGTCTTCCTCGATTCCGAGGGACTGCCTATGGGATAAATCCAAGTCTTTCTTTCTTACTAGGCTGAGAAACTGGCCCTGCCTGTCCTTGCCATCAAAGGTAGAAAAAGCAAATCGCTGCACTTGGGATACATTTACAAAAGGAATTCTTCCGACAATTACAGAAACAACTGAAGAATTCCGTTAGGGTTTGCCCGATAGAAACTGATCCTGCGGGGAGTGATGGAAGTGTGGAATTAGATTCTTCTGTATTTGTTGGAATTAATATTTCATTATTGCTCCCGCAGGTGACAACAGTCATGGGCTAAAGTCCCGGTTGATGGCTGAGGAACATTACACTGACACTTATCAGTCAATGAGTGTTAACAGAGAACAGTGCTGGCACATTGAAAATGTCCTTTAGGTGTCAGAATGCAACAAGACGGAACATCGTGCGATGTTGTGTCATCACTCTGTGGCCTGCTGCGAGCTACATCACGAGGAGTCGGGATGAAAAGAATGACGGTGAAATGACAAAAAATCACAAGTACTGGGAATGCCGTCAATCAGCAGTTGAAAGAGGGAGACAAGCTCGTGTTTTGAGCGGAAGGCTTCATCAGTGCTCGTCAGTCCTTGTCACATCAACCTGTCACATCCTGACTGACCTGCTGTGCATCGCATCACACGACATGGCCCTTCACAACCGATGGCAAACTGCCCGTTCTCTCGCCGCCGGCTAGCACGTAAGAATTAGGAACAAGAGTAGGCCACACTGCCCCTTGAGCCTGCTCCGCCAATCAATGAGATCGTGGCTGATCTTCGACCTCAACTCTACTTTCCCGCCCGATCTCCATATCCCTTGATTCCCCCAGAGTCCAAAAATCTATCTGTTTTATCTTTGAATATACTCAATGATTCAGCAACCACAACACTTTGCGGTAGAGAATTCCGAAGATTCACAACCGTCTGAATGAAGAAATTCCTCTTCATCTCGGCCTTAACTGGCCAGCCCCTTATCTTGAGACTGTGCCCCCTAGTTCTAGACTCTCCAGCCAGGGAAAAGCAACCCCATAGTGTCTACCCTGTCAATCCCCCTGAGAGTCTGATGTTTCAAAGAGATCACCTCTCGTTCTCCTAAACTCCAGAGTGTATAGGTCCAATATACTCAATCTTTCCACAAAGGACAACCCTTTACAGACTATTTGACTATGATTATGTTTCCCCTTTGCGGACTTGCATGTTCACCCCAGTTAAGAGGATCAGCTCAGGACCCTGAGGTAAATTTCCGTCTTCAGCTTCCACCGCAACGGGTGGTATCCTGGCAGAATGCATCGTCCGCCCGTTAATTGAACTTGTCCAATTTTCATTCCCGCCAGTGCATGAGAAGACGGCCCGCTCTAGGCTGTTCCGGGAGCGGGTTAGAGTGGTGCTGGGAGGTGCTATTCCACCCCTCTCCAGGCTGACACCCCAGTGCAGTGCTGAGGGGGTGCTGCACTGTCGGAGGTGTCGGTTTTTCCTTGAGACGTTAAACCCAGGCCCCGTCTGCCCTCTCAGGCGGATGTAAAAGACCCCATGGCGTTATTTCGAAGAAGAACGGGGTGGGGGGAGGTTATCCCCGGTGTCCGGGCCAATATTTATCCCTCAACCAACATCACAAAAACAGATTATCTGCTCATGATCACATTGCTGTTTGTGGGATCTTGCCATGTGAAAATTGGCTGCTGCGTTTCCCTACATTACAACAGTAACTACACTCCAAAAAGTATTCCATTGACTGTAAAGCGTTTCGAGACTTCCGGTGGTCGTAAAAGGCGCTATATAAATCCACGTCTTTCTTTCTCTCAACAAAAGCAGTGTAACGATCTAAAAGCTATTTAGGATCCATGCTGGACTTTCCTAAACCAGATTCGATTTACTTTCTCCAAAGAGCAGGCAGTAGTGGTGATTTGAGGCTGCCAGTGTGCCAGCCTGAGACAGGACTGCAAGGACTGATCTCATTAATTTAGTTCAATCCTGTTGACGTGGAGTACCATGGACTGTATGCCTGCCATCTTTTAACTATCGGAGACATGACATTTAATTAATTGCTTCAATAGTGCTTGGTATGTACACAAACTAAGTTGATGACTATTGGGGTAGCCTGATTGGTGCTGTTAATGCAGAATTAACCATGAGCCAGTGAAGTCACCTCACTAGTGTCCTCTGATCCCTGGGCCTTCTTAATTAACAGGTTTGCATTCTGAACTACCTGAATGGAATTAAATTGCAAGTAAATGCCTCTCATTTAAAAAAAATAAAGCAATTCCTTACAGGTTCTGGAATCTGAACTGAAAAACAGAAAATGCTGGAAGGACACAGCATATGTGGAAAGAATAGACAAGTTAATGTTTCAAGTGTACAACCTTCATCAACTTCTTTGCCTTTTGGGGCACGGGTGTCCCCCCCCTGTCCCCCGCCCCCTGCCCCCTGCTCCCCTCCAGATGTTACTGCCTATTCTACCGTCAATGGTAGACAGGGAACTGATGAATATATAATTTTCCTTTGCAGAATCCCACGTGGGGTCGAGTGAAAAGGATCAGTTGAAGACCTGAGGTAAATTTTTGGCTTCACCCTTGACTGCACAGGGAGAGGATGGGGGTTGGCAGAATCTGTCAGAAGGAATCGACCGCCTTTATAGAACCCGTCCGATTTTCATTCCAGATTACCGCTAGGGTTACCTCTAGACTTGACCATTCCTCGCACTCCTGACCGGCCTCCCACATTCTACCCTACGTAAACTACAGATGATCCAAAACTCGGCTGCCCGTGTCCTAACTTGCACCAAGTCCCGCTCACCCATCACCCCACCGTGCTCGCTGACCTTCATTGGCTCCTGGTTAAGCAACACCTCGATTTCAAAATTCTCTTCCTTCTTTTCAAGTCTCTCCATGGCCTTGCCCCTCCTATGTTGGTAATCTCTTCCAGCCCCACAACCCCCCGAGATGTCTGACCTCCTCTAATTCTGCCCTCCTGAGCATCCCTGATTATAATCGCTCCACCATTGGTGGCCGTGCCTTCTGTTGTCTAGGCCCCTAGCTCTGGAACTCCCTGTCTACACCTCTCTGCCTCTCTACCTCACTTTCCGCCTTCAAGACGTTCCTTAAAACATACCTCTTTGACCAAGCTTTTTGTCACCTGCGCTAGTTTCTAATTACGCGGCTCAGTGTCAAATTTTTATCGCATAATACTCCTGTGAAGCGCTTTGCAACGTTTCACTATGTTAAAGGCGCTATATAAATAAAAGTTGTTGTATTTGCTTCATGGGCTCTTTACTTAAGGATTCATAGCAACACATTGCTATTAAGAACTAGTTGGTTTATTAATAAAGGTATAACAATCACACTACACCTTACCAGCTCATCCACTCAGCTCACAACTGCATACCTCATCATGGATGGTCTAGACTCAACTGGCTGGGGTTCTATTGAGTCTTATGAACATCATGTGACTGGCTAAGCTACTCACAATGCAACAGCTCTACAACTATTTTAAGCATTTTGAGTACCCCTTTTAGTAAGGGCACCAAAACCCACAAATTTCAGAATAAAACTTTAAAGGAAACTTGGTTCAAGTTCAAATTTGGTTGCCGGGGGTGATGATGCACTCCAGTCCCTCCGGCGCCCATCTCTGGCAGAAGGCCGCGAGCCTACCGGTGGACACTGCATGCTCCATCTCCAGGGATACCCTGGCTCGGGTGTAACCGCGGAAGAGAGGCAGGCAGTCGGGCTGAACAACTCCCTTGACCGCCCACTACCTGGACCTGTTAATGGCCACCTTGTCCAGGCCCAGGAGCAGTCCTAAGGGGAGCGCAACAGCTCTACAAGTCTGTGAGCATACTCACCGGTGCATACATTACACTGTCCATGTGATGAAGACAAAAATGTATCCTTTCGTTCTTTCCCTCCCTCGGTTCCACCATGCTCCTCCTTAAATGACTGCTTTCACACGTGCAAGAGCAGCATTCGTGGCTGGCTCTGCGATTCCGCTCCCCAGGCCCCTCCCTCCAAGGAACCTCCTGTTGGTGCACAAGAGAGGCGGGGAGTTTACTGTGTGGAGAATTCACAGGAGAGCTTTGGCGTGCTCTGGTCAAATCGTCCCGAGCTTGATGTTGATTCAAGCGATAGCACGCACTCAGTCTGGATGCCCAGATATCTGGTAACTCCCAGAGTAGACCCAGTTTGTCCTGAGGCTGCCCTGACCTCTCCATGTGCTAGAGACAAGTCTGAATGGAGCCAAAGAAAGGATTTGTATGGTCCCAGGAAAGATGCATCTCCAATTGCAATGAGAACTAAGCCTTGACCATTCCAAGAATTTTAACTTGTAGACCACGGAGCTGGATGTTAAATTCTGATAATTATCTTCATCGAGGGAACAAAAGAAAAATCACTTAAGGTTTATTTTTAGTTTGAAATTAAGCACTGAATCAACCGAATACAACGCACACCTAATGTGTAACCTGAACACATACTAGCTCAGTCTGGTAAATTGGAGAGAGATCAGAATGTGGTGTCAAGGCAGTGCTGGATGTGTCAGCTGTGGCTCAGTGGATAGCACACTCGCCTCTGAATCAGAAGGTTGTGGGTTCAAGTCCCATTTCAGGAACTTGAACACATTAAAACAATCTAGGTTGACACTACAGTGCAGTGCTGAGGGAGTGCTGCAGTGTTGGAGGTGCCGTTTTTCGGATGAGATGTTAAATCAATTATACGTTTATAACTGCCCTCTCAATTGGATGTAAAAGATCCCATGGCACTATTTCGAAGAAGAGCAGGGGAGTTATCCCCGGGGCCAATATTTATCCCTCAATCAACATAACATAGAAACATAGAAAATAGGTGCAGGAGTAGGCCATTCGGCCCTTCGAGCCTGCACCGCCATTCAATGAGTTCATGGCTGAACATGCAACTTCAGTACCCCATTCCTGCTTTCTCGCCATACCCCTTGATCCCCCTAGTAGTAAGGACTACATCTAACTCCTTTTTGAATATATTTAGTGAATTGGCCTCAACAACTTTCTCAACAAAAACAGATTATCTGGTCATTATCACATTGCAATTCATGGGAGCTTGCTGTATGTAAATTGGCTGCCGCATGTCCCACATTACAACAGTGACTACACTCCAAAAGTACTTCATTGGCAGTGAAGCGCTTTAAGACATCCGGTGGTTGTGAAAGGTGCTCTATAAATGCAAGTCTTTCTTTCTAGAAGTGTTACAATCAAAGCAGAGATAAACCGATACAGAAAACAACGGTAATTGTAATCTTTAACAATCCTTTCTGTGGCTTCTTTTTTATGCGGTCATCAAAGTGAAGGATGAAGAATGGACGATACATTTCCACATGTTTTGCCCCATGTCAAGCACTTCCAGATCAGATAGAACATGGAGAGGCACACTGAAAATTAATTTACTCTCGTCTAACTGAGCGCACCCAGCAGTCTCAATGTCAGGAGAGAATCCTTGCCTGTACTAACAGAATCCCCTTTCTCCTGTTCTGCCGCCCCTCGCACTACCCCTCATCGCCCATTGCCACGACCTTCGGACCTTTGTTGGTCATATTGCCAGTGCAGTGCTGCTTTCTGCAGTTTTATACTGCCGGCGTGAGTCCATTAAGGGCTGGGTTGAGATTATGAGGTTCAATTTAAGCTTCGGCAGCGGGTAGCAGTCGGTTGCTCATTATACCCGTTATACATCCTGCCCGCCCATTATACCCGTTATACACCCTGCCCGCCCATTATACCCGTTATACATCCTGCCTGCCCATTATACCCGTTATACACCCGCACGTTATACCTGTTATACACCCTGCCCGCCCATTATACCCATTATACATCCTGCCCGCCCATTATACCCGTTATACATCCTGCCCGCCCATTATACCCGTTATACACCCTGCCCACCCATTATAACGTTATACATCCTGCCCACCCATTATACCCGTTATACACCCTGCCCGCCCATTATACACGTTATACATCCTGCCCGCCCATTATACACGTTATACATCCTGCCCACCCATTATACCCGTTATACGCCCTGCCCGCCCATTATACCCGTTATACATCCTGCCCGCCTATTATACACGTTATACATCCTGCCCGCCCATTATACCCGTTATACACCCTGCCCGCCCATTATACCCGTTATACATCCTGCCTGCCCATTATACCCGTTATACACCCGCACGTTATACCTGTTATACACCCTGCCCGCCCATTATACCCATTATACACCCTGCCCACCCATTATACCCGTTATACACCCTGCCCGCCCATTATACCCGTTATACACCCTGCCCACCCATTATACCCGTTATACACCCTGCCCACCCATTATACCCGTTATACATCCTGCCCGCCCATTATACCCGTTATACATCCTGCCCGCCCATTATACCCGTTATACACCCTGCCCACCCATTATAACGTTATACATCCTGCCCACCCATTATACCCGTTATACACCCTGCCCGCCCATTATACACGTTATACATCCTGCCCGCCCATTATACATGTTATACATCCTGCCCGCCCATTATACCCGTTATACGCCCTGCCCGCCCATTATACCCGTTATACATCCTGCCCGCCTATTATACACGTTATACATCCTGCCCGCCCATTATACCCGTTATACGCCCTGCCCGCCCATTATACCCGTTATACATCCTGCCCGCCCATTATACCCGTTATACATCCTGCCCACCCATTATACCCGTTATACACCCTGCCCGCCCATTATACACGTTATACATCCTGCCCGCCCATTATACCCGTTATACGCCCTGCCCGCCCATTATACACGTTATACATCCTGCCCGCCCATTATACCCGTTATACGCCCTGCCCGCCCATTATACCCGTTATACACCCTGCCCGCCCATTATACCCGTTATACACCCTGCCCGCCAGTCATACACGTTATACACCCGCCCGTTGTTGTTAAGAGGGATAATCAGTTCTTTGGACATTGTTACATAAGAACATAAGAAATAGGAACAGCAGTAGGCCATACGGCCCCTCGAGCCTGCTCCGCCATTTAATACTAACATGGCTGATCTGACCATGGAATCAGGACTTCCCTGCCCGCTCCTCATAATCCCTTATTCCCATCAGTTAAGAAACTGTCTATTTCTGTCTTAAATTTATTCAATGTCCCAGCTTCCACAGTTCTCTGAGGCAGTGAATTCCACAGATTTACAACCATCTGAGAGAAGAAATTCCTCCTCATCTCAGTTTTAAATGGGCGGCCCCTTATTCTAAGATCATGCCCTCTAGTTCTAGTCTCCCCCACCAGTGGAAACATCCTCTCTGCATCCACTTTGTCAAGCCCCCTCATAATCCTATACGTTTCGATAAGATCACCTCTCATTCTTCTGAATTCCAATGAGTAGAGGCCCAACCTACTCAACCTTTCCTCATAAGTCAACACCCTCATCTCCGGAATCAACCTTGTGAACCTTCTCTGAACTGCCTCCAAAGCAAGTATATCTTTAGAGGAATATAGAAAGTTAAGAGGCAAAATTAAAAAGGATATTAGGAATGCTAAGAGAGCATGAGAAATTCTTGGTCAGTAAAATTAAGGAAAACCCTAAGATGTTCTATAAATATATTAAGAGTAAGAGGGTAACTAAAGAAAGGGCAGGGCCTATTAGAAACCATGAGGATAATCTTTGGGTGGAAGCAGAAGATGTTGGGAGGGTTCTTAACGAATACTTTGCATCTGTTTTCACAAAGGAAAGAGGCAATGCAGATACTGCTATCGTGGAGGAGTTTGATATTCTGGATGAAATAAATATAGTGAGAGAGAATGTATTAAGGGGTTTAGCAGCTTTGAAAGTAGACAAGTCCCCAGGCCCGGATGAAATGCATCGCAGGCTGTTGAGCGAAGTAAAAGAGGAAAAAGTAGAAGCCTTGACCATCATTTTCCAGTCCTCTTTGGATCTGGGCATGGTGTCAGAGGATTGGAGGATTACTAATGTAGTACCTTTGTTTAAGAAGGGAGAAAGGGATAGGCTGAATAATTACAGGCCTGTCAGCCTAACCTCAGTGGTGGGACAATTATTGGAAAAAATCCTGAAAGACAGGATAAATCTGCATTTGGAAAGACATGAATTAATTAGGGACAGTCAGCACAGATTTGTTAAGGGAAGATCGTGTCTGACTAAACTGATTGAATTTTTCGAGGAGGTAACCAGAAGGGTTGATGAGGGTAGTGCGTACGATGTAGTATATATGGACTTTAGCAAGGCTTTTGATAAGGTCCCACATGGTAGACTGGTCATGAAGGTTAAAGCCCATGGGATACAGAGCAAAGTGGTAAGTTGGATCCAAAATTGGCTTGGAGGTACGAAGCAAAGTGTAATGATTGGTGGATGCTTTTGTGACTGGAAGGATGTTTCCAGTGGGGTTCCGCAGGGCTCAGTATTGGGTCCCTTGTGGTATATATCACTGATTTAGATTTGAATATAGGGAGTATGATTAAGAAGTTTGCAGACAACACTAAAATTGGCTGTGTGGTTTATAATGAAGAGGAAAGTCACGTGTTGCAGGAGGATTTCAATCTACTGGTCAAGTGGGCAGAGCAGTGCCAAATGGAATTTAATTCAGAGAAGTGTGAGGTGATGCACTTTGGGAGGACTACTAAGGAAAGGGTATGCACATTAAGCGGTAGGCAACTTAATAGTGTAGATGAACAAAGGGACCTTGGAGTGCTTGTCCACAGAGATTTTTTTTTTAAAAATCGTAGCCAATCTTTCCAATTCTTTGTCAGATCACAAACGCCAGAGGTCACCTAGCACACATCAAGGATCACCCTGCGCTAATGCTCTTAGACAAAAGGCCTAGAGGCCAAGCACCGTTCCTGGAAGCACTGCAATACCAGGTTCGTGCCATGGAGGTGGATGGGTCAAGCCACCCCACACAGATCCCTGAAAGTAGCAGGCCAGGTGGATAAGGTGGTTAAGAAGGCATACGGAATGCTTGCCTTTATTGGTTGAGGCATAGAATAGAAGAGCAGGGAAGTTATGCTTAAATTGTATAATACTTTGGTTCGCCCAGAGCTGGAGTACTGCATGCAGTTCTGGTTGTCGTATTATAGGAAGGACGTGATTGCACTAGAGAGGGTGCAGAGAAGATTTTCTAGGATGCTGCCTGGATTAAAGAATCTTAGTTATGAGGACAGATTGGATAGGCTGGGTTTGTTCTCATTGGAACAGAGGAGGTTGAGAGGAGACCTCATTGAGGTGTACAAAATATTGAGGGGCCTGGACATAGTGGATAATAAGGGTCTATTTCCATTGGTGGAGGGGTCTATTACAAGGGGGCATAGTTTTAAGGTGGTTGATGGAAGGTTTAGAGGGAATTTGAGGGAGGGCTTCTTTATGCAGATGATTGTAGGGATCTGGAACTCGTTGCCTGGAAGAGTGGTGGATGCAGAAACCCTCACCACTTTTAAGAGATGGTTGGATGGGCACTTATAGTGCAGTAACCTGCAGGGTTACGGACTTAGAGCTGGTAATTGGGATTAGACTGGATGGCCTCTTGTTGGGCGGTGCAGATATAATGGCAAGTACTGCAGGGAATAGAATGCGGCCAGGGTGATCTCCTGGACTAGTTTCGTTTGCCTGGATGGGTCAGAGAGGAATTTTCCCAGATTTTTTCTCCCTAAATTGGCCTGGGTTTTTATCTGGTTTTTGCCTCTCCCAGGAGATCACATGGCTCCGGTTGGGGTGTAGTGTAAAATATTTCAGTGTAAGCGGTGTCGCAGTTGTGTGAGGCGGACTGGTTGGGCTGCGGTGCTTTTTGCCTTTCCGTCATTGATAATAGGTTTATATGTAACCTTTAGGGCTGCTGACCAAGGGCCGCGCGGCTCTTTGTCGGCCGGCGCGGACACGATGGGCCGAAATGGCCTCCATCTACTCTGTAAATTTCTATGTTTCTGTCCTTTCTTAAATATGGAAACCAAAACTGTCTGCAGTATTCCAGGTGTGGCCTCACCAATACCCTGTATGGGCCCAAATTTCCCCAAGAGTTGCCCCGTTTTTTTTGGAGGAAGTAGCTTTTTTTGGAGTAACTTAAAAATCGCAAATTTCCCCATTTAACTTGCTCCAGTTTAAGTCAGTTAGTTAGGTTTTTTTCTAATTTAGTTTGTTCTCTCCAATAGGGAGTGTGACAAGCCACTTATACCTCTTCTGGCCATTGAAGCAAATTTGGCCAGCCGAAAGCTACTCCAAACTAACTTAGGCCTGTGTATGTGACCACTTTTGTAGGCACAGAAAAACTTTACCAACATTTAAGAGATCAGCGCAGGTAGCCAGAGATAGGGTGGGGGCAGAAGGTGAGTTAGAGGATTCCAAAGCTCTAAAAACTTTCACAACATCAGCACGACATTACAACATCTTCAGCACACAGCTGCACAACATCATCACAAATAAATGAAAGATAAATCAGCTACAGAAATTAGAGCAGTCCTACCTTGCCGACTGCAGAATGCACCGGCTAGCCCTCCCGCCAGGGCTAGGGGCGGCAGGCACGCATGACTGTAGGGGTGAGGGATCTTTACTGTTTACAGTTGACCCTAAATGTTGCGTGGTCCTAATGGAGGATGATTCAGTTTGATGCAAAATATCTTTTATTGTAAATTTTACAATGCACTTCAATGATACCAACAACAACAACAACAGCCACAACAGGAGTCTGCACCCATCCCTCACCCACATCTCGGGGAAAGTGCACTTCCTTTATTGGGTCAGTGATGGTGGTGGGGGGTGTTGGGGGCCCGGTTTGGGTCTGACCGGTGGCTGGTGCATGGACTGAAGTGTGAGTGACATTTGAGTCTCCGGCCTTTGTGCCCTTATTGCAGAAGCCAGCTCCCTCATGGCATCTGCCATCGTCTGCACACCCTCTGAAATGCCCGCCCTGACTTCCCATCTTAGTGCAGAGATTTCACCCGACAGTGTCGCGACCTCATCATGCACCCCACTGATGGCCGCCACGAGTGCTCTTGTGAGGGCATTGGTCTCCTCACCCAATGAAACAACCTGATTAACCTTTGCTGAGGGCTGCCTCTCAGGAGAGACTGGTTGGCTTCTCCTTCCCCTCGCTGTGGGTCTGCCTAGTGGCACCCCTCCAGTGTGAGGTGCAGGCTGGGATGGTGGGGGACTGGGTGTCCCAAGATGCATTTCCTGACCGTCACTCGGATCCGCGACCTTGTAAGGTGTGAACCCATGGCAGATTGCCGAGGAGCTAATGGAGGGTTCTGGCTGTGTGATCTCCTGTGATAGGTACTGATCCATATCGCGGTCAGCGTTCTCCTGAGCACACATTTCCATGGATCCCTCCTCCCCCCACCAGCCTTGGTCTGGAGCGCACGCATCTGGATCCTCAGGATCTTGAGGAGGATCTTCTTCTTCTGCAAAAGACCACACAAGAGTCAAATGGTTAGCAGCACAGGAGGGGGCAGGATGGGTGGCATAAGTAACCTCATGCGTAGCAGGCCAGTCAGCAGGTTGCTTTGAAGGGCCACTATGCATTTTAATGACCCACCCTCACCCTCGCATGTGGGTCCAGCTTGTGCAGAGCTGATTCTTTTTCTGCCGGTGCGAGTCAGCAAGGCAGCAACCCTCTGTTCCAGCGGTGTCAGTTGGTGCAGATTTGGCGGACCTCCTCCTGTTCTAATTCTCTCCCTCTTGTTGTGGACCAATTTCTTCTGGAAAGATGAAAATATTAATTGAAAGTCATGGTGCGCTTCTGATGGGTGGGACACATACAGATGGTCACATTTTCCACTGCAATTCAACTTAAAGATGAAGATATTACTTACACTCACTACTTGACCAACATCCTGCCATTTCTTCTTGCACTGGCTTCCAGATCTTGTGGTGTTGACCCCAGCAGAGAATTCTTCTGCAACTAGGTTCCATCTTTTTCTCATTTCCTTGGGTGAAACTTTTGACGGACCACTCTTGCTGATATCCAGCTCCAGCCATTTCTCCTCAATTACAGTCACTAATTTCTCCACGTCCTCATGGAGGAAATTCTTGGTTCCTCTTGCACTCTCTTGCGCCATTTGTCTATTGGACTCAAACGCAGGTAATGTTCAAAGATCACACTTACACCTCTCTTACATCTGTCCAGCACTCCCTCAGCCACACAAAAATCAATATTCTGACCTCACCTTTATATATATATTTTTTTTGAAATTCGTAGTCAATCGTTCCAATTCTTTGTCAAATCACAAACGCCAGAGGTCACCTTGGGCCCATTCAAGGATCACTCTGCGCCAATGCTCTTAGCCAAAAGGCCTAGAGCCACTGCACTGTTCCTGGAAATACTGCAATACCAGGTTCGTGCCATGGAGGTGGATGGGTCAGGTCCCCCACACACCTCCGTGGAGGTGGATGGGTCAAGCCACTGACCTCACCTTTATATATGCTCCATAACCAATTATTCTGAGGGCGCTCTCCCTTTAATAGGCCACTTGCCAAGTTTCTTGTTGCACTGCGCATGCGCGCAAACTGAACCACCCAATGCGCATGCTCAAGCGGTCAAGCGTGCCCCTGCCGGCACTGCACAACACGCTGGGCCCAAGCCCCGCCCCACTGCGCTGAACAAGCGCGGCCGAAGCTCCGCCCCCCCCCCCCCCAAGGCTCTGCTGCACGATGCTGATGGATCCGGACGACGACGGAGCGGCCAAATTCAAAGGTAGATTTTTGGCGCTTTTTTTCCCTCAGGAAGTAAGCGCACCACATTGAAATACGCCGCTCTAAGCAGCGGGTGAAATTTGGGGCCTATAACTGTGGCAAGACTTCTTTGTTGGTTGAAGAAGGAAGCCGGGAACTCCCTGCTGTTTTTTGAATAGCACCATGGAAACAGATGGAGGGGGCCTTATCCAACATCTAACTCTAACAATACAGTTCTGCACTGGAGTGTGACAGCCTGAAATATGTGCTCATATGCTGGACAGGGAGAGGTGGATGCTACCAAATGAGTCGGTGTGCGATAGGGAGGCAATTTCCGGCATCATTGGGTGGCGTTTTTTTGGGCGCCCGGCGATTTTTTTTTTTGGCGTAATGGGTCGGTGGAAATTTTCCCCAAAGTTTTGACGCCAGCGCCAATGATCAGGGCCGGATATTTTGGCGCTGGTTTACGTTGAAAAGGGATTCCGCGCCGTTTCTGGCCACTTAACGCCATTTTCCCCAGCAACGATTTTTTTTCCAAAACAGCGCAGAGAGACCTTAGACCCCGCTGTAAAAAGCCCTATCTTAAGTTAAGGAAATCGCCGCTGGCCCACTGCAATCTCTGGCCGAAGGTCCTCCACACCAGACTGAACAAACTCCAGGCACATTGAAAAATAAACTTCCAGCAGAGCCTTTTCCACACAGCGCAGTGGGCGATTGTTTTCAGCACATGCACAGTGATTTTTCAGCACACACAGTGATTTTTCCGCCCCCAAAAATGTCTTCGGGCACTAAAAATAACGTTTACTTCGTGGAAAGTGCCGGATTTTCTTTGCGCTAACGGGGGGGGGGGAGGCGGTGGGGTGACTGGGGGGGACGTACGTTATCGCAAGTGGGCGCCAGAAATCGTGATTGTGGAAAATCGGGGCCCCTAATGTTTGAGCCAAGCTGAGACTATATGTTTTGCCTTGTCTCTTAATAGCATTTGGGAGACACCTTGCACCCTCCCCCCCTCCCTTACCTTCTCTAATTGTACAGCAAGAGGAGAGTGAATAGTGCTGAACACACAGGTGGGTGAATGAAATGTACAGCTGAGTGACTGACTGGAAGCCGAGAGATGGAGAGCACCAGGATTGCCAAGGACCGCAGGTGTTAGGGCTGAGGTGGAGGTCACACCTTGGTCAGTGCGACTTAACATAATGGGTGGAACTAACTTGCAAACATTGTGCTGTGGGCGGGCGCAAGGAACATATAAAGTCCAGAATTCCGTCACTCGGCAGGAATTATGGGACTGAACTGTCCTTTCGATTTGAAAAGCCTCCATTCCTGTAACAAATTAAAAAAACAATAAATGATAATGTTACAGTTTATTCCAAGAATTAAGTAAGACTTTATGGTTCTGTACAGTTTGCTAATTCTGCTTGAACACAATCATTGCAAAATCATTTTCTGCACCTGTTGAAAGGGAAGGTCTGCTTCTCCTTCAGTTGAAGAGTCTTTCTATTCTCAAAAGGATTATATTAATTTGAGAACAGTGCACACAGCTGCCAAATCTGCACATGTGCCTTCTCATTTCTGTTGCTCAGTGTTGTTTATTGGAATTGCAATGGGCAGTGAAAGATCAGCAAATGCTGTGTTAAGCTTCCCCTCTTTTAATCAGCTGCATGGACCCTACACCCTGGAATTCCCTCCCTAAGCCTCTGCCTCTTCACCTTTCCTCCTTTAAGTCACCCCTTAAAATCAATCTCTTTGATCAAGCATTTGGTCACCTGTCCTAATAAGAACATAAGTACATAAGTGTAGTGTATGGACAAAGAGTCAGACTGAACATTGATGCATTTTCTTTATCCCATAGACACACGCTAATGCTTCTTTTTCAATCATGCTGTAGGCTTTCTCAGCCTTGGACAGACTCCTGAATGCATAAGCAACCGGTTGCAGTTTCCCAAAATCATTAACTTGTTGCAATACACACCCGATGCCATATGACGACGCATCACAAGCTAGTACCAAACGCTTACATGGATCGTACAACACAAGCAAATTGTTTGAGCATAGCAATTTTCTCGCTTTTACAAAGTCATTTTCTTGGCTTTTGCCCCAAACCCATTCACCTCCTTTTCGTAATAAGACATGTAGTGGTTCTAGCAATGTGCTGAGACCCAGTAAGAAGTTAGCAAAGTAGTTCAAGAGTCCCAGAAACGACTGCAGCTCCATTACGTTCTGTGGCCTCGGTGCGTTCTCGATTGCCTCCGTCTTTGCGTTCGTGGGCCTGAGGCTGTCCGCTGCAAACCTCCTTCCCAGGAATTGTATTTCAGGCGCCAAGAAAACGCACTTTAACCGGAGCCCCACGCGGTTGAGTTGACTAAGAACCTCCTCCAGGTTCTGCAGGTGCTCGGCTGAGTTCCGACCTGTGACCAAGATGTCGTCCTGGAAGACCACGGTGTGCAGGACCGACTTCAGTAAACTTTCCATGTTTCTCTGGAATATCGCCGCCGCTGATCGCATTCCAAACAGGCACCCGTTATAAACAAAAAGACCTTTGTGTGTGTTGATGCAGGTGAGGGCCTTCGATGATTCCTCCAGTTCCTGCGTCATGTCGGCTGAAGTCAGATCCAGCTTCGTGAATGTCTTTCCTCCTGCCAGCATTGCAAAGAGGTCGTCGGCTTTTGGTAGTCGGTATTGGTCCTGCAGGGAGAATCGATTGATAATTACTTTGTAATCGCCACAGATTCTGACGGTGCCGTCTCCTTTGAGAACTGGGACAGTAGGACTGGCCCACTCGCTGAACTCGATCGGTGAAATGATGCCCTCTCATTGCAGCCGGTCTAACTCGATCTCTACCCTTTCTCTCATCATGTAAGGTACTGCTGTCGCCTTGTGATGGATGGGTCGCGCCCCCGGAGTTAGTTGGATCTGCACTTTTGCTCCTTTGAATTTCCCAATGCCTGTTTCGAACAGCGAAGGAAATTTGTTTAAGACTTGGGCACACGAAGTGTCGTCAGCGGGCGATTGTGCTCAGACGTCATCCCAGTTCCAGCATATCTATCTCAGCCAGCTCCAGCCGATCAGCGTGGGACCATCGCCCGGTACCACCCAGAGTGGAAGTTTGTGCACCGCTCCATTGTATGAGACCTTTATGGTAGCACTGCCGATTATAGGAATCAGTTCTTTAGTGTAAGTTCTTAGTCTCGTGCGAACTGGAGTTAAGACTGGCCTTGCACCACAACCTTTTGAAAGTCTTTTTGCCCATGATAGACTGGCTCGTGCCCGTGTCCAGCTCCATTGACACTGGGAGTCCATTTAGTTCAACATTCAGCATTATCAGGGGACAATTCGTGGTGAATGTGTGGACCCCATGTACCTCTGCCTCCTCTATCTGAGGCTCTGGTTTGTAGTGATCCCCTGCAACATAGTGGTTTGCAGGTTTAACAGGCTTAGCAACTTGCCTGCACACTCGTTGGAGGTGTCCCATTGTTCCACAGCCCTTGCAAACGTACTCTTTGAATCGGCATGAATGGAAACGATGATCACTCCCGCAGTGCCAGCAAGGTGTTAATGGCCTTACATTTATCACCCTTGATGGTGGACTCTGAGACATCTGCAGACGTGTAGCTGCAGGTATGTGTGACCTGCCCTGTACGTTATGATATGAAAACAACATCACTTTGTTCACAGTACTTGTAGCAGCATTTGTGTGTTGAGAGATTTGCTTCGTATTGTCACTGGTAGCAATGAATGCCTGGGCTATCGCTATGGCCTTACTCAGGGTTGGGGTCTCTACAGTCAAAAGCTTGTGAAGTATGGTTTGGTGGCCAATGCCAAGTACGAAAAAGTCTCTGAGCATGTGCTCCAAATGTCCTTCAAATTCGCAATGTCCTACAAGGCGTCTCAGCTCGGCGACATAACTCGCCACTTCTTGGCATTCAGACCTTTTGTAGGTGTAGAACCGGTACCTCGCCATCAGAATGCTTTCCTTCAGGTTCAAATGCTCTCGGACCAGCGTGCACAAATCGTCATACGATTTCTCCGTGGGTTTCGCTGGAGTGAGCAGATTCTTCATAAGGCCATACATCGGTGCCCCACAGACGGTGAGGAGGATTGCTCTGCATTTGGTAGTGCTCTCTTCCCCATTTAGCTCGTTGGCCATGAAGTATTGGTCGAGTCGCTCCACAAAAGTTTCCCAATCATCTCCCTCCGAAAATTTCTCCAGGATGCCCACTGTTCTCTGCCTCTTTGGGTTCGCTATTTGTGTCTCGTCGCCAGTTGTAGTGTATGGAGGACTGAACACTGTGAGCTCAAAGTAAAGTGTGACCTTAGTCTTTTATTGCAGGTCTCCAAAGTGACTCTCCAACCTGTGAAGCCTCTTTATATACCTGTGCTCCCAAAGGATTATGGGATCCCTTGGGACTCCAGGGGATGAGCCCTCTGGTGGCTGTACAGAGTAAATACAAGTATACACATATAACAACAAGAACATAAGAAATACGAGCAGGAGTAGGCCATTTGGTCCCTCGAGCCTGCTCCGCCATTCATTAAGATCATGGCTGATCTGATCATGGACTCAACTCCACTTCCCTGCCCGCTCTCCATAACCCCTTATTATCTTATCGATTAAGAAACTGTCTATCTCGGTCTTAAATTTATTCAGTGTCCCAGCTTCCACAGCTCTCTGAGACAGCGAATTCCACAGATTTACAACCCTCTGAGAGAAGGAATTCCTCCTCATCTCAGTTTTAAATGTGCGGCCCCTTATTCTAAGATTGTACCCTCTAGTTCTAGTCTCCCCTATCAGTGGAAACATCCTCTCTGCATCCACCTTGTCAAGCCCCCTCATAATCTTATACGTTTCGATAAGATCACCTCTCATTCTTCTGAATTCCAATGTGTAGAGGCCCAACCTACTCAACCTTTCCTCATAAGTCAACCCCCTCATCTCCGGAATCAATCTCGTGAAACTTCTCTAAACTGCCTCCAAAGCAAGTATATCCTTACGTAAATATGAAAACCAAAACTGTACGCATTTTTTCAGGTGTGGCCTCACCAATATCTTGCAGGAAGACTTCCCTGCTTTTATAATCCATCCCCTTTGCAATAAAGGCCAAGATACCATTGGCCTTCCTGATCACTTGCTGTACCTGCATACTATCCTTTTGTGTTTCATGCACCAGGACCTGCTTATGTGGCTCGGTGTCAAATTTAATTAGATTTTCTCTCTTAAGCAATCCCTCGGAGTCGAGGATGACTTGCTTCCACACTGAAAATGAATTCTCAGGTAACTGATGAGTCCAATGCAGGACCTACAGTCTCTGTCACAGGTGGGGAGATGGTGGTTGGAAGGACGGTGGTCGGGGTGCTTGATTTGTCGTACGCTCCTTCTGCTGTTTGCACTTGGCTTCCGCGTGCTCCCGGCGAAGAGACTCAAGGTGTTTGACGCCTTCCCGATGCTTTTCCTGCACTTTGGGCGGTCATGGACCAGGGATTCCCAGGTGCCGGTGGGGATGATGCACTCTTTCAAGGAGGCTTTGAAGGTGTCCTTGAAGCGTTTCCTCTGCCCATCTGCAGCTCGCTTGCCGTGTCAAAGCTTCGAGTAGAACACTTGTTTTGGGGGTCTCGTGTCGGGCATGCTGGACGATGTGGCCTGTCTAATGGGGCTGATCGAGCGTGTTCAATGCTTCGATGCTGGGGATGTTGGCCTGAGCGAGAACACTGACGTTGGTGTGCCTATCCTGCCAATGGATTTGCAGGATCTTGTGGAGTTAGTGTTGGTGGTACTTATCCAGTGCTTTGAGGTGTCTGCTGTATGTAGTCCATATCTTTGAGTCATATAGGAGGGTGGGTATTACTACTGCTCTGTAGACCATGAGCTTGGTGCCGGGCTTGAGGTCCTGGTCTTCAAACACTCTCTTCCTCAGGCGACCAAAGGCTGCACTGACGCACTGAAGACGGTGTTGCACTTCGTCGTCGATGCCTGCCCTTGTTGACAGTAGGCTCCTGAGGTCTGGAATATGGTCCACGTTGTCCAAGGCCTCGTCGTTGATTTTGATAACCGGGGAGCAGTGCTGTGTGGCGAGGGCAGGTTGGTAGAGCACCTTTGTCTTATGGCTGTTTAGTGTAAGGTCTATGCTCCCATAGGCTTCGGTGAAGGTGTTGACGATGGCTTCGAGTTCAGCTTCCGAGTGTGCGCAGACACAAGCGTCGTCCGCGTTCTGTAATTCAATGCTGCTGTGAAGCACCTGAGGACGTTTTACTACGTTAAAGGTTCGATATAAAAGCTGTTGTTTTTTGTTGTTGTGAGGAAAGTTCACACTAAAGTGCGGGCTAAAAATAAAAGCACCCTGGTCATGAGGTGGTTCTTCACAGGTACACTCCTGTGAAACACCTTGCGACGTTTTACTACTTTGAAGGCGCTATTTAAAAACAAAGATGTTGTTGTTATTGTTGTTGACAGGTCCAGGTAAGAGACCCCAGTCCGGTACTCAGGAAAGTGCCTTCTAGTTCCTAAACCTCCACTCCTTCTATGTGCTCCCCCAATCGGAGGAGGAAGCGAGGTGGATGGTTGCCGGCTTTCAGTGTTTGCCTCAGGAGATAGAGGTGCTGGGTCAGAAGGTGACCCTACAAATGAAGGTGTCACAACTGCTGATGAAGTGGCTACCTGGGTCTGCCAAATGATCGTTCATGCCAACTCCTGCCATTGCCCTGCTGCTGGGCACTCCCTGAGCATAGTCAAGAGATTTATACAGGAATGGATCTGTGGTTAGAACATAAGAACATAAGAAATAGGAGTAGGAGTCGGCCACTTGGCCCCTCGAGCCTGCTCCGCCATTCAATAAGATCATGGCTGATCTGATCATGGACTCAGCTCCACTTCCCTGCCCGCTCCCCATAACCCTTTACTCCCTTACCGCTCAAAAATCTGTCTATCTCCACCTTAAATATATTCAATGACCCAGCTTCCACAGCTCTCTGGGGCAGACAATTCCACAAATTTACATCCCTCTGAGAGAAGAAATTTCTCTTCATCTCAGTTTTAAATGGGCGGCCCCTTATTCTGAGACTATGCTCGCTAGTTTTAGTTTCCTCTATGAGTGGAAATATCCTCTCTGCATCCAACTTGTCGAGCCCCCTCATTATCTTATATGTTTCAGTAAGATCACCTCTCATTCTTCTGAACTCCAATGTGTATATGCATACTAACTATTTGTGTTTCATGCACCAGGATCCCCAGATCCCTCTGTACTGCAGCACTTTGCAATTTTTCTCCATTTAAATTATAATTTGCTTTTCTATTTTTTCTGCCAAAGTGGATATCCTCACATTTTCCTACAGTATACTCCATCTGCCAAATTTTTTCCCACTCACTTAGCCTGTCTATATCCCTTCGCAGATTTTTTGTGTCCTCCTCACAATTTGCTTTCCAACCCATCTTTGTACCATCAGCAAACTTGGTTACATTACACTCGGTCCCTTCATCCAAGTCATTAATATAGATTGTAAATTAATGCTATGAAGTTGTGGGTCGCCTCGATTTGATTGATCAAGGTGTTGAGGCCAGAGGAGATATGCTGCTCTGGACTGAAGCTGAAGGTGCCCTTTGTTCCATTCTAAACATTCTTGAGAGAAGCTCGGCTTGAGGTTAGAACCTGTGGGTGGAGAAAGAGCTTTGCTGCAGAGGGCCTTGGAGTAGCCACTTTCTCTATGGTAGTGCGCAACATGGTCAGGTAGTTGCCCAGCTCTGCACAGACACATAATAAGATAAGAACATAAGAATTAGGAACAGGAGTAGGCCATCTAGCCCCTCAAGCCTGCTCCGCCATTCAACAAGATCATGGCTGATCTGGCCGTGGACTCAGCTCCACTTACCCGCCCGCTCCCCGTAACCCTTAATTCCCTTATTGGTTAAAAATCTATCTATCTGTGACTTGAATACATTCAATGAGCTAGCCTCAACTGCTTCCTTGGGCAGAGAATTCCACAGATTCACAACCCTCTGGGAGAAGAAATTCCTTCTCAACTCGGTTTTAAATTGGCTCCCCTGTATTTTGAGGCTGTGCCCCCTAGTTCTAGTCTCCCCGACCAGTGGAAACAACCTCTCTGCCTCTATCTTGTCTATCCCTTTCATTATTTTAAATGTTTCTATAAGATCATCCCTCATCCTTGTGAACTCCAACGAGTAAAGACCCACTCAATCTATCATCATAAGGTAACCCACTCATCTCCGGAATCAGCCTAGTGAATCGTCTCTGTACCCCCTCCAAAGCCAGTATATCCTTCCTTAAGTAAGGTGACCAAAACTTAAAGAAGGAGTCCACAGTTTGTGGACTCATCCAGTGACACCTCCAGAATGTATGGAGTGACTCACGCACTCTCAAATGACTCCATGAAGGTGTGATGTTGAACGACCAAAGAATGTTTGTAGATAAGTGCTTCGAGGTCCAAATCTCTGGGCACAGCAGCCCATAAGAAGATAGGAATTAGGAGCAGGAGTAGGCCACTCAGCCCCTCGAGCCTGCTTTGCTATTTAGTAAGATAATGGCCGATCTTCTTCCTCAACTCCACTTTCCTGCACTGTCCCCACATCCATAGATTCCCTTAATATCCAAAAATCTATCGATCTCTGCCTTGAATATACTCAAAGATTGAGCCTCCACAGCCCTCTGGGGTAGAGAATTCCAAAGGTTCCCCACCTTCTGAGTGAAGAAGTTTCTCCTCATCTCAGTCCTAAATGGCAGACCCCTTATTCTGAGATTGTGACCCCTGGTTCTAGACTCCCCAGCCAGGGGAAACATCCTCCCTGCATCTACCCTGTCAAGTCCTGTAAGAATTTTGTATATTTCACTTCTCATTCTCCTACTCAATCTCTCCTCATAGGACAATCCCCCCATCCCAGGAATCAGTCTGTTGAACCTTCATTGCACTCCATAAATGGCAAGTATATCCTTCCTTGGATAAGGAGACCAAAACTGTACACAATACTCCAGGTGCGGTCTCACCAGGGCCTTATATAGTTGCAGTAAGACGTCTTTACTCTTATACTCAAAACCTCCATTTGCTTTCTTAATTGCTTGCTGAATCTGCATGTTAACTTTCAGTGATTCGTGTTCAAGGACACACAGGTCCCTCTGAACACCAACATTTCCCAATCTCTCACCATTTAAAAATTCTCTGCTTTTCTATTTTGTCTACCAAAGTGGATAACTTCACATTTCTCCACATTATACTCCATTTGCCATGTTCTTGCCCACTCACTTAGCCTGTCTATATCCCCTTGAAGTCTCTGCATCCTCTGCACAACTTACATTCCCATGATGGATCGCTCCAGCTGGTCATCTAGCCAACAGGTTGTGCCTCTTGCAATTCAACCTGCACTTTCTCCCCTTCGCTCGTGCTGTGTGCTTCAACCACATCCTGCCCTCTCCATCATCATGGCCGCTGGGCGGGCCACATCGTTCGCATGCCCGACACGAGACACCCAAAGCAAACGCTCTACTCGGACCTCCTTCATGGCAAATGAGTCAAAGGTGGGCAGAGGAAATGTTACAGGGACACCCTCAAAGCCTCCCTGAAAAAGTGCTACATCCCCACTGACACCTGGTAATCCCTGGCCAAAGACCGCCCTAAGTGGAGGAAGTGCATCCGGGAGGGCGCTGAGCAACTCGAGTCTCATCGCCAAGAGCATGCAGAAACCAAGCGCAGGCAGCGGAAAGAGCGTGTGGCAAACCTGTCCCACCCACCCTTACCCTCAACGACTATCTGTCCCACCCTTGACAGGGACTGTGGCTCTCGTATTGGACTGTTCAGCCAACTAAGGTCTCATTTTAAGAGTGGAAGCAAGTCTTCCTCGATTCCGAGGGACTGCCTATGATGATGAAGATGATGATGCCCTCTTCAGAATGCGTATATCTGTGCTGGTGCTTGCCACTGTAGGAGTGGGCGATGCAGGGTGCCGTGAGGTGCCAGGTTTGGGGCTGTACAGTTGGCTTCCTCTTGTACACTTGGAACAGCAGAAGAGCACTGACATTACAATGCCAGCATTGGGACACCCCTCGAAACACAACAAGAGATTGCCATGTGTTACGCCGGAAGAGTGCATTGTGGGGCCGTGCGTGAAGGAACAAAGGAACAAAGTAAATGAGATAAAGATTGAAAAGCACAGGATACCAGCCATGCGCTTGAGAGAAACCTATGACTTCACCATTCCCCCTCCCTTGATTGCCCCCATGCCCATAATCGTAATGACACGCCCCTCATAGTATTGTCACCCCCTCCCTCAGAGAATTCCTCCAGCCGTGGCTCGGTGGGTAGCACTCTCGTCTCTGAGTCAGAAGGTTGTGAGTTCAGGTCCTACTCCAGGGACTTGAGCACAAAAAAACATCTAGGCTGACACTCCCAGTGCAATGCTGAGAGAGTGCTGCACTGTCGCAGGTGCCGTCTTTCGGATGAGACTTTAAACCAAGGCCCCGTCTGCTCTCTCAGACATAAAAGATCTCACGGCACTATTTTAAAGAAGAGCAGGGGAGTTATCCCCGGTGTCCTGGCCCAACATTTAACCCTCAATCAATATAATAAAAAAAACAGATTATCTGGTCATTATCACATTGCTGTCTGTGGGAGCTTGCTGTGCGTACATTGGCTGCCGCGTTTCCCACATTACAACAGTGACTCCACTCCAAAAGTACTTCATTAGCTGTAAAGCGCTTTGAGATGTCCAGTGGTCATGAAAGGCGCTATATAAATCCAAGTCTTTCTTTGTTTCTTACTTGTAGATCCCTGCATGCATGCTCCATTCCTCCGACACTCGTTTACCATTCCCTCCCTCCCTGCACCCCTTTCTGTCCTTCTGTTCGGTGTTCACGTCTTTTATTCAATACCCAGTAGCCCACAGAATAGTTATGTGCTTTGAGATGCATGAGGAGTGCTGTTGGGGGCTGTATATATCTGAGGATGGTACGATCACGCCAATCCGATGTTTGATTCTCGTTGTTCAAGCTCGATGGCTGGCAAGACAAAGATAATTTAGTCCTGTCAACAACGTACTTTCTGTTCTGACTGACTGACAATCTTGGAAGCATGCAATTTGGGATGAGATAATACGCTGCCCATCAACGTTAAGAAACACACGCTGGGAAACATGTAAATCGCTGCCAAACATTACGTCTCGTCACTTGATTGTCTCTCACTGTGGATTCGATTGGACAAATTAAGTGATTTTTCTAAAATAAAGAAAATGTAACATTTGCTCACAAAAGATTTACTCCTATTGGGAGTAAGATGGGATCAGGTTAACCTCAATACAAAAGAAAAATACTGCGGATGCTCGAAATCTGAAATCAGCGGGTCAGGTAGCATCTGTGGAGAGAGAAACAGAGTTAATGTTTCGGGTCGATGACCTTCCGTCAGAACTGGAAAAAGTTAGAGATGTAACAGGTTTTTAAGCAGGTGTAGGGACAGGGAAAGTGGGAGGGGAGGATAGAACAAAAGGGAAAGTCTCTGATAGGGTGGAAGGCAAGGGAAGGTCTCTGATAGGGTGGAAGGCAGGAGAGATTAACGGGCCGAAATTCAGGGTCTAGATAAGGCCCATTACCGCCGTTTTGGGTCGGCCATGCGGCGGAATCGTGAGGCCGCTACGTTGCAGTCTATCTGCTGCCACGACCCATATTCAGCGCGGGAGTTTTTGGGGCGGTGTCCACTTCCGCCCCAAACCCCAGACTTCCGCTGCCGTGTGGGGCTTGCGGCTGCAATGATGTCATTAAAGTGCGCATCGCTGCCGCTCCGCCACGTCACCTATTTTCAGTATAAAAGACTCAGCTTTTTTTCTGACAGTGTCCCCGCCAGCTTTGTGGGTTGTTGCACTTTGCCGGGCTGCTCGAGAGCGCCAGAGAAGCAGAACAGAGGTTTGGTGTTGATAGGTCCTTACTATACAGTATAAATGCACACGAGGCCCATGCTTGAGAGAAGGTCAGTCTGTTACCTGTCCTTTATTTCTTCGCACTCAAGTGATGAAGGTGGTTGGAGCTTCCCCTTTTATACCTGAATGTCCAGGTTAGGAGTGTCTCCCACCTAGTGGTCATTGTTCTCACAGTGTACAACTTAGGTCAGATTATACATGGGTTACAATGCTGGTTAAATACATGACATCACCTCTCCCTCAAAGTCTTATTGGGATCACAGGTTGAGTCTCTCTGGTGGTTTATGCTCTCTTGTAGAGCGCCTGAGTTGGGGCTCCGGTTGTTGGGCACTGGCCTGAGTGTCTGCTGTTTGCGGTGCCTCAGGCCTGTCCGGACTGCCCACAGTGACTGGGCTCTCCTCCCTTTGGTTCCGGTGTTCGGTCACCTGTGGTGGAGTGAACTCTACATCGTGTTCTTCCTCTGCTTCTTCTATGGGGTTGCTGAACCTCCTTTTTGTTTGATCCACATGTTTGCGGCAGATTTGCCCATTGGTAAGTTTAACTACTAGAATCCTATTTCCCTCTTTGGCAATCACAGTGCCTGCGAACCATTTGGGCCCTGCAGTGTAGTTGAGGACAAAAACAGGATCATTTACATCAATACATCGCGCCCTCGCATTCCTGTCATGGTAGTCATATTGTGGCTGGCGCCTGCTCTCGACAATTTCTTTCATGGTGGGGTGTATAAGGGATAGCCGGGTTTTGAGCATCCTTTTCATTAGCAGCTCTGTGGGTGGAACCCCTGTGAGCGAGTGTGGTCGGGATCTATAGGCCAACAGGAGGCGTGATAAGTGCCTTTGTAGGGAACCCCCTTGGATTCTGAGCATCCCCTGTTTGATTATCTGCACTGTTTGTTCTGCTTGGCCGTTTGAGGTCGGCTTGAATGGTGCCGTTCTGACATGGTTAATTCCATTGCCTGCCATGAAGTCCTGGAATTCAGTGCTTGTGAAGCACGGGCTATTGTCGCTGACCAAGACGTCCGGTAGACCATGGGCGGCGAACATTGCCCGTAGACTTTCTACCATGGCAGAGGATGTGCTTGAATTTAAAATGTCACACTCGATCCATTTGGAGTAGGCGTCTACTACAACCAAAAACATTTTTCCCATGAAAGGACCTGCGTAGTCCACATGGATGCATGACCAAGGCTTGGCGGGCCATGCCAGGGGCTAAGGGGGGCTTCCCTGGGCGCATTGCCCAGCTGGGCACACGTGTTGCACCTGCGAACACAAAGTTCCAGATCTGCGTCTATCCCTGGCCATCAAACGTGTGACCTGGCAATTGCCTTCTTCATGACAATGCCCGGGTGCTCATTGTAGAGTTCTCTGATGAACACCTCTCTGCCCATCTGGGGCATGACTATGCGATTTCCCCACAGTAGGCAATCGGCCTGAATCGAGAGTTCATCCCTGCGCCTGTGAAATGGTTTAAATTCCTCAGGGCATGTCCTGTACGTTGCTGTCCAGTCCCCATTCAGGACACATTTCTTGACTAAAGACAATAGCAGGTCTCTATTTGTCCAGACTTTAATCTGACGGGCTTTCACGGGTGAGCCTTCGCTTCCGAAAGCTTCAACAGCCATGACCATCTCAGCAGCATGCTCGGTAGCCCCCTCAGCATATCAATGTCAAGGGTCAGTTACAGCCAGTAGCTTATGCCTCGAGGAGTCTGTTCCAGGCAGAAAGGGGCTACGGGATGGTAGAAAAGGAGGTGCTCGTATGTGTATATGCGGTAAAGAAAATGCACCAGTACCTGTTTGGCAGGAAATTTGAGCTGCTGAGCCTGCTGAGTGCATCGGCGCAGTTTTCAGTGCCCGGTCTGTGCCGAATTGTATAGTCATAGGCGACTAACGTGAGTGCCCACTCTGTATGCGGGCCGATGCGTTTGCATTTATGGCCTTGTTGTCGGCCAAAAGGGACGTTAGGGGTTTGTGATCTGTCTCCAGCTCAAATTTCCTGCCAAACAGGTACTGGTGCATTTTCTTTACCGCATATACACATATGAGCGCCTCCTTTTCTACCATCCCGTAGCCCCTTTCTGCCTGGGACAGACTCCTGGAGGCATAAGCTACTGGCTGTAACTGACCCTTGATATTGACATGCTGCAACACACACCCGACCCCATAGGACGACACATCGCACGTTAACACGTTTCTTACATGGGTCATATAGTGTTAACAGAGTGTTGGAACATAACAAATTGTGTGTTCTATTAAAAGCCCTTTCCTGGCTGTCCCCCCCAGACCCATTCGCGACCTTTGCATAGGAGCACGTGTAGCGGCCCTAGCAGCGTGCTCAATTTGGGAAGAAAGTTACCAAAATAGTTCAGGAGCCCCAGGAACGAACGCAGCTCTGTCGTGTTACGGGGTCTGGGTGCTCTCTGGATCGCTTCCGTCTTGGACGCAGTAGGGCTGATCCCGTCTGCTGCTACCCTCATCCCCAGGAATTCTACCTCGAGCTAGGAAGACGCACTTCGCCTTTTTCAGTTGCAGCCCTACCTGGTCTAGTCTGCGTAGCACCTCCTCCAGGCTGTGGAGGTGTTCTTTAGTATCGTAACCCGTGATGAGGATGTCGTCCTGAAAAACCACCGTCCCTGGAATCGACTTGAGGAGGCTTTTCATATTTCGTTGGAAGATCGCGGCGGCCGAGCAAATCCCGAACGGACATCTGTTGTACTCAAACAACCCCTTGTGTGTCGTGATGGTGGTCAGCTTCTTCGACTCACTCGCCAGCTCCTGGGTCATGTAAGCTGTGGTCAGATCCAATTTTGAAAAATGTTTGCCACCGGATAGCGTCGCAAAGAGGTCCTCCGCTCTCGGTAGCGGGTACTGGTCTTGGAGTGTCACCTGATTGATGGTGGCCTTGTAATCACCACATATCCTGACCGACCCATCCGCCTTGAGCACCGGCACGATCGGGCTCGCCCAATCACTGAATTCGACTGGCGAGATGATGCCTTCCCTCAGCAGGTGGTCCAATTCGCCTTCTATCTTTTCCCGCATCACGTACGGCACCGCTCTGGCCTTGTGATGTACTGGCCTGGCGTCTGGGTTTATGTGAATCATTTCCTTGGCCCACATGAAAGTGCCGATGCCGGGTTGAAATAATGAGCCAAATTTGTCCAAGATCATTGAGCATGATACTCGCTCCACAGAGGAAATTGCATTGACATCGCCCCATTTCCAGTTCATGACAGCAAGCCAACTCCTCCCCAGTAGTGCGGGACCGTCCCCTGGGACAATCCAGAGTGGCAACCTGTTCTCCGAATCTTTGTGGGTCACGACTACCGTGGCGCTGCCGAGCACCGGAATGATCTGCTTTGTGTAAGTCCGTAGCTGTGCGTCAATCGGTGATAATTTTGGCCTCCTGGCCTAGGATGCCCACAACTTTTAGAACTGTTTGATACCCATCAGGGACTGGCTGGCCCCCGTGTCTAGCTCCATTGATACTGGGATGCCATTGAGGAGCACTTTCATCATTATCGGTGGCGTCCTGGTGTATGAACTGTATACGTGCTCCACATGAACTCGCTGAATTTCAGCTTCCAGCGATTTCCCCCAGCGTTCATTTCTGCAATTTCTGCAGGTATTTTGCTCATCTCTGCAAACTCCGGCTGAGTGTGTGCCTCCATGCCTCCAACATGAGCTGCTGTTGGAAACAAAAGGTCCCTTGTCAGTCGATCGTCCCTGACTGCCCCTGTAACTGTCCTTGAGTGCGCCATTAACAGGTGTTGATGGCCCCATTACTGCCCGCATTGTCCCTTGAATGGCGTGAATCACCGTTCAACTTGCCATTGTCTCTGTCGAACTCCCCCTCTGGGTTCGACTACATGTTGGGGCATGCCCGACTGCCCTTGTCTGCCTGGAGAACCGTGTGCTGCTTTAACAATGTTGAATCTCTGTCCCAACCATTCCTTAACACAGTACCTCTCATCTGTTCTGCTAGTGGCCATGCTTGCGTGGTTTAAATCCCAGTTTCTCGTTGCCATTGATACGTCCTTACTATACAGTATAAATGCACACGAGGCCCATGCTTGAGAGAAGGTCAGTCTGTGACCTGTCCTTTATTTCTTAGCACTCAAGTGATGAAGGTGGGTGGAGCTTCCCCTTTTATACCTGAAGGTCCAGGTTAGGAGTGTCTCCCACCTAGTGGTCATTGTTCTCACAGTGTACAACTTAGGTCAGATTATGCATGGGTTACAATGCTGGTTGAATACATGACAGGTGTGATTGGGCTTTTTTTCGTGAAAACTTTCTCGGATTTCTCTGTAGGGATTTGCTAAACCTGCAGTGGACTTTGGATAAAGTTTTGAGAGTTTAGAACACTTTTTCACTCTCATCATTATCGTCATAGGCAGTCCCTCGAAATCGAGGAAGACTTGCTTCCACTTGAAACATGAGCTCTTAAGTGGCTGAACAGTCCAATACGAGAACCACGGTCCCTGTCACAGGTGGGACAGATAGTCGTTGAGGGAAGGGGTGGGTGGGACTGGTTTGCCGCACGCTCTTTCCACTGCCTGCGCTTGATTTCTGCATGGTCTTGGCGATGAGACTCTTGACTTGAGTCTCGTCATTCTCACTGATTAGTCGTGGCCTATGGACCTGATTCTCTGCTCCACAGAGGCCTGCATGTGAGGGTTGAGCCTGCAGACAGAATGGGCTCAGTGTTGGCAGGGCAACGTGTTGTGCACAGGGCGGCAAGCAGGAGAAGGCGGCGCCATCATAGAAACATAGAAACAATGAAAATATGTGCAGGAGTAGGCCATTCGGCCCCTCGAGCCCGCACCGCCATTCAACAAGATCATGGCTGATCACCCACCCCAGTACCTCCCCTCCACGCCCCCTCCACACCCCCCCCGAACCCCCCCCAGCCGCAAGGACTACATCCAACTCCCTCCCGAACACATCAGCAACGGGCACAGAGACAGCGGGCAAGGGAGCCAGCAGCCATGGCTGCCCAACATGGAGAAAGGCCTGCAGAAGGCCGCAGACCTCCACGTTGAGAGGGTGGCCAGGAGGGAGATGGCGTGGGGAGGAGGGTCAGGTACACTGTACCCCCGCACCACATACTGGGCCAGGAGCCTTGCCAGCAGCAGCCTGCAGAGGCTGAGGAACATCAGCAGGAACAGGGAGAAGGCGATCAGCCAGCTGATATCGGAGTGGCCCAGCACAGACCTGGGGGAAGGAGGGCCTACTGTGAAAGGGTGTACCAACGTCAGTTTTCATTCCTGGAGCTCAGTGACGAGCAATGTCTGCAAAGGCTCAGATTTAGAAAGGACATCCTGAGCGAGCTATGCAATCTCCCGTGGGCAGATCTGCAGCCTCACACAAGGCTGAGGACAACTCTCAATGTTGAGACCAAGGTCACCATCGCTCTCAACTTTTACGCGACGAGCTCGTTCCAGTCTGCCACTGCAGACATCTCCAACATTTCCTAATTGTCTGCCCATCGCTCCATCGGGCAGGTGACCGATGCTGTGTATAAGAGAAGCGACCAACATATCTCCTTCCCCATGAGCAGGGAGAAGCAGGTAGAGCGGCAGGCCGGATTTGTCTGTATTGCAGGGTTCCCCAGGGTGCAGGCTGCCATCGACTGCACATGCTTTGGCCTGAGGGCGCCACTGAACCATCCCGAACTCTTCATGAACCGAAAGGGATTCCACTCCCTGAATGTGCAGCTGGTGTGCGACCACCAGCGTAGGATCCTGGCAGTTGATGCCAGGTACCCAGGCAGCAGCCAGGATTCCGTCATCCTGCACCAGAGCAGTGTGCCCGGCCGTCTTCACCGGGCCAAGCCACGATTGCGGATGGCTGCTTGGGGACTCCACTTTGGAACCCCCTACAACGACGCTCGTTCTGCCACCGGGAGCATCATCGAGCACTGCATCGGGATCCTCAAACACAGGTTCCGTTGCTTGGTGGCGCTTTGCAGTACGCTCCTGAATGGGGAGGAAGGGAGGAGGAGGAAGAGGAGGGAGGGAGGAGGGAGAGGAGGAGGAGGTGCAGCAGGAGGAGGGAGAGGAGGAGGAGGTGCAGCAGGAGGGAGGAGGGGTTGGAGGAGGGAGGAGATGGAGGAGGAGGAGGTGGAGGACCAGGATCCCTGTCGCCATCCTAACCCTGCAAGGGAGGTGCAGATACGTCCGATTGCTGCTCGATTCAGATAATTTCATCCCCACATGACCCTTCATTTTCTATTTTGCATGGCCATCCCAATGCGTGCCTTCATACATAATTGCCCACTCTGAAATGGCACACCTGCCCAGATATAGGTGGAAAAAATAAAGATTTATGACATCATCCCAACCAGTGCAAAATAACTTACACAATAACTTCATTTCTCACCCTTGTGCAGTTCCTTATAACCCCTCTTACACATGCATAATCTGCTACTACGCCTCAGTGTCTCATGGGTCTGGGAAGGCTGCTGTGTTTCCTGTGTGGAAGCTGCAGATGTCGTTCTCGGACGTCCTCGCCAGCTCTGGGTCTGGAAGGCCCGGTTGCAGACTGGTCAGCACCCTCCTTGGCTCGGGCGAGGCCATGCTGTGATCCACGGAAATACTTCCAGTGGGGGGGTCACTGTAGAGCAAACTTGAGTGGGGACCATGGCTAACCTTTCCGTTCTCTAACTCAGCACAGACCAGGTATTGAACCTGGGAATTTTCCTTGACAGAGGCATTGTACGTCTGTGGGGCTCACTCTGGACCCCTGCTCCTGACCCTGCCAAAGTTCATGAGGTCAAAGGGAGGTCTAATGATTTGCATGGTCATGGCTGCTCAACAAGGAGGGTAGAAAGTCCATCTTATGTGCCCAGGGTCAGAGAGCGGGGGGCGGGCATGGGTATCTGGATGCCTTGCTTGGGCGTAACTTTAAACGGCTTCCTCACCCCCAGTTCTCTTACAAAGGGGGCCACATAAGCATTTATTTAAAAAAAAATAAGGCTGATATTCCGGATTCCAGGCGATGATCTCAGTCGAGACATCCCCGCTGGGCCCTACAACCACTATGAAGGCGCCAGGGGACTGAGGAGGAGACAAGCATGGAGATGAATGAACTGGAAAATAGAGCGACTTTGTGCTAATTAAAACTCACTTGTTCGCTACTCCACATATCCTTGAGCTCGACTCGAAGGACCCGTTCACATCTCACGGGGACAACTAGTGTATTTTGGAGAGGGATGGAGCCACATGCGATGGCCTAGGCACAAAGCACAGCCTCCCTAGGAGTACGGCCAAAGCACTGCCTGGCAACCGAGGGTAAAGGAAAGGCAGAGAGCATTTCAATTAGCCCCACAGAGAGAGTTAACTGGATAAAAGCTGAGGCAGGGTCTCCATGTATGGCAGGATGTAGGCGATAGAGAAAAGTGCCCAGTTTATATGCAAAGAATGAGGAGATTCAAACCTTCCCACTGCTCTATGTGACGGGGGAAGAGGCAGTCGATATACTCATTTGAGCTGACGGACAGAGGGACTGACGGGAGATGTTTATGGAAAGATCTGAGGGGCGTTGAGAGGAATGCAAAATGATTTTGTGCCTTCCGTTTTCCAAGGAGTCTCAAACGCAGAACGATTTAGTGGGGCCTTGCAAAATTTATCCTGTAACTTGTGAGACACTGAAATTTAACAAAAGGCGGTAAGAGGGTCAATTTGCTGGCAGTTTTGTTTTACAGTCCCATACTGCTTTGCAGAGTACTATGAGCACAGAGTGCTATATGGTGAAATTTAATGATTTATGACAACCTTGTTGTTGGCTTGCAACATAAATGATTGTTGGAAAGTCTTCAGCATGATCCTGACCTTACACTAGAGAAGGCAAAACAACATTCAAGACAGAGCAAAGCTGTTAAAAAACAGCAGAGACTCCTTAGGAGAACCCAGGCAGCTGGGTAAGCAAATGTAAATCATCTAAATGCATGAAGGAAACTTCAGTCTACAATGGTGTCCCAACACACGTACCCTCTGAATCGATGCTGCAAATAGAGAAATAAGCCCACCGATATATCATCATCATCATAGGCGGTCCCTTGAACGAGGATGACTTGCTTCCACACCAAAAGGGATGAGTTCACAGATGTTTCAGTGGAGGACCCGATATTCCAGTCCTGAACACCAGGGGTGGAAGATGCCTGTGCGTGGATTTTTTAAATGTGTGGTGACCGTTGCATATCAGCCACCACACGGGCTTGACAGAGCTAAGTCTTTATCCAGTGGCAAGGATAAACCAGGTCGACTGGAGACCTGCTGTGCTGCACGGACCTAGTGCGCACACATATCGCAGTGTGGGCTGGCCCGTGCTGTCCCTGGGCCCTCGGCTCTTCTGGGCCCCGCACCCTCATTTGCCGCTCCTCCGCCACAAAACATTCGCCGCGCTTCCGCCACGACCTCTCGCCGCTCCTCCGCAGTGATCTCTCGCCGCTGATCTCTCACCGCTCCTCCGCCATGATCTCTCGCCGTTCCTCCACCACAAAACATTCGCCGCACCTCCGCCACGATCTCTCACTGCTCATCTTTTGTCAGATCTCAGCCACGATCTCGCACCGATAAATAGAAAACTTACAACAGGCATGGGCATCCACCATCCAGAGACGTACACCTGATAATGGCAGACATGAGCTCCAATATCAGGAGTGACTGAGAGAGTTCAAGGGGATGAGGATGCCTATGTAAATCCCATTGACCTGAACCTACCAGGCAGTTGGTGTCTCAAGAAGCACAGCTCAAGGGACCTCACCATCGATGTGCCTTGAGGATGATGGTAAAGTACATACAGAAATCAAGAGATCTGGAAAGAGTGCCTGACAGGCCAAGTGGCAGCCTGGCATAAGTTAGAAGCTCAAAGAAATTGTTTAGAACCATCTGAGCTGTGTTGATGAAGAGATAAATCTGGTCAAGTCCACGATACAATCTGCACTGTCTGAGCAACCCTGGAAGACTTTTGGCACGGATCTCTTTGACTGGAAAGCTAATGGTTGCCTTTTCATTGTAGACAACTTCTTATTTTTCATTGAGGCCACTCGACTGATCCACACCTCTTCACAACATATGGTGCAAGATCTGAAACTGATAGCTGCCCAACATGGAATACTGAAGGAGGTAATTTCAGATATCGAACAACGTTCAGCCGTTGACTTTGATACCGTTGCAAGGCAATATGGATTGGTTATGAGGAGACTTAATAGCCACACGGTGGAGGTGGAGTGCAGGGGCAGGGGGGTCCTGATGCAACTGTACGGGGTATTGGTGAGGCCGCACCTGGAGTACTGCGTGCAGTTTTGGTCACCTTACTTAAGGAAGGATATACTAGCTTTGGAGGGGGTACAGAGACGATTCACAAGGCTGTTTCCGGAGATGAGGGGGTTACCTTATGATGATAGATTGAGTGGACTGGGTCTTTACTCGTTGGGGTTCAGAGGGATGAGGGGTGATCTTATAGAAACATTTAAAATAATGAAAGGGATAGACAAGATAGAGGCAGAGAGGTTGTTTCCACTGGTCGGGGAGACTAGAACTAGGGGGCACAGCCTCAAAATACGGGGGAGCCAATTTAAAACCGAGTTGAGAAGGAATTTCTTCTCCCAGAGGGTTGTGAATCTATGGAATTCTTTGCCCAGGGAAGCAGTTGAGGCTAGCTCACTGAATGTATTCAAATCACAGATAGATAGATTTTTAACCAATAAGGGAATTAAGGTTTATGGGGAGCGGGCGGGTAAGTGGAGCTGAGTCCACGGCCAGATCAGCCATGATCTTTTTGAATGGCGGAGCAGGCTCGAGGGGATAGATGGCCTACTCCTGTTCCCAATTCTTATGTTCTTATTATGTCGGTGGCGGGAGAGAGAGAGAGCACTACCGACTAATCAGGAAACCAAAAGATCATTATTTATGTAGTGTCCTTACACCTTACTATAGAATCACATGAGGCATGTACTGCAGACAAGGTCACTCTGTGACCTGAACCTTTATTCACAGGACCAAGAAGTGATGACCCTGCGTGGGACCTCCCTTTGTATGCCTGGATGACCAGGTGAGGAGTGTCTCCCACAAGTTCACCCCCTGTGGTCAAGGTGTGCATTACTCAGGTATATACAGTGTACAGTGTTGTTACATAAAGGTAACAGTTATATGAAGGTTACAAACATGACATCACCTCCCCCCAACGATTGAGCCTTTCAGGCGGTCGGCGCTCTCTCGTGGAGCGCCGCAGTTGGGGCTCTGGTGGTTGGGCCTTGGTATGCGTCTCTGTCACCTGAGGTGATTCTGGCCTGTCCGGGCTGGCCGCAGGGACTGTGCATGCTGGTGAATGTCCTTGTTGCTCGTTCACTGGCGGTGGTGTGGGTGACATCTCATGATCTTCCTCAGGTTCCTCAGTGTCCATGCTGAACCTTTTCTTTACTTGGTCCAGATGTTTGCGGCATATCTTGCGAGCAGCGCGAGTCCGGGGTGCGTGGAGAGGCCTATAAAGGCCCAACGTCGGAGGAGGTGCGTCAGTTTTAACAGCGCAAGTCCGGGGTGCGTGATGAGGCCTATAAAGGCCCAAGGTCGCAGGAGGAATGGCAGTTCGAGCAGCGCGAGTCTGGGGTGCATGACGAGGCCTATAAAGGCCCAAGGTCGCAGGAGGAATGGCAGTTCGAGCAGCGCGAGTCCAGGGTGCGTGATGAGGCCTATAAATGCCCGGCTTGTACAGCTCCAGCCAGGAGAAAAAGCAAAAAAGAAGTAGAAAGAAATCAAAAGATGATGTCACAGCCAAAGGGGTATGTGATTGGCTGGTGATTGGTGAGTAGCTTTTCTTTTTCTTTTTTATATCAGTAAGTAACCCGTTAATATTGTTGTCTTTTTCTTTTTTATATCAGTAAGTAACCTGTTAACATTGTTGTCGCCAAATTAAGTGTATCTTAGGGTTAAGTCATGGCAGGAGATCTCGGTCACGTGATATGCTCCTCCTGTACCATGTGGGAACTCAGGGACACTTCTGGTGTCCCTGACGACTAAGTGTGCGGGAAGTGTATCCGCCTGCAGCTCCTGACTGACCGCGTTGCGGAATTGGAGCTGAGGGTGGATTCACTCTGGAGCATCCACGATGCTGGGAATGACGTGAGTAGCACGTGTAGTGAGTTGGTCTGACCGCAGATGAAGGGTCCACAGCCAGCTAGGGAATGGAAGACCAGCAGGAAGAGCAGTGCAAGGAAGGTAGTGCAGGGGTCCCCTGCGGTCATCCCCCTGCAAAACAGATACACCGTTTTGAGTACTGTTGAGGGGGATGACTCATCAGGGGAGGGCAGCAGCAGCCAAGTTCATGGCACCGTGGCTGGCTCTGTTGCACAGGAGGGCAGGAAAAAGAGTGGGAGAGCGATAGTGATAGGGGATTCAATTGTACGGAGAATAGATAGGCGTTTCTGCGGCCGCAACCGAGACTCCAGGATGGTATGTTGCCTCCCTGGTGCAGAGGTCAAGGATGTCTTGGAGCGGGTGCAGGACATTCTGAAAAGGGAGGGTGAACAGCTAGTTGTCGTAGTGCACATTGGTACCAACAACATAGGTAAAAAAAGGGATGAGGTCCTACGAGACGAATTTAAGGAGCTAGGAGCTAAATTAAAAAGTAGGACCTCAAAAGTAGTAATCTCAGGATTGCTACCAGTGCCACGTGCTAGTCAGAGTAGGAATCGCAGGATAGCGCAGATGAATACGTGGCTTGAGCAGTGGTGCAGCAGGGAGGGATTCAAATTCCTGGGGCATTGGAACCGGTTCTGGGGGAGGTGGGACCAGTACAAACCAGACGGTCTGCACCTGGGCAGGACCGGAACCAATGTCCTAGGGGGAGTGTTTGCTAGTGCTGTTGGGGAGGAGTTAAACTAATATGGCAGGGGGATGGGAACCAATGCAGGGAGACAGAGGGAAACAAAATGGAGACAGAAGCAAAAGACAGAAAGGAGATGAGTAAAAGTGGAGGGCAGAGAAACACAAGGCAAAAAACAAAAGGGGCCACTGTACAGCAAATTTCTGAAGGGTCAAACTGTAATAAAATGGCAAGCCTGAAAGCTCGGAGCCTCAATGCGAGGGCTTTTCGGAACCCAGGAGAGGGCTCTGAGCTAGTTAGAGTGGGTGAGAGTGCAGATGAACAGGACCCCAAGAAAGAATGCAGGAGGCAACAGGGCAGAGTAGCACTGGGGTAAGTGTAAACCACAAGGTGATAGGAAGGGACAATATGTATGAATATAAAGGGGCTGCAGGAGGGGTCAAAACAAAAAAATCATGGTTAAAAAACTAGCATTAAAACACTCTACCTAACCGCACGCAGCATTCGAAATAAAGTAAATGAGTTGACGGCACAAATCATTACAAATGGGTATGATTTGGTGACCATTACAGAAACGTGGTTGCAGGGTGGCCAAGATTGGGAATTAAACATACAGGGGTATCTGACAATTCGGAAGGATAGACAAGAAGGGAAAGGAGGTGGGGTAGCTCTGTTAATAAAGGATGATATCAGGGCAGTTGTGAGAGATGATATTGGCTCTAATGAACAAAATGTTGAATCATTGTGGGTGGAGATTAGAGATAGTAAGGGGAAAAAGTCACTGGTGGGCGTAGTTTATAGGCCCCCAAATAATAACTTCACGGTGGGGCGGACAATAATCAAGGGAATAATGGAGGCATGTGAAAAAGGAACAGCAGTAATCAAGGGGGATTTTAACCTACATATCGATTTGGTCAAATCAAATCGCACGGGGTAGCCTGGAGGAGGAATTCATAGAATGCATACGGGATTGTTTCTTAGAACAGTATGTAACAGAACCTACAAGGGAGCAATCTATCTTAGATCTGGTCCTGTGTCATGAGACAGGAATAATAAACGATCTCCTAGTAAAAGATCCTCTCGGAATGAGTGATCACAGTATGGTTGAATTTGTAATACAGATTGAGGGTGAGGAAGTAGTGTCTCAAACGAGCGTACTATGCTTAAACAAAGGGGACTACAGTGGGATGAGGGCAGAGTTGGCTAAAGTAGACTGGAAACACAGACTAAACGGTGGCAGAATTGAGGAACAGTGGAGGACTTTTAAGGAGCTCTTTCATAGTGCTCAACAAAAATATATTCCAGTGAAAATGAAGGGCGGTAAGAGAAGGGATAACCAGCTGTGGATAACCAACGAAATAAAGGAGAGTATCAAATTAAAAACCAATGCGTATAAGATGGCCATGGTTAGTGGGAAACTAGAAGATTGGGAAAATTTTAAATGACAGCAAAGAATGACTAAGAAAGCAATAAAGAAAGGAAAGATAGATTACGAAAGTAAACTTGCGCAAAACATAAAAACAGATAGTAAAAGCTTTTACCGATATATAAAACGGAAGAGAGTGAGTAAAGTAAATGTTGGTCCCTTCGAAGATGAGAAGGGGGATTTAATAATTGGAAATGTGGAAATGGCTGAGACCTTAAACAATTATTTTGCTTCGGTCTTCACAGTGGAAGACACAAAAACCATGCCAAAAATTGCTGGTCACGGGAATGTGGAAAGGGAGGACCTTGAGACAATCACTATCACTAGGGGGTAGTGCTGGACAGGCTAATGGGATTCAAGGTAGACAAGTCCCCTGGTCCTGATGAAATACATCCCAGGGTATTAAAAGAGATGGCGGAAGTTATAGCAGATGCATTCATTATAATCTACCAAAATTCTCTGGACTCTGGGAGGTACCAGCGGATTGGAAAGCAGCTAATGTAACGTCTCTGTTTAAAAAAGGAGGCAGACAAAAGGCAGGTAACTATAGGCCGGTTAGTTTAACATCTGTAGTGGGGAAAATGCTTGAAGCTATCATTAATGAAGAAATAGCGGGACATCTCGATAGGAATAGTGGAATCAAGCAGACGCAACATGGATTCATGAAGGGGAAATCATGTTTAACTAATTTACTGGAATTCTTTGAGGATATAACGAGCATGGTGGATAGAGGTGTACCGATAGATGTGGTATATTTAGATTTCCAAAAGGCATTCGATAAGGTGCCACAAAAAGGTTACTGCAGAAGATAAAGGTACGCGGAGTCAGAGGAAATGTATTAGCATGGATCGGGAATTGGCTGGCTAACAGAAAGCAGAGAGTCGTGATAAATGGGTCCTTTTCGGGTTGGAAATCGGTGGTTAGTGGTGTGCCACAGGGATCGGTGCTGGGACCACAACTGTTTACAGTATACATAGATGACCTGGAAGAGGGGACAGAGTATAGTGTAATGACATTTGCAGATGACACAAAGATGAGTGGGAAAGCGGGTTGTGTCGAGGACACAGAGAGGCTGCAAAGAGATTTAGATAGGTTAAGTGAATGGGCTAAGGTTTGGCGGATGGAATAGAATGTCGGAAAATGTGAGGTCATCCACCTTGGAAAAAAAACAGTAAAAGGGAATATTATTTGAATGGGGAGAAATTACAACATGCTGCGGTGCAGAGGGACCTGGGGGTCCTTGTGCATGAAACTCTTTTAGAGCCTTGTGCATGAAACTCTTTTGAGTTCACCTGTGAAAACATAAAAACAATAAACGGTGCCACCCGACCTGGGTGACACTCCAGACATTTTCAAGGCCCTTTTTTCCCCCCTTTTTTTTTTGATTTTTTTTTGTGTTTTTCTTTTTTTTTGTTTTTTTTTTGGGCACTAAAATCACAATTTTCCCCAGTGCCCCCTATAAAAGGGAAGGGGGACACTAAAAGCACCGGCAATTAAAACAAATTAAACTTTAAAACGTAAAATCAAATTAAAATTTGGTTGCCGGGCGTGATGATGCACTCCAGTCCCTCCGGTGCCCACCTCTCGCGGAAGGCCGCGAGCGTACCGGTGGACACCGCGTGCTCCATCTCCAAGGACACCCTGGACCGGATGTAAGAGCGGAAGAGAGGCAGGCAGTCAGGTTGAACGACCCCCTCGACCGCCCGCTGCCTGGACCGGCTGATGGCACCCTTGGCCGTGCCCAGGAGCAGTCCTACGAGGAGGCCTTCGGACCTACCCGCTCCCCTCCGCACAGGGTGCCCAAAGATCAGGAGAGTGGGACTGAAGTGCAGCCAGAATTTCAGGAGCAGCCCCTTCAAATAGTGGAACAGGGGCTGCAACCTCGTGCATTCAATAAAAACATGGAACACGGACTCCTCCAGACCGCAGAAATTGCAGGCGGCCTGGGAGTCCGTGAACCGGCTTAAAAATTTATTGCACGGCACTGCTCCGTGCACCACCCTCCAGGCCAAGTCCCCGATGAATAGCCTTGTGCATGAAACTCTTTTAGAGTCTACCTGTGAAACCATAAAACAATAACGGTGCCACCCGACCTGGGTGACACTCCAGACATTTACAAGGCCCTTTTTTTCCCCCCCTTTTTTTGTTTTTTTTGTGTTTTTCTTTTTTTGGTTTTTTTTTTTGGGCACTAAAATCACAATTTTTCCCCAGTGCCCCCTATAAAAGGGAAGGGGACACTAAAAGCACCGGCAATTAAAACAAATTAACTTTAAAACGTAAAATCAAATTAAAATTTGGTTGCCGGGCGTGATGATGCACTCCAGTCCCTCCGGTGCCCACCTCTCGCGGAAGGCCGCGAGCGTACCGGTGGACACCGCGTGCTCCATCTCCAAGGACACCCTGGACCGGATGTAAGAGCGGAAGAGAGGCAGGCAGTCAGGTTGAACGACCCCCTCGACCGCCCGCTGCCTGGACCGGCTGATGGCACCCTTGGCCGTGCCCAGGAGCAGTCCTACGAGGAGGCCTTCGGACCTACCCGCTCCCCTCCGCACAGGGTGCCCAAAGATCAGGAGGGTGGGACTGAAGTGCAGCCAGAATTTCAGGAGCAGCCCCTTCAAATAATGGAACAGGGGCTGCAACCTCGTGCACTCAATAAAAACATGGAACACGGACTCCTCCAGACCGCAGAAATTGCAGGCGGCCTGGGAGTCCGTGAACCGGCTTAAAAATTTGTTGCACGGCACTGCTCCGTGCACCACCCTCCAGGCCAAGTCCCCGATGAATAGTGGGAGGACCCCTGCGTAGAGTGCCCTCCATCGGGGACCCCCGCCTCCTCCGGACGGCAAGATGGTACGCCATGGCGTGTCCGGACGGCCGGCGAGGATGGCAAAGTTGAGGGTGTGCAGGAGCAGCCCGTACAGGAAACCCCTCCGCGCGGAACTGAAAGGCACGGAGGGGATTTCCCCGAGGCGGCTCAAGTTGTGAGGCGCCGGCCCCCGAGGGAGGTTCCGGGGTTTGGCGCCGATGAGGAATTCCGTCCGGACGGGGGTCAGTTCGGACGGGATCTCCCCACGTGCTTGAGCCTCCTCGATACACCTAACGGAGTCAGGGCCCAGAGCTGTTTTTAGCGACTCGATGGCATCGGCCGCGCGGCGGACGTTGGCAGAATTTAGGCGCCGCGCCAGCGTGACTGGCGCCATCCAGCCCGCTCCTCCGCCATCGAGCAGGTCCCTGACCCTGGTCACCTCACCAGCCACAGCCCTCTCTTCCGACCGCCACATGAAGCCTCGGCCGTGGAGGTACGGATTCCCGAGCAGCGGCTCCTGCAGGACGGCCGCCACTCCAGCCGGCGGAGAGCTGCGCTTGGTGGAGACTTTGTTCCAGACCCTGATGAGTTCCCTGTAAAAGACAGGCAGCTCCCGGAGGGCGGTCCTGGCACCCCCCAAGTTCACAAACAGGAGCTGCGTGTCATAATTGAGGTCGAGCTGCTGGCGGAAGAAATACCTCGCCAGAGCACACCACCTAGGAGGGGGCTCGACGTAAAGGTATCTCTGCAGGGTCTGAAGACGGAAAGTCGCGAGCTGGGCGCTGACGCACACCAACGACTGACCGCCCTCCTCAAGCGGGAGACTCAAGACCGCGACAGAGACCCAGTGCTTCCTGTTGTTCCAGAAGAAGTCCACCAGCTTCTTCTGTATCTTGGCGACAAACGCAGGGGGAGGGGTCAAAGTGACCAGCCGGTACCACAACATTGCGGCCACCAGCTGGTTTATGACTAGCGCTCGACCCCTGTAGGACAGCACTCGGAGCAGTCCTGTCCAGCGCCCTAGGCGAGCGGCGACCTTGGCCTCCAGCTCCTGCCAGTTCGCCGGCCAGGCTTCCTCGTCGGGGCTAAGGTAGACTCCCAGATAGAGGAGATGGGTCGTGCTCCAGGCAAAAGGCCTGAGCTCCTCCGGCAGGGAGTCCACCCGCCACTGACCCACCAGGAGTCCGGAACATTTCTCCCAGTTGATCCTGGCGGAGGACGCGGCCGAGTAAATCTCCTGGCACTCACGCATCCTCCGCAGGTCAGCGGGATCCTCTACCGCGAGGAGCACGTCATCGGCGTAAGCCGAGAGGACGACCTCCACGCCCGGCCCTTGCAGAGCCAGTCCCGTCAACCTCGTCCGCAAGAGGCGCAGGAAAGGCTCCACGCAAACGGCGTATAACTGGCCGGACATGGGGCATCCCTGGCGCACCCCTCTCCTAAAGCGAAGGGGCGCCGTCAAGGACCCGTTAACCTTAATCAGACACTCCGCGGCGGCGTACAAAAGTCGGATCCGGGCGACGAAATGCGTCCCGAACCCGAAAGCGCGCAGAGTTCCGAGCAGATAGTCGTGATCCACCCTGTCGAACGCCTTCTCTTGGTCGAGGGATAGGAAGGCGACCGACAGACCAGCCTCCTGGGAGCAATGGATGAGGTCCCGGACCAGATGGATGTTGTCGTGGATCGTCCGGCCCGGGACCGTGTATGACTGGTCGGGGTGGATCATGTGGTCCAGCACGGCACCAAGGCGAGCAGACATCGCCCTGGCGAAGATTTTGTAGTCCGTGCTGAGGAGGGAGACCGGGCGCCAGTTCTTAAGGAGGCGGAGATCGCCCTTCTTAGGCAGCAGGACGATGACTGCCCTGCGCCAAGAGAGGGGCATCTCCCCGGTCGCCAGACTTTCCCCCAGGACCCGCGCGTAGTCGCCCCCCAGGACGTCCCAGAACGCCCTGTGGAACTCCACGGTCAGCCCGTCCAGCCCTGGGGATTTTCCCCTCGAGAGCCGGGCGAGGGCACCGGTCAGCTCCGCCAGGCTTAGCGGAGCTTCTAGATTTTCAGCGCCCTCCGGGCTGACCTTCGGCAGGTCCTCCCACAAAACTCTACGCGCTTCCTCGCTGGACGGATCCGGAGAGAACAGAGCCCCGTAATATTCACGGACCCTGTTGTTGACGCCCTCCGGATCCGAGACGAGAGAGCCGTCGTCGGCCAGCAGCGTCAAGAGCTGCTTACGGACACTCTGCCTTTTTTCCAGCGAGTAGAAGAAGGGGGAGCCGCGGTCCAGATCCCGCAGGAACCGGATCCGCGACCTCACGAACGCGCCTCGGGACCCGACGAGCTGCAGGTCCTTCAGCGCGGCCTTCTTCGCTTCGTACACCGTCCGCAGGGCCGGGTCCTGGACGACTTGACCGAGACGGGCTTCCAGGTCGAGCACCTCTTTTTCTAGGCGCCTGACTCTGGCCGCCCGCCTCTTGGTCGACCCCCTCGCGTACTCTTGACAGAAGACGCGGACGTGAGCCTTGCCCACGTCCCACCATAGCCTCAAGGAGGGGAAGCCCCCCTGCTTCCTTCTCCAGTCGGACCAGAATCGACGGAACGAGTCCTGGAACCGCACGTCCTCCAGCAGCCGGTTGTTAAAGTGCCAGTACGCGGACCCCGTCCTCGCGCGGAGCGAAGCGAGCTCCGCCCACACCAGGTGGTGGTCCGAACACGGCACCGGCCGCATGGAGGCCGCCGGGACGCAGGAAACGTACGCCCGAGACACGTAAAGGCGGTCGACTCTAGACCATCCAACTCCAGGCCTCACCCAAGTAAAGGCGCTGGAGTCGGGGTGGAGATTTCGCCAGACGTCCACCAAGTCGAAGGACCCGACCAGGTCCCTCAACTTCTCCATCGCCGTCATGCACTGCGGGGCACCGGAGCGGTCCCTCGCCTCGAGGGTGCAGTTAAAATCCCCCCCGAGGACAATGCAGTCGCCGACGTCGACGGAGCCAAGAAGAGCGGACACCTCTTCAAAGAAGCGCGTTTGCTGCGGGCCGGGATGAGGGGCGTACACGTTCACGAGATGGAGCGGCACGTCCCCCAGGCGAACCGTTACGTGCAGCAAGCGGCCTGGCACGGGCTCCTCGACCCCCAAGATCTCCGGCTGAAAATGCGGGCCCAGCAAGATGGCCACCCCACTAGAAATGGCGGTGAGGTGGCTCATGCGGACCTCTCCTTGCCATTCCAGGAGCCACGTGGCTTCGTCTCCCGGAACGGTGTGGGTTTCTTGCAGGAAGCACACCGCATATTTCCCCTCCCGCAGGAGCGAAAAATTGTCAAATCTACGGCGTGCCCCTCTGCCGCCGTTGATGTTGAGGCTGGCTATGGTTATCTTCATGGCAAAAGCATAGTGCAACCTCTACCTTAACCTATTGTGGGGGAGGGAGCGGAGTCTTTTGTTGAACTCCGCTCCCTCCGCAGCCCAGCGAGGAGTCCCTCGAGCTCGCGCAGCTCAAGGTGCTGCTCCTTTGTCAAGGGCCCGCCCGCGGCCAAGGTTTTAACGGCGGCGCGGACGGACCCCTTGATCAGCTCCGGCTCGGACCATTTATCCAGGGCCAGTCGGGCTTGGTCGCGGCGACCCCGGCTCTGGGCCAAAAAGTCCCGGAGTTCCTTTGCAGGAACGAGGAGGGCCTCAGCGGCGGCCGCGAGCAGATCCACCGCCTCACTGGCGGTGGTCTCTAGGTCTTCACCCGCGTCCCCCACCGAGTCCCCGTCCTCCTCCGGGAGGTGGCCGCCAGCAGCCGGCCCATCGACCGCACAAGGTACGGCAAATGAACCGGCCGCTCCAACCGGCCCTGGCACTGCCCCGATCCCACCCCCAGGATCGTCGGCAGAGGAGTCCCCACTGGGCTCTTTTAAAAATGGTGCTGGGTCGGGAAATGACAGCGGAAGGGGTTCCCCCTCCGCCCCAGGAACCGGAGAACAAGGAGAGACCCGGCCATAGGAAATCCCCAGGCCCTCCAAGTGCTCCAGCTCCAAAGTAAGGGGCGAGGGTGGGTGTTCCTCCCCCTCCCCGCTGCCACCCCCCGGCCCAGCATCTACAGTGTCATAATTATTTGTTTCATTCTCTGCCGGGTCGAGCAACTCCCGGGGGAAGTTGGGTAATAGCTGGGCGGGCTCAGGTTCGGCCTTTTCGGCCTCGCCCGCCTCAGTCCCCGGGACGCCCGGCCCGGCGGCTACGCATTCCTCCGCGGTCCCCACGCCCCCCACGACAGGCAGATCTTCCACTCCATCCCCGGGAGGCAGAGGCTGGGCAGCCTCAACTGTCTCACCCTCCCCGGGGAAAGACTCCTCGCGCCTGCAGCGCAATTTGGGGGCGCTGGTGGGGGACGCGGGACACGCGGCGGGCACCGCCTCCTCCGCGGAGGGATGTTGTTCCCCCTCCGCCTCATTGGGGCGGTGCCTCTTTTTGTTCCTGGGGGCGCGCGGAGTCAGGGAGACCTCCATGTCTGCCGAGGCCTCCCGCTCCGCCCCCCCCTTTTCCTTTTCTTGCCCGCGCCCGGGCCCCTCTGTGGTGGTATTCAAGGGCCCGGGCACGGGCTCGGGGCACCCCGCGCTCGCCGGTGACGGGGTTGGGCTGAGCGCGGTGGTCAAATTATCCGGCGCACTGAGGGGACCCGCCTCTTGATGTTTTGTCTTCTTCCGCGCCTTCTTTCCGGTCGGACGCTCTCCCTCCCCCCCGCCGGAGGCCCTGAAAACAAAGGCCTCCGACGATGCCCGCGCACCCATGGCTCCCGGCACGCGGACGCAACTAGGGGGAGGGGTGGCGGCGGCGCCAGCCTTGGCCGCCTTCGGTGGTTTGGCGGCCTTGGAGGCGGGGCAGTTCTTGCGAACGTGCCCCACCTCCCTGCAGGCATGGCACCGCACGCCGTCCGACGTCCAGAAGACGCGGTAGGCAGTCCCCTCGTGCACCACATTAAAGTGCCCTTCTGTCATGTCCTCCCGCGCCAGCCGGACAAAGAGCTGGCGGCGGAAGGAGAACACGTGGCGCAGGCTGCTCTCCCTGAGGCCGAGCGGTATGGGGTTGATCCCTGACCTTACCTCCCCCAGTTGTTGTAGGTGAGGGAGGAGGAGCTCAGCGGAAACAAAGGGCGGGACGTTTGAAACGATGACCCTCTGCGCGGTGGCCTCGAGAGGGTCCACCGGCAGGAACGTCCCGCCCACCGTGAGCCCCTTTTCAAGGGCCAGGGACACCGCCCGCTCCGACCCCAGGAAGAAAACAGCCTTCCCAGACATCTTGGAGGCTGCGACAATGGCCGAGGGGCCGACTACCCCAGCCATCGCCCGCACGCACTCCTCAATGCTCATTGTGGGGTGAGTGTAGCTCTTGACCCCGTGTTTTCTAGTAATTAATCTAAATGGTGGCAGGGCAGCGGGTGGCGCAGGAGGTGCTGTGGAAGCGGTTGCCACCTGCGCATACGTCCTTGCTGGCCCTGCCACCGGCGTGGATGGGGTCGCCATCACGGGGTCCCTTTAAGGGCTACACCCACCCCAAAGTCACAGGCCTTAATGGTCTTTAATGGCCTCTTATGTTCACTGAGCAGAGGAGCCCTTAACGAGGCACCTCTCCCCTCGTTGACAATTGGGGAGAGGCCTTGCTCCCTCTGCTCAGTTGTCTTAATGTTTTTTTTTTTTAAATTAAATTTGGAAGGAAGGGCTCTCAGAGAGAGAGGGGAGAAACAGAGTAGCAGAGAAAGAGAGAGGGGGGTGGGAAGGGGGGGGGGGGCTGCGAGGGCAGGTCTCCCCTCGCAGCTGTGGGTGGGTGCACTCCCCAGATGGCAAAACACAAAAGTCTTTGGGGTGGTCTTCAGGTGCGGGGAGAAGATGTCTTCACCTGGGGTAGCTGGAGCCACCAGGCACTCCTAACGATCTTTAATTGGGTGATTTAAGAAAAACAACAATCTTCAGCCTGGTAGCTCCAGCTATCCCAGGCTAGGCAAATGTGGGGGGTGGGGGGGGTTCCAATTGTGGGGGGGGCCTAGTTGTAAGCAAGGCCCCCACACACACTACCACACACACACACACCCCCCGCGATGTTCCGGCCCTCAGTGGTCTTCTTTCCTCCCCCCACCGAAACAACAAAGTCTTTTGGGGAACTGCACCAACACCCACCTGTAGAATTGTAGAGTCTCCCTCCTTCCACACTGGATGTTGTTTGTCTTTCCCCCTCTCTCCAACTCCTTGCAGAATGGTAAAAGATGTTTAATGTTTTCTGCTTCCTCCTCCTCTCCCTCTGGATAGAAGTTGTAGTGAAGCCCCTTCCTTCCTTCCTTTCCTGGGCTGGTCTCAGGGCTCTCCAGGCAGGAGCTCAAGTTGATGGCTGCTCCTCTCACTGCTCACAGTTCCTACTGAGCAGGACACGCCTCCACTGCTTCACGATTGGTTCCTTGTGCATGAAACTCTTTTGAGTTCACCTGTGAAAACATAAAAACAATAAACGGTGCCACCCGACCTGGGTGACACTCCAGACATTTTCAAGGCCCTTTTTTTCCCCCCTTTTTTTTTGGTTTTTTTTTTTCGTGTTTTTCTTTTTTTTTGGTTTTTTTTTTGGGCACTAAAATCACAATTTTCCCCAGTGCCCCCTATAAAAGGGAAGGGGGACACTAAAAGCACCGGCAATTAAAACAAATTAAACTTTAAAACGTAAAATCAAATTAAAATTTGGTTGCCGGGCGTGATGATGCACTCCAGTCCCTCCGGTGCCCACCTCTCGCGGAAGGCCGCGAGCGTACCGGTGGACACCGCGTGCTCCATCTCCAAGGACACCCTGGACCGGATGTAAGAGCGGAAGAGAGGCAGGCAGTCAGGTTGAACGACCCCCTCGACCGCCCGCTGCCTGGACCGGCTGATGGCACCCTTGGCCGTGCCCAGGAGCAGTCCTACGAGGAGGCCTTCGGACCTACCCGCTCCCCTCCGCACAGGGTGCCCAAAGATCAGGAGAGTGGGACTGAAGTGCAGCCAGAATTTCAGGAGCAGCCCCTTCAAATAGTGGAACAGGGGCTGCAACCTTGTGCACTCCATAAAAACATGGAACACGGACTCCTCCAGACCGCAGAAATTGCAGGCGGCCTGGGAGTCCGTGAACCGGCTTAAAAATTTGTTGCACGGCACTGCTCCGTGCACCACCCTCCAGGCCAAGTCCCCGATGAATAGTGGGAGGACCCCTGCGTAGAGTGCCCTCCATCGGGGACCCCCGCCTCCTCCGGACGGCAAGATGGTACGCCATGGCGTGTCCGGACGGCCGGCGAGGATGGCAAAGTTGAGGGTGTGCAGGAGCAGCCCGTACAGGAAACCCCTCCGCGCGGAACTGAAAGGCACGGAGGGGATTTCCCCGAGGCGGCTCAAGTTGTGAGGCGCCGGCCCCCGAGGGAGGTTCCGGGGTTTGGCGCCGATGAGGAATTCCGTCCGGACGGGGGTCAGTTCGGACGGGATCTCCCCACGTGCTTGAGCCTCCTCGATACACCTAACGGAGTCAGGGCCCAGAGCTGTTTTTAGCGACTCGATGGCATCGGCCGCGTGGCGGACGTTGGCAGAATTTAGGCGCCGCGCCAGCGTGACTGGCGCCATCCAGCCCGCTCCTCCGCCATCGAGCAGGTCCCTGACCCTGGTCACCTCACCAGCCACAGCCCTCTCTTCCGACCGCCACATAAAGCCTCGGCCGTGGAGGTACGGATTCCCGAGCAGCGGCTCCTGCAGGACGGCCGCCACTCCAGCCGGTGGAGAGCTGCGCTTGGTGGAGACTTTGTTCCAGACCCTGATGAGTTCCCTGTAAAAGACAGGCAGCTCCCGGAGGGCGGTCCTGGCACCCCCCAAGTTCACAAACAGGAGCTGCGTGTCATAATTGAGGTCGAGCTGCTGGCGGAAGAAATACCTCGCCAGAGCACACCACCTAGGAGGGGGCTCGACGTAAAGGTATCTCTGCAGGGTCTGAAGACGGAAAGTCGCGAGCTGGGCGCTGACGCACACCAACGACTGACCGCCCTCCTCAAGCGGGAGACTCAAGACCGCGGCAGAGACCCAGTGCTTCCTGTTGTTCCAGAAGAAGTCCACCAGCTTCTTCTGTATCTTGGCGACAAACGCAGGGGGAGGGGTCAAAGTGACCAGCCGGTACCACAGCATTGCGGCCACCAGCTGGTTTATGACTAGCGCTCGACCCCTGTAGGACAGCACTCGGAGCAGTCCTGTCCAGCGCCCTAGGCGAGCGGCGACCTTGGCCTCCAGCTCCTGCCAGTTCGCCGGCCAGGCTCCCTCGTCGGGGCTAAGGTAGACTCCCAGATAGAGGAGATGGGTCGTGCTCCAGGCAAAAGGCCTGAGCTCCTCCGGCAGGGAGTCCACCCGCCACTGACCCACCAGGAGTCCGGAACATTTCTCCCAGTTGATCCTGGCGGAGGACGCGGCCGAGTAAATCTCCTGGCACTCACGCATCCTCCGCAGGTCAGCGGGATCCTCTACCGCGAGGAGCACGTCATCGGCGTAAGCCGAGAGGACGACCTCCACGCCCGGCCCTTGCAGAGCCAGTCCCGTCAACCTCGTCCGCAAGAGGCGCAGGAAAGGCTCCACGCAAACGGCGTATAACTGGCCGGACATGGGGCATCCCTGGCGCACCCCTCTCCTAAAGCGAAGGGGCGCCGTCAAGGACCCGTTAACCTTAATCAGACACTCCGCGGCGGCGTACAAAAGTCGGATCCGGGCGACGAAATGCGTCCCGAACCCGAAAGCGCGCAGAGTTCCGAGCAGATAGTCGTGATCCACCCTGTCGAACGCCTTCTCTTGGTCGAGGGATAGGAAGGCGACCGACAGACCAGCCTCCTGGGAACAATGGATGAGGTCCCGGACCAGATGGATGTTATCGTGGATTGTCCGGCCCGGGACCGTGTATGACTGGTCGGGGTGGATCATGTGGTCCAGCACAGCACCAAGGCGAGCAGACATCGCCCTGGCGAAGATTTTGTAGTCCGTGCTGAGGAGGGAGACCGGGCGCCAGTTCTTAAGGAGGCGGAGATCGCCCTTCTTAGGCAGCAGGACGATGACTGCCCTGCGCCAAGAGAGGGGCATCTCCCCGGTCGCCAGACTTTCCCCCAGGACCCGCGCGTAGTCGCTCCCCAGGACGTCCCAGAACGCCCTGTGGAACTCCACGGTCAGCCCGTCCAGCCCCGGGGATTTTCCCCTCGAGAGCCGGGCGAGGGCACCGGTCAGCTCCGCCAGGCTTAGCGGAGCTTCCAGATTTTCGGCGCCCTCCGGGCCGACCTTCGGCAGGTCCTCCCACAAAACTCTACGCGCTTCCTCGCTGGACGGATCCGGAGAGAACAGAGCCCCGTAATATTCACGGACCCTGTTGTTGACGCCCTCCGGATCCGAGACGAGAGAGCCGTCGTCGGCCAGCAGCGTCAAGAGCTGCTTACGGACACTCTGCCTTTTTTCCAGCGAGTAGAAGAAGGGGGAGCCGCGGTCCAGATCCCGCAGGAACCGGATCCGCGACCTCACGAACGCGCCTCGGGACCCGACGAGCTGCAGGTCCTTCAGCGCGGCCTTCTTCGCTTCGTACACCGTCCGCAGGGCCGGGTCCTGGACGACTTGACCGAGACGGGCTTCCAGGTCGAGCACCTCTTTTTCTAGGCGCCCGACTCTGGCCGCCCGCCTCTTGGTCGACCCCCTCGCGTACTCTTGACAGAAGACGCGGACGTGAGCCTTGCCCACGTCCCACCATAGCCTCAAGGAGGGGAAGCCCCCCTGCTTCCTTCTCCAGTCGGACCAGAATCGACGGAACGAGTCCTGGAACCGCACGTCCTCCAGCAGCCGGTTGTTAAAGTGCCAGTACGCGGACCCCGTCCTCGCGCGGAGCGAAGCGAGCTCCGCCCACACCAGGTGGTGGTCCGAACACGGCACCGGCCGCATGGAGGCCGCCGGGACGCAGGAAACGTACGCCCGCGACACGTAAAGGCGGTCGACTCTAGACCATCCAACTCCAGGCCTCACCCAAGTAAAGGCGCTGGAGTCGGGGTGGAGATTTCGCCAGACGTCCACCAAGTCGAAGGACCCGACCAGGTCCCTCAACTTCTCCATCGCCGTCATGCACTGCGGGGCACCGGAGCGGTCCCTCGCCTCGAGGGTGCAGTTAAAATCCCCCCCGAGGACAATGCAGTCGCCGACGTCGACGGAGCCAAGAAGAGCGGACACCTCTTCAAAGAAGCGCGTTTGCTGCGGGCCGGGATGAGGGGCGTACACGTTCACGAGATGGAGCGGCACGTCCCCCAGGCGAACCGTTACGTGCAGCAAGCGGCCTGGCACGGGCTCCTCGACCCCCAAGATCTCCGGCTGAAAATGCGGGCCCAGCAAGATGGCCACCCCACTAGAAATGGCGGTGAGGTGGCTCATGCGGACCTCTCCTTGCCATTCCAGGAGCCACGTGGCTTCGTCTCCCGGAACGGTGTGGGTTTCTTGCAGGAAGCACACCGCATATTTCCCCTCCCGCAGGAGCGAAAAATTGTCAAATCTACGGCGTGCCCCTCTGCCGCCGTTGATGTTGAGGCTGGCTATGGTTATCTTCATGACAAAAGCATAGTGCAACCTCTACCTTAACCTATTGTGGGGGAGGGAGCGGAGTCTTTTGTTGAACTCCGCTCCCTCCGCAGCCCAGCGAGGAGTCCCTCGAGCTCGCGCAGCTCAAGGTGCTGCTCCTTTGTCAAGGGCCCGCCCGCGGCCAAGGTTTTAACGGCGGCGCGGACGGACCCCTTGATCAGCTCCGGCTCGGACCATTTTTCCAGGGCCAGTCGGGCTTGGTCGCGGCGACCCCGGCTCTGGGCCAAAAAGTCCCGGAGTTCCTTTGCAGGAACGAGGAGGGCCTCAGCGGCGGCCGCGAGCAGATCCACCGCCTCCCTGGCGGTGGTCTCTAGGTCTTCACCCGCGTCCCCCACCGAGTCCCCGTCCTCCTCCGGGAGGTGGCCGCCAGCAGCCGGCCCATCGACCGCACAAGGTACGGCAAATGAACCGGCCGCTCCAACCGGCCCTGGCACTGCCCCGATCCCACCCCCAGGATCGTCGGCAGAGGAGTCCCCACTGGGCTCTTTTAAAAATGGTGCTGGGTCGGGAAATGACAGCGGAAGGGGTTCCCCCTCCGCCCCAGGAACCGGAGAACAAGGAGAGACCCGGCCATAGGAAATCCCCAGGCCCTCCAAGTGCTCCAGCTCCAAAGTAAGGGGCGAGGGTGGGTGTTCCTCCCCCTCCCCGCTGCCACCCCCCGGCCCAGCATCTACAGTGTCATAATTATTTGTTTCATTCTCTGCCGGGTCGAGCAAATCCCGGGGGAAGTTGGGTAATAGCTGGGCGGGCTCAGGTTCGGCCTTTTCGGCCTCGCCCGCCTCAGTCCCCGGGACGCCCGGCCCGGCGGCTACGCATTCCTCCGCGGTCCCCACGCCCCCCACGACAGGCAGATCTTCCACTCCATCCCCGGGAGGCAGAGGCTGGGCAGCCTCAACTGTCTCACCCTCCCCGGGGAAAGACTCCTCGCGCCTGCAGCGCAATTTGGGGGCGCTGGTGGGGGACGCGGGACACGCGGCGGGCACCGCCTCCTCCGCGGAGGGATGTTGTTCCCCCTCCGCCTCATTGGGGCGGTGCCTCTTTTTGTTCCTGGGGGCGCGCGGAGTCAGGGAGACCTCCATGTCTGCCGAGGCCTCCCGCTCCGCCCCCCCCTTTTCCTTTTCTTGCCCGCGCCTGGGCCCCTCTGTGGTGGTATTCAAGGGCTCGGGCACGGGCTCGGGGCACCCCGCGCTCGCCGGTGACGGGGTTGGGCTGAGCGCGGTGGTCAAATTATCCGGCGCACTGAGGGGACCCGCCTCTTGATGTTTTGTCTTCTTCCGCGCCTTCTTTCCGGTCGGACGCTCTCCCTCCCCCCCGCCGGAGGCCCTGAAAACAAAGGCCTCCGACGATGCCCGCGCACCCATGGCTCCCGGCACGCGGACGCAACTAGGGGGAGGGGTGGCGGCGGCGCCAGCCTTGGCCGCCTTCGGTGGTTTGGCGGCCTTGGAGGCGGGGCAGTTCTTGCGAACGTGCCCCACCTCCCTGCAGGCATGGCACCGCACGCCGTCCGACGTCCAGAAGACGCGGTAGGCAGTCCCCTCGTGCACCACATTAAAGTGCCCTTCTGTCATGTCCTCCCGCGCCAGCCGGACAAAGAGCTGGCGGCGGAAGGAGAACACGTGGCGCAGGCTGCTCTCCCTGAGGCCGAGCGGTATGGGGTTGATCCCTGACCTTACCTCCCCCAGTTGTTGTAGGTGAGGGAGGAGGAGCTCAGCGGAAACAAAGGGCGGGACGTTTGAAACGATGACCCTCTGCGCGGTGGCCTCGAGAGGGTCCACCGGCAGGAACGTCCCGCCCACCGTGAGCCCCTTTTCAAGGGCCAGGGACACCGCCCGCTCCGACCCCAGGAAGAAAACAGCCTTCCCAGACATCTTGGAGGCTGCGACAATGGCCGAGGGGCCGACTACCCCAGCCATCGCCCGCACGCACTCCTCAATGCTCATTGTGGGGTGAGTGTAGCTCTTGACCCCGTGTTTTCTAGTAATTAATCTAAATGGTGGCAGGGCAGCGGGTGGCGCAGGAGGTGCTGTGGAAGCGGTTGCCACCTGCGCATACGTCCTTGCTGGCCCTGCCACCGGCGTGGATGGGGTCGCCATCACGGGGTCCCTTTAAGGGCTACACCCACCCCAAAGTCACAGGCCTTAATGGTCTTTAATGGCCTCTTATGTTCACTGAGCAGAGGAGCCCTTAACGAGGCACCTCTCCCCTCGTTGACAATTGGGGAGAGGCCTTGCTCCCTCTGCTCAGTTGTCTTAATGTTTTTTTTTTTTAAATTAAATTTGGAAGGAAGGGCTCTCAGAGAGAGAGGGGAGAAACAGAGTAGCAGAGAAAGAGAGAGGGGGGTGGGAAGGGGGGGGGGGGCTGCGAGGGCAGGTCTCCCCTCGCAGCTGTGGGTGGGTGCACTCCCCAGATGGCAAAACACAAAAGTCTTTGGGGTGGTCTTCAGGTGCGGGGAGAAGATGTCTTCACCTGGGGTAGCTGGAGCCACCAGGCACTCCTAACGATCTTTAATTGGGTGATTTAAGAAAAACAACAATCTTCAGCCTGGTAGCTCCAGCTATCCCAGGCTAGGCAAATGTGGGGGGTGGGGGGGGTTCCAATTGTGGGGGGGGCCTAGTTGTAAGCAAGGCCCCCACACACACTACCACACACACACACACCCCCCGCGATGTTCCGGCCCTCAGTGGTCTTCTTTCCTCCCCCCACCGAAACAACAAAGTCTTTTGGGGAACTGCACCAACACCCACCTGTAGAATTGTAGAGTCTCCCTCCTTCCACACTGGATGTTGTTTGTCTTTCCCCCTCTCTCCAACTCCTTGCAGAATGGTAAAAGATGTTTAATGTTTTCTGCTTCCTCCTCCTCTCCCTCTGGATAGAAGTTGTAGTGAAGCCCCTTCCTTCCTTCCTTTCCTGGGCTGGTCTCAGGGCTCTCCAGGCAGGAGCTCAAGTTGATGGCTGCTCCTCTCACTGCTCACAGTTCCTACTGAGCAGGACACGCCTCCACTGCTTCACGATTGGTTCCTTGTGCATGAAACTCTTTTGGGAGTTCACCTGCAAAACATAAAACATTAAACGGTGCCACCCGACCTGGGTGACACTCCAGACATTTACAAGGCCCATTTTTTTTCCCCCTTTTTTGTGTTTTTTTTTTGTTTTTTCTTTTTTTTTTGTTTTTTTTTTTTTGGGCACTAAAATCACAATTTTTCCCCAGTGCCCCCTATAAAAGGGAAGGGGACACTAAAAGCACCGGCAATTAAAACAAATTAACTTTAAAACGTAAAATCAAATTAAAATTTGGTTGCCGGGCGTGATGATGCACTCCAGTCCCTCCGGTGCCCACCTCTCGCGGAAGGCCGCGAGCGTACCGGTGGACACCGCGTGCTCCATCTCCAAGGACACCCTGGACCGGATGTAAGAGCGGAAGAGAGGCAGGCAGTCAGGTTGAACGACCCCCTCGACCGCCCGCTGCCTGGACCGGCTGATGGCACCCTTGGCCGTGCCCAGGAGCAGTCCTACGAGGAGGCCTTCGGACCTACCCGCTCCCCTCCGCACAGGGTGCCCAAAGATCAGGAGAGTGGGACTGAAGTGCAGCCAGAATTTCAGGAGCAGCCCCTTCAAATAATAAAACAGGGGCTGCAACCTCGTGCATTCCATAAAAACATGGAACACGGACTCCTCCAGACCGCAGAAATTGCAGGCGGCCTGGGAGTCCGTGAACCGGCTTAAAAATTTGTTGCACGGCACTGCTCCGTGCACCACCCTCCAGGCCAAGTCCCCGATGAATAGTGGGAGGACCCCTGCGTAGAGGGCCCTCCATCGGGGACCCCCGCCTCCTCCGGACGGCAAGATGGTACGCCATGGCGTGTCCGGACGGCCGGCGAGGATGGCAAAGTTGAGGGTGTGCAGGAGCAGCCCGTACAGGAAACCCCTCCGCGCGGAACTGAAAGGCACGGAGGGGATTTCCCCGAGGCGGCTCAAGTTGTGAGGCGCCGGCCCCCGAGGGAGGTTCCGGGGTTTGGCGCCGATGAGGAATTCCGTCCGGACGGGGGTCAGTTCGGACGGGATCTCCCCACGTGCTTGAGCCTCCTCGATACACCTAACGGAGTCAGGGCCCAGAGCTGTTTTTAGCGACTCGATGGCATCGGCCGCGCGGCGGACGTTGGCAGAATTTAGGCGCCGCGCCAGCGTGACTGGCGCCATCCAGCCCGCTCCTCCGCCATCGAGCAGGTCCCTGACCCTGGTCACCTCACCAGCCACAGCCCTCTCTTCCGACCGCCACATGAAGCCTCGGCCGTGGAGGTACGGATTCCCGAGCAGCGGTTCCTGCAGGACGGCCGCCACTCCAGCCGGCGGAGAGCTGCGCTTGGTGGAGACTTTGTTCCAGACCCTGATGAGTTCCCTGTAAAAGACAGGCAGCTCCCGGAGGGCGGTCCTGGCACCCCCCAAGTTCACAAACAGGAGCTGCGTGTCATAATTGAGGTCGAGCTGCTGGCGGAAGAAATACCTCGCCAGAGCACACCACCTAGGAGGGGGCTCGACGTAAAGGTATCTCTGCAGGGTCTGAAGACGGAAAGTCGCGAGCTGGGCGCTGACGCACACCAACGACTGACCGCCCTCCTCAAGCGGGAGACTCAAGACCGCGACAGAGACCCAGTGCTTCCTGTTGTTCCAGAAGAAGTCCACCAGCTTCTTCTGTATCTTGGCGACAAACGCAGGGGGAGGGGTCAAAGTGACCAGCCGGTACCACAGCATTGCGGCCACCAGCTGGTTTATGACTAGCGCTCGACCCCTGTAGGACAGCACTCGGAGCAGTCCTGTCCAGCGCCCTAGGCGAGCGGCGACCTTGGCCTCCAGCTCCTGCCAGTTCGCCGGCCAGGCTTCCTCGTCGGGGCTAAGGTAGACTCCCAGATAGAGGAGATGGGTCGTGCTCCAGGCAAAAGGCCTGAGCTCCTCCGGCAGGGAGTCCACCCGCCACTGACCCACCAGGAGTCCGGAACATTTCTCCCAGTTGATCCTGGCGGAGGACGCGGCCGAGTAAATCTCCTGGCACTCACGCATCCTCCGCAGGTCAGCGGGATCCTCTACCGCGAGGAGCACGTCATCGGCGTAAGCCGAGAGGACGACCTCCACGCCCGGCCCTTGCAGAGCCAGTCCCGTCAACCTCGTCCGCAAGAGGCGCAGGAAAGGCTCCACGCAAACGGCGTATAACTGGCCGGACATGGGGCATCCCTGGCGCACCCCTCTCCTAAAGCGAAGGGGCGCCGTCAAGGACCCGTTAACCTTAATCAGACACTCCGCGGCGGCGTACAAAAGTCGGATCCGGGCGACGAAATGCGTCCCGAACCCGAAAGCGCGCAGAGTTCCGAGCAGATAGTCGTGATCCACCCTGTCGAACGCCTTCTCTTGGTCGAGGGATAGGAAGGCGACCGACAGACCAGCCTCCTGGGAGCAATGGATGAGGTCCCGGACCAGATGGATGTTGTCGTGGATTGTCCGGCCCGGGACCGTGTATGACTGGTCGGGGTGGATCATGTGGTCCAGCACGGCACCAAGGCGAGCAGACATCGCCCTGGCGAAGATTTTGTAGTCCGTGCTGAGGAGGGAGACCGGGCGCCAGTTCTTAAGGAGGCGGAGATCGCCCTTCTTAGGCAGCAGGACGATGACTGCCCTGCGCCAAGAGAGGGGCATCTCCCCGGTCGCCAGACTTTCCCCCAGGACCCGCGCGTAGTCGCCCCCCAGGACGTCCCAGAACGCCCTGTGGAACTCCACGGTCAGCCCGTCCAGCCCCGGGGATTTTCCCCTCGAGAGCCGGGCGAGGGCACCGGTCAGCTCCGCCAGGCTTAGCGGAGCTTCCAGATTTTCGGCGCCCTCCGGGCCGACCTTCGGCAGGTCCTCCCACAAAACTCTACGCGCTTCCTCGCTGGACGGATCCGGAGAGAACAGAGCCCCGTAATATTCACGGACCCTGTTGTTGACGCCCTCCGGATCCGAGACGAGAGAGCCGTCGTCGGCCAGCAGCGTCAAGAGCTGCTTACGGACACTCTGCCTTTTTTCCAGCGAGTAGAAGAAGGGGGAGCCGCGGTCCAGATCCCGCAGGAACCGGATCCGCGACCTCACGAACGCGCCTCGGGACCCGACGAGCTGCAGGTCCTTCAGCGCGGCCTTCTTCGCTTCGTACACCGTCCGCAGGGCCGGGTCCTGGACGACTTGACCGAGACGGGCTTCCAGGTCGAGCACCTCTTTTTCTAGGCGCCCGACTCTGGCCGCCCGCCTCTTGGTCGACCCCCTCGCGTACTCTTGACAGAAGACGCGGACGTGAGCCTTGCCCACGTCCCACCATAGCCTCAAGGAGGGGAAGCCCCCCTGCTTCCTTCTCCAGTCGGACCAGAATCGACGGAACGAGTCCTGGAACCGCACGTCCTCCAGCAGCCGGTTGTTAAAGTGCCAGTACGCGGACCCCGTCCTCGCGCGGAGCGAAGCGAGCTCCGCCCACACCAGGTGGTGGTCCGAACACGGCACCGGCCGCATGGAGGCCGCCGGGACGCAGGAAACGTACGCCCGAGACACGTAAAGGCGGTCGACTCTAGACCATCCAACTCCAGGCCTCACCCAAGTAAAGGCGCTGGAGTCGGGGTGGAGATTTCGCCAGACGTCCACCAAGTCGAAGGACCCGACCAGGTCCCTCAACTTCTCCATCGCCGTCATGCACTGCGGGGCACCGGAGCGGTCCCTCGCCTCGAGGGTGCAGTTAAAATCCCCCCCGAGGACAATGCAGTCGCCGACGTCGACGGAGCCAAGAAGAGCGGACACCTCTTCAAAGAAGCGCGTCTGCTGCGGGCCGGGATGAGGGGCGTACACGTTCACGAGATGGAGCGGCACGTCCCCCAGGCGAACCGTTACGTGCAGCAAGCGGCCTGGCACGGGCTCCTCGACCCCCAAGATCTCCGGCTGAAAATGCGGGCCCAGCAAGATGGCCACCCCACTAGAAATGGCGGTGAGGTGGCTCATGCGGACCTCTCCTTGCCATTCCAGGAGCCACGTGGCTTCGTCTCCCGGAACGGTGTGGGTTTCTTGCAGGAAGCACACCGCATATTTCCCCTCCCGCAGGAGCGAAAAATTGTCAAATCTACGGCGTGCCCCTCTGCCGCCGTTGATGTTGAGGCTGGCTATGGTTATCTTCATGGCAAAAGCATAGTGCAACCACTACCTTAACCTATTGTGGGGGAGGGAGCGGAGTCTTTTGTTGAACTCCGCTCCCTCCGCAGCCCAGCGAGGAGTCCCTCGAGCTCGCGCAGCTCAAGGTGCTGCTCCTTTGTCAAGGGCCCGCCCGCGGCCAAGGTTTTAACGGCGGCGCGGACGGACCCCTTGATCAGCTCCGGCTCGGACCATTTTTCCAGGGCCAGTCGGGCTTGGTCGCGGCGACCCCGGCTCTGGGCCAAAAAGTCCCGGAGTTCCTTTGCAGGAACGAGGAGGGCCTCAGCGGCGGCCGCGAGCAGATCCACCGCCTCCCTGGCGGTGGTCTCTAGGTCTTCACCCGCGTCCCCCACCGAGTCCCCGTCCTCCTCCGGGAGGTGGCCGCCAGCAGCCGGCCCATCGACCGCACAAGGTACGGCAAATGAACCGGCCGCTCCAACCGGCCCTGGCACTGCCCCGATCCCACCCCCAGGATCGTCGGCAGAGGAGTCCCCACTGGGCTCTTTTAAAAATGGTGCCGGGTCGGGAAATGACAGCGGAAGGGGTTCCCCCTCCGCCCCAGGAACCGGAGAACAAGGAGAGACCCGGCCATAGGAAATCCCCAGGCCCTCCAAGTGCTCCAGCTCCAAAGTAAGGGGCGAGGGTGGGTGTTCCTCCCCCTCCCCGCTGCCACCCCCCGGCCCAGCATCTACAGTATCATTAAAATCAATTGTTTCATTCTCTGCCGGGTCGAGCAAATCCCGGGGTAAGTTGTGTATTGGCTGGGCGGGCTCAGGTTCGGCCTTTTCGGCCCCGCCCGCCTCGGTCCCCGGGACGCTCGACCCGGCGGCTACGCATTCTTCCACTGGCCCCACGCCCCCCACGACAGGCAGATCTTCCACGCCCTCCCCAGGAGGCAGCGGCTGGGCAGCCTCGACTGCCTCACCCTCCCCGGGGAAAGACTCCTCGCGCCTGCAGCGCAATTTGGGGGCGCTGGTGGGGGACGCGGGACACGCGGCGGGCACCGCCTCCTCCGCGGAGGGATGTTGTTCCCCCTCCGCCTCATTGGGGCGGTGCCTCTTTTTGTTCCTGGGGGCGCGCGGAGTCAGGGAGACCTCCATGTCTGCCGAGGCCTCCCGCTCCGCCCCCCCCTTTTCCTTTTCTTGCCCGCGCCTGGGCCCCTCTGTGGTGTTATTCAAGGGCCCGGGCACGGGCTCGGGGCACCCCGCGCTCGCCGGTGACTGGGTTGGGCTGAGCGCGGTGGTCAGACTTTCCGGCGCACCGAGGGGACCCGCCTCTAGATGTTTTTCCTTCTTCCGCGCCTTCTTTCCGCTCGGACGCTCTCCCTCCCCCCCGCCGGAGGCCCTGAAAACAAAGGCCTCCGACGATGCCCGCGCACCCATGGCTCCCGGCACGCGGACGCAACTAGGGGGAGGGGTGGCGGCGGCGCCAGCTATGGCCGCCTTCGGTGGTTTGGCGGCCTTGGAGGCGGGGCAGCTCTTGCGAACGTGCCCCACCTCCCTGCAGGCATGGCACCGCACGCCGTCCGACGTCCAGAAGACGCGGTAGGCAGTCCCCTCGTGCACCACATTAAAGTGCCCTTCTGTCAGGTCCTCCCGCGCCAGCCGGACAAAGAGCTGGCGGCGGAAGGAGAACACGTGGCGCAGGCTGTTCTCCCTGAGGCCGAGCGGTATGGGGTTGATCCCCGACCTTACCTCCCCCAGTTGGTGTAGGTGAGGGAGGAGGAGCTCAGCGGAAACAAAGGGCGGGACGTTTGACACGATGACCCTCTGCGCGGTGGCCTCGAGAGGGTCCACCGGCAGGAACGTCCCGCCCACCGTGAGCCCCTTTTCAAGGGCCAGGGACACCGCCCGCTCCGACCCCAGGAAGAACACGGCCTTCCCAGACATCTTGGAGGCTGCGACAATGGCCGAGGGGCCGACTACCCCAGCCATCGCCCGCACGCACTCCTCGATGGTCATTGTGGGGTGAGTGTAGCTCTTGACCCCGTGTTTTTTCGTAATTAACCTAAATGGTGGCAGGGCAGCGGGTGGCGCAGGAGGGGCCGTGGAAGCGGTTGCCACCTGCGCATACGTCCTTGCTGGCCCTGCCACCGGCGTGGATGGAGTCGCCATCACGGGGTCCCTTTAAGGGCTACACCCACCCCAAAGTCACAGGCCTTAATGGTCTTAATTGGCCTCTTGTATAATGACTGAGCAGAGGAGCCCTTAACGAGGCACCTCTCCCCTCGTTGACAATTGGGGAGAGGCCTTGCTCCCTCTGCTCAGTTGTCTTAATTGGTTTTTTTTTTAAAATTTGGAAGGAAAGGGTTCTCAGAGAGAGAGGGGAGAAACAGAGTAGCAGAGAAAGAGAGAGGGGGGTGGGAAGGGGGGGGGGCTGCGAGGGCAGGTCTCCCCTCGCAGCTGTGGGTGGGTGCACTCCCCAGATGGCAAAAACACAAAAGTCCTTGGGGTGGTCTTCAGGTGGGGGGAGAAGATGTCTTCACCTGGGGTAGCTGGAGCCACCAGGCACTCCTAACGATCTTTAATTGGGTGATTAATAACAATCTTCAGCCTGGTAGCTCCAGCTATCCCAGGCTAGGCAAATGTGGGGGGTGGGGGGGGTTCCAATTGTGGGGGGGGCCCAGTTGTAAGCACGGCCCCCACGCACACTACCACACACACACACACACACCCGCCGCGATGTTCCGGCCCTCAGTGGTCTTCTTTCCTCCCCCCACCGAAACAACAAAGTCTTTTTGGGAAATGCACCCACACCCACCTGTAGAATGTTGAGTCTCCCTCCTTCCACACTGGTTTGTTGTTGGTCTTTCCCCCTCTCTCCAACTCCTTGCAGAATGGTAAAAGATGTTTAATGTTTTCTGCTTCCTCCTCCTCTCCCTCTGGATAGAAGTTGTAGTGAAGCCCCTTCCTTCCTTCCTTTCCTGGGCTGGTCTCAGGGCTCTCCAGGCAGGAGCTCAAGTTGATGGCTGCTCCTCTCACTGCTCACAGTTCCTACTGAGCAGGACACGCCTCCACTGCTTCACGATTGGTTCCTTGTGCATGAAACTCTTTTGAGTTTATCTGTGAAAACATAAAACATTAAACGGTGCCACCCGACCTGGGTGACACTCCAGACATTTACAAGGCCCATTTTTCCCCCTTTTTTGTGTTTTTTTTTTGTGTGTTTTTTTTTTTTTGTTTTTTTTTTTGGGCACTAAAATCACAATTTTTCCCCAGTGCCCCCTATAAAAGGGAAGGGGACACTAAAAGCACCGGCAATTAAAACAAATTAACTTTAAAACGTAAAATCAAATTAAAATTTGGTTGCCGGGCGTGATGATGCACTCCAGTCCCTCCGGTGCCCACCTCTCGCGGAAGGCCGCGAGCGTACCGGTGGACACCGCGTGCTCCATCTCCAAGGACACCCTGGACCGGATGTAAGAGCGGAAGAGAGGCAGGCAGTCAGGTTGAACGACCCCCTCGACCGCCCGCTGCCTGGACCGGCTGATGGCACCCTTGGCCGTGCCCAGGAGCAGTCCTACGAGGAGGCCTTCGGACCTACCCGCTCCCCTCCGCACAGGGTGCCCAAAGATCAGGAGAGTGGGACTGAAGTGCAGCCAGAATTTCAGGAGCAGCCCCTTCAAATAATGGAACAGGGGCTGCAACCTTGTGCACTCAATAAAAACATGGAACACGGACTCCTCCAGACCGCAGAAATTGCAGGCGGCCTGGGAGTCCGTGAACCGGCTTAAAAATTTGTTGCACGGCACTGCTCCGTGCACCACCCTCCAGGCCAAGTCCCCGATGAATAGTGGGAGGACCCCTGCGTAGAGTGCCCTCCATCGGGGACCCCCGCCTCCTCCGGACGGCAAGATGGTGCGCCATGGCGTGTCCGGACGGCCGGCGAGGATGGCAAAGTTGAGGGTGTGCAGGAGCAGCCCGTACAGGAAACCCCTCCGCGCGGAACTGAAAGGCACGGAGGGGATTTCCCCGAGGCGGCTCAAGTTGTGAGGCGCCGGCCCCCGAGGGAGGTTCCGGGGTTTGGCGCCGATGAGGAATTCCGTCCGGACGGGGGTCAGTTCGGACGGGATCTCCCCACGTGCTTGAGCCTCCTCGATACACCTAACGGAGTCAGGGCCCAGAGCTGTTTTTAGCGACTCGATGGCATCGGCCGCGCGGCGGACGTTGGCAGAATTTAGGCGCCGCGCCAGCGTGACTGGCGCCATCCAGCCCGCTCCTCCGCCATCGAGCAGGTCCCTGACCCTGGTCACCTCACCAGCCACAGCCCTCTCTTCCGACCGCCACATGAAGCCTCGGCCGTGGAGGTACGGATTCCCGAGCAGCGGTTCCTGCAGGACGGCCGCCACTCCAGCCGGCGGAGAGCTGCGCTTGGTGGAGACTTTGTTCCAGACCCTGATGAGTTCCCTGTAAAAGACAGGCAGCTCCCGGAGGGCGGTCCTGGCACCCCCCAAGTTCACAAACAGGAGCTGCGTGTCATAATTGAGGTCGAGCTGCTGGCGGAAGAAATACCTCGCCAGAGCACACCACCTAGGAGGGGGCTCGACGTAAAGGTATCTCTGCAGGGTCTGAAGACGGAAAGTCGCGAGCTGGGCGCTGACGCACACCAACGACTGACCGCCCTCCTCAAGCGGGAGACTCAAGACCGCGACAGAGACCCAGTGCTTCCTGTTGTTCCAGAAGAAGTCCACCAGCTTCTTCTGTATCTTGGCGACAAACGCAGGGGGAGGGGTCAAAGTGACCAGCCGGTACCACAGCATTGCGGCCACCAGCTGGTTTATGACTAGCGCTCGACCCCTGTAGGACAGCACTCGGAGCAGTCCTGTCCAGCGCCCTAGGCGAGCGGCGACCTTGGCCTCCAGCTCCTGCCAGTTCGCCGGCCAGGCTTCCTCGTCGGGGCTAAGGTAGACTCCCAGATAGAGGAGATGGGTCGTGCTCCAGGCAAAAGGCCTGAGCTCCTCCGGCAGGGAGTCCACCCGCCACTGACCCACCAGGAGTCCGGAACATTTCTCCCAGTTGATCCTGGCGGAGGACGCGGCCGAGTAAATCTCCTGGCACTCACGCATCCTCCGCAGGTCAGCGGGATCCTCTACCGCGAGGAGCACGTCATCGGCGTAAGCCGAGAGGACGACCTCCACGCCCGGCCCTTGCAGAGCCAGTCCCGTCAACCTCGTCCGCAAGAGGCGCAGGAAAGGCTCCACGCAAACGGCGTATAACTGGCCGGACATGGGGCATCCCTGGCGCACCCCTCTCCTAAAGCGAAGGGGCGCCGTCAAGGACCCGTTAACCTTAATCAGACACTCCGCGGCGGCGTACAAAAGTCGGATCCGGGCGACGAAATGCGTCCCGAACCCGAAAGCGCGCAGAGTTCCGAGCAGATAGTCGTGATCCACCCTGTCGAACGCCTTCTCTTGGTCGAGGGATAGGAAGGCGACCGACAGACCAGCCTCCTGGGAGCAATGGATGAGGTCCCGGACCAGATGGATGTTGTCGTGGATCGTCCGGCCCGGGACCGTGTATGACTGGTCGGGGTGAATCATGTGGTCCAGCACGGCACCAAGGCGAGCAGACATCGCCCTGGCGAAGATTTTGTAGTCCGTGCTGAGGAGGGAGACCGGGCGCCAGTTCTTAAGGAGGCGGAGATCGCCCTTCTTAGGCAGCAGGACGATGACTGCCCTGCGCCAAGAGAGGGGCATCTCCCCGGTCGCCAGACTTTCCCCCAGGACCCGCGCGTAGTCGCTCCCCAGGACGTCCCAGAACGCCCTGTGGAACTCCACGGTCAGCCCGTCCAGCCCCGGGGATTTTCCCCTCGAGAGCCGGGCGAGGGCACCGGTCAGCTCCGCCAGGCTTAGCGGAGCTTCCAGATTTTCGGCGCCCTCCGGGCCGACCTTCGGCAGGTCCTCCCACAAAACTCTACGCGCTTCCTCGCTGGACGGATCCGGAGAGAACAGAGCCCCGTAATATTCACGGACCCTGTTGTTGACGCCCTCCGGATCCGAGACGAGAGAGCCGTCGTCGGCCAGCAGCGTCAAGAGCTGCTTACGGACACTCTGCCTTTTTTCCAGCGAGTAGAAGAAGGGGGAGCCGCGGTCCAGATCCCGCAGGAACCGGATCCGCGACCTCACGAACGCGCCTCGGGACCCGACGAGCTGCAGGTCCTTCAGCGCGGCCTTCTTCGCTTCGTACACCGTCCGCAGGGCCGGGTCCTGGACGACTTGACCGAGACGGGCTTCCAGGTCGAGCACCTCTTTTTCTAGGCGCCCGACTCTGGCCGCCCGCCTCTTGGTCGACCCCCTCGCGTACTCTTGACAGAAGACGCGGACGTGAGCCTTGCCCACGTCCCACCATAGCCTCAAGGAGGGGAAGCCCCCCTGCTTCCTTCTCCAGTCGGACCAGAATCGACGGAACGAGTCCTGGAACCGCACGTCCTCCAGCAGCCGGTTGTTAAAGTGCCAGTACGCGGACCCCGTCCTCGCGCGGAGCGAAGCGAGCTCCGCCCACACCAGGTGGTGGTCCGAACACGGCACCGGCCGCATGGAGGCCGCCGGGACGCAGGAAACGTACGCCCGAGACACGTAAAGGCGGTCGACTCTAGACCATCCAACTCCAGGCCTCACCCAAGTAAAGGCGCTGGAGTCGGGGTGGAGATTTCGCCAGACGTCCACCAAGTCGAAGGACCCGACCAGGTCCCTCAACTTCTCCATCGCCGTCATGCACTGCGGGGCACCGGAGCGGTCCCTCGCCTCGAGGGTGCAGTTAAAATCCCCCCCGAGGACAATGCAGTCGCCGACGTCGACGGAGCCAAGAAGAGCGGACACCTCTTCAAAGAAGCGCGTTTGCTGCGGGCCGGGATGAGGGGCGTACACGTTCACGAGATGGAGCGGCACGTCCCCCAGGCGAACCGTTACGTGCAGCAAGCGGCCTGGCACGGGCTCCTCGACCCCCAAGATCTCCGGCTGAAAATGCGGGCCCAGCAAGATGGCCACCCCACTAGAAATGGCGGTGAGGTGGCTCATGCGGACCTCTCCTTGCCATTCCAGGAGCCACGTGGCTTCGTCTCCCGGAACGGTGTGGGTTTCTTGCAGGAAGCACACCGCATATTTCCCCTCCCGCAGGAGCGAAAAATTGTCAAATCTACGGCGTGCCCCTCTGCCGCCGTTGATGTTGAGGCTGGCTATGGTTATCTTCATGGCAAAAGCATAGTGCAACCTCTACCTTAACCTATTGTGGGGGAGGGAGCGGAGTCTTTTGTTGAACTCCGCTCCCTCCGCAGCCCAGCGAGGAGTCCCTCGAGCTCGCGCAGCTCAAGGTGCTGCTCCTTTGTCAAGGGCCCGCCCGCGGCCAAGGTTTTAACGGCGGCGCGGACGGACCCCTTGATCAGCTCCGGCTCGGACCATTTTTCCAGGGCCAGTCGGGCTTGGTCGCGGCGACCCCGGCTCTGGGCCAAAAAGTCCCGGAGTTCCTTTGCAGGAACGAGGAGGGCCTCAGCGGCGGCCGCGAGCAGATCCACCGCCTCCCTGGCGGTGGTCTCTAGGTCTTCACCCGCGTCCCCCACCGAGTCCCCGTCCTCCTCCGGGAGGTGGCCGCCAGCAGCCGGCCCATCGACCGCACAAGGTACGGCAAATGAACCGGCCGCTCCAACCGGCCCTGGCACTGCCCCGATCCCACCCCCAGGATCGTCGGCAGAGGAGTCCCCACTGGGCTCTTTTAAAAATGGTGCCGGGTCGGGAAATGACAGCGGAAGGGGTTCCCCCTCCGCCCCAGGAACCGGAGAACAAGGAGAGACCCGGCCATAGGAAATCCCCAGGCCCTCCAAGTGCTCCAGCTCCAAAGTAAGGGGCGAGGGTGGGTGTTCCTCCCCCTCCCCGCTGCCACCCCCCGGCCCAGCATCTACAGTATCATTAAAATCAATTGTTTCATTCTCTGCCGGGTCGAGCAAATCCCGGGGTAAGTTGTGTATTGGCTGGGCGGGCTCAGGTTCGGCCTTTTCGGCCCCGCCCGCCTCGGTCCCCGGGACGCTCGACCCGGCGGCTACGCATTCTTCCACTGGCCCCACGCCCCCCACGACAGGCAGATCTTCCACGCCCTCCCCAGGAGGCAGCGGCTGGGCAGCCTCGACTGCCTCACCCTCCCCGGGGAAAGACTCCTCGCGCCTGCAGCGCAATTTGGGGGCGCTGGTGGGGGACGCGGGACACGCGGCGGGCACCGCCTCCTCCGCGGAGGGATGTTGTTCCCCCTCCGCCTCATTGGGGCGGTGCCTCTTTTTGTTCCTGGGGGCGCGCGGAGTCAGGGAGACCTCCATGTCTGCCGAGGCCTCCCGCTCCGCCCCCCCCTTTTCCTTTTCTTGCCCGCGCCTGGGCCCCTCTGTGGTGTTATTCAAGGGCCCGGGCACGGGCTCGGGGCACCCCGCGCTCGCCGGTGACTGGGTTGGGCTGAGCGCGGTGGTCAGACTTTCCGGCGCACCGAGGGGACCCGCCTCTAGATGTTTTTCCTTCTTCCGCGCCTTCTTTCCGCTCGGACGCTCTCCCTCCCCCCCGCCGGAGGCCCTGAAAACAAAGGCCTCCGACGATGCCCGCGCACCCATGGCTCCCGGCACGCGGACGCAACTAGGGGGAGGGGTGGCGGCGGCGCCAGCTATGGCCGCCTTCGGTGGTTTGGCGGCCTTGGAGGCGGGGCAGCTCTTGCGAACGTGCCCCACCTCCCTGCAGGCATGGCACCGCACGCCGTCCGACGTCCAGAAGACGCGGTAGGCAGTCCCCTCGTGCACCACATTAAAGTGCCCTTCTGTCAGGTCCTCCCGCGCCAGCCGGACAAAGAGCTGGCGGCGGAAGGAGAACACGTGGCGCAGGCTGTTCTCCCTGAGGCCGAGCGGTATGGGGTTGATCCCCGACCTTACCTCCCCCAGTTGGTGTAGGTGAGGGAGGAGGAGCTCAGCGGAAACAAAGGGCGGGACGTTTGACACGATGACCCTCTGCGCGGTGGCCTCGAGAGGGTCCACCGGCAGGAACGTCCCGCCCACCGTGAGCCCCTTTTCAAGGGCCAGGGACACCGCCCGCTCCGACCCCAGGAAGAACACGGCCTTCCCAGACATCTTGGAGGCTGCGACAATGGCCGAGGGGCCGACTACCCCAGCCATCGCCCGCACGCACTCCTCGATGGTCATTGTGGGGTGAGTGTAGCTCTTGACCCCGTGTTTTTTCGTAATTAACCTAAATGGTGGCAGGGCAGCGGGTGGCGCAGGAGGGGCCGTGGAAGCGGTTGCCACCTGCGCATACGTCCTTGCTGGCCCTGCCACCGGCGTGGATGGAGTCGCCATCACGGGGTCCCTTTAAGGGCTACACCCACCCCAAAGTCACAGGCCTTAATGGTCTTAATTGGCCTCTTGTATAATGACTGAGCAGAGGAGCCCTTAACGAGGCACCTCTCCCCTCGTTGACAATTGGGGAGAGGCCTTGCTCCCTCTGCTCAGTTGTCTTAATTGGTTTTTTTTTTAAAATTTGGAAGGAAAGGGTTCTCAGAGAGAGAGGGGAGAAACAGAGTAGCAGAGAAAGAGAGAGGGGGGTGGGAAGGGGGGGGGGCTGCGAGGGCAGGTCTCCCCTCGCAGCTGTGGGTGGGTGCACTCCCCAGATGGCAAAAACACAAAAGTCCTTGGGGTGGTCTTCAGGTGGGGGGAGAAGATGTCTTCACCTGGGGTAGCTGGAGCCACCAGGCACTCCTAACGATCTTTAATTGGGTGATTAATAACAATCTTCAGCCTGGTAGCTCCAGCTATCCCAGGCTAGGCAAATGTGGGGGGTGGGGGGGGTTCCAATTGTGGGGGGGGCCCAGTTGTAAGCACGGCCCCCACGCACACTACCACACACACACACACACACCCGCCGCGATGTTCCGGCCCTCAGTGGTCTTCTTTCCTCCCCCCACCGAAACAACAAAGTCTTTTTGGGAAATGCACCCACACCCACCTGTAGAATGTTGAGTCTCCCTCCTTCCACACTGGTTTGTTGTTGGTCTTTCCCCCTCTCTCCAACTCCTTGCAGAATGGTAAAAGATGTTTAATGTTTTCTGCTTCCTCCTCCTCTCCCTCTGGATAGAAGTTGTAGTGAAGCCCCTTCCTTCCTTCCTTTCCTGGGCTGGTCTCAGGGCTCTCCAGGCAGGAGCTCAAGTTGATGGCTGCTCCTCTCACTGCTCACAGTTCCTACTGAGCAGGACACGCCTCCACTGCTTCACGATTGGTTCCTTGTGCATGAATGACAGAGGATAGTTTGCAGGTGCAGCAGGTAATCAGGAAAGCGAATGGAATGTTGGCCTTCATTGCGAGAGGGATGGAGTACAAAAGCAGGGAGGTCCTGCTGCAACTGTACAGGGTATTGGTGAGGCCGCACCTGGAGTACTGCGTGCAGTTTTAGTCACCTTAAGGAAGGATATACTAGCCTTGGAGGGGGTACAGAGACGATTCACTAGGCTGATTCCGGAGATGAGGGGGTTACCTTATGATGATAGATTGAGTAGACTGGGTCTTTACTCGTTGGAGTTCAGAAGGATGAGGGGTGATCTTACAGAAACATTTAAAATAATGAAAGGGATAGACAAGATAGAGGCAGAGAGGTTGTTTCCACTGGTCGGGGAGATTAGAACTAGGGGGCACAGCCTCAAAATACGGGGGGAGCCAAATTAAAACCGAGTTGAGAAGGAATTTCTTCTCCCAGAGGGTTGTGAATCTGTGGAATTCTCTGTCCAAGGAAGCAGTTGAGGCTAGCTCATTGAATATGTATTCAAATCACAGATAGATCGATTTTTAACCAATAAGGGAATTTAGAGTTATGGGGAGCAGGCGGGTAAGTGGAGCTGAGTCCAGGGCCAGATCAGCCATAATCTTTTTGAATGGCGGAGCAGGCTCGAGGGGCTAGATGGCCTACTCCTGTTCCTAATCTTTATGTTCTTATGTTCTTATCTGCCCATTGTTAAGTCTGACCACTATGACCCTATTCCCTTCTTTGCCAATTACAGTACCCTCAAGCCACTTGGGTCCCAAAGCATGATTGAGAACAAATACAGGGTCATCAATTTCTATGCATCTCCCCACTGAGTTGCGATCATGGCATTCGATTTGAGACTGGCGCTTGCCCTCAACAATGTCTGACAGGCCTGGGTGAATGAGGGACAGCCGCGTTTTAAGCATGCGTAGTTCCGCGGGCGGGACTCCCGTGAGCGAATGCGGGCGGGACCTATAGGCCAGCAGAAGGCGCGATAGGCGGTACTGGAGGGAGGGTCCTTGAATCCGGAGCATGCCCTGTTTTATGATTTGAACCGCACGTTCCGCCTGGCCATTGGAAGCCGGCTTGAATGGTGCTGTCCTGACATATTTGATGCCATTACCCGACATAAACTCCTGGAATTTATAGCTAGTGAAACACGGGCCATTATCACTAACCAGGATGTCCGGCAAGCCGTGGGTCGCAAAGACCGTACGCAGACTTTCCAAGGTGGTGGATGTCGTGCACGAATTCAAGATGATGCACTTGATCCATTTCGAATATACATCAACAACAATCAGGAACATTTTTCCCATGAACAGGCCCGCGTAGTCTACGTGAATACGTGACCATGGCCTGGTGGGCCAGGGCCACGGGCTGAGTGGGGTCTCCCTGGGGGCATTTCCCAGCTGAGAACACATCGTGCACCTGCGAACCCAGTGTTCCAGGTCTGAGTCAATTCCCGGCCACCATACATGTGATCGGGCAATGGCCTTCATTAGCATGATGCCTGGGTGTTCGCTGTGGAGATCCCTGAGGAATGCTTCCCTTCCTTTCTGGGGCATAACTACCCAGCTGCCCCTTAGCAGCAGTCGGCTTGGATGGAGAGCTCGTCCATCTATCTGTGAAACGGCCTGACCTCCTCGGGACACGCTCCATGTGCGGACGCCCAATCCCCAGTCAGGACACATTTCTTTATCAGGGATAGGAGAGGATCTCTGTTGGTCCAGATTTTGATCTGGCGGGCTGAGATGGGGGAGCCTGCGGTGTCAAAAGCCTCACCGGCCATGACCATCTCCGCGCTTTGTTCCGACGCCCCCTTGGTGGCCGCCAGTGGAAGCCTGCTGAACGCGTTAGCGCAATTTCTGGTGCCTGGCCGGTGCCGTATGGTGTAGTCATACACAGCCAGCGTGAGGGCCCGTCGCTGTATGCGAGCCGGCGCATTGGCATTGACAGCTTTGCTGTCGGACAAAAGGGATGTTAACGGTTTGTGGTCCGTTTCTAACTCGAACCTTCTGCCGAAAAGGTACTGGTGCATCTTTTTCACCCCGTAGACACATGCGAATGCTTCCTTTTCAACCATCCCATATCCCGTTCTGCCTGGGAGAGCGACCTGGAGGCATAAGCCACAGGTTGGAGTTGGCCCTCATCATTACTCTGCTGCAACACGCACCCAACCCCATAGGATGATGCATCACACGTTAAAACCAGTTTCTTACAGGGGTCGTACAGGGTCAACAGCTTGTTACAACAAAGCAGATTCCGTGCCCGATTGAAAGCCTTTTCTTGACAGCCCCCCCAAAACCATTCACAACCCTTACGCAGGAGCACGTGCAGCGGCTCCAACAATGTGCTTAAGTTCGGCAGAAAGTTCCCGAAGTAGTTCAATAGTCCCAGAAATGACCGCAACTCCGATGTGTTGCCGGGCCTGGGCACATGACGGATCGCCTCTGTTTTGGATTCGGTAGGCCAGATCCCATCTGCAGCAACCCTCCTGCCCAAAAACTTGACCTCTGGGGCCAAAAACACACACTTGGGCTTCTTTAGTCGCAAGTCTTCCTGGTCCAGTCAGCGTAGCACCTCCTCCAGGTTGTGGAGGTGTTCCTCGGTGTCTCGACCTGTGATAAGGATGTCATCTTGGAATACGATTGTTCCAGGGATGGATTTAAGCAAGCTTTCCATGTTCCGCTGGACGACTGCCAAACGGACACCTGTTGTAAACGAATAGCCCCTTGTGCGTAGTGATGGTGGTCAGAAGCTTGGATTCTTCGCAGTTCCTGAGTCATGTAGGCTGAAGTGAGGTCCAACTTGGTGAACAGCTTTCCACCTGCCAGCATGGCAAAAAGATCCTCCACTCTTGGAAGCGGGTATTGGTCCTGTAGTGACACTCGGTTGATGGTGGGCTTGTAATCGCCACAAATCCTGACCGAGCCATCCGCTTTAAGGACAGGAACGATGGAGCTTGCCCAGTCACTGAATTCAACAGGCGATATAATGCCCTCTCTTAGCAGTCTATCCAACTCACTCTCAATTCTCTCATGCATCACATACGGCACGGCTCTGGCTTTGTGGTGCACTGGTCTGGCGTCCGGGGTGATGCGTATCACTACTTTGGTGCCCTTAAAGGTCCTGACACCTGGTGAAAAAGTGTCTCGAATTTCTGTAGGACCTGTGAGCATGAACTTCGCTCCACAGATGAAATGGCGTGCACATCCCCCCATTTCCAGTTCATCTCGGCTCGCCAGCTTCTCCCCAAGAGCGCAGGACCATTCCCGGGACAATCCAAAGTGGCAGCCGGTTCTTCGATCCATTGTGTGTGACCACCAAGTTTGCACTGCCTAGTACTGGGATGATCTCTTTGGTGTAGCTGCATGTCAATGCGTTCCAGTTTGGGCCTGTTAGCTTTGAGTGGCCATAGTTTTTCAAATTGTTGGGCACTCATAAGTGACTGGCTGGCTCCTGTGTCCAGCTCCATGCGTACCGGGATACCATTTAATAGAACTTTCATCATCATAGGTGGCGTTTTGGTGTACGAGCTGTGGACGTCTGCCACATGAACCTGCTGGACTTCAGCGTCCATAGCTTTGCCCCAAGCATCACCCTGCCTTGCAGACCCCTCGTCTGGTTCCTCTGCCTCGTAAACTAGCCTCGCTACGGGCTTTCTGCACATTCTGGCCAGATGTCCACTGAAGTTACAGTTTCTACAGATAAATTGTTGAAACCTGCAGGTTTTCGCAGCATGTCAGCCACCGCACCTCCAGCATGAGCTGAGATTGTTGTGAACAAAGAAACTGTTAACAGGCATTCCTCTCTGATTGTCTCTTTGATTACTCCTGAGCACTCTGTTGCTGAGTGTCAATGGTCCCATCCCGAGAGGCATTGTCCCTTGTGATGGCGTGAATTGCTGATCCCCCTGCCATTGTCTCTGTTGCTGGCCCACCCTAGAGCCTGTTGCTGCCTGGGCGGTGTTGAATTGCCCTTGCCTGCCTGTGGGGTTCTGTGTCTCGTTTACAAGGTTAACTCCCTGGTCCATCGCCACGTTGGAACCAGGGCTGCGCATGTAAATTATCTTGGTCTCCTCTTCCCCTGCAATGAAGGTCTGAGCTATCAGCGTTGCCCTTTCCAAAGTCAAGTCCTTGGTCTCAATAAGCTTCCTGAAAATCCCGGCATGATCAATGCCCTCAATGAAGAAATCCCTTAACATCTCCCCCCCTGCAGGCGTCTGTGAACTTACACAGGCTGGCCAAATGCCGAAGGTCCGCAACGAAGTCTGATATGCTTTGTCCCTCCCGACACCTGTGTGTATAGAACCGGTGCCGGGCCATGTGTATACTGCTCGCCGGTTTGAGGTGCTCACCGATCAGAGTGCTGAGCTCTTCAAAGGACTTGTCCGCCGGCTTCTCGTGTGCGAGCAGGTCTTTCATCAGCGCATATGTCTTAGGCCCAGAGCTGGTCAGTAGATGCGCCCTCCATTTGCCAGCCGCTTCCTCTCCCAGCCAGTCCTTCGTGACAAAGCTCTGCTGGAGCCTCTCAACGAAATCGACCCAGTCCTCACCAACACAGTACCATTCCTCTGTGCTACTGGTGGCCATCCTCGTGGGTCGTCGCCAAATGTAGTGTCCTTACACCTTACTATAGAATCACACGAGGTATGTACCACAGACAAGGTCACTCTGTGACCTGAACCTTTATTCCCAGGACCAAGAAGTGACAACCCTGCGTGGGACCTCCCTTTATATACCTGGATGACCAGGTGAGGAGTGTCTCCCACAAGTTCACCCCCTGTGGTCAAGGTGTGCATTACTCAGGTGTATACAGTGTACAGTGTTGTTACATAAAGGTTACAGTTATGTGAAGGTTAAAAACATGACAATTTAGATCCCGTATATTGGCAAATAGATACACCCTGCAGAAATCTTAATGGGCTAACAGTTAAGAATAAGTCTACAGAGCTTCCAGAAAATCTCAAAGTTAAGTGGAAATACCTGACCAGCATCAGAGAAACGCACAAAGCATTCAAGGCAAGTGGGAGACTCCAATTCCCGACATAAAGTTAGGGTCCTACCAAGGCTGAACACTGGACCAAGTCGTAGGAAATAAAAGAATAGGAACACCTGAAGTGTCAATAATTTGTCCCCAAGAAACCTAAAGGTTCAGTGTGGAATCAGCATTGTCTTGTGTTTACATCTGAACTATCGGAGATGGATGTGACTGTAGGCCCTGAAACTCCTGGTAGAGGGGCAGAGAGTTCAACTGAGGTTGTCAGGGCATAGTCACCCAAAATGCATGATTTCTTGTGGGCTGTCCGCACTACCTAAAAGACTACACATTTAAAAATAGTACTTTTCAAGCGTGAAGGAAATACTGGGCCATAGACTGCAGCCTCTCTGGGAGAGTATGAGGTGCGCATGTGCCCGAAGAGGCCCCCGCAAGTTCCAGGTTTAGTCGCGCGAAGTGCATGCACCTAAACCCGGCACTTGCGATCTGTCAACATTTCTTTTGTCAGATTGCGCGTCACCCCGGGAGAAGGGTCCTTCGCGGGCGGAGAATTGGACGATTTGCCCAACTCCTGCCAAGTATGAGCCACCTTAGAAATAGGCCTGTATCGAATTTTGGAATATTTGAAAGAAAGAAAGACTTGCATTTATATCGCCCCTTTCATGACCGCAGGACGTCCCAAAGCGCTTTACAGCAAATGAGGTACTTTTGAAGTGCAGTGTTAATAATCAGATAATCTGTTTTTGTTATGTTGATTCAGGGATAAATATTGGCCAGGACGCCGGGGAGAAGGCCCCTGCTCTTTTTCCAAATAGTGTCCTGGGATTTTTTACATCCACCTGAGAGAGCAGACGAGGTCTTGGTTTAACCCCTCATCTGAAAGACAGCACCTCCGACAGTGCAGCACTCCCTCAGCACTACACTGGAGCGTTAGTCTAGATTTTGTGCTCAAGTTCCTGAAGTGGGACTTGAACCCACAACCTTCTGACTCAGAGGTGAGAGTGCTACCCACTGAGTCATAGCTGACACTTCCATACATCACCACTGCTGAAAATAGGGGAAAAAAATGAATGGATTTGTTTAAATATTCTTTCAGATAAAGCAAGAGGTTGCAGGATATGAGTTAATCAAGTTGGGGGTGGGGAAGGGGGGAAGATATGCTACGTATAATATGCATATTCAGGTTGAACCTCCTTTATCCAGAACCCTCGGGACCGGCCTGTTCTGGATAAAGGATTTTTCCGGACGAGGGATGGTCGGTCATGTTAAATTGGATGGTACAGGTACTGAGCAAGGGGATATCAGGGTTGGTTGGCTTGGGGCTGGGAGTGAGGCAGAGAGATCATGGGGGGGCCGGGGGATAGATCGCGGGGTCAGGCCAGCGATTGCGGGAGTCGGCAGCGAGGAAGGGCTTCAATTTGTTCATGTCAGAGTTCTGCGCATGCGCTACCCGGTGGCCGGGAATGGTTCTGGACGAGGGGTGGTTCTGGATAAAGGAGTTCTGGATAAGGGAGGTTCAAGCTGTACTGGGTAGTAGAATGCCTCTGTTAATTATAGCACTTTAATTAGAAGCACCCATGAACCACATCCATTAAAACCAGCTAATTCAGCACGGACCAACGATCGAATCTGCTCAGATTCCGGGTCTATCTGGCTCAATTCCAGTGGTTGGGCAGTGTATATAACCAACTCAGCTCTTGAGGGAATACCTGCTTTTTGAAACTTATTATCTTACATTATATTTGGCGCAACAAAACAATATTACTTTGTTCTTGCCAAAGAAATGATATAACTATGGAAGGAAACCCATTCAAAAGTCAAAAGAAACGTGAAACAGATACCATCTCCTGTCATCATAGGCAGTCCCTCGTAATCGAGGAAGACTTGCTTCCACTCTTAGAATGGGTCGTTAGGTGGCTGAACAGTCCAATACGAGAGCCACAGTCTCTGTCACGGGTGGGACAGACAGTCGTTGAGGGTAAGGGAGGGTGGGACAAGTTTGCCACACGTTCTTTCCGCTGCCTGCGCTTGATTTCTGCATGCTCTCGGCGATGAGACTCGAGGTGCTCAGCGCCCTCCCGGATGCACTTCCTCCACTTAGGGCGGTCTTTGGCCAGGGATTCCCAGGTGTCAGTGGGGATGTTGCACTTTATCAGGGAGGCTTTGAGGGTGTCCTTGTAACGTTTCTTGTGTCCACCTTTGGCTAGTTTGCCGTGAAGGAGTTAACGAGTAGAGCGCTTGCTTTGGGAATCCAAATTATATTGTACATAATGAAACACTACAAAATGGTGGACTGGCTGGTGTGGTGAATTGACCTTTCAACTCTGGGATTTGGGATCAAATGTAGTTCAGGCTGGCTGTAAGGATCCCATATAATATCAACAACATACATTTATATAGCGCCTTTAACTTAGTAAAACGTCCCAAGGTGCTTCACAGGAGTCTTATAAAACACATTTGACACCGAGTCACAAAAGGAGATATTGAGACTGGTGCAAAGAAACATTTTAAAAGAAAGAAAGACTTGGATTTATATAGCGCCTTTCACGATCACCGGAAGTCTCAAAGCGCTTCACAGCCAATGAAGTACTTTTGGAGTGTAGTCACTGTTGCAATGTAATTTAGGAGCATCTTAAAGGAGGAGGGAGAGGTAGAGAGGCAGAGAGGTCTAGGGAGGGAATGCAAGAGCTTAGAGTCTCAGCAACTGAAGGCACCGCTGCCAATGGTGGAGCAATTAATATCGGGGATGCAAAAGAGGCCAGAATTGGAGGAGTGCAGAGATCTTGGAGGGTTGTAAGGATGGAAGACGTGACAGAGATAGGGAGAGGCGAGACCATGGTGGGATTTGAAAAAAAGATGAGAACCATATGTTTGGTCAGTCTCAATGTACAAAACAGCCCCAAATAGCACTTAAAAAGCCAGGAATCTCATTCAGACAGGCTGCCAGATGGCTAGTGCGGGAAACGGAGGAATGCTTCAATGGCAACATTCCCGCTAAGCACCACAGCTGGCCGGAGGTCCCACACAGACTGCTTACCGGCTTTTGAATCGGAGATTTTGCGTATGCGCGAAAGTTTGAATGGGCCGCGCAGCCCGTTAAAGGGACTGCACACCCCAAAATAAATGAGGGGGAAAATTGCACAATGGTATGGTCAGGAGACATTCCCCTGTTGGAGAGGAGGCGCCTTATTGGGTCCGAGCAGACTGAAGTTTACTTTGACCCGAGAGTGCTTGATGCTGATACCAGGCTCGCAGTGTCAGCTGTGGCTCAGTGGGTAGCACTCTCGCCTCTGGGTCAGAAGGTTGTGGGTTCAAGTCCTACTCCAGAAACTTAAGCACAAACATCTAGGCTGACACGCTACTTGAGGACGTGCTGCACTGTTGGAGGTGCTGTCTTTCAGATGAGATGTTAAACCAAGGCCCTGTCTGTTCTCTCAGGTGCACTTAAAAGATTTCATGGCATTATTTTTAAGAAGAGCAGGGGAGTTATCCCCAGTGTCCTGGCCACTATTTATCCCTCAATCAACATAACAAAAAAACAGATGATCTGGTCCTTATCACATTGCTGTTCGTGGGAGCTTGCTGTGTGCAAATGGGCTGCTGTGTTTCCCACATTACAATAGTGACTACACTCGAAAAGCACTTCATTGGCTGTAAAGTATTTTGAGACATCCGGTGGTCGCGAAAGGTGCTATATAAATGCAAGTTGTTCAAGTCTTTTGTTTGACCCAATGCTTGATGCTGAAACCCAGCCCCCAAAATGAAAAACAGTTCCATTCTCGCTGAACACCAAATTCAGACAACGGAAGTTTAAAAACAAACCAAAAAGAAAGTTCAACCCCAAAATAGTTGCGGCTTTGTACTATTGTGCAGGACGTGAAGTCAAATTAAATCTAAAAAGCAACGTGTCCCCAGTGCTCCAAAATGGAATCTGTGCCGTTCCTGGTCTCTGTGGCACTGTTCCACAATGGGCAATGTATTTGAGGCTGGCCCCACACTGGGCAATTCATTTAGTGCCCAGTGTGGGGCTGAGCTTTTCAAAGGAGTCCAGTGGAGCCAAAAAGGAAAAGTATCCCCTGAGCACTGATTAAGCGCAGCGCCAGACAAGTACATCACCTACTGCTGCTGTTTTTAGCAGGAGTTGGAAGCTCTGTTTGAAACACTCTCTGCAAACGCTCTCATTGTTGGAAGTGCAAAAAGTATAACAAAAAGCGTTACAGGAACTCCCGCCAGTGCCTTGCACGAACGAGAAGAAAGAAAAATCAGCGATGGTTATCAATTCCAGCTGCCTTCCACTTCATTTCTGTGTGTGTGTGTGCTGACGTTAAAATATTTGACATCAAGCGCCGAGCACTGAGCAGCCAGATTGAGTTGGAGTGGTTGGAGATTCCCTGAGCTGTGTCTGCCCTTTCGTACTTTCTTCCTCTAGTTGATGCTAGCGCCCATTTCCACAGTTGCTTGCGTTGCATTCCACACCGCTTTCCTTCCGATCTATTTGAAACCCCCTCTGACAGGAGCAGATAAGTTCAGTTCGAAGCAGAGTGACAGTGGCTGGGACCCAATCACAAAGGCCGAGGAGCCCAATGGGTTTTTTTCCGGCTGATTTAGCTCCGGTTGTTCGCTGTTGAAGATAGATGATTCTCACAAAATTAAAGCTTCTGGCCCCGGAGAGGTTCAGTGAGGAGATGTCGAAATTAATGTGTTTTATAAAAGGCAAGTTGCGACCTATTTGCTCAGCTTTATCTGGCAAAATGCAAGTGTCTGAATGCCCTACAAGGGTCTACTGTCATGTGTTCGGAAAGAAACGATAGCTCACAGTGTTTGGCCAATCAGCATGGGCTCAGCATTTAGCTCAGTAGGTAGCTCTAAGTCAGAAAGTTGTGGGTTCCAGAGACCTAGGCCCCCAATAGTGATGAGCTGTAAGGCCCGCCCATTTTTCGGCAGTCCCTGAGCGGCATCTACCTTTTTGGCGCCTGCTGTCGCTGGGATCCATCTTCGGCTCGGTATTGTGGGCAGCAGCGGGAGTCGGCGGGTGGCGATCAGTGAGCGGGAGGTACAGGCCTCTCGAATCGGGGAACTTCGAAGGTGCCGCACTGCGCATGCGCGAGATCTGTGGTCTTTTTTTGTAGTTCTATCACCGACGTCATTTTTGCCGCAAATGATACTTAAACGGTGGATAGGCAATGGCAAACATTTAAAGATCACATGGATGAACTTCAACAATTGTACGTCCCTGTCTGGAGTAAAAATAAAACGGGGAAGGTGGCTCAACTGTGGCTAACAAGGGAAATTAAGGATAGTGTTAAATCCAAGGAAGAGGCATATAAATTGGCCAGAAAAAGCAGCAAACCTGAGGACTGGGAGAAATTTAGAATTCAGCAGAGGAGGAAAAAAGGTTTAATTAGGAGGGGGAAAATAGAGTATGAGAGGAAGCTTGCCAGGAACATAAAAACTGACTGCAAAAGCTTCGATAGATATGTGAAGAGAAAAAGATTAGTGAAGACAAATGTAGGTCCCCTGCAGTCAGATTCAGGTGAACTTGTAATGGGGAACAAAGAAATGACAGGCCAGTTGAACAAATACTTTGGTTCTATCTTCATGAAGGAGGACACAAATAACCTTCCAGAAGTATTAGGGGACTGAGGGTCTAGTGAGAAGGAGGAACTGAAGGATATCCTTATTAGGCTTGAAATTGTGTTAGGGGAAATTGATGAGATTGAAGGCCGATAAATCCCCGGGTCATAGAAACATAGAAAATAGGTGCAGGAGTAGGCCATTCGGCCCTTCGAGCCTGCACCACCATTTAATGAGTTCATGACTGAACATGCAACTTCAGTACCCCATTTCTGCTTTCTCACCATACCCCTTGATCCCCCAGTAGTAAGGACTACATCTAACTCCCTCCTGAATACATCTAGTGAACTGGCCTCAACAACTCTCGGTGGCAGAGAATCCCACAGGCCCACCACTCCCTGGGTGAAGAAGCCTCTCCTCATCTCGGTCCCAAATGGAGCACCCCCCATCCTTAGACTGTGACCCCTGGCTCTGGACCTCCCCAACATTAATAAGAACATAAGAACTTAAGAATTAGTTTCAGGAGTAGGCCATCTAGCCCTTCCAGCCTGCTCCGCCATTCAACAAGATCATGGCTGATCTGGCCGTGGACTCAGCTCCACTTACCAGCCCACTCCCCATAACCCTTAATTCCCTTATTGGTTAAAAATCTATCTATCTGTGATTTGAATATATTCAATGAGCTAGCCTCAGCTGCTTCCTTGGGCAGAGAATTCCACAGATTCACAACCCTCTGGGAGAAGAAATTCCTTCTCAACTCGGTTTTAAATTGGCTCCCCTGTATTTTGAGACTGGGCCCCCTAGTTCTAGTCTCCCCGACCAGTGGAAACAATCTCTCTGCCTCTATCTTGTCTATCCCTTTCATGATTTTAAATGTTTCTATAAGATCACCCCTCATCCTTCTAAACTCCAATGAGTAAAGATCCAGTCTACTCAATCTATCATCATAAGGTAACCCCCTCATCTCCGGAATCAGCCTAGTGAATCGTCTCTGTTCCCCTTCCAAAGCTAGTATATCCTTCCTTAAGTAAGGTGACCAAAACTGCACGCAGTTCTCCAGGTGCGGCCTCACCAATACCCTGTACAGTTGCAGCAGGACCTCCCTGCTTTTGTACTCCATCCCTCTCGCAATGAAGGCCAACATTCCATTTGCCTTCCTGATTACCTGCTGCACCTGCAAACTAACTTGGAGTTTTGTGTAGACCTCGTGGTGCAACGATAGTGTGTCTGACTCCAGATCAGAAGGTTGTGTGTTCAAATCATGTGTGCTCGCTTCGGCATCACATATACTAAAATTGGAACGATACAGAGAAGATTAGCATGGCCCCTGCGCAAGGATGACACGCAAATTCGTGACTCTAAAAGAGTTTCATGCACAAGGACCCCCAGGTTCCTCTGCACCGCAGCATGTTGTAATTTCTCCCCATTCAAATAATATTCCCTTTTACTGTTTTTTTTCCCAAGGTGGATGACCTTACATTTTCCGACATTGTATTCCATCTGCCAAACCTTAGCCCATTTGCTTAACCTATCTAAATTTCTTTGCAGCCTCTCTGTGTCCTCTACACAACCCACTTTCCCACTAATCTTTGTGTCATCTGCAAATTTTGTTACACTACACTCTGTCCCCTCTTCCAGGTCATCTATGTATATTGTAAACAGTTGTGGTCCCAGCACCAATTTCTGTGGCACACCACTAACCACCGATTTCCAACCCGAAAAGGACCCATTTATCCCGACTCTCTGTTTTCTGTTAGCTAGCCAATTCTCGATCCATGCTAATACATTTCCTCTGACTCCGCGTACCTTTATCTTCTGCAGTAACCTTTTGGGTCCTGATAGTCTGCATCCCAGAGTACTTAAGGAAGTGGCCCTAGAAATAGTGGATGCATTGGTGATCATTTTCCAACAGTCTATCGACTCTGGATCAGTTCCTATGGACTGGAGAGTAGCTAATGTAACACCACTTTTTAAAAAAGGAGAGAGAGAGAAAACAGGTTAGCCTGACATCAGTAGTGGGGAAAATGTTGGAATAATTTATTAAAGATGAAATAGCAGCGCATTTGGAAAGCAGTGACAGAATCGGTCCAAGTCAGCATGGATTTATGAAAGGGAAATCATGCTTGACAAATCTTCTGGAATGTTTTGAGGATGTAACTAATAGAGTGGACAAGGGAGAACCAGTGGATGTGGTGTATTTGGACTTTCAAAAGGCTTTTGATAAGGTCCCACACAAGAGATTGGTGTGCAAAATTAAAGCACATGGTATTGGGGGTAATGTACTGAAGTGGATAGAGAACTGGTTGGCAGACAGGAAGCAGAGAGCGGGATAAATGGGTCCTTTTCAGAATGGCAGGCAGTGACTAGTGGAGTGCTGCAGGGCTCAGTGCTAGGACCCCAGCTATTTACAATATACATTAATGATTTGGATGAAGGAATTGAGTGTAATATCTCCAAGTTTGCGGGTGACACTAAACTGGGTGGCGGTGTGAACTGTGAGGAGGATTCTAAGAGGCTGCAGGGTAACTTGGACAGGTTAGGTGAGTGGGCAAATGCATGACAGATGCAGTATAATGTGGATAAATGTGAGGTTATCTACTTTGGGAGCAAAAACACGAAGGCAGAATATTATCTAAATGGTGGCAGATTAGGAAAAGGGGAGGTGCAACGAGACTTGGGTGTCATGGAACATCAGTCATTGAAAGTTGGCATGCAGGTACAGCAGGGGGTGAAGAAGGCAAATGGTATTTTGGCCTTCATAGCTAGGGGATTTGAGTATAGGAGCAGGGAGATCTTACTGCAGTTGTACAGGGTCTTGGTGAGACCTCACCTGGAATATTGTGTTCAGTTTTAGTCTCCTAATCCAAGGAAGGAGGTTCTTGCTATTGAGGGAGTGCAGCGAAGGTTCACCAGACTGATTCCCAGGATGGCTGGACTGACATATGAGGAGGGACTGGATCGACTGGGCTTTTATTCACTGGAATTTAGCAGGATGAGAGGGGATCTCATAGAAACATATAAAATTCTGACGGGACTGGATAGGTTAGATGCAGGAAAAATGTTCCCAATGTTGGGGAAGTCCAGAACCAGGGGACACAGTCTAAGGATAAGTGGTAAGCCATTTAGGACTGAGATGAGGAGAAACTTCTTCACTCAGAGAATTGTTAACCTGTGGAATTCCCTACCGCAGAGTTGTTGATGCCAGTTCATTGGATATATTCAAGAAGGAGTTAGATATGGCCCTTATGGCTAAAGGGATCAAGAGGTATGGAGAGAAAGCAGGAAAGGGGTACTGAGGTGAATGATCAGCCATGATCTTATTGAATGGTGGTGCAGGCTCGAAGGGCCGAATGGCCTACTCCTGCACCTATTTTCAAGGTTTCTATGTTTCTACGATTGAGGCTGCTGGGACTTCTGCGCATGCGCATAAATGTCAAACACTCCCTTGCACCTGCCAGTTGTAGAGGGGAGAGAGTAGGAGACAGAGAGCTGCAAATCTTTCATTATCCATTCCTTAAGTGATTTAAGATGAGTGGAAAAAAAGCATCAAATAAGACTGTCAAAACCAGGCTCAGAGCTCCCTGGTTTAATAATGAGGAGCTGGAGGAACATAAGAACATAAGAATTAGGAACAGGTGTAGGCCATCTAGCCCCTCGAGCCTGCTCCGCCATTCAAGAAGATCATGGCTGATCTGGCCGTGGACTCAGCTCCACTTACCCGCCCTCTCCCCGTAACCCTTAATTCCCTTATTGGTTAAAAATCTATCTATCTGTGATTTGAATACATATTCAATGAGCTAGCCTCAACTGCTTCCTTGGGCAGAGAATTCCACAGATTCACAACCCTCTGGGAGAAGAAATTCCTTCTCAACTCGGTTTTAAATTGGCTCCCCCGTATGAGGCTGGGCCCCCTAGTTCTAGTCTCCCCTACCAGTGGAAACAACCTCTCTGCCTCCATCTTGTCTATTCCTTTCATGATTTTAAATGTTTCTATAAGATCACCCCTCATCCTTGTGAACTCCAACGAGTAAAGACCCAGTCTACTCAGTCTATCATCATAAGGTAACCCCCTCATCTCCGGAATCAGCCTAGTGAATCGTCTCTGTACCCCCTCCAAAGCCAGTATATCCTTCCTTAAGTAAGGTGACCAAAACTGCACGCAGTGCTCCAGGTGCGGCCTTACCAATACCCTATACAGTTGCAGCAGGACCTCCCTGCTTTTGTACTCCATCCCTCTCGCAATGAAGGCCAACATTCCATTCGCCTTCCTGATTACCTGCTGCACCTGCAAACTAACTTTTTGGGATTCATGCACAAGGACCCCCAGGTCCCTCTGCACCTCAGCATGTTGTAATTTCTCCCATTCAAATAATATTCCCTTTTACTGTTTTTTTTCCCAAGGTGGATGACCTCACACTTTCCAACATTGTATTCCATCTGCCAAACCTTAGCCCATTCGCTTAACCTATCCAAATCTCTTTGCAGCCTCTCTGTGTCCTCTACATAACCCGCTTTCCCACTAATCTTAGTGCTATCTGCAAATTTTGTTACACTACACTCTGTCCCCTCTTCCAGGTCATCTATGTATATTGTAAACAGTTGTGGTCCCAGCACCGATCCCTGTAGCACACTACTAACCACGGATTTCCAACCCGAAAAGGACCCATTTATTCCGATTCTCTGCTTTCTGTTAGCCAGCCAATTCTCTATCCATGCTAATACATTTCCTCTGACTCCGCGTACCTCTATCTTCTGCAATAACCTTTTGTGTGGCACCTTATCGAATGCCTTTTGGAAATCTAAATACACCACATCCATCGGTACACCTCTATCCACCACGCTCGTTATATCCTCAAAGAATTCCAGTAAATTAGTTAAACATGATTTCCCCTTCATGAATCCATGCTGCGTCTGCTTGATTGCACTATTCCTGTCTAGATGTCCCGCTATTTCTTCCTTAAATGATAGTCTCAAGCATTTTCCCCACTACAGATGTTAAACTAACCGGCCTATAGTTACCTGCCTTTTGTCTGCCCCCTTTTTTAAACAGAGGCGTTACATTAGCTGCTTTCCAATCCGCTGGTACCTCCCCAGAGTCCAGAGAATTTTGGTAGATTATAACGAATGCATCTGCTATAACTTCTGCCATCTCTTTTAATACTCTGGGATGCATTTCATCAGGACCAGGGGACTTGTCTACCTTGAGTCTCATTAGCCTGTCCAGCACTACCCCTCTAGTGATAGTGATTGTCTCCAGATCCTCCCTTCCCACATTCCTGTGACCAGCTATTTTTGGCATGGTTTTTGTGTCTTCCACTGTGAAGACCGAAGCAAAATAATTGTTTAAGGTCTCAGCCATTTCCACATTTCCCATTATTAAATCCCCCTTCTCATCTTCTAAGGGACCAACATTTACTTCAGTCACTCTTTTCCGTTTTATATATCGGTAAAAGCTTTTACTATCTGTTTTTATGTTTTGCAGAAGTTTACCTTCGTAATCTATCTTTCCTTTCTTTATTGCTTTTTTGTCATTCTTTGCTGTCGTTTAAAATTTTCCCAATCCTCTAGTTTCCCACTAACCTTGGCCACCTTCTACGCATTGGTTTTTGATTTGATACTCTCCTTTATTTCCTTGGTTATCCACGGCTGGTTATTCCTTCTCTTCCCGCCCTTCTTTTTCACTGGAATATATTTTTGTTGCGCACTATGAAAGAGCTCCTTAAAAGTCCTCCACTGTTCCTCAATTGTGCCACCGTTTAGTCTGTGTTTCCAGTCTACTTTAGCCAACTCTGCCCTCATCCCACTGTAGTCCCCTTTGTTTAAGCATAGTATGCTCGTTTCTGACACAACTTCCTCACCCTCAATCTGTAATACAAATTCAACCACACTGTGATCACTCATTCCGAGAGGATCTTTTACTAGGAGATCGTTTATTTTTCTTGTCTCATTACACAGGACCAGATCTAAGATAGCTTGCTCCCTTGTAGGTTCTGTTACATACTGTTCTAAGAAACAATCCCGCATGCATTCTATGAATTCCTCCTCCAGGCTACCCCGTGCGATTTGAGTTGACCAATCGATATGTAGGTTAAAATCCACCATGATTACTGCCGTTCCTTTTTCACATGCCTCCATTATTCCCTTGATTATTGCCCGCCCCACCGCGAAGTTAATATTTGGGGGCCTATAAACTACGCCCACCAGTGACTTTTTCCCCTTACTATCCCTTACTACCCACAATGATTCAACATTTTGTTCATTAGAGCCAATATCGTCTCTCACAACTGCCCTGATATCATCCTTTATTAACAGAGCTACCCCACCTCCTTTCCCTTCTTGTCTATCTTTCCGAATCGTCAGATACCCCTGTATGTTTAATCCCCAGTCTTGGCCACCCTGCAACCATGTTTTTGTAATGGCCACCAAATCATACCCATTTGTAATGATTTGTGCCGTCAACTCATTTACTTTATTTCGAATGCTGCGTGCATTTAGGTAGAGTGTTTTAATACTAGTTTTTAAACCATGATTTTTAGTTTTGAACCCTCCTGCAACCCCTTTATATTCAGTGGCCCTTTTTGTTTTTTGCCCTGGGTTTCTCTGCCCTCCACTTTTACTCATCTCTTTTCTGTCTTTTGCTTTTGTCTCGTTTTTGTTTCCCTCTGTCTCCCTGCATTGGTTCCCATCACTCTGCCATATTAGTTTAACTCCTCCCCAACAGCACTAGCAAACACTCCCCCGAGGACATTGGTTCCGGTCCTGCCCAGGTGCAGACCGTCTGGTTTGTACTGGTCCCACCTCCCCCAGAACCTGTTCCAATGCCCCAGGAATTTGAATCCCTCCCTGCTGCACCACTGCTCAAGCCATGTATTCATCTGCGCTATCCTGCGATTCCTACTCTGACTAGCACGTGGCACTGGTAGCAATCCTGAGATTACTACTTTTGAGGTCCTACTTTTAATTTAGCTCCTAGCTCCTTAAATTCGCCTCATAGGACCTCATCCCATTTTTTACCTATGTCGTTGGTACCAATGTGCACCACCACAACTGGCTGTTCTCTCTCCCTTTTTAGAATGTCCTGCACCCGCTCCGAGACATCCTTTACCCTTGCACCAGGGAGGCAACATACCATCCTGGAGTCTCGGTTGCGGCCGTAGAAACGCCTATCTATTCCCCATTCAATTGAATCCCCTATCACTATCGCTCTCCCACTCTTTTTCTTGCCCTCCTGTGCAACAGAGCCAGCCACGGTGCCATGAACTTGGCTGCTGCTGCCCGCCCCTGATGAGTCATCCCCCTCAACAGTACTCAAAGCAGTGTATCTGTTTTGCAGGGGGATGACCGCAGGGGACCCCTGCACTACTTTCCTTGCATCAGAAGTGGAGCGCACGTATAAAGACCTCACCCGGGATGGTCGTGGCAAACCTCCACCACCCCGATGCAGACGCATCTGGAGGGAGATTGGTGAGGCCGTGTCCTCAACGGGCAACATTGAGTGAGATGGAGGCCAGTGTAGGAAACGTTGGAGCGATGCGGTGGCATCAGCAAGCGTGAGTAAACATTTAAGGAACCCCTCCCGTCCAACTGCAATTGGTCATGACCCAGATATGTGTGTGGGTGTGTGTGTGTGTGTGGTTGTGTGTGTGGGGCATGATCAAAGGGGGTAAAAACTTCAACGTATCTTTCTGCAGAAGAAAAATACATCCAAGGCAGCAAGCCCCAGTGCCACGGGAGGGGACCCAGCAGAGGTGATGGAGTTGAGCAACCTGGAGGAGCATGCCTTGGCATTGGTGGGTGACCGCCATCATGCAACCAAAGGGTGATGCAGATCCGCTGCTAGAGCGTGGTAAGCTTCTACTAAACTCCGGTCTGCGTCAGGCTCAGTGCATGAAAGGTCACTATTGGTGCGCCCATGTAGAGATGGAACTCCCTGATGGCACAATGTGAGTGTGAGATGAGAAGTCTCACATCAGCTTGACCTCCCGCCCCTCCGACCCCCGCCCCCCTTGCCTATAGCCCTATAGACTGAAATATTGGCCTCTACTTGCAGACGGTGAGTCGGACAGCACTGATCAATGCACGCCAGCCACCTCTGGCACTCGAAGGAGGAGTGTGACCTCAGCGTCTCCCACCCCAACGTGGTCCCCAGCCCGAGACATGGGCTCCTTCCTCGACCACACCCCGCCACCTCCCCTCCCCACCGCCAAGACCACCCAGTTCCATCGCACCAAACTCCGCCGCCCAGAGTCACGAAGAAGAGGAGAGCGAGGAGGGAGAAGGGCCCATCTTTGAGCCCCTTGCGGTGGAGGAGCCGGAAGAGGATGATACCAGCCTCCTGCCATGTGTGCCATCTGTCCTCAGAACCTCGGCGTCGGCTCAGAATTCATGGGCTTTGAGCCGGACGCAACACCTCCAAGCACTGCCAGGCTCAGAGGCTGTGGAGCTGACCCAACCAGGGCGGGTCAACCCACAACGACACACACCGACACACACCGACCCACACCGACCCACCCCGACCCACACTGACCCACACTGACCCACCCCGACCCACACTGACCCACCCCGACCCACACTGACCCACCCCGACCCACACTGACCCACACTGACCCACACTGACCCACACTGACCCACATTGACACACCCCGACCCACCCCGACACACACCGACCCACACCGACCCACACTGACCCACATTGACACACCCCGACCCACCCCGACACACCCCGACCCACACCGACCCACCCTGACCCACACTGACACACCCCGACCCACACTGACCCACACTGACCCACACCGACCCACACTGACCCACCCCGACCCACACTGACCCACCCCGACACACACCGACCCACACCGACCCACACTGACCCACATTGACACACCCCGACACACACTGACACACCCCGACCCACACTGACCCACACCGACCCACCCCGACCCACCCTGACCCACACTGACACACCCCGACCCACACTGACCCACACCGACCCACATCGACCCACCCTGACCCACACTGACCCACCCTGACCCACACTGACACACCCCGACCCACCCTGACCCACACCGACCCACCCCGACACACACCGACCCACACTGACACACCCCGACCCACCCTGACCCACCCTGACCCACACCGACCCACACTGACCCACCCTGACCCACACTGACACACCCCGACCCACCCTGACCCACACCGACCCACCCTGACCCACCCTGACCCACACTGACCCACCCTGACCCACACTGACACACCCCGACCCACCCTGACCCACACCGACCCACCCCGACCCACACTGACCCACCCCGACACACACCGACCCACACTGACCCACATTGACACACCCCGACCCACACTGACACACCCCGACCCACACCGACGCACACCGACGCACACCGACCCACACCGACGCACACCGACCCACACCGACCCACACCGACCCACACTGACACACCCCGACCCACCCCGACCCACACCGACCCACACCGACCCACACCGACCCACACCGACGCACACCGACCCACACCGACGCACACCGACCCACACCGACGCACACCGACGCACACCGACGCACACCGACCCACCCCGACCCACCCCGACCCACCCCGACCCACCCCGACCCACACCGACCCACCCCGACCCACCCCGACCCACCCCGACCCACACCGACCCACCCCGACCCACCCCGACCCACACCGACCCACCCCGACCCACCCCGACCCACCCCGACCCACACCGACCCACACTGACACACCCCGACCCACCCCGACCCACCCCGACCCACCCCGACCCACACTGTCCCACCCCGACCCACCCCGACCCACACCGACCCACACCGACCCACCCCGACCCACACCGACCCACACCGACGCACACCGACCCACCCCGACCCACACCGACCCACGACGACCCACCCCGACCCACACCGACCCACACCGACCCACGACGACCCACACCGACACACCCCGACCCACACCGACCCACGACGACCCACACCGACGCACCCCGACCCACCACGACCCACCCCGACCCACCCTGACCCACACCGACCCACGACGACCCACACCGACGCACCCCGACGCACCCCGACGCACCCCGACGCACACCGACGCACACCGACCCACCCCGACCCACCCCGACCCACGACGACCCACGACGACCCACACCGACGCACACCGACCCACACCGACCCACACCGACCCACCCCGACACACCCCGACCCACACCGACCCACACCGACCCACACCGACCCACACCGACACACCCCGACCCACCCCGACACACACCGACACACACCGACCCACACCGACACACCCCGACCCACACCGACCCACACCGACCCACACCGACCCACACTGACCCACACTGACCCACACTGACCCACACCGACCCACACTGACGCACCCCGACCCACACCGACCCACACCGACGCACCCCGACCCACCACGACCCACCCCGACCCACCCTGACCCACACCGACCCACGACGACCCACACCGACGCACCCCGACGCACCCCGACGCACCCCGACGCACACCGACGCACACCGACCCACCCCGACCCACCCCGACCCACGACGACCCACGACGACCCACACCGACGCACACCGACCCACACCGACCCACACCGACCCACCCCGACACACCCCGACCCACACCGACCCACACCGACCCACACCGACCCACACCGACACACCCCGACCCACCCCGACACACACCGACACACACCGACCCACACCGACACACCCCGACCCACACCGACCCACACCGACCCACACTGACCCACACTGACCCACACTGACCCACACCGACCCACACTGACGCACCCCGACCCACACCGACCCACACCGACCCACACTGACCCACACTGACCCACACCGACCCACACCGACCCACACCGACCCACACCGACCCACACCGACCCACACTGACCCACACTGACCCACACCGACCCACCCCGACCCACCCCGACCCACACTGACCCACACCGACCCACACCGACCCACACCGACCCACACTGACCCACACTGACCCACACCGACCCACACTGACACACCCCGACCCACCCCGACCCACACTGACCCACACCGACCCACCCCGACCCACACCGACCCACACTGACCCACACCGACCCACACTGACCCACACCGACCCACACCGACCCACACCGACCCACACCGACCCACACCGACCCACACCGACCCACACCGACCCACACCGACCCACACCGACCCACACTGACCCACACTGACACACCCCGACCCACCCCGACCCACACTGACCCACACTGACCCACCCCGACCCACACCGACCCACACTGACCCACACCGACCCACACTGACCCACACCGACCCACACTGACCCACACCGACCCACACCGACCCACACTGACCCACACCGACCCACACCGACCCACACTGACCCACACCGACCCACACCGACCCACACCGACCCACGACGACACACCCCGACCCACACCGACCCACACCGACCCACACCGACCCACACTGACCCACACCGACCCACACTGACCCACACCGACCCACATTGACACACCCCGACCCACACCGACCCACCCCGACCCACACTGACCCACACCGACCCACACTGACACACACCAACCCACACCGACCCACGACGACACACCCCGACCCACACCGACCCACACCGACCCACACTGTCACACCCCGACCTACACCGACGCACACCGACGCACACCGACCCACACCGACGCACACCGACCCACATTGACACACCCCGACCCACACCGACCCACCCCGACCCACACTGACCCACACCGACCCACACTGACCCACACCGACCCACACCGACCCACGACGACACACACCGACCCACACCGACCCACATTGACACACCCCGACCCACACCGACCCACACCGACCCACACTGACCCACACTGACCCACACTGACCCACACTGACCCACACCGACCCACACCGACCCACACCGACCCACACCGACCCACACCGACCCACACCGACCCACACCGACCCACACCGACCCACACCGACACACACCGACCCACACTGACCCACCCCGACCTACACCGACGCACACCGACGCACACCGACCCACACCGACGCACACCGACCCACACCGACACACCCCGACCTACACCGACGCACACCGACCCACACCGACGCACACCGACCCACACCGACGCACACCGACCCACACCGACGCACACCGACCCACACCGACGCACACCGACCCACACCGACCCACACTGACACACCCCGACCCACACCGACCCACACTGTCACACCCCGACCTACACCGACGCACACCGACCCACACTGACCCACACCGACCCACACCGACCCACACTGACACACACTGACCCACACCGACACACCCCGACCCACACCGACCCACACTGTCACACCCCGACCTACACCGACGCACACCGACGCACACCGACGCACACCGACCCACACCGACCCACACCGACCCACGACGACCCACCCCGACCCACCCCGACCCACCCCGACCCACCCCGACCCACCCCGACCCACCCCGACCCACACCGACCCACCCCGACCCACACCGACCCACACCGACCCACCCCGACCCACACCGACACACCCCGACCCACACTGACACACCCCGACCCACACTGACACACCCCGACCCACACCGACCCACGACGACCCACACCGACACACCCCGACCCACACCGACACACCCCGACCCACACCGACACACCCCGACCCACACCGACACACCCCGACCCACACTGACCCACACCGACACACCCCGACCCACACCGACACACCCCGACCCACACCGACACACCCCGACCCACACCGACACACCCCGACCCACACCGACCCACACCGACACACCCCGACCCACACCGACACACCCCGACCCACACCGACACACCCCGACCCACACCGACACACCCCGACCCACAACGACCCACACCGACCCACACCGACCCAACAAGCTGCTGAGGATGCAGGACCGCGCACAGCTATTCACGAGATGGTGCAGCTATCGAGGACAAGTGTGGAGATAGGTTGCGAGCTGCTGCCGAACCATGGCTGGGGTAGGTGCCGGCATCGAGTCCCTCGGCTCAGCATCATTCTGACCGAATGGACCGGCTCATTAATGCGGTGGAGAGCAACACCCAGTCTGCTGAGGCGACGAGACAAGCGATGGCTTCTGGGCCGGTCATGCAAGCCCCCTGCGCCACACCCTCAGGGCAGACAGATCCCGAGGAGCCGGTGCCTTCAGTCATGCCCCCTACCTTCTCGCCAAGACGGACACGTCTGCAGAGGTCCGGCAGCCCTCCTGCACAACCTGCTCAAGCAGAGATGGGGAGAGGGGAGGGGCAGGGGTGCGGGACGCCAAGTTGAAGGCGGGACAAAGAAGAGGACGATGGGCCTCACATCAAGGCGACGGCGGGAGAGGTGGTGGTAGCGGGTAGAGGGGTGGGTGTTGGTGGTGGAGATGTTTGTAAATCCTGTAGAGTTATGTCACTTCTGTAATATAGCACTTTTAAATACAGTCGCAATGTTCACCCTCTCTTGGTTAGTGTCTCATTCCCACGTGATGTGAGAAACACAGTGCTGTCCCTCGTGGGTTCTGCTGCTTCGGGACTATATTGTGCTCCACATATGATTGCACTGTATAATGGGTCCTGTCATCAGGACATCGCGGCACGACAAGTAAGGGAGACCAATGCAGAAAGACTGCCATTCAATGAGAGTCACTTGAAGTACTTGCAGGGCACACAATAATGCTTTCAGGTCAAGACACTTTTTAAGACGCCAAACATGGCGGAGTGCCATCCCTGAGATGACATGTTGATTAGCTACATTGCAGTCCATTATATGTATCTACCCCTCTTCCACACCTCATGTCATGCTGTTCTCAGTATCAGTTGCAGCTATGTGCCATCGCTTGACATCTTATCACTTTCGCATAATAACTCTGGCATAAGCTCAGACCATCTGCGCAGTCACATCAGTCACTAAATATTTTCCGCATGGAATGGGCTCCAAACTCTTGCAGGGTCCCTCTTGCATTGAGCCTTCACCATCTTCCGCAACTCATTGTCACTTCCTCTGCCACACCTTCCCTTCAACGGAGTCATAGGGAGTCACATATCTGAACTCTCTCTGGGCGGGTTAAGATCCATCACCTCACTATTTATGTGCCACCAACAGTGCTGCAGGATGTGAACGATATCGGGGGAAGTGAAGTGCAGCGCTGCAGCGATCTGGGTCACCCTCCCTGCCGCCCGACTCACACGCAGCTCAGACCCGCTTTTCCCCAGCGGTCCTTCTGACGGGCGGCAGGGCCATCTTTGACTGTCCTACGATGAGGAAAAAGCCGGATTTCCAGCCTCGGCACCGGAGGAATCACCGGGAAAAAAAAACGGCATTTCCGGTGGTAGCTTGGCGGCTGTGGGCAGGACTTCCAGCAATATCAGGGCCCTCAACACAGAATCTCGGCTGACATCTCAGTGCAGTACTGAGGGAGCGCTGCTCTGTCGGAGGTGCCGTCTTTCTGATGAGACGTTAACCCGAGGTCCCGTCAGCCTTGTGAGGTGGATGTAAAAGATCCTGTTATATAAGTGGACTTGTATTTACTCTGTACAGCCACCAGAGGGCTCATGCCCTGGAGTCCCTTGGGAGCACAGATATTTAAGGAGGCTTCATGGGTTGGAGAGGCACTCTGGAGATCTGCAATAAAAGACTAAGGTCACACTTTACTTTGAGCTCACAGTGTTCAGTCTGACTCTTTCTTCATACACAACAGATCCCATGGCACTATTTCGAAGACAAGCAGGGGAATTCTCCTGGCCAATATTTATCTCAATCAACATCACCAAAACCGATTATCTGGTCGGTATCACTTTGCCGTTTGTGGGAACTTGCTGTGCACAATTTGGCTGTTGTAAAAACCGACATTGCAACAGTGATTACGCGTCAAAAGTACTTCATTGGCAGTGAAGCACCTTGGGATGTCCTGAGGCCACGAAAGGCGCTATAGAAATGCAAGACTTAGAGAAGATGTTTCAACTGGGTGGTTGGGGGGGGGGGAGGGGGAGAAGAGAACTAGGGGCCATCAATATAGGATAGTCACTCATAAATCCAATCGGGAATTCAAGAGGAACTACTTTACCCAGAGAGTGGATATAATGTCGATCTCACTACCGCAGGGAGTAGTTGAGGCGAATAGCACAGATGCATTTAAGGGGAAGCAAGGGGAGAATGGAAGAAAAGGATATGTTGATGGGGTGAGATGAAGTAAGGTGGGAGGAGGCTCGTGTGGCGTGTAAACACCGGCGTGGACTAGTTGGGCCGAATGGCCTGTTTCTGCACTGTGAATGCTGTGTAAGACATTCCTTTTTAAAGGGAGTTCTCCGTCACGTTGACCTGGCAGCCAGCACTGCCTCTCCCGGCCTTTGCCCAGTGATTACTGGGACCTGATGCTAGTCTGCAGAAAAACAAACCTCGCCAATGAGCTGCCTTCAGTTTAATTGCAGTGTTAATTATTAGTGAGATCACTCCTTCATTACGGCTGTGCAATCTCTCTTGGTGGGCAGCTGAGAAACAAAGAGCGCGGGTGATCTGACTCGGAAACAAACAAAAAATAATGGAATTGAGGAATGGATCACCATAACAAATCTAGTCCACTAGAAGTAATTTGCTGTCAGCTCCTGTTAAGGCACCAGCATTTGCTCAAGCAGCAATCCATTACACGTCAGTGTGGTAATGAATTCCACAGGACCTTGCCACTGCTGTTACAGCTTAAGCTCTATCTGTGAAACAATTCTCGCACTGACCTGTGAACTGTCGGTTCGTGACACGGTTTAATGGGTCTGCTGGTTGATGACAAAACAGGACAGCGCACCTCTGCGGGTTTGTTTCATGCACGGTTGACAACCTATAGACAATATCATTAATTGATGGACACAGATAAAATGGGCGAGGGGAAGTATTGGGCCACTCAAAACCGTAGCGGGAGAGCTGGAGCCCGATATAGTTATTAAATATCTACTTCAAACCTGTCTTTATTCATGAAAGCTGAGCAATTTGCCTCAGTTGGTTCGGGGAAGCGTCGCAGAAGATGCACAGTGGGCAGATAACACAGGATATTAATATAAAATCATTAGGCCCTTGAGGCAAATAATGAAAAATAATGTAGCCAGCCTCAGGAGAATTCCGATCTTTTTAGGTCACTGGGCCAGCAGATGCAGTACATGGGGATAAACGTCAAATAATTAGAATGAGAGACAGGAACCCAAAGGGAAAGTGTGCGCTAAGAGGGTTAATGTGGATAACTACATGAAACAGTCAATACAGTCCTTAGCTGCAATTTTATTTTTGAAAAATGAAAGCAAATAAGGTTCTGGATCGCTTTAACAGAAAATCGATGTAATTTTCTGGTTGGAGTTTGAAAAGGAGAAAGCTTACAGGGCTGAGGGGGAAAGAAAGATCTATTTCCCTTAACAGAGGGGTCAACAACTAGGGAGTATAGATTTAAAATAATTGGGGGGAGGTTTAGAGGGGATCTGAGGGGAAATTTCTTCACCCAGAGGGCGGTGGAGGTCTGGAACTCACTGCCTGAAAGGGTGGTAGAGACAGAAACCCTCACCACATTTAAAAAGTACTTGGATGTGCACTTGAAGTGCTGTAATCTACAGGGCTACGGACTGAGAGCTGGAAAGTGGGATTAGGCTGGATAGCTCTTGGTCGGCCGGCGCGGGCACGATGGGCCGAAATGGCCTCCTTCCGTGCTGTAAATCTCTCTGATTCTATGTTAACGAAGGGATTTTTGATAAGATAAATAGGAAAATCAAAGCGATGGGATCGATTTTGATCTCAGGCAGCCAACCATCCTGACAGCATAGAGGTGGCCGTGATTTTGAGGTCCTCATTGACGTCTGGCCAGTAAACAGGTGTACGTACCACTGCAACACCCTGGATTCAGGTGATCCATTAGTGGCTTGTCCCGGCCCATAGCAGGGTAAGTGTGATTGTGACGGTGCCAAGGGCCTGGGGCAGTAACTGGCAAGATTAATTTTTTGTGGTGGCTTGGAAAAACCACTCAAAGGATCATAGGAACAGGAGGAGGCCATTCAGCCCCTGGAGCCTGTTCTGCCATTCAATCAGATCACGGCTGATCTGCGACCTAACTCCATATACCCGCCTTTGGCCCATATCCCTTATTATCTTTGGGTAACAAAAATATATCAATCTCTGATTTAAAATTAATAATTGATCTAGCACCATTTGCTGTTTGCGGAAGAGTTCCAAACTTTGGGTGTAGAAGTGTTTCCTAACTTCACTCCTGAAAGGTCTGGCTCTAATTTGTCGAAAATGACCCCCTAGTCCTAGAATCCCCAACCAGCGGAAATAGTTCCTCTCTCTCGACCCTATTCGTTCCCCTTAATACCTTGAAAACCTCCTGCCAATCGTAACTGGGCCTCTTCTCCTCTATTACCCGTGGAACCGATCGGAGACTGGAAGCAAAATGTGTTTGCTTCCAAAATGGCAATCGGGGCCCGACATATGTCGTAGGACCCCAATTTGCATATTAAATGGGGCCTATCCGGCCCGAAACAGGCAGGGGATACGGACGCCCAGCGGTAGGCCTCTTTCAAAATGGTGGCTGCTGTAACGGAGGCACGACTGGACGGTAAGCACGGGGTGGGTTTTGGCATCATTCCAAGGCAGCGGTGAGCTTCTCTAGCTTTGACCATCCTTCCCAACGGGGCTTTTGCTTTTCAGAGTTACTTGGAGTTGAGTGTGAAGAATCCCAATGATAATTACTTAGGATTACATAGGATATACAGCACAGAAACAACCAGTCCGTGCCGGCGTTTATGCTCCACTCCAGCCTCCCCCCGTCCTTCCTCATCTAAATCTATCAGCATAACCCTCTGTTCCCTTTTCCCTCAAATGCTTGTCTAGCCTCCTCTTAAATGCATCGATATTATTCACTACAACCACTCCCTGTGGCAGCGAGTTCCACATTCTCATCACTCTCTGGGTAAAGAAGTTTCTTCTGAATTCCCGATTGGAATTCTTGGTGACTATCTTATATTGATGGCCTCTAGTTTTGCTCTTCCTCACAAGTGGAAACACTCACACTGTATCCACTCTATCGAAACCTTTCATAATTTTAAAGACCTCTATTACGTCACTCCTCATCCCTCTTTTTTTCTACAGAGTAAAGAGACCCAGCCAGTTCATCCTTTGCTGCTCGGTATAACTTCTTTCCTGATAGGTCAATCCCTTCAAATTCCATAGGGAGCTAGGCTATCGGGTCCACTCATCAACAGTACACTGGGGCACATGGTTTAGGTGTTGGATTATCAAGCCTGCCAGAGAAGGCCAATGTGGCTCCAAACCTCCATCATGATGAGAATACTGTGGCAACAAGAGCGGGTCAGAGGCTGGGTATTCTGCGGCGAGTGTCTCACCTTCTGACTCCCCAAAGCCTTTCCACCATCTACAAGGCACAAGTCAGGAGTGTGATAGAACACTCTCCACTTGCCTGGATGAGTGCAGCTCCAACAACACTCAAGTAGCTTGACACCATCATTGTCAATGCAGCCTGTTTCATTGGCTCCCCATCCACCACCTTCACCATTCACTCCCTCCACCACCGGCGCACCATGGCTGCAATGTGTACCATCTACAAGATGCACTGCAGCACCTCCCAAACACATGATCTCTACCACCTAGAAGGACAAGGGCAGCAGGCGCCTGGGAGTACCATCACCTGCAAGTTCCCCTCCAAGTTACACACCATCCTGACTTGGAAATATATTGCCGTTCCTTCCTCGTCGCTGGGTCAAAATCCTGGAACTCCATCCCTAACAGCACTGTGGGAGTACCTTCATCACACGGACTGCAGCGGTTCAAGAAGGCGGCTCACCACCACCTTCTCAAGCGGCAATTAGGGATGGGCAATAAATGCCAGCCTTGGTTCAAATATCAGGGGACAGCGATTAAGAATGACTACATTAGAAGTAAGCAGATGTAATGATCCTGTGGCTCTGGGATGTGGGCAGATGGAGTTAGGGCCCAACACTGGGAAAGAAAGGCAGTCGTTGGGCATAGACTGCAAAACCAGGACAGTGCTGCGAGGCTAAAGACAGAGAGGGAAAGGAGAAGTTACTTTGCAGTCACTGACGTAACATAGACATAGAAACATAGAAAATAGGTGCAGGAGCAGGCCATTCAGCCCTTCTAGCCTGCACCGCCATTCAATGAGTTCATGGCTGAACATGAAACTTCAGTACCCCATTCCTGCTTTCTCGCCATACCCCTTGATCCCCCTAGTAGTAAGGACTTCATCTAACTCCCTTTTGAATATATTTAGTGAATTGGCCTCAACTACTTTCTGTGGTAGAGAATTCCACAGGTTCACCACTCCCTGGGTGAAGAAGTTTCTCCTCATCTCGGTCCTAAATGGCTTACCCCTTATCCTTAGACTGTGACCCCTGGTTCTGGACTTCCCCAACATTGGGAACATTCTTCCTGTATCTAACCTGTCTAAACCCGTCAGAATTTTAAACGTTTCTATGAGGTCCCCTCTCATTCTTCTGAACTCCAGTGAATACAAGCCCAGTTGATCCAGTCTTTCTTGATAGGTCAGTGCCACCATCCCGGGAATCAGTCTGGTGAATCTTCGCTGCACTCCCTCAATAGCAAGAATGTCCTCCCTCAAGTTAGGAGACCAAAACTGTACACAATACTCCAGGTGTGGCCTCACCAAGGCCCTGTACAACTGTAGCAACACCTCCCTGCCCCTGTACTCAAATCCCGTCGCTATGAAGGCCAACATGCCATTTGCTTTCTTAACCGCCTGCTGTACCTGCATGCCAACCTTCAATGACTGATGTACCATGACACCCAGGTCTCGTTGCACCTTCCCTTTTCCTAATCTGTTACCATTCAGATAATAGTCTGTCTCTCTGTTTTTACCACCAAAGTGGATAACCTCACATTTATCCACATTATACTTCATCTGCCATTCATTTGCCCACTCACCTAACCTATCCAAGTCACTCTGCAGCCTCATAGCATCCTCCTCGCAGCTCACACTGCTACCCAACTTAGTGTCATCCGCAAATTTGGAGATACTACATTTAATCCCCTCGTCTAAATCATTAATGTACAATGTAAACAGCTGGGGCCCCAGCACAGAACCTTGCGGTACCCCACTAGTCACTGTCTGCCATTCTGAAAAGTACCCATTTACTCCTACTCTTTGCTTCCTGTCTGACAACCAGTTCTCAATCCACGTCAGCACACTACCCCCAATCCCATGTGCTCCAACCTTGCACATTAATCTCTTGTGTGGGACCTTGTCGAAAGCCTTCTGAAAGTCCAAATATACCACATCAACTGGTTCTCCTTTGTCCACTTTACTGGAAACATCCTCAAAAAATTCCAGAAGATTTGTCAAGCATGATTTCCCTTTCACAAATCCATGCTGACTTGGACCTATCATGTCAGTTAATGGTACCCTGTTCTGTCTGTTTCCTGGGACTTAACTGGGTCTTCATAGAGGGAAAACTTTTTTATGCAGCGAGTGGTTAAGATTTGGAATGGACTGCCTGAAAGGATGGTGGAGGCAAACTCAATCTTGACTTTCAAAATGCAATTGGATAAGTACCTGAAGGAAAATAAATAGCAGGGCTACGGTGAAAGGGTGGGGGGAGTGGGACTCGCTGAAGTGCTCTTGCAGAGAGCTGGCATGGGTTCGATGGGCCGAATGGCCTTTTTCTGTGCTCTACCCATTCGATGATTCTTTGGGTTGGAAATTCGGCCTTCTGCTGCCCCTTTTAGCGCCCCGGAGGGGCGGCAATGGCGACAGAAAACACTTGCGCCTGGGCGGCCAGCTTCTAGCGTTCCGACGGGACATTTGGTGCCGCTATTGTTGGGGCGTGGAGCATTACTGCCCGGGAGAGGCGAGCCGGTGCAACGCCCCTGGTTGCAACACAGCTTGATTTTTGGCTGCTGCTCGATCCATAGTGCGCCGTAGAGCACTGTGCTGGGACCGCCTGTGAAAGCCCGAGCTGTAGCGGCCGCAGTGAGGTAAATAATGTCCACCTCAGGTAAGTCTGATTGTTTTTAAAATGTTCTTTTTGCGATTTATGTTGTGGTGGCGTGGGCCGTGTATTAGGAATGTTTTTGGTGGGATTTCCCCCCCCCCCCGGCCTCTGTTATGGCGCTCCGAGGCTGGCAGTTTTGCTCAGGATTTTCCCTTGCTCAACCGGCCTAACATCCTAAAAGAAACCTGCAACGCCCCCCCTTAGTGCCCCGCTCCAAACTCCGGGCCCAGCAGATGAATTTTGGGGCAGCAGACGCAAACCATTTGCTGGCGCAAAATGTACCGCTCGGCCCGGGACACCGCTCCAACTTAGGCACGACCGAAGTTCCACCCCAATGAGTCTATGATTCTAAGAGACAGAGCCTGTTTACTTAAAGGCCAATGGAATAAGTTACCAGCAAAAGGCATCAAAAGAGACAGTGTAATCGGGATCAAGAGGTAGTTGTATGTGTTTCTGGTGAGAAGTGGCATTGAAGGATGTGGTGAAGGAGAAAGGGAGATGGGATTGATCTACGCAAAAGGCTGAGCCACCTCCGGGTATAAAGGCCTTCTCATGTTTCTAAAAATTCTTTGGTTCTGACAAAAGTGACAAGATTCAGCTTTGTTTGAAGTAACACCATGTGAAGAAAAGATTTGAAGCTGTAAAGTGAAGTCTAAACTCAATGCCATAAAGACTTGCATTTATATAGCGCCTCTCATGACCACCAGACTTCTCAAAGTGCTTTACAGCCAATGAAGTACTTTGAGAATGTCGTCACTGTTGGAATGTAGGAAACGTGGCAGCCAACTTGTGCACAGCAAGCTCCCGCAAACAGCAATGTGATAATAACCAGATAATCTGTTTTCGTTATGTTGATTGAAAGATAAATATTGGCCCCAGGACACCAGGGATAACTCCCCTGCTCTTCTTCAAAATAGTGCCATAGAATATTTTACATCCACCTGAGAGAGCAGATGGGGCCTCGGTTTAACGTCTCATCCAAAAAATGGCACCTCCGACAGTGCAGCACTTCCTCAACCTAGATGTTTGTGCTCAAGTCCCTGGAGTGAGATTTGAACCTACAACTATCTGACTCAGAGGCGAGCGTGCTACCCACTGAGCCACAGCTGACACTGGTTCAGCTTGTGCCCCCTTCGGCCAGTCACATGCCCTCTTCATTATGTCCAGGTTTCTAAATCTGAGAAGATAGAAATTAGGGCACGAGAGAATAACATTCCAAATTCCTCTGCGGCTGTAGCAACGTACAAGCAATGTAAGGCTTTTGAGTCTTACATAGCAGGAGGGTTCCAGGTTCGATTCCGGGTCCGTGCTGAACGAGATGAACTCTCCCGGTGGTAGCAGGAGCTCAACACTCGGTCTCAGTCATCCCCGGCAATAATCCCAGCAAATCAGCCAGGGCTCCCGTTCCCCATTGCTATCTAGTGACCCCTGCTGGACACTGTGTGCGAGGGCGTGCACGGTGCAGCAAGTGAGAACAGGATGAGCCTTAGCTGCGATGCCTTTGTGGTTAAATAGTCCGCTGATCCATGACGACTGGCCCCTTGGACGAGGTACTAGAGCTACGCCTTTAAGAGGCGACTAAAAGTTTGACCACAAAATAAAGGGCACTGGGGGAAAATGAGTCTTTCCCCCAGCATCCTGTCAGCAGACTATCTCAGTGCCACAGTCCTTTGCTTCGTTCATCAGTTGGGCTATAAACATGAAGGGCAGGAAAGGCACTGAAATTTGTAAACAAAAAAAGTCAGATTGACATTTCCATACAGCTCTCAAAGTAACACTCACTTGCTTGTAAAAACTTTCTCGTGCTTATAAGAACAAAATAACATGCTTTCTAATCATCTGGCATTTGCATGACTACAATTTTAAAAATGAAGAGTTTCCTCCACCAAACACACACATGCCAAAGCAAACAAACCGGGTTCCAGCAGTTCTTCCCTCAATCTAAACCAGGCCAACATCACAGATCAGGAATATTACTGGCCGATTTTACATTTTAAGCAGTGATGGAAAACTGCCATAGTGGATCAGCTCAGAGGAAAATCAGGCCAGGTGTTTAACGGGCGGGGTGTACAACGGCGCGGGATATATAGTGGGCGGTGTATAACGGGCGGGTGTGTAACAGGCGGGGTGTATAACGGGCGGATGTAAAATGGGTAAGTGTATAACTGGTGGGGAAGGTGTATAACGGGCGGGTGTGTAACAGGCGGGGTGTATAACGGGCGGGTGTGTAACAGGCGGGGTGTATAACGGGCGGGTGTGTAACAGGCGGGGTGTATAACGGGCGGGTGTGTAACTGGTGGCAAAAAAACTACAAAAAAAAACAAAAGACCAAAAAAACAAAAAAAGGGCAGTTGAAAAATGTTTGGAGTGTCCCCCAGATTGGAGGGCACTTGACTTAACTGTTTTATTGTTATCCAACCAAAAGAGTTGTGAGAACCCACGATTTAAATTACCTGCTAATCACTGAACTAAATACACTTATTAAATGGCAGTTATGAATTAGAAAGCCAGCCCAACTCCCTGACTGGACTGTTAAGTGGAACATGGAAGCGAGATGGATGACAAGTTTGGGTCGTTGGAGGACCAGGAGTGAAGCAGTTGGTCGCACTATCGTCAGACGGGTAAATTGAGCCAATCTCGAGGTGGTGGATTGGAAAATTGGAGAGAGTAATCTCGGACTGAAAAGATTCCAGAGCAAAGGTACAATTATCTGATTGGGAGCTGAGTATAAGAGAGAAAATAAATCTACGTAAATCTATGGTATCATCTGCAAATTTAGAAATTGTGTTTTTGATTCCAAAGTCTAAATCATTAATAAATTGTGAGCCGCAGTGTTCCCAGCACTGATCCTTGTGGAATACCACATCCACTTCTCTAATGGGTTGACATTTTGATAGAAGCCAGTATTCAGTGATAAAGAAGAGCTTTCTCATAGAATGCAATGAAGCTCGATATAAATATGAATCTTTCTGCTGAAAGTCATTCATCCTCTCCCCTCCCCTCCCCTCCCTCACTCCCCTCCCTCACTCCCCTCCCTCACTCCCCTCCCTCACTCCCCTCCCTCACTCCCCTCCCTCTCTTTCCTCCCCTCCCTCTCTCCTCTCTCTCCCCCTCCCCCTCCCTCTCCCTCTCCCTCTCCCTCTCCTTTTAAGTTGCTCCTTAAATCCTACCTCTTTGACCAAGCTTTTGGTCACCCGTTCTAATATGTCTTTTTGTGTGGCTCGGTGTCAAAATTTGCCCGATAAGTCTCCTGCGATGCTGTACTACGTTAAAGGCGCTATATAAATACAAGTTATTATTGCTGTTGTGTACTTCCTACACTGAGAGGGGGATGATGTCTGAACAAGGACATTGGAACGAGAAGCTTATGTGACAAAGTGTGACTTGGTTTGGTTAGGTCTTGGAGTTCTCAAGCAGATGTTAATGCTCAGAAACAAAATGGAAGGGGCAGTTTCACAGGGGAGGGGGGATTTTCGGGGGCGCTGGGGTCGGAGGGTAAGTTGTTTAGAAAGGGAGAAGGATACTGAAACGTGCAGAGGGACCTTGGAGTGCATGTCCACAGATTGCTGAAGGTAGCAGGGCAGGTAGACAAGGTGATTAAGAAGGCATACGGGATACTTTCCTCTATTAGCCGAGACATAGAATATGAGCAAGGGGGTTATGCTTGAACTGTATAAAACACTAGTTAAGCCACAGCTAGAGTACTGCGTGCAGTTCTGGTCACCACAATACAGGACAGATGTGATTGGACGAGTGAGGGTACAGAGGAGATTTTCGAGGCAGTTACCTGGACTGGAGACTTTTAGCTATGAGGAAAGATTGGATAGGCTGGGGTTGTTTTCCTTGGAACAGAGGAGGCTGAGGGGAGACCTTTTTGAATAATATAAAATTATAAGGGGCCTAGATAGAGTGGATAGGAAGGACCTATTTCCCTTAACAGAAGGGTCAACAACCAGGGGGCATAGATTTAAAATAATTGGTAGAAGGATTAGAGGGGAGTTAAGGAGAACTTTTTTACCCAGAGGGTGGTGGGGGTGTGGAACTCGCTGCCTGAAAGAGTGGTAAAGGCAGAAATCCTCATCGCATTTAAAAAGTACTTGGATGTGCACTTGACGTGCCGTTACCTACAGGGCTACGGACCAAGAGCTGGAAAGTGGGATTAGGCTGGATAGCTCTTGGTCGGCTGCTGCGGACAGAATGGGCCAAATGGCCTCCTTCTGTGCTGTAAATTTCTACGGTTCCATGATTCTAAGCATTTACTGTTCAGGGAAGGATTAATGTGCGTGTGACTCATCACTGGGAGAGAAACTATCAGCATCAACTTTGTGTGGAGCTCAACCAGCACAGCTAAGAATTATTTTGTAGGTAACTGTTCCGGACTGCCGAGGTAGGTGCTGAGGCTGATATTAAACGATGTGACGATAACAGGGGAGCAGAGTGTGGAGTATTTGAGCAGAGAATTTTGACATAGCATGTGAATCAGTACAGCAGGGTAGAAGGTGATTTTTGATTTGGTGTTGAACAGGATGTTATAAATGATTGGTAGCCTGGAGGTAAGGGAATATTTAAGTAAATATGATCATAAAGGTTCAATGTGTGTTGACACCAATACAACAAAAAGCACTTGCTTTCAGGAGAACAATTTTAAGTCCTGCTACATCATCATCATCATCATCATAGGCAATCTCTCGGAATCGAGGAAGACTTGCTTCCACTCTTAACATGAGTCCTTAGGTGGCTGAACAGTCCAATACGAGAACCACAGTCCCTGTCACAGATGGGGCAGATAGTCATTGAGGGAAGGGGTGGGTGGGATTGGTTTGCCGCACGCTCTTTCTGCTGCCTGCTCTTGTTTTCTGCATGCTCTCGGCGACGAGACTCGAGGTGCTCAGCACCCTCCCGGATGCGCTTCCTCCACTTAGGGCGGTCTTTGGCCAGGGACTCCCAGGTGTCGGTGGGGATGTCGCACTTTATCAGGGAGGCTTTGAGGGTGTCCTTGTAACATTTCCGCTGCCCACTGTTGGCTCGTTTGCCTTGCTGCTACAACTGCGTTGGTTCAACCACACCTAGAGTACTGCGTACAGTTTTGGCCTCCTTATTTAAGGAGGGAGATACTTGCATTGGAGGCAGTTCAGAGAAGGTTGACTAGTTTGATTCTTGGGATGAGAGGGCTGTCTTATGATGAGAGATTGTGTAGAATGAGCCTATATTCTCTGGAGTCTTGAAGAATGAGAGGTGATCTTTTGAAACATATAAGATTCTGAGGGGACTTGACAGGGTAGATGCTGAGAGGATGTTTCCCCTCGTGGGGGGAATCTAGAACTGTAAATATCGGTTAGAGAAGCAAAATGCTGGAGCAGGCTTGACGGGCTGAATGGCCCACTCCTGTTCCTTTGCTGGCTGTTCTCACTTGAATCAATCTATACCATCCGCAAAGGAGGTAAGCCAGGCAGAAAAGGATGACTAAAATGAAAATGAATAAATAGAAAGGCAAATTGTGATGGGGATTTAACAGAAGGAGACAGACTCTTTTTTTAACTATGCTTATATTAGACAGAGAACGGACTAAAAGATAGAGCTTGCAAAAGATACAACTGCTTTTTTGAATGAAGAAAGTCCTAGGTTGGTAGAATTTTAAACTGATTCTTCAGTTCGAATCATCTTTTGGATGAGATGTTAAACCAAGGCCCCGTCTGCTCTCTCAGGGATATAAAAGATCCCATGGCACTATTTCGAAGAAGAGCAGGGGAGTTATCCCCGGTGTCCTGAGGCCAATATTTTTCCCTCAATCAACATAACAAAAAAAAAGATTATCTGGTCATTATCACATTGCTGTTTGTGGGAGCCACAAGTTGGCTGCCGTGTTTCCCACATCACAACCGTGACTACACTCCAAAAGTACTTAATTGGCTGTAAAATGCTTTGAGACGTCTGGTGGTCGCGAAAGGCGCTATATGAATGAATAACGTTGTGGATCAAACAGTCCAGGCAAGTTGAACATCTTTGGTGCACCTTGGAAGGGCACTTTGGGAGATATAGCAAAGAGGTCTGAAAGCTGATTTGATATTGGGTCAGAGTGTATTATAGAAGTGTTAGCATGAGCAAGGGCGACATGATGACTGGGGTCCCGAAAAAAGTTTGGACGATGGGTTTCAAAAGAATTCCACGTTTGTTACCTGTGTGTAGAATTGGCAAATAGTCCCATGGACATTCATATTGTCCAAAGGCATCTCATGAGACCCGGTAGTTGATCAAATGATTGGACTCTGATGAACACTGCTTACTACATACTGTGTGAATTACATTAACTTTGATTGAGATGAATCGTGAAATTTGAATCAAATGGAAGAGCATCTTTGAGTGATCACTGCTTTCTGAACAACAGTAACTGCATTTTAATCAGTAATTCATTATGTTCAGTACCTTGAGGCTTTGGGTGTGAAAGGTAATATATAAATATTTTCATTATTAAACAAATCAAATGCTGGGGTTCATTGGCCTTCACTTGATTTTTTTTTGTCATTCAGCCCACCAAGCCTGCTCCTCCTATTAATTAGCCGTAATCTTTTAAAATCTAATTTCCTTACATCTTCTCCACATCCTTTACAACTATATACTATGGTTGGCAAAAGAACCAGAGGCAGCAGTTTTTACACAGTGAGTTGTTATGATCTGGCAACACGCTGCCTGAATTGGTGGTGGAAGCAGATTCGATAGTAACATTCAAAAGACAATTGGATAACTACTTGAAGGGGAAAAAAATTACAGGGTTATGGGGAAAGAGCGCGGCAGTGTGACCAATTGGAGAGCTCTTTCAAAGAGCCGGGGCACAGGCACGATGGGCCGAATGGCCTCGTTCTATAGTTCTATGGGCGAGAAATTACGTAGTGCCCCGTTTGGGACAATAACTTTTGAGGGAGCGCAAAAGTATCGCCGGGTGGCAAAGATTTGATTTTGCCTAAAATTCCACTTTAGCACTCCAAGAGGGAAGAGGGGCACTGAATCAAGCGCTACCACTTCCCTTTGAGCTCTAAAGAGACTGAGAGGGGTGGTATTGGCAGAGCGCTGAGCAAAGTTTGGGGCAGCGCTGCTGTCTGTACAGGTTCCTTCCGTCAAGGGCCAGTACTGGGGTGAAGGAATCGCCAGGCTGTGTCTGGTGGGGGATGGCACCTGTGCTACGTGAGTAGCAGCCCCAAGCACAAAGACTCCTCAAAGCCTCCCTGATAAAGTGCAACGTCCCCACCGACACCTGGGAGTCCCTGGCCAAAGACCACCCTAAGTGGAGGAAGAGCATCTGGGAGGGCGCTGAGCACCTCGAGTCTCGTCGCCGAGAGCATGCAGAAACCGAGCGCAGGCAGCGGAAGGAGCGTGCGGCAAACCAGACTCTCCACCCACCTTTTCCTTCAACCACTGTCTGCCCCACCTGTGACAGAGACTGTAATTCCCGTATTGGACTGTTCAGTCACCCGAGAACTCACTTTTTAGAGTGGAAGCAAGTCTTCCTCAATTTCGAGGGACTGCCTACAATGATGGAGAGTTCAGGGCTGAGCAATCCAAAAAAAGCAAAAAACAGCAGAATGGGGAGATAAATACATTTTGCCCTATCTGACCACCACTGCCTTTAATTCGCGCTCTCCAAGTGGCCGGCCGAGGTGACAACGCCTCCTGCAGCTGCCGTTGTTGACGCCCGGCGATGCTGCAGGGGGCGGGAGCGAATGTTGCATCCGGGACGGTAACGGGGCGCTGCGCACCGGATGACATCACGGTCTATGGGACGCAAAGATTGAAGCGGTAAGTTTTAGGGCAAAGCAAACCTGCTCAGGAAGTTCGCCGGCATTGGGGATTTTGCCGTGCCTGGTCGGTAAGCCCTTAGCGCCCCGTTACCGCCTCCCCCCCTGGAGGTGCTAACAGACGGTGCAAACCAGGCCAATTTCTTCCCCTATGATTCTAACTGACTCTGCATTGATTCATGTTCAACATTCTCACAATACTTTGTGTGAAAATGTTTTTCCTGGATTTGCTTTTAATCGGCTTAGTTCAAATCCAAAGATTATATCTTCTTCTTCTGGACTGTCCTGCTAAATGGAAGAGCACCCCTGTGCTTGCTGACCTACATTGGCTCCCAGTTAAGCAACGCTTCGATTTCAGAATTCTCATCCTTGTTTACAAATCCCTCCATGGCCTCGCCCCTCCCTATCTCTGTAATCTCCTCCAGCCCCACAACCCCCCGAGATATCTCGCTCCTCAAATTCTGCCCTCTTGAGCATCCCTGATTATAATCGCTCAACCATTGGTGGCCGTGTCTTTTGTTGCCTGGGCTCCAAGTTCTGGAACTCCCTCCCGCAACCTCTCCGCCTCTCTGCCTCCTTTTAAGACGCTCCTTAAAACCTACCTCTCTGCTGTAATTTCTTGTCATGTGGCTCGGGGTGTAAAATTTATTTGTTTTGTCTTATAACACTCCTGTAAAGCTCCTTGGGATGTGTTATTACGTTAAAGGCGCTATATAAATACAAGTTGTTGTTGTTCTGCTAAGCTAGCCTGTCTGAGATCTTTAAAATGATGAAGGGAACAATCAGATCACCCCTGAACATCATCTGCAGGGAACTATAACTTAGTTTGCCTACCCTTTCACCTTAACTCAGTCCCTTCATGCCTGCTGTCACCCAACGTGGGACATCTGTGACTGAATATCGTGAATCCCCCCTGACCGCACGCTGTATAATTGCTTTTATCGCGTGATCCCATTCGCCCCGTTGACCACTTTTCGCAGAGGCGGCTAACATTTAATTGTTTCATACCCAGGCTTCTAAATCCTTGCCCCTCAATTCCTTCCTTCCTTCAGAAATGCAGCCAGTCGTGTCTCGAACCCTAGTTTGCTTCTTCTTTTGTGGAAAATGAACGGGATTGTGCCCAACTTCCCTCCTTTCTCCCAACTCCCTAACTTCTAACTGGCATCCCCTGGCGCCTGAACCAATTTTCACAAAGCACAACTTTCCTATTGGGTGGGGAAGGTGCAGAGGGGAAGAGAAGGGCTTAACACAGCCCGTAATGAGCGTGTTCTCTTCAATTAAAATGAGGACTGGGGAGAAGGTACAAGAAATTAATTCATACAGCTTGAAATAATGAGTGGTGCCATCGAGCCTTTAAATTAATCAGAATAGGAGATTCTTTGCAAATAAAGAAACCACAAGGCAAATGAGCACTGAGAAGGAACTTCTTCAACGAATTAATTTCTCAAAAAAGTACAATCTCCAAGCAGTAAATACCAGATTCACAAAACTTTTCTAAAAGGGAATAGTTACAGACAAATGGAACAGGATAAAACTGAAGTCCAGGGCAAGATGAGAACAAAAGTGCTTGTAGTTTCAGGGATAAGTGAATTGTACATTGGTCAAGAAAGAATTTGCATTTATATAGTACCACTTATGACATCCCAAAGCCCGACTCAGTCAATGAAATACTCCTTGAAGTGCAGTTACTGTTGTACTGTCGGGAAATGCAGCAGCTAATATGCCCAGAGCAATCAGACAAATGACCAGATAATCTGTTTCTTTGGTACTAATGATCAAGGAATAAATGTTGGGCAGGACACTGGGAGACCAAACCCCCTTGCTCTTCTTTTTTTTAATAGTGCTGTGGGAGGGTGGAGAACATCTCAGTTCGACCGCTCGTCTAAAAGCCGACACCTCCGACAGTGCAGCACTCCCTCAGTACTGCACCGAAGTCTCAGCCCAGATTATGTGCTCTAAACCTGGAGTGGCGCTTGAACCCATGACATTCTGCCTCAGCCAAGATGGCTCCCACTGAGCCAAGGCTCATGCCTGATAGATGGAAGCTCCCTGTTGCAGAAGTATATCTGTTGAAGAGAATGAATGGAATCGTCTTAATGCAAAGGCATTTTTCATGTTCCAGAGTTTCATATAGAATCATAGAAAAATTTCGACACAGAAGGAGGCTCTTTGGCCCATTGTGTTCATGCCAGTTGAAAATGAGCTACCCAGCCTAATCCCACCTTCCGGCACTAGTTCCGTAGCTTATGGTCTTAACATCTAAACAATCTGATTTTAACCAAACCCAACTTTGTTGTTGTAATGTCCACAGCATTAATAGCATAATGTATGTAAATTTAAAAATATGAATACAAAACACAGATGATTTCCAGTCTTTGGAAGCAAAGAATACTCTTCTAACTTCTTGCACAACCAACACATTCTTAAATTTAACATCAGATATTTGAATGACCAAAATGGCTATTAGAGTGTAGGTTAGCATATAAATAACAACTCCTCACGAGTCCTTGCCATCCATTTTGGTCCATTTACTTGTATTGCAGCCTTAACGCAGAACAATGTCCTTGTGTGCTTCACAGAGACTTAATTGGAACAAAATGGATGCCAAGGAGCCATTAGGAAGGGCAAGATGTGGGCTTTGAGGAGGGTCTTCAAGGAAAAGAGGAAGGTAGAGAGGCAGAGGGGTTTAAGGAGGGAATTCTAGTGCGTGAGGCCTAGATGGCTGAAGGCACCACAGCTAATGGTGGAGTGAAGGTTGGGTGGGTTGGGGGTGGGGGTCGGGGAGATGCACAAGTGGCCAGAGTTGGAGGAATCGATAAGGGAATAAGGGGTTATGGGGAACGGGCAGGGAAATGGACCTGAGTCCATGATCGGATCAGCCATGATCGTATTAAATGGCGGAGCAGGCTCGAGGGGCTGTGTGGCCTACTCCTGCTCCTATTTCTTACGTTCTTAACACAATTTGGCGGGATGGTGGGTGGGGTGTGGTTATAAGACTAGAGGATGCTCCCGTGAAAGGAGCGGCAAGAGCATGAAGGGATTTGAACATGTGGTTTGGGGGACGAGAAGCCAATGTAGGTCAACATGAACAGTAGTGATAGTTAAGTGGGATAGGATACAGGCACCGGAGTTTCAGACGAGTTGAAGTTTACGGAGCACGGAGAATAGGAGGGTGGTAAGGAGAGGATTGGAATAGTGAAGCCTGGAGGTGACAAAGGCATAGAAGGGTGTTTTCATAGCAATGGGGTAAGGCAGGGCTGGAGGTGGGTAATGTTACTGAGGTGGAAGTAAATGGCCTTTGAGATGAAGAGGAAATGGCATCAGGAGACCAGCTTGGGTTTGACTGGGACGCTGAGATTGCGACCTCAGATGGTGGCTGGGAAGGAGGATGGAATCGGTGGCACAAGTACGGAGTTTGTGACGGTCTTCCCAATGGAAAGAGATTGCAACTCATCCATAAATCGGGTGTCTGACACAGCCTGACAGCACAGAGGCAGTCGGGAGAGGTAGAGCTCGGTGTCATCAGCTGACCTGTGGAACCTGACTCCATGGCACAGAAATTAGTAGTCGTTGTGCCTGTTACACACCCGAAAAATGGGTGCATCGATTGAGCAGTGGGATGGTCTGTGCCCAATCTGATGTGCATATGATCCTCTGCCAAATCCTCACGTTCAATGCTCACTGTCCAAGCTACTCTCTGCTGTTCACTCTTCTCAATACCTGTAGCAGACCTCCTCAGCTTTTGTTTCTCTAGTGAAAATCATTTTGGTCTCTTTAGTCTTTCTTCATAACTTAGTCCCCTAAGGGCTATAATTATCCTTGTTAATCCTTGAATTCTTTCCACTGTAAACTTTTTACATTGGATATACGGCACAGAAACAGGCCATTCGGCCCAACCTGTCCATGCCGGCGTTTATGCTCCACTTGAGCCTCCTCCCATTTTTCCTCATCTAAATCTATCAGCATAACCCTTGATTCCCTTCTCCCTCATATGCAATTTAACCATCGAGGTAGATTGTTGGTTTCAGCTACCAGAACAATTCTTCAAAATCTTCAGGGCACTGCCGTGCTCAGCACAATTAAGTCCTAACTTTCATCATAAGGGAATAATAAGATTGCATCTGCAGACTGACAAAGGTCACCATGGCTGAAGCAGGACATGCGTTTATATACCGTCTTTAAAATAGTTAAATGTCCAAAGGTGCTTCACAGGAGTGTAATCAGATAGAATTTGACACCGAGCCACATGAAGACATATTGGGGCGTTGGTCAAAGAGATAAGTTTTAAGGATGGTCTGAAAAGACGAGAGAGAGAGAGAGAGACGCAGAGAGGTTTGGAGAGGGAATTGCAGAGCTTGGGGCCGAGCCAGCTGAAGGCAAGGCCGCCAATGGCGGGGTGAAGGAAGTGGGGCGTGGACAAGAGGGCAGAGTTGGAGAAACGTAGAGTTCTTGCAGGGTTGTGGGGCTCCGGAGGAGGTTGCAGAGATCGGGAAGGGTCGAGGCCATGGAGGGATTTGAATAAAATCTAGGTGTTGGTGGAACGGGAGCCAAAGTAGGTCAGCGCGCACAGGGGGTGATGGGGGAACGGGACTTGGTGTGAGTTTGGACATGGGCAGCAGAGTTTTGGACGAGCTCGAGTTTATGGTGGGTGGAAGGAACGAGGCTGTCCAGGAAAGCGTTGGAAGAGTCGAGTCTGGAGTTGGCAAAAGCGCGGATGACTGACAGAAGAATAGAATTTAATTTCTCTGATTGCTAAACCATTAAAAGGAAAAGTATGAGCAGGAAGACTAATACTCAGACATTAACATGCTACCTCACAAAATGTGACAGCTGACTTCAAAGGACTGGTTGTAACAATGAAGAATTCTTATATCATCAATCACCGTGTAGATTGCTCAAGTTCTTCATTCTGACTGGAGATTTGAACTCTGTGGGCGTACTGGGAATTTGCATCACCCACGCACATTACATTATGAAGATCTCACATTTCATCCAATAATCCTGTCGCTCATCAAGCTGTGTAAGGAATACATTCTAAGGAGGATACTTAAACCTCTTTCGGGCTGATGCTATCTTTATTGCACTCTCAGTACCTTGTTGTGTTCCACTGCAGCTATGCATTATTCAATCTGTAAATAAATCTTGTGAGTCCTAGCCTGTACGCATCAGTCTGGCACCTTCTTGAGGAAGACCGGAAAAGATGTTCGGCGTTCCATGCAATCTCCTGTGTACTGCACACCACGCCCTCTCATCTTCTCCAGCCCCACAACCCACCCCGAGATGTCTGCGCTCCTCTAATTCTGCCCTCTTGAGCATCCCTGATTATAATCACTAAACCATTGGTGGCCGTGCCTTTAGTTGCCTGGGCCCTAAGCTCTGAAACTCCCTCCCTACACCTCTCCACTTCTCTTTTCTCCTTTAAGACGCTCCTTAAAACCTTTGATCAAACTTTTGGTCACCTGCGCTGATTTCTCCTTATGTGGCTCGCTGTCAAACTTTCCAACTCATAACACTCCTGTGCAGCGCCTTGAGACGTTTTACTACGTTAAAGGCGCTATATAAATACAAGTTGTTGTTGTTGTTGTTAACTTTGGCAATACTATTGCACATACCTTGTTCGAGGGACTGCCTATGATGATGATGGTTGCACATACATGGGCACAAGCTTCCGGATCGTAGGGCCCATGCTCTGCTTACGGAAACTCCTTTCCACCGTGAGCATAGGAGGGAAGTGAAAGGAGTGCCTCAATTTTGGAAATGAATAGCTGTCAGCTGTGGCTCAGTTTTATTCCATCAAGGTGCCCGCTGGGGTGGCAGCTCCCTGGCAGCTCCCCTGACAAAACAAATTTAACCTTACAATCTTGCACCATCCGACAACTTTTCAGTCTCAATCTCCTCCCCTCCCACTGTCTAAACTTTCCCTAGCCTTGATAGACCCTAATAGGGGGTACATTTTCTTAAACTTTACCTTAAACCCTAATCCTACAAGCCCCATAAATTCGGGCCGACCTCAGGCGCGAACCTTCCCTCCTAAACTCCACACCACTCATTGACGACGACCGGACTACCAGCGACGACTAAGCCTCCTGAAGCAGCGACCTGGACCTGGACCTCTTTTGTCTCCTTCGGCGACCTTCTCCGGTAACCTCCTCCTTCGACGTCGACTCAGCTGCCCCACCCGATCCCCGATCCTCGACGACGCACGGTGAACCAGGTGAGCCTCCGACCAGGCGATTGGGCCCCTCCAACGGCAATCGGACCCCCTCCAATGATGATTGGGCCATTCCTAACGACAACTGGGCCCCCTCCAGCGGAGATTGGGCCTCCTCCAGCGACAGCAGCTAGGCCTATCCTCCTCGGTGGTGATTGGGCCTCCTGCTCTTCAGCGACGACTGGGCCTCTCCTTCCCTGCTAATGACCTGGCCTCTTCACGTGATGAGTACCATGGCTGTGACCATTCTCACCTTCCACACTGAACTCCAGAGGACCGCTGACCCTCTCAATGCCTGCCCCCATCCAAGCAGCAGGCCACCTACCATCAAGGGCGCTACTCAGTGCCGAGCTTGCGGCCAACATTTCGCTGTAGGCAACTAGGCTCATACAGCAGGGCCCGGTCTCTGAAATGGGAGGGAGAACAGCCAGTTGTCGTGGTGCACATTGGTACCAACGACATAGGTAAAAAAAGGGATGAGGTCCTACGAAAAGAATTTAAGGAACTAGGAGCTAAATTAAAAAGTAGGACCTCAAAAGTAGTAATCTCGGGATTGCTACCAGTGCCACGTGCTAGTCAGAGTAGGAATCGCAGGATAGCGCAGATGAATACATGGCTTGAGCAGTGGTGCAGCAGGGAGGGATTCAAATTCTTGGGGCATTGGAACCGGTTCTGGGGGAGGTGGGACCAGTACAAACCGGACGGTCTGCACCTGGGCAGGTCCGGAACCAATGTCCTAGGGGGAGTGTTTGCTAGTGCTGTTGGGGAGGAGTTAAACTAATATTGCAGGGGGATGGGAACCTATACAGGGAGACAGAGGGAGACAAAAAGGAAGCAAAAGCAAAAGACAGAAAGGAGATGAGGAAAAGTGGAGGGCAGAGAAACCCAAGGCAAAGAACAAAAAGGGCCACTGTACAGCAAAATTCTAAAAGGACAAAGGGTGTTAAAAAAACAAGCCTGAAGGCTTTGTGTCTTAATGCAAGGAGTATCCGCAATAAGGTGGATGAATTAATTGTGCAAATAGATGTTAACAAATATGATGTGATTGGGATTACGGAGACGTGGCTCCAGGATGATCAGGGCTGGGAACTCAACATCCAGGGGTATTCAACATTCAGGAAGGATAGAATAAAAGGAAAAGGAGGTGGGGTAGCATTACTGGTTAAAGAGGAGATTAATGCAATAGTTAGGAAAGACATTAGCTTGGATGATGTGGAATCTATATGGGTGGAGCTGCAGAACACTAAAGGGCAAAAATCGTTAGTGGGAGTTGTGTACAGACCTCCAAACAGTAGTAGTGATGTTGGGGAGGGCATCAAACAGGAAATTAGGAGTGCATGCAATAAAGGTGCAGCAGTTATAATGGGTGACTTTAATATGCACATAGATTGGGCTAGCCAAACTGGAAGCAATACGGTGGAGGAGGATTTCCTGGAATGCATAAGGGATGGTTTTCTAGACCAATATGTCGAGGAACCAACTAGGGGGGAGGCCATCTTAGACTGGGTGTTGTGTAATGAGAGAGGATTAATTAGCAATCTCATTGTGCGAGGCCCCTTGGGGAAGAGTGACCATAATATGGTGGAATTCTGCATTAGGATGGAGAATGAAACAGTTAATTCAGAGACCATGGTCCAGAACTTAAAGAAGGGTAACTTTGAAGGTATGAGGCATGAATTGGCTAAGATAGATTGGCTAATGATACTTAAGGGGTTGACTGTGGATGGGCAATGGCAGACATTTAGAGAACGCATGGATGAATTACAACAATTGTACATTCCTGTCTGGCGTAAAAATAAAAAAGGGAAGGTGGCTCAACCGTGGCTATCTAGGGAAATCAGGGATAGTATTAAAGCCAAGGAAGTGGCATACAAATTGGCCAGAAATAGCAGCGAACCTGAGGACTGGGAGAAATTTAGAACTCAGCAGAGGAGGACAAAGGGTTTGATTAGGGCAGGGAAAATGGAGTACGAGAAGAAGCTTGCAGGGAACATTAAGGCGGATTGCAAAAGTTTCTATAGGTATGTAAAGAGAAAGAGGTTAGTAAAAACAAACGTAGGTCCCCTGCAGTCAGAATCAGGGGAAGTCATAACGGGGAACAAAGAAATGGCAGACCAATTGAACAAGTACTTTGGTTCAGTATTCACTAAGGAGGACACAAACAACCTTCCGGATATAAAAGTGGTCAGAGGGTCTATTAAAGAGGAGGAACTGAGGGAAATCTTTATTAGTCGGGAAATTGTGTTGGGGAAATTGATGGGATTGAAGGCCGATAAATCCCCAGGGCCTGATGGACTGCATCCCAGAGTACTTAAGGAGGTGGCCTTGGAAATAGCGGATGCATTGACAGTCATTTTCCAACATTCCATTGACTCTGGATCAGTTCCTATCGAGTGGAGGGTAGCCAATGTAACCCCACTTTTTAAAAAAGGAGGGAGAGAGAAAGCAGGGAATTATAGACCGGTCAGCCTGACCTCAGTAGTGGGTAAAATGATGGAATCAATTATTAAGGATGTCATAGCAGCGCATTTGGAAAATGGTGACATGATAGGTCCAAGTCAGCATGGATTTGTAAAAGGGAGATCATGCTTGACAAATCTTCTGGAATTTTTTGAGGATGTTTCCAATAAAGTGGACAAAGGAGTACCAGTTGATGTGGTGTATTTGGACTTTCAGAAGGCTTTCGACAAGGTCCCACACAGGAGATTAATGTGCAAAGTTAAAGCACATGGGATTGGGGGTAGTGTGCTGACGTGGATTGAGAACTGGTTGTCAGACAGGAAGCAAAGAGTAGGAGTAAATGGGTACTTTTCGGAATGGCAGGCAGTGACTAGTGGGGTACCGCAGGGTTCTGTGCTGGGGCCCCAGCTGTTTACATTATACATTAATGATTTAGACGAAGGGATTAAATGTAGTATCTCCAAATTTGCGGATGACACTAAGTTGGGTGGCAGTGTGAGCTGCGAGGAGGATGCTATGAGGCTACAGAGTGACTTGGATAGGTTAGGTGAGTGGGCAAATGCGTGGCAGATGAAGTATAATGTGGATAAATGTGAGGTTATCCACTTTGGTGGTAAAAACAGAGAGACAGACTATTATCTGAATGGTGACAGATTAGGAAAAGGGAAGGTGCAACGAGACCTGGGTGTCATGGTACATCAGTCATTGAAGGTTGGCATGCAGGTACAGCAGGCGGTTAAGAAAGCAAATGGCATGTTGGCCTTCATAGCGAGGGGATTTGAGTACAGGGGCAGGGAGGTGTTGCTACAGTTGTACAGGGCCTTGGTGAGGCCACACCTGGAGTATTGTGTACAGTTTTGGTCTCCTAACTTGAGGAAGGACATACTTGCTGTTGAGGGAGTGCAGCGAAGATTCACCAGACTGATTCCCGGGATGGTGGGACTGACCTATCAAGAAAGACTGAATCAACTGGGCTTGTATTCACTGGAGTTCAGAAGAGTGAGAGGGGACCTCATAGAAACGTTTAAAATTCTGACGGGTTTGGACAGGTTGGATGCAGGAAGAATGTTCCCAATGTTGGGGAAGTCCAGAAGCAGGGGTCACAGTCTAAGGATAAGGGGTAAGCCATTTAGGACCGAGATAAGGAGAAACTTCTTCACCCAGAGAGTGGTGAACCTGTGGAATTCTCTACCACAGGAAGTAGTTGAGGCCAATTCACTAAATATATTCAAAAGGGAGTTAGATGAAGTCCTTAGTACTCGGGGGATCAAGGGGTATGGCGTGAAAGCAGGAAGTGGGTACTGAAGTTTCATGTTCAGCCATGAACTCGTTGAATGGCGGTGCAGGCTAGAAGGGCTAAATGGCCTGCTCCTGCACCTATTTTCTATGTTTCTATGTTTCTGTGTCTCCAGTCGTCTTAGAACCCCCTTCCCACTGGACCAAGACCTTGCTCAGCTAAGCCCGTGTGGTGGTCAGTGTGCAACGACCACCCCACGTTAAAAGAACTCGCGCACAGGCATCTTCCACTCATCTAATATGAAGTTCGGGACCTGGAACGTCAGGACCCTAATACACAACTCCAACAGCGACAGGCCGGAACGCCGCACTGCCATAGTTGCCCAGGAACTCAGACGCTTTGACATCGACATCGCCGCCCTAAGCGAGACTCGGCGGGCAGGGGAAGGCCAGCTCAAGGAACATGGTGGAGGTTGTACCTTTTTCTGGAAAGGAAACATAGAAAATAGGAGCAGGGGAAGGCCATTTTGCCCTTCGAGCCTGCACCACCATTCAATAAGATCATGATTGATCATTCACCTCAGTACCCCTTTCCTGCTTTCTCTCCATATCCCTTGATCCCTTTAACCGTAAGGGCCATATGTAACTCCCTCTTGAATATATCCAATGAACTGGCATCAACAACTCTCTGCGGTAGGGTATTCCACAGGTTAACAACTCTGAGTGAAGACCAGAGGAAGAACGCCACCTTCATGGAGTCAGCTTTGCCGTCAAAAATGAACTGGTCGGCCGCCTCAAAAACTCCCCCTGCGGGGTTAACGAACGTCTCATGATCCTTCGCCTTACCCTATCCCGGAACCAATGCGCCACAGTCATCAGTGCGTACGCCCCAACACTCGATGCAACGGATGAGGCTAAAGAGGGTTTTTATTCCAACCTCGAGACATCCCTGTCCCGTGTCCCCACAGGTGACAAATTGATCCTCCTGGGTGACTTTAATGCCAGGGTCGGCAAAGACACAGCCCTCTGGGGAGGCGTGATTGGTCGAGAGGGGATAGGGGAATCCAAGTCCAGTGACAAAATGTCTAGAACATGAATTCCTCATCACCAACACCCTGTTCCGCCAGAGGGACAAATACAAGCCATCATGGCAACCTTCTCACTCCAAACAATGGCATCTGCTGGACTATGTCATCGTCCAAGCCAGGGATCGCAAGGATGTGTGCATCACCTGTGCCATGACAGGAGCTGATGACTGCTGGACGGACTACCGCCTAATCCAATCCATCATCGATATTAACATAGCCCCAAAGCAGAGGGGACAGCAGAAGCAGTGCTGCAAAAAAGTTTATACCGGGGCACTTAAAGAGCCAGCTATACAGCCAGCGCCTCACAGCCAATCTGGCATGCCTTGATGACCCTGAGATGCTCAATGTCCACAGCGCTTGGTCTGCCCTCCAGGCCTCTATAACCAGTGCCTGTGAAGAGACACTTGGTTACTCAACCAGAAAACACCAGGACTGGTTTGATGAAAATGATCAGGAGATCCAAGAACTAATAGATCGTAAGCGCAGAGCATTTCTGAGCCTCAAGCAACAATCTACCTCGGGAGCTGCAAAGCAACATTACAGACAGCTCAAGGCTGAGGTCCAACAAAAAACCCGGGCCCTAAAGAACAGGTGGTGGATGGAGAAAGCACACACGAGATACAACAATTGGCCGACAGCCACGACATGCGAGGATTCTTCATCGCAGTCAAGGCCACCTACAGTCCAAACTCCCAAGGTCCCACCCCACTCCTGGCCAAAAACGGGGGAACACTCATCAAGGACACCGAGGCTGTCAGGGCATGCTGGAAGAAGCACTTTGAAGATCTCCTCAATCGAGACTCTGCCTTTGACTCCAGTGTTCTCAATTCCATCCCGCAGCATGCAACCCGCCACCACCTCAGTGAGACCCCACGCTGCACGAGGTCGGCAAAGCCATAAATCAGCTCAAGAATAACAAAGCTACGGGTAGGGATGGAATTCCTTCTGAGGTGCTAAAATATGGCGGAGAGGCGCTGTTGGTGCGGATACATGACCTTATCTCTCTCATTTGGAGGGAGGAGAGCATGCCGGGGATCTCAGATGCAGTGATCGTGTCCATTTTTAAAAAGGGGAACAAATCCGACTGCGGCAACTACAGGGGAATCTCCCTGCTATCCAACCACCGGGAAGGTTGTCGCTAGAGTCCTCCTCAACCGTCTTCTTCCTGTGGCCGAGGAGCCCCTCCCGGAGTCACAGTGCGGATTTCGGCCCCTACGGGGAACGACCGACATGATCTTTGCAGCACGACAGCTGCAGGAAAAATGCAGGGAGCAGCGCCAGCTCTTATACATGGCCTTTATCGATCTTACAAAGGCCTTTGACGACCGTGAGGGCTTATGGAGTGTCCTCCTCCGTTTCGGATGCCCCCAAAAGTTTGTCAGCATCCTTCGCCTGCTCCATGATGATGTGCAGGCTGTGATCCTTACCAGCGGATCCATTACAGACCCATTCCACGTTCAGACCGGGGTCAAACAGGGCTGCGTCATCCAACCCTCTTCTCAATCTTCCACGCTGCCATGCTCCACCTCACTGTCAACAAGCTCCCCGCTGGAGTGGAACTAAACTACTTAAGTGGGAAGCTGTTTAACTTACATCGCCTCCAGGCTAGGTCCAAGATCACCCAAACCTCTGTCATTGAACTGCAGTATGGAGATGACGCCTATGCGTGCGCACATTCTGAGGTTGAACTCCAGGATATAGTCGATGTATTCACCGAGGCATATGAAAGCATGGGCCTTACGCTTAACATCCGTAAGACAAAGGTCCTCCACCAGCCTGTCGTCGCCGCACAGCACTGCCCCCCCAGTCATCAAGATTCACGGCGCGGCCCTCGACAACGTGGACCATTTCCCATACCTCGGGAGTCTCTTGTCAACAAAGGCAGACATTGATGCGGAGATTCAACATTGCCTCCAGTGCGCCAGTGCAACCTGAGGAAAAGAGTGTTCGAAGGCCAGGCCCTCAAATCTACCACCAAGCTCATGGTCTACAGGGCTGTGGTAATACCCGTCCTCCTGTATGGATCAGAGGCATGGACGATGTACAGGAGGCACATCAAATCGCTGGAGATATATCACCAACGATGTCTCCGCAAGATCCTGCAAATCCCCTGGGAGGACAGACCTACCAACATCAGTGTCCTCGCCCAGGCTAACACCCCTAGTATTGAAGTACTGACCACACTTGCTGGGCAGGCCACTTAGTCCGCATGCCAGACACGAAACTCCCTAAGCAATTGCTCTATGCGGAGCTCCTTCATGGCAAACAAGTCAAAGGTGGGCAGCAGAAACGTTACAAGGACACCTTCAAAGCCTCCCTGGTGAAGTGCGACATCACCACTGACACCTGGGAGACCCTGGCCGAAGACCGCCCTAGGTGGAGAAAGTGCATCCGGGAGGGCGTTGAGGTCTTCGAATCTCAACGCTGTGAGCGTGAAGAGGTCAGGCGCAGGCAGCAGAAGGAACGTGCGGCAAATCAGTGCCATTCCCCCCTTCCCCCGACGAATGTCTGTCCCACCTGTGACAGGGTCTGTGGCTCTCGTGTTGGACTGTTCAGTCACCAAAGGACTCACTTTAGGAGCGGAAGCAAGTCTTCCTCGATTCCGAGGGACTGCCTATGATGATGAGTGAGTAGCACTCTCACCTCGGAGTCAGAAGGTTGTGGGTTCAAGTCCCACTCCAGGGACTTGAGCACAAAATCTAGGCTGACACTCCAGTGCAGTGCTGAGGGAGCGCTGCACTGTCGGAGGTGCCATCTTTCGGATGAGACGTTAGACCGAGGCCCTGTCTGCCTTCTCAGATGGATGTAAAAGATCCCAGTGCAATATTTTGAAGAAGAGCAAGGGGGCCTCTCCCAAATGTGCTTGCCAATAGTTATTCCTCAACCAACAGCTAAAAACAGATGATTTGATCATTATCACATTGCTGTTTGTGGGAGCTTGCTGTGCGCAAATTGACTGCTGTCTTTCCTACATTACAACAGCCACGACATCCCAAAAGCACTTCATTGGCTGTAAAGTGCTTTGGGTCGTTCCCAGGACATGAAAGGCGCTATATAAATTGAAGTCTTTCTTTCGCTATTCACATTTTCCGGATTGCAGGAGGCAGATGGAATATGTAAACAAGCTTTCCCTCCCATGATGTCGAGACTGTCGAGAGCTGGTGCCGTAATGGTGCCAATTCCTGAAGCAGCAGTTGGCCAGCCTCTTGCGCTGGAAAGTAGCCAGTTCCAGATGACCCCCATCTGTGTCAACTCACGTGCACCCTTGCGATGGAGGGTTCATTTGTCAGGGTTTCCGTTGCTACTCCATTTTAGACGATTGGTGTCACACACGGGTCCGCCAGCGGTTACACTTTGGAGTAAGATTTGCTTTTTCGGACATAAAATAAACAAATTAAGTGCATCTCACTGTGGGAAGCAAGGGCCACTCTGTGTTTAAATGGATTTGCAGTCCTGGCAGCCTTGAGTGCTGCATCAATAGTTTGTGTCACTCTTTCCCATCATAAATCTCACTCCTCACATTTTCCTGAGGTGAGCAGATGCAGCTGGGAACGTTAAGGTCTGATGTTGACTGCATGGGCCAACTGTGAGTCGAGAGAGAGAGAGAGAAAAGGAGATCCAACAGCAACTCCCAGAGGTGACTTTCTTGCATTCCGGCTCGAGAGATTGGATACTGGCCATCACCAGCGCTGATTTAACACGATAAATAAAATGCTCTTGTTGCTGATCGTATCGTTTGTAAGTCGACAAGTGTTATTAAAACCACCACTGAATGCTGACACCGGTAACTCTACCTTGAAATATAGAAGCAGCTGATATTGAGAGAACTCCACATTCATTTTACCAACAGGTCGGTCGGTGCAAGTACAGAAACAGGATTGCAACCTTTTCAGCTAAACTAGTATCTAGAGAAAATGTCCCTCCCCTCCCATGGTCACATAGTAGTGACATTCTGAGCTCAGTGTCTGCTGTGGCTCAGTGGGTACCACTCTCGCCTCTGTGTCAGAAGGTTGTAGGTTCAAGTTCCACTCCAGCACATAAATCTAGGCTGACACTCCAGTGCTGTGCTGAGGGAGTGCTGCACTGTCGGAGGTGTTGTCTTTCGGATGAGGCGTTAAACCGAGGCCCCGTCTGCTCTCTCAGGTGGAAGTAAAAAATCCCATGGGACTATTATAGAAGAAGAGCAGGGGAGTTATCCCTGGTGTCCTGGCCAATATTTATCCCTCAATCGACATAACAAAAACAGATTATCTGGTTATTATCACATTACTGTTTGTTGCGCGCAAATTGGCCTATGCGTTTCCCATATTACAACAGTGACTACACTTCAAAAGTACTTCATTGGCTGTAAAGCGCTTTGGGACATCCGGTGGTCGTGAAAGACGCTATATAAATGCAAGTCTTTCTTTCTGTCTCTACACCTTTTACGAAGTGTGCAGTCTGTGTTTTTTCGGTTGTTCGCTAACAGAAAAGAAAATATTATCGCCATTACAATTCCAGACAGAGAGGACGGGGAGGGAAAGGTGAGAAATGATCACTACTGCTGAACAGAACCACATCTGCAAAATAAAATCTGCGCCAGCAAAACACAGTAAACGGCCATTTTTAAATTAATTTTCTCACTTATTAATTTTCTTCTTTCCTTTCGGGCTCCGTACAAATAAATCTCCACAACCCTCGCCCCGCAAAAATACCTTACATTATCAGTTAAACCAATTATTATTACATGCTATTAAACCAACCCATAGCTCCATAGAATTAGGCATGCGATATGACTACATTATCAAGCATTCATACCTAAACCACCACAGATTTAGGCGCAGAGCATTTCTGCACAACTTCCACTTCGTTGGCAGCAGTCACTCCGTAAATGGATGCTGTGGGGGAGGGGTGATACTTCAATCCCCATGCAGGCCGTGTTCTTTTTGCCAACTTGCCACACCAGTTTGCTGATGTGGCTCCTCACAAGGGAATAGCTGATGAAATAACCTTTAATTTACATTCACCTTATTGCACGCAGCCAATGAATTACTTCTGCAGTGCAGTCACACTCCAGTAACTGCAACAGCCAATTTGCGCACAACAGCAACTTGTATTTATATAGCACCTTTAACGTCGTAAAATGCCCCGAGGCGCATCACATCAGTGTTACAAGACAAAACAGATAAATTTGACACCACATAAGAAGAAATGACGGCAGATGACCAAAAGTTTGGTCAAAGAGGTAGGTTTTAAGGAGCGTCTTAAAGTAGGAAAGAGAGGAAAGAGGCGGAGAGGTTTAGGGAGGGAGTTCCAGAGCTTGGGGCCCAGGCAGCTGAATGTACAGCCATGGATGGTTGAGCGATTATAATCAGGGATGTTCAGGAGGGCAGAATTTGAGGAGCGCAGACATCTCGGCGCGGGGGGTTGTGGCGCTGGAGGAGATTACAGAGATAAGGAGGGGGCGAGGGCCATGGAGAGATTTGTCAACAAGGATGAGAATTTTGAAATCGAGGCGTTGCTTAACCGGGAGCCAATGTAGTTCAGCGAGCACAGGGGGTGATGGGTGAGCGGGACTTGGTGTGAGTCAGGGCACGGGCATGGTAAGCTCCCACCAGCAGCAAATGAACTAAACGATGCTTGGTGGTTGCATGGCTACCCTTTCAATTAAGTTCACGGGGTCGTTCACGTCCACCCGAATGAGCAGGCGGGGTCTGGGTTTAACGTTGCACCTGAAAGAGGACATCTCCAAAAGTGGCCTGCTGCAATTATCGGCCTACATTGTCCACTCAAGTCGCGGAGTGGAGCTGCAGCCCAAAATCCTCTGATATAAAGACAAGAATACTACCAACTGAGCCAAGCTGATAACCCATGTACTGTGTGCGTACATTCTTTTGTTCCTGAGGGTGTTTACTGCAGGCCCAAGCACTGGTAGCAAGTCTCCATATCTGCTCCTCAGAGTAGACTTGGCAACAAATGGATAAGACAGAAGAGTTCCGAAAAACATTTATAAAACCTCCATTTGTGGATGTGCATTTTTTTCAGGAAACTATGACATTTGCATAATAATCTAGAATACAACCGTTGGAGCTTTTTTTTTAAAACAAGGATAACCGTCATAATGAACAGCTGGGGATAAGAGAATGAGTGTCGTGTAATTGTTACTATTCAGTGAAGCAGACAAATTAATGTAGAGAGCTCCACAACTGACAGAGCAGTCATCTAAAACCACAGGTTGTCTCCCAGATACAAAACAACGTGAACCCATTTTTTTGAAGTTCAGCGTGAGTCACAGAGAGGTGTTTCAGTAGTTAAAAAGAATGAAATGGCATTTAGTTCAACAAGGGGTAGAAAAAGAAAAGACTTGCATTTATATAACGCCTTTCACGTCCACAGGACGTCTCAAAGCGCTTTACAGACAATGACGTACTTTTGGAGTGTAGTCACTGTTGTAATGTGGAAAACGCAGCAACCAATTTGCACACAGCAAGCTCCCAGAAACCGCATGTGATAATGACCAGATAATCTGTTTTTGTTAATGTTGATTGAGGGATAAATATTGGCCCAGAAATATTGCTCTTCTTCGAAATAGTGTCATGGGATCTTTTACATCCACCTGAGAAGGCAGACGGGGCCTTGGTTTAATGTCTCATCAAGGGAGGCATAGAATAGAAGAGCAGGAAAGTTATTTACGAAAGGATATGCTTGCTTTGGAGGCAGTTCAGAGAAGGTTCACTAGGTTGATTCTGGGGATGAGGGGGTTGACTTATGAGGAAAGGTTGAGTAGGTTGGGCCTCTACTCATTGGAATTCAGAAGCATGAGAGGTGATCTTATCGAAACGTATAAGATTATGAGGGGGCTTGACAAGGTGGATGCAGAGAGGATGTTTCCACTGATGGGGGAGACTAGAACTAGAGGGCATGATCTTAGAATAAAGGGCCACCCATTTAAAACCGAGATGAGGAGAAATTTCTTCCCTCAGAGGGTTGTAAATCTGTGGAATTTGCTGCCTCAGAGAGCTGTGGAAGCTGGGACATTGAATCAATTTACGACAGAAATACAGTTTCTTAAACAATAAGGGGTTATGGGGAGCGGGTGGGGAAGTGGAGCTGAGTCCATGATCAGATCAGCCATGATCTTATTGAATGGCAGAGCAGGCTCGAAAGGCCGTATGGCGTGTTCCCATTTTTTATATTCTTATGCTTGAACTGTATAAAACACCAGTTAGGCCACAGCTAGAGAATTGCGTGTAGTTCTGGTCACTGCATTGCAGGAGGATGCAGAGGGGATTTACGAGAATGTTGCCAGGACTGGAGAATTTTAGCTATGAGGAAAGATTGGAAAGGCTGGTGCTGTTTTCTTTGGAACAGAGGAGGCTGAGGGGAGATTTGATTGAGGTGTATAAAATTATGAGCAGCCTAGATAGAGTGGATAGGAAGGACCTATTTCCCTTAGCAGAGGGACATAGATTTAAAGTAGTTGGTAGAAGGATTAGAGGGGAGTTGAGGAAAAATGTAGTCATCCAGAGGGTGGTGGAGGTCTGGAACTCACTGCCTGAAAGGGTGGTAGAGGCAGAAACCCTCACCACATTTAAAAAGTACTTGGATGTGCACTTGAAGTGCCGTAGCCTACAGGGCTACGGACCTAGTGCTAGAAGGTGGGATTAGGCTGGGTAGCTCCTTTTTCGACCGACATTGACACGATGGGCCGCATGGCCTCTCTGTCATAATTTTTTCTATGATTCTATGAAGGGAGTGGGGAGTCGGGGAGGGGGGTGGTGGAGTGGGGATTCGGGGGGGGGGGGCAGAGTGGGGAGTCAGGGGGTGAGTGCGGAGTGGGGGGGCGGAGTGGGGAGTTGGGGGGGGTGGAGTGGGGAGTCGGGTGGGGGCGGAGTGGGGAGTTGGGAGTCGGGGGGGCGGAGTGGGGAGTTGGGGGGGGGGGTGGAGTGGGGAGTCGGGTGCGGGCGGAATGGGGAGTCGGGAGTCGGGGGGGACGGAGTTGGGGGGGGGTGGTGGTGGAGGGGGGGGAAACGAGACCGGCCACACAGCTTCCATTGCGTCTTTTTTTTGTTGTAATTTAATAACTGCATAGTAATACCTAGTCTGTCAGACTAAACTCAGTTTCAACTCTTTTTTTAATACCGGCAATTAAGTCAACAGCCAATAAAGCTGTAAATTAACCAAAAGAAAAACCAAAAGGGAACCTTAATAAATCAAATTAAACTGTTATTCCCGTTTGTGATGATGCTCTCCAGTTCCTCCCGTTCCTCGGTCATGGAAGTAAGCTCAATTTCAGCACGAGCACCATTCTCCACTAACAAGTTATTAATTGTTGTGCTTATGTGTAATGCAACAGCCACAAGTAACTAGAGATTTCTCCGTACCGTTGCTGAGCTGATTGTAGATGCAACAATAAAAGGGACCATAAAAGGCGTGGGGGTACGGAGGCCCAGGAGCAGCATGAAGACGTACCACGGCAAGGTATAGTGCGAGCTGGTGCAGGAGGGCGACGGCAGCGAAAAGTGACGTCATCAAGATCCAGGTCGGTGATTGGAGCGTGGGCAGGTACAGCAGGAGCGGCGAGGTCAAAGCGAAGGAGCGGCGAGAGACTGTAGAGGGACGTGAACGGGGCCCGGGGAGGCGCGAGTTCGGAGCCAGGGTCCCAGGGGCAGCACGGGCCCAGCCCACACTGAGATATGTGCGCGCACTAGGTCCATGCAGCAGAGCTGGTCTCCAGTCGTCTTGGGTAATCCTTGCCACTAGACCAAGACCTAGCTCTATCAAGCTCGTGTGGTGGCTGGTGTGCAACGGCCACCCCACGTTAAAAAAAATCCACCCACAGGCATCTTCCACCCTTCAGGATGTAGTTCGGGTCCTTCATTGAAACACCTGTGAACTCGTCCCTTTTTGGCGTGGAAGCAAGTCATTCTCGTTTCGAGGGACCGCCTGTGATGATAATAATGGAAGCAACAAGGGAGCAGTGATGTGCACTTGCAGATATCACAGTCTGCCTAGGCCACATTATGAAATTTGTACCTCGTTACGACTAAACTTGCAATACACAAGAATCAATCATCTGGCACTTGTTCGCTGCATCCTTATTTAATTCAACAATACTTGCAAAAGAAAACGGTGCTGATTATTTTCCTAATGCCTTTCTCTTTCACACATTGTAAAACCCGAGTGCCTTTTGTTCTTTTAAAGTAAAGATCCAGTGCCTGTGAGGAGACACTGCAAGCATGCAAATAAGTGCACCTGTATTCCATCAGTTCCATGTGGAGGCGAAGGTTTCTTCGAAAAGTGGGTGGGTGGGTGGGTGGGAGGGCTACAACAGCATAAGTAGGACAGGAGCAGGCCCCATTGTTCCAGCCTCAAAGTGGCCCTGACAGCGGGGCCATCTAATTTACCGAAAGGCGCAATTGTGGGTTGTCACTTGTCAAGATGTTTGGAGAGACAGATAAGTGACATTACGTCGCACCGTACCCAAGGTCACTGTTCCATAATGCGACAGTTAAGTGGAAGGCAAAATCCTTGACTAGAAACTAATGTAGCTTAGCTAGTCGAGAAAAAGGTGACACCATTGGACATGGCAGCTGTCACTTGAATGGTGAGGAAAAAAAAATGTCTGACCCTTTGTGTCTTAACACCGGCGGTAGATTGTGACTTGTGAGAGAGACAAAGGCAGTATATGAGGAAATGCACGAGTTTGAGAGAAAAAAAGAATCAGCCAACAATTTTGTCCAGTTGCATTCCTAAATTTAGGTGACTGCTTACAGTATTTCAGGTAATCATGCAGCAAAGTGTGAAGATGCTTAATTGAGAAGGCTGAGCTGTTTAAAGGTACAGCCAATTATCATAGCCTGGTTAATGTGCAGAATTTTCTACTGGATGTGAGTGATTTGCAGCCCAAGGATTGTATTAAAACCGGACCAGGCTGAACAAATTTAATTTCCCTCATTATTGCAGTACTTCATTGGCTGCAAAGTGCTTTGAGATGTCCGGTGGTCGTGAAAGGCGCTATACAAATCCAAGTCTTGCTTTTTACTTTCATTAACTAAAATTCGACAGGTGAACCAATTCACCCAGCGGAGGATTGTAGGACTCCGAGGTGTGCATACAGGTATGGGTGTAATTATTGGCCATTTTTGTTTTGTTTAAAATCCTATTTTGAACATTAACAATCACTGCGGGAAGAAATGGCAGGCAATTTTGTTTTCATAAAATATATCGAGTGATGAATTTCCCCTTTCTTTAATTAGTAGGCTTTCCTGACTGGTCATCTCAGATTAGTTGTTCCCATAAGTCCTCCGTAGTTTCTTATTGGTGGGTTTGTTTTCCTCATTTTTGATTGTACGGACTTTTTCTTCAGTTCTAATTTGCTGCCATTTTACTTTGAGCCAACCAACAAACTGTGATGGCGCAAGTGCGACAAACCGGGGAGTGTGTGCTCGATAGAATCATTCAATTGCAGAATGGTTGCAGCACTGAAGGCGACCATTCGGCCCGTCAAGCCTGTGCCGGCTCTCAGCTGCCCTTTCCCCGTAGGCCTGCGAATTCTTTTCCTTCAGATACTTATTCAGTTCCCGTTTGAAAGCTAAGATTGAGGGGTTGAAATTCCCCAGCGTCCCGATTGGGGGCGGTAACAGACTCGGGGCGGGACTTCCTACGGTCACCGCCCCTCACAGGAAGTGGAGCGCAATGTCGCGTGCTCCACTTTCTGTTGGGGCGGGTTCCGGGTCGCTACTCGGGCGTGTTCGTCAGCGCTACGCGGTTACTCCGCACTGCGGCACCCCACTAGTTACTGTTTGCCAACCTGAAAATTACCCATTAATCCCTGCTCTCTGTTTTCTGTTAGTTAGCCAATCCTCTATCCATGCTAATATATTACCCCCAACATCCTGAACTTTTATCTTGTGCAGTAACCTTTTACATGGCACCTTATCGAATGCCTTTTGGAAATCCAAGTACATTGCATCTACTGGTTCCCCTTTATCCACTTTGCTCATTACATCCTCAAACAACTCTAATAAATTTGTCAAACACGATTCCCTTTCATAAAACTATATTGATTCTGCTTGATTGTATTATGATTTTCTAAATGTCCTGCTACTACATCCTCAGTGGAAACATCTCTCTGTCCACTCTATCAGTCAAAAATCGTCATGATTTTAAAGACCTCTATTAGGTCACCTCTCATTATTGTTATGTACATAAACATTGTAACTGTGTAAGACTTGCCACCAGAAGGTGCAACTGTTGGAGGCCCAAGGATCACCTGCACACCTCGTGCAAGGGAGTATAAAAGGTTGTCTGCCGTGCTGCTTGGGGACTCTGGAGTTGTATTAAAGGGACTAAGATCACATCAGTTTTAGCTCACAGTACTCAGTCTTGTGGAGTTCTTCCATACCTAACAATTATCATTTATATTCAACAATTATTTTAAGCACCCCTATTTCTTATTTACATTTCCCGCGCCTGTACTGCGGTGAAAATGGCGGGGGGTGTAGTGGAATTTAGAGTTGCATTCATACTGTGTAGGAATACCAGTATCAATTATTCAATAGCTTTCTTTTTCTACTCTTTTCCTCGTTCTGTGCTCCCACCTTGGCCTCCAGGTGAGAGGACGTGCTAGCAACCACAGGTGTCTCCATGGATACCAAGGACACCACCAATCCTGCTTTGTCTAGTCGGAGGTGTTGAAGTACAATCGTGACTCACTGACAATCCTTTCCTCTCTGCTGTTCGCTATAGGTTTCTCCTCCATTCAGATTGCAGCACAAAGGCAGGATCAGCATGGTTAGGACAGAGTGACTGGGTTAATCCAGAGCACAATACCTTTTAAAATTCTTAACCTGGAACCCTCAAGTTGATGTAAAATAATTTTGAATAATTACAATAATTAAAGACTTGGCTATTATAATCCTTCACACTGGATGATTAGCTCCTCTGTGGAAATTATTAGAAACAAAAGTTTACAGTAAGCAAAACAAATCAGAGATTTCTTCAGTTGTCTCGAATATCCCATTTGCCAACCAAGAAAGTAAGCAAGTGTTTTTTCCTTCAAGGCCCCTGTTAATGCGACTGTCCATGTAAGCAGCTACTTGGAGTTGTAGTGAGTGGCCTGGGTTGACCAGTCCTTCATTTCCAAGCCTTCACCCAGGATTTCGTTGGGTTTGCCCCTCCGTTAGCGCCCTGGAGAGGCGGTAATGGGTCTGGAAATGATTACCGGCCGGGCGGCCAAATTCCAACGCCGTGCCGGGTAATTAGATTTGCGGTTTTGCAGAGACGCTGTGCAGTAGCGCCCCATCTCAAAATTAGTTTCGCGCTGACTCCGTAGCTAACCCGCCTGAGAAAGCAGACGGTCAGAGCTGTCCCGGCGGTGGTGAGGGAAGGAATAACTGCATGAAGTAAGTGCGATTGTTTTCTTCTGTTTTATTTTTGTGATTTATCTTTATTTGGGGTGAGCGATTATGTGGGGAATGTTTTTGCGCCGATTTTTTTTTTTTTCCCCTGGGTGCCTCTCTTTCGGCGCTCCGAAGCCGGCTCTTTAAGAGTGGATTTTCAGTTGCTCACCTGGCATAGCGCCCTGAGAGTGATGTGGAAAGCCTCGCTTAGTGCTCCGCTCCACACTCAGGTCAAAGCAACCGGATTTGTTGGCTGCCATCGCAAACCATTTCCCGGCGGAAGATTTACTGCCCCGCCGCCATTAGTGCCTTGAAAAGCCTCCAATGAAATTCCAGCCCAAAGGCTTTCAAAATCTACATTTTAGCATGGGATTGCTTTTACATAATAAGTCCGCCTAATGGTGCCACAATGCTTCTTCCTCCAAGGAGCCAGGGTGAGGTAGGGCAGTTCATCCCATTTGATCCAACCCAGTACTTAAATCTGTGTATGAGGCCCATACAGTCCATTTTCATCTCCTTCTTTCTGTTGGTACCAAGCCCATATCTCCTCTATTACTTGTCCTAGAAAGAACAAGGGGCCAAAATTAGGTTTTCCTGACTGGGCCACCTCAGATTAGTGGTTCTCATAAGTTCTCAATTTCGCGGGAGGCGGTAGGGGTCCCACGCCTCGGGTGAGAAATCGTTTGCGCCCCATTAGTGCCCCCCCCCCCACCCCAGAGACTCTAACGGGAGGCACAAACAGTGCGAATTTCACCGGTCTCCTTATTTTTCTGGTGCTCAACCAAGTCAAAAATCCCTGATCTAAATGATAATCCAGTCTGTAAGTTAGTAACTCCCCATGTGATGTTACTTACTGGTGAAATTACATTTATCTGAAGCTTTACTTAAAGGAGAATTATACCTCCAGAGCTCTCTTTCAGTCGAAACAGTTCCCCCATATCTAGCACACTGGTTCCCATCACTGCATTTAAACTCTCATTCTCCAAGTGTTTTTCTGAGCAAGCTGAATGTTATTTCCTCTTTGGTGATTGATTTGAACTTTTCACACCATCTTTATTACTTTTTCTCAACCTTTTCCAAAGCCTCTGTATTCTTGTAATTGCAGTGACATAAACTGGGTACAACATTTGAGTCTTGTCTTATTAATACTATATAGAGCTGTTTGATCTAATTAGATTTTTACTCTATTGATTACTTACACTAACATTTTGTTCACCTTGGCAATTACTGCCATCCAATGCGATAACCCCTTTTGACACTTGACAAATAGCAGATTACCATCCCTGTTTTACCTCATTTAACAATATTTGAGTGTAAACACAGCGGCTCTTTTACCGGGAGATATGCATTACTGCATATTTCTCAATAATGTGAGAGCAGGTAGTGTGATGTATTCTTACGACATCACTAACACAGCACACACTACACAAGATGGCGCTTAACCAGAAGCTGTCATCATGTGACCTTGTCACATGATCCTTTATTATTTACATCAGCAGTTGCATAAATAGTAACTTTTATTTATATAGCGCCTTTAATGTAGTAAAATGTCCCAAGGCGCTTCACAACAATTTTACAACACGTTAGATATTGACCATTGAGGGAAAGAGAGAAAAAGCATGAGAAGGAAGTGTAAAAAGAGGTTAAAGGCTTGGGTCCGAAGCGGCAGCCAAAATGGCCACGCAGATAGACACAGGCGAAACAAACAAATAAAAAAAACATTCAAATTACATTGTAAATAATACAATGAGTATACAATAGTAAAATCAGCAGAATAAAGATTAATTATAATGAAATAAAATTAAATAATATATATCATAATTATAAATTAGGTTAAAATTAGAAAATCAGCAATTGAAGCAAGTTAAATCAATTATCAGCAGTCTTTAAGATTCATTCTCTGTCCAGTGATTTAATTAATCTGAAGAACCAATCACTGTCCTCCATTCTTGTGATGTCATAATTTTATTACTTTTTATTTCTCACTTTGTCCTCTTGATAGGACCTGTACTAGCACTAAGGTCTCGTGAGAAGGAGGAACTGAAGGATATCCTTATTAGGCGGAAAATTGTGTTAGGGAAATTGATGGGATTGAAGGCCGATAAATCCCCGGGCCTGATAGTCTGCATCCCAGAGTACTTAAGGAAGTGGCCCGAGAAATAGTGGATGCATTGGTGATCATTTTCCAACAGTTTATCCGACTCTGGATCAGTTCCTATGGACTGGAGGGTAGCTAATGTAAACATAGAAATATAGAAACATAGAAAATAGGTGCAGGAGTAGGCCATTCGGCCCTTCTAGCCTGCACCGCCATTCAATGAGTTCATGGCTGAACATTCAACTTCAGTACCCCATTCCTGCTTTCTCGCCATACCCCTTGATCCCCCTAGTAGTAAGGACCTCATCTAACTCCTTTTTGAATATATTTAGTGAATTGGCCTCAACAACTTTCTGTGGTAGAGAATTCCACAGGTTCACCACTCTCTGGGTGAAGAAGTTCCTCCGCATCTCGGTCCTAAATGGCTTACCCCTTATCCTTAGACTGTGACCCCCGGTTCTGGACTTCCCCAACATTGGGAACATTCTTCCTGCATCTAACCTGTCTAACCCCGTCAGAATTTTAAATGTTTCTATGAGGTCCCCTCTCATTCTTCTGAACTCCAGTGAATAAAAGCCCAGTTGATCCAGTCTTTCTTGATAGGTCAGTCCCGCCATCCCGGGAATCAGTCTGGTGAACCTTCGCTGCACTCCCTCAATAGCAAGAATGTCCTTCCTCAGGTTAGGAGACCAAAACTGTACACAATACTCCAGGTGTGGCCTCACCAATGCCCTGTACAACTGTAGCAACACCTCCCTGCCCCTGTACTCAAATCCCCTTGCTATGAAGGCCAACATGCCATTTGCTTTCTTAACCGCCTGCTGCACCTGCATGCCAACCTTCAATGACTGATGTACCATGACACCCAGGTCTCTTTGCACCTCCCCTTTTCCTAAACTGTCACCATTCAGATAATAGTCTGTCTCTCTGTTTTTACCACCAAAATGGATAACCTCACATTTATCCACATTATACTTCATCTGCCATGCATTTGCCCACTCACCTAACCTATCCAAGTCGCTCTGCAGCCTCACAGCATCCTCCTCGCAGCTCACACTGCCACCCAACTTAGTGTCATCTGCAAATTTGGAGATACTACATTTAATCCCCTCGTCTAAATCATTAATGTACAGTGTAAACAGCTGGGGCCCCAGCACAGAACCTTGCGGTACCCCACTAGTCACTGCCTGCCATTCTGAAAAGTACCCATTTACTCCTACTCTTTGCTTCCTGTCTGACAACCAGTTCTCAATCCATGTCAGTACACTACCCCCAATCCCATGTGCTCTAACTTTGCACATCAATCTCTTGTGTGGGACCTTGTCGAACGCCTTCTGAAAGTCCAAATATACCACATCAACTGGTTCTCCCTTGTCCACTTTACTGGAAACATCCTCAAAAAATTCCAGAAGATTTGTCAAGCATGATTTCCCTTTCACAAATCCATGCTGACTTGGACCTATCATGTCACCTCTTTCCAAATGCACTGCTATGACATCCTTAATAATTGATTCCATCATTTTACCCACGACCGATGTCAGGTTGACCGGTCTATAATTCCCTATTTTCTCTCTCCCTCCTTTTTTAAAAAGTGGGGTTACATTGGCTACCCTCCACTTCATTGGAACTGATCCAGAGTCTATGGAATGTTGGAAAATGACTGTCAATACATCCGCTATTTCCAAGGCCACTTCCTTAAGTACTCTGGGATGCAGACCATCAGGCCCTGGGGATTTATCGGTCTTCAATCCCATCAAGTTCCCCAACACAATTTCCTGACTAATAAGGATTTCCCTCAGTTCCTCCTTCTTACTCGACCCTCTGACCCCTTTTATATCCAGAAGGTTGTTTGTGTCCTCCTTCGTGAATACCGAACCAAAGTACTTGTTCAATTGGTCTGTCATTTCTTTGTTCCCAGTTATGACTTCCCCTGATTCTGACTGCAGGGGACCTACGTTTGTCTTTACTAACCTTTTTCTCTTTACATATCTACAGAAACTTTTGCAGTCCATTTTAATGTTCTCTGCAAGCTTCCTCTCGTACTCTATTTTCCCTAATCAAATGCTTTGTCCTCCTCTGCTGAGTTCTAAATTTCTCCCAGTCCCCTGGTTTGCTGCTATTTCTGGCCAATTTGTATGCCACTTCCTTTAATATTATCTCTGATTTCCCTTGATAGCCACGGTTGAGCTACCTTCCCTTTTTTATTTTTGTGCCAGATAGGGATGTACAATTGTTGTAGTTCATCCATGCGGTCTCTAAATGTCTGCCATTGCCCATCCACTGTCAACCCCTTGAGTATCATTTGCCAATCTATCCTAGCCAATTCACGCCTCATACCTTCAAAGTTACCCTTCTTTAAGTTCTGTACCATGGTCTCTGAACTAACTGTTTCATTCTCCATCCTAATGTAGAATTCCACCATATTATGGTCACTCTTCCCCAAGGGGCCTCGCACAACGAGATTGTTAATTAATCCTCTCTCATTACACAATACCCAGTCTAAGATGGCCTCCCCCCCTAGTTGGTTCCTCAACATATTGGTCTAGAAAACCATCCCTTATGCACTGCAGGAAATCCTCCTCCACCGTATTGTTTCCAGTTTGGTTAGCCCAATCTATATGCATATTAAAGTCACCCATGGTAACTGCTGCACCTTCATTGCATGCATCCCCAACATCACTATTACTGTTTGGAGGTCTGTACACAACTCCCACTAGTGTTTTCTGCCCTTTGGTATTCTGTAGCTCCACCCATACTGATTCCACATCATCCAAGCTAATGTCCTTCCTTACAATTGCATTAATTTTCTCTTTAACCAGCAACGCCACTCCGCCACCTTTTCCTTTCTGTCCATCTTTCGTAAATGTTGAATACCCTTGGATATTGAGTTCCCAGCCTTGGTCACCCTGGAGCCATGTCTCCGTGATGCCAACCACATCGTATCCGTTAACTGCTATCGGCACAGTTAATTCATCCACCTTATTCCGAATACTCCTCGCATTGAGTCACAGAGCTTTCAGGCTTGCCTTTTTATTACACTTGGACCCTTTAGAATTTCATTGTAAAGTGGCCCTTTTTTGTTTTTTGCCTTGGGTTTCTCTGCCCTCCACTTTTACTCCTCTCCTTTCTGTCTTTTGCTTCTGTCTCCATTTTGTTTCACTCTGTCTCCCTGCATTGGTTCCCATCCCCCCTGCCATATTAGTTTAACTCCTCCCCAACAGCACTAGCAAACACTCCCCCTAGGACATTGGTTCCGGTCCTGCCTCGGCGGCAGACTAGGAAAAGGGGAGCTGCAACGAGACCTGGGTGTCATGGTACATCAATCATTGAAAGTTGGCACGCAGGTACAGCAGGCGGTGAAGAAGGCAAATGGTATGTTGGCCTTCATAGCTAGGGGATTTGAGTATAGCAGCAGGGAGGTCTTACTGCAGTTGTACAGGGCTTTGGTGAGGCCTCACCTGGAATATTGTGTTCAGTTTTGGTCTCCTAATCTGAGGAAAGATGTTCTTGCTATTGAGGGAGTGCAGCGAAGGTTCACCAGGCTGATTCCCGGGATGGCAGGACTGACATATGAGGAGAGACTGGATCGACTGGGCCTTTATTCACTGGAGTTTAGAAGGATCAGAGGAGATCTCATAGAAACATATAAAATTCTGACGGGACTGGATAGGTTAGATGCAGGAAGAATGTTCCCGATGTTGGTGAAGTCTAGAACCAGGGGACACAGTCTAAGGATAAGTGGTAAGCCATTTAGAACTGAGATGAAGAGAAACTTTTTCACTCAGAGAGTTGTCAACCTGTGGAATTCCCTACCGCAGAGAGTTGTTGATGCCAGTTCATTGGATATATTCAAGAGGGAGTTAGATATGGCCCTTATGGCTAAAGGGATCAAGGGATATGGAGAGAAAGCAAGGAAGACGTACTAAGGTGAATGATCAGCCATGATCTTATTGAATGGTGGTGCAGGCTCGAAGGGCCGAATGGTCTACTCCTGCAACTATATTCTATGTTTCTAGGCTCGAGCTGCCTCCACCTGCTCCAGGCTTGAGCTGCCTCCGTTGTCGGGGAGACGCTGATGTTTTATCTCCCTCCAGCTTTACCGCTGTCATGCACTAGGTGGAGTAGCAGTCCACTAGGTGGAGCTCTATTACAGGTAGTTCCAGTTGAAGAGCTAGCAGCAGCTCAGGTGTAACTGGCCAAGTGGCAACCTTGTGCTTTGTGACTTTTATGCTACACCTTTTATAAATCACTAGTTCGGCCTCAGTTGGAGTACTGTGTCCAATCCTGGGCACCACATTTTAGGAAGGATATCAGGGACTTGGAGAGGTTCCAGAGGAGTTTACCAGGGATGACAATTTTCAGCGCCAGGTGTTAATCAATCTCCACGCCTGGGAAATTGAGTCTCTGCGCTGAAAGCATGCAGTGGAGTGCTAAATCAGGCGCTCATGGCATAGGTGCATGGCATTAGGCTCCAAGCGATAACGAATATGAGGCGTTGTGTAATTGGGTGTGAGCTTTGGCAAAGGTGCCTTTCAGCCATTAAAGGGAAGGGTCACTGGAGTCTGCACACCAGCCCCCAGTGATTCGGGGAGTGCAGAACGGCGATATGCTGTGGGATGAAATGCAAAGTCCTTTGACAGCCCGCAACACTCCGGGGCCTAACCTCATGCGCTCTCCGGCATGTATAAACGACCGTTGCAACGGACATACTGGGATGCATCCCTTTAAGTAGCGCCCCGCCAGCTGTAAGCAGGCTTATTCATGCCTGCGCTCCCTGGCACTTTCGGCGCGAGGCGGGAAGCGCTACTGAAGTTTGCAGATCTGGCACCCAGCGAGCGTTGCATGCTTGCTAATGTCATGATCTGCATGACGAATGGTTCCGAGGTGCTAACTGTTATCGCCGGTGCTACGGGGCCGAAGAATGTGACGTGCGGCACGGGATTTGCCCCGCCGTGGCGCTACTGCCTGAGCGCCCTGTTAACGCCTGGCGGGGGCGCTCAGCAACTGAATTTCTCCCCCTTCTGGTTTAAGAAAAACTTGGCTGATCCAGGCTTTGAACATGTTTGACGCTGTCTGTCGCCCTTGCATTGCAAGGACTCTAACATGTTTCTATAACACTGCACACTTTATTACAACCGCTTACTCTCCCATAGTTTGTCTAATTATGCGACTAGTTGTCAGCTTCACTACATTTACTATGTCCTCCTTTTCAATCTAAGCACAGACGAGGAGGTGGGAAAAAAAAAAACTTTTTGTTCACCGTGCCAAGAGCCACAGATGTCAACCACAGCTGTTAGCTAATATGATCACAGTTGTTGTGTAATTTCATCAGTACTTATTGTGGGAAGTCTACACATGGAACAGGGCCAGTGGTCTCAAATGACAGAATGGAATCGAAGCTCTTGAAACAGCTTATATGTTTATATGATTATATGGGTCTTGGAGTATTTTCAAGAGTCCTCATGTATGAGAGAGGGAAGACTTTGCCAAGAAACCAAAGCCCTTTAAATGCAACATGCTGTCACTTCACACTTTTAGAAAGAAAATATTTTCCCACAGGTAGGAGAATGTATTCAGCATATGTCTGTCATATTTTGTGCTCGGGACCAGTGATACCATTGTTGGGATAGGATAAGCCTTGACGTAGGGCAAAGCTCCTTCTACTCTGTACCAACAATGTATCTTGACCCGAACCACAGAGGAAGGACCACCTGACATTGTCAGTATACCTATTTCAATTTCTCACAACCAGCCATTTGTATGTCCTCTGCCAGTCAAATTGTCAACTTGGTGCTGAATTACGGACCATTTCGGGCTGCAGGCCCACAGGAACTGGGTTGAGACTTTCCAAACTCAGCTAATGTCTGATTATTAAAACTTTAGTTGGATCAGAGCTGCATTCGATGACCAGTCAGGAGAAACAACCAATGAAAGAAAGAAGATGAACGAATCCACCATTTAAAATATTTTCTGGAAAGAAATTAAGCTGCCATTTTGTTTTCTCAGTAACTGAAATTCACCAAGTTCAAAATAAGGATTCAAATACACTGGGCAAATCACAGGTGAGAAATTATCAGTCACAGTCATTTACCTGATGTGCTTAGATAGGTGGTTAAAAGTGACAAACCGTACAGGCCTCAGGATCAGCCAAATGACATTAATGTAGTCATTTTTCCTTTCATACTCCCTCTCCTCCCTTTCTCTTCCTTTGCTGTCTTGTGTTTTATTTTTATAGCTTTCTTTCCTCTAGACAGTGTATGCCCACACCAGGGATCAGAGCACTGCAGTGCTGAGAGAGCACGTCATTGTTGGGAATGCTATCCTTCAGATCAGATGTTATGTTGAGCTTCCCATTTGGGTTAAAATGAAAAACTGCATGCCCTGGACAACATTCCTCCCTCAACCAACAGCAGTAAAAAGATATGAACTTGGATAGTTATGTAAATGATTTTTATGGGCTGTTACCAGCACAGAGTAGTTCGCTTATCTACCGAAATAATACTAGTCACTGCACACCAAAGGTATCATTTCAAGACACTTTAAGAACATGATTATAATGTCTGCACCTGCGAGTATGCTCACAGATTTGTCGAGCTGTTGAGGTACGCTCGCGGCCTTCTGCGAGAGGTGGGCGCCGGAGGGACTGGAGTGCATCATCACCCCCGGCAACCAAATTTTAATTTGATTTTATATGTTTTAAAGTTTAATTTGTTTTAATTGCCGGTTTTAGTGTCCCCCCTCCCCTTTTATAGGGGGCACTTGTAAATTATGGTTTTAGTGCCCCAAAAAAACCAACAAAAAATACAAAAAAAAACAAAAAAGGGCCTGGAAAAATGTTCGGAGTGTCCCCCAGATCAGGGGGAACTTGATTTAACTGTTTGTTTTAGTGTTACAACAAGAGTTGTACAGCTGTTGAATTGGGAGTGCCTTAGCCAGTCACGTGATGGTCAGAAGACTCAATAAAACCCCGACCAGTTGGATTCAGGGGATCCACGATAAGGCTGGTGGATGAACTGGTAATGTGTAGTGCAATTGTTAAACCTTTGCTAATAAACCAACTAGTTCTTAATAGCAATGTGTTGCTATGAATTCTTAAGCAAAGAATCCATGAAGCAAATACATTACAATGATAATGGACAATACATATATTTAAGTATTTCTTTCTCTCTGCCTTCATGTGGAGTATTGGTGGAATTTGCAGTGTTTTTCCCTACTGTAAATAGTTATGGAGGTGGGGCCGTCCCAGCATCACTAGTTTTAATAAAGGGCTTGCGCTAGGGCTATGAATGGTGGGGAAGCCCCAACTTATGTTGTGTATGTATATACCCTGTACACGCAATGTACAGTTACATAAGACCATTGAATGTATCTTTACACTGTATACAATATGTCTACCACCAGAGGGTGCAACTGGTGGTCACCTGCACACCGCAGGTAACCAGGTGTAAAAGGGAGCTCATTTTACTGTAACCTCACTCAGGAGCCGCAATAAATGGACTAAGGTCACAACAGTTCAAGTGCAATACCTTACCTCGTGGAGTCATTACTAGAGTGCTTACAGACACAACAATTGGCGACGAGAATACGAATTTCCATGTGAAAAATGGCTAACCTTGGCAACTTTCAACAATTCGCTGTTTGTTTCTCGCAATAGATAGGGAGAGAAAGAAGGAGAAATGTCAGGGATTACAAGTTACTGAGAAAAAAAATGTCAGCTGAATTTCTTTTCAGAAAATAGTTTAAATAATGTATTGGTTCTTCATCTTTCTTTGATTGGTTCGTTCTCCTGAGTGGCCATCTAAGATTGGTTGTCTTAGGCGCGAGATTGAGCTCGTGAGACAGGAGAGTGAGAGAATTGATGGGTCGAGAGTGATCCGGCTTTAACTCGCTGTGGCATTCTCCCAGAATACATTATTTCTGTTTCTGTTTGGTTGGATTCTTCAATATGGTGACAAAAGTAATTTAGTCGCTGAAGAGTTAAAGTGTAGCTTGTACGTTGCACCAACCCAAAGGCGCGATTACGTTCAATACACCTAATTCTCTCAAGATGTTCTGTGATTACATTACCATATCTGCCCACACAGTGCATCGTACTCACAGACCTGACAACACAAAGGTTTGTTTTGTTAGGAAAAGTAAGGGAAATTTTAAACACACATCAATGTAAAAACTTTCACAAGTAATTTTACCCAGAGCAATCCTGGTGTATTATTATTTTGGTTAGTGATCACCATAGCAAATGCAATTGTTTCTGAACATTGTGCATATATACATTTTTGTGTATAGTACACACTTCCATTAAGTATTATTACTTCATAAAAGCACAAGATAAAAGTTCACGAGTTTGGGGGTAATATATTAGCATGGACTCGTTGGAGTTCAGAAGGATGAGGGGTGATCTTATAGAAACATTTAAAATCATGAAAGGGACAGACAAGATAGAGGCAGAGAGGTTGTTTCCACTGGTAGGGGAGACTAGAACTAGGGGGCACAGCCTCAAAATACGGGGGAGCCAATTTAAAACCGAGTTGAGAAGGAATTTCTTCTCCCAGAGGGTTGTGAATCTGTGGAATTCTCTGCCCAAGGAAGCAGTTGAGGCTAGCTCGTTGAATGTATTCAAGTCACAGATAGATAGATTTTTAACCAATAAGGGAATTAAGGGTTACGGGGAGAGGGCGGATAAGTGGAGCTGAGTCCACGGCCAGATCAGCCATGATCTTATTGAATGGCGGAGCAAGCTCGAGGGGCTAGATGGCCTACTCCTGTTCCTAATTCTTGTGTTCTTATGGATAGAGGATTGGCTAGCTAACAGAGAACAGAGAGTCGGGATAAATGGTTCATTCTTTGGTTGGCAACCTGTATCTAGTGGGGTGCCACAGGGATCAGTGCTGGGACCCCAACTATTTACAATCTATATTAACGACTTGGAAGAAGGGACTGAGTGTAACGTAGCCAACTTTGCTGATGATACAAAGATGGGAGGAAAAGCAATGTGTGAGGAGGACACGAAAAATCTGCAAAAGGACATAGACAGGCTAAGTGGGCAAAAATTTGGAAGATGAAGTATAACGTTGGAAAGTGTGAGATCATGCACTTTGGCAGAAAAAAATCAAAGAGCAAGTTATTATTTAAATGGAGAAAGATTGCAAAGTGCCGCAGTACAGCAGGACCTGGGGGTACTTGTGCATGAAACACAAAAGGATAGTTTGCAGGTACAGCAAGTGATCAGGAAGGCCAATGGTATCTTGGTCTTTATTGCAAAGGGAATGGAGTATAAAAGCAGGGAAGTCTTGCTACAGCTATACAGGGTATTGGTGAGGCCAAACCTGGAATACTGCGTGCAGTTTTTGTTTCCATATTTACGAAAGAATATACTTGCTTTGGAGGCAATTCAGAGAAGATTCACTGGGTTGATTCCGGGGATGAGGGGATTGACTTATGAGGAACGGTTGAGTAGGTTGGACCTCTACTCATTGGAGTTCAGAAGAATGAGAGGTGATCTTATCGAAACGTATAAGATTATGAGGGGGCTTCACAAGGTGGATGCAGAGAGGATATTTCCACTGATGGGGGAGACTAGAACTAGAGGAATAAGAGGCCACCCATTTAAAACAGAGATGAGGAGGAATTTCTTCTCTGAGGGTTGTAAATCTGTGGAATTTGTTGCCTCGGAGAGCTGTAGAAGCTGGGACATTGAATAAATTTAAGACAGAAATAGACAGTTTCTTGAGTGATAAGGAGATAAGAGGTTATGGGGAGCGGGCGGGGAAATGGAGCTGAGTCCATGATCGGATCAGCTATGATCTTATTGAATGGCAGAGCAGGCTCGAGGGGCTGTATGGCCTGCTCCTGCTCCTATTTCCTATGATCTTATGTTCTTCTGTCACATTTTGTTAATTAGCTTAAAGTAAAACAACAACAAATTCAGACTGTAGGGAGTCAAGGGATATCGGGAAGGTGGAGTTGAGGTAGAAGATCAGCCATGATTTTATTGAATGGCCAAAAACCACCCTAAGTGGAGGAAGAGCATCCAGGAGGTTGCTGAGCACCTCGCGTCTTGTAGGCGAGAGCATGCAGAAACCAAGCGCAGGCAGCGAAAGGAGCGTGCGGCAAACCAGACTCTCCACCCACCCTTTCCTTCAACCACCTGTGTCTGTCCCACCTGTGACAGAGACTGTAATTCCTGTATTGGACTGTTGAGTCACCTGAGAACTCACTTTTAGAGTGGAAGCAAGTCTTCCTCGATTTTGAGTGATTGCCTATGATGATGATGATGATGAATGGTGGAACAAGCTCAAAGGGCTGAAGGGATTATTCCTGCTCCTATTTCTTATGTTCTTATGCAGGTTATGTGCAATTCAGAAACCAAGAAAGTGTCTAGAAAACTACCAATAATAAACTATGAATGACTTGGGAAAACAACCAATCTTAGATGACCAGTCAGGAGGACGAACCAAAGATGATGAACAAATCCATTATTTAAACTATTTTCTGAAAGCAATTCAGCTGCCATTTTTTTTCTGAGTAACTGAAATTTCCAGAGCTCAAAATAAAGTTTTGAATACCAAAACATTGAAATGATACATGTGCCACAATAAAATTATGTATTCTTAACCATTGTGTCTTTTGTGTCTTTGAAGACTTTAATTCCTATTTTTACTTGAAGGCCTCACCTCTACCAAAAAACGAGACTTGGAAATATTTTTGCTCAGCCCTATGACTTTTTAGTTGAAGGCAGATTCCACGGTCTGAGCGTGTGTACAATTTCACAGGAGGTATCAGTGGCTTTGTCAGCTCAGCTGCAGGAATATTACTCTTTATGTTTTTGGTTCTCTTTCCAAGGTCAAGGTCAAATTGCAAAATCTCTATTCACATAAAGTTCATAGTGAGTATTTTTCCAAAGGTGAGTGCGTGTGCGTGTGACATCCATTTCAAATATGATAGAATTGATTACATTATGATAGAATTGATAGTGTCAGCTGTGGCTCAGTGGGTAGAACTCTTATCTCTGAGTCAGAAGGTTGTGGGTACAAGTCCCACTCCAGAGACTTGAGCACAAAAATCTAGGCTGACACTCCAGTGCAGTGCTGAGGGAATGCTGCACTGTCGGAGGTGCCGTCTTTTGGATGAGACATCAAACTGAGGCCCCGTCTGCCCTCTCACGTGGACGTAAAGGATCCCATGGCACTATTTCGAAGAAGAGCAGGGGAGTTATCCCCGGTGTCCTGGCCAATATTTATCCCTCAATCAACATAACAAAAATAAAAACAGATTATCCGGCCATTATCACATTGCTGTTTGTGGGAGCCTGCTGTGTGCAAATTGGCTGCCGCCTTTCCTACATTACAGCAGTGACCACGCTCCAAACGTACTTCATTGGCTGTAAAGTGCTCTGAGACGTCCGGTGGTCGTGAAAGGCGCTATATAAATCCAAATCTTTCTTTCTTTTTACACACTTCTGCTAGCTTGTTCTCAGTCTGATCTGAAAGACGGCACATCAAACTATGCTGCACTGAAGGGACAGCCTACAGTGTATGCTCATGTCCTTGAATTGGAGGTTCAACCGAAAACTTTGGCGTCAGAAATGTGAGCGCTTCAAACTAGGCCAAGCTGCCACCTGAACTCAGCTTGTCAGCAACAAACATCTCATTGCCTCTTGGAGATAACATCAAATTAATGTTTTTGAAGACATGATATTATTCTCTAGAATATTTTGTGCGCAAATTACTCCTTTTTTCAAAATTGCTTTGGCCGATTTGTGATCATGTTTCCTTTATTACACAGCACCTTTACATCTCAAATGAGGAATCGGTTTGAACCCATTTACACACATCCAAACCGATGAAGGGGTAGAATTCCTGCAGGGGTCACCTGACCTCCCGCTGTGCCTTGGTGGAAACTCCGGAGATGTGGAATAAACGTTGCTCCCGTAAGGCATCTTCTCATGGAGTGAAAATGTGGCGAATCAGTTCACTCTCAATTTGTTTTAAATACATTGACCTTTCAATTGAGCAACATATTTTCATGATTTGAGGATTCATGTATTTTTACTTTGGTTGTGAGGTGAGTTTTATGTGAAAAATGATGTTCTGTGTAGTGTATAAGCCAATACAATCCAATAGGGCCTGAAGCCTTACCCCAAAGTGCTTTGAATCAAAGAATATCAGTGCATATAACATGGCTGAAGGGCCCAGTCACAATTATTAAAAATAGAAATGAATATCTTCTTCTACACTCTCCACTGCTTATAGCAGGCGCATTGTGTCAACATTGTGTCACCAACATCAGTGTCCTTGTCCAGGCGAACATCCCCATTATTGAAGCACTGACCACACTCGATCAGCTTTGCTGGGCAGGCCACATAGTTCGCATGCCAGATACGAGACTCCCTAAGCAAATGCTTTATGCAGAGTACCTTCATGATAAACGAGCCAAAGGAGGACAGTGGAAATGTAATAGGGACACCTTCAAAGCCTCGCTGGTAAAGTGCGACATCACCACTGACACCTGGGAGAACCTGGCCGCAGACAACCCGAGGTGGAGAAAGTCCATCCGGGAGGGCGTTGAACTCTTCGAGTCTCGGCGCAAAGAGCATGGAGAGGCCAGGCGCAGGCAGCGGAAGGAGCGCGTGGCAAACCAGCCCCACCGACCCTTTCCGTCGAATGTCTGTCCCACCTGTAACAGGGTCTGTGGCTCTCATATTGGACTATTCAGCCATCAGAAAACTCATTTGGGAGTGGAAGCACGTTCTCCTCGATTCTGAGGGACTGCCTATGATGATGATGATTTGTCAATGTGATTTGCCTGCTTTAAATAAACAACAACAACTTGTATTTATATAGCACCATTAACGTAGTGAAACATCCCAAGGCGCTTCACAGGAGTGTGATAAGACAAAAATTTGACATAAATTTGAAATAAAGTGGACGGTAAATCGTGAGAGAACATATTGGAGCAAGTGCTGCAAGTCTTTGTTATAGTACTTTGTGCTAATCAATACAACAGCATTTACAAGGGCAAATTAAATAATCTTGTTAAACTGGATACCATTGTGTTTCGTGCACTCAAGGTTTTGGTGCAGTGTGCAGGTTGGTGAAATGTGTAAAAGTTAACAGCGTCATCCCATTGACTGATGGCAACCTGCAAACAATAACATAGCAAGGTTTCCATCTTCTTAGCTCTGGCCATGTTCTCCAAAATTATGTTGGATTTACAGCACAGAAACAGGCCATTTGGCCCAACTGGTCCATGCTGGTGTTTATGCTCTGCATGAGCCTCCTCCCACCGCTACTCATAGAAACATAGAAAATAGGTGCAGGAGTAGGCCATTCGGCCCTTCGAGCCTGCACCGCCATTCAATGAATTCATGGCTGAACATGCAACTTCAGTACCCCATTCCTGCTTTCTCACCATACCCCTTGATCCCCCTAGTAGTAAGGACTACATCTAACTCCTTTTTGAATATATTTAGTGAATTGGCCTCAACAACTTTCTGTGGTAGAGAATTCCACAGGTTCACCACTCTCTGGGTGAAGAAATTCCTCCTCATCTCGGTCCTAAATGGCTTCCCCCTTATCCTTAGACTGTGTCCCCTGGTTCTGGACTTCCCCAACATTGGGAACATTCTTCCTGCATCTAACCTGTCTAACCCCGTCAGAATTTTAAATGTTTCTATGAGGTTCCCTCTCATTCTTCTGAACTCCAGTGAATACAAGCCCAGTTGATCCAGTCTTTCTTGATAGGTCAGTCCCGCCATTCCGGGAATCAGTCTGGTGAACCTTTGCTGCACTCCCTCAATAGCAAGAATGTCCTTCCTCAAGTTAGGAGACCAAAACTGTACACAATACTCCAGGTGTGGCCTCACCAAGGCCCTGTACAATTGTAGCAACACCTCCCTGCCCCTGTACTCAAATCCCCTCGCTATGAAGGCCAACATGCCATTTGCTTTCTTAACCGCCTGCTGTACCTGCATGCCAACCTTCAATGACTGATGTACCATGACACCCAGGTCTCTTTGCACCTCCCCTTTTCCTAATCTGTCACCATTCAGATAATAGTCTGTCTCTCTGTTTTTACCACCAAAGTGGATAACCTCACATTTATCCACATTATACTTCATCTGCCATGCATTTACCCACTCACCTAACCTATCCAAGTCGCTCTGCAGCCTCATAGCATCCTCCTCGCAGCTCACACTGCCACCCAACTTAGTGTCATCCGCAAATTTGGAGATACTACATTTAATCCCCTCGTCTAAATCATTAATGTACAGTGTAAACAGCTGGGGCCCCAGCACAGAACCTTGCGGTACCCCACTAGTCACTGCCTGCCATTCTGAAAAGTCCCCATTTACTCCTACTCTTTGCTTCCTGTCTGACAACCAGTTCTCAATCCATGTCAGCACACTACCCCCAATCCCATGTGCTTTAACTTTGCACATTAATCTCTTTGCACATTAATCTCTTGTGTGGGACCCTGTCGAAAGCCTTCTGAAAGTCCAAATATACCACATCAACTGGTTCTCCCTTGTCCACTCTACTGGAAACATCCTCAAAAAATTCCAGAAGATTTGTCAAGCATGATTTCCCTTTCACAAATCCATGCTGACTTGGACCTATCATATTACCTCTTTCCAAATGCACTGCTATGACATCCTTAATAATTGATTCCATCATTTTACACACTACCGATGTCAGGCTGACCGGTCTATAATTCCCTGTTTTCTCTCTCCCTCCTTTTTTAAAAAGTGGGGTTACATTGGCTACCCTCCACTCCATAGGAACTGATCCAGAGTCAATGGAATGTTGGAAAATGACTGTCAATGCATCCACTATTTCCAAGGCCACCTCCTTAAGTACTCTGGGATGCAGTCCATCAGGCCCTGGGGATTTATCGGCCTTCAATCCCATCAATTTCCCCAACACAATTTCCCGACTAATAAGGATTTCCCTCAGTTCCTCCTCCTTACTAGACCCCCCGACCCCTTTTATATCCGGAAGGTTGTTTGTGTCCTCCTCAGTGAATACCGAACCAAAGTACTTGTTCAATTGGTCTGCCATTTCTTTGTTCCCCGTTATGACTTCCCCTGATTCTGACTGCAGGGGACCTACGTTTGTCTTTACTAACCTTTTTCTCTTTACATATCTGTAGAAACTTTTGCAATCCGTCTTAATGTTCTCTGCAAGCTTCTTCTCGTACTCCATTTTCCCTGCCCTAATCAAACCCTTTGTCCTCCTCTGCTGAGTTCTAAATTTCTCCCAGTCCGCGGGTTCGCTGCTATTTCTGGCCAATTTGTATGCCACTTCCTTGGCTTTAATGCTATCCCTGATTTCCCTTGATAGCCACGGTTGAGCCACCTTCCCTTTTTTATTTTTACGCCAGACAGGAATGTACAATTGTTGTAGTTCATCCATGCGGTCTCTAAATGTCTGCCACTGCCCATCCACAGTCAACCCCTTCAGTATCATTCGCCAATCTTTCCTAGCCAATTCACGCCTCATACCTTCAAAGTTACCCTTCTTTAAGTTCTGGACCATGGTCTCTGAATTTACTGTTTCATTCTCCATCCTAATGCAGAATTCCACTATATTATGATCACTCTTCCCCAAGGGGCCTCGCACAACGAGATTGCTAATTAATCCTCTCTCATTACACAACACCCAGTCTAAGATGGCCTCCCCCCTAGTTGGTTCCTCGACATATTGGTCTAAAAAACCATCCCTTATGCACTCCACCGTATTGCTTCCAGTTTGGTTAACCCAATCTATGTGCATATTAAAGTCACCCATTATAACTGCTGCACCTTTATTGCACGCACCCCTAATTTCATGTTTGATGCCCTACCCAACATCACTACTACTGTTTGGCGGTCTGTACACAACTCCCACTAACGTTTTTTGCCCTTTGGTATTCTGCAGCTCTACCCATATAGATTCCACATCATCCAAGCTAATGTCCTTCCGAACTATTGCCTTAATTTGCTCCTCAACCAGCAATGCTACCCCACCTCCTTTTCCTTTTATTCTATCTTTCCTGAATGTTGAATACCCCTGGATGTTGAGTTCCCAGCCCTGATCATCCTGGAGCCACGTCTCCGTAATCCCAATCACATCATCTAACCCCATCAGCATATCCTTTCCCCCTCATCTGTTGATCTAGCTTTCCCTTAAAAACATGTATGCTATCCGTCTCAACTACTCCTTGTGCTCAGCACCATTGGATCTGCCGCTGCCCGAAATCGCCAGCACTCAAGGCGTTATAGCGCCTCCTTTTTTAATTGACTTCAATGGTAATGGCAAACGGTTAGTGCCATTTGCCTGAAATAGGCAGCTGCCTGTGATACGTATGGATGGTGTAAGTGGTGAGAACTGTATAACATATCAAATAATCAACCAGCTTTAATGTGGGGATAGCAGTGCATTAAGGCAAGTTTGATTCATTCCCTCAGCTGTGGCTCAGTGGGTAGCACACTTGCCTTTGAGTCAGAAGGTTGTGGGTTCAAGTCCCACTCTGGAAACTTACGCACATAAATCTAGATTGACATTTCAGAGCAGTGCTGAGGGAGTGCTGCACTGTTGGAGATGCTGTCTTTTGGATGAGACGTTAAACCTCTCAGATGGACGCAAACGATCCCATGGCACTATTTTGAAAAAGAGCAGGGGAGTTTGCTGTGCGCAAGTTGGCTGCTGCGTTTCCCACATTACAAGAGTGACTGCACTCTAAATGTACTTCATTGGCTGTAAAGTGCTTTGGGACATCCGGTGGTCACGAAAGGTGTTTTATAAATGCAAGTCTGTCTTTCTTTTCTCTCTGTGCTTTTCAACATCGGCAAGATCAGAAGTGGCATTCATTTAGCCTTCTGTCACAAATTGAGCAGCAAGGCATTTTGTAAAAGCCTTATCCAAACTGTGCATAATCCTGGATCTCCCTCCCGAACAGCACTGTGTGGGAGTATCTTCACCACACGGACTGCAGCAGTCGAAGGCGGCGGCTCACCATCACGAGCTCGAGGGCAAGTAGGGATGGGCAATAAATTTCAGCAACGCCCACATCCCATGAACGAAAAGATTCAAAAAAACAATTAGTACGGAGTGACAACATGGCTGCCACTTCCTTCATCCCACCATTGGCAGCCGTGCATTCAGCCAAGCTCTGGAATTCCTTGACCAAACCTCTTCGCCTCTCAACAGCTCTCTCCTACTTTAGGGTGTTGCTTAAAATCTACCTCCTTTGACCAAAGTGTTTGGTCACCTAATATCTCCTTCTTTGGCTCGTTGTCAGTTTTTGTCTGATCACGCTCCTGTGAAGTGCCTCGGGACATTTTACCCCATTAAAGGCGCTATATAAATGCAAGCTGTTGTAATCTAATCATGTGACTTGACGTGAAAGCCAACTGCAAGGACCCAAGCTCGAGATTTATTTTGCAGCATTGAAACCGCTCCCTTTTGCTGTTTTTATGCTGCTGGTCAGGAATACGTTGGCATTCTGAGAAGCATAACTTTCAAAACTCAGAATCGAAGGAGAATCTTCAGAAACTGGAACAAAGCCTCAAGCCAGTTCCCTTTTTTTTCCAGGAGAGATTTTTGATACGAATTCTCATCCTTATTTTCAAATCCCTCCAGGGTCTCATCCCTCCCTATCTCTGTAATCCGTTCCAGCCCCCCACCCCACCCCACCCCCCCCTCCGAGATATCTGCGCTTCTCTAATTCTGCCCTCTTGAGCATCCCTGATTATAATCGCTCAACCATTGGTGGCCGTGCCTTCATTTGCCTCGGCCCCAAGCTCTGGAACTCCCTGCCTAAAAATCTCCGCCTCTCTAGCTCTCTTTCCAAGCCGCTCCTTAAAACCTACCTCTTTGACCAAGCTTTTTGGTCACCTGCCCTAATTTCTTCTTATGCAATTCGGTGTAAATATTTTATCTCACAACACACCTGTGAAGCGCCTTGGGACATTTCACTATGTTAAAGGTGCTATATAATTACAAGTTATTGTTCTTGAATCTGGCAAAGTGACCAATTTAACTCACGCGCAAGATGTCTAATGATTCAAAGGGTGGAATTTTGAGTGACCAGCAAATCCTCGCCCATAGGGAGCAGCTTACTGGAAAACTGTGCGTGTCAAAGAAGGAAAAGAAGAAAGACTAACATTTATATAATGGCCTTTCATGACATCAGGATGTCCCAAAGTGCTTTACAAAGTACTTTTGAAGTGCAGTCACTGTTGTAATGCAGCAATGCCCCACAAACAGCAATGTGATAATGACCAGATAATCTGTTCTTTTCATGATGTTGGTTGAGAGATGAATATTGGCCCAGGACACCAGCGAGAACTACCCTGCTCTTCGTCAAAATAATGCCATGGCAACTTTTATGTCCATCTGGGAAGGCAGATGGGGGCTCAGTTTAATGTCTCATCCGAAAGATGGCACATCCGACAATCCCTCACTATTGCACTGGAGTGTCAGTAAAGATTGACGGATAGGATGGCAGCTTCCTCGGGAGCTCTCCCTGAACTAACTTCCCCCTGGCCATCTGCTGCCATCCTTCACTCTTCTCTCCCCCAATCTCCCCACCCCCCCCCCACTCACTGTTTAAACCCCACCTGCCCTAATAGTGGGTGCAGTTCCCACCCCAAAAGTATACCCCTTACCCCTGAAACCCGTGCTGCAAGGGCAGCTAGCTGGGCCCACTGCCCATCCGCCAATCAAGACTTACCTTCCAGATCGACCTCCCTGCTGCCAAGACCTCCCAACTGGACCTTCGCTCTTTGCTCCCCACTGGACATGGCCGACCTAGCTGCTGCACTCGACGGCATCCGATGAGCCTCTGACCAGCCCCGACAGGTTTGGGCCCAACTTTCCCTCTTTGCCCTCACGTTCGGGCCTCCACTCCTCCAGCGATGTTCGGGCCTCCCTTCCTCACTCCGACGACGTCCTGGCATCCCCCCCGGCCACTGGTCCCACTCAACTGTGGAGCCCTGGGTGAGCACATGATACGCACAATGGCTGCAGCCACTTTGACCTCTCCTCCTTCCATGAAGTGGACCTCTGGCCATCCCAGTGCTTGGGAGAGGGAAGCATCACCTCAAATCTCTCACCCCCACCTTCCACACCTAGGAACTCTCACCATCACACCGAAGGGTCGAGCTTACGGCTCGCATCCCACCATAGGCAACTTAGCCCATACAGCCTGGTCTGCAGTCGTCTTGGACCCCCTTGCCACTGGACGAAGACCGTGATCAGCTAAGCCCGTGTGGTAGCCGGTGTGCAACAGCCACCGCACGTTAAAAGGACTCATGCACAGGCAACCTCCACCTTTCAAAATGAAGTTCAGGACCTGGAACGTCAGAACACTCATGGACAACTCCAACAGCGACAGACCGGAACGCCGCACCGCTATTGTTGCCCAGGAACTCAGACACTTCGACGTCGACATCGCCGCCCTAATTGAGACCCGGCGGGCAGGGGAAGGTCAGCTCAAATAACAAGGTGGTGGTTACATCTTCTTCTGGAAAGATAAACCAGAGGAAGAACACTGCCTCCATGGAGTTGGTTTCGCCATCAAGAACGAGCTGGTCGGCCGCCTCAGAGACTCCCCATGCGGGATTAGCGAACGTCTCATGACTCTCTGACTCACCCTATCCCGGAACCAGTGTGCCACAGTCATCAGTGTGTACGCCCCAACACTCGACGCAACAGATGAGGCTAAAGAGGAATTCTACTCCAGCCTCGAACAATCCCTGTCCCGAGTCACTACAGGCGAAAAACTGACCCTCCTCGGTGACTTCAACGCCAGAATTGGTAAGGACACAGACCTCCGGGGAGGCGTGATTGGCAGAGAGGTGGGTAGGGAAAACCAACTCCAGCGGTACCCTGCTCCTGACAAAATGCCTAGAAAACTGCCTTGTCATAACCAACACCTTGGTCCGCCAGAGTCAAGGCATCATGGCAACACCCTCGCTCCAAACACTGGCACCTGCTCGACTACATGATCATTCGAGTGAGGGACCGCAAGGACGTGCGCATCACCCGTGCCATTACAGGAGCCGATGATTGCTGGACGGACCACTGCATAATCTGTTCCGTCATCAACATTAATACAGTCCCAAAGCGGCGACAGCAACAGAAGCAATGCCGCAGAAAAATCAGCGGGGCACTCAAAGACTCAGCTAAGGGAGCCCTATTCAACCAGCACCTCACTGCTAACCTGGCGACCCTCAATGACCCTGAGACACAGAGTGCCCACAGCGCTTGGTCTGCCCTCCAGGCCACCATAACAAGCGCCTGCGAAGAGACGCTCAGTCACTCAACCAGGAAACACCAGGACTGGTTTGATGAGAATGACCAGGAGATCCAAGAGCTAATAAACTGCAAGCACAGGGCATTTCTGAACCTAAAGCAACAACCCAACTCGGGAGCAGCAAAGCAGCTCCACAGATGGCTGATGGCCGAGATCCAATAAAAAACCTGCGACCTAAAGAATAGATCGTGAGTGGAGAAAGCATAGGACATCCAGGAGCTGGCCGACAGCCATGACGTGCCAAGATTCTTCACCGCAGTTAAGTCCACCTATGGCCCAAGCACCCAAGGCCCCACCCCTCTGCTGACCAAGAATGGGGAGACATTCATCAAGGACACCGAGGCAGTCAGGGCCCGCTGGAAGGAACACTTCGAAGATCTCCTTAATTGAGACTCTGCCTTTGACATGAGTGTCCTCGACTCCATCCCGCAGCATGCTACCCACCACCATCTCAGCAAAATCTCAGTTCTGCACGAGGTAGAAAAGGCCATCCATCAGCTCAAGAACAACAAGGCAACAGGAGTAGATGGAATCCCCGCCGAGGCACTAAAGTATGGCAGCGAAGCATTACTGGCACAACTCATCTCATCTCTCTTATCTGGAAGGAGGAGAGGATGCTGGGAGATCTGAGATGCCGTAATCGTGACCATCTTCAAAAAGGCGGACAAGTCTGACTGCGGCAACTACAGAGGACTCTCCCTGTTGTTGGTCACTGGGAAAGTCATCGCTAGAATCCTCCCCAACAGTCTTCTCCCTGCGGCTGAAGCGCTCCTCCCAGAGTCACAATGCGGATTCCGTCCACTAAGGGGTACAACAGACATGATCTTCACCGCGTGACAACTACAAGAGAAATGCAGGGAACATCACCAACCCTTGTACATGGCCTTCTTTGACCTCACAAAGGCCTTTGACAACTGAGGGACTATGGAGCACCCTCCTCCGTTTCGGCTACCCCCAAAAGTTTGTCACCATCCTCCGCCTGCTTCACGATGACATGCAAACCATGATCCTAACCAATGGATCCACCACAGACCCAATTCATGTCCGGACCGGGGTCAAGCAGGGCTGCATCATCGCGCCAACGCTCTTCTCGATCTTCCTTGCTGCAATACTCCATCTCACTCTCAACAAGCTCCTCGCTGGAGTGGAACTAAACTATAGAACCAATGGGAACCTGTTCAACCTTCATCGCGTCCAGGCTAGATCCAATGGCACCCATCCTGTGTCATTGAACTACAGTACGCGGACAACGCTTGCATCTGCGCACATTCAGAGGCCGAACTCCAAACCATCATCAACACCTTCACCGAGGCATAGGCCTTACACTAAACATCCATAAGACAAAGGTCCTCCACCAACCTGACCCCGCCACACAGCACTGCCCCCTGGTCATCAAAATCCACAGTGTGGCCTTGGACGTCTGCCATTTTTCATACCTCGGGAGCCTACTGTTGATATCGACGACGAGATTCAACACCGCCTCCAGTGTGCCAGCACAGCCTTCGGTCACCTGAGGAAGAGAGTGTTTGAAGACCAGGACCTCAAATCTGGCACCAAGCTTATGGTCTACAGGGCAATAGTGACCTTGGTATCATATTTGACTCTGAAATGAGCTTCTGGCCAAATATCCGTGGCATAACTAAAACCGCCTATTTCCACTTCCGTAACATTGCCCGTCTTTGCTCCTGCCGCAGCTCATCTGCTGCTGAAACCCTTCTTCCAAGCCTTTGTTACCTCATCACATGACTACTCCAACGTACTCCTGGCTGGGGTCCCACATTCCCACAAATTAGAAGTCATCCAAAACTCGGCAGTCCATGTCCTAACTCGCACCAAGTCCCTCCTATATGGCTCAGAGACGTGGACCATATACAGTAGATATCTTAAAGCGCTGGAGAAATATCACCAGCGCTGCCTCCGCAAGATCCTACAAATCCGCTGGGAGGACAGACGCACCAACGTCAGTGTTCTCGCTCAGGCCAACATCCCCAGCATCGAAGCATTGACCACGTTCGATCAGCTCCGTTGGACGGGCCACATCGTCCGCATGCCCCACACAAGACTCCCAAAGCAAGCGCTCTACTCGGAACTCCTACACGGCAACCGAGCCCCAGGTGGGCAGAGGAAACATTTCAAGGACACCCTCAAAGCCTCCTTGATAAAGTGCAACATCCCCACCGGCACCTAGGAATCCCTGGACCAAGACTGCCCGAAGTGGAGGAAGTGCATCCGGGAGGGCGCTGAGCACCTTGAGTCTCGTCGCCGAGCGCATGCAGAAAACAAGCGCAGGCAGCGGAAGGAGGATGCGGCAAACCAGACTCTCCACCCACCCTTTCCTCCAACCACTGTCTGTCCCACCTGTGACAGAGACTATAATTCCCGTATTGGACTGTTCAGTCACCTGAGAACTCATTTTTAGAGTGGAAGCAAGTCTTCCTCGATTTCAGGGAACTGCCTATGATGATGATGGAGTGTCAGCCTAGATTTTGTGCTCAAGTCCCTGGAATGGATGGAGAATCACAGGCAGAGAGGCTCAGATGCTCGAATGATTTGCCCATTGCAGGCACTGCCCAAAGGCCTCAGAAGCTTCCGTCGATATTCCTTCTGTGTAGAAATTTCCCTGACTTTTCCTGTCTGAGGCTGAACCAGACTGTTCTCAACCTTGGTGTCATATTTGACCCTGAAATGAGCATCCGGCCACATATCCACGACATAACTAAAACTGCCTATTTCCACCTCTGTAACATTGCCTGTCTCTGCTCCTGCCACAGCTCATCTGCTGCTGAAACCTTTCATTCATGCCTTTGATACCTTTTCACATGACTACTCCAATACACTCCTGGCTGGCATCCCACATTCCCACAAACTAGAAGTCATCCAAAACTCGGCAGTCCGTGTCCTAACTCGCACCAAGTCCCACTCGCCCATCACCCATGCTCGCTGATCTACATTGGCTTCCTGTTAAGCAACGCCTCAATTTCAAAATTCTCATCCTCGTTTACAAATCCCTCCATGGCCTCACCTCTTCCTATCTCTGTAATCTCCTTTAGATTCAACGCCCCCCCCCCCCCCCCCCAGAGATCTCTGCGCTCCCAAACTTCTGCCCTCTTAAGCATCCCTGATTATAACTGCTTAACCATCGGTGGCTGTGTCTTCAGTTGCCTGGGCCCCAAGCTCTGGAACTCCCTCCCTAAACCTCTCCGACTCTCCACCTCTCTTTCCTCCTTTTTAAGACGCTCCTTAAAACTTACCTTTTTGACCAAGCTTTTGGTCACCTGCCCCAATTTCTCCTTGTGTGGCTCAGTGTCAAATTCATTTGTTTTATCTTGTAACACTCCTGTGATAGGCCTTGGGACATTTTACTACGTTAAAGGTGCTATATAAATACAAGTTGTTGTTGTTTTATAGAAACATAGAAAATAGGTGCAGAAGTAGGCCATTCAGCCCTTCGAGCCTGCACCGCCATTCAATAAGATCATGGCTGATCATTCCTTCAGTACCCCTTTCCCGCTTTCTCTCCATACCCCTTGATCCCCTTAACCATAAGGGCCATATCTAACTCCCTCTTGATGCCAGTTCATAGGCTATATTCAACAATTCTCTGCAGCAGGGAATTCCACAGGTTAACAACTCTGAGTGAAGAAGTTTCTCCTCATCTCAGTCCTAAATGGCCGACCCCCTATCCTCAGATTATGTCCCCTGGTTCTGGACTTCCCCAACATCGGGAACATTCTTCCTGCATCTATCCTGTCCAGTCCCGTCGGAATCTTATACGTTTCTGAGATCCCCTCTCATCCTTCTAAACTCCAGTGAATAAAGACACAGTTGATCCAGACTCTCCTCATATGATAGCCTAGCCATCCCTGGAATCAGTCTGGTGAACCTTCGTTGCACTCCATCAATAGCAAGAAAGTCTTCCTCAGACTGGGAGACCAAAACTGAACACAATATTCCAGGTGAGGCCTTACTAAGGCCATGTACAGCTGCATTAAGACCTCCCTGCTTCTATATTCAAATCCCCTAGCTATGAAGGCCAACATACCATTTGCCTTCTTTACCGCCTACTGTATCTGCGTGCCCACTTTCAGTGACTAATGAACCATGACACCCAGGTCTCGTTGCACCTCCCCTTTTTCTAATCTGCCGCCATTCAGATAATATTCTGCCTTCGTGTTTTTGCCCCCAAAATGGATAACCTCACATTTATCTACATTATACTGCATCTGCCATGTATTTGCCCACTCACCTAACCTGTCCAAGTCACCCTGCAGCCTCTTAGCGTCCTCCTCACAGCTCACACCGCCACCCAGTTTAGTGTCATCCGCAAACTTGGAGATATTACACTCAATTCCTTCATCTAAATCATTAATGTAAATTGTAAAGAGCTGGGGTCCCAGCACTGAGCCCTGTGGCACTCCACTAGTCACTGCCTGCCATTCTGAAAAGGACCCGTTTATCCCGACTCTCTGCTTCCTGTCTGCCAACAAGTTCCCAATCCATGTCAGTATATTACCCCCAATACCATGTGCTTTGATTTTGCACACCAATCTCTTGTGTGGGACCTTGTCAAAAGCCTTTTGAAAGTCCAAATACACCACATCTACTGGTTCTCCCTTGTCCACTCTGCTAGTTGCATCCTCAAAAAATTCCAGAAGATTCGTCAAGCATGATTTCCCTTTCATAAATCCATGCTGACTTGGTCCGATTCTGTCACTGCTTTCCAAATGTGCTGCTATTTAATTCTTAATGATTGATTCCAACATTTTCCCCACTACTGGGAAACCGGTCTATAATTACCCGTTTTCTCTCTCCCTCCTTTTTTTAAAAACGTGGTCTTATATTAGCTACCCTCCACTCCATAGAAACTGATCCAAAGTCAATAGACTGTTGGAAAATGATCACCAATGCATCCACTATCTCTAGGGCCACTTTCTTGAGTACTCTGGGATGCAGACTGTCAGGCCCCGGGGATTTATCAGCCTTCGATCCCATTAATTTCCCTAACACAATTTCCCACCTAATAAGGATATTCTTCAGTTCCTCCTTCTCACTAGACCCACTATCCCCTAGTACCTTTAGAAGGTTATTTGTATCTTATACCTCGGTTTATCGACTTCCAGCATTAAGTCATGTCCGATTTCACAGCTGGGAATAGGGAGTGCGTGAAGAAAATTATACAACATTAAAAAAAAACACCAAAACTATATTTATCTTTGTTACAATGGGCTCAATTTTCCCCAATATTTTGAGCTTTTTTTTTTGAGTAGGCTACTTTTTCTGGCCTAACTTAAAAATCCCCAGTTTCCCCAATCAATTTGCACCAGCGTAACTTATTTAGTTACATTGTTTTTTCCTCCAAAAGGGGGCGTAACCAGCCACCTACCTCAATTCTGGCCATTTAGGCAACTTTGGCCAGCTAGAAACATAGAAAATAGGTGCAGGAGTAGGCCATTCGGCCCTTCGGGCCTGCACTACCATTCAATAAGATCATGGCTGATCATTCATCTCAGTACCCCTTTCCACTTTCTTTCCATATCCCTTGATTCCTTTAGCTGTAAGGGCCATATCTAACTCCCTCTTGAATATTTCCAATAAACTGGCATCAACAACTCTGCGGTAGGGAATTCCACAGGCTAACAACTCTCTGAGTGAAGAAGTTTCTCCTCATCTCAGTCCTAAATGGCTTACCCCTTATCCTTAGACTGTATCCCCTGGTTCTGGACTTCCCCAACATTGGGAACATTCTTCCTGCATCTAACCTGTCCAGTCCCGTCAGAATTTTATATATTTCAATGAGATCCCCGCTCATCCTTCTAAACTCCAGTGAATACAGGCCCAGTCGATCCAGTCTCTCCTCATATGTCAGTCCTGCCATACCGGGAATCAGTCTGGTGAACCTTTGCTGCACTCCCTCAATAGCAAAAACATCCTTCCTCAGACTAGGAGACCAAAACTGAACACAATATTCCAGGTGAGGCCTCACTAAGGCCCTGTACAACTGCAGTAAGACCTCCCTGCTCCTATACTCAAATCCCCTAGCTATGAAGGCCAAAATACTATTTGCCTTCTTCACCGCCTGCTGTACCTGCATGCCAACTTTCAATGACTCATTTCAGGTCTCATTGCATCTCCCCTTTTCCTAATCTGCCGCCATTCAGATAATATTCTGCCTTCGTGTTTTTGCCCCCAAAGTGGATAACCTCACATTTATCCACTTTATACTGCATCAGCCATGCATTTGCCCACTCACCTAGCCTGTCCAAGTCACCCTACAGCCTCTTAGCGTCCTCCTCACAGCTCACACCGCCACCCAGTTTAGTGTCATCTGCAAACTTGGAGATATTACACTCAATTCCTTCATCTAAATCATGAATGTATATTGTTAATAGCTGGGGTCCCAGCACTGAGCCCTGCGGCACCCCACTAGTCACTGCCTGCCATTCTGAAAAGGACCCGTTTATCCCGACTCTCTGCTTCCTGTCTGCCAACCAGTTCTCTATCCATGTCAGTACATTACCCCCAATACCTGTGCTTTAATTTTGCACACCAATCTCTTGTGTGGGACCTTGTCAAAAGCCTTTTGAAAGTCCAAATACACCACATCCACTGGTTCTCCCTTCTTCACTCTACGAGTTATATCCTCAAATAATTTCAGAACATTCATCAAGCATGATTTCCCTTTCATAAATCCATGCTGAATTGGACCGATCCTGTCACTGCTTTCCAAATGTGCTGCTATTTCATCTTTAATAATTGATTCCAACATTTTCCCCACTACTGATGTCAGGCTAACCGGTCTATAATTCCCCATTTTCTCTCTCCCTCCTTTATTAAAAAGTGGGGTTACATTAGCTACCCTCCAGTCCATAGGAACTGATCCAGAGTCGATAGACTGTTGGAAAACGATCACCAATGCATCCACCATTTCTAGGGCCACTTCTTTAAGTACTCTGGGATGCAGACTATCAGTTACTCCATTTCTACTTAGGCCAGCGTATGTGGCCTCGCGAGAAAACCCTTGCGGAGAGTTAAAGAAATCAGCGCAGGTAAGTACGTCGGAGGTCATTCGGCCTGGGCTAGGGGTGGGAAGGGGAGCGGAACTGGACCAGCACACACTCAGGACCGGAGGGGCTCGGCGGGGGAGGAAGCGAACTGACTAGCACTCACTCGTGGGCCACAGACTGGGAAGACACTCACTCGTGACCGGAGAGGCTCGGCGGGGGAGGAAGCCAGCTTGAAGTACAACTCCTCGTAAAATGGAGAGTTTACAGACAGTAGAATTGTTCTTGCATAGTAGGGCATCACTATTGTTTCCATTTGCAGTGAAACTCTTTAGACTACAAGGAAATACTTCAGTTGCTGCGTTTGGTTGGCATCACTGATCTTTGATGGTATTGGGTGGTAGCTGTGAGTTCAGTTTCTTGAGAGATGCATCAGTTGCCTGGTATTGTAATTGTGATACCATTCCTCTCTCAAATTTATTCTATTCTATCTCATATTCTCCCTCTCTCTGCCAGTAAACTGTCAGACTTATTTCCTGTAGTGCTTTCCTGTAATTAAAATTCTCGGCATGCCTGCTTTCTGTTATAATTACGCTCCCTATTCATTTTACCTACCTCTGACTTGAGTCCTTTAAGCCCGGTCTCCAAACTAGGTGGTGATGTTACTTACCGCTGAGCAGTCTTGAAGGACCTAAAATGAGTTCTGTGGCCTGATGCTGACTGTCTATTGTCCATTCCCTGTTCCACCTCTCATGGCTGCCATCCACAAGCCAACACTGCCTGCCATTCACCTTTCCCTGAGCTCTACTGTGCATGCGCGGCCATTTCAGCGACGCCAAGAACGTCAATTTTCTCCCCTGCACATGTGCAGAAGGCCGGCTCCTCTTTCCAGCGCAGAACGCAGGCTCCGCCCCCAGAGGCGACTGGCCGCACTGCGCGGCTGCAGAGTACAGCCCAAACATCGGGGAACCTTCAGAGAATTTTTTCTGCCGCATTTATTTACCTAATTAAGTGGCGCAACTCTGGCAACACACCAAAAAACGGGCTCGGGGGGAAATTGAGCCCAATACCTGGGCAGTGTATTTATCAAATGTACTTCGGTCACTGGTAGGAACATCAGATCTCATTGATCGACTAAATTTTGAAGAAAATATTAACTGGGGAATGGGGAACAGTCTTTTCTTGATGGGGCGTGGCCTTAAGTCCAGTGCAGAATAACCTAGTCTTAGTTGCTTGCTGTAAGGGTCCTTTTTGCTATGAGCCTGGGTTATATCAGTCTAGTTCCTAATGAAGCTGTGTCCTCAGCACAAACCTTCTCTAATGCAGCACTAATTGGCAGGCTCACACCGAGAGGCCACAGGATTGCCGGCTTAGTGGCAGTACTCTTCAGAAGCCGAGGCTCAGGCACGAGGTTTGGGGCAGAGCAGAGGGAGCTTTATTCTGCATCCAACTGCAGAGTGAAGCTCCCAACGTAACTACAGTCACCGCATTTCAAAGTAATTCGTTTTATGTGAAATGTTTTGAGGTACTTCTTAGATGTAACAAGACGCTATTTCAAGTCAAGTCTTTTTATTTCTCTTCAATTGTGCTGTGCCCGGATGGAATGATTCCAGCTAACCAAAGATTGCAAACCTTCCATTCCCAATGCTTGATGAGCATAATATTAAAGAAAGAACTATTAAACATTTTGTCTATGCGTCCCATTACTATGCAACTTCATTTTAATTGAACTGCTATTTAAGTTCAATTAACTTAATGCCTACACGTACCACAATAACACACAACAGACCTGTTCGAAAATATTTCAATTCACTAAAGCATTTCATAATTAATCTGATTAGACACCTTAAGTATGACACTCAAGAGTTCATGCAGCATCAATTATAGTTTGATTCGCATTAAACTCCCAGTGTCAACAGTTAGTGTTGTGCATTTCGAAATCGAATCCAGATGTTGCTGCATTTCCTTTGAACTGATATTTTGGAATGAGGCTTTGTGCTGATCAGGCTGTGGGCTGCCTGCCTGGGTAATGGAGCACTGGTCCACTTTACAGCACCGGTTAATCCCAAGGCAGGTGCAGCAAATGGCTCCCTTTGTGTCAGTAACATGTCTCAACTTCAACCTCGCCAGTGCTATTGTACAGCACAGGAGGAGGCCACTTGGTCCGTCGTGTCTATTTGGTGGAGCAGCCAAGACCAATCCCACTGCGCTGCTCTCGATAGATTCTTGTATCCTCGCTGCTTTCCTCCCTCAGCCTCTGCACAGAGCGACTTCTCATCCTCGGTGACTTCAACCTCCATCTCAATTCATCATGCTCTCCCATTCCGAGTTCACGAGCCTCCATCCTCCCCTCATCTCTCCCTCCTTGTGAACTCCCCAACCCATATTCACGGCCACCCCCTTGACCTTGCCATCTCTCGTGGCCATGCTATTCCAACCGTGTCAATTAAAGATAAGGCTACCTCTGACCATTTCCTTAGATCACTCTCGACCCACATCCCCTTTCCCCAAACCAAACCTACTTCCTTCTGCATCTGCCCCTGGAAAAAACTCTCTTACAACGGCACTTATCAACTCCAAACTATCCAACCTTTGACTCCCCTTCCACAATGACATTTTTGCAGCCACTGATCTGCTCAACCACACCTTCAGCACCACCTTTGATGTCCTAGGCCCGATTAAAACCATTACTCTCTCTCACCCTGGCCGTTCCCCCAGTACAGCCCTCACCTTTGCTCCCTCAAATCCAAAGGGCGCAAACTTGAACAGATATGGCGGACAACTGGTTTAGCCATTCACCGCCAGATTTGGCCCAAACACATAAAGCATTATCGGGTTCTACTCTTGTCTACAAAAACTGGTCACTATTCCAGGATCATTCTGGAATGCAAAGACATCTCCCGGCTACTATTCTCTGCTGCTAACCGTCTCCTTGAACCCCTCACCCCTGTCTCCACCACACTCAACTCCAACAACAAGTGTGAGGAGCTCATGGACTTCTTTGTCTCAAAGATTGAGACCATCCAATCAGCTGCCTCTGCGAGTTCCCTTCCTTACCCTAGCCCACCGGGGCCAAACTTCATCTGAGGCTCCCACCTGCCCTAGCCCTAAACTCACATCTTTTTCTAGTTTCTCTTTGATCTTCCCTCTTGACCTTTCCAAGCTCATCTTGCCCATGAGACCCACTTCCTGCTCCCTTAACTCTAATCCCACTAACCTGCTGACCACACAACTTCCCTTTTTGGCTCCCACGTTAACCGACATTGTTAACGGTTCTCTCTCCTCAGGTACTGTTCCCCTCTCCTTCAAATCTGCTGTCATCACCCCCTCTTCAAAAAAACAACCTTTGACCTCACTGTGCTTGCTCGCTATCTCCCCATCTCCAACCTCCCTTTCCTGTCCAAAGTACTTGAATGTGTTGTCGCCTCCCAAATCCATGATCATCTTTCCCTAAATTCACTGTTTGAATCCCTTCAATCTGGGTTTTGCCCCACCACAGTACCGAAACGGCTCTCATCAAAGTCACAAATGCAAAGCAAGCACACTACTCGGAACTCCTACATGGCAAGCGAGCCCCAGTTGGGCAGAGGAAACATTTCAAGGACACCCTCAAAGCCTCCTTGATAAAGTGCAACATCCCCAACGACATCTGGGAGTCCCTGGCCAAAGACAGCCCTAAGTGGAGGAAGTGCTTCCAGGAGGGCGCTGAGCACCTCGAGTCTCATCGCCGAGAGTATGCAGAAAACAAGCGCAGGCAGCGGAAGGAGCGTGTGGCAAACCAGATTCCCCATCCACCCTTTCCTTTAATGACTGTCTGTCCCACCTGTGACAGAGACTGTAATTCCCATATTGGACTGTTCAGTCACCTGAGAACTCACTTTTAGAGTGGAAGCAAGTCTTCCTCGATTTCGAGGGACTGTCTATGATGATGATGATGAAATGACATCCTTTGTGACTGTGACAAAGGTAAACTATCCCTCCTGGACCTGTCTGCAGCCTTTGACACAGTCGACCACTCCATCCTCCTCCACCACGCCTCTCATCCATCGTCCAGCTGGGTGGGAATGCACTCGCCTGGTTCCATTCTTATCGATCTAATCGTAGCCAGAAAACCTCCTCCAATGACTTCTCTTCCCACTCCCGCATCGTTACCTCTGGTGTCCCCCAAGGATCTGTCCTTGGCCCCCTCCTAATTCTCGACTATATGCTGCCCCTTGGTGACATCATCTGAAAACACAGAGTCAGTTTCCACATGTGCGCTGACGACACCCAGCTCTACCTCACCACCACTTCTCTCGACCCCTCCATGGTCTCTAAATTGTCAGATTGCTTGTCCGACATCTCGTACTGGATGAGCAGAAATTTTCACCAATTAAATATTGGGAAGACCGAAGCCATTATCTTTGGCCCCCACCACAAACTGCATTCCCCAGCCACCGATTCCATCCCTCTCCCTAGCATCAATCCAAGGGTGAACCAGACTGTTCGCAACCTAGGTGTCATATTTGACCCTGAAATGAGTTTACAGCCACATATCTGCGGCATAACTAAAACTGCTTTTTTCCACCTCCCTAACATTGCCCGCCTTCGTCCCTGCCTCAGCTCTTCTGCTGCTGAAGCCCTCATCCATACCTTTGTTACCTCTAGACGTGACTACTCCAATGCACTCCTGGCTGGCCTCCCACATTCTACGCTATGTAAATTTGAGGTCATCCAAACCTCGGCAGCCCGTGTCCTAACTTGCACCAAGTTCACGATCACCCACACCCCTGTGCTTCCTGATCTACATTGGCTCCCGGTTAAACAATGCCTCTGTCATGCATCTCACATTACTGTTTATAACTGTATCTTACCATGCTATACATGACTGTAACTGGATATGACCTGTAACAATAAGCATACCTTACCACCAGGGGTGCACTTGCAGGAGACACTCCATACCTGTCCCACTGTGGTATATAAAGGGAGGTCTCAGGCAAGTGCAGCACTGGAGAGCTGGAATTAAAGGTGCAGGTCCTGAGTGACCTTGACTTCAGCATGTGTCTCATGTAAGTCAGTACATTAGAGTCAGGACTTAACACTGGCGACGAGTTATGGGATCACAGAATCCACAGAATGGCTACCAACAGCTCAGATGAGAAATACAATGCTGGAGACAATTGGGATGACTTTATAAAAAGGCTCCAGCAAAGCTTTGTGACCAAAGACTGGCTTGGCGATGATAAGGCAGACAAGAGAAGAGCCCATCTCTTGACCAGCTGTGGCTCGAAAACATACGCTTTAATGAAAGACCTGCTGGCACCCGAGAAACCAGCAAGCAAGTCGTTTGAGGAGTTGAGCACACTGGTGAGAGACCACCTGAAGCCAGTGAGCAGCTTACACATGGCCAGACACAGGTTCTACAACTACAGACGTTGTGTGGGCCAAAGCATACCCGACTTCGTGGCGGAACTTCGGAGGCTGGCTAGTTCATGTGAGTTCCCTGATGAACTAAGGAGAGAAGTACTGAGAGACTTTTTATTGAAGAATAGGCCACACAGGTATATTACGAAAGCTTATAGAGACTAAGAACTTGACTCTAGAGGCAGCAGCACTGGTCGCACAGACGTTCTTGGCAGGCGAAGAAGAAACGAGGCTGATCTATACTTCGGGTACGACAACCAACGAGGCATCGGAATAAAGGGTTCACATTGTGAAACAAACCGCTACCCTCACACACAGACAAAGGCAGGAGAGCAGGCCTTCAACAGCAGACAGTGGTGCCAGAAGCCATCAAAATCAAGGGCCACATGAACGGCCGATCACTTCTCATCAACCCACAATGCGAGCAATCAACAACAGATTGAGAGAAGCTCAAAGGAGATCAGCCAGACGCAGCTCGTCCTTCGGAAACAATGGAAACGGTTTGTGTTGGAGATGTGGGGGAAGGCACTCAACCAGGGAGTGTCGATTTCAGCATGCCGTTTGCAGAAACTGCAACTACACAGGGCATCTGGCTCGCATGTGCAGAAAAACAGCAGCTCGGCTGGTATATGAATCGGAAGGGTCGGAAAGCGGACCAGAAGACGGTTGGAACAGTGCACGGGACGCCGAGGTACAGCGGGTTAACACGATCAATATCCACTGTTCTTACACCAAGATGCCTCCAATTATGATGAGGATTCTACTCAACGGGATACCCGTCAACATGGAACTGGACACGGGGGCCAGTCAATCCCTCATGAGCGTTCAACAATTTGAACAGCTGTGGCCGCACAAAAGCAACAGACCAAAACTCACAAAAATCGACACCAAACTAAGGATCTATACTAAAGAAATCGTCCCAGTCCTTGGCAGCGCCATGCTCTCAGTCACACACAAAGGGATGGTGCACCGACTTTCCCTGTGGATTGTCCCCGGGGATCTCCCAGCACCGTTGGGGAGAAGCTGGCTAGCAGAACTTAATTGGAAATGGGATGATGTTCACGCCATGTCGTCAGAGGAACGGACCTCCTGCTCAACAGTTCTAAGCCGTTTTGAACATCTCTTTCAGCCAGGTGTGGGCACCTTCAAAGGGGCTAAAGATAGAATCTACATCACACAGAATGCCAGACCGGTCCATCACAAGGCTAGAGCTGTGCCTTATGTGATGAGGGAAAAGATTGAAAACGAACTGGACCAGCTTCTGCGGGAAGACATAATTTCTCCCGTGGAATTCAGCGACTGGGTAAGCCCCATCGTCCCCGTCATGAAGCCTGATGGATCCATGCGAATCTGTGGGGATTACAAGTCTACCATAAACAGAGTCTCCCTATAGGACCAATACCCGCTGCCCAGAGCGGAGAACCTATTTGCCACGTTGGCTGGAGGAAAACATTTCTCGATACTTGACCTCACATCTGCATATATGACGCAAGAACTGACCGAAGAGTCGAAGCTACTCACCACCATCAACACACATCGAGGCCTTTTTGTGTACAATCGATGCCCATTCAGCATCAGGTCGGCAGCTGCTATATTCCAGCGCAACATGGAGAGTCTGCTCAAATCCATCCCGGGGACGGTTGTGTTTCAAGATGACATACTCATCACGGGCAGGGACACCGACTCTCATCTCCGCAATCTTGAGGAAGTACTAAGTCGATTGGATCGGGTAGGCCTAAGAATTAAGAAATCCAAGTGTCTGTTTCTCGCGCCTGAGGTTGAATTTTTGCACAGAAGGATTGCCGCTGATGGAATTCGCCCAACAGAGTCCAAAACTGAAGCGATTCGCCTGGCACCCAGGCCCCGGAATGTCTCGGAACTACACGCCTTTCTCGGGCTACTCAATTACTTTGGGAACTTTATGCAGAACTTGAGCACACTGCTGGAGCCTCTCCATGTGCTACTCAGAAAGGGGTGTGATTGGTTTTTGAGGGGACGCCTAAGAACGCGCCTTCAATAAAGCACGCAACCTTCTATGTTCCAAGAGAGTTTTAGCCTTTTTTGACCCAGGTAAAAAGTTAGTCCTTACGTGTGATGCGTCAGCGTACGGGGTTGGGTGCATTTTACAGCACATCAATGATGTGGGTAAATTGTAGCCCGTTGCTTATGCCTCCAGGTCACTTTTGCAGGCGGAGTGCGGGTACGGTATGGTTGAGAAAGAGGCGCTCGCGTGCGTGTACGGTGTCAAAAAGATGCACCAATACCTTTTCGGGGCCAAGTTTGCGTTAGACACTGACCACAAACCCCTCACATCTCTACTATCCGACTGCAAGGCAATTAACGCCAACGCCTCGGCGCGCATTCAGTGGTGGGCACTAATGCTGGCGGCTTACGACTACACGATAAGGCACAGACCAGGCACAGGTAACTGTGCCGACGCTCTTAGCAAGCTACCCCTGGCGACCACAGAAGGGTCCGACGAACAGGACTGTGAGATGGTCATGGCAATCAATGCCTTTGAATCCACAGGTTCGCCCATGATGGCTCGCCAAATCAGAGTCTGACGACCAGCGACCCCACGTTATCTCTAGTTAAAAGATGCGTTTTAACCGGTGACTGGGCAGAGGCTCGCGATGCCTGCCCCGAGGAGGTCAAATCCTTCCATAGGCGCATGCATGAACTCTCACTACAGGCAGACTGCCTGATGTGGGGCAGCCGAGTAGTTATGCCCTTACGAGGCAGGGAGACGTTTGTCCGGGAGCTCCATCGCGAGCACCCGGGAATCGTCCTTATGAAGGCCATAGCTAGATCTCATGTCTGGTGGCCTGGCATTGACGCGGACTTGGAGCTCTGCGTCCATCGGTGCACCATTTGTGCCCAACTCAGTAATGCCCCCAGGCAGGTCCCCCTAAGCCCCTAGCCCTGGCCCACCAAACCATGGTCACGAGTGCATGTAGACTATGCGGGCCCATTCATGGGCAAAATGTTCCCGTAGTCGTTGATGTATTTTCAAAATGGATCGAGCGCACCATTTTAAACTCGAGCACCTCCTCCAGCACTGTGGAGAGCCTTAGAACCATGTTTGCAATGCACGGCATTCCTGACATATTGGTCAGTGATAACGGTCCGTGCTTCACCAGTGCAGAATTTCACGATCTTATAGTTGACCACGGTATGAATCATGTTAAGACGGCACCTTTCAAGCCGGCCTCCAATGGCCAGGTGGAGCGAGCAGTGCAGATCATTAAACAAGGCATGCTCAGAATCCAAGGTCCCACGCTGCAGAGCCGCCTGTCGCTACTGATGCTGGCATAAAGATCTCGTCTGCATTCATTGACTGGGGTTCCCCCCGCGCAACTATTGATGAAACGAACCTTAAAGACCAGGCTCTCGTTAATCCTCCCAGACATGCATGAAATTGTTGAGGCTAAGTGTCAAAAGCTAACTGAGTACCATGACTGAAATTCGAGGGGGAGGTGGAATGAGATAGGGGACAAAGTGTTTGTGCTAAACTATGGCCGGGGTCCCAAATGGCTTGCAGGGACAATAACAGACAAAGAGGGAAACAGGCTACTGGTTGTACAAATGGACAATGGCCAAACCTGCCGAAGGCATGTAGACCAAGTAAAAAGTAGATTCACTGATAACACTAAAGAACCAGAGGCAGACTACAATGTGGAACTCACACCACACCTGGTGGACAGACAGGTGGAACAACCTGACGAAAGGGCGGTCTGAACAGACAGCTCAGGCGAGGTACCAGCAATCACACCGAACGAAACAGACAGCCCAGGCGAGATACCAGCAATCACACCGAATGAAAAACAGGCACCAAGGCAAACAACTGAACCACAACTAAGACGCTTCACACGAGAGCGCAGACCACCTGAGAGACTGAATCTATAAAGGCAATAAGACTTTGGGGGAGGGTGATGTCATGTATCTCACATTACTGTATATAACTGTGTCTTACCATGCTATACATGACTGTAACTGGATATGACCTGTAACAATAAGCATACCTTACCACCAGGGGTGCACTGGCAGGAGACACTCCATACCTGTCCCACTGAGGTATATAAAGGGAGGTCTCAGGCAAGTGCAGCACTGGAGAGCTGGAATTAAAGGTGCAGGTCCTGAGTGAGCTTGACTTCAGCATGTGTCTTGTGTAAGTCAGTACATTAGAGTCAGGACTTAACAGCCTCGATTTCAAAATTCTCATCCTTGTTTACAAATTCCTCCATGGCCCTCGCCCCTCCCTATCTCTGTAATCTATTTCAGCCTCACAACCCCACAAGATGTCAGCGCTCTTCAAATTCTGCCCCGTTGAGCATCCCTCATTATAACTGCTCAACCATTGGTGGCCGTGCCTTCTGTTGCCTGGGCCCCAAGCTCTGGAAGTCCCTGCCTAAACCTCTCCGCCTCTTTACCTCTCTTTCCTCCTTTAAGATGCTCCTTAAAACCTACCTTTTTAACCAAGCTTTTGGTCATCTGCCGTAATTTATTCTTATATGGCTCGGTGTCAAATTTATCAGTTTTGTCTTGTAACACTCCTGTGAAGTACCTTGGGACATTTTACTACGTTCAAGGTGCTATATAAATAAAAGTTGTTGCTGTTGTTGTATCATTCACCTGCTTCAAATATTTATCTACCAGTCTGAATTTTCCCTAATTACCATTCTTCCTGTTGTCTCTTTAAGTGCGAATACCAATTTAGTACCAAGGTCTTTTTTTTTCAATTTTGTGCTCTGATCTTGTAGAATTGGGTTGAGACTGCCTGAAGTCAACACACTTTGGATGCTGGCATGGAGTCTGGGCTGGAATGAAAGGCCTCGGATGAAGGGAATGTGTTTTGAATCTGCGTTTCCTACATTGCAACATTGACTACATTTTAAAAATGTTTTGGGACATTCGAACAATTGTGGAAGGCACTGTACACATACAAATCTTTCTTTTCTGTTTCAAATCCACTGTCTAACACAATCACTTTTATAAGCTCTGTCTCTTTTATTACCCTTATAATGTAGGTATGTGTGAGTATGCTCACAGGTTTATAGAGCTGTTGAGTTGGGAGTGGCTTAGCCAGTCACATGATGTTCAGAAGACTCAATAAAACCCCAGCCAGTTGGGTTTAGGGAATCCATGATGAGGCAGGTGGTTGTGAGCCTGGTGGATGAACTAGTAATGTATAATAATAATAACTTTTATTTATATAGCGCCTTTAACGTAATAAAACATCCCAAGGCACTTCACAACAATTTTACAACACGTTAGAAACATAGGGCCCAAGTTTCCACATGATTTGCGCCTGATTTTTAGGAGCAACTGGTGGAGACAGACTATCTTAGAAATCGCAATTCTCCACATTTTTTTTTCTGCAGTTCTAGACAGGTAGAACAGTTCTACTTTGGAACAGAATTTTTTTTTCAAAAGGGGGCGTGTCCGGCCACTGACGCCTGATTTGAAAGTTTCCACAGTGAAAACATACTCCAAACTAAAGTAGAATGGAGCCAGTGAAGATTTTTGTAGAACTGATAAAACCTGTTCTACACATTAAAAAATCAGGCGCAGGTTACAAATTAGGCGTCCAGAACGAGGGGAGGGGGAAGGGAAGTCATTGAATTCTATAATGAATCCTTATTTATACTTATACAAATATTATACAAATAAATCCAACCTGAATAAACATTTATAAGCAAAGAAAAGATTAAATAAACCATCTTCCTACCTGTGTGAAAGTGCTTCAGGCAGGCCTTTCGGGACCGAAGGCTGAACGGGCCGGCCCGAGACTTCAGGCAGGGCCCGTCCCCAGCACCAGATTTACAGGTAGGTGGCGTTGGGTTGGGTCGGGTCGGGGGGGGGGAGCTTCGGTTCGGGTCGGGGGGAGAGAGAGAGAGGGAGAGAGAGGGGGGGGGGAGAGAGAGTGGGGGGGGGGAGAGAGAGGGGAGGGGCGGAGGGAGAGAGAGAGGGAGGGGTGGAGGGAGAGAGAGAGAGGGAGGGGTTGAAGGAGAGAGAGAGAGAGGGAGGGGGGGAAGAGAGAGAGAGGGAGGGGGGGGAAGAGAGAGAGAGAGAGAGAGGGAGGGGGGGAGGGAGAGAGAGAGAGGGAGGGGGGGAGAGAGAGAGGGAGGGAGGGAGGTCAGGTCGGATCCAGTCCGGGAGCGGGAGTTGGGTCGGGTCCAGTGGGGGGGGGTCGGGTCGGGGGGGCGGGAGCGCGGGTCGGGTCCAGTTGGAGAGGCGGGGAGCGGGTCGAGTTGGGTCAGTCGGGGGTGGGGGGGGCGCGGGTGTCGGGTTTGGTCCGGAGGCAGTGGCGGGGGGGCGGGGAGCGAGTGTCGGGTCTGGTCTGGAGGCAGGGCGGGGGCAGGGAGCGAGTGTCGGGTCTGGTCGGGGGGGGGAGCAGGAGCTGGCCATGGGAGGAGCCTTATTCACGCAGCCCCAGTGAGGCCATTGGGCCAGGGCTAGGGGCTGCGTGCTTCGGGCCCCTCCCACACAGTTCGGCGCCTGGAGCTACTGCACTTGCGTGCCCACTGTAGCGCGCATGTGCAGAGGTCCCGGCACTGTTTTCAGCGCAGGGACCTGGCTCCGCCCCCCCACAGCTCGTGCTGGCTGCGCCGAGGGCCAGAGGACCTGCAAGTAGGTGGAGAATACCGAGGATTTTTTTAGGCGCTTTTGTGGCGCGAAAAACCGGCGTCCAGGTCGGGACTGTGCCGTTCTAGGAAAGTTGGGCCCATAGAAACATAGAAATTTACAGCGCAGAAAGAGGCCATTTCTGCCCATCGTGTCCGCGCCGGCTGACAAAGAGACACACGGCCCTTGGTCAGCAGCCCTAAAGGTTACATACAAACACATGAACAATGATGGAAAGGCAAAGAGCACCCAGCCGAACCAGTCTGCCTCACATAACTGCGACACCCCTTACACTGAAAACATCAACACTCCACCCCAACCGCAGCCATGTGATCTCCTGGGAGAGGCAAAAACCAGATAAAAACCCAGGCCAATTGAGAGAGAAACAAATCTGGGAAAATTTATCTCCGACCCATCCAGGCGATCGAAACTAGACCAGTAGATCACCCTGGCCGTATTCTATTCCCTTTATATCTGCGCCGTCCAACAAAAGGTCATCCAGTCTAATCCCAATTACCAGCTCTAGGTCCGTAACCCTGCAGGTTACACCACTTTAGATATTGACCATTGAGGGAAAGAGAGAAAAAGCAGGAGAAGGAAGTGTAAAAAGAGGTTAAAGGTTCGGGTCTGAAGCGGCAGCCAAAATGTGCACACAGATAGACACAGGCGAAAAAACTAAAACAAATATATAGTATCGTGTGATTGTTAAACCTTTTGCTAATAAACCAGCTAGTTCTTAATAGCAAGGTGTTGCCATGAATTCGTCAGCAAAGAACCCATGGAGCAAATACATTACAATCTAAATACGAGAAAGTGACTGATAGAATGGAAAATGTCAACGTGCGTTTGGTGAGACAACAGGAGTGCCAACAAAAGGAGGTGGGGAAAGGGGAATAAAACCAACAAAGGGACTGAACTACTCCTAGAAATGTAGCAATATTTTGAAGTGACTTTATGTGGGAAGGTTAACCCGAAAAAACGGGTGTGTTGGGATCAGGAGGCAGGTAAAAAACTGAATTATGACCCCAACGCTCCTCCAACCCACCCACTTCCAGTTTTAATGAGGCAGGACTGGGGAGCGAGGGGGGGGGGGGGGGGGGTGTTCAGCCAACCCACTCCCAGGAGGCGGGTTGTCCATTTAAATATAATGAGCCTCCGTGCCTTTCAGGGATCCGCCATTTCAAATTTAACTAGCTGGTCGGGTTTTCCAGGCCTCAGAGAACCAGTCAGCTAAAGGGAGGCGGAAACTGTTGGATCCAGGAGGTAAGTGCCTTTCCACTTACCTGTTGGATCCCGCGCCCCTGCCTCACCAACAGCCCCACGATCGGACACCCACAACCCTTCAGACTTGCCCCCCGAAGCCTCCAAGCACCCATGCCCCTGCCTGTGGCCACCGATCTTCCCCCTGACCCTTCTGATCGCACACATCCTAATCACTCTCATGGGAAAGACGTTTTTTATTGGATTTATTCGCGACTACCTTAAGTTTATGACCACTAGTTTTAGACTCCTGCACTCCACTCCTGTCCCCCCCCCCAACCCCCCACAAGTGGAAACATCTACTCGACATTTACCACATTGATCCCACTTCACAAATTTTAAGTCCTCAATGACTTTAAAGCATATTTTGAAATCCACAGCAAGTGGATTAAACTAACAATCCATTTAAAAAAAAAACAGCTTAGAAAAGATTAGCCACTGCATTATATCTCGAGCCCACATCTACAATTTTAAAATTTCTTGTTCAAATACATTTTGAAATCATTCAGCTCTGACAATCCTTTGTGAAGTTCCGATTCTTTAGGTTATAATTATTGGCAACTTCTTGAAGTGGGGAGAAAAAAACTGTAATTTAATTGTCAGTTTAAATCTTCAATGAGCGCAGAATCAGCACTGCGCAAATACCCAAGTGCTCAAATATTTGGCGGAAGCTCAGACCTCAGCCCCTAATTAAGCATCATGCACTGCAGATTAAGAGAATACATTTCTGAACTTTTGTCATGACTGAATTTTTTTCTGAGGCGCTAGTTATAGGACATCAGTTAAGTTGCCGCCTCTTCTATCCCTCCCCGTCTCTAATTGGTACCCAGCAGTTGCACTAATTAGAGTAGGTGGCACACTGCTTCTCATCAAGCGCACAGGCTGAAGCAAGGATAATATGAAAATAATGAGAGCTTGGAGGGGAGAACTATGCATAAATAAAGCTACCATTGCAACACTGTGCTGCACCATTGACAGAGGCTGTAGAGTACAGGTTTTCAAATTGGCGGAGAGGAGGATGGGGAGGGTTCCTGAACCACAGACAATGCGGGTCATGTCCAACTTTGACTGCTGTGCCCTTTACCCTGGCGCAACGGATCACCTGCCTGTTGTAGAGCCTGCCCGGTTTGCAACACGGGATCTACAAAGGGTGGGCACCCTTCTTCACCGTGTTACTGCCCAGGCGGCACAATTGAAAATCAGCCCTGATATATTTGTCTGCTCATTCCCAGCTCTCTGTGTATGCCGAGTTATTTCTATCATTGTAAAAAGGAAGACTTGGCTTTCACGACCACCGGACATCTCAAAGCGCTTTGCAGCCAATGAAGTCCTTTTGGAGTGTAGTCACTGTTGTAATGTAGGAAACGCGGCAGCCAATTTGCACACGGCAAGCTCCCACAGACAGCAATGTGATAATGACCGGATAATCTGTATTTGTTGTGTTGATTGAGGTATAAATATTGGCCAGAACACCGGGGATAACTCCCCTGCTCTTCTTCAAAATAGTGCCATGGGATCTTTTACATCCACCTGTGAGAGTAGACAGGGCCTCAGTTTAATGTCTCATCCGAAAGACGGCACCTCCGACAGTGCAGCACTCCCTCAGCACTGCACTGGAGTGTCAGCCTAGATTTTTTTTTGTGCTCAAGTCTCTGGAATGGGTCTTGAACCCACAACCTTCTGACTCAAAGGCGAGAGTGCTGCCCACTGAGCCACAGCTGACACTGACCAATTAATAAAATGAATAATATTATAAAAAAAGAAAGTTTCCTTTATGCAGCCGACACTAATTCGGACAAGGGGTGACACAGGACTGCACAAATAAAATCATAGAAATTTACGGCACAGAAGGAGGCCACTCAGCCCATTTTGGCTGTGCCGGTCGATAAAGAGCTATCCAGCCTAATCCCACTTTCCAGCTCTTGGTCCGTAGCCTTGTAGGTTACAGCATTTCAAGTGCTTATCCAAGTACTTTTTAAATGCGATGAGGGTTTCTGCCTGTACCACTCTTTCAGGCAGTGAGTTCCAGACCCCCACCACCCTCTGGGTGAAAAAAGTTCTCCTCAACTCTCCTCTAATCCTTCTACCAATTACTTTAAATCTATGCCCCTTGGTTATTGACCTCTCTGCTAAGAGAAATAGGTCCTTCCTATCCACTCTATCTTGGCCCCTCATAATTTTATACACCTCAATTAAGCCTTTCCTCAGCCTCCACTGTTCCAAAGAAAACCAAAGAAAACAACCTCAGCCTTTACTCAGAGCTAAAATTCTCCAGTCCAGGCAACAGCCTCGGAAATCTCCTCTGTACCCTTTCCAGTGCAATCACATCTTTCCTGTAATGTGGTGAACCAGTACTGCACACAGTACTCTAGGTGGAGCCTAACTAGTGTTTGATACAGTTCAATCAAAACCTCCCTGCTCTTATATTCTACGCCTCGGCTAATAAAGGCAAGCATTCCATATGCCTTCTTAACCACCTTATCCATCTGTCTTGCTAACTTCACTCTGTTCCTCTACACTTCTCAGTGTCCTATCATTTATTGTGTATTCAGCGAAGCATATGAGAGCATGGGCCTTACGCTAAACATCCGTAAGACAAAGGTCCTCTACCAAACTGACCCTGTCACACAGTACTGCCGCCAACTATCAAAATCCACGATGAGGCCTTGGACAATTTAGGCCATTTTCCATACCTCGGGAGCCTACTATCAGCAAGGGCAGACATCGATGACGAGGTCCAACACCGTCTCCCGTGTACCAGCGCAGCCTTCGGTCGGCTGAGGAAGGGAGTGTTTGAAGAGCAGGACCCCAAATCTGGCACCAAGCTTATGGTCTATAGGGCAGTAGTGATACCCGCCCTCCTATATGGCTCAGAGAAGTGGAGGATATACAGCAGACACCTCAAAGTGCTGGAGAAGTACCACCAGTGCTGCCTCTGCAAGATCCTGCAAATCATTGGCAGGAGTGGCGCACTAACGTCAGTGTTCTCGCTCAGGCCAACATCCCCAGCATCGAAGCACTGATCACACTCGATCAGCTCTGTTGGGCGGCCACATTGTCCGCATGCCCGACACGAGACTCCCAAAGGAAGTGCTCTACTCGGAGCTTCGACACGACAAGCGAGCCAAAGGCGGGCAGAGGAAACCCTCTTCAAGGACACCCTCAAAGTCTCCTTGATAAACTGCAACATCCCCAGCGACACCTGGGAATCCCTGGCCCGCGATCGGCTAAAGTGGAGGAAGAGTATCCGGGAGGGCGCTGAGCACCTCCAGTCCCTTCGCCGAGAACAAGCAGAAACCAAGCGTGGACAGCGGAAAGAGCATCCGTCAACCCAGACTCCCCATCCACCCTTTCCTTCAACCACTGTCTGCCCCACCTGTGACATAGACTGTAAGTCCCGCACTGGACTCCTCAGTCACCTGAGAACTCACTTTTAGAGTGGAAGCAAGTCTTCCTGGTCTCCGAGGTACTGCCTATGATGATGGTTCCCTTGCCTTGTTAACCCTCTCCAAATGCATTACCTCACATTCCTCTGGATTGAATTCCATTTGTCACTGTTCTGCCCACCTGACCATTCCATTGATATCTTCCTGCAGTCGACAGCGTTTTTCCTCCGTCAACCACACGGCCAATTTTTGTATCATCTGCAAACTTCTTAATCATGCCCCCTGCATTGAAGACTAAATCATTGATAGATACTTGAAAAGGACTTCATCTCCTCCCACGGACAGCTTTGAAAACCACTAAGGCATTAGTGACCGACAGAAAATAAAATACTGACGCATGAATCTCAGTCACCAAATCATTTAAAGAAGAACCAGAGAGATAAATACACAGAGCAGACAACGGAGAGATATTGGACCCTAATTTGCGGCCTCTCCGAGTGCGTATGATGCACCCGCCCAAAGAGGCCCCACAAGTTCCAGGTTTAGGCATGAACTGCGCATGCATCTAAACTCGGCACTTGGGATCTGTCTAAATTTCTTTTGACAGATTGCATGCATCCCAGGAGAAGGGCCTTTGTGGGTGGAGATTTCCCTGTCAAGCTGTAAGGCCTGCTTTTACCAGCGTAAGAGTTTTAAAATTTAGAAAAAATAAATGTTATGACTAAGTTTTACATTAAAAATTCAGTCCATTAAGATAAGTTTATTTTTAACACTATTAAAAAAAATTAAAAACTTCCCCCGCGCCCCCCTCCCCTCCGCCAAATTCTAAAACATTTAACTTATTTCAATTTCTTTTCATTTTAAATACGTGAGGTTTTGGTTTTTATCTTTGTATTGTGTTTTATTTGTTTTTGGTGGTATTTCCATTCATAGTAATGGGAGCTCCGTACAAACAGAACTCACCATTACTATCAATGAGAGCACGAGAAATTCTTGGCCAGTAAAATTAAGGAAAACCCTAAGATGGTCTATAAATATATTAAGAGTAAGAGGATAACTAAAGAAAGGGTGGGGCCCATTAGAGACCATGCGGGTAATCTTTGTTTGGAGGAGGAAGATGTTGGGAGGGTTCTTAACGAATACTTTGCATCTGTTTTCACAAAGGAAAGAGGCAATGCAGATACTGCTATTGAGGAGGAGTTTGATATTCTGGATGAAATAAATATTGTGAGAGAGGAAGTATTAAGGGGTTTAACAGCTTTGAAAGTAGATAAGTCCCCAGGCCCGGATGAAATGCATCCCAGGCTGTTGAGCGAAGTAAAAGAGGAAATAGCAGAGGCATTGACCATCATTTTCCAGTCCTCTTTGGATATGGGCTTGGTGCCGGAGGATTGGAAGACTGCTAATGTAGAATCCTTGTTTAAGAAGGGAGAAAGGGATAGGCCGAGTAATTACAGGCCTGTCAGCCTAACCTCAGTGGTGGAAAATTTATTGGAAAACATCCTGAAAGACAGGATAAATCTGCATTTGGAAAGGCAAGGATTAATTAGGGAAGTCAGCACGGATTTGTTAAGGGAAGATCGTTTCTGACTAACCTGATTGAATTTTTTGAGGAGGTAACCTGGAGGGTCGATGAGGGTAGTGCGTATGATATAGTATATATGGACTTTAGCAAAGCTTTTGATAAGGTCCCACATGGTAGACTGGTCATGAAGGTTAAAGCCCATGGGATACAGGGCAAAGTGTCAAGTTGGATCCAAAATTGGCTTGGTGGTAGGAACCAAAGGGTAATGATTGATGGATGTTTTTGTGACTGGAAGGATGTTTCCAGTGGGGTTCCGCAGGGCTCAGTACTGGGACCCTTGCTTTTTGTGGCTTTTATCAACACTTTAGATTTGAATATAGGGAGTATGATTAAGAAGTTTGCAGACGACACTAAAATTGGCTGTGCGGTTGATAATGAAGAGGAAAGTCATGGGCTGCAGGAGGATATCAATCTACTGGTCAGGTGGGCAGAGCAGTGGCAAATGGAATTTAATTCAGAGAAGTGTGAGGTGATGCACTTTGGGAGGGCTAATAAGGAAAGGGTATACACATTAAGCGGTAGGCCACTTAATAGTGTAGATGAACAAAGGGAACTTGGAGTGTTTGACCACAGATCCCTGAAAGTAGCAGATGGATAAGGTGGTTAAGAAGGCATACGGAATGTTTGCCTTTACTGGCCGAGGCATAGAATATAAGAGCAGTGAAGTTATGCTTAAATTGTATAATACTTTGGTTAGGCCACAGTTGGAGTATTGCGTGCAGTTCTGGTCGCCGTATTATAGGAAGGACGTGATTGCACTAGAGAGGATGCAGAGGAGATTTGCTCGGATGCTGCCTGGAATGGAGAATCTTAGTTATGAGGACAGATTGGATAGGCTGGGTTTGCTCTCAATGGTTCAGAGGAGGTTGAGCGGAGACCTCATTGAGGTGTACAAAATATTGAGGGACCTGGACACAGTGGATAGTAAGGGTCTATTTCCATTGGTGGAGGGGTCGATAATGAGAGGGCATAGTTTTAAGGTGGTTGGTAGAAGGTTTAGAGGTGATTTGAAGTGGGGGGGGGGGCTTCTTTACGCAGAGGATTGTGGGGATCTGGAACTCACTGCCTGGAAGAGTGGTGGATGCAGAAACCCTCACCATTTTTAAGAGATGGTTAGATGGGCACTTAAATTGTTGTAACTGTTGTGTTCCTAACATAGATGCACACAGGGAGGTTAAAGTAACAGTGACCTCAGTCTTTATCAAGACACTCCAGAGTGAGGAACAGGCCTTCGGGGCCAGCTTATATACAGTGCTCCCAAGGGATGCTGGGATCCCTTAGGACTTCAGGGGATGAGCTCCCTGGTGGTGGAACATGGGGGTGCATGCTTTACAGATACACAACATCACTCCCCCGCCAAAATCACTATTTACAAGGTGAGGCGGTCGGGAGCCTTTCTTTCCCTCGGTACAAATGTCTGTTCTGGTGTGTTGGCTGTGCCCTCGCTGGGCTGGCGTGCATGGCCTTGCTGGGCTGTTGGGAGTGATGGGTTCGATTTCCTGGTCCGGCCTGTTGTTGTTGATCCTTTGGTTGTGTGTTGTGGGCTCGAAAAAGGTGGTGTCTGCTGTGGGTTGTTCAGGGTAGTCTGTGAACCGCAGCCTCGTTTGGTCCAGGTGCTTTCTCAAATTTGTCCATTGTCTAGTTTGACTACAAAAACCCTACTCCCTTCTTTAGCTATCACCGTGCCCGCGATCCACTTGGGACCATGTCCACAGTTTAGCACATACACAGGGTTATTCAGATCAATTTCCCGTGACACAGTGGCGCGACCATCGTTTACATTTTGTTGCTGCCACCTGCTCGCCACCTGATCATGCAGGTTGGGGTGAACCAGCGGGAGTCTGGTTTTAAGTGTCCTTTTCATGAGTAGCTCAGCCAGGGGCATCCCTGTGAGCGAGTGGGGTCTTGTGCGGTAGCTGAGCAGTACTCGGGATGGGCGGGTTTGGAGTGAGCCTTCTGTGACTCTTTTGAGGCTCTGTTTGATTGTTTGTATTGTCCGCTCTGCCTGCTCGTTGGCTGGTTTAAACGGGGCCGAGGTGACATGTTTGATCCCATTGCAGGTCATGAATTCTTTAAATTCGGCATTGGTGAAACATGGCCCGTTGTCACTGACCAGTATGTCAGGCAGGCCGTGGGTGACAAACATGGCCCTCAGGCTTTCCAATGGTGGCGGTGGCGGTGCTTCCCGACAATATTTCACATTCAATCCATTTTGAAAAAGCATCCACCACCACCAGGAACATTTTACCGAGAAACGGGCCCGCATAGTCGACATGGATCCTCGTCCATGGTCTGGAGGGCCAGGACCACAAACTTAGTGGTGCCTCTCTGGGCGCGTTGCTCAACTGAGCACATACGCTGCATTGCCGTACACAGGACTCTAAGTCAGAGCCGATACCGGGCCACCACACGTGGGATCTGGCTATCGCTTTCATCATTACTACACCCGGGTGTGTGCTGTGGAGATCCGAGATGAATGTCTCCCTGCCCTTTTTGGGTAGCACTATGCAGTTACCCCACAACAGGCAGTCTGCCTGAATGGACAGCTTGTCCTTTCGCCGCTGGAACGGCTTGATTAGCTCTTGCATTTCAGCAGGGATGCTGGCCCAGCTCCCATGCAGTACACAGTTTTTTACTAGGGACAGCAGAGGATCTTGGCTGGTCCAAGTCCTAATCTAGCGGGCCGTGACAGGTGATTTATCATTTTCAAATGCTTCCATGACCATCAACAAGTCTGCGGACTGCGCCACCATCAACAAGTTTGCAGGCTGCGCCATTTCCACCCCCGTGGTGGGCAATGGTAGCCGACTGAGAGCATCCGCACAGTTCTCAGTGCCTGGCCTGTGGCGGATGGTATAGTTACACACTGATAGCGTGAGTGCCCACCTTTGTATGCGGGCTGAGGCATTAGTATTTATCCCCTTGTTTTCAGCAAACAGGGATATGAGGGGCTTATGATTGGTTTCCAGCTCAAATTTGAGGCCAAACAGGTATTGATGCACAATCTGATGCCTCTTTCTCAATCATGCTGTAGGCCCTCTCAGCCTTAGACACGCTCCTGGAAGCATAGGCGACATGTGCAACTTCCCCGCAACGTTAGCTTGTTGTAATACACACCCGACTCTGTATGACGACGCGTCACATGCTAGCACGAGTCTTTTACACGGGTTATACAATACAAGCAGCTTGTTGGAGCATAAAATGTTTCTGGCTTTCTCAAAAGGAATTACTTGTTTTTTTTCCCTTTACCCAGTTCTCACCTTTGCGCAATAACACATGTAGGGGCTCTAAAAGGGTGCTTAACCCCGGTAGGAAGTTACCAAAATAGTTGAGGAGTCCCAGGAACGACCGCAGCTCCGTGACGTTCTGTGGCCTGGGTGCGTTCCTGATAGCCTTTGTCTTGGCGACTGTGGGCCGAATGCCGTCCGCCGCGATCCTTCTCCCCAAAAACTCCACTCCTGTTGCCATGAAGACGCATTTCAACCTCTTCAGCCGCAGCCCTACGCGATCCAGTCGCTGGAGGACCTCCTCCAGGTTTTGTAGGTGCTCGGCAGTGTCCCAACCCATGACCAGTATGTCGTCCTGAAAGACCACCGTGTGTGGTACTGACTTGAGTAGGCTCTCCATGTTTCTCTGGAAGATCGCTGCAGCCGACCGAATTCCAAACGGGCATCTGTTGTAGATGAACAGTCCCTTGTGCGTGTTGATGCAGGTGAGGTCCTTCGAAGACTCCTCCAGCTCCTGCGTCATGTAGGCCGAAGTCAGGTCGAGCTTGGTGAATGTCTTGCCTCCTGCCAGCGTTGCAAATAGATCATCTGCCTTAGGTAGTGGGTATTGGTCCTGTAGCAAGAAACAATTAATAGTTACTTTATAATCGCCGCAAATCCTGACCGTGCCATCACTTTTGAGTACTGCAACAATCGGGCTGGCCCACTCGCTGAATTCCACTGGGGAGATGATGCTCCCACGTTGCAGCCTGTCCAGCTCGATTTCCACTCTCTCCATCATCATGTGAGGTACTGCTCGCGCCTTGTGGTGAATGGGTCGTGCCTCTAGGATCAAGTGGATCCGCACCTTCGTCCCGGAAAAGTTTCCAATGCCTGGCTCAAAAAGGGAAGGAAATTTGTTCAGAACCTGGGTACATGAGACCTCATCGACATGTGATAGCGCTTGGATGTCATCCCAGTTCCAGCGGATTTTGCCCAGCCTGCTCCTTCCAAGCAGTGTGGGGCCATCGCCTGGGACAATCCAGAGTGGCAGTTTGTGCACCGCGCTCTCGTAAGTGACCTTGACCATGGCGCTGCCCAGGACAGTGATAAGCTCTTTGGTGTACGTTGTCAGTTTCATGTGGATGGGACTCAGGGCTGGTCTGAATGCCTTGTTGCACCACAGTCTCTCAAACATCTTTTTACTCATGATGGATTGGCTAGCGCCAGTGTCCAGTTCCATGGCTACGGGTAAGCCATTCAATTTTGTGCTTAACATTATAGGTGGACATTTCATTGAAAATATGTGCACTCCATGCACTTCAGCCTCTGCCTCCTCTCTCTGAGGCTCGAAATTGCTTTGGTCCACCATGGTCCGATCTTCCTCTGCCACGTGGTGGTTAGCAGGTTTTGCAGAGCTTGCAGCTCATCTGCAAGCTCGTTGGAGGTGTCCCATTGTTCCACAGCTCTTGCAAACATACCCTTTGAAGCGGCATGAATAGGCTGAATGGAAGCCTCCACAACGCCAACAAGGTGTGAATTGGTTTGCATTCATCCTTTGTTGGGAACTCTGAGTCATCTGGGTCACCTGAGGCCTGCTGGCAGTTGCAGACTCGTGGTTTCTGCCCTGTACATTTCTGCTTGCAAACACAGTTCCAGTTAATGTATGAACATTGCTAGCACTTGTGTGCTGAGAGATTTGTTTGGTGTTATCACTGGTGGACATAAATGCCTGTGCTATCGCAATGGCCTTACTGAGGGTCGGTGTCTCTACGGCCAAAAGTTTTCGTAGGATGGTCTCGTGGCCAATACCCAATACAAAAAAGTCTCTGAGCATTTGCTCCAGGTCGCCATCAAACTCACATTGTCCTGCAAGTCACCTTAGCTCGGCGACGTAGCACGCCACTTCCTGACCTTCAGATCGCTGGTACGTATAGAACCGATACCTCGCTATCAGCACCTTCTCCCTCAGGTTAAGATGTTCCTGAATTAGTATGGACAGCTCCTCATATGACTTATCTGTGGGTTTCACTGGAGCCAAAAGATTCTTCATGAGGCTATAGGTCAGTGCCCCGCAGACCGTGAGGAGGACCGCTCTCCTTTTTGCAGCACTTCCTTCTCCGTCCAGCTCGTTGGCTACAAAGTACTGATCTAGCCGTTCGACATAGGCTTCCCAGTCCTCACCCTCCGAGAACGTCTCCAGGATGCCCACAGTTTGCTGCATCTTTGCGTTGGATTCGTATACTCGTCGCCAGTTGTTGTGTTCCCAACACAGATGAGACTGCACACAGGGAGGTTAAAGTAACAGTGACCTCAGTCTTTATTAAGACACTCCAGAGTGAGGAACAGGCCTCAGGGGATGTGCTACCTGGTGGTGGAACATGGGAGTGCAATCTTTACAGATACACAACAGTAACCTGCAGGGTTAAGGACCTAGATCTGGTAATTGGGATTAGACTGGATGACCTTTTGTTGGACGGAGCAGATATAATGGTAAGTACTGCAGGAAATAGGATACGGCCAGGGTGATCTCCTGCACTAGTTTCGATCGCCTGGATGGGTCGAAGAGGAATTTTCCCAGATTTTTTTCTCCCTAAATTGGCCTGGGTTTTTATCTGGTTTTTGCCTCTCACAGGAGATCACACTGCTCCGGTTGCGGTGGAGTGTAGAATGTTTTAATATAAAGGGTGTCGCAGTTGTGGTGAGGCAGATTGGTTGGGCTGGGTGCTCTTTGCCTTTCCGTCATTGTTCATAGGTTTATATGTAACCTTTAGGGCTGCTGACTAAGGGCTGTGCGGCTCTTTGTCGGCCGGCGTGGACACGATGGGCTGAAATGGCCTCCATCTGCGCTGTAAATTTCTATGCTTCTATGTTTCTATTACATTTTCATCGGTGGTCCAGGTCCACGCGATCACAGGAAGCGGTTACACTCCTGGAATGCATGAGCCTCTGCTCTGGGTTGCAGATCTGGGCCTTGGAGCCGAAGTGTTCGTTCCTCTGGGACCACCAGATATTTTTGTAATTCCGATTGTGGTCGGGGACATCTGCCTGCGGGAAGCCTCCGACCGCAATTTCTGGCCCATTGAAACTTTATGGAAAAGGAAACTGAAGGACAAGAGAAAGAAGATCTATTATTTACGGTGATGCCCCAGAGACGGCTGCACAGAGGATCTTCCAAGAACTACAGTAAACACAGAGCAGGAACCATTAACCTTTCTGCAGAAACAGGAAGTAGTGGATTTGCTTTTGCTAGCGGGACAATTGAAAGTAATGCATCCTGTTGGCTGCCGTTTCTTTCTCAGAATGTAAGAAGACTTGTATTTTATGCAGCGCCTTTCACAACTTCTGGACGTTTTATAGCCAATGAGATACGTTTGAAGTGTAGTCAGTATTGTAACGTGGCAGCCAGTTTGTGCACAGCAAGCTCCAAGAAATGTGATAATGTGATAATCATCTGTTTTAATGGTGTTGGTTGAGGGATAAATCATGGCCAGGACACGAGGGAGAACGTCCCTGTACTTGAGACAATATCATGGGATCTTTTATGTCTACCTGGGACAGCAGGCATGGCCTTGGTTTAATGTCTTATCTGAAAGACGGCACCTCCGACAGTGCAGCACTCCCTCAGCACTGCAGTGGAGTGTCAGCCGAGATTTTAGTGCTCGAGTGGGACTTGAACCCACAACCTTCTGATTCAGGGGTGAGAGTGCTACCCACTGAGTCATGGCTGACACCTCTGGAGGGTTCCGATAAAGGGTTTCTGCTTGATGGGCTAGGCTGTCCTTCTCTTTCAGATGTTTCACATGAGATCACCCAGCTCCTTAAAAGTAACGCAGCAAGAAGCTAATGTTGCATTTGGTCGAATGCTCTAATTCTTCAGAAAGCAGTAGCTGTAAATGGCTGTGTGACAGAGTGTGACTTATACAGAGGAATTTACAGTACAGTGCATGTAATCTAAATATCCCCATGTTCTGCAAAGTGAAAGAATATAATAAGTCTCTTTGTTGGCAGTGGTTCTCACTCTGTTATACAGCTGACTGTCTTTTCTCTCCCCTCTCATTCTCCAAAAGTTATACATAGCTTTGTCTCCTCTTCAACTCTCTCCCACCCCATTTTCTCCTGATGACACTGTCTCCCTTACTGGGACCTGCGCCCATGGACATCCGCAAGTACCTTGCGGAGTGGCCATTATTCATGTGTTGTGAATTTCAGCAGAGAGAGTCGACTAGGTATTGGATTTATGAGCCCAAGGTACTTGTGGGTGCCAATGGGAGTGGACCCCAGTAAGGGAGTCAGTGTCATCAGGAGAAGAGGGTGGAAGAAAGTTGAAGAGGGGACAAAGTATTATGTTTGTAGTGTACTTATGAATGACTCCACGAGGCAATGTGTTGTACTCAAACTATAGTGACCGTGATCCTTTACTCATAACTCCAGCGTGAGGCAGCTGCAAGGTGGCTCCCCTTTCATACAGCCCCTGCCACCAGGGCAGGAAACCCCAGTCTCCACCAGTTGCACCCTCTAGTGGTGCCAGCATGTATATACATAGTGTAAATCTTATTGATAGTACATCAGGTAAACAAGTCTCCATCTTATGCAACTATACAGTGACTACACAGAGAGTATATCTATAGTCTGCATATATAACAGAAAGATATATATAACTTTTGGAGACTAAGAGGGGAGAGAAAAGACAGTCAGCTGTAAAACAGAGTGAGAACGAATGCTAACAAAGAGATTTATTATATTCTTTCATTTTGTAGATCATGGGGATATTTAAATTACATGCACTGTACTGTAAATTCCTTCGTATAAGTCACACTCTGTCACATAGCTATTTACAGCTGCTTCTTTCTGAAGAATTGGAGCATTCAACCAAATGCAATATTAGCTTCTTGCTGCATTACTTTTAAAGAGTTGGGTGATCTCATGTGAAACATCTGAAAGAGAATGACAGTCTAGCCCATCAAGCAGAAACCCTTTATCAGAACCCTCCAGAGGTATCAGCCATGGCTCAGTGGGTCGCACTCTCACCTCTAAATCAGAAGGTTGTGGCTTCAAGTCCCACTCCAGAGACTTGAGCACTAAAATCTAGACTGGCGCTCCAGTGCAGTACTGAGGCAGTGCTGCACTGTCAGAGGTGCTCAATCCTGCTCTCATCTGACGTCCACACACAAACACACAGAGGCAGAGTTAGTTGGTCTCAGCTGGCTGGGGAAGGTGGTGGATGGGACGGAGGCGGTGAGGGTAATAGTGGCATTACAAATAGCTTCAGCATCCTGGTTAAGGAAGAGAAGATTAACGAGAGTGCCTGCTCCTCATCATCATACAGTGTCTGCTACTGGAGATTTAGAAAATAAAATAACCTTTTGTTCCACTATAGTTGGCTTTGGGATGAAAAGGGGATTGAAGGGCATCACTGATTCATCAATGCAAGGTGGCCGCAGCAAGTGGTGTGCTATAACTCAGGAACTCGGATTTGCGCTGCCTCTGGGACTAGTTGTAAAATTGTAGTATTCAGTCAACAAATTGTGACAGGCACTATATAAATGGAAGTTCGTTTGTAAGTGAGTGCGCAAATGAAAAGAAAAAAAAGACTTGCATTTATATAGCGCCTTTCAAAGCGCTTTACAGCCAATAGAGTTCAGTTGGAGCGTAGTCACCATTGCAATGTGGGAAATGGTCCTACTTTACATTAAATAGGTGTGCAAATGGCCCCACTTTTCTGCTAACTCGCCCCAAATCCCGCTCACCCATCAATCCTGTGCTCGCTGACCTACATTGGCTCTGGTTAAGCAACGCCTCGATTTCAAAATTCTCAACCTTAGTTTCAAATCCCTCCATGTCCTCACCCCTCCCTAGCTCTGTAATCTCCTTCAGCCTCACAACCTCCCCCCCCCCGCCGAGATATCTGCGCTCCTCTAATTCTATCCTCTTGAGCATCCCTGATTATAATCGCACAACTATCGGTGGCCGTGCCTTCAGCTGCCTAGGCCCTAATCTCTGGAATTCCCTCCCTAAACCTCCCAACACCTGGGAGTCCCTGGCCAAAGACCGCCCTAAGTGGAGGAAGAGCATCCGGGAGGGCTCTGAGCACCTCGAGTCTCGTCGCCGAGAGCATGCAGAAACCAAGCGCAGGCAGCGGGAAGAGCGTGCGGCAAACCCTTTCCTTCAACGGCTGTCTGTCCCACCTGTGTCAGAGACTGTAATTCACGTTGTTATGTATATAACACTTGGCAACCAGAGGGCCTACCTGTTGGAGTCCCAAGGGATCCCAGCACCCCTTGGGAGCACTGTAAATAAGCAGGCCTCCCACGCTGTACAGGCACTCTGGAGTTCAATTAAAGGAGCTAAGGTCACACTTACTCATTGCATACAGTACTCAGTTTCATCCTTTATTATGAGCATAATAATTAGCAACGAGGTAAAAAAAAACGCGCGAATATGCAAAGAACTGTTGGTATCCTGGAGAAATTCTCAGAAGGGGATGATTGGGAGGCCTTCGTGGAGAGACTTGACCAATACTTCGTGGCCAACGAGCTGGAAGGGGACAAGAACGCTGCCAAAGGAAGGACGATCCTCCTTACCGTCTGTGGGGCAACAATCTATGGCCTAATGAAGAATCTTCGAGCTCCGCTGAAACCAACAACCAAATCCTGTGAAGAATTGTGTACACTGGTCCGGGAACACCTAAATCCGAAGGAAAGCGTTTTGATGGCGAGTTATCGGTTCTACACGTGTCAACGGTCGGAGGGCCAGAAAGTGGCGAGCTACGTCGCCAAACTAAGGCGCCTTGCAGGACATTGCGAATTCGATAGATTCCTTGAACAAATGCTAAGAGACTTTTTCATGCTTGGCATTGGCCATGAGGTTATCCTTCGCAAATTATTGACTGTTGAAACACCGAATCTGAGCAAAGTCATAACGATAGCGCAGGCATTTATGTCCACCAGCGATAACACCAAACAAATTTTGCAGCATAAAGAGGTTTCGGTTAGTACTGTGCACAAAGTAACATCATTTTCCAGCAGGAATATACATGGCAGAACGTACATGCCGGCTGCTGCATGACCTCAGATGACCCAGAGTCTGCCATCAATCATTAATGCGAAGCAGTTAACACCTTGTTGGAATTGTGGAGGTGATTATCGGGCCCATCAATGCCGCTTCAAGCACTATGTGTGCAACGGCTGCAGAACAATGGGACACCTCCAGCGAATGTGCAGGCGAGCTGCAAACCCTGCAAATCCTGCAAACCACCAAGTTGCAGAGGAAGATCGATCCATGGTGGATCAGGCTGAACTAGAGACTCGAACCAAGGAGGCAGAAGTGTACGGGGTACACACCTTCACCACAAAATGTCCACCGATTATGTTAAAAGTTAAACTGAACGGAACTGGACACGGGTGTGAGTCAGTCTATAATGAGCAAAAAGGCCTTCGACAGCCTGTGGTGCAACAAGGCAAACAGGCCCAAACTCAGCCCCATTCATACCAAACTAAGAACTTACACCAAAGAGCTGATCCCTGTAATTGGCAGCGCAGAAGTAAAAGTCTCCTATGATGGAGCAGTGCACGAACTCCCACTATGGATCGTGCCAGGATATGATGGTCCCACACTGTTCGGCAGAAGCTGTCTGGGAAAAATCCGCTGGAACTGGGACGACATCCGAGCGCTTTCGTCCGTTGACGACGCCTCATGTGCCCAGGTTCTGAGCAGGTTACCATTGTTGTTCGAGCCAGGCATTGGAAGTTTCTCGGGGGCGAAAGTACAGATCCACTTGGTTCCCGGTACACGACCCATCCACCACAAGGCACGGGCGGTACTGTATATGATGCGAGAGAAAGTGGAAATTGAGCTGGATAGGCTGCAGCGAGAAGGCATCATCGTGTCGGTGGAATTCAACGAGGGGGGGCAGTCCGATTGTCCCGGTACTCAAATGTGATGGCACAGTCAGAATTTGTGGGGACTATAAAGTAATGATTAACCGTTTTTCGCTACAGGACCAGTACCTGCTACCCAAGGCAGATGACCCATTTGCGACCCTGGCTGGAGGAAAGACGTTCATCAAGTTAGACCTGACCTCGGCCTACATGACGCAGGAGCTGGAGGAATCTTCGAAATGCCTCACCTGCATTAACACGCACAAAGGTCCGTTCATCTATAACTGATGTCCATTTGGGATTCTTTTGGCTGCGGCAATTTTCCAACAGAACATGGAGAGCCTGCTAAAGTTATTTCCACGCACCGTGGTTTTCCAGGATGACATACTGGTCACAGGTCGGGATACCATCGAACACTTGAAGAATCTGGAAGAGGTTCTAAGTCGGCTAGATCGAGTGGGACTCAGGTTGAAACGCTTGAAGTGTGTTTTCCTGGCGCCAGAGGTTGAGTTCTTAGGAAGAAGAATCGCAGCAGACGGCATCAGACCCACCGACGCCAAGACAGAGGCCATCAAGAACGCACCGAGACCACAGAACGTGACGGAGCTGCGGTCGTTCTTGGGACTCCTCAACTATTTCGGTAATTTCCTACCCGGGTTAAGCACCTTGCTAGAACCCCTACATGTGCTACTGCGCAAGGGAGACGATTGGGTATGGGAGAATTCACAAGAGGCTGCCTTTGAGAAAGCCAGAAATCTTTTATGTTCAAATATAACCCATGTTTAACCCATGTAAACGATTAGTGCTAGCTTGCAATGTGCCATCATACGGGGTCGGGTTTGTGTTACAGCAGGCTAACGAATCGGGGATTTTGCAACCAGTTGCCTATGCATCCAGGAGTCTGTCCAAGGCCAAAAGGGCCTATAGCATGATTGAAAAAGAAGCTCAGGTGTGCGGTTATGGGGAGAAAAAAATGCACCAGTATTTGTTTGGTCTCAAGTTTGAGCTTGAAACTGACCATAAGCCGTTCTTATCGCTATTCTCAGAGAGCAAAGGGATTAACACCAATGCCTTTGCCAGCATCCAAAGATGGGCGCTCACGCTGTCGGCATACAACTATGTAATCCGCCACAGACCGGGCACAGAGAACTGCGCTGATGCTCTCAGTCGGCTCCCACTGCCCATCACCGGGGTGGAAATGGCACAGCCCGCAGACTTGCTCATGGTGATGGATGCATTCGAAAACAAAAAGTCACCCGTTACGGCCCGTCAGATCAGGATCTGGACCAGCCAGGGTCCTTTACTGTCCCTGGTAAAAAGCTGTGTCCTCCATGGGAGCTGGTCCAGCGTCCCAGTGGAGATGCAGGAAGAGATTAAGCAGTTCCACAGGTGCAAGGACGAAATGTCCTTACAGGCGGACTGTCTTTTGTGGGGTAATCGCATAGTCGTGCCCAAGAAAGGCAGAGAAATGTTCACACGCGACCTATACAGCACCCACCCAGGCATAGTAAGAATGAAAGCCATAGCCAGTTCCCATGTGTGGTGGCCCGGCATCGACTCAGATTTAGAGTCATGCGTGCGCCAGTGCAACACTTGCTCTCAACTGAGCAATGCACTCAGAGAGGCACCACTAAGTTTGTGGTCGTGGCCCTCCAAACCGTAGTCTAGGATCCACATTGACTTTGCGGGCCCATTTCTAGGCAAAATGTTCTTGGTTGTTGTGGATGCTTATTTAAAATGGATTGAATGTGTAATAATGTCTGTCAACACGTCCACCACCACCACCGAAAGCCTACGAGCCATGTTTGCCACACACGGCCTGCCTAATGGCCTTGTCAGCGACAATGGGCTGTGTTTTACCAGTGCGGAATTAAAGGAATTCATGACCCGCAATAGGATCAAGCACGTCACATCTGCCCTGTTCAAGCCCGCATCCAATGGCCAGGCAGAATGGGCAGCTCAAACCATCAAGCAAAGCTTGAAACGCATGTCGGAAGGCTCCCTGCAGACCCGACTGTCCCGAGTCCTGCTCAGCTACCGCACCAGACCCCACTTGCTCACCGGGGTTCCCCCAGCCGAACTGCTCATGAAAAGGGTGCTCAAAACAAGGCTCTCTCTTGTCCACTCTGATCTCCATGATCATGTCGAGGGCAGGCGGCATCAACAAAGCATATACCATGATCGCGCAAACTTGTCACGCGATATTGAAATCAATGACCTTGTGTTTGTACTCAATTATGGACATGGTCCCAAATGGCTCGCTGGCACGGTCATAGCCAAAGAAGGGAGTAGGGTGTTTCAGGTCAAATTGGCCAATGGACTAACTTGCAGAAAGCATTTGGACCAAACGAAATTGTGGTTCACTAACAGCTGCGAGCAACCCGAAGAGGAAACCACCAACTTCGACCCTCCAACACACACACAAGTGGCTACCGACATCACGGTTGACCACGAAGCTGAACTCACCATCCCCAGCAGCCCGGCAAGGCCAGCTGCCCAGCAGCCCAGCGAAGAACCAACCAACTCACCCACACCCGCATTTGTACCAAGACGATCGACAAGAGAGAGAAAAGCCCCAGATTGTCTCACCCTGTGAATAAGTGTACGATTGACTTTACGAGGGAATGATGTTATGTATGTAACCCTTGGCAACCTGTATCACACCACCGCCAGAGGACCTACCTGTTGGAGTCCCAAGGGGTCCCAGCATATAAGCAGGCCTCCCACGCTGTACGAGCACTCTGGAGTTCAATTAAAGGAGCTAAGATCACACTTACTCATTGCATACAGTACTCAGTTTCATCCTTTATTATGAGCATAATAATACATATTGGACTGTTCAGTCACCTGAGAACTCACTTTTAGAGTGGAAGCAAGTCTTCCTCGATTTCGAGGGACTACCTATGATGAATCTCTGGAATTCCCTCCCTAAACCTCTCCGCCTCTCTAGCTCTCTTTCCTCATTTGAGACTCTCCTTAAACCCTACCTCTACGACCAAGCATTTGTTCATCTGCTGTAATTTCTTCTTATCTGGCTCGATGCCAAACTTTTGTCTTATAACACTCCTGTGAAGCGCCTTGGGATGTTTTACTACGTTAAAGGCGCGATATAAATAAAAGTGATTGTTGTTGTTGTAGATAGTGTACATTATTTTCCAGAGATTTCATCATCCCACCTTCATATTTTTGGCTTCACTAAAACCTTGCGTTGTCTTACCGACGTTGTCTCTGCAGGCTGGGCTATCAGTCTGCATTACCCCATTTGGTAGATTAGCTCTTTTGACAGGAGTACATCCAGGCAGCTTCAGGTCTCACCAATCCCCCTGACAGTATCAGGTTAAGAACATGAACACTCTGCCTCGCTGGAGCTTGAGATCCATTATACAAGTTGAACCTCTCTTATCCGGCACCCTCGGGACCTGGCCTGTTCTGGATAAGGGATTTTTCCGGACGAAGGGTGGTCACATTAAATTGGCTGGTACAGGTACTGAGCAAGGGGATATCGGGGCTGGCTGGTTTGGGGCTGGGAGTGCGGCAGAGAGATCATGGGGGGGGGGGGGGTGGCGGGAGGGTAGCAGGGGGAGGCTGGAGGGTGGTGGATCGCGGGGTCAGGCCAGTGATTGTGGGAGTCGTTAGCGAGGAAGTTCTTCAATTTGTTCATGTCGGAGTTCTGCGCATGCGCCACCCGGTGGCTGGGAATAGAACCATAGAAAATAGGTGCAGGAGTAGGCCATTCGGCCCTTCGAGCCTACACTGCCATTCAATGAGTTCATGGCTGAACATGCAACTTCAGTACCCCATTCCTGCTTTCTCGCCATACCCCTTGATCCCCCTAGTAGTAAGGACTACATCTAACTCCTTTTTGAATATATTTAGTGAATTGGCCTCAACAACTTTCTGTGCTAGAGAATTCCACAGGTTCACTACTCTCTGGGTGAAGAAGTTTCTCCTCATCTCGGTCCTAAATGGCTTACCCTTTAACCTCAGACTGTGACCCCTGGTTCTGGACTTCCCCAACATTGGAAACATTTTTCCTGCATCTAACCTGTCTAAACCCATCAGAATTTTAAACATTTCTATGAGATTCTCTCTCATTCTTCTGAACTCCAGTGAATACAAGCCATGTTGATCCAGTGTTTCTTGATATGTCAGTCCCGCCATCCCGGAAATCAGTCTGGTGAACCTTCGCTGCACTCACTCAATAGCAAGAATGTCCTTCCTCAAATTAGGAGACCAAAACTGTACACAATACTCCAGGTGTGGCCTCACCAAGGCCCTGTACAACTGTAGTAACACCTCCCTGCCCCTGTACTCAAATCCCCTCGCTATGAAGGACAACATGCCATTTGCCTTCTTAACCGCCTGCTGTACCTGCATGCCAACCTTCAATGACTGATGTACCATGACACCCAGGTCTCGTTGCACCTTCCCTTTTCCTAATCTGTCACCATTCAGATAATAGTCTGTCTCTCTGTTTTTACAACCAAAGTGGATAACCTCACATTTATCCACATTATACTTCATCTGCCATGCATTTGCCCACTCACCTAACCTATCCAAGTCACTCTGCAGCCTCATAGCATCCTCCTCGCAGCTCACACTGCCACCCAACTTAGTGTCATCCGCAAATTTGGAGATACCACATTAATGTACAATGTAAACAGCTGGGGCCCCAGCACAGAACCTTGCGGTACCCCACTAGTCACTGCCTGCCATTCTGAAAAGTCCCCATTTACTCCTACTCTTTGCTTCCTGTCTGCCAACCAGTTCTCAATCCACGTCAGCACACTAACCCCAATCCCATGTGCTTTAACTTTGCACATTAATCTCTTGTGTGGGACCTTGTCGAAAGCCTTCTGAAAGTCCAAATACACCACATCAACTGGTTTTCCCTTGTCCACTCTACTGGAAACATCCTCAAAAAATTCCAGAAGATTTGTCAAGCATGATTTCCCTTTCACAAATCCATGCTGACTTGGACCTATCATGTCACCTCTTTCCAAATGCGCTGCTATGACATCCTTAATAATTGATTCCATCATTTTACCCACTACCGATGTCAGGTTGACCGGTCTATAATTCCCTGTTTTCTCTCCCTCCTTTTTTAAAAAGTGGGGTTACATTGGCTACCCTCCACTTCATTGGAACTGATCCAGAGTCTATGGAATGTTGGAAAATGACTGTCAATGCATCCGCTATTTCCAAGGCCACCTCCTTAAGTACTCTGGGATGCAGACCATCAGGCCTGGGGATTTATTGGCCTTCAATCCCATCAATTTCCCCAACACAATTTCCCGACTAATAAGGATTTCCCTCAGTTCCTCCTTCTTACCAGACCCTCTGACCCCTTTTATATCTGGAAGGTTGTTTGTGTCCTCCTTAGTGAATACCGAACCAAAGTACTTGTTCAATTGATCTGTCATTTCTTTGTTCCCAATTATGACTTCCCCTGATTCTGACTGCAGGGAACATACGTTTGTCTTTACTAACTTTTTTCTCTTTACATATCTATAGAAGCTTTTGAAGTCCATTTTAATGTTCCCTGCAAGCTTCCTCTCGTAATCTATTTTCCCTGCCCTAATCAAACCCTTTGTCCTCCTCTGCCAGTCTCCGGGTTCGCTGCTATTTCTGGCCAATTTGTATGCCACTTCCTTGGCTTTAATACTATCCCTGATTTCCCTTGATAGCCACGGTTGAGCCACCTTCCCTTTTTTATTTTTACACCAGACAGGGATGCACAATTGTTGTAGTTCATCCATGCGGTCTCTAAATGTCTGCCATTGCCCATCCACTGTCAACCCCTTAAGTATCATTCGCCAATCTATCCTAGCCAATTCACGCCTCATACCTTTAAAGTTACCCTTCTTTAAGTTCTGGACCATGGTCTCTCAATTAACTGTTTCATTCTCCATCCTAATGTAGAATTCCACCATATTATGGTCACTCTTCCCCAAGGGACCCCGCACAACGAGATTGCTAATTAATCCTCTCTCATTACGCAACACCCAGTCTAAGATGGCCTCCCCCCTAGTTGGTTCCACGACATATTGGTCTAGAAAACCATCCCTTATGCACACCAGGAAATCCTCCTCCACCATATTGTTTCCAATTTGGTTAGCCCAATCTATATGCATATTAAAGTCACCCATGATAACTGCTGCACCTTTATTGCATGCACTCCTAATTTCCTGTTTGATGCCCTCCCCAACATCGCTACTACTGTTTGGAGGTCTGTACACAACTCCCACTAGCGTTTTCTGCCCTTTGGTATTCCTTAGCTCCACCCATACTGATTCCACATCATCCAAGCTAATGTCTTTCCTTACAGTTGCATTAATTTCCTCTTTAACCAGCAACGCCACCCAGCCTCCTTTTCCTTTCTGTCTATCCTTCCTAAATGTTGAATAGCCTTGGATGTTGAGTTCCCAGCCTTGGTCACCCTGGAGCCATGTCTTTTCTTGGGTTTCTCTGCCCTCCACTTATACTCATCTCCTTTTGTCTTTTGCTACTGTCTCTATTTTGTTTCCCTCCGTCTCCCTGCATTGGTTCCCATCTCCCTGCCATATTAGTTTAACTCCTCCCCAACAGCACGAGCAAACATTTCCCCTAGGACATTGGTTCCGGTCCTGCCCAGGTGCAGACCGTCCGGTTTGTACTGGCCCCACCTCCCCAAGAACCGGTTCCAATGCCCCAGAAATTTGAATCCCTCACTGTTGCACCACTGCTCAAGCCACGTATTCATCTGAGCTATCCTGCGATTCATACTCTGACTAGCACGTGGCACTGATAGCAATCCCGAGGTTACTACTTTTGAGGTCCTACATTTTAATTTAGCTCCTAGCTCTTTAAATTCGTCTCGTAGGATCTCATCCTGTTTTTACCAATATCGTTGGTACCAATGTGCACCACGACAACTGGCTGTTCACCCTCCCTTTTCAGAATGTCCTGCACCCGCTCCGAGACATCCTTGACCCTTGCACCAGGGAGGCAACATACCATCCTGGAGTCTCGGTTGCAGCTGCAGAAATGCCTATCTATTGCCCTTACAATTGAATCCCCTATCACTATCGCTCTCCCACTCTTTTTCCTGCCCTCCTGTGCAGCAGAGCCAGCCACGGTGCCATGAACTTGGCTGCTGCTGCCCTTCCCTGATGAGTCATCCCCCTCAACAGTACTCAAAGTGGTGTATCTGGTTTGCAGGGGGATGACCGCAGGGGACCCCTGCACTACCTTCCTTGCACTGCTCTCCCTGTTGGTCTTTCATTCCCTATCTGGCTGTGGACCCTTTACCTGCGGTTAGACCAACTCGCTACATATGCTAATCACGTCATTCTCAGCATCGTGGATGCTCCAGAGTGAATACACCCTCAGCTTCAATTCCGCAACGCGGTCCGTCAGGAGCTGGAGGCGGATACACTTCCCGCAAATGTAGTCGTGAGGGACACGGAAGTGTCCCTGAGTTCCCACATAGTACAGGAGGAGCATATCACGTGTCCGAGCTCTCCTGCCATGACTTAACTCTTAGATACACTTAATTACTTAATTTGACGACAACAATGTTAACAGGTTACTAACTGATATAAAAACGAAAAAGAAAAGCTCCTTACCAATCACTTACCCCTTTGGCTGTGACGTCACCTTTTGATTTCTTTCTACTTTTTTGCTTTCTCTCCCCACTGAAGCTGCACAGGCACGTCTTTATAGGCCTCACCAACACTGCTCCCACCTCTCGACTGCCGCCGCCTCAGGAACACCCGCTGGGCCTTTATAAGCCTCACCAACACTGCTCCCACCTCTCGCCGACTGGTTCTGGACGAGGGGTGGTTCTGGATAAGGGAGTTCTGGATAAGGGAGGTTAAACCTGTATTAGTCTTCTGCTCCGTGTTCTGCAATCCTCTTATTATACAGTCCTGCACTTGCCAAATCATCTCCATTTTGATCAGCCACAGCCCACCAATTAAATATAAACATCGAATAAAGTCGTGCATTTTGGCTGAACAGTCAGTGTTTGTATGTTTTATCGTCATGTAAAAGGTTTACCAAAAAAAAAACATGGTTGAAAAAGTGGAATACAAGTTAAATTACAAGGTGCAGGGCAAAGAAAGAATGACTTGCAATTATATAGCGTCTTTCACGACCTCATGACATCCTAAAGTCCCACAGTCAATTAAATATTTTGGAATGTAGTCACTACTGTTGCACTGCTGGCAAACATGGGCAGCCAATTTGCGCACAGCAAGCTCCCACAAACAGCAATGAGATAAATGACCAGATCATTTGCAGTTGGTAGTGTTAGTTGAGGGATGAATGTTGGCCAGGACACCGGCAAAGGTTATTCCACTCTCCTAAATGTTCTCGTGTAAGCTCACTGACCCAGACACCTCCCGATCCCAAACGCCCACCCGACCATGCCAGAAACCTATTAACATTTGAATGTGACATTTTGGAGGCCACACTCAGCACTTGACCAGCATGAAGTCATGACTGTGGCTTCATTTATTCCTCGCCCCCTAACAATTGGCCCAGCCAAGAACAGCTAGTGGATGTTTCAAGACTTGAACCTCTGACTCACATCACTGTGATAAGTAGGCCTGCAAATTGCTGGCCTGACAGCACCATTCATTAAGATGTCTTTCCCAATGTGCATTAGCTGTGCTTGGACACATCCTTGCAAATGAGCGGTGTGAGGTGTCTCCAAACCCTCAGGATACAATCAGGGCTCGGTTCACCAACAGTAAAGCCAAAAAAAAAATCTTAATTATTCAGGAACAAAAGTTTAGCAAATGAATTTTTAATTATAGCATATGGGTAATGGTTGCTGCTTTTGCGTCAGATAACTTGTCCTCTCTCTTCCTTCCTCTCTTCCCACCCAAACCATTCTATCGATTTAAGAGGGTTCTTGAGGCAAATGCTTATTGTTGTTGTCGCTTCGTGTCCCACTCCAGAGACTTGAGCAGAGAAATCTAGGCTGACACTCCCAGTGCAGTGCTGAGGGAGTGCTGCACTGTCGGAGGTGCCGTCTTTTGGATGAGACTTTAAACCGAGGCCCCGTCTGCTGTCTCAGGTAGATGGTAAAGATCCCATGGCACTATTTCGAAGAAGATCAGGGGAGTTATCCCTGGTGTCCTGGGGCCAATATTTATCCCTCAATCAACATCACAAAAACAGATTCTCTGGTTATTATCACAATGCTGACGGTGGGAGCTTGCTGTGCGCAAATTGGCTGCCGCATTTCCGACATTTCAACAGTGACTACACTCCAAAAAGTACTTGATTGGCTGTAAAGCGCTTTGGGATAACATGAGAGGTGCTATAGAAATGCAAGTCTGTCTTTCTTTTGTTTTAAGCATCAGTCCGGGTGAGAACAGGGGATTAAAACAAAAAAATGGAGAAACTTAGGTTGCGATGTTCTTAACGGAACTTGTTTTAAGATTGATTGTAATCACGGATTGGATGAAAACTTTCTAAAGGTTTTTAATGACTTTACACACAGCAGCTCAGCCTCTGCTTACAAACCCCACTTTGCACACTCTGGGGCAGCCTGGATCATCATCATCATCATCATCATCATAGGTGGTCCCTCGAACGCAGCTGACTTGCTTCCACGAGTTCACAGGTGTTTCAATGAAGGACCCAAACTGCTTTCTGAATGAATGTATTGTCATTTGCCAATTGTTAATTTACTTATTCAAACTGATATGAAACATTGATAGTTACTGAAGTCCCATTCAGATGGAGATGCCCATCAGCACCTGGCTCTGAACACTTCCCCACCCGTTCCCCTGGCATCTCTGCTTCTTGACCTCAGCTGCCTGTCCAAGATTCCGTCCATGGATTTCCTGCATCCATTTGCACACTCTTCACTCCTGTGCCCTGCGCTAGCCTTTCTCTGGGAAACAGTTTGGCAACTGGTGTGGGCAGCGGAAGGTGCTCTATATGGGGATCGGCCCTGGTCTCTCAGGGGATCTGGGGTGGGGGAGTGCTGCACAGTGCAACGGCACCCAATAAATCCCCCCAGCCAATTTATGGGCGTCCTACCACATGTTCATTCCACTGTCAGGATCAAACTGCATTTCATGTTCCCGCCTAGCGCCAGAGGGAACAGTAGTATAGTGTCTCTATTACTGGACTCGTAATCCAGAGGCCTGGATGAATGATCCGGAGACATTCCTCTTGGCAGCTGGGGAATTTACATTCAATTAAATAAATCTGGATTAAAAAAAAAACCATGACACTACCCGATTGTCATAAAAACCCATCTGGTTCACCCATGTCCTTTAGGGAAGGAAATCTGCCATCCTTACCCGGTCTGGCCTATATGTGACTCCAGACAGACAGCAAAGTGGTTGACCATTAACTTCCCTCTGAAATGGCCCAGCAAGCCACTTATTCAAGAAGGCGGCTCGCCACCACCATCCCGAGGGCAATTAGGGACAAGCAATGAATGCTGGCCTTGCCGGCGACGCCCACAAAGCCTGTGAATGAACAAAACAAAAGGACGCAGCCCCTGTTTCACTGCCTGTGAGGGTCTTTCCCCCAACATCTGGTTACTTTTCAACCCCAACATTGTTGATCTTTGTTCATTCAGTGTACAGGGTGAGCAGGTAAGAGGATCTCCCAGGTGGCCCGTCGCTGGGTTGTACACATGTCTAGATTGGCTAACATCAATGGGGATGGTCTCTGAGTGTTCGCCCATCTTTCAATCTTTGGCAATTGTTATGGTTTCTGTACGACCTCACAAATGCACAGGCTCGAAGAGGGCTGATAACTTCAGGAACCAGTCAGGTGACCTGTTCCCTCTTTATTGTTATGAACAGCAATGGCTGCAATGCCACAGTTGTCCACTGGATGGAGCTATATTTATTACACTTCTCCCTCCTTAATGAAGAAGTAATTATAACAAACAATCATGATACATAACTTGCATGGTAATACATAACAAAAGATATGGACTGATTTTGCCATATTTACAAATCAAGCTTAACCACTTGTTTTCTGTTTCAAAAAGAATATCTTCACTCTCGAACAGAACCTTCCAAACATGGTGTTGAACTTAGACTCATTCTAGGCTGATCCTGAGGAAAGTTTTCCTCCAAGGGATGCCCTTGATTTACATTTGAACTCTCTACAACTTCAGACTGTTTGTCTGCCTGACTCGGACTCAGACTTAAATTCTCACTTTCTCTTGGATTTGCTTCCAGTACATTTAATGTAGGATATGCTACTGGTACTTTACTTGTATCAAAACTATCTGAGGAGTCAGAAATAATCGAATCATTCCAACCTTCAACTTCTTCCACATCTGTACCCTGGAGTGCGATCACGCAATATCCACCAGTTCATTCAAAGCTTTCTGTGGCAGGTCGGTGCCATAGGTCATTGAGTGTTACATAGGTACAAATCTCCAAATTATCATGCACTTTATTGGTGCATGTTTTAGCGTGGGCAAGCTGTGTTTACTTATTTACTTACAGGTATGGCAGCATAGTTGTTATGTCACTGGACTAGTAATGCAGAGGCCTGGACTAATGCTCCGGAGACATGAGTTCAGGTCCCACCATGGCAGCTGGGGAATTTAAATTCAGTTCATTAACTAATCTGAAATAAAACGTTAGTATCATTAATGGTGATCATGAAACTACCGGATTGTTGTAAAAGCCCATCTGGTTCACGAATGCCCTTTGGGGAGGCAATCTGCTGTCCTTACCTGGTCTGACCTGTATGTGACTCCAGACCCACAGCAATGTGGTTGGCTCTGAACTGCCCTCTGAAATGGTCCAGCCAAACCACTCAGTTGTATAAGGCAGCTCACCACCACCTTCTCGAGAGCAATTAGGGATGGGCAATAAACGCTGTCCTTGCTGGCGACGTCCACATCCCAGGAACGAATAAATTAAAACCAGAAATGTATTCGTAATCGTCAACTTTTCATCCAAAAGATGGCACCTCCGACAGTGCAGCACTCCCTCAGCACTGCACTGGAGTGCCAGCCTAGACTAATGTGCTCAAGTCCTTGGCGTGGGCCTGGAACTCACAACCTTCTGACTCAGAGGCGAGAGTGCTATCCACTGAGCCACGGTTGTTATATAATATTGTGCAATAAATAGGTACATAATATAGAACAAGAGGGAGGGAAATCAGAAACAGTAAAAGGTTTTGGGGCCGTAATTGATGGCCTTACTGCCGACTACCGCCGCGATCCGCCAACATTCCTCTCCGGGTCCCAGTCCCAGTTTGCGCTTGGGCTGGAGTGGGCGGGAGGGGAGAACCGCCCACTGACGTCAGCGGGTGGCCAAGTGGTGCAAGTGACCTCCCCCCCCACCGAGATGCCAGATTGGAGCGGGCGGGAGTCGGCACCAGAACAGGGAAGGCCCGCGGCGTGGAGGCGGGCCTGTCCCCGACGGTAGGTATGTGAAGACCTGCAAAAAAAGGTGAGTGAACACTTAAAAACATTTTGCTGACAGCGACTTGCCTGCACGGGGGTCCCCTGAAGGTGTTCTGTTTATTTTTTGCATTGATTTTTCTTTCTAGCTCTTCGACCCTCCGTGGGCCTGACTCTATCCTCGGCGGCACTTGGTCGGCAAGCGCCTTTGCCGCTGGGATTGGAAGCTCCCGCCCGCAGCCACTCAGATTGACGGCGTAAGTCCCTCTTTTGCCGCCGGGCGCCCTTTCAAGGACCTTTTTGCCAAAACTCCCGCCCAGAGTACCGTCAGGTACCTCGGCAGCCATCGGCGCTCCTTTGAGCGGCACTTGGGCGGGCGGGGGCCTTCACCAATTTTGGCCCCTTTGTTTTACATCATCTTTACCAAACACATTTTTTACAAGTTTGTTGTGCAGCATTATAGTTTGGGCAGAGTGCAGTGACAAGGAGCCAGTTGAAAGGGTCACAGAGATAACTGATATTTATTGCGGCATGACAAGCAATGCTTCACTATGAGATTTAACAGCTAGTTAATAAACTATTCATCGTGCAATATTATATTTCAAAAGTTTTCAATATCTTTTTTCTTATTCAGAAGGGTGAAAATGTAACTCTACACCTATCCACTTGATTCTGCTGGCTACAGAATCCTATTAAAGCAGCGGAGAGGAGCAAGGCAGCATTACACTGAAGAACTTTCATATCGGGGCAGAATCAAGTTGCGAAATTCAAGCTGAAACCGCACTAATTAAACCGGGGATTAATAAATCAGAAGCACTTATTTTTTTACGAGGCAAAGCTATTACTAAAATCTCAGCTGGTACTGACTCTATTGCAATCACGGGGTGCGAAGAGAGAGGCTCTGACAGACACGGTAAAATGCATTTAAAACCTCTTGCTGGGAAAGGATCAAGACAAGATGCCTGTTGGATCAGCTCTCCAGCCAAACAGTGACACGCATGAACGCCACAGACCGTGTCTCAAGGAGTGTCAGCCTCGTGTACATCACGGCAGAGCAGTAACTGAACAAATTAGCTGTTCCTATTGTTCCTTCCGTTCGTCCTTCTTTTGTGACTGAGATTGTAGAGCCTATAACTACGCAATGCTCAAATTACACTTCACCCAACAATGTAGGGCAGAGTTGGCTAAAGTAGACTGGGAACACAGACTAAACGGTGGCACAATTGAGGAACAGTGGAGGACTTTTAAGGAGCTCTTTCGTAGTGCTCAACAAAAATATATTCCAGTGAAAAAGAAGGGCGGTAAGAGAAGGGATAACCAGCCGTGGATAACCAAGGAAATAAAGGAGAGTATCAAATTAAAAACCAATGCGTATAAGGTGGCCAAGGTTAGCGGGAAACTAGAAGATTGGGAAAATTTTAAACGACAGCAAAGAATGACTAAGAAAGCAATAAAGAAAGGAAAGATAGATTACGAAAGTAAACTTGCGCAAAACATAAAAACAGATAGTAAAAGCTTTTACCGATATATAAAACGGAAAAGAGTGATTAAAGTAAATGTTGGTCCTTAGAAGCTGAGAAGGGGGATTTAATAATGGGAAATGTGGAAATGGCTGAGACTGGGTCTTTGCTCGTTGGAGTTCAGAAGGATGAGGGGTGATCTGATAGAAACATTGAAAATAATTAAAGGGATGGACAAGATAGAGGCAGAGAGGTTGTTTCCACTGGTCGGGGAGACTAGAACTAGGGGGCACAGCCACAAAATACGGGGGAGCCAATTTAAAACCGCGTTGAGAAGGAATTTCTTCTCCCAGAGGGTTGTGGATCTGTGGAATTCTCTGCCCAAGGAAGCAGTTGAGGCTAGCTCATTGAATGTATCCAAGTCACAGATAGATAGATTTTTAACCAATAAGGGAATTAAGGGTTATGGGGAGCAGGCGGGTAAGTGGAGCTGAGTCCACGGCCAGATCAGCCATGATCTTGTTGAATGGCGGAGCAGGCTCGAGGAGCTGGATGGCCTATTCCTATTCCTAATTATTATTTTCTTATGTACCTGCAGATAGTAGAAATAAAAAAAGAAAAATAGAATCATAGAATGGAGGCAGCGCGGAAGGTGGCCGTTCGGCCTGTCGAGCCCGTGCTGACTCTCAGCTAATCCCACTCCCCCGGCCTTTATCTCTAACCCTGCAATTTTTTTCCCTCCAGATACCTATCCAACTCCCTTTTGAAAGATAAGGTTGAGTCTGCCTCCACCACCCTTTCAGGGCAGCACAGTCCAAATCCTAACCACTCGCTGCATTAAGAACGTTTTTTTCTTATGTCGCCTTTGATGAAATAATGGAATTCCAAAATAAGAACAGAAAAAGCTGATAGGGTAGCTGGAGGGAAACAATTTTGTCTGGTGGGGCAGTCCAGAACAAGGGGGCATAACCTGAAGATTAGAGCCAGGCCGTTCAGGGGTGGTGTCAGGCAACATCTCTTCACACTGAGGGCAGTGCAAAGCTGGAACTCTCTCCACCAAAATGTTGTTGGGGTTGGCAGCCAATTGAAAATGTCAAAACTGAGATTAATAGATTTTTGTTAGGCAAGGGCCAGTTGATTTATTTGTCAGCTTGCACACTGTGGTGCTGAAACAAACAGTAATATTGCAGCAATAAAGCTATCAAAATGTCAGCTGTAAAAAGAAAGACTTGCATTTCTATGGCGCCTTTCACAACCCCAAGACATCCCAAAAGTGCCTTGCGGCCAATGAAGCACTTTTGAAGTGTCGTCACTGTTGTAATGTAGGAAATGCAGCAGCCAGTTTGCGCACAGCAAGCTCCCACAAACAGCACTGTGATAATGACCCGATAATCTACTTTTAGTGATGCTGATTAAGGGATAAATATTGGCCAGGACACTGGAGATAACTCCCCTGCTCTTCTTCAAAATAATGCCGTGGGGATCCTTTACATCAACTTGAGAGGGCAGATGGGATCTCGGTTTAACGTCTCATCTCTCCTCCGACAGTGCAACACTCCACTGGAGTGTCAGCCTAGATTTTTGTGCTCAAGTTCCTGGCGTGGGACTTGAACCCACAACCTTCTGACTCAGAGGCGAGAGTGCTACCCACTCAGCCACGACTGACAGTAAGCACTTAATTCTTATTAATATATAATAAAAATGTAAATGGAGTTCAGATACAGATCAGCCTTGACCTAATTGACTGGCACAACAGATACAAGGGACCAATTGGCCTAGTCCTGGGGAGCTTCTATTTTCCGATGTAATTCAAAAAATTAGAAACCGTTAATTCTGCTCATGCTTCTGTTCTCTGTCCTATTTTTATTTCAGTTTTTAAACTTTAATTTGACTTTCTTCTATTCAATCGAATCCATGTCAATCTTACTCTAACTTTAAAAATTCTTACTTAGCTTCTGTCCTTTTTTGGAGTTAGGAGCAAAATACAAATATTTTCATTGGTTGAAAATCAGATCTGAATCCGGCTTTTGCAGCCAATTGGAAGTTCAAAATGTAATGATTGACATGGGCACATCACACATACACCCGTGTCAACCTCTGATACATTGTCATGCTACACCCTATAGAAGGGTCTCCTATTGATGAGAAAACTAGAGTGGCAAAGACAGGACTAATAAACACGCTTGTGGCACAGGAAGGGTTAACTTTCACAAATTTCAACAGCTTAAAGCCGAGGTCCCAAGACCCAAGCTGCAAAAAAAAGCTAACCCAAATTTGAGACTTGACCCGATGCCTCGTCCGCAAGGGCCTTCAACTACGGGCTCGACGGGCCAAATGGCCTCCAACTGTGCTGTAATGATTCTAAAACAGAGATAAAACAGGAGAAGCGAGACACAATTTGCGTTAAAGGTTGTGGATTCAAGTCCCACTCCAGGGACTTGAGCACATAAATCCTCCCAGTGCAGTGCTGAGGGAGTGCTGCACTGTCTGAGGTGCCGTCTTTCGGATGAGGTGGACACGAAAACTCCCATGGGCTATTTGGAAGAAGAGCAGGTGAGTTATCCCCGGTGTCCCGGGTCCAATATTCATCCCTTAATCAACATAACAAGAACAGTTGACTTGGTCATTATCACATTGCTGTGTGTGGGAGCTTGCTGTGCACATAATTGATTGCCGCGTTTCCCACATTACAGCAGTGACTACACTCCAAAAAAGTGCTTCATTGGCTGTAAAGTGCTTTGAGACGTCCGGTGGTCGTGAAAGGTGCTATATAAATGCAAGTCTTTTTTTAAGATTATTGCTGAAAAAGGCACTCTGCTTTGCTGCTGATGCTCACTCCACCTGCTCAGAGGTAGTTGATGCTGTCGCTGCGGGAAAAAAAGGCAAAAAAAAAAGGGTCGCGTGTTGCAGCAATATCATGCCTCACCTTAATGAGCACCAACATTGATATAGACCAGGACAGGCATTCTGTGGGGGCTGACATCTATCCCCGTCTGCAAAACCTGCTCCACACTGGGCGCGATCATTTGGCTCGAAAGATAAAGTGTTGCAAGTAATACTTACAAACACACGGCCGAGCACAGTGGAGAGGGTAAGAAGAGCACCTTACGAACTAATGAGAAAAGATGACAAGCTAAAATTAAACCAGCACACCGCGTGTGAGAGAAATATCATCAACTTGGTCGTTAACATCCCAGATCGTAAACGCGCAGCAGAACCATCCATGTGATTCTGAACAAAACATGCCAACGGCTGGCAGGCAGGTAACTTGGTAATTAAAAATTACACAGGACACAAACTTATGTAGATGTCAGCGAAACATTGAATTTAGGAGTTGCACACAATTTGTACACTTGTACTTTGGAGGAATTTTAACTGTAAAGATGAGAACTAAGAAACATTTAAAAAAAAACACCAAGGTTGCTGTATGGTGAGACATTGAACACGGTGTCCAGCTTTGGTCACTGGAAGATGAAGAAAAGAAAATAACTTGCATTTATAAAGACTACCCAAGCCCTGGAGACAATGCAAAGAAAGACCGATTGTGAGTGTCAGAAGGACTGGAGAAACTTGTGCTTTTCAGTCTTGAAGGAGGTGACTGCTATCTCCATAGTTGGTCACTCGACCAGTTCCGTTGGGCGGGCCACATCGTCTGCATGCCTGACACGAGACTCCCAAAGCAAGCGCTCTACTCTGAACTCCTACACGGCAAGCGAGCTCCAGGTGGGCAGAGGAAACGCTTCAAGGACACCCTCAAAGCCTCCCTGATAAAGTGCAACATCCCCACCGACACCTGGGAGTCCCTGGCCAAAGACCGCCCTAAGTGGAGGAAGAGCATCCGGGAGGGCGTTGAGCACCTCGAGTCTCGTCGCCGAGAGCATGCAGAAATCAAGCGCAGGCAGCGGAAGGAGCGTGCGGCAAACCAGACTCCCCACCCACCCTTTCCCTCAACCACTGTCTGTCCCACCTGTGACAGAGACTGTAATTCCCGTATTGGACTGTACAGCCTCCTGAGAACTCACTTTTAGAGTGGAAGCAAGACTTCCTCACTTTCGAGGGACTGCCTATGATGATGAGTTGGTCACACAATCATAGGGGCCGAAATTGCCCCGTGCTGGGTTTGGGGGCGGTCATTTCACTAGAAGTGATTCTTCTGCGCCGTAGATTTGGGCTCTTTGACTAAAAAAAATTTTGCCTGCGGGAACAAGCGTTCCCCCGGCGTTTGTGCGGCGCGAGGCCTAGCGCCACGCTGACACCTCAGGACATCCCTCTCTTTTTAAAGGGGCAGGCCTCTTCGAACACTGCAGCCTCTTTAGTGGCGCCCACTGGGTCACCTCGGGAGGGTGTTGGCTGAGCCAGTGGCCTGGCACCCATGAGGGGGTGCTGGTCTGTGGGTTGGCGGCCCGACCATGCCAGCGGCCGCCAATGTCGGGCCGGCTGAAGAAAGATGGCGGCTGGCTTGCAACCAACTCCCCTTTAAGGGCGGTCGGGGCCCCATAGCTTCGTGCACCGTAGAAGTTGTTGGTGCTATCGCCCCCGCGCCGACCTCATGTCCCGCGGTGCAATTTCCCCCGAGGGGTGCAAAGGGGTTGGCGTGGGGCGATAAGTTGTCCACGCACAAGGCGTGCGTGCGCTGCAGCGGAGCGCTTATTGCGGCGCAAACCATTTTTCGCCAGCGGAGCCCCGGGGTAACAATCCCGCTCGGGTCGATGTGGCCGCCACGGCCGCGCGCTAACCCAATAGCGCTCCGTTAGTGCCAGCCACCCAAGCTAACTGGCCCTGCGTACAGGGGCAATTTCACAGAAGGCCAGCTCTTAGAAGGAGCTATCCAATTAGTCCCACTCTCCTGTCCTTTCCCCACAGCCCTGCAATTTCTTTCCCCTTCAGGTATTTGTCCAATTTCCTTTTGAAAGTGGCTATTGAATCTGCTTCCACCGTCCTTTCAGGCAGCGCGTTCCAGTTCATAACTCGCTGTGTTAAAAAAGTCTCCTAATTTCCCCCCTAGTTCTTTTGCCAATCATCTTAAATCTGTGTCCTCCTGGTTACCGACCTGCCTGCCAGTGGAGCCAGTTTCTTCCTATCTTCATAAGTCAACCCCCTCAACAGCTCTACAAACCTGTGAGCACACTCACATGTACATACATTACAGCTACCAGTCAACAGTCACGATGTTTCAAAGACACCCACTGTGTGGAAGCACTGTGAGAGATTTCCGAAAGGATGCAATGAAGCCCGATCTAAATGAGAGCCTTTCTGGTGACAGTAGTGATGAAGGCTCACACACGCGAGAAAAAGAAAGAGCATGCATTTATATAGCGTCTTTCACAATCGCAGCACATCCCAAAGCACTATACAGCCAGTGAAATAATTCTGATGCGTAGTCACTGTTGTAATGTAGGAAATGCAGCAGACAATTTGTGCACAACAAGCTCCCACAAACAGCAATGTGATAATGACCAGATCATCTGTTTTAGTGATGTTGGCTGAAGGATAAATATTGGCCTCAGGACACCGGGGATAACTCCCCTGCTCTTCTTCGAAATAGTGCCATGGGATCTTTTACGTTCACCTGAGAGAGCAGACGTGGCCTTGGTTTAACGTCTCACCCGAAAGACGGCACCTCCGACAGTGCAGCACTCTCTCCGCACTGCACCTGTAGAACCGCACCTCAGCATTAGTCGACAAACTCCAGAGCAGAGGGAACAAAAGGGGAAGAAGGTTTGGAGCAGGGATTGATTTCAGGGACATCGGCTTGCTGTGCTGGAGGTAGGATTGGCCAGAAGTCACGGGATACAATCTTGCTCCTAAAACCCGTGAACAAATATCAGAGTAGCTGAAGTTGAAGAGAGACCCATTAAACAGGTAAGCACCTTTGTCTCCTATCTGTAATATAGTACAAAATAATTATGCAGCAACAGTGGAACAGTGCAGGAATGAAGCGTACAATCTAATAATGGATCATAATTAAAATGCATGGGAAGAAGCAGGATTTAAGTGATGGAAATATAAAAGTGTACTCTCATTACTGGCTAATGTGAAAGTCCCACCTAACAATGCTGCACTAATAAAGAGTATAATCCAACAGTATTCAAATAGTCCAATTGTAATTACATTACTTAGAGGAGTAATTGTGTTAGGTAAACACGGGACTAATTCAAAGCACCTACTCTGTTTGCCCTGATCAAACACAGGCAGTCCATTCAGTGTCAATCTTACCAAGATCTGCAACTTGTAGATATTTCATAATCTTCAACAATAATAGAGCTTTAGGGGTTTAGTTCTCAGCTATGAAGTGCATAATTTTAATAAAACAAATTCCACCATCTCCCCTGTGTGTTATAACGTGACGTGCTGTTCTACTAAGAAAGGGTGAAGAATCAGCTGCAATCCTCATCGCTGCCCACCATCAGACTCGATTGTTCAGTCACCTGGAGGTCTTCTGTCATTCCCCCACACAGGCAGTTGTGCTAAACGCCCAAGGCACTTTTACACGAACCTGTTAGTACAACAATTCCAACAGTATAACCCCTTTTCATCATAGGCAGTCCCTTGAAATCGAGGAAGACTTGCTTCCACTCTAAAAGTGAGTTCTCAGGTGACTGTACAGTCCAATACGGGAATTACAGTCTCTGTCACAGGTGGGACAGACAGTGGTTGAAGGAAAGGGTGGGTGGGGAGTCTGGTTTGCCGCACGCTCCTTCCGCTGCCTGCGCTTGATTTCTGCATGCTCTCGGCGACGAGACTCGAGGTGCTCAGCGCCCTCCCGGATGCTCTTCCTCCATTTTGGGTGGTCTTTGGCCAGGGACTCCCAGGTGCCAGTGAGGATGTTGCACTTTATCAAGGAGGCTTTGAGGGTGTCCTTGAAACATTTCTTCTGCCCACCTGAGGGTTGCTTGCCGTGTCATCATCACAGGCAGTCCCTCGAAACGAGGATGACTTGCTTCCACGTCAAAAAAGGATGAGTTCGCAGGTGTGTCAACGAAGGACCTAATATTCCAGATCCTGAACTACATCCTGAGGGTGGAAGATGGCTCTGCGTGGATTTTTTTAACGTGTGGTGGCAGTTGCACACCAGCCACCACATGAGCTTGACAGAGCGAGGTCTTGGTCCAGTGGCAAGGGTTATCCAAGACGACTGGAGACCAGCTCTGCTGCACGGACCTAGTGCGCACACATATCGCAGTGTGGGCTGGCCCGTGCTGCCCCTGGCCTCTGGCTCCTAACTCACGCCTCCCCTGGACCCCGATCACGTCCCTCTACAGTCTCTCACCGCTCCTTCGCCCCGACCTCACTGCTCCTGCTCGTGTAGGATATATAGAATTACAAAGTAATTAAAGCACAGAAACGGACCATTCAGCCTAACTGGTCCATGCTGGTGTTTATGCTCCACATGAGCCTCCTCCACCCCTCTTCTATCAACATAACCTTCAATTCCTTTCCCCCCTCATGCGTTTATTGAGTTCCCCTTAAATGAATCTATGCTATTGAACTCAAACAATCCCTGAGGTAATGTGTTCCACATTTGAACCAGTCTCTGGGTAAAGAATTTTCTTCTGAATTCCCTACTGGATTTATTGGTGTAATGTATGAACCTGTGAGCATGCTCACAGGTTTGTAGAGCTGTTGCATTGTGAGTGGCTTAGCCAGCCATGTGATATTCACAAGGCACAATAAAAACCCAATCAATTGGGTCTAGGTCATCCACGATGAGGTGTACAGTTGTGAACTTAGTGGATGAACTGGTAATGTGTAGTGTGATTGTTAAATCTTTGTGAATAAACCAACTAGTTTTTTTTACAGTATGTGCTGCTATGAATTTTTAAGCAAAAACCCATGAAGCAAATACATCACAATTGTCCCTAGCTTTGGTCTCCGCCACAAGTGGAAACACATATCTACACTCTCAAACCCCTTCATAATCTTACAGACCTTTATTAGGCCATCCCTCAGCCTTTGCTCTTCTAGAGAAACGAGCCATAGCCTGGTCATCTGGGATGATCTGATAACCATTACAGAGATGTGGTTGCAAGGTGACCAGGACTGGGAATTAAATATTCAGGAGTACTTGACAAGGAGAGACAGAAAGGAGAAAGAGGTGGGGTAGCTCTATTGATAAAGGATGGAATCACTGCAATAGTAAGAAATGATATTGCCTCAAATGATAAGGGTGTTGAAACAGTTTGGGTGGAGATAAGGAACAATAAGGGGAAAAAGTTACTGGTGGGCATAGTCTATAGGCCCCCTAACAGTAGCAACTCTGTTTGTCGCAGCATAAACCAGGAAATAGTGGGGGCTTGTAAAAAGGGAACAGCAATAATCATGGGTGATTTTAACCTCCATATTGATTGGACAAATCAAATTGATCAGGGTAGCCTTGAGGAGGAGTTCATAGAGTGCATAAGGGAAGAGTTCCTTGAGCAGTATGTAACGGAACCAACCAGGAGGCAGGCTATCTTAGATCTGGTCCTGTGTAATAAGATAGGAATCTCCTAGTAAAAGGTCCCCTTGGAATGAGTGATCATAGCATGATTGAATTTCAAATTCAGATGGAGTGTGAGAAAGTTGGATCTCTAACCAGCGTACTAAGCTTAAATAAAGGAGACTATGAAGTTATGAGGGCAGAGTTGGGTAAAGTGGACTGTGAAAATAGATTAAAGTGGAGGACGGTTGATGAACAGTGGTATACATTTAAGGAGATATTTCACAACTCTCAAGAAAAATATATTCCAGTGAGGGGGAAAGGGTGTAAGAGAAAAGATAGCCATCCGTGGCTAACTAAAGAAATAAAGGATGGTATCTAATTAAAAACAAGGGCATACGAAGTGGCCAAAACTAATGGGAAGACAGAAGACTGGGAAGCTTTTAAAAGCCAGCAAAGAACGACTAAAAAAATGATTAGGAAAGGGAAGATAGACTATGAAAGTAAACTAGCACAAAATATAAAAACAGATAGTAAGAGTTTCTATCGGTATATAAAAAGGAAAAGAGTGGCTAAAGTAAATATTGATCCCTTAGAGGACGAGACCAGGAAATTAGTAATGGGGAACATGGAGATGGCGGAAACTCTGAACAAATATTTTGTATCAGTCTTTATGATAGAGGACACTAACAATATTCCAACAGTGGATAGTCAAGGGGTATGGGGGGGACGAACTTAACACAATCACAATCACTAAGGAGGTGGTACTCAGTAAGGTAATGGGACTAAAGGCAGATAAATCCCCTGGACCTGATGGCTTGCATCCTAGGGTGTTAAGAGAAGTAGTGGCAGGGATAGTGGATGCATTGGTTGTAATTTACCAAAATTACCTGGATTCTAGGGAGGTACTAGCAGAATGGAAAACTGCAAATGTAACACCTCTATTTAAAGAAGGAGGCAGACAAAAAGCAGAAAATTATAGACCAGTTAGCCTAACATCTGTGGTTGGGAAAATGTTGGAGTCCATTATTAAAGAAGCAGTAGCAGTACATTTGGAAAAGTAAAATTCGGTCAGGCAGAGTCAGCATGGATTTATGAAGGGGAAGTCATGTTTGACAAATTTGCTGGAGTTCTTTGAGGATGTAACGAACAGGGTGCATAAAGGGGAACCAGTGGATGTGGTGTATTTGGACTTCCAGAAGGCATTTGACAAGGTGCCACATAAAAGGTTACTGCACAAGATAAAAGTTCATGGGGTTGGGGGTAATATATTAGCATGGATAGAGGATTGGCTAACTAACAAAGAATAGAGAGTCGGGATAAATGGTTCATTCTCTGGTTGGCAACCAGTAACTAGTGGGGTGCCGCAAGAATAAGTGCTGGGACCCCAACTATTTACAATCTACATTAAAGACTTGGAAGAAGGGACTGAGTGTAACGTAGCCAAGTTTGCTGACGATACAAAGATGAGAGGAAAAGCAATATGTGAGGAGGACACAAAAGATCTGCAAAAGGACACAGACAGGCTAAGTGAGTGGGCAAAAATTTGGCAGATGGAATATAATGTTGGAAAGTGTGAGGTCATGCACTTTGGCAGAAAAAAAATCAAAGAGAAAGTTATTATTTAAATGGAGAAAGATTGCAAAGTGCCACAGTACAGCGGGACCTGGGGGTACTTGTGCATGAAACACGAAAGAATAGTCTGCAGGTACAGCAAGTGATCAGGAAGGCCAATGGTATATTGGCCTTTATTGCAAAGGGGATGGAGTATAAAAGCAGGGAAGTCTTGCTACAGCTATTGGTGAGGCCACACCTGGAATACTGCATGCAGTTTTGGTTTCCATATTTACAAAAAGATATACTTGCTTTGGAGGCAGTTCAGAGAAGGTTCACTAGGTTGATTCCGGGGATGAGGAGGTTGACTTATGAGGAAAGGTTGAGTAGGTTGGGCCTCTACTCATTGGAATTCAGAAGAATGAGAGGTGATCTTATCGAAATGTATAAGATTATGAGGGGGCTTGACAAGGTGGATGCAGAGAGGATGTTTCCACTGATGGGGGAGACTAGAACTAGAGGGCATGATCTTAGAATAAGGCGCCGCCCATTTAAAACAGAGATGAGGAGAAATTTTGTCTCTGAGGGTTGTAAATCTGTGGAATTCGCTGCCTCAGGGAGCTGTGGAAGTTGGGACATTGAATAAATTTAAGACTGAAATAGACAGTTTCTTAAACGATAAGGGGATAAGGGGTTATGGGGAGCGGGTAGGGAAGTGGAGCTGAGTCCATGATTAGATCAGCCATGATCTTATTGAATGGCGGAGCCGGCTCGAGGGGCCGTATGGCGTACTCCTGTCCCCATTTGTTATGTTCTTATGTTCTTATCCTTTCCTGATAAGTGTAACTTTTCAGTTCTGGTAGGAAAGTGAGCCAAGGAACTTCAGAGAAAAGAAAAGAAGTGTGTGCGTGAGCCTTTGGAGAGGGGTTTGGAGAGGTGTCCGAATGCTCAGTCAAAGAGATGTGTTGTGAGAGGCCTTTTAAAGCTGGGGAAGTGGGTTGCGAAGTGCACGGGGTTTGTGGATGAAGTTTCAAAGCGCAGGGCTGAGGAAGCTGAAGGCCCTGCCATTGAAGAGGGAGCCGAGAGGAAGAGAGAACTGAAGAATATGGGGTGCGAGGATGGAAAAGGTGGCAGATTTGGGAATGGGAGGAAGCCATGGAGGAAGTCGTAGACCAGACTGCGGCATTTTCAAATTGGATCTTTTAGGGGAGAGGAGGTCAGTGAATGCCAGCAAGGGTGGGGCCGATAGGCAAGCGGGGCTGAGAAGATTGACATCGATGGGCTGCTCTCCCCTTTTTACTCTTCAGCTGCTGCCAGTTACGTTGGGCTGTGCTGCGTAACCGGGAGATCTGACTGCTTAAGAATGGGCTCCTCGGGGGCGAAATTGGGCTCCTTTGCACCTCTCGTTAGTGCCCCCAGAGGGTGGTAACAGGGCGCACACGAGTTTGCGACCGGGTCCGGCGCTGTTAATGACTCCCGCTATATTGGGCGGGAGTTTAGCGGCGACGCTGTGGCGTTGTGCCCCGATCTCCTGCACCCAGAGATCGTGACGTCATCGGCACGCACATCACCCCGTTAGCGCCCCGGCCCCCAAATTCGCTTTCACCCCCGGCTGCAGCGCCGGGCGATGACAGCGGCAACTTAAGGGATGCCTATTGGACAGCCGGCTGCTACCAGGGCCTAAATTAAAGGGGAGGTGGCTGAGTGCAGAAAAAATAAAACTTACCTTTTTGTTGCCGCTCCTGATGCGGTTTCTTTGCAGGTCGGTGCTGCGATCCCTCAGTCCCGCACTCTGCTCGAGTGCCTCGCTCCCCGCTGGTGCAGCTAAGTGCCTTTTTCTTTTGCAGAGCCGGCAGCGTGTGCCCTTCCCTTTAAGTGAAATGCATCGTTTTCATGGACGTCTCCGTGAGCCGATTCAGCAGCAGAATCAATAAAGACCTGGAATCAACTCTCCTCCCTGTCCTCTGTCCTGGAGAACCATCTCTCAGGTGTCAGCTTGTGGCTCAGTGGGTAGCACACTCGCTTCTGGGTTAGAATGTTGTGGGTTTAGGTCCCACTGCAGCAACTTGACAAAATCTAGGTTGGCGAGGGAGTGCTGCATTTAGGGTTAGTGCTGCGCTGTCTTTTGCCTGAGATGTTAAACTGAGGACCCGTCTACTCTTCCCAGTGGATGTAAAAGATCCCATGGCACTATTTTGAAGAAGGGCAGTGGGATTATCTTCAGTGTCCTGGCCAATATTTATCCCTCAACCAACATCACTAAAAACAGATTATCTGGTCATTATCACATTGCTGTTTGTGGGAGCTTGCTGTGCGCAAATTGGCCGCTGCTTTTCCTACATTACAACAGTGACCACACTTCAAAAAGTACTTCATTGGCTTAAAGCGCTTTGGGACGTCCTGAGGTCATGAAAGGTGGCTCGATGAATGCAAGTTCTTCTGCTTTCTTTCCCTCTGGAGCAGTAAGAAGAATAAATAAAGCAAAGCTGCAGTCTGTCACTCACAGCCTCCACAAAGCAATATTAATATTTTCATCTGCTGCAGGAAGAGACAATAAAACCTTAGATTGTTTCCCTGGTGATTTTGCTGTTTGCTTTGATCAAGATGAGGGACATCAGGGTTTTTGCAGAAGACTGGCTCTGTGGCAGGACTAGGTGTTCCTGCTCGAACAAAGCTCGCAATGCTCGCGTCAAGTGATGGTCCAGAGTGATTGGCACATCTTGGTGTTACAATCCTAACTTGGTGCTGGACTAATGTGTTCACTGACATAAACCTGCCACTAACATAATGTTATACAAACAGCTCTCACAATATGCCTTAACTTCATCCTCTGTCATTCATCAGTGTGAATTTTTCCATTTCTGACACCAGATATCTGAGTCTTTTTTTTTAAACATCATTATTTTAAGCTCTGTTGTCACACTGCATGGCATTTACACCAATATCTTTTTACCGTTTCATCTATTTTTAGCCATCACATTATCATCAATGTACCTGCTTGTCAGCACAGTACTGAAGCACTGGTGCATTGGCACAGATTCTGTTCTTTGGGCGAGATGTTAATCTGAGGCTCCGACTGCCTGTTCAGGCAGACGTAAATATCCCATAGCTCTACTTGTAGACGAGCAAGGGGATTCTCCTATTGTCCCAGCCAAACGCTTGTCTCTCAACCAAAACCACCACAAAAACAGATTAACAGGTCATAGTTGTCTGCGGGTGTAAGTGTGAAAATTGGCTGCCAACGTTGCCTGCATGACAACAATGATTACAGTTCAAAATTAATTAATTGGCCGAGAATGGATTCGGGACAACCTTCGGATGTGAAAGACACTAGAAAATGCAAGCCCTGGCTTGTTTCTTTTGTTCTATCTTGGACGCCTCCGCCTTATTGCTGTTTCCCATCGTAATCTAGCTCTCCACTGACACCAGGAACAGGGACAATGGGCTGTTGGTAACACTTCATGATGTCACTGAATGGGCAACTGCACACAAAATGGCTGCCCCTGAGCAGCACTTTGAAAACAAACACAACAATGAGGGACAGGCAACTGTCTCTTTGTACGTTTCACAACTATATAGCGAATGCGAATAAGTTTCTTTCTCCTTAAAAATAAGAAAGATTAGGTAAATGACAAAGAACAATCCTTCCTTTTTGCGAAGCCTACATTCTTGATCCATGGTGATGGATGGACTCTGACAGTGCTTGCTCAATTAGATTTCCTCTCCGTTCCAAAGTGTCATCACAGAACATCATGGTATCCAGTACTAAGCAGGGAGAGTGCCAAGGACGTACTAGGGGCAAACTGGACAGATGACCGATCAGTGATAGGACTCCGGGGCCACAGGAAGTGATCAGTGACAGCACATCTAAACCAGGCCATCGTCTGATGAAAAGCTATAAAATAAGAAATGTAATTCATGTATTATTGTAACTGAACAAACTTGCGTAAACTACTGCACAACATATTAAATCTCATTTCTGAAATATAAATTTATTGAAGGCAAACACGGTCAGGCTGAAAGAAAACTAATCTGTTACACTGTACTTCATGTTCCTTAGTCTGTGCAGAAACATCTTCACTCAGATGAACTCCAAAGTGAAGGCCACTTTGCTTTGTGTTCCACCAAAATATAAGAGAGCCACATCTACCAAAGCTAGAGTGAGTAGCCTGCACAAGAGAACATTAAATCTTACTGTTAGATCACATCATATGTTATCAATAGACTGAGTCACCGAGTCTGTGTGCATGAAACACAAAAAGTTAGTATGCAGGTACAGCAAGTAATCAGGAAGGCAAATAGAATGTTGGCCTTTATTGCAAGGGGGATAGAGTATAAAAGCAGAGAAGTCCAGCTACAACTGTACAGAATATTGGTGAGACCATACCTGGAGTACTGCGTACAGTTTTGGTTTCCTTATTTAAGGAAGGATATACTTGCATTGGAGGCAGTTCAGAGAAGGTTCACTTGGTTGATTCCTGAGATGAAGGGGTTGACTTATGAAGAAAGGTTGAGCAGGTTGGGCCTATACGCATTGGAGTTCAGAAGAATGAGAGGTGATCTTATTGAAACATATAAGATACCGAGGGGGCTTAACAAGATAGATGCTGAGAGGATGTTTCCCCTCCTGGGGGAATCTAGAACTAAGGAGCATAGTCTCAGAATAAGGGGTTGCCCATTTAGAACTGAGATGAGGAGGAATTTCTTCTTTCAAAGGGTTGTAAATCTGTGGAATTCTCTGCCCCAGAGAGCTGTGGAGGCTGGGTCAGTGAATAGATTTAAGGTGGAGATAGACAGATTTTTGAATGATACAGGAGTGAAGGGTTATGGGGAGCGGGCAGGGAAGTGGAGCTGAGCACAAGATTAGATCTTATTAAATGGCAGAGCAGGCTTGAGGGGCCAAATGGCCCACTCCTGCTCCTATTTCTTATGTTCTTATGTTCTTAAATGTGCTGCGAGCTGCTATGAAGGGTGCACATGCTTGATACGCATTCTATTCATCAATTAATAGAAAATTTCAAGTGTTAGTGATCCTGTGAATGTTGTACAATGTTGGAGTGTTTCGCCCCATTTCTGGACCCAGAATAGGTGATGCGCTGCAGGTGAGGGGCAGGAGATGGTAGCCTGATTCTCATCTCACCCAAAACTGGGTCTTGGGTCTCACTTTCACAATAGAGGTTCTGGGATCGAAAGCCCGTATTACCCGAATACCTCGCTGTTCGCTCTGCATTGTCTGTGAGATAATGCACACTGGATTAAAAGTTCAAGCAGCTTTCTGATGAGCACGGGGTTGTAAATTGGGTACAAGATCAACGCAGAGGATGTCCCCACAGGAAAGAAGGTGCTAGAAGGTGTGAGAGTCATTCAGCCATAATCGAATGTGTTTCAATTTGGTCACCTGTGTGTAATAGGAAAAAAATACATGGCAAGAGTTGTTGTGGAAATAAACCAATTTCAGGAGGTTGAGTGGCTGGTTGTTTAGTTTACTTTGTCATTCTGTTAGTATTTGTGTGTACCTTTGATGTACCATGATTTATTAATAGTATGCATGGAATATAGAGATCAAAGACAACATTTTGTATAAGAGATGTGAATAAACTCTGTTTTAGCAGCAGGCACTGGTAATGTAATGTGTGTGTCTGAAGAGCAGGGAGTATACACAGGAATCGAAGTGTATGTCTCAGTAACTTTCATACTGGTTTCTGTGTCGTAGGATGGTTTAAGTAAAGACCTGATCCTGCCATTACTACAACTGTGTGTGTAATGTATGCACCTGTGAGGATGCTCAAAGGTTTGTAGAGCTGTTGAGTTGGGAGTGGCTTAGCCAGTCACATGACGTTCACAAGACTCAATAAAACCCCGGCCAGTTGGGTTCAGGGGATCCGCGATGAGGCAGGTGGTTGTGAGCCTGGTGGACTTTCTGCCAATGCGGGGCAGGGCTGGCAGGGCCCTGCAGTACCGCCATGAAACCGAGAGGAGCAATCTGTCTCTCTACCTTTAAAAACCTTCTCAAAACCACCACCCTTTCGACTAAGCTTTCAGTCCACCTCTCCTAGGTTTGCCGCCACACCTTCACGACAGCTTCTATATCTCGTTTATTAATTTTGCTTCCTCTCTCTGTAAAGCACCTAAGGACATTGGTTACACTAAGAGTGGTTAGAATGTGGAACTCACTACATAAGTTTACATAAGAAATAGGAGCAGGAGTAGGCCATTTGACCCCTTGAGCCTGCTCCACCATTTAACAAGATCATGGCTCAGCTCCCCATAACCACATGGAGTGGTTGAGGCGATTTGCATAGATGCATTTAAGGGGGAAGCTAGATAAACATATGAGGGAGTAAAGAATGAAAGGTTGTCTTGATAGGAGATGACATTTTTAAAATGTATTCATTCCTGTGAAGTGGGCATCGCTGGCGAAGCCAGCATTTATTGCCCATCCCTAATTGCCTCGAGAAGGTGATGGTGAGCCGCCTTCTTGAACCGCTGCAGTCCGTGTGGTGAAGGTACTCCCTTTGGAGGGAGTTCCAGGATTTTGACCCAGCAACAATGAAGGAATGGCAGATATATTTCCAAGTCAGAATTGCGTGTGACTTGTAGGGGAACTTGCAGGTGATGGTGTTCCCATGTGCCCGCTGCCCTTGTCCTTCTAGGTGATGTCTTCGCAAGATCCTGCAAACCCCTGGGAGGACAGACGCACCAACGTTAGCGTCCTTGACCGGGCCAACATCCCCAGCATTGAAGCACTGACCACACTTGATCAGCTCCGCTGGGCAGGCCACATAGTTCGCATGCCAGACACGAGACTCCCAAAGCAAGCGCTCTACTCGGAACTCCTTCACGGCAAACGAACCAAAGGTGGGCAGCGGAAACGTTACAAGGACACCCTAAAAGTCTCCCTGATAAAGTGCAACATCCCCACTGACACCTGGGAGTCCCTGGCCAAAGACCACCCTAAGTGGAGAAAGTGCATCCGGGAAGGCGCTGAGCACCTCGAGTCTCATCGTCGAGAGCATGCAGAAACCAAGCGCAGGCTGCGGAAAGAGCGTGCGGCAAACCAGTCCCACCCACCCTTTCCTTCAACGACTATCTGTCCCACCTGTGACAGAGTCTGTGGTCCTCGTATTGGACTGTTCAGCCACCTCAGTACTAATGTTAAGAATGGAAGCAAGTCTTCCTCGATTCCGAGGGACTGCCTATGATGATGAGGTGATAGAGGTCGCGGGTTTGGGAGTAAGCTGGGAGGAGGTTTATGTGGAGAATAAACTCTGGCACAGAACAGTTATGCCGACTGACCTGTTTCTGTGCTGTAAGAACGATATAATACTACTTAATTAAGAGTGCTAGATAGATGCTAGTTATTGTTGCTCACTCAGATGTGAGGTTAGGTGTTTTTTGTGAAGTAAGTTATCAGTGAAGACCACTAAAGCAGATGATAAATGGGCTCAAGAGACACATGGGGAAAGGAACGATGGAGGAACATGACACGATGTCGGTCGGTGGGACTGATCAATGGAAAGGCAACAGGGCTTGTTGGCTCGGGAATGGCAAAATATTTCTGCACCATAAACGCAGTTAAAAAAAAATCACAGAGATAAAAGAAATATCAAGCATTATTTGCAACTGTCTATTGTGTAAATGAATCATCCCTCCAGGCAATAGAAAATAAAAGAGAGTGTGATTACCACAGAAATGTGTGTGTAGCAAACAGCCTTTTGGTCAGTTGCTAGACATGAGGTTTCATTAAGAGAAACACATGTGTGTTTGACAGCAGTCTCCACATATTCACTTGCGGAGCTCACAACTGTCAGAGTAATGTTATCAAGATGGCCATCTGCTGATAAGTGCCTCAGGCAAAAACCTAATTACACATATGGTGCTGGCTTTCTGCTCCTTTTGAAATCTTGAAGATGTTAAAGCCATTCAGCTGGTAAATTTTCCATTGGAGAGAAAAGAATCTGATGAAACAAAATCTTTCCCAGAAATATGTCTTCGATTAAGGCCCAGGTAATCAGATGAGCACTTTTTTGTTGTTCTCTCGGAGAAAAAGTACTGCATTATTAATGTAGAGGAGGACTGCGTAGGAGAATGCATCAGTTAATTTTGATGTTCAATATATGTCTTCAGTCATATCATAATAATCCGATTTAGTTAAATCTACTGCAAACTACTTATCATAAAGTCATACATATTTCAGCACAGGAGGCCACCATTTGGCCCATCATGCTCGTATTGGTGCTAGCTCCCCATCAGAGGACTGCAGACCGATCGGTGGCAGGTTCGTCCGGAATCCATAAAATGTTCCAGAATCCGGACCCACGACCCTGCCGACCTTGAGGTCCCGCCGCTGCCCGACCTCGGGCCTCGCCTCACCGCCCCTCCCCGCTTCCCGACCTCACCTCACCGTCCCTCGTCTTGCCGCGCTCGCCGCCGCTACCCTTACCTCGGGGCCCGCCCGAACACCTCCTTGGCGGCGGGGCCCTGCCCGATGACCTCAGCGGCGAGGCCCTGCCTGATGACCTCATCAACAGGGCCCTGCCCGGTGACCTCCTCGGTGGGGACGGGACAGGACGGGACTCCCCCCCGCCCCTTTTAAGACATTCTGAAATCCGGAAATACCCGAACCTGAGCTCGGGTATTTCCGGATTCGTGATGTCAGAAAGATGATCGAAAGTGCAGAAAATCCCGGAATCCGGAATGGCCTCGGTCCCGAGAGTTCCGGATTTTCAACGCTGCACCTGTACCAAAAAACAGATTAACAAGTCGTTCATCTCTTTGAAGTTTATAAAATCTTTCTGTGCATAAAATGGCTGCTACATTGCCTTACAAAATAGTCACTCACTTCAAGGCAATTGATTGCATATAAATACGCCCGTTTGTTCCACTCGGAGAGGTTTCTGAAAGAAGTGATAAGGCGATTATATAACGGAAGCCTTTTTTAAAACTGAAAACAAAAAAACCCACACATGCAAACCAGCCTGTTATAAGTAACTTACATGGTTTTTTAGCATTGGGTAATTGTACAAATTTCTGTTCTCCCACAAATACCTCTGGGGGTGAGTGGTCTTCGTCAGTCGGCTCACTTTCGCCTGAGTCAGAAGGCTGTGGGTTCAAATCCGTACTCCAGAAATTTGAGCACAAAAATCTGGGCTGACACTCCAGTGCAGTGCTCAGGGAGTGCTGCACTGTCAGAGCTGCCGTCTTTTGGATGAGACGTCAAACCAGTTATTATGCCCTGTCTGCCCTCTCAGGTGAACGTTAAAGATCCCATGGCACGATTTCAAAGAGGAGCAGGGGAGTTCTCCCCGCTGTCCTGGCCAATAGTTATCCCTCAATCAACATCACTAAAACAGATTATCTGGTCAATATCACTTTGCTGTTTGTGGGAGCTTGCTGTGCGCAAATTGGCTGCTGCATTTTCTACATTACAACATCGACCTGAAATGTTCACTTTGTTCCTCTCTCTCCGCAGATGCTGCCTGACCTGCTGAGTGTTTCCAGCATTTTCTGTTTTTATTTCAGGTTTCCAGCATCCGCAGTATTTTGGTTTTCGTTCAATATTGATTGATGGATGCATGTTTATGCTTTTCCAGATTTGAAGTCCTTCAAGTGGTAGACTTGCCTGCAGCTGCTGGTTAGAGGCCGGGAAAAGCCTCTAACCAGCAGTTGTCTAATTCCTGACATCATCCACTGCCCAGGAACCTTGCACTGCATGACAGGTTACACTGCACAGGCAGCAAGTGATAGTGAGCATACGGTTGTTTCAAAGTCATGATCTGTACCTTAATTTCTGGCTGGTTGGCCCTTCCTGCTGTCTGGGGAGAAAACCGCATCACTGGTCTTGGATGGAGGCTGATACTAATAGTGGAGTGCTTAAATTTGAAAGAAAGACTTGCATTTATATAGCACCTTTCATGACCACTGGACATTTCACATTGCTTTACAGACAATTAAGTACTTTTGGAGTGTAGCCACTGGTGCCATGTGAGAAACGCGGCAGCTAATTTGCGCACAGCAAGCTCCCACAAACAGCAATGTGATGATGACCCGATGATCTGTTTTTTTTTGATATGTTGGTTGAGGGATAAATATTTTCCAGGACACCAGGGATAACTCCCCTGCTCTTCTTCAAAATAGTGTCATGGGATCTTTTACGTCCACCTGAGAGAGCAGACAGGGTCTCGGTTTGACGTCTCATCCGAAAGACGGCACCTCCAGCAGTGCAGCACTCCCTCAGCACTGCACTGGAGGGTCAGCCTGGATTTATGTACTCAAGTTCCTGGAGTGGGACTTAAACCCACAACCATCTGACTCAAAGGTGAGTGTGCTACCCACTGAGCCAGAGAAGCCAACAGCATTACTTTCTCTAGGTGTTAGTGGATAGGCCTCCCGTTACACACCCTGTTTGCTTTAACTTTCGATTGGCTTCAATGGAAGAGAAAATCAGAAAGGCTATAACACTCGACCAATTCACTATTGCCCCTCTTGCGCCCCCCGCTGAGGTTGAATTTCATTCTGTCTCGAAGTGGTTCTCAGTGGCGTGGGATTGAGAAGGACTGTGTCAAAGAACAGTGCACTTGTGCAAATTACCGGACTTGCTCCATACATCGCATGGATGGATCAGAGAGGAATTTTCCCAGATTTTTTTCCCCAATTGGCCTGGGTTTTAATCTGGTTTTTACCTCTCCCAGGAGATCACATGGCTCCGGGTGTGGTGGAGTGTAAAATGTTGCGATGCATGGGGTGTCGCAGTTGTGTGGGGCGGACTGGTTGGGCCGTGTGCTCTTTACCTGTCCGTCATTGTTCATAGGTTTATATGTAACCTTCAGGGCTGCTGACCGAGGGCTGTGTCAGCTGGCACGGACACGATGGGCCGGAATGGCTTGCTACTGCGCTGTAAATTTCTATAAACTCACATGTAGTGACAGAAATATTGAAGAATTACTTGGACTCCATTTCTATCGGGTAGGCTAACAAGAGGACTCCATTTCTATCGGGTAGGCTAACAAGATCTTTTTTGATCTCTTCTAATGCCATTTATATTAGGGGAAAAACAATTGACAGACTAGTTATTGTTAGAGAATAAAACCGCGGTCTGGATGTATTACTTCGCACATACTAAAAGAAGCAAGGGAACAGATAGCAGAGGCAATTATATATTTACTCGCGAAACGGCAGTATAACTTCAACATTTGCTGATGATGCCAAATTCTGGATTACAATTAATACTAAGGGGGGCTGTGAAAACACACGATGTTAGTAAACTTGTATGATCGGTGTGTAAATGGTAAATTAATTTTAATATAGATAGGTGTGAAATGGTGCATTTGTTACCAGGAATAAGGAGGCCACAGACTCCTCGGAAAGTAACTGTCTAAATGGTTTAGATACCAGAACTGAGAGGTTATAAGTGTCCGGAATGACTGACCATGCTGGGGCTCTTCTCTCTAGAAAAGTGAAGGCTGAGTGGTGACATCATCGAGATCTTAGACGTAGAGAATATTTTACTACTTGGGGCAATCCAAAACTAGGGTCATAAATAGAAGTTACTCACTGATAAATTCAATAAGGAATTCAGGGGAAACCTGTTCAAATCAGAGATAGATAGATTTTTAACCAATAAGGGAATTAAGGGTTATGGGGAGCGGGCGGGTAAGTGGAGCTGAGTCCACGGCCAGATCAGCCATGATCTTGTTGAGTGGCGGAGCAGGCTCGAGGGGCTAGATGGCCTACTCCTGTTCCTAATTCTTATGTTCTTATGTAAGAGTCTTTTAAAAAGATTGCATTGATGACTGCATAGACACAGCGTTCAGTGAACATTCATTCTCCAAACCATCCCCAGAGAGATCCAGGAACATCACTTTCAGGTAATCTAGAGAACATTTGCCATTCACCGGGCAGATGTACGGCACACTGGAGACAAGCTTGGTGACTGGGTAATAGAAAGGCTCAGATAATGGCCATGTGGCTGTAAATAAAAGCAAATGGCTCTGCTTTGATGAAGGTGAAGTTTTCAATTTGCATTACTTTTTGTTACAGTATTGTTACGGGTTCTGAGCATGAAATGATCAAGAAAAAAGACAATAAGATTTAGTATAGATGGAAACAAATTCACCAATAGAATCATTCTACAGCTCATTGTTATCTTGCAGATTGATTCACTTCGAACCAGTTGCTTAATTCTAATAGAGATAAAAAGAAAGACTTGCATTTATATAGCGCCTTTCACGACTACCGGATGTCCCAAAGTCCTTTACAACCAATGAACTACTTTTTGAAGTGTAGTCACTGTTGTAATGTGGGAAACGTGGCAGCCAATTTGCACAGCAAGCTCCCACAAACAGCAATGTGATAATGACCAGATAATCTGTTTTAGTATGTTGATTGAGGGATAAATATTGGACAGGACACCGGGGATAACTCCCCTGCTCTTCTTTGAAATAGTGCCATGGGAACTTTTACATCCACCTGAGAGGGCAGACGGGGCCTCGGTTTAACGTCTCTTCTGAAAGACGGCACCTCTGACAGTGCAGCACTCCCTCAGCACTGCACTGCAGTGTCAACCTAGATTTTAGGGCTCAAGTCCCTGGAGTGGGACTTGAACCCACAACCTGCTGACTCAGAGTCATCAACGCCACTTCATGCAGGGCTATGGGGGAAAGACGGAGGCGGAAGGGGAGGGGGCTGTGGGGCAAACTAACCTTCAAAGAGCCGGCATAGGCACAATGGATCAATTGGCCTCCTTCTGTGCTGTAAGTTTCTATGACGGGCCAATATTTGCATTCAAGGAAGTCCAGTGTGGGCAGATTCACGTCATCCTGCTGTGTCATGTTACCATCATTCATACGTCCCACAAAAGGAGGTTGGATGCAGTGAGTGTCCCAATAGCAACGGGTGGTCGCCCAAAGCAGAAGTGAGGGAGCGGAACAAGTTCATTTTTGCATCTTCAGCTAGAGGGGAAAGGGGGATGGGATACATTTTGCAGATGATGATAAATATCTGGGATAAATCTGACGGGCAGTCTGAAGCAACACAGGACGGGGGCTGTGGGATCTTAGGCGGGATGGTGAGAATACTGGAAGGATGAACTTCGAAAGGCCAACTGGCCTTTACTCATCCTTGACTTCTATTGTGTCCCTATTGATGCCGTGCATTAAAAATAAAAGAAAGAGTTAGAAACATAGAAACATAGAAAATAGGTGCAGGAGTCGGCCATTCGGCCCTTCTAGCCTGCACCGCCATTCAATGAGTTCATGGCTGAACATGCAACTTCAGTACCCCATTCCTGCTTTCTCACCAAGTTGCATTTATATAGCGCCTTTCACGACCACCAGACGTCTCAAAGTGCTTTACAGCCAATTAAGTGCTTTTGGAGTGCAGTCACTATTGTAATGTAGGAAAAGCAGCAAGCATTTGCGCACAGCAAACCCCCACAAACAGCAATATAATAATAACCAGATCATCTGTTCCTGTTATGTTGATTGAGGAATAAATATTAGCCAGGACACCAAGGATAACTCCCCTGCTCTTCTTCAAAATAGTGCCATGGGTTCTCTTACGTCCACTTGAGAGGGCAGACGGGGCTTCGGTTTAATGTCTCATCCGAAAGACGGAAGCGCATATATAGATGTTGGGGAAAAAAAGGAAAATAACATCAAAAATTCAACAGTGGGTGATATTTAAAAAACGCTAAACTTGGTGAGCGATTGTAAGTTAATTCAGCCCGTCACAACATCAGGCACAGGGACTTCATTCAGTCAGATACATCTCCCCCTTCAGTCACATCAACATTAAAAAGACAGGACAAAAGACGTTAATCACAATCCTTCTTTAAGTGGCGCAATAATAATGATGAAACTTCCTCTTTAAGCCTGCACGGGCCAGAAATTCGTCGATTTTGCGACCGGGTTTTTGGTGCCATTTCTCGGTGAAAAAATTCGGAGAAATTTTGCGGCGGTGCTTTTCAAATAGCGCTGGAGAGAGGAGCGCCACAGCGCGAGACTCGAAATAGCGTTTCACCGAAAATTTGGCTCCGAGCGCACCCGTATCTAGGACGAAAATAAATGCCCGGTAAAAAGCTGCGTTGCAGCCCTTGGAGCAGCAGTAAGTATGAAGACCTGCAAAAAAGGTAAGTTAAAGTTTTTATTTTTTACTTCTTTTGCAGCGATTCGCCAGATAAGTGCCTTGTGAATGTTTTTTTCTTTTTTCCAATTTATTTTCAGGTGTTTTTCCGCCCTCCCTAGGCCTGACTCGCAGTGGTTGCAGGCCTCGGACCGAAGCTGCCGAAATTTGCGGTTTGCACCGCGAATCCTCGTGCAACGCCGATTGTTTATGCCGCTGCGCAAATTAAATCTTGAATGTACGGCCTCGTAGCGATAGCGTATCGATAACGATAATGTTGGCGAAAATATACAATTATCGCCAAGGACCGAATTTGTAGCCCATAATTTTTAAAATAACTTCCCCTTTCATTTGCAGTTTCTCCTCGTGCACTTTTTTAATTCGCAGTAGAGTACACGGGCGAATTAGTACAGCAATCAAAAGATATTATGCCTGTTCTCGAGTGTAATTAGGCAAACTGGATTGATGCCAGTCTGTGCCAACATCTCTACACGGTCCATTTCAGTCCCACTTTCTCCTAATGATTTCAAAATGTTAATGCAATCTCCCCGTCCCACGTACTTCATTTCTTCCTGTTTTCTTTGCTACTTGTCAGAAGAAATATCCTTCCTTTTCCAAATCACTTGCTTCCCCGAACAGCTTTACTCAGAGGAAGCCTTCAGGTCTCTTTATAATGTTCTGTCTCCCTTTTCTTCTCTGGTTTTGTTATCTCATTTTCTGTTTCCCCCCACCCCTTATATTCTCGCTTTGGTATAATCGCAACTTTGCCAGTAAAGAGCATGGATTTAAGCCCCCAAAAGGGACCGGGAACAGACAGTGCAGATTTAACTATTTTACACTTCTCGGCAGGGGTACACCAAGCTCATGGTCTACAGGGCTGTAGTAATACCTGCCCTCCTGTATGGCTCAGAGACATGGACCATGTACAGTAGACACCTCAAGTCGCGGGAGAAATAACACTAACGATGCCTCCGCAAGATCCTGCAAATCTCCTGGGAGGACAGATGCACCAACGTTAGTGTCCTCGACCAGGCCAACATCCCCAGCATTGAAGTACTGACCACACTTGATCAGCCTCACTGGGCAGGCCACATTGTTCGCATGCCTGACACGAGACTCCTAATACAAGCGCTCTACTTGGAACTCTTTCACGGCAAATGAGCCAAAGGTGGGCAGAGGAAACGTTTCAAGGACACCCTCAAAGCCTCCCTGATAAAGTGCAACATCCCCATCGACACTTGGGAGTCCCTGGCCAAAGACCGCCCTAAGTGGAGGGAGTGCATCCGGGAGGGCGCTGAGCACCTCGAGTCTCATCTCCGAGAGCATGCAGAAACCAAGTGCAGGCAGCGGAAAGAGCATGCGGAAAACCTGTCCCACCCACCCTTTACTTCAACGACTATCTGTCCCACCTGTGACAGGGACTGTGGTTCTCGTATTGGAATGTTCAGCCACCTAAGAACTCATTTATGGAGTGGAAGCAAGTCTTCCTCGATTCCGGGGGACTGCCTATGATGATGATGATGACAGGGGGTGGGGGTTGGGGACACAGCTGTCAAATTCAATTTGCACAAATTTGGGTTGTATTCCTTAGAATTCAAAAGGTGAAGCGGTAATCTGATCAAAGTTTTCAAGATATAAAGGGGAATGGATAGCGTAAACAGAGAGAAACTATTCACGCTGGTTGGGGATTCTAGGATTAGGGGGCATAGTGTAAAAATTAGAGCCAGACCTTTCAGGAGTGAAATTAAGAAACACTTCTACACACAAAGGGTGGAAGAAGTTTGGAACTCTCTTCTGCAAAAGGCAATTGATGCAGGATCAATTGTTAATTTTAAATCTGAGATTGCTAGGTTTTTGTTAACCAAAGGTATTAATGGATTTGGGCCAAAGGCGGTATATGGAGTTAGGTCGCAGATCAGTCATCATCTCATTGAATGGCGGAACAGGCTCGAGGGGCTAAATGGCCTCCTTCTGTTCCTATGTTCCTGTGTTCAAGGGGGAATTGGATAGACATTTGGCAGAGAGTGCAGTTGAGGAGTGTGAGGGAGAGGGGGTGCTTTCTGGTCTTGCAATCACCCAGTTTACATTTATGAATGGGGTGGTAACGAGATGAAAATCGAGGGGAAAGATACTGATTGGCTGCTGGGGATGTGCCCGCTTGGGTGGACCTTGATTTAGGTGGCCGGCACTCCCGCCAGAATTAAAGTGTTCAAATAAGGGTCACATGCTATTGTGAGGACCTCCGTTGCCATTTTTGCCACAGTCAGCAGCCGACATCACTTTTTCCTCAACCCGCCCACAGACCATGGGCAGAGCAGGTTGGGAGGCAGCCAGTTAAAAGGGATCTTTACCTGCAGCCAGGGGCAGCTGAAAGCAGATCTGGCACTCATACTTCAGTCTCAGAGACTATCTCCTTTCTGCTGTGTGAACCCAGGAAATTTCTCCAGCCCTGAAATTTGCTACTCTGTTTACAACAAAAACAACCACTTGCATTTATATAGCGCCTTTAACATAGTAAAACGTCCCAAGGCACTTCACAGAAGCATTATCAAACTGAATTTGACACCGAGCCACATAAGGAGACATTAGGACAGGTGAGGTAGATTTTAAGAAGCTTCTTGAAATTTACAGCAGGGAAGGAGGCCATTTCGGCCCATCGTGTCCGTGCCGGCCAACAAAGAGCTACCCAGCCTCATCCCACTTTCCAGCTCTTGGTCCATAGCCTGTAGGTTACGGCACTTCAAGTGCACATCCAAGTATTTTTTAAATGTGGTGAGGGTTTCTGCCTCTACCACCCTTTCAGACAGTGAGTTCCAGACCCCCATCACTCTCTGGGTGAAGACATGTTTCCTCATCTCCCCTCTAATCCTTCTACCAACTACTTTAAATCTATGTCACCTGGTTATTGACCCCTCTGCTAAGGGAAATAGGTCCTTCCTATCCACTCTATCTCGGCCCCTCATAATTTTATACACCTCAATTAGGTCTCTCCTCAGCCTCCCATGTTCCAAAGAAAACAACCCCAGCCTATCCAATCTTTCCTCATTGCTACGAATTCTCCAGTCCAGGCAACATCCTTGTAAATCTTCTCTGTACCTCTCGAGTGCAATCACATCTTTCCTGTAATGTGGTGACCAGAACTGTACTCTAGCTGGTGTTTTATACAGTTCAAGTATAACCCCCCTGCTCTTGTATTCTATGCCTCAGATAATAAAGGCAAGTATTCCATATGCCTTCTTAACCACCTTATCTTCCTGGCCTGCTACCTTCAGGGATCTGTGGACATGCACTCCAAGGTCCCTTTGTTCCTCTACACTTCTCAGTGTACATAGGACTTCCCAAAGTGCTTTACAGCCAATGAAGTACTTTTTGAAGTGTTGTCACTGTTGCAATGTGGGAAACGCCCAGTCAATTTGCGCATGGCAAGCTCCCACTAACAGTAATGTGATAATGAGCAGATAATCTATTTTGGTGATGTTGATGGAGGGATAAATATTGGCCAGGACACTGACAATTACTCCCCTGCTCTTCTTCAGAATAGCGCCATGGGATCTTTCACATCCACCTGGGAGAGCAGACGGGGCCTCGGTTTAACGTCTGATCCAAAGGACGGTACCTCCGTCAGTGCGGCACTCCCTCAGCACTGCACTGGAGTGTCAGCCTAGATTTTGTGTTTAAGTCTCAGGAAAGGGACTTAAACCTACGACCTTCTGACCCAGAGGTAAGGGTGATACCCACTGAGTCATGGCTGACATCCAGAGAAGTTATAGTTGTTCCTACATTATAACAGTGACTACACTCCAAAAGTACTTCATTGGCTGTAAAGCGCTTTGAGACGTCCGGTGGTCGTGAAAGGCACGCTATAAATCCAAGTCTTTCTTTCTTTCTTTTGTTTGGTGACTCTCTCCGGCAGAGGATCCAGAAAAGGCCAAGCTTGTTTCTTCCCCAGACTGTAATATTTTTCCTCAGCATGGCCTTTAGCAAACTAATCACTTGAAGGAAAGTTATGCAAAATTTCTCCCTGCTTTGCAAAAGGCAATCAACCAAAACTCCAGAATATCCACACTACATTATTCATCCTTGACTGCTTGTTTTCTGCTTCACAACATTTTTATGGTCCCAGCAGCTCAGGAACCATTGAGTATTTGATCATCTCTCTTTATACAGTTGGAAGCCAATTATCCAAATATCATTCATTCAAATCAATCAGTTAACTTAACTGGCTGGATCTCCAGAATGTCAAACAATTATTTAATTGGACTCTACATTGGTCTCTGTGCAATGCTGCTACTCTTTTGGTATAATACAACACTGAAATTAATAAGCTCAGTGACACCTCTATCATTTGTGCTCCAATTATCTGCCTCCCTGATTAGCCACCAGAATTACTGCAGGACAATGTGTTGCACAAGATGTCATCACATTGGAGAATCTGGTATCTCAAATCAACCTCACAGCCCAAAAAAGATCCAGTTCAACTCATGTGGCTTGTACTGCATTTGGATTTGTTCCCAGGTGTTAGCTCTCCAAGTATATTCATTATAAAGTAAGAAAGAGCTTGCATTTATATAGCGCCTTTCACGATCTCAGGACGCCCCAAAGTGCTTTACAACCAATAAGGCACTTTTCCAAAGGTAGGCACTGTTGTAATGTAGCAAGATCTCACAAACAGCAAATGACCAGGTCATCTTTTTTTTGGTGTTGATTGAGGGATAAACATTGGTGGAACTCCCCTGCTCTTTTTCGAATAGCGCCGTGGGATCTTTTACACCCACCTGAGAGACCAGACAGGGCTACGATTTAATATTTCTTCTGAAAGGCGGTACCTCCGACAGTGCAGCGCTCCCTCAGGGTTGCAGTGACGTTCGAGCATAGTTTATGGGCGAGAAATTCAGTATCGGTCCGTCTGGGGTGTTGACTTTTTGAAAGCTGGGAAACTTAATGCCAGGCAGTAATGATTCCCAGCTTTTGCTAAATTCGGCGTTTGCGCTCCAGGAAGGAAGCTAAATCAAGTGTTCAACTTCCTTCCTGGAGCGCTAAAAGATGGAGGCAGGATGGTAGTGGTGCAGCGCTGCACAATGTCCCGTACAGGGCTGCCACGATCCGAGGCTCCTTCCTTCCCTTGTCAGCTAGTGGCACAGTGGGCAGCACACTCAGAAGGTTGTGGGTTCAAGTCCCACTCCAGGAACTTGTGGCACAGAAAATCTTAGCTCACACTCCAGTGCAGTGCTGAGAGAGTGCTGCACTGTTGGAGGTGCCGTCTTTCGGATGAGACGTTAAACCGAGGCCCCGTCTGCCCTCTCAGGTGGATGTAAAAGATCCCATGGCACTATTTTGAAGAAGAGCAGGGGAGTTATCCCCGGTGTCCTGGCCAATATTTATCCCTCAATCAACATAACAAAAAAAAGCAGGTTAACTGGTCATTATCACATTGCTGTTTGCTGGAGCTTGCTGTGCGCAAATAGGCTGCCGCGTTTCCTACATTACGACAGTGACTAAACTCCAAAAGTAAAGCACTCTGAGACGTCCGGTGGTCATGAAAGGCACTATATAAATGCAAGTCTTTCTTTTTTTAAAGGGACGGCCCATCTCTGGGTCAGTAGCAACCTCCCCTCCCCGCCAACCCCCCCGGCGGCACTAACAAAAGACGCACAACAGGGGTATTTCACCCCAAAGCTCTTGCTTAAAACAAACGAGGACCTGTCAGGAAATGCCAACAAAAACTGACAGACAGGCAGGTTTTACATTCCCTTAAATGCTCCCTTCCACCTACAACCATTTTCGAATGATTGAAATCAATACCAAAATTGTATTTTGCATTACCGACGCAGAGGTATGCTTTGAAGTCAATCGTTAATCAGACAAGTTATCTGAAACAATAAATGCGCAGGTGATAGGCAATAGCAGCTTAGCAGTGCGTCCTCAGAACCACAGGATGATGATAGATGCTGGAATTATTATTGGATTGATCAATGCTTACAGCTAGGTCTCGCGTTCTGGGGATTCCCTCCCCAGACCAATTCTGCTCGTCACTTCTCTCTCCTGCTGCTGAAAACCTACCTCTGTGACCAAGCATTTGGTCACCTGTTCTAATATCTCCCTCTTTGGTTCAGTCTCAATTTTTGTCTGATTACGTTCCTGTGAAGTGTCTTGGGATGTTTTACGATGTTAAAGGCACTATGTTAATGCAAGTTGCTCTTGTTTTACTACATTAAGAACAACTTGTATTTATATAGCGCCTTTAACATAGTAATATATCCCAACAGCCTTCACAGGAGCGTTTTAAGACAAAAGTTTGACACCGAGTCACAGAAGTAGAAATTAGGGCAGGCAACCGACCAAAAGCTTAGTCAAAGAGGTAGGATTTAAGGAGAGTCTTGAAGGAGGAAAGGGCGGTAGAGAGGCGGAGAGGTTTAGGCAGGGAGTTCCAAGTTTGGGGCTCAGGCAACAGAAGGTATGGCCACCAATGGTTGAGCGATTATAATCAGGGATGCTCAAGAGGGCAGAATTAAAAGGAGCACAGAGATATCGGAGGGCGTTGTGAGGCTGGAGGAGATTACAGAGATGGGGAGGGGTGAGGCCATGGAGGGATTTGAAAACAGGGATGAGAATCTTGAAATTGAGGGGTTGCTTAACTGGGAGCCAATGTAGGTCAGCGAGCACAGGGGTGATGGGTGAGTGGAACTTGTTGCGAGTTTGGACACGGGCAGTCAAGTTTTGGATGACCTTGTTTGCGTAGGGTAGAATGTGGGAGGCCAGCTAGGAGTGTGTTGGAATAACAAAGGCATGGATGGGGGCTTCAGTAGTGGATGAGCTGAGGCAAGGGACTGAGACAGGCAAAGTTATGGAGGTGGAATTAGATGGTCTTAGTTATGCTGTGGATATGAGGCTGGAAACTCATTTCAGGGTCAAGTATGATACCTAATTGCGAACAGTCTGGTTCAGCCTCAGACAGATGCTAGGGAGAGGGATGGAGTCAGTGTCTACGGAATAGAGTTTGTGGTGGGAACCGAAGACAATGGCTTCGGTCTTCCCAATATTTATTTGGAGAAAATTTCTGCTCATTCAGTTCTGGATGTCGGACAAGCAGTCTGATGATTTAGAGACCATGGAGGGGTTTAGATAAAATGGTACTACGATCAATTAAAAGTAAATGAACTGAGACATGGACAATGGCAGTGATCAATGGCAGTGAAGGAACAACTCACAGCATCATGAAATGGCTCCATGGCCATTCAGCCCAGTTTCTGATCTCAACTATACAGCAGTGTAGAGGGGGGTTGAACAGAAGCAGAGAAAGTTAGAAGTCAGAAGGAAAGGAAATGTGGAAATAGCTGCCAATCCCGCGTGCAACCTACTCGGGGGCTCAAGAATGGCAATGGTAGGCGGTTCATCTTTGGCCACGTACCAACCCTACCAGTTGCAGATGATACACGGCTTGTTGTGGTTAAAAAGGGTGAAGAGTTACACCGCAGTGTCTGTCTAAATCATGAGCCCAGATCCTGGATCCTGGAGTGAGATTTGAGCCCAGATCCTGGAGTGAGATTTGAGCCCAGATCCTGGAGTGAGATTTGAGCTCAGATCCTGGAATGAGATTTGCGCCCAGATCCTGGAGTGAGATTTGAGCCCAGATCCTGGAGTGAGATTTGAGCCCAGATCCTGGAGTGAGATTTGCGCCCAGATCCTGGAGTGAGATTTGAGCCCAGATCCTGGAGTGAGATTTGAGCCCAAATCCTGGAGTGAGATTTGAGCCCAGATCCTGGAGTGAGATTTGAGCTCATATCCTGGAGTGAGATTTGAGCCCAGATCCTGGAGTGAGATTTGAGCCCAGAACTTGGAGTGAGATTTGAGCCCAGATCCTGGAGTGAGATTTGAGCTCAGATCCTGGAGTGAGATTTGAGCCCAGATCTTGGAGTGAGATTTGAGCCCAGATCCTGGAGTGAGATTTGAGCCCATACACCTTTGACAGAGCCAAGAGCCAAAGTTATATTTAAAAATAAATTCTGAATAGTTACACTGTGCTTGGCACTCAGACGCATAGCTTGGTAAAATACCTGCCCTGCGCAACCATACTATTCTTCATAAGGGACACTTAGGTAGCTTTATTTAATATTCCTATCAGAGATAACTTCAAATCAATAAATACAAATATGACAGTGCTTCAGCTCACTGAAAAAGCAAGTTCAAGACAGTAATTTTTATTATCTTGAATATCTTCATCCACATAATCCTTTTAGGTCGTGTTCAGAATGTTAAGCAAAAAATTCCGGGTCCCTTTTTTTCGAATAAGTTGCTCATCCCCTCCCCTAAATAGTGCCTACTAACAGAGTTTCCCACAAGTCTGCTGATTTTAATATCTTTCAAAATGTAAAATATTCTAAAAACTAGTGAAGGCACCTGCACGTTTTCTTTGTAAAGTTGGTTTAACTGCACACATTTCCTGGTGTCTGTCACACTTCAAAAATTATACTGGAACTGATACACATTTCGTTGTCACACTTTTACCAGTGTAACTCAAATGTCATATTCCTCAAAAACCCCAACCAATCAGAATTCTAATTATGACTAGTCAGCAAAAAATACTGATCCAATTAAATTGTTTAAAATGCTTTTCGTTTCTCACAAACTCAAATATGCAATGATGCATTTAAGGGAAAGCTAGATAAGTACACAAGGGAAAAAGGAATAACAGAATATGCTGGTAGAGTTAGATGAAGTAGGGTGGGTGGAGGCTCATGTGGAACATAACACGACAGGTTAAATCTACATTTGGAAAGGCAAGGATTAATTAGGGACAGTCAGCACGGATTTGTTAAGGGAAGATCGTGTTTGACTAACCTGAGGGTCGATGAGGGTAGTGCATACGATGTAGTATATATGGACTTTAGCAAGGCTTTTGATAAGGTCCCGCATGGTACACTGGTCATGAAGGTTAAAGCCCATGGGATCCCGGGCAAAGTGGCAAGTTGGATCCAAAATTGGTTTGGAGGTAGGAAGCAAAGTGTAACGATTGATGGATGTTTTTGTGACTGGAAGGATGTTTCCAGTGGGGTTCTGTAGGGCTCAGTACTGGGTCCCTTGATTTTTGTGGTATATATCAACGATTTAGATTTGAATATAGGTAGTATGATTAATAAGTTTGCAGACGACTCTAAAATTGGCTGTGTGGTTGATAATGAAGAGGAAAGTTATGGGCTGCAGGAGGATATCAATCTACTGGTCAGGTGGGCAGAGCAGTGGCAAATAGAATTTTAATTCAGAGAAGTGGGAGGTGATGCACTTTGGGAGGGCAAATAAGGAAAGGGTATGCACACTAAGTGGTAGGCCACTTAATGGTGTAGATCAACAAAGGGACCTTGGAGTGCTTGTCCACAGATCCCTGAAAGTAGTAGGCCAGGTGGATAAAGTGGTTAAGAAGGCAAATGGAATGCTTGCCTTTATTGGCCGAGGCATAGAATATAAGAGCAGGGAGGTTATGCTTAAATTGTATAATACACTGGTTAGGCCACAGCTGGAGTATTGCGTGCAGTTCTGATCACCGTATTATAGGAAGGATGTGATTGCACTAGAGAGGGTGCAGAGGAGATTTACTAGGATGCTACCTGGAATGGTGAATCTTAGTTATGAGGACAGATTGGATAGGCTGGATTCGTTCTCATTGGAACAGAGGAGGTTGAGAAGAGATCTCATTGAGGTGTACATTATATTGAGGGACGTTGACATAATGGATAGTAAGGGCCTATTCCATTGGTGGAAGGGTCTATTATGAAGGCCATAGTTTTAAGGTGGTTGGTGGAAGGTTTAGAGGGGATTTGAGGTGGGGGGCTTCTTTATGCAGGTGGTTGTGGGGATCTGGAACTCGCTGCCTAGAAAAGTGGTGGATGTAGAAACTCTCACCATTTTTAAGAGATGGTTGGATGGGCAGGGTTACGGATCCAGAGCTGGTAATTGCGATTAGACTGAATGACCTTTTGTTGGACGGCGCAGATATAATGGTAATACTGCAGGGAATAGAATACGGCCAGGGTGATCTCTTGGACTAGTTTCGATTGCCTGGATGGGTCGGAGAGGAACTTTCTCAAATTTTTTCTCCCTAAATTGGCCTGGGTTTTTATCTGGTTTTTGCCTCTCCCAGGAGATCACATGGCTCCATTTGGGGTGGATGTTTCAGTAGAAAGGGTGTCGCAATTGTGTGAGGCGGACTGGTTGGGGTGCGGTGCTCTTTGCCTATCCGTCATTGTTCATAGGTTTGTATGTAACCTTTAGGGCTACTGACCAAGGGCCGTGTAGCTCTTTGTCGGTTGGCGCAGACACGATGGGCCGAAATGGCCTCCTTCTGTGCTGTAAATTTCTATGTTTCTATCGTTTCTATAAACTCTGGCATAGACCAGTTGGGCTGAATGGACCATTTCTGAGCTGTAACGTCTATGTAATGCTATGCAAATCTCCTGAGTTCAAAATAAGGTTTCTAACACAACAAAACTGTTTCGTGCCCTTCGTACCTTCATTACTTGAAGACTCGACATGGAACTGAGTAGACCGAAAGTGACCGTTTCCAGTAGTTGAGGGGTCTAGAACAAGAGAGATAGACGCCAGATTAAATGTACGAGATTTTGAACGGAGGGCAGGAGAAACGTCTTTACACAGAGACATGTGAGGCTGGGGAATTCACTTCCAGGGTTAGTAGATGAGGCAGAAACTGTGTCAACATTCAAGATTAAGAACATAAGAACATAAGAAAAAGGAGCAGGAGTAGACCATTCAGCCCCTCGAGCCTACTCCGCCATTCAATGAGATCATGGCTGATTTTCCACCTCCACTCCACTATCCTGCACTCTCCCCATATCCCTTGATACCCTTAATATCCAAAAATCTATCGATCTCTGTCTTGAATATACTCAAAGACTGAGCCTCCATAACCCTCTGGGGCAGAGAATTCACCACCCTCTGAGTGAAGAAATGTCTCACATCTCAGTCCTAAATGGCTGACCCCTTATTCTAAGACTGTGACCTCTGGTTCTAAACTCTTCAGCCAGAGGAAACATCCTCCCTACATCTACCCTTTCAAGCCATGTAAGAATGTTGTATGTTTCAATGAGATTACTTCTCATTCTTCTAAACTCTAGGGAATATAGGCCTATTCTACTCAATCTCTCCTCATATGACAAGCTCCCATCCCAGGAATCAGTCTGCTGAACCTTTGTTGCAGTCCCTCAATGGCAAATATATTCTTCCTTAGTTAAGACGACCAAAATTGTACACAATACTCCAGGTGTGGGCTCACCAGGGACCTATATTGGATTGAATGGGCTGCATGGATGAAGGAGAGTGGGAGAAAAGGATGTGGAAACAGGGTGGCTAGTTGTAATTGTCGACAAAAGCAAAATTCGGCAGGTACTGGAATCTGTAATAAAAACAGAAAATGCTGGAAACATTCAGCGGGTCAGGCAGCATCTGTGGAGAGAGAAACAGAGTTAACGTTTGAGGTCGATGACCCTTCATCAGAACTGGAAAAAGTTAGAGATGTAACAGGTTTTTAAGCAAGTGCAGGGGCAGGGAAAGTGGGGAGGGGAGGAAAGAACAAAAGGGAAGGTCTGTGATAGGATGGAATGCAGAAGAGACAAAAGGGATGATGGTGCAAGGCAAAAGGAGATGGTAATGGGACAAGTTAAGAGAAAAAAAATGAGTCTAGATAGGGTGTAAATGGAAATGGCAGAATCACCAACAGCTGCTGTGAGGAAAGAGAAAAAGACAGAAAATTTAAAAAAAATAGCGGCATAGTCTGAAATTGTTGAACTCAATGTTGAGTCCAGAAGGCTGTAAAGTGCCGAACGAAAATTGAGGTGCTGTTCCTTGAGCTTGCGTTGAGTTTCATTGGAATAGTGTAAGAGGCCAAGGACAGAGAGATCAGAGTGGGAGTGGAGTGGACACTGTCTAGTTGGGTTAAATGGCCTGTTTCAATGTTATCATTTATATGGTCCAATCCATCGTCAACTCCTTCACCAAGGCGGTCAAAAGCATGGGCCTTAGGCTAAACATTTGTAAGACAAAGGTCCTTCACCAACCTGACCCCACCACACAGCACTGCCCCCCGGTTATCAAATCCATGGCGTGGCCTTGAACAACATGGACCATTTTCCATACCTTAGGAGCGTTCTATCAGCAAGGGCAGACATCGTTTTGGAGGCCCGACACCACCTCCAGTGTGCCAGTGCAGCCTTCGGTCGCCTGAGGAAGGGAGCGTTTGAAGACCAGGACCTCAAATCTGGCACCAAGCTTATGGTCTACAGGGTAGCAGTGATAACTGCTCTTCTATATGGCTCAGAGACGTGGACCATATACAGCAGACATCTCAAAGTGCTAGAGAAGTACAGCCAGCGCTGTCTCCGCAAGATCCTGCAAATCCACTGGGAGGATAGACGCACCAATGTCAGTGTACTCGCTCAGGCCAACATCGCCAGCATCGAAGCACTGACCACACTCGACCAGTTCTGTTGGGCGGGCCATATCGTCCGCATGCCTGACACGAGACTCCCTAAGCAAGCGCTCTATTCGGAACTCCTACACGGCAAGCAAGCCCCAGATGGGAGGAGGAAACGTTTCAAGGACACCTTCAAAGCCTTCTTGATAAAGTGCAACATCCCCACCGACACCTGGGAATCCCTGGCCCAAGACCGCTCAAAATGGAGGAATAGCATCCGGGAGGGCGCTGAGCACCTTGAGTCTCGTCGCCGAGAGCATGCAGAGACCAAGCGCAGGTAGCGGAAGGAACGTGCAGCAAACCATGCTCCACACCTTTCCTTCAACCACTGTCTGTCCCACCTGTGACAGAGACTGTAATTCCTGTATTGGACTGTACAGTCACCTGAAAACTCATTGTTAGAGTGGAAGCAAGTCTTCCTCGATTCCGAAGGACTGCCTACGATGATGATGGTTTATATGTACGTACTGCTCCTAAAAGCAGGTTGATGTTCCCACCACCTCGAAGCGATCGCAGTTGTTGGTCACGGGGAGTTACCTGTAACTACAGTTCCCAGAATGCCATAGCCTGAACATGTGCACTGTGCGGAATATCCCAGGTTGCATCACCTTGGCACTCTGGGTGTTGGTATGTGTTTCCCCATTCTGTAGCAAGATTTCTGAGTTCCTTTGCTTCCTCCAAATGATTTAGAAACAATCTGAATTGTAAAAATGTTTTTCTCAGGTAAAGATTCACATTTAAACTTTTTTTTTTACTTCAAAGGGCAGAGAAGCTAGCTCACAGGCATGTGGAGGGAGGGAGCATTTTGAGCTGTGTGGGCTTTTCTCAGCGCATGTTATTGTTGAGTCTGGTACAAGAGGTCACGCTTTTTGAAATGAGTTGGAGCCTCATCACAGAACTTGTTATGTTCATAATAAACTGATGTAACTGAGTACTGTGGACATGAGTAAGTGTGACCTTTATTCAAACTCCAGAGTGTTGGTACAGCATGGAAGGCCTGCTTTTTACAGTGCTGGGATCCGTTGGGAATCCAACAGGTATGTCCTCTGGTGGCGATATGATACAGGTTTCACAGGGTTGCATACATAACAGAACCAACCTACAGCAACTGCTGAATGAACTTGAGAATTTACTGCAATGGAGAGAGCTGGAATCACGGCACCATCTATTATTGATATACCAGTGGATCTCCCATGGCATTGCTGATCAAGATAGGTGAGAGACAGTGAAGTAAGTGGATAGCAGTAAAGTATTTCACGTTTGTTCAAACTTCAACGTTCAAGAAGGTCGATACCATCCAGGACAAAGCAGCCCGCTTGATCGGCATCCCATCCACCACCTTCAACATTCGTCACCTCCACCATCAGCGCACCGTGGCTGCAGGGTGTACCATGTATAAGATGCACTGCTGCAACTCGCCATGGCTTCTTTGGCAGCACCTCCCAAATCCGCGACCTCTACCACCTAGAAGGACATGGGCAGCAGAGCATGGGAACACCAGCACCTCCATGTCCCCCTCCAAGGTACACACCATCCCAACTTGGAAATATATCGGCAGTTCATCATCGCTGGGTCAAAATCCTTCGTAACAGCACTGTGGGAGCACCTAAACCACATGGACTGCAGCAGTTCAAGAAGGCAGCTCACCATCACCTTCTCAAGGGCCATTAGGAATGGGCAACAAATGCTGGCCCAGCCAGTGACACCCACATCCCAGGAACAAATAAATAAAAAAGCAAAAGGTGTTTATGATTTCGCTACAAACTGTATACAGAAAACAGCTGAAACACCGCCCACCCCATTTTGGGACAGAGTTGGGGAGACACACTACAATTGTCCTCGGACTGTTTATCAACGATCTCCCACAATCCACTAATCAGAAAAAAAATCTATAACATATGGAAAAGAAAATCACACAGAAAATGAGAGAAAAATATATTTACAACCCTTATAGTGGAGCCTGGGAAATTTCCTGAACAAATCTATGCTAATGCTTATCTATGCGACATTTTAATCACAAATCTTTTTCAGACATTGTCAGTTAAAAACAACATTCAGAGGTAGGAGTACATGACACTCATAATAACCTTCAGTGTAAACAGAATCCCCATGAAGCCCAGAGTTTGGCTTTCAGTCAAAATTCCCTCAGACTGAGAGCAGTATCTCGAGACTACTCCTGTCCCTTAAGATTAGAAAATGTGTTGATGATTTAATGAAGGAAACATGAGAGAGAAATAGAGTGAGATGGAAAGAGAGGGCTAGCGATAGATATAGATAGAGATAGAGATAGTAGAAACATAGAAACATAGAAAATAGGTGCAGGAGTAGGCCATTCAGCCCTTCTAGCCTGCACCGCCATTCAATGAGTTCATGGCTGAACATTCAACTTCAGTACCCCATTCCTGCTTTCTCGCCATACCCCTTGATCCCCCTAGTAGTAAGGACCTCATCTAACTCCTTTTTGAATATATTTAGTGAATTGGCCTCAAAAACTTTCTGTGGTAGAGAATTCCACAGGTTCACCACTCTCTGGGTGAAGAAGTTCCTCCGCATCTCGGTCCTAAATGGCTTACCCCTTATCCTTAGACTGTGACCTCTGGTTCTGGACTTCCCCAACATTGGGAACATTCTTCCTGCATCGAACCTGTCTAACCCCGTCAGAATTTTAAATGTTTCTATGAGGTCCCCTCTCATTCTTCTGAACTCCAGTGAATACAAGCCCAGTTGATCCAGTCTTTCTTGATAGGTCAGTCCCGCCATCCCGGGAATCAGTCTGGTGAACCTTCGCTGCACTCCCTCAATAGCAAGAATGTCCTTCCTCAGGTTAGGAGACCAAAACTGTACACAATACTCCAGGTGTGGCCTCACCAATGCCCTGTACAACTGTAGCAACACCTCCCTGCCCCTGTACTCAAATCCCCTTGCTATGAAGGCCAACATGCCATTTGCTTTCTTAACCGCCTGCTGCACCTGCATGCCAACCTTCAATGACTGATGTACCATGACACCCAGGTCTCTTTGCACCTCCCTTTTTCCTAATCTGTCACCATTCAGATAATAGTCTGTCTCTCTGTTTTTACCACCAAAGTGGATAACCTCACATTTATCCACATTATACTTCATCTGCCATGCATTTGCCCACTCACCTAACCTATCCAAGTCACTCTGCAGCCTCACAGCATCCTCCTCGCAGCTCACACTGCCACCCAACTTAGTGTCATCCGCAAATTTGGAGATACTGCATTTAATCCCCTCATCTAAATCATTAATGTACAGTGTAAACAGCTGGGGCCCCAGCACAGAACCTTGCGGTACCCCACTAGTCACTGCCTGCCATTCTGAAAAGTACCCATTTACTCCTACTCTTTGCTTCCTGTCTGACAACCAGTTCTCAATCCATGTCAGTACACTACCCCCAATCCCATGTGCTCTAACTTTGCACATTAATCTCTTGTGTGGGACCTTGTCGAACGCCTTCTGAAAGTCCAAATATACCACATCAACTGGTTCTCCCTGGTCCACTCTACTGGAAACATCCTCAAAAAATTCCAGAAGATTTGTCAAGCATGATTTCCCTTTCACAAATCCATGCTGACTTGGACCTATCATATTACCTCTTTCCAAATGCACTGCTATGACATCCTTAATAATTGATTCCATCATTTTACCCACTACCGATGTCAGGCTGACCGGTCTATAATTCCCTGTTTTCTCTCTCCCTCCTTTTTTAAAAAGTGGGGTTACATTGGCTACCCTCCACTCTATAGGAACTGATCCAGAGTCAATGGAATGTTGGAAAATGACTGTCAATGCATCCACTATTTCCAAGGCCACCTCCTTAAGTACTCTGGGATGCAGTCCATCAGGCCCTGGGGATTTATCGGCCTTCAATCCCATCAATTTCCCCAACACAATTTCCCGGCTAATAAGGATTTCCCTCAGTTCCTCCTCCTTACTAGACCCCCCTACCCCTTTTTATAACCGGAAGGTTGTTTGTGTCCTCCTTAGTGAATACCGAACCAAAGTACTTGTTCAATTGGTCCGCCATTTCTTTGTTCCCCGTTATGACTTGGAGATAGAGATTGATGTATATAGGTATTATAGATAGAGAGAGAAAGAGAAAGTGAAAGAGCGAAAGAAAGAAAAAGAGCGAAAGAAGAGAAAGAAAGAGCAAAAGAGAAAGAGCAAAAGAAGAGAAAGAGCGAAAGAAGAGAAAGCGATAGACAGAGAGACAGGCAGACTCAGACAGAAAGACAGACAGAGAGACAGACAGAGATAGAGAGAGAGAGACAGAGAGACAGACAGAGAGAGACAGAGAGACAGAGAGAGAGAGACAGAGAGAGAGACAGACAGAACTTCCTAGTATAGTGCAGTCTTATACTACTCTGAGTTATGGAGCACCTTAATAGAAGCGTCGAGATGTTGGTGACGCAGTCAATTATAGAGTTAAGCTGTTTTTGACTTACTAATTGTGCACCTGTTGATATTCCTGAGGCGTTGGACAGGAGAGCAGGTGACAGCGGGCTGCGGGAGTGACGAGCCCTGTAGGTACTTCATTGTGTTTCAATTCTCTGCATCTTTCAGTAGATATGCAAGTATAATGCAGTGTTAATAAGGTCAAATGTTGGCAGATTAAAGGGCACATCATACACTTTCACTGCAGAACTCATTTTATTTTGGGTAATCTGTCTCTCTTCAGGATGTGCATTGCTTAACACTCTTTGCATTTGACTTTGTTACTTATAAATGCCAGGCTTCCAATTAACAAATGAGCACGGCAGTGGATTAGTTTAAGTTCTTGAAATGTTTTTTCTATTTTCACTATTGTGATATCTTCACAGAGCACAGCACACACAGCTTCCTACATGGCAGGCTGCTCTCTCGGAAGCCTCCGGAATCTGCCTGGTTCTGTTTATTATTAACTCTGCACTTGCAGTACACAATATGTCCACATCCACAATGTGGAGCTACAAACATTACAAGCTTACAGATATTACACTTCTCCCTCCTTATTGAAGATGTTATTATAACAAACATCATACATAACTTTCATTTTTATACATAACACAGGATATAAACTTATTTTTTCTCCATATTTACAAATTTAACTTTATGACTTGTTTTCTGTTTCGAAGAGGATACCTTCGCTCTCGAACAGAACCTTCCAAACATGGTGTCGATTTCACTCGAGGCTCATCCTGAGGAACGTTTTCCTCCACGGAATTTCCTTGATTTTCACTTGAACTCACTCTAACTTCAGGCTCTTTGTTTTCCTGACTCGGACTCAGACTTTCATTCTGATTCTCTCCTGGATTGGTTTCCAGTACATTGGATTTAGGATTTGCTACTGGTATATCAAAACTATCTGATGAGTCAGAAATAATTGAATCATTCCCACCTTCAACTCCTTCCATGTCTGTAGGTAAAATATGATTAATATGAACAAACCTAAGCTGTCCATTATCAAACATCTTTACCAAATATGTGCAAGGACCACATATCTTCACCACTCTTCCTGGTAACCACTTTAACCATTTATGGTGATGGTTCTTCACTCTCAGCTTCTGGTTTAATTTCACACTTCTCTCTTTTACTCTACCTCTATCATGATTCTCTTTCTGTCTTAATTGTGTCTCTTCTACGGACTGTGCCAAATTTGGTTTTAACAACGAGAATCTGGTTCATGGCTGTCGTTTGAGAAACAACTCTGCTGGTGTTCTACCAGTAGTTGTATGAGGAGTATTTCGATATGTAATTAAAAAATTAGCCAATTTGTGATCCAATGACAACTGTCGTTTCCTTGGATTTGGATCTAACATTTGTTTTATGAGGACACGATTTACAATTAGTACAGTGCGCTCTGCTGCACCATTCGAAGCAGGATGGTATGGTGGAACCTTGGTATGTTTCACACCATTTTTGCTCATGAATTGTGCAAATTCTTCTGAACAAAATTGTGATCCATTATCCGAAACAATTTCTTCAGGGGGGCCAAATGAACAAAATAATTTTCGTAAAATGTCCAATGTTTTACTTGTTGTTATTTTCCACATTGGAAACACCTCAATCCACTTCGAATGGCTATCAATCACAATGAACAATTGTTGTCCTTCTAACTCAGCAAAATCAATATGTAGCCTTTGCCACACCCTGGGAGGCCATTTCCATGGCTGTAATGGTACTGGTGGTGGTTGCTTGCTTACCGATTGACATGTCGTACACTGACTCACGATGTACTCTATATCTTTCTCTATGTCAGTCGAGGAGGTGGGAGCTCGGAGCAGCGCGAGTCCGGGGTCGGCGAGAGGCCTATAAAGGCCAGCGGGAGTCGAGCAGTTCGAGCAGTCAGTCGAGGAGGCGGGAGCTCGGAGCAGCGCGAGTCCGGGGTTGGCGAGAGGCCTATAAAGGCCAGCGGGAGTCAGGCAGTTCGAGCAGTCAGTCGAGGAGGCGGGAGCTCGGAGCAGCGCGAGTCCGGGGTCGGCGAGAGGCCTATAAAGGCCAGCGGGAGTCGGGCAGTTCGAGCAGTCAGTCGAGGAGGCGGAGCTCGGAGCAGCGCGAGTCCGGGGTCGGCGAGAGGCCTATAAAGGCCAGCGGGAGTCGAGCAGTTCGAGCAGTCAGTCGAGGAGGCGGGAGCTCGGAGCAGCGCGAGTCCGGGGTCGGCGAGAGGCGTACCGGTGCAGCTACAGGGAGAAGGCAAAGATACAAACGTGACGTCACAGCCTAGGGGGTAAGTGATTGGCTGGTGATTGGTGAGTAGTTTTTCTTTTTCTTCTTGTATTGGTCAGCAACTTTTAACATTGTTATTACCAGTTTAAGTGTATCTGAGGGTCAAAACATGGCAGGAGAGCTCGGTCGGGTGTTCTGCTCCTCCTGTACTATGTGGGAACTCAGGGACACTTCCGGTGTCCCTGACGACTACGTGTGCGGGAAGTGTGTCCACCTCCGGCTCCTGACGGTCCGCGTTGCGGAATTGGAGCTGAGGGTGGATTTACTCTGGAGCATCCACGATGCTGAGAATGACGTGAGTATCACGTGTAGTGAGTTGGTCTTACCGCAGGGAAAGGGTCCACAGCCAGATAGGGAATGGAAGACCAGCAGGAAGAGTAGTGCAAGGAAGGTAGTGCAGGGGTCCCCTGTGGTCATCCCCCTGCAAAACAGATACACCGCTTTGGGTACTGTTGAGGGGAGTGACTCATCAGGGGAGGGCAGCAGCAGCCAAGTTCATGGCACCGTGGCTGGCTCTGCTGCACAGGAGGGCAAGAAAAAGAGTGGGAGAGCGATAGTGATAGGGGATTCAATTGTGAGGGGAATAGATAAGCGTTTCTGCGGCCGCAACCGAGACTCCAGGATGGTATGTTGCCTCCCTGGTGCAAGGGTCAAGGATGTCTCGGAGCGGGTGCAGGACATTCTGAAATGGAAGGGAGAACAGCCAGTTGTCGTGGTGCACATTGGTACCAACGACATAGGTAAAAAAAGGGATGAGGTCCTACGAAACAAATTTAAGGAGCTAGGAGCTAAATTAAAAAGTAGGACCTCAAAAGTAGTAATCTCGGGATTGCTACCAGTGCCACGTGATAGTCAGAGTAGGAATCGCAGGATAGCGCAGATGAATACGTGGCTTGAGCAGTGGTGCAGCAGGGAGGGATTCAAATTCCTGGGGCATTGGGACCGGTTCTGGGGGAGGTGGGACCAGTACAAACCGGACGGTCTGCACCTGGGCAGGACCGGAACCAATGTCCTAGGGGGAGTGTTTGCTAGTGCTGTTGGGGAGGATTTAAACTAATATGGCAGGGGGATGGGAACCAATGCAGGGAGACAGAGGGAAACAAAAAGGAGACAAAAGCAAAAGACAGAAAGGAGATGAGGAAAAGTGGAGGGCAGAGAAACCCAAGGCAAAGAACAAAAAGGGCCACTGTACAGCAAAATTCTAAAAGGACAAAGGGTGTTAATAAAACAAGCCTGAAGGCTTTGTGTCTTAATGCAAGGAGTATCCGCAATAAGGTGGATGAATTAATTGTGCAAATAGATGTTAACAAATATGATGTGATTGGGATTACGGAGACGTGGCTCCAGGATGATCAGGGCTGGGAACTCAACATTCAGGGGTATTCAACATTCAGGAAGGATAGAATAAAAGGAAAAGGAGGTGGGGTAGCATTGCTGGTTAAAGAGGAGATTAATGCAATAGTTAGGAAAGACAGTAGCTTGGATGATGTGGAATCTATATGGGTAGAGCTGCAGAACACCAAAGGGCAAAAAACGTTAGTAGGAGTTGTGTACAGACCTCCAAACAGTAATAGGGATGTTGGGGAGGGCATCAAACAGGAAATTAGGGGTGCATGCAATAAAGGTGTAGCAGTTATAATGGGTGACTTTAATATGCACATAGATTGGGCTAGCCAAACTGGAAGCAATACGGTGGAGGAGGATTTCCTGGAGTGCATAAGGGATGGTTTTCTAGACCAATATGTTGAGGAACCAACTAGGGGGGAGGCCATCTTAGACTGGGTGTTGTGTAATGAGAGAGGATTAATTAGCAATCTCATTGTGCGAGGGCCCTTGGGGAAGAGTGACCATAATATGGTGGAATTCTGCATTAGGATGGAAAATGAAACAGTAATTTCAGAGACCATGGTCCAGAACTTAAAGAAGGGTAACTTTGAAGGTATGAGGCGTGAATTGGCTAGGATAGATTGGCGAATGATACTTAGGGGGTTGACTGTGGATGGGCAATGGCAGACATTTAGAGACCGCATGGATGAATTACAACAATTGTACATTCCTGTCTGGCGTAAAAATAAAAAAGGGAAGGTGGCTCAACCGTGGCTATCTAGGGAAATCAGGGATAGTATTAAAGCCAAGGAAGTGGCATACAAATTGGCCAGAAATAGCAGCGAACCTGGGGACTGGGAGAAATTTTGAACTCAGCAGAGGAGGACAAAGGGTTTGATTAGGGCAGGGAAAATGGAGTACGAGAAGAAGCTTGCAGGGAACATTAAGGCGGATTGCAAAAGTTTCTATAGGTATGTAAAGAGAAAAAGGTTGGTGAAGACAAACGTAGGTCCCCTGCAGTCAGAATCAGGGGAAGTCATAACGGGGAACAAAGAAATGGCAGACCAATTGAACAAGTACTTTGGTTCGGTATTCACTAAGGAGGATACAAACAACCTTCCGGATATAAAAGGGGTCAGAGGGTCTAGTAAGGAGGGGGAACTGAGGGAAATCTTTATTAGTCGGGAAATTGTGTTGGGGAAATTGATGGGATTGAAGGCCGATAAATCCCCAGGGCCTGATGGACTGCATCCTAGAGTACTTAACATAGAAACATAGAAAATAGGTGCAGGAGTAGGCCATTCGGCCCTTCTAGCCTGCACCGCCATTCAATGAGTTCATGGCTGAACATTCAACTTCAGTACCCCATTCCTGCTTTCTCACCATACCCCTTGATCCCCCTAGTAGTAAGGACCTCATCTAACTCCTTTTTGAATATATTTAGTGAATTGGCCTCAACAACTTTCTGTGGTAGAGAATTCCACAGGTTCACCACTCTCTGGGTGAAGAAGTTCCTCCGCATCTCGGTCCTAAATGGCTTACCCCTTATCCTTAGACTGTGACCCCTGGTTCTGGACTTCCCCAACATTGGGAACATTCTTCCTGCATCTAACCTGTCTAACCCTGTCAGAATTTTATATGTTTCTATGAGGTCCCCTCTCATTCTTCTGAACTCCAGTGAATACAAGCCCAGTTGATCTAGTCTTTCTTGATAGGTCAGTCCCGCCATCCCGGGAATCAGTCTGGTGAACCTTCGCTGCACTCCCTCAATAGCAAGAATGTCCTTCCTCAGGTTAGGAGACCAAAACTGTACACAATACTCCAGGTGTGGCCTCACCAATGCCCTGTACAACTGTAGCAACACCTCCCTGCCCCTGTACTCAAATCCCCTTGCTATGAAGGCCAACATGCCATTTGCTTTCTTAACCGCCTGCTGCACCTGCATGCCAACCTTCAATGACTGATGTACCATGACACCCAGGTCTCTTTGCACCTCCCCTTTTCCTAATCTGTCACCATTCAGATAATAGTCTGTCTCTCTGTTTTTACCACCAAAGTGGATAACCTCACATTTATCCACATTATACTTCATCTGCCATGCATTTGCCCACTCACCTAACCTATCCAAGTCGCTCTGCAGCCTCACAGCATCCTCCTCGCAGCTCACACTGCCACCCAACTTAGTGTCATCCGCAAATTTGGAGATACTACATTTAATCCCCTCATCTAAATCATTAATGTACAGTGTAAACAGCTGGGGCCCCAGCACAGAACCTTGCGGTACCCCACTAGTCACTGCCTGCCATTCTGAAAAGTACCCATTTACTCCTACTCTTTGCTTCCTGTCTGACAACCAGTTCTCAATCCATGTCAGTACACTACCCCCAATCCCATGTGCTCTAACTTTGCACATCAATCTCTTGTGTGGGACCTTGTCGAACGCCTTCTGAAAGTCCAAATATACCACATCAACTGGTTCTCCCTTATCCACTCTACTGGAAACATCCTCAAAAAATTCCAGAAGATTTGTCAAGCATGATTTCCCTTTCACAAATCCATGCTGACTTGGACCTATCATGTCACCTCTTTCCAAATGCACTGCTATGACATCCTTAATAATTGATTCCATCATTTTACCCACTACCGATGTCAGGCTGACCGGTCTATAATTCCCTGTTTTCTCTCTCCCTCCTTTTTTAAAAAGTGGGGTTACATTGGCTACCCTCCACTCCATAGGAACTGATCCAGAGTCAATGGAATGTTGGAAAATGACTGTCAACGCATCCACTATTTCCAAGGCCACCTCCTTAAGTACTCTGGGATGCAGTCCATCAGGCCCTGGGGATTTATCGGCCTTCAATCCCATCAATTTCCCCAACACAATTTCCCGGCTAATAAGGATTTCCCTCAGTTCCTCCTCCTTACTAGACCCCCCGACCCCTTTTATAACCGGAAGGTTGTTCGTGTCCTCCTTCGTGAATACCGAACCAAAGTACTTGTTCAATTGGTCCGCCATTTCTTTGTTCCCCGTTATGACTTCCCCTGATTCTGACTGCAGGGGACCTACGTTTGTCTTTACTAACCTTTTTCTCTTTACATATCTATAGAAACTTTTGCAATCCGTCTTAATGTTCCCTGCAAGCTTCTTCTCATACTCCATTTTCCCTGCCCTAATCAAACCCTTTGTCCTCCTCTGCTGAGTTCTAAATTTCTCCCAGTCCCCAGGTTCGCTGCTATTTCTGGCCAATTTGTATGCCACTTCCTTGGCTTTAATACTATCCCTGATTTCCCTTGATAGCCACGGTTGAGCCACCTTCCCTTTTTTATTTCTATGCCAGACAGGAATGTACAATTGTTGTAGTTCATCCATGCGGTCTCTAAATGTCTGCCATTGCCCATCCACAGTCAACCCCTTAAGTATCATTCGCCAATCCATCTCAGCCAATTCACGCCTCATACCTTCAAAGTTAGCCTTCTTTAAGTTCTGGACCATGGTCTCTGAATTAACTGTTTCATTCTCCATCCTAATGCAGAATTCCACCATATTATGGTCACTCTTCCCCAAGGGGCCTCGCACAACGAGATTGCTAATTAATCCTTTCTCATTACATAACACCCAGTCTAAGATGGCCTCCCCCCTAGTTGGTTCCTCGACCTTAAGGAGGTGGCCTTGGAAATAGCGGATGCATTGACAGTCATTTTCCAACATTCCATTGACTCTGGATCAGTTCCTATGGAGTGGAGGGTAGCCAATGTAACCCCACTTTTTAAAAAAGGAGGGAGAGAGAAAACAGGGAATTATAGACCGGTCAGCCTGACCTCAGTCGTGGGTAAAATGATGGAATCAATTATTAAGGATGTCATAGCAGTGCATCTGGAAAATGGTGACATGATAGGTCCAAGTCAGCATGGATTTGTGAAAGGGAAATCATGCTTGACAAATCTTCTGGAATTTTTTGAGGATGTTTCCAGTAAAGTGGACAAAGGAGAACCAGTTGATGTGGTATATTTGGACTTTCAGAAGGCTTTCGACAAGGTCCCACACAAGAGATTAATGTGCAAAGTTAAAGCACATGGGATTGGGGGTAGTGTGCTGACGTGGATTGAGAACTGGTTGTCAGACAGGAAGCAAAGAGTAGGAGTAAACGGGTACTTTTCAGAATGGCAGGCAGTGACTAGTGGGGTGCCGCAAGGTTCTGTGCTGGGGCCCCAGCTGTTTACATTGTACATTAATGATTTAGACGAGGGGATTAAATGCAGTATCTCCAAATTTGCAGATGATACTAAGTTGGGTGGCAGTGTGAGCTGCGAGGAGGATGCTATTAGGCTGCAGATTGACTTGGATAGGTTAGGTGAGTGGGCAAATGCATGGCAGATGAAGTATAATGTGGATAAATGTGAGGTTATCCACTTTGGTGGTAAAAACAGAGAGACAGACTATTATCTGAATGGTGACAGATTAGGAAAAGGGAAGGTGCAACGAGACCTGGGTGTCATGGTACATCAGTCATTGAAGGTTAGCATGCAGGTACAGCAGGCGGTTAAGAAAGCAAATGGCATGTTGGCCTTCATAGCGAGGGGATTTGAATACAGGGGCAGGGAGGTGTTGCTACAGTTGTACAGGGCCTTGGTGAGGCCACACCTGGAGTATTGTGTACAGTTTTGGTCTCCTAACTTGAGGAAGGACATTCTTGCTATTGAGGGAGTGCAGCGAAGGTTCACCAGACTGATTCCCGGGATGGCGGGACTGACCTATCAAGAAAGATTGGATCAACTGGGCTTGTATTCACTGGAGTTCAGAAGAATGAGAGGGGACCTCATAGAAACGTTTAAAATTCTGACGGGTTTAGACAGGTTAGATGCAGAAAGAATGTTCCCAATTTTGGGGAAGTCCAGAACCAGGGGTCACAGTCTGAGGATAAGGGGTAAGCCATTTAGGACCGAGATGAGGAGAAACTTCTTCACCCAGAGAGTGGTGAACCTGTGGAATTCTCTACCACAGAAAGTAGTTGAGGCCAATTCACTAAATATATTCAAAAGGGAGTTAGATGAAGTCCTTACTACGCGGGGGATCAAGGGTTATGGCGAGAAAGCAGGAAGGGGGTACTGAAGTTTCATGTTCAGCCATGAACTCATTGAATGGCGGTGCAGGCTAGAAGGGCTGAATGGCCTGCTCCTGCACCTATTTTCTATGTTTCTATGTTTCTATGTTTATCAAGACCTGGCCACCATAAATAACTGCGTGCAAAACTCTTGGTCAAGCACATTCCCTGGTGCTGATCATGGAGGTCTCCTAATAATTTGGCCCTGAATTTATTTGGTATAACCACTCTTGCACCCCACATGATACAATCTTTAACAACTGATAATTAATTCCTACGAATGAAGAATGGATGTGTATCTTTGTCTGTTACCTGGTTTGGCCATCCATTTGCAATATACTCATACACCTTTGACATCACTGGGTCACGTTTGGTTGCTCTACCAATCTCTTCAGCTGTGACTGGCAGTTCATCAATGTATGAAAAATAAAAAACTTCTTCCCTATCGGGTGTAACTTGTGATGGTGAAGGCAATCTAGACATTGCATCAGCATTACTGCGATCAGCTGATCGTCTGTATTTAATATCATATGTATATGCTGACAAAATCAAAGCCCATCTCTGCATTCGGGCTGCAGCTAATGTTGGAACTGGGGACTTTGGATGAAGAATTGCTTTTAGGGGCTTATAGTCCATAATGATGGTAAACGTACGACCATACAAGTATTTGTGAAACTTCTTGACCCCAAAAATTAATGCCAAAGCTTCCCTTTCAATTTGTGCATAATTACTCTCACTGGCACTGAGAGTGCGTGAAGCAAAAGCAATTGGTCTCTCCTCCCACTACTTAATACATGAGAGATTACTGCCCCAACTCCATATGGAGAGGCATCACGTGCTAGCTTAATCTCCTTAGATATGTCATAGTGAACTAACATGGTGCTCTCTACAATTTGCTTTTACACTCCTTGAATGCTGTATCGCTGAATGCTGAATGGACCTGTTTTTTCAAAAGTTCATTCAGTGGATGTAATACTGTAGCCAAATTTGGTGGGAACTTCCCATAATAGTTCAAAAGACCCAAGAATGAACCAAGTTCAGTGACATTCCTGGGAGTGGGTGCATTTCTAATTGCATCCAATTTTTCCATGGTTGGGTGTAAACCATCTTTGTCTATTCTGTACCCTAAGTACTCCACTGAGTTTTTAAATAACTCACACTTACGAGCAGACACTCGTACTCTGTGCTTCTCTAGCCATTTGAGGGCTTCATTCAATATGTTATTATGAATTTGCCTATTTGGTGCTGAAATTAGTATGTCATCCAAATAACATACTACCCCTTCAATACCTTGAAAAATCTGGTTCTTCACCCCTTGGAATATGGCAGTGGCGGAAGACACTCCAAACGGTAGCCTATTAAATTGATGGAGGCCTAGATGAGTATTTATAGTCAAACATGACTTGGACTCCTCATCTAGTTCAAGCTGTAAGTAGGCATTCGTAAGATCCAGTTTTGAGAAGATCTGACCATCTGTCAGTGTTGTGAACAAATCTTCTATATTCGGCAATGTATTGGGGACATTATCCTCTAGAACCTGGTTTACGGTTACTTTATAATCACCACACAATCTTACCTTACCATCAGACTTAGGTACAAGAACAATGGGTGTTACATCGATCTATCTTACAAATAATGATCTCAGATTCTAGTCTTTTGAGTTCTTGCTCAACTTTCTCCTTGAGTGCATATGGTACGGAACGTGGCTTGCAGTAAACCGATCTAGTGTCCTTCTGTACCCTGACACTCACCTTGAAGCCTTGGATCGGACTGCCCGTTTTGCAGAACACCTTCGGATACTTCTTGATAACCTCATCCGTTGATGAAAATCTCGCTTCCACACAAAAAATCTTACTTCAATCCAGCTTCAGTGAGCTCAACCAATTTCTTCCTAATAAGGCAGGCTTGTCTCCTTTCACTACTATTAGAGGCAAGTTCTGAAATTGATCTTTATATTTCACCGGTACGGTGATACGACCTATCACAGGAATTTTCTCTCCCGAGTAGCCTCGCAGCTCTATCTTGGATTTCTCCAGTTGGAAATTATGCAATTTGTCGAGGTACAGTGACTCCGGTACTACACTCACGGATGCACCCGTGTCGATTTCCATTGGTATCATGAATCCCGCAACATCTATGTGGATTTTGATGCTTTCCGAATCACTGTCCGTTAACCTCGTGCTCCTAATGACGTGTAACTCTAACATCTCCTCGTCCTTTTGTTGTTCTTCCATGCTATGTAATCTCTTGGGATTTCTTCTCATAGCTTTGAACGCTGGACTCATAGCTTTAAAAGCTGGTTTACCCTTCAGTCGGCATGCCTTCGCAAGATGCCCAGTATTTCTGCAGAAGAAACACTCTGCCTTCACATGTAGGAATGTGTTGTCCCAGGCACCTATAGCATGATTTCGATGCTGTTAGAATTTCCAATTTCTGAGACTTTGGGCCCCCACCATCTTTTACCTTGAACCTGCAGGTGATTTACCTCGGTTGACTGATGACCGTAATCATTATTTAATTCTCAGGAATATTGTTCGGCCATGCCCATCGACCTCGCTGTCTGACAAGCAATCTCAAAAGTCAAGTCATCCGTCATCAATAACTTCCTTCTGATCGCATCATTTTTCACCCCACATACAAATCGATCCCGTAATGCTCGGTTTTGAAAGTTTCCAAAATTACAGTGCATCGATAGCTTTTTTAATGCTACGATGTAATCACTGATAATTTCATCAGCCTTTTGATTCAGAATCCCAAAACGATAGCTTTCAGCAATTTCTAACGGTTTGGGGTTATAGTGCTGCTCCAGCTTCGTTAAAATCTCTTTAAGCATTATGTCCTTTGGCTCGTCAGGCACAAGCAGATTTACAAGGGTTTCGTACAATGTCGGACCCACCTCCGATAAGAAAATCGCTTTCTTATGTTCCAACACAGCCCGGTTCTGGACTACATTGTCTGGAACTTCGATTATGTTATTTGCAGTGAAATACATTTCTAGCCGATCCACGTACGCTTTAAAATGTTCCCAGTCGTGTCTATATTTCCGCAAATGTCCCATTGCACCTGCCATTTTAATCTCTAGCTATTCACACCGTGTGCTGTATTTTACCTCGGATTTTGTAGCTTTTTTCCAAAGACAGAAACTTCCAAAGCTTCTCTGTCGGCTGGCTGAATCCTTCCCCAACAACATTTAAGCTTTAAATCATCCGAAAAATCCCATCTCATCGCCAAATGTGATATATTCACAGAGCACAAGCACACTCAGCTTCCTACATGGCAGGCTGCTCTCTCGGAAGCCTCCGGAATCTGCCTGGTTCTGTTTATTATTAACTCTGCAGTTGCAGTACACAATACGTCCACATCCACAGTGTGGAGCGACAAACATTACAAGCTTACAGACATTACAACTATCTTTTATCTCCTCAGCTCCAAATATGTCATCCTACACACATGTCCTCCAGCGACATTAGAAAATCACCTGCAACCCGCCCCCACACCGTTACCTCTGGTGCCCCCAAGGATCTATCCTTGGCTCCCTCCTATTTCTCATCAACATGTTGCCCCTTGGTGACATCATCTGAAAACAAAGCATCAGTTTCCACATGTACACTGACGACACCCAGCTCTACCTCACCACCACTTCTCTCGACCCCTCCATGGTCTCTAAATTGTCAGACTGCTTGTCCGACATCCATACTGGATGAGCAGAAATTTTATCCAATTAACTATCGGGAAGACTGAAGCCATTGCCTTTAGTCCCCGCCACAAACTGCATTTCCGAGACACCCACTCCATTCCTCTCCCTAGCATCTGTCTGAGGCTGAACCAGACTGTTTGCAACCTTGGTCATATTTGACCCTGAAATGAGCTTTCGATCACATATCCGCAGCATAAGTAAAATCGCTCATTTCCACCTCTGTAACATCGCCCATCTCTGCCCCTGCCTCAGCTCTTCTGCTGCTGAAACTGTTTCCATGCCCTTGTTACCTCTAGACTTGACGACTCCAATGCACCCCTGGCTGGCCTCCCACATTCTACCCTGTGTAAACTAGAGGTCATCCATAACTTGGCAGCCCATGTACGAACCCGCACCAAGTCCTGCTCACCCATCATCCTTGTGCTCGCTGGCCTACATTTGGTCCCGGTTAAGCAAGGCCGCGATTTTAAAATTCTCATCCTTATTTTCAAATCCCTTCATGGCCTCGCCCCTCCCTAACTCTGTAATCTCCTTCAGCCTCATAACCCTCCCCCTCACCCCCTACCCCTGAGATGTTTGCGCTCCTTTAATTCTGCTCTTGAGCATCCCTGATTATAAATCGCTCAACCATTGGTGGTCGTGCCTTATGCTGCCGAGGCCCTAAGGTCTGGACCACCCTCCCTAAACCTCTCTTTCCTCCTTTAAGACGCTCCTTAAAACCTACCTCTTTGACCAAGCTCCTGCCCTAATTTCTTCATATGTGGCTCGGTGTCAAAATGTTGTCTAATAATGCTCTTGTGAAGTGCCTTGGAACGTTTCACTACATTAAAGGCGCTATACAAATACAATGTTTTGCTGTTGTTGAGGATGGGCAGGGTGCGTGGCTCAGGAATGAGGGACAGGCCTGCAAGGGACAAGGAGAAAGATAGCTAGCAAAATGGGGTGAAATAAAATAGAGAAATGGTAGCTGCAAATCTATTAATTGGAATATTTTGTTGGGAACTAATGTATTGCAATTTGTCAGAGTGCCTGTATTGAAACATAACCCACGGACAGTTAAATACTGTGAATTAATTGGTACCCAGGACAATGACAAAGGGAGGATCCAATAGATGCCATCACTAGCCCGAGCTGTACTCTAACTAGTTCGATACGACATTCTTCATTTCAAATCACCAAAATGTTACTCATTGAAAGGCAACGCTTTTCCATTTTTACAGTGGCTGAACATCTTGGTGTGGGTCCCCGTCTTTAATTAGCATTAATTACCTCCTCTCGTACAGTATCGAGACATAGGGATTCGGTGCGCGAGCCCCAGGATTAAAACACCATCACGTTAAATCTAGTCCAACAAGTCACTGTCTGTTTAACAACTGGGCCGCAGGTTGATGCCACTTCCCGTCCCAAAGGCCACATTCCCGGCCAGAATTGAAGCAACTAATTGGTGCTCAGGCTGCAGTTTTTAGGCACAATAAATAATGTCTTCGGATTTCACACTCGGCCTTCTCACCAGGGACAGCGTCACATCTTTCTTTGCGTCGTTGCTGCATCTATCATGCATAACCAACGACAGAGATGCTCAGCAGATTACAAATCAGAGCAGTAATTACTTCTCCCTCCCAGCCCTCGCCCCCCCGTCAAGCTGATTAACATGTTATCAGTGGGGTTGGCACAGAGCTTCGTCTCAAGCCAACACACACAAAGAAAGGGAGTTTGCTCCGTCCAGTCTAAGGAGTCCCTTGGGCACAGTGGGAGCTGGCATGACAGGACTCCGCCGTGCGTTTTCTGCCTTCTCAACACAAGCCTGATCTGAAAACATTCCGAAAGCGACTTCTCCCTCGCTGAAGGAAAGATAGAGGGGCAGAATTTCTGACACCCCCGGGCCCGTACGAAGTTTCTACGGACTCGGGAAGGCATCGGAAAAGCCGGTTTTCAGCACGCAATGCGCATGCGCTGAAAACCGGCTTTTCCGATCTGTCAAGCTGGAGCCTGACGGATCCTCTGCAGATCGGGAGCGAGGATATTTGTACGTGGAAGTTTGGGCTATTTACCCATATCTTGCACGGCAAATGTCCTCTAAAACTCTTGCGCCTGAAAAAGCCGGCGCATAGCCTACTGTTACAGGCACAAGAGTTTAAAAACATAGATAAAACATTAAAACAAAAATTTAAACACATTTATGTTAAAACCCTACCCACTCAGATAATGTTATTTTAAACCCTAACCCTAACATTTCTTAACAATCGGGAATTTTCTTTTCTTTAAAAAAACATGTGTAACATTTTTAATTTCCATTAGTTTATTATGTGAAGTGTTTTTTAAATGTTTTATGCAGTGCTTCTGCATTTTATGGTTCTTCTCATTCCTAGTAATAGGAGTTTTGTAACGTACGAAACTCCTATTACAATGAATGAGAAAATACCTACCTGTATTTGGGTGTCCAGGCAGACGTGACTCCTGCGGACGTCCTGACATGCACACGTCGCAGGGAGAGGAGGCCTGTGGATCGGGAGTCCCAGCGGGCCCAGCAGCTTCAGGTCAGTGTGCATTTTATTTCTATTTTTTATTGATTTGCCCATGGGAAGCCCTCCTCGGAATTTCTGCCCCAGAATTTAAAGGGGAGATGCAAAGCTTGCTGGAAACAAAGAATGTAACAGGAAAGTGCTTCTCGCGCTGTAAGCGTTCTTCAAAAGTTCGCCCTCAAATTCTCTCTCTACCTCTCCTGAAGGCACCGCCTCATAGAATCATAGAAATTTGCGGCACAGAAAGAGGCCGTTTCATCCCATCGTGTCCGCGCCGAACGACAAAGAGCTCTCCGGCCTAATCCCACTTTCCAGCTCTGGGTCCGTAGCCCTGTAGGTTATGGCACTTCAGGTGCACATCCAAGTACTTTTTTTAATGTGGTGAGGGTTTCTGCCTCTACCACCCTTTCAGGCAGCGAGTGGGAAAATGTGAGGTTATCCAGTTTCAAAAGGGAATTGGATAATTGCAGGGTTACGGGGAAAGGGGTAGGGGAGTGGGACTAGCTGAAATCATAGAAATTTACAGCACGGAAGGAGGCCATTCGGCCCATCGTGTCCATGCCGGCCGACCAAGAGCTATCCAGCCTAATCCCACTTTCCAGCTCTCAGTCCAAGGCCCTGTAGGTTACTGCACTTCAAGTGCACATCCAAGTACTTTTTAAATGTGGTGAGGGTTTCTGCCTCTACCACCCTTTCAGGCAGTGAGTTCCAGACCCCCACAACCCTCTGGATAAATAAATTTCCCCTCAGATCCCCTCTAAACCTCCTACCAATTACTTTAAATCTATGCCCCCTGGTTACTGACCCCTTTGCCAAGGGAAATAGGTCCTTCCTATCCACTCTATCCAGGCCCCTCATAATTTTATACACCTCAATAAGGTCTCCCCTCAGCCTCCTCTGTTCCAAAGAAAACAAACCCAGTCTATCCAATCTTTCCTCATAGCTAAAATTCTCCACTCCCGGCAACATCCTCATAAATGTCTTCTGCACCCTTTCCAGTGCAATCACATCTTTCCTGTAATGTCATGACCAGAACTGCACACAGTACTCTAGTTGTGACTTAACCAGTGTTTTATACAGTTTCAGCATAACCCCCCCCTGCTCTTGTATTATATGCCTCGGCTATCAAAGGCAAATATTCCGTATGCCTTCTTAACCACCTTATCTACCTCCAGCGACCTCATTCTCCGTTACCTTGTCCAAGTATTCCCTCTGCAAATGTGAGCCAACCCAGCAAGAGTAGAAGCACATCACAGCCAAACCCAATCTTGTCATCATTCCTGTGTGTGCATTCCAGCCAAGACCCCTGCACAGTGATCAGGAGCCAAAACTCGGGCTAATTACAACCCCCCCAATCCCCAATCCCGTCACGCCCCCCACACCCTTCCCCAGTTACCCAGGGCTGCTCATGCCAATTGCAACAACGGCTTAATAATTACACGGTTAGAATAGACCATTTCGAGCAATCCATGGAGACTGTGGGCAGGTCAATTTGGTCGTAATAAAACTAAAAGCAAAGTTAAAACCGTTCTTTGCTTTGAACATGTCGTTTCTCATTCAGGCTCGTGGGGCGTCCAATGAACTTTCAGCTCTTCAGGGGGAGGGGTGTCCGTGATAGAGAATGGAAGATTTTTCCAACCTCCGCATCCTCTCCCACAACCCCACCATTGCGGCCACCGTCAATATCGACTCCTCCCACTGTTAATGGGAACACAGAAATCTAGGCTGACACTCCAGTGCAGTGCTGAGGGAGTGCTGCACTGTCGGAGGTGCCGTCTTTCGGATGAGACATTAAACCGAGGCCTCGTCTGCTCTCTCAGGTGAACGTAAAAGATCCCGTGGCACTATTTCGAAGAAGAGCAGGGGAGTTATCCCTGGTGACCTGGATAATATATATCTCGCAATCAACATCACTATAACAGGTTATCTGGTCATTATCACATTGCTGTTTGTGGATCTTATGCTAAACATCCGTCGTCCATCAGCCTGTCCTCGCCACGTAGCATGGCCCCCCAGTCATCAAGATCCACGGCGCGGCCCTGGACAACGTGGACCATCCCATACCTCGGGAGCCTCTTACCAACAAGAGCAGACATTGACGACGAGATTCAACACCACCTCTGGTGCGCCAGTGCAGCCTTCGGCCACCCGAGGAAAAGAGTGTTTAAAGACCTGGCCCTCAAATCAGGCACCAAGCTTATGGTCGACAGGGCTGTAATAATGCCCGCCCTCCTGTATGGCTCACAGACATGGACCATGTAGAGTAGACTCCGCAAGTCGCTGGAGAAATACCACCAACGATGTCTTCGCAACATCCTTCAAATCCCCTGGGAGGACAGACGCACCAACGTTAGCGTCCTCGCCCAGGCCAACATCCCCAGCATTGAAGCACTGACCACACTTGATCAGCTCCGCTGGGCAGGCCGCATTGTTCGCATGCCAGACACGAGACTCTCAAAGCAAGCGCTCTACTCGGAAATCCTTCATGGCAAACGAGCCAAAGGGGGGCAGAGGAAACGTTACAAGGACACCCTCAAAGCTTCCCTGATAAAGTGCAACATCCCCACTGACACCTGGGAGTCCCTGGCCAAAGACCGCCCTAAGTGGAGGAAGTGCATCCGGGAGGGCGCTGAGCACCTCGAGTCTCATCACCGAGAGCATGCAGAAAACAAGCGCAGGCAGCGGAAAGAGCGTGCGGCAAACCAGTCCCACCCACCCTTTCCCTCAACGACTGTCTGTCCCACCTGTGACAGAATCCGTGGTTCTTGTATTGGACTGTTCAGCCACCTAAGAACTCACTTTAAAAGTGGAAGCAAGTCTTCCTCGATTCCGAGGGACTGCCTACGATGACGATGATGATGATGATGATGTTTGTGGGAGCTTGCTGTGAGCACTTTGGCTGCCGCATTGCTTACATTACAATATGACCTACACTTCAAATGTACCTAATTGGCTGTGGGAAACCTGTCCCACCCACCCTTTCCCTCAACGACTATCTGTCCCACCTGTGACGGACTGTGGCTCTTGTATTGGACTGTTCAGTCACCTAAAGAGTGGAAACAAGTCTTTCTCAATTCCGAGGGACTGCCTATGATGATGATGAATTGTCTGTAAAGAGCTTTGTAATGTCCAGTGGTTGTGAAAGGTGCTATAGAAATGCAAGATCTTTTTCTCACTAGCGACTACTCCTACATCTGCTGTCGACAAGCCAGATGTAAAGCTCTATTCACACCCTCCAAACTAAAATCACATTTATTGACCACAACAGAGCACCTCCTGCAATGCCAGTGGGCCAATTCTAGCAGTCAGCCCATGTGGCCTCTCTGAGGTGAGCAAACGTACTGCTAACTTGTGCCAAATTCTTCTTCTTAGGTAGTCCCTCGGAGTCGAGGATGACTTGCTTCCATACTAAAAGTGAGTTCTCGGATGACTGAAGAGTCCAATGCAGGGCCTACAGTCTCTGTCACAGGTGGGGCAGACGGTGGTTGAAGGAAAGGAAGGGTGGGGCGTCTGGTTTGCCGCATGCTCCTTCCGCTGCCTGCGCTTGCTTTCTGCATGCTCTCGGCGACGAGAGTCGAGGTGCTCAGCGCCCTCCCGGATGCACTTCCTCCACTTTGGCCGGTCTTTGGCCAGGGACTCCCAGGTGTCGGTGACGATGTTGCGCTTTTTCAAGGAGACTTTGAGGGTGTCCTTGAAACGTTTCCTCTGCCCCCCCAAATTACAGGCGCTTAAACATTGCTTATAGGGGAGTCCCGCTGAGTGCTCTGTAAGGCCTCTGATGACCCCCACTGGGCCACCAGGGCAGCGTTGGACTAGGTCTGGAGCCAGCCACCCAAAGCGGAACACAGGCTGCACGATGGCGGCCTGGAACACGCTCGGGAGCAGTTCCTCGCGCCGACCCGAGAGTCGGCAAAACAATTAAGATGGCGGCGTGTGGCGCTGGCGACCTTCCGCCCCGCGAGCGGATGTCGGCCAGCTTTGCAGCCCGCGAAGCTGGCGTTGACATCCGCTCACGGCAGCCTCGCGGGCCGCGGGATGGCAAGGGGTCGGCGTGCGGCGCTGAGGGATCGCCACGCACGGCGATGACGTCATCACCGGTTGTGCGGTTACCCGGGGCGCTACCCACGGGGCACACGTTGCCGTGGCAACGCCTCTGCAAACTCCCGGGCAATTTCCCGGGTGCCGGGAACGCTACCCCCTCACCCCGGGCGAAACGTGTCTTCCGCCTCGTTAGCGCCTCCTGGAGTGCTAATTGACATCTGAAAAAGGGTCAATTTCTCCCCCTGAGTTAACGCTGCAGGTGAACCTTTCATCAGAACTGGAAGATGTTAGATGGACAGCTTTTAAGCAAATAAAGAGCTGAGCAAAGGGGAGAGGGAGCAGGAAAAGAATAAAAGGAAGAGGTCTGTGTTCGGGTGCAGGACAGAAAAGATTGAATGATAAAAGGGGTGATAATGGGACAGCTAGGAAGCTAAGAGTAAGGGAGTCAGGCACAACTTCTATATCCAAAATCGAACTGACTTGTGGAATAGAAAGAAAGACTTACATTTCTATCAAGCCTTTCATGACCATCGGACGTCCCAAAGCGCTTTACAGCCAATGAAGCACTTTTCGGAGTGTAGTCACTGTTGTAATGTGGGAAACGCGGCAGCCAGTTTGCGCACAGCAAGCTCCCACAAATAGTAATGTGATAATGACCGGACAATCTGTTTTTAGCGATGTTGTATGAAGGATATATATTGGCCAGGACACCGGGGATAACTCCCCTGCTCTTCTTCAAAATAGCTCCATGGGATCGCTTACATCCACCAGACGGGGCCTTGGTTTAACGTCTCATCCGAAAGGCAGCACTTCAGACAGTGCGGCATTCCCACAGTGCTGCCCTGGAGTGTCCGATTTTTGTGCTCCAGTCTCTGGAGGGGGAATAGTTAGCACGGCTACTGAAGCCGACAGTATAAATGAACTTGAAAGACAACGAGATGCAGTACCTGAAGAGAGAAAGGATCGAGGGACATTGTGAGAAGGCGGATAGATCGGTTTGATCTCTGAAAAAGGGATGGCCCTTTCTTGCTACTAAAAAATGTCATCTCTCCATAGTGTGCAAGGGAGCTGAGGGGTGGGTGGGGAAAGGAGGGTGGGGGGTGGGGGGGGGCACCAGAGATAAATTCAACCAGGAGTGAGCAGCCAGTACAGAGGTCTGGAAACAAAATGTCTGCCTGCCCTCCTAGCTGAGATCGCGCAAGGGGAGTCAATCTGAGGGCTGTGGGGATAAATTGGGACTAATTGCTCTTTCAAAGGGCTGGCACAGGCATGCTGGGCTGAATGGCCTCTTTCTGTGCTGTAAGATTCTATGACGAGACCCCTTTTTGAAACGTTACAAATGTAAAGCGTCTTTAGAAATGTCAGCATTGGTGCTTAGGCGAGCCTTGATTGACATCGCTGATAACCAACTGCGTTCTCCCAATCGGCTTTTTAAAAAATACGCACGTGTGAACTTCAGTTTAAAAGAGTAACATTCCCTGTGAGCGAGCCGGATTTCTTGGCATTGTGGCTCTGTGGGCAGGATGTTGCTGGAAATGCCATCCACCTGATTCTGTTTCCCAAGCAGTGCCCAGCACAGTGTCAGGCCGTCACAGACACAATTAGGCTCACAACTGTGTCACTGCTGCAGTGCGCATGTGTATCCATCGGCAGGCCTGCAGGTCCCCTGCCGTCGGCTCTGCCAAATCGTGGCTCCACCAACCTGCCATCTAATTACAGCTCCCCGCTGCTCCAAGGCGATTAACCACAGGAGAGCTTAAAGATCTGTAGCTGGTGAGGCCGACTCCTCACTCTCCCAATTAAACAAAGAGAGTGAGGAGCAGGCAGTGACCCTGGGGGCATTTGGAATAGAATCAGAGAATGGTTACAGCACAGCAGGAGGCCATTCGGCCCGTCGAACCCAGGCCGACTCTCTGAAAGAGAACCTCAGCTCATCCCACTCCCCCGCCCTTTCCCCGTTGCCCTGCAAGTTTTTTTCCTTCAGCTACTTATCCAATTCCCTTTTGAAAGCCGCGGTTGAGTCTGCCTCCACCACCCTTTCAGGCAGCGCATTCCAGATCCTAACCACTCGCTGCGTAAAAAAGTTTTTCCTCATGTCGCCTTTGGATCTTCTGCCAAATTACTTTACATTTTTACCAGGGTCACTGCAATAGGCCATTCCAGACATGCATGGGTCGAAATTGCCTCCCTCTTTAAGGCCCATTACCGCCTCTAACCCATCCGAAATTGCCCCCGGCCAAAAACAGGACCCCCCGCCCCCCCGCTCCGCTCCCGATGCACTTCCGTCCCTCAGCTGTCCCAAACACTGCCCCGATTATTTATTTTAAAAAAGAGCGGATTCGGGCGGAGAATCATCACTTAATTCAAATTATCCGCCCCAAACGGGGCGGAGGGCAATTTCGGCCCCGTGATGTCACAATGCAGGATGCTGATTGGACACCCTCCCTGTACACAACTCCTGTCCTGAAACACCCATTCTCCTCTTGTCCCCTTCCTTGTACTACACAGCATAGTGGTTAGGTTACTGGACCAGTAATCCAGTCAGTATAGAATGAGATGGTCAAGTATCAATTCCCCACAACGTCCAGCTCCTGACCCAAGTCGTGCGGAGCACGGGAGTGTTTGGGGAAAGAGGGTATCCTCCTGAGGCTGCTGCCACACAGCACTGGTTAAAGAGATGGGTAGGAGGTCTTTTGGGGTTAGGCTTATCAACTATCCTTTGAGTGCCATTGTGGTACTGTTAATCAATCAGGTCCCACAGACATTGACTCTCACTGGGGTATGGGTTCCACCCACTGACTCTCACTGGGGTATGGGTTCCACATACACTGACTCTCACTGGGGTATGGGTTCCACCCACTGACTCTCACTGGGGTATGGGTTCCACCCACTGACTCTCACTGGGGTACGGGTCCCACAGACACTGACTCTCACTGGGGTATGGGTTCCACATACACTGACTCTCACTGGGGTATGGGGTCCACCCACTGACTCTCACTGGGGTACGGGTCCCACAGACACTGACTCTCACTGGGGTATGGGTTCCACACACACTCACTCTCACTGGGGTATGGGTTCCACACACACTGACTCTCACTGGGGTACGGGTCCCACACACACTGACTCTCACTGGGGTACGGGTCCCACAGACACTGACTCTCAACTGGGGTATGGGTTCCACACACACTGACTCTCACTGGGGTACTGGACCCACACACACTGACTCTCACTGGGGTACGGGCCCCACACACACTGACCCTCACTGGGGTACGGGTCCCACACACACTGACTCTCACTGGGGTACGGTCCCACACACACTGACTCTCACTGGGGTACGGTCCCACACACACTGACTCTCACTGGGACACATGTCCCACACACACTGACTCTCACTGGGGTACGGTCCCACACACACTGACTCTCACTGGGGTACAGTCCCACACACACTGACTCTCACTGGGGTACGGTCCCACACACACTGACTCTCACTGGGGTACGGGTCCTACACACACTGACTCTCACTGGGGTACGGCCCCAAACACAGAGTCTCACTGGGGTACGGTCCCACACACACTGACTCTCACTGGGCTATGGGTTCACTGACTCTCATTGGAGTACAGTTCCACAGACACTGACTCTCATTAGGGTACAGATTCACTGACTCTCACTGGGGTACAGTTCCACACACACTGACTCTCACTGGGGTACAGGTTCAGTGACTCTCACTGGGGTACGGTCCCACACACACTGACTCTCACTGGGCTATGGGTTCACTGACTCTCACTGGAGTACAGTTCCACAGACACTAACTCTCACTAGGGTACAGATTCACTGACTCTCACTGGGGTACAGTTCCACACACACTGACTCTCACTGGGGTACAGGTTCAGTGACTCTCACTGGGGTACAGGTTCCAGAAACGGGTCTCTGAAGGCATTAACAATCTGAAGCCTTCAGTGTAGGACAAACGTCTTCACCAAAGAAGAAATGAACAAGTATAGTTGCTAGGACCCTTGATGCCATTTTCCTTTTGGAGCTGAATTCTTATTATGTTGATAGTCGATGGTTCAGTTCAGATTCTTAACCATGGAAATGTCAAGGCAGAACTTCCTGGTGTCTTAACAGAATTAGCACATTGATTTTCAACTGCCTCCTTTTTGACTCAGATAGCTCCTGCTCCAATAGAATTGTAATCTCTCAAACATACGGCTTCAACTAAAACTCCACACAGCTGAAATAAATTATTAGTAAAAAAAAATAGTACTTGGGACTGAGTCCATGCTGGTTTTTGGGTTTGTCCAGATTTCAGGCAAGAAAATCAATAGTCTGAAATCCGGAATTCTCGGACCGAATCCGTGCCGTTTTTTGGGTTTTACCGTAATTCGGACCTCGCTGCTCGCCGATTCACGATGCTCCTCCTCTCCTCGCCGCCCGCCAATTCTCGCTGCCCGCGGCTGCCCCGGCTCTACGCTTTTTACCGGTTTCCTCATCATTCACTGCCCGATGTCGTCATTTTGGCTGCCTCAAAAATGTCCAGATTCCGGACAATAATTCCGATTCCAGACAATTCCATCTGCTATGTGCAAAATGTCCAGTTTTCGGACAATCCCGGTTTTCGGAATTCTGGATTCAGGACGTTGCACCTGTACTAGAGAAATTAATGGGACTGAAAGCCGATAAATCCCCTGAACCTGATTGCCTTCATCCTAGGGTTTTGAAAGAGGTAGCTATGGAGATAGTGGATGCATTCGTTGTCATCTTCCAAAATTCCATAGATTTTAGAACAGTTCCCACAGATTGGAAGATAGCTAATTTAACCCCACTATTTCAGAAAGGAGCGAGAGGGGAAACAGGGAACTACAGACCAGTTAGCCGGACATCAGTCATAGGGAAAATGCTGGTACCTATTACTCAGGTTGTGATAACAGGGCACTGTTCTGACGATGCCACCTTCCACACCAGTGCTTCAGATATGTCTTCCTTTTTCTTCATCTGAGGATTCCCCTCCACCATGGTTGACCTCGCCCTTGACCGGCCTGTCCGATTTCCCGCACTTCTGCCCTCACCCCTTCCCCTCCCTCCCAGAACCACGATTGGGGTCCCCCTTTCCCCCCACTCCACTCCACCAGCCTCCACATTTAACGGATCATCCTCCGCCACTTCCACCACCTCTAGCACGATGCCACCACCAAATGCATCTTCCCCTCCTCTTCACAGCATTCCAAAGGGACTGTTCCCTCCACGACGCCCTGGTCCATTCTTCAATCACCCCCAACATTTTCTCCCCTTCCGACGGCACCTTCCCTTGCAACCGCAGGAGATGCAATACTTGCCCTTTCACCTCTTCCCCTACCACCATTCAAGGCTCCAACCACTCCTCACAGGTGAAACAGAGATTTACTTGCACTTCTTTCAATAGTACTTCTCACAATGTGGGCTGCAGAGTTGCAAAATTCGTGGGAAAGCTCCCCCAGTCTTTGGACTCATTGGAAAGGAAATTTAATTTGGAACTATCTCCCAGAAAGTTTGAGATCCTAAAGTGCACCTGGAAGAAACTACGAGTTTTAATCGAATTTGGGATTTTATAAGGCAGATTGAGTCCATGTGGGAAGGGCTAAGAACTAAAGGAACTAATCTTCAAAGAAACCAGTTTTGAGTATTGAAACTGTCTGGGATATTGAAGCTAAAACAAATTATTTGGGGAAATTGTGTAAACTCGAAAACCCTTCTCCCCAAGAGACATTAACATAGCAACAATCAAATCAGAGATAGCCAGCCATCACCGTGAGCAGAAAACCCATTCCAGCAAATACATAATGACAATGGCACATCCAGCCCGCATGGAAAACCAAAACCTAGGCAGACATTGCAAATACCAAAGCTAATTTTTCCATCAAGAAACAGCTTTAGAAGATCGACACATCTGAGACAGGTTAACATTTAATGAACCCGCCAAAATATGACAGAGATAGCAAGCCCGCCAAAAATTAAACAAAGAATCGGGACTGATTTGGCGCGAAGATTAGAACAGCTCCAAAAGTATAACTGGGGCTCTGTTTTAACGAAGGTATGCAATGCTGAGCAGAACATGCTGTTGCTTGAGAGGACAGTATCAGCATCATATAGCCTTGGATGCATAGCATCATAGAGCATCAAGAAGGGAGGAGAGAGAGACCACCGCAGCAGTTGTAACAGGCCTCTCCAGCCTCAATGACACTACCAAGGCCGCATTGCCCTGCTATCGAAAGGGAAGGAAGAACATCACCATCGCGGCAGCAACCGACCACAGCCAACGTGGTACCATCGAAAACACCGCGATCGAACAACTCCAAAACAAAACTCCCCAAAGAAGAAACCGAGGATTCGAAAGTTTCCACTCTACAATCTAGGCCTGACTACCAACAGGTGAAAACATTACCTAAAGAGACTTTGAAACCTATTTCTAACGAAAGAAAGTGGGTACTTACCCCACAAGTCCAAAACGCGCCCTATCGCATCAGCGGACACCAACTGAAGATTGCGCAGTAAGAAGTCTTCTACGACGTTCGGGGTACGGCAAGCAGAACCTACAGAATCCAGCGAACCCCGAAATCGCGAACCACCGCCAACTACCAGTAAAGGATCGGTGAGCATAGTCCCTGTTTGCCCTGGAGTTTAACCTAGTCAGTGTTAGGCATTGGGAGGTGGGAGATGTATTATTCACTGTAACCCCTTTGAATGTGTGATATAGTATTCTTTATTTGAATGATTACAAATTTGACATTGTATTTTCTTGCCTTTAATAAAATTGAAGTTCTTTGCACCAAACCAGTTGTCTCTTGCACTTTATTGCATCCCCCAAATAAATCCAGAGTCTAGAACCCAGGGAGTGGGAGCGATTCGAACTGCTCAGAAGGTCAGAGGTGAACCTGGCCCCACACACCACCCCCTACAGGGCTTCTCTACATTGGGGAGACCAATCGCAGATCGAGTGATCTGCATTCAGTCCACAAGTCATTTGCCATTTTAATTTTCCGTCCCACTGCCGCTCTGACTGTTGTGTTCACAATAACTCCACAAGACTGTGTGCCGTAAGCTCAAACTGTTGTGACCTTGGTCTCTTTAATGTAACTCCAGAGTGAGGAAGCAGCATGGTAGACTGCCTTTTATACCTGCTTGCCCGGGGTGTGCAGGTGACCCTTGGGTCTCCCACAGGTGCGCCCCCTGGTGGCAAGTCTTACACACTAGTAAAGTTTACATACGTAACACTGACCTTGGCCTCCTCCATTGTCTCATTGAAGCTCAGCAGAAGCTCGCGGAACAGCACCTCGATGCTTCCTGACCTGCTGAGTATTTCCAGCAACTTTCTGTTTTTATTCCAGATTTCCAAGCGCAGTATTTTGCAATGTGATAATGACCAGGTCATCTGTTTTGTTTTTTAGTGATGTAAGTTGAGGGATAAATATTAGCCAGGACACCAGGGACAACTTACCTGCTCTTCTTTATATTGTGCCATGGGATCTTGTACACCACCGGAGTACAGACTCTCTTGGTTTAACATCTCATCCAAAAGACGGCACCTCCGACAGTGCAGCACTCCCTCAGTAGGCATTTTGATCTTCCGGACTCAGCATGGAGTTCAACAATTTCAGATCATAACCACTGCCCTCATTTTTTCAGAGAGCAGCTGCTGGCAATGATTCGGCTGTTGCCATTTGCGGCTCCTCTAAACCCATCTTTTATTTATTTACTTGCCCCATTACCACCCCCTTTTGTCATGTGATCACTCCTGCCCTCCCCCCACCTTTCCCTGCCTTTGTACTTGCTTATTTTTCCCCCCAGTTCTGACGAAGGGTCATTGACCTGAAACATTAACTCTGTTTCTCTCTCCACAGATGTTCCCTGACTTGCTGAGTGTTTCCAGCAATTTTTTGTTTTTATTTCAGATTTCCATCTGCAGTATTTTGCTTCTGTTGTAGCAATGTGATAATGACCAGGTCATCTGTTTTGTTTTAGTGATGCAGGTTGAGGGAAGAGTGACCATAATATGATAGAATTTGACATTAAGTTTGAAAGTGATTCGTTAAATCTGAAACCAGGGTCTGAAAAAGGAAAATGCAATTCTGACAAAGGGTCATTGACCCGAAACATTAACTTTGCTTTCTCTCCACAGATGCTGCCTGACCCGCTGAGATTTCCAGCATTTTCTGTTTTTATTCCAGATTCCAGCATCCGCAGTATTTTGCTTTTGTATGAGGGGAGAGTTGGCCAAGGTAGATTGAGAAACTACATTAAAAGGTATGATGGTAGACAAGCAATGACTAGCATTTAAAGAATTAATACATAATTTACAACAAATTCCTTTAAGGAACAAAAATCCCAAAGTGGTCCAACCATGGCTAATAAGAGACATTAAAGATAGTATCAGATCAAAGGAAGAGGCTTATAATGTTGCTAAAAGGCGCAGTAAGCCTGAGGATTGGGAGGATTTTAGAATTCTGCAAAGGAGGACCAAGACGTTGATAAAGAAAGGGAAAATAGAATACAAGAGTAAACTAGCGAGAGACATAAAAACAGAATGTAAAAGCTTCTATAGGTATGTAAAAAGGAAAAGATTAGCGAAAGTAAATGTGGGTCCCCTATAGGCCGAGACAGGAGATATTATAATGGGGAATAAGGAAATGGCAGAGAAATTAAACAAATATTGTGTGTCTGTCTTCATGGAAGAAGACACGAAAAACCTCCCGGAAATAGTGGAGAACCAACGGTCTAGCGAGAATGAGGAACTGAAAGAAATTAATATTAGTAAAATAGTAGTACTGGAGAAAGTAATGGGACTGAAAGTCGAAAAATCCTCTGGACCTGATGGCCTTCATCTTAGGGTTTTGAAAGAGGTGGCTATAGAGATAGTGGATGCATTGGTTGTCATCTTCCAAGATTCCATAGATTCTAGAACGGTTTCCGCAGATTGGAAGGTAGCTAATGTAACCCCGCTATTTAAGAAAGGAGGGAGAGAGAAAATGGGGAATTGCAGACCAGTTAGCCTGACATCAGTCGTAGGAAAAATGCTGGAATCTATTATTAAGGCTGTGGTAAAAGGGCACTTAGAATATAATAACAGGATTGGGCAGAGTCAACATGGATTTATGAAAGGGAAATCATGTTTGACAAATCTGTTAGAGTTTTTTGAGGTGTCACACAAGAGGTTATTGAACAAAATTAGGGCTCATGGGATTGGGGGGGTAATATACTAGCATGGATTGAGGATTGGTTAACAGAGATAAAAACAGAGAGTAGGAATAAACGGATAATTTTCGGGTTGGCAGGCTGTAACTAGTGGGGTGCTGCAAGGATCGGTGCTTGGGCCCCAGCTATTCACAATCTATATCAATGATTTGGATGAGGGGACCAAATGTAATATATCCAAGTTTGCTGATGACACAAAGCCAGGTGGGAATGTAAGTTGTGAGGAGACTGCAAAAAGACTTCAAGGGGATATAGACAGGCTAAGTGAGTAGACAAGAACATGGCAAATGGAATATAATGTGGAGAAATGTGAAGTTATCCACTTTGGTAGGAAAAAGAGAAAAGCAGAGTATTTTTTAAATGGTGAGAGATTGGGAAATATTGGTATTCAGAGGGACCTGGATGTCCTTATACACGAATCATTGAAAGTTAACATGCAGGTACAGCAAGCAATTAAGAAACCAAATGGTATGTTGACCTTTATTACAAGAGGATTTGAGTATAAGAGTAAAGACATCTTATTGCAATTATATAGGGCCCTGGTGAGACCGCACCTGGAGTATTGTGTACAGTTTTGGTCTCCTTACCTAAGGAAGGATATACTTGCCATTGAGGGAGTGCAACGAAGGTTCACCAGACTGATTCCTGGGATGGGGGAATTGTCTTATGAGGAGAGATTGAGTAGACGAGACCTATATTCTCTAGAGTTTAGAAGAATGAGAGGTGATCTCATTGAAACATACAACATTCTTACAGGGCTTGACAGGGTAGATGCAGGGAGGATGTTTCCTCTGGCTGGGGCGTCTAGAACCAGGGTCAGAGTCTCAGAATAAAGGGTCAGCCATTTAGGACTGAGATGAGGACAAACTTATATCCTTCCTTAAATAAGGAGACCAAAACTGCACGCAGTACTCCAGGTGTAGTCTTACCAATGCCCTGTACAGTTGAAGCAGGACTTCCCTACTTTTATACTCTATCCCCCTTGCAATAAAGGCCAACATTCCATTTGCCTTCCGGATTACTTGCTGTACCTGCATGCTAACTTTTTGCGTTTCATGGACAAGAACCGCCAGATCCCTCTGTACTGCAGCATTTTGTAATCGCTCCCCATTTGAATAATAATTAGCATTTTTATTTTTCCGACCAACGTGGATAACCTCACATTTTCCCACGTTATAGTCATTCTGCCAAATTTTTGCCCACTCACTGAGCCGATCTATATCCCTTTGTAGATTTTTTGTGTCCTCCTCACAACTTGTTTTCCCGCCTATCTTTGTATCATCAACAAATTTGGCTGCATTGCCCTACGTTAAGGGAGGGAAGGGCCCTTTGAACGCGGCAGCGCTGCACGGCCCAGTGTGCAGTACTGCTAAAGTGTGCACCTCGTTAGTGCTCCAAAAAGGAAGTGGACGCTTGATTTAGTATTCCACTTCCTTCCCGGAGCGGTGAAGACAATCTTTCGTGGAGCAGGAATACATTAGCACTAACATAGAAACATAAAAAATAGGTGCAGGAGGAGGCCATTCGGCCCTTCGAGCCTGCACCATCATTCAATAAGATCATGGCTGATCATTCACCTCAGTACCCCTTTCCTGCTTTCTCTCCACACCCCTTGATCCCTTTAGCCGTAAGGGCCATATCTAACTTCTTCTTGAGTATATGCAATGAACTGGCGTCAACAACTCTCTGCGGTAGGGAATTCCACAGGTTAACAACTCTTTGAATGAAGAAGTTTCTCCTCATCTCAGTCCTAAATGGCTTACCCCTTATCCTTAGACTGTGACCCCTGGTTCTGGACTTCCCCAACATTGGGAACATTCTTCCTGCATCTAACCTGTCCAGTCCCGTCAGAATTTTATATGTTTCTATGAGATCCCCTCTCATCCTTCTAAACTCCAGTGAATACAGGCTAAGATTCCCGCCTCTCAAAAGTTACCGCTCCCAAACGGGGCGATAATCAATTTTTCCCCCAACATATTTTGCAACAGCTATTGAACCAAAACTCGATGCGCAATAGCCTTGGAAAGTATATACAACACAACACTCTCTTATGATTCGAGCGTTGCCAAGTGATTGTACTTGCGACTGAAAATGTTATTACGGAGATGATGAACTGAATATTTAAAGCAAAATGGAGCTCATTTAACACAGATCACTGGTTTAAACACAGAGTTGTTAAAGACCCGGACATGTTCAGAATAGATTTGCCCATTTATCAAAATCTCGGAGTGTAGTATAAAGTCAACCCTTCCATAATTCTACAAGTTGTGGGGCAGGGGGATGGGGGCGCGGAAGGAGTGTTATACATGGGTGGATACTAAAATGTATCGAAAATACTAAAGATCATTTTTTTTTAAATTGCGTCCCAAAGTGAGGGAGGCATAATGTATGGTATTTAATAATTGAAGATTTACGGTACGTGGGTTCATTGCTTGGCTCATGAAACCAATGGTAAAACACACCTCAGTGTTTGTTTTACACCAATTATGTCAGCAGTTTCCAGCCGCACAGGCAGATTGCGGCAGGCGGCCGCTGCATAATCATTTCATCACATGCCTCTGCTGGAAGACGATCATTGGATTATTCAGTTCTGTGCCACTCACAATTTTCGAGTCGATTATTAACTTCTACGCGATTAATCATCTGTGCTAAATACCGTAATCCATTCAAGAAAGGGAATTCGGTCGGCTGAAAGACACTGACATTTCTGTGGGGGCATTACAGAGTGTTCGAAATTGCAAAGCTTCAGTTGATGACGTACCTTTTGTATTCCTCCCCCACGCTTACAGCACACCTGTCTCTTAAAATTCTCTCAGGTTTTCAACATCCAAAGCCTTAGCAACAGAGGGAATGGAAATAAAATATATGCAGTGTTCATGTTTCGCCTGCTTATTATAGATAATTAGGAGTGTGACAGCAGCTGAGCGGTAGAGGAGATGATACTTACAGTCACTTTTGCTGGTTTTCCAAGGCTCTAGCTGTCAGAAGGCCTGCATATTAAAAAAAAAATTACAGAGTCAAGCTATCACACCACGAAAAAAAAAATCGAAAGTGCGAGAGCAAGATTGATTATCAAAGATGTTAACTGGCTATAATGGAGGCCATGAGCTGGTTAAACAAAAGGTATGCTTAGAACCACACGTACACAAGATGACCACTCATTGATCTCGGGCTCAAGAGAGCAATGAAGAACATCCAAAGAGGAACGAATATAACTGTCATGTGTCTTACATTATTATATATAACTGTATCCTAACATGCTATACATGACTGTAATAAGATATGACCTGTAACCACCAGCATACCTTGCCACCGGGGGTGCACTTGCAAGGGACAGGTACATAAGGTCAGGTCTCAGGCAAGTGCAGCACTCCAGAGCTGTGAAATAAAGGTGCAGGTCCAGAGTGACCTTGACTTCACTACATGCCTCGTGTGAATCTGTATTGAGGGGACAGGACTTTACAGTGGCGACGGGTTACGGGATTACAGAATCCACAGAATGGCAAACAACGGATCAGATGAAAAGTACAATGCGGGAGACAATTGGGAGGACTTTATAGAAAGGCTCCAGCAAAGCTTTGTAACCAAAGACTGGTTAGGCGACAATAAGGCAGACAAGAGAAGAGCCCATCTCTTGACCAGCTGTGGCTCGAAAATATACGCTTCAATGAAGGATCTGTTGGCACCCGAGAAACCAGCAAGCAAGTCGTTTGAAGAATTGAGCACACTGGTAAGAGACCACCTGAAGCCAGCGAGCAGCCTACACATGGCCAGACACAGGTTCTACAACTACAGACGCTGTGTGGGCCAGAGCATACCCGACTTTGTGGCGGAACTTCGGAGGTTGGCTAGTTTATGCGAGTTCTCCGATGAACTGAGGAGAGAAATGCTCAGAGACTTTTTCATTGAAGGAATAGGCCACGCAGGCATATTCCGAAAACTCATAGAGACCAAGAACCTGACCTTAGAAGCAGCAGCACTGGTTGCACAGACATTCTTGGTAGGGGAAGAAGAAACGAGGTTGATTTACAATGCAGGTACGACAACTAACGAAATATCGGAAGAAGAAGTTCACAGCACTAAACAAGCTGCTACCCCCACACACAGACAAAACCAGGAGAACAGTCTCTCGACTGCAGGCAGAAGCCATCAAGGGCCACAGGAACGGCCGTTCACACCTCATCAACCCACAATGCGAGCAATCAACTACAAACTGAGAGAAGCTCAAGAGAGATCAGCCAGACGCAGCTCATTCTTTGGGAACTCTTTGAACAATGGAACAGGTCTGTGCTGGAGGTGTGGGGGTGGGCACTCGTCAAGGGGATGTCAATTTCAGCAGGCTGTTTGCAGCAATTGTGAATATACAGGGCATTTGGCCCGCATGTGCAAAAAAACGGCAGCTCGGCTGGTATACGAATCGGATGGGTCGGAAAGCGGAGCAGAAGATGATGGGGACAGTACCCGGGACACCGGTGTATAGCGGGTCAACACGATCAATGGCCGCTGCTCCTACAAGAGGACGCCTCCTATAATGATGAGGGTCCTACTCAACGGGATATCTGTCAACATGGAACTGGATACGGGAGCGAGTCAATCTCTCATGGGCGCTCAACAATTTGAACAACTGTGGCCGCATAAAAGAGACAGACTAAAACTCACAAGGGTCGACACGACACTAAGGACCTATACCAAAGAAATCGTACCAGTCCTTGGCAGTGCCATGCTCTCTGTCACACACAAAGGGACAGTGAACCGACTTCCCCTGTGGATTGTCCCCGGAGACACCCCAGCACTGCTGGGGAGAAGTTGGCTGGCAAAACTAAACTGGAAATGGGATGATGTCCATGCCATGTCATTAGAGGAACGGACCTCCTGCTCAACAGTTATAAAGTGATTTGAACATCTCTTTCAACCAGGTGTGGGCACTTTCAAAGGGGCCAAAGTCAAAATCTACATCACACAGGATGCTAGACCGGTCCATCACAAGGCCAGAGCTGTACCCTATGTGATGAGGGAAAAGATTGAACACGAACTAGACAGGCTTCTGCGGGAAGGCTTTATAACACCTGTGGAATTTAGTGACTGGGCAAATCCCATCGTCCCAGTCAAGAAGCCTGATGGATCCGTACGAATCTGTGGGGACTACAAATCTACCATAAACAGAGTCTCCCTACAGGACCAGTACCCGCTGCCCAGAGCGGAGGACTTATTTGCCACATTGGCTGGAGGTAAACTTTTCTGAAAATTAGACCTCACATCTGCGTATATGATGCAAGAATTGACCGAGGAATCCAAGCTACTCACCACCATCAATACACATCGAGGCCTTTTCATGTACAATCGATGCCCATTCGGCATCAGGTCAGCAGCTGCCATATTCCAGCGCAACATGGAGAGTCTGCTAAAGTCCATCCCGGGGACGGTTGTATTTCAAGACGACATACTTATCACGGGCAGGGACACCGACTCCCATTTCCGTAATTTGGAGGATGTACTAAAGCGGTTGGATCAGGTAGGCCTACGAGTCAAGAAATCCAAGTGCCTGTTTCTCGCACCCGAGGTTGAATTTTTGGGCAGAAGGATTGCCGCTGATGGAATCCGCCCAACAGAGTCCAAAACAGAAGCAATTCACCTGGCACCCAGGCCCCGGAATGTCTCAGAACTGCGCGCCTTTCTCGGGCTACTCAATTACTTGGGAACTCAATTACTTAAAGAAAGGAAAGATAGATTACGAAGGTAAACTTGCGCAAAACATAAAAACAGATAGTAATAGCTTTTACAGATATATAAAACTGAAAAGAGTGACTAAAGTAAATGTTGGTCCCTTAGAAGATGAGAAGGGGGATTTAATAATGGGAAATGTGGAAATGGCTGAGACCGTAAACAATTATTTTGCTTCGGTCTTCACAGTGGAAGACACAAAAACCATGCCAAAAATTACTGGTCACAGGAATGTGGGAAGGGAGGACCTTGAGACAATCACTATCACTAGGGGGGTAGTGCTGGACAGGCTAATGGGACTCAAGGTAGACAAGTCCCCTGGTCCTGATGAAATGCATCCCAGGGTATTAAAAGAGATGGCGGAAGTTATAGCAGATGCATTCATTATAATCTACCAAAATTCTCTGGACTCTGGGGAGGTACCAGCGGATTGGAAAGCAGCTAATGTAACGCCTCTTAAAAAAGGGGGCAGACAAAAGGCAGGTAACTATAGGCCGGTTAGTTTAACATCTGTAGTGGGGAAAATGCTTGAAACTATCATTAAGGAAGAAATAGCGGGACATCTAGATAGGAATAGTGCAATCAAGCAGACGCAGCATGGATTCATGAAGGGGAAATCATGTTTAACTAATTTACTGGAATTCTTTGAGGATATAACGAGCATGGTGGATAGAGGTGTACCGATGGATGTGGTGTATTTAGATTTCCAAAATACATTCGATAAGGTGCCACACAAAAGGTTACTGCAGAAGATAGAGGTACGTGGAGTCAGAGGAAATGTATTAGCATGGATAGAGAATTGGCTGGCAAACAGAAAGCAGAGAGTCGGGATAAATGGGTCCTTTTCGGGGTGGAAATCAGTGGTTAGTGGTGTGCCACAGGGATCGGTGCTGGGACCACAACTGTTTACAATATACATAGATGACCTGGAAGAGGGGACAGAGTGTAGTGTAACAAAATTTGCAGATGATACAAAGATTAGTGGGAAAGCGGGTTGTGTAGAGGACACAGAGAGGCTGCAAAGAGATTTGGATAGGTTAAGCGAATGGGCTAAGGTTTGGCAGATGGAATACAATGCCGGAAAGTGTGAGGTCATCCACCTTGGGGAAAAAAACAGTAAAAGGGAATATTATTTGAATGGGGAGAAATTACAACATGCTGAGGTGCAGAGGGACCTGGGGGTCCTTGTGCATGAATCCCAAAAAGTTAGTTTGCAGGTGCAGCAGGTAATCAGGAAGGCGAATGGAATGTTGGCCTTCATTGCGAGAGGGATGGAGTACAAAAGCAGGGAGGTCCTGCTGCAACCGTACAGGGTATTGGTAAGGCCGCACCTGGAGTACTGCGTGCAGTTTTAGTCACCTTACTTAAGGAAGGATATACTGGCTTTGGAGGGGGTACAGAGACGATTCACTAGGCTGATTCCGGAGATGAGGGGGTTACCTTATGATGATAGATTGAGTAGACTGGGTCTTTACTCGTTGGAGTTCAAAAGGATGAGGGGTGATCTTATAGAAACATTTAAAATAATGAAAGGGTTAGACAAGATAGAGGCGGAGAGGTTGTTTCCACTGGTCGGGGAGACTAGAACTAGGGGCACAGCCTCAAAATACGGGGGAGCCAATTTAAAACCGAGTTGAGAAGGAATTTCTTCTCCCAGAGGGTTGTGAATCTGTGGAATTCTCTGCCCAAGGAAGCAGCTGAGGCTAGCTCATTGAATGTATTCAAGTCACAGATAGATAGATTTTTAACCAATAAGGGAATTAAGGGTTACGGGGAGCGGGCGGGTAAGTGGAGCTGAGTCCACGGCCAGATCAGCCATGATCTTATTGAATGGCGGAGCAGGCTCGAGGGGTTAGATGGCCTACTCCTGTTCCTAATTCTTATGTTCTTATGTTCTTATGAATATTATGCAGAACTTAAGCGCGCTGCTGGAGCCTCTCCGCGTGCTACTCAGGAAGTGGTGTGATTGGTTTTGGGGGGACACTCAGGAACGCGCCTTCAATAAGGCACGCAACCTTCTGTGTTCCAACAGTGTTTTGACTTTCTTTGACCGAGGTAAAAAGCTAGTTCTCACATGCAATGCATCAGCGTATGGGGTCGGGTGCGTTTTGCAACATGTCAACAGTGCGGGCAAATTACAACCCATAGCTTATGCCTCCAGATCACTTTCGCTGGCCGAGCGCGGGCACGGAATGGTAGAGAAGGAGGCGCTCGCGTGCGTGTACGGTGTCAAAAAGATGCACCAATATCTTTTTGGGGCCAAGTTTGCGTTAGAAACCGACCACAAGCCCCTCATGTCTCTCCTATCCGAGAGCAAGGCAATAAGCGCCAACGCCTCGGCGCGAATTCAATGGTGGGCACTCATGCTGGCGTCCTACGACTACACAATAAGGCACAGATCAGGCACAGACAACTGTGCCGACGCGATCAGCAGGCTACCCCTGGCGACCACGGAAGGTCTGACGATCAGGACTGTGAGATAGTCATGGCAATCAATGCCTTTGAGTCTACAGGTTCGCCCATGACGGCTCGCCAAATCTGAGCCTGGACGGCCAGCGACCCCATGTTATCATTCATAAAAAGACGAGTCCTAACCGGTGACTGGGCAAAGGCTTGCGATGCCTGCCGCGAGAGAATTAAAACCTTTTCACAGGCGCATGCATGAGCTATCACTACAAGCAGACTGCCTGATGTGGGGCAGCCGAGTAGTCATGCCTCTGCGAGGCAGAGAGGCATATGTCCGGGAGCTCCACCGTGAGCACCCGGGAATCGTTCTCATGAAGGCCATAGCCAGATCCCACGTCTGGTGGCCTGGTATTGATGCAGACTTGGAGCTCTGCGTCCGAAGGTGCACCATTTGTGCCCAACTCAGCAATGCCCCCAGAGAGGCTCCACTGAGCCCCTGGCCCTGGCCTACCAAACCGTGGTCGCGGGTGCACGTAGACTATGCGGGCCCATTCATGGGCAAAATGTTCCTCGTAGTTGTAGATGCATTTTCAAAGTGGATCGAATGCACCATTTTAAACTCGAGCACAACCTCCACCACTATGGAGAGCCTCGCAACCATGTTTGCAACGCATGGAATCCCTGACACATTGGTCAGTGACAATGATCCGTGCTTCACCAGCGCGGAATTCCAAGACTTTATGATTGACCACGGCATAAATCACGTCAAGACGGCACCGTTCAAGCCAGCCTCCAACGGCCAGGCGAAGAGAGCAGTGCAAATCATTAAACAAGGCATGCTTAAAATCCAAGGTCCCACGCTGCAGGGTCGCCTGTCGCGACTGCTGCTGGCATACAGATCTCGTCCACACTCACTGATTGGGATCCCCCCCGCGCAACTGTTGATGAAAAGGAATTTAAAAACAAGGCTCTCATTAATCCTCCCAGACATGCACGAAATCGTTGAGGCAAAGCGCCGTTAGCTGACTGAGTACCATGACAGAAATTCGAGGGGGAGATGGAATGAGATAGGGGACAAAGTGTTTGAACTAAACTATGGCAGGGGTCCCAAATGGCTTGCAGGGACAGTAACGGGCAAGGAAGAAAACAGGCTACTGGTAGTACAAATGGACAATGGCAAAACCTGCCGGAGGCATGTCGACCAAGTCAAAAGCAGATTTACCAACAACACTGCAGAACCAGAGGCAGGCTACAATGTGGAACTCGCACCACACCTGGTGGACAGACAGAGGGAACAACCTGAGGAAAGGGCAATCCCAACAGACAGCCCAGGCGAGTCAACAACAATCACACCAATTGAAACAGACAGCCCAGGCGAGATACCAGCAACCACACCCAAAGAAAAACAGACACCAAGGCAAACAACTGAACCACAACTCAGACGCTCCACGCGAGAGCGTAGACCACCTGAGAGACTGAACCTATAAAGGCAATAAGACCTTGGGGGAGGGTGATGTCATGTATCTTACATTATTATATACAACTGTATCCTAACATGCTTTATATGACTGTAATAAGATATGACCTGTAACCACCAGCATACCTTACCACCAGGGGTGCACTTGCAAGAGACAGGTATATAAGGACAGGTCTCAGGCAAGTGCAGCATTCCAGAGCTGTGAAATAAAGGTGCAGGTCCAGAGTGACCTTGACTTCACTACATGCCTCGTGTGAATCTGTACTGAGGGGACAGGACTTTACAATAACCATATAACAATATAAGGCGAGTGACACCTGGAAAAAGGGAACGAATGGGTATTTGATCATGCGTTGGTGCAACCAATCACGTGACTGTTAAGGTCTGTTCACGAGGACACTCGTGCTAAACCCTGTATAATTAAAGGTGCAATTTGAGCAGCTCGTTGGAGATCCTCTCTTCGGTGGCTGAGAAGTGAGATGCTCCCCCTTCACGTGTTGGAATTAAAGTCGTTGAAACTTATCCAAGGTATCTGTCTGTTGAATCCGGGCTTGTTAAGAGAGGAGAAGGGCGATTCTCCCCAGCAAAAGCAAGAGATTTTGCATTAAAGCAATGAGACAAAAGTACAGAAATGGATATTTTCGATCCCCCCCTCCACCCCCCCCCCACGAATTAGGGTTTAAAAAAATAAGGTCTTGCATGTTTTTTAAAGAAATTAAAGGTCGCGTAATCTTTGCCAAATTATCCTTCCCCCGAGAATATTTTGATGAATCAAGAAGATTAAATGGGATCATTCTTTTTGCTTCTCTTATCACAATAGGATTTTCTGAGGGCGTAAAATGAAAGACCTTGGATATGAATGCTAATAATTAAACAATGGTTCCATGCAAGATAATGATTGTCTTCTTGTCTGATGTTGTGCAACAATGAACTCTCTGAATTGATAGTTTCAAGCTGAATTCACATCCGCAGCATCTGAATTGCTGAATAGCAAATCACATCTGAAGAGAGTAATAGGCACACATTTCCTAAACAAATTCTACAAATTCTCTCTCGTCTCTCCCAATGCTCCCTCGAATTTTTATTTTAGCGCGTGGTCCCGTTAACCGGCTGCGCGGCCCATTCAAATTTTCGCTCGTGCGCGGCTTCTACCGCGTGACGGCCGGTGAGTGACCTGCGCGAGACCTCCAGACCACCGCACGTCCGCACAGCTTAGCGGCAACGTTGGCCTCTCCCGAAGGTGCAAACTTGTTCTGGTAATACAGTATTACAAGGGCAGGTCATGCTCTGGTATCTTGCCCAAATGCCCATTCTTCATTTGCGCACCTCGATAGCGAGAGTCATCAAGCTATTCCACTGTGGATACCATCACATCACAGTCCTTTGATTTTTATTATAAACTGTACCACAAACGAATGTAAAGCGCTATGGATTTCAAAAAAAAATAACTGCACAAGACTTGACTCTTCTAATGATTGTGCCTTAACCCAACCTTTACTCCAGCCACAGGCCCATTTGTCCTCCTGATGATTGATATTTGAACTGAACACCATCGAAAGGTTTAGTGGTGTCTAGACATAGGAACATAGCAACAGGAGCAGGCCATTCAGCCCCTCGAGCCTGTTGTGCCATTCAATGTGATCGTGACTGATCTGTACCCTAACTCCATCCACCGGCCTTGGATCCATATCCTTTAATACCCTTGGCTAGAAAAAAATCTATCGACCTTAGAGTTAAAATTATTAAAAATGATACCAGAAATGCGAGGGTATGGTATACATATCAGGAAAGGATGAACAGACTGCGTCTCTTTTCTCTTGAAAAAAGAAGGCTGAGGGGTGATCTAATAGAGGGCTTTAAAATTATGAAAGGTTTTGAAGAGCGGATACAGAGAGAATGTTTACACTTGTGGGGAAGAGCATAACTAGGGTCCAACAATTATACGAAATCCAATATGGAATTCAGAAGAAACTTCTTCACCCAAAGAGTGGTGAGAATGTGGAACTCGCTACCACAGGGAGTGGTTGAAGCGAATAGTATAGATGCATTTAAGGGGAGGCTAGACAAGCATATGAGGGAGAAGGGAATAGAGGGTTATGCTGATAGAGTTAGATGTGGAGGGACGGGAGGAGGCTCGAATGGAGTATAAACACCGGTACGGACTGGTTGGGCCAAATGGCCTGTTTCTGTGCCGTATATCCTGTGTAATCCTAGGTAATGAAAAATGAGAGGGGATCTCATAGAAACATATAAAATTCTGACGGGATTGGACAGGTTAGATGCCGGAAGAACGTTCCCGATGTTGGGGAAATCCAGAACCAGGGGTCACAGTCTAAGGATAAGGGGTAAGTCATTTAGGACCGAGATACCGAGATGAGGAGAAACTTTTTCACCCAGAGAATTGTGGAATTCTCTACTACAGAGAGTTGCTGAGTCTAGTTCATTGGATATATTCAAAAAGGAGTTAGATGTGGCCCTTACGGCTAAAGGGATCAAGGGGTATGGAGAGAAAGCAGGAATGGGGTACTGAGGTTGCATGATCAGCCATGATCATATCGAATGGTGGTGCAGGCTCGAAGGGCCGAATGGCCTGCTCCTATGTTTCTATGTTTCTATGTAATCCTGCGTCATCCTATGTAATTGAGTTAGCATCAACTGCTTTTTGTAAGGAGGGAGTTCCAAACTTCTACCACCCATTGCATGAAGAAGTGTTTCTTAACTTCTCTCCTGAATGACCTGGTTCTGATTTTGTCCCCTTGTCCTAGAGTGGAAGAAGTTTATTTCCATTAATTCCATTCAAAATCCTAAAAACCTCAATCAAATCACCCCTTACCCTTCTACATTCCAGGGAATACAAGCCTAGTTTGCGCACTCTCTCCTTATAATCTAACACTTGGAGCCCTGGTAACGTTCTGGTGCATCTGCACTGCACTCCGTCCCAGGCCAACATATCCTTTCTAAGGTACAGTGCCCAGAACTGCTCACAGTGCTCCAGACACTCGGGAGTGTGGAGTTGAGGTCGAAGACAGGAGTTGAAGAGGTCACGCACCCATCCCCACGGTTGGCAATCTTTGGAATTCTCGACCCCGAGGGCCATGGAGGCTCAGTCGTTGAGTAAATCTAAGACAGAGATCGATAGATTTTTGGAAATTTAGGGTCTCAAGGGATATGGAGATCGGGCAGGAAGGTGTTGAGGTCAAAGATCAGCCATGATCTTATTGAATGGCAGAGCAGGCTTGATGGGCCATGTGGCCAACCCCTGCTTCTATTTCTTAAGTTCTTACGTTCTTAGATGTGGTTCAACCACAGCTTTGTGGCCTCCCACATTCCACCCTACGTAAACTAGAGATGATCCAAAACTCGGCTGCCCTAACTCGCACCAAGTCCCGCTCACCCATCACCCCTGTGCTCGCTGACCAACATTGGCTTCCAGTTAAGTAACGCCTCAATTTCAAAATTCTCATCCTTCTTTTCAAATCTCTCCATGGCCTCGCCCCTCCCTTTCTCTGTAACCTCCTTCAGCCCCACAACACCCCAAGATGTCTACGCTCTTCTAATTCTGCCCTCTTGAGCATCCTTGATTGTAATTGCTCAACCATTGGTGGCTGTGCCTTCTGTTGCCTGGGTGTCAAGCTCTGGAACTCCCTGCCTAAGCCTTTCTGCCTCTCTATCTCTCTTTCCTCCTTCAAGACGCTTCTTAACACCTACCTCTGTAACCCTTGGTTACCTGCCCTACTTTCTCCTTATGTGGCTCGATGTCAAATTTCTGTTGCATATTACTCCTGTGACGCGCCTTGGGATGTTTCACTATGTTAAAGGCGCTATTTAAATACAAGTTGTTGTTGTATATCTGTGGCAAAACTTCCTCTCCTTTGTATACTAGCCCCCCAGTTACAACATTCCATCAGCATTTTGGATTATTTTTTGAAATAACTTAACCGTGACCCTAACTCTGGGCACTTATTATGAATGCTCTACCACTAGAAGTCACTAGTAAATATTGCGCCATCATTTGTCTATGTCAGTGTTCTCGATCAGGCCAACACCCCCAGCATCGAAGCACTGACCAACTCGACCCGCTCTGTTGGGCAGGCCACATGTGTCGGCCATGCGGACAAAGACTCCCAAAGCAAGTGCTCTACTCGGAACTCCTACACGGCAAGCGAGCCCGAGGTGGGCAGAGGAAACATTTCAAGGACATCCTCAAAGCCTCCTTGATAAAGTGCAACATCCCCACTGACACCTGGGAATCCCTGGCCAAAGACCGCCCTAAGTGGAGGAAGAGCATCCGGGAGGGCACTGAGCACCTCGAGTCTCGTCGCCGAGAGCATGCAGAGACCAAGCGCAGGCAGCGGAAGGAGCGTGCGGCAAACCAGACTCCCCACCCACCCTTTCCTCCAACCATTGTCTGTCCCACCTGTGACAGAGACTGTAATTCCCGTATTGGACTGTTCAGTCACCTGAGAACTCACTTTTAGAGTGGAAGCAAGTCTTCCTCGATTTCGAGGGACTGCCTATGACGATGATATTATCTTGGGGAAAGCAAGGCAACATAGCGTCACATATACACTTCAAGCATGCACCAACCAAGGAAACGCAATTCCAAATAGGACATCAGTGAGGCCCGAGGGGTCGGCTGGTGAACTTCCCATTGCAGGAAATCCAGTGGGGAAACGATCACCACACTCACTGTGTTCATTTGCAGTCCTACGTGACCTTTCACCTTTATAGACAGCGCAAAATTGACAATTAAGAATAAATTAAACGAAAAGCTGATTTCAAAAATAAAAGGTCTCCTAACCAGATCATTGAGTTTGCTTTATCTGACGAGCTGTGAAAGGGAATCTGTATGTGTGTTCACCGACAAAAGCAACAATCCATTGGAAAGTCAGCAAGTGCTGGATATATTCTGGCTGAATCCAGGTAAGTAGGCAATGGTATGGTTTAAGGGACTAGAATTACCCTGTAAAGAGGTCATGTTTCATTATTCGTCTCCTTTACTGCCTCGACTCTTGCTATAACAAGGAACCAGTGTGCCCTGCTCCGCCCTTTGGAACCCCACAAACATCCGGCCAGCAAATAGGAAAGTTCCAATGTGGAGATGAGAAAGAAAGACTTGTATTTATATAGCGCCTTTCACGGCCACCGGACGGCCCAAGGTGCTTTACAGCCAATGAAGTGCTTTTTGCACTGTGGTCGCTGTTGTACTGTGGGAAACGCGGCAGCCAATTTGTGCACAGCAAGCTCCCACAAACAGCAATGTGATAATAACCAGATAATATTTTTTTGTGATGTTGATTGAGGGATAAATATTGGCCAGGCATCATCGCAGGCGGTCCCTTGAAACCAGGATGACTTGCTTCCACGCCAAAAAAAAGGATGAGTTCACAGGTGTTTCGAAGGAAGAACCCAAACTAGACCCTGAAGGGTGGAAGATGCCTGTGCATGGATTTTTTTAACGTGGGGTGGCCATTGCACACCAGCCACTACACGGGCTTGACAGAGCTAGGTCTTGGTCCAGTGGCAATGGTTACCCAAGACAACTGGAGACCTGCTCTGTTGCACGGACCCAGTGTGCACACATATCGCAGTGTGGGCTGGGCCCATGCTGCCCCTGGGCCCCGATCACGTCCCTCCACAGTCTCTCACAGCTCCTTTGCCCCAATCTCGTCGCTCCTGCTGCACCTGCCCACGCTCCAATCACTGACCTGGACCTTGCTGACGTCACTCTTCGCTGCCGTCGCCCTCTTGCACCAGCTCGCGCTGCACCTTGAAGTGGTACACCACCACGCTGCTCCCGGGCCGCCGCTTGCCGCTCCTTTTATGGCCCTGACCTGCCGCTGATGGTCTCTCACAGGTCAGGGCCTCCATGCTGCTCCCGGGCCTCGGGATAATAAAATAACAGAAGTGATAATAACGTAAGACAAAAGGAAGCCCACTGGGGATAACTCACCTGGTCTTCTCCAAAATAGTACCATGGTTCTTTTTACTTCCACCTGAGATTTAACATCTGATCTGAAAGACAGCACGCTCTCAAATGTCAGCCTAAATTTATTGTGATCAAAGCCCTGGAGTGGGACTTGAACCCATAACCTTCTGACTTCAAGGTGAGGGTATTACCCACTGAGCCACGGCTGACATTGCAGATGAAGGATTGTGTGTCAGTTGTTTGCCTCCTTAGGACATCCCTCAAATACTGGCCTAGCTGTGGCTTTGTGAAGGTCTCGACTGCAGTTCTTCTTAGGCAACCCTCTGGAGTCGAGGATGACTTGCTTCCACACTAAAAATAAGTTGTCATGTAACTGAAGAGTCCAATGCAAACAGTCTCTGTTACAGGTGGGGCAGATGTTGGCTGGAGGGACGGGTAGGTGGGGAGCTTGGTTTGCCGCGCGCTCTTTCCACTGTCGACGCTTGGCTTCGGTTTGCTCTCGGCGAAGAGACTCGAGGTGTTCGGCGTCTTCCCGGATGCTTTTCCTCCACTTTGCACAGTCTTGAGCCAGGGATTCCCAGGTGTCATTGGGGATGTTGCACTTTTTCAAGGAGGCTTTGAGGGTGCCCTTGAAGAGTTTCCTCTGCCCACCTGGGGGTCGCTTGCCGTGTTGGAGCTCAAAGTAGAGCGCTTGTTTTGGGAGTCTAGTATCGGGCATGTGGACGACGTGGCCTGCCCAGCGGAGCTGATCGAGTGTGGTCAGTGCTTCGATGCTGGGGATGTTGGTGCATTTATCCTGCCAATGCATTTGCAGGATCTTGTGGAGGCAGAGTTGGTGGTACTTCTCCAGTGCTTTGAGATGCCTGCTGTACATAGTCCATGTCTCTGAAGCATCACTGCTCTGTAGACCATGAGCTTGGTGCCGGGTTTTGAGGTCCTGGTCTTCAAATACTCTCTTCCTCAGGCAACCGAAAGCTGTATTAGCACACTGAAGGCGGTGTTGGACTTCATCATCGATGTCTGCCCTTAGTACACATCGAGTTCCCAGGATTGTCCTGGAATCTCCAGGATTAAAGATTAATCTCCACATCACTGCTGTGAGCAATCCAGGGAGAAAAATTATTGGAGAATTAAATAAAATTGTGTGTTTTTGATTTTTTCAAACACTTTTCTTTATTAGTTATAAATATAGTAGAGATGGGGAAAAAAGTGCTGCTTGATCAGGGGAGGGGTGATTGGAGACAGGGCCCTGGGGGGGTCACATGAAGAGACCTCCAGGAATACACGCAGCCAGAGTTGGCAACCCTAAATACACATGTTATCAAGGCAGATTATTAGGTTCGATGTCCAGAGGGACTTGAGCAACCTTCAAACTGATCTCCTTCTGCTCTGCAACCTGGAATATCTTCCAACTCCTGAAGCATCTTGAATAGCGCAGGCTTGAGGGTGGCTAGGGCTCTACCACGATCCCTGTCCTGAATGAACAAATAGTGCAACTATTCCGAAATTTTATAATTTCGACAATTCAACAGCACCTCCCAAACCCGCGACCTCTACCACCTAGAAGGACAAGGGCAGCAGGCGCATGGGAACACCATCACCTCCACGTTCCCCTCCAAGTCACACACCATCCTGACTTGGAAATATATCGGGCGTTCCTTCATCGTAGCTGGGTCAAAATCCTGGAACTCCCTCCCTAACAGCACTGTGGGAGCACCTTCACAACACGGACTGCAGCGGTTCAAGAAGGCGGCTCACCACCATTTTCTCAAGGGCAATTAGGGATGGGCAATAAATGATGGTCCGCCACATTCTATGAATGAATATTAAAAAAATCAATTGAACGTGATCACTTCTTATTTTTTTGCAGTTCTGGAGCGGGTTTACTATTTAATGGCTCACCATTTCCCAGTTGGGCCAAACGCAATAAATCCAGATGTAATTTCCAGCTTTCAAAACATGTCTTAATTGAGAAGAGCACATAGATCCAGGCTGACACTCCAGTGCAGTGCTGAGGGAGTGCTGCACTGTCGGAGGTGCCGTCTTTCGGATGAGACGTTAAACCGAGGCCGCGTCTTCTCTCTCAGGTGGATGTAAACGCTCCCCATGACACTATTTCGAAGAAGAGCAGGGGAGTTATCCCTGCTGTCCTGGCCAATATTTACCCCTCAATCAACATAACAAAAACAGATTATCTGGGTCATTATCACATTGCCTCCGCAAGATCCTGCCAATCCCCTGGGAGGACAGATGCACCAACGTCAGTGTTCTCGATCAGGCCAACATCCCCAGCATCGAAGCACTGACCACACTCGACTGGGAGGGCCATATTGTCCACATGCCCAACACAAGACTCACAAAGCAAGCACTCTACTCGGAACTTCTACACAGCAAGCGAGCTCCAGGTGGGCAGAGGAAACGTTTCAAGGACACCCTCAAAGCCTCCGTGATAAAGTGCAACATCCCCACCGGGAGTCCCTGGCCAAAGACCGCCCTGTGTGGAGGAAGAGCATCCAGGAGGGCGCTGAGCACCTCGAGTCTCATCGCCGAGAGCATGCAGGAAACAAGCGCAGGCAGTGGAAGGAACGTGTGGCAAACCAGACTCCCCACCCACCCTTTCCCTCAACCACTATCTGTCCCACCTGTGATAGAGATTGTAATTCCCGTATTGGACTGTACAGCCACCTGAGAACTCATTTTTGAAATGGAAGCAAGTCTTCCTCGATTTCGAGGGACTGCCTATGATGATTATGTTGTTTGTGAGAGCTTGCTGTGTGTAAATTGTCTGCCACGTTTCCCACATTACAACAGTGACTACACTTCAAAAAGTACTTCATTGGCTGTAAACCACTAGAGACGTCGGTGATCGTGAAAGGTGCTATATAAATGCAAGGCTTTCTTGCTTTTGCAAGAATTTTACTTGGATTTAGTTCGGCTCCAGACAAAACTGAAATGATATTGTGCGGTGGCATGACTTTCTCGGTCTGTGAGTAGGAAGTGGAAGATTAGCTGTTCCCTGTGCATGCTCACATTGATTGCGATTCAAAGCAGGATCAATAATGATTAGAACAGATGAAGAGCAGTGACCTTTTTCGAGCTGTATCTATAATGCATTAGTTTCCCATCAAAGGCAATATTGTTCCCTTGGTCCTGCCTTCCTCCTCGGTTTAAAACAAAGGCTATACTCTTGCTGCCCGTGTCCTAACCCGCACCAAGTCCCGCTCACCTATCACCTCCTGTGCTCGCTGACCTACGTTGGCTCCCGATTAAGCAACGTCTCGATTTCAAAATTCTCATCCTTGTTTACAAATCCCTCCATGGCCTCGCCCCTCCCTATCTCTGTGATCTCCTCCAGCTCCACAACCCCCCCCCCCCCCCCGAGATGTCTGCACTCCTCTAATTCTCCCCTCTTGAGCATCCCTGATTATAATCGCTCAACCATTGGTGGCCGTGCCTTCAGCTGCCTGGGCCCCAAGCTCTGGAACTCCCTCCCTAAACCTCTCTACCTCTCTTCCCTCCTTCAAGACACTCCTTAAAACATATTTCTTTGACCAAAATGCGCTAATTTCTACTTATGTGGCTCGGTGTCAAATTTTTATCGTTTCATTCTCCAGTGAAGCGCCTTGGGACGTGTCACTGCGTTAAAGGCGCTATATAAATACAAGCTGTTGTTGTTGATCGGGACCACAATGCCTCAGTGTAGATCTGACCACCTCTGACCAGTCACCCTCAGCCCCGTCACCTCTGTGCTGTGGCTTTTGTCGAAAGCAATCAAAATAACCCTCATCATCGTCATCATAGGCGGTCCCTCATATCGAGGATGACTTGCTTCCACACCGAAAAGGGATGAGTTCACAGGTGTTTCAATGAAGGACATAATATTCCAGGTCCAGAACTACATGTTGAAGGGTGGAAGATGCCTGTGCGTGGATTTTTTTTTAACGTGTGGTGGCCGTTGTGTATGCATGCCAGTTTACTGTGTGATGTCTGTAACACTGTTATGCAACACTGAATGTACCCTTATACTGTACACACCATACCTGTACACCAGAGGGTGCTGCTGTTGGAGACCTAAGGGTTACCTGCACACTGCAGGTAACCCAGTATAAAAAGGAGCTCACAGCTTGGTGTCCTCACTCGAGGAGCTGCAAATAAAGGACTCCAGGTCTACACAGTTTTAGTATCATACCCTACCTCGTGGAGTCATTACTAAAGGTGTTTCTACATACACCTGAGTGGCCGTTGAAGCCCAGCCACCACACGGGCTTGACAGAGCTAGGTCTTGGTCCAGTGGCAAGGATTAACTAGGACGACTGGAGACCAGCTCTGCTGCACAGGCCTAATGCGCACACATATCGCAGCGTGGGCTGGCCCGTGCTGCCCCTAGGCCCTCGCCTCTTCTGGGCCTGTAAGGGAGTGGTCTCTATGAGGGGATCAGGTTCCCTTCTGACCAACTTGAGCAGTTTGAATCGCTCCAACTCCCTTGGGTTCTAGACTCTGGATTTATTTGGGGGATGTGACAAAGTGCAAAGGACACTGGTTTGATGCAAAAGAACTTTGCTTTTATTACAGTCAAGGAAATACAAGCTTATTACTCTAGTAAGAGAATACAATGTCACACTTACACTCGCTCTAAAAGAAACAATACAAGGAAAGGTACAATGTCAAACTTATAATCACTCTAATAAAGATCCATACACTACACATTCAAAAGGGGGTCACAGTAGAATTACACCTCGCACTTCCCAATACCTAATTGTAGCTAGGTTAGACCAGGGCAGGCAGGTACTATGCTTACCAATCCTTTTGACAGTTAGCAGTAGATCGCAATTTTGGGGTTCGCTGGATGCAGTAAGGTCTTGCCGTACCCCGAATGTCGGAGGAGGCTTCTTGCCGCGCAATCTTCAGTTGGCTTGAGTCCGCTGATGCGGTAAGGCACGTTTTGGATCTATGGGGTAAGTATCCGGTTTTACTTCATTAGAAATAGCTTTTTTACAGTCTTTTAGGTAATGTTTTACCCGTTGGTAGGTCAGGATTAGATTGTAGAGTGGAAACTTTTCGATTCTTTGTTTTTTTTTCCTGTTGTAGTTTTGTTTCGAGTTTGGTTGATTGCGGTGGTTTTTCGTTGATATCACGTTGATTGTGGTCGGTTGCTGCCGCGATTGGTGATGTTCTTCCTTCCTTCAGGACTTCGAGGCTGGAGAAGTTAGTTTACAACTGTCGTGTTGGTTTCTCCCCTTGGCTTGATGACATCAGCTTGGTCTCGGTTGTATGGCAAAGTGTGTCACACCCCCTGTTGAAAATAGGGGCCAGTTATAAGATTTCAGTGGTTCGAATCTTGGCGCCAAATCGGTTCAGAATTCTTTGTTTAAATTTGGCGGGCTTGGTTCTTCTTTGTAATATTTTGGCGGGCTCGTTAAAAGTTGATATGTCTTGGGTGGGTTGATGTTCGAAAACTGTTTCCTGATGGAAATATTAGTTTGGTAATTGCAATGTTCTTTTGTGCTTAGATTTTCGCATACAGGCTGGATTGGGCCTCTTTGTGATGTATATGCTGAAATGGTTTTCCAGACCCATGTTGATGGGTAGCTATCTCTGGGTGATTCTGTGATTTTAATGTCTCTTGTGGAGAAGGATTCTCGAATACTCATTTCTCCAGACAGGTTAACTTAGTCCTCACACCCAGGTAGTCACTCTTAATCAGGTTGTCCCCTGCTAGTTCTTTAGGCCCGCCCACAGCCTTGAATTTGACTTTTAAAATCCAAAATTTGATTATAGTTCGTAGTTTCTTCCATAAGCACTTTAGAGTTCCAAACTTTTCGGTAGGCAGTCCCAAATTAAATTTCTTTTCAAATGGAACACTGGAGGGGTTCTTGTGAATTTTGCATCCTTCAGGCCCCAGACTCATGCCTCTTCTGGGCCCTGAACTCTCGCCTCTCCTGGGCCCTGATCACATTCCTCTACGAACTCTTGCTGCTCCTTCGCCCCGACCTCGCCGCTCCTGCTGTACTTGCCTGCACTGCAATCAGCCATCGCCCTCCTGCAGCAGCACGCGCTGCTCCCTGCAGTGGTATAGCGGTGCACGTTGCTCCCTCCAATGGTCCCGGCCTGCTGATGGTCATGCAGGCTGGGACCGCGCTGATTTCCGGGCTAATATGTCTAATCTAAAATCTAACTCACCGAGTGCTAAGTAGGGGGGCGGTTTCAAATTGATTTCCCAGGTATTGATCTCGTGTTTATTTTTCCTTGTCTTTCATGGCCTTCAATTAAAGTGTCTTTTTATTTGGTTCTGGTACAAATTAATCCCAAAGAATTTACAACCTCTGAGGTAATGTCTCGCTGTCCAATTTAATCATGTGGAAGAATACAAAGTAAAACAACAAAAAAACAGCTGGAATGGGGAAATAATTATTTTGGTATCCTTCTTTTAATCCTCAAAATAATATCCAGAAAAACTATAATGTTGATCATAAACAAACTGCAAGATCTTATAAGTAAATCTGCCTAGAATTAGCTTTATTCCGTGTTTAACCACCTCGGTCACGAAAAGTTGCTGATTGGCAATTGCTCAGACCATAGAAGCAACATTGCTCACATGGAAGATCTTAAATAAAATGAATACTTTGCAGACATTGAGTGGCATATTGTCTGGCTTCAGATCAACTCAAGACTGACATATATGTGTTTCTCAGTTGCTGTGTGTATTTGCTGACAGAAATCAGTGCGGGATTGAAACTCCCTGGGGTGGAAATTCGGCCTGCTGCAGGCTCTGTTTGTGCCCCGGAAGGACATCCGTTGCTGGTTTTGCGGGGGACGTGCAGCAGTACCACCCGGGATAGGCGAGCCGGTGTGCAATGTCCCTGGTTGCGACACCGGCTCGAGATTAGATTTCTGGGGGACCTGTAGCACCTCGTTGCGCCCCCTGGTGGGACCGCCTGGGAAAGCGGGCGGTCCGAGCTATCCCGGCGGCAGTGGGGGAAGGAATGTCTACCCGAGGGAAGCCTGATTGCTTTTTATTTTTGCGATTTATGTTTTTCGTGACGTCAATAAGGTATTGGGAATGTTTTTGGTGCTTCTTTTGCCGTTTGTTTCCCCCAGGGAAGCCTCTCTTAGGGCGCTCCGAGACCGGCTGTTTCCCCGGCGGGGGGGGGGGGGGGGGGATTTTCCAGGGGGTCAGTGGGTGCGATCGGTGGTGGGTCGGGAGGGAAAGTGTTTTTTTTGTCAGCGGGCCGGGACCCCGATGTCAACCCAGCCCCACGTGCCTTTACAAAATGTCAGGTCTGCCAGCGCTGAGCAGACCCAATAGACAGCGGCGGGGGATGCAACTGAAATCATTAGTGGCTTATTTACAGACACCTTTTTCCCAGTTTTTTAATTTTGACAGGTCGCCCACTGGTTTCCCGCTGTGAAGCTGAGGCGGGAGGTCACTTGCCATTGTTTCAGCTGATGATTGACAGCTTCAGCTGTCAAGTCAAAGCTCCCAGCTGGTTCACATATCTTCCCTTAGCCACTAACGTCGCTAAACTGCATTTCCAATACAGATTCAGAATGCTGCAAGTCTTTACACAAGTCAGCATCCAACCTCATTACCTCTCCAACCATTGACAGATCACTTCTGTCTTCTCTATTTCACCTGCCATCTATTCCATCAACCTCGGTGCCCTTGGTACTCTATCACCTTGGTCCTCAGAATCCCACCATGATCAGCCCCAACACCGTTACCACCAGGCACACCAGCATCACCAACAACACCAACTTTCTCCGCAATCAACTGACGCTGCACAGGACACAGGACATCAGCACCAGGGATGGCCTCACCATGGCCAGATTGACTTCACTTGACGCTGTAGATCCTGGTTGCCACGTGGTGCGCCAGGTTGGCACCACCCCACACCAACACCATAAAGCATCCCGACAATGCCCAAACCATTCATTTCGCACTCATCCGCATTGCGGACGGCTCCGTTCGGTCTCCCCATTCACTGAAACTCACTAAACCACTTCCAAAAGTGCACACAAATCTGTCCAAGAACTCAAAGTGTTGAAAATAAAGATTTCAATGTTTGACAGCACATGAACAGATACTTCACATGAACATTCTCTAAAGCACAAGTTGTGCTTGTTGTGCCCTTGTGTGTTGTTAGTTGGTATGATTGGACAAGGATCAGGGTGAGTGTGAGGGGTGGCTAGTGAGATGGAGAAGTGATCATGTAGATAGAGAGGGGTAGGCAGAGGCGTAAGTTGGTGTGGGTAAGGATGTGCAGGAGTAGGGTAGGGAAGGCAGAGTGATGGGAATGTGATGAGAGGCACAGCAGGATGAGGTTGAGCGTGGCTTTGCAGTAACGTTTCGTGATCTACTAAGATCATTGAAAGGTTTGCACCACTGCACTCCTGATAAATTCCTTGCTTGTGCCCTCCTGTGCAATGTGCAAACAAGCTGCAATGGTTCCCTGGGGTGATTTCTTCCACCTACGGGAAGGGAAGAGAACCTCATTGCGTGCTGTGACTCCCTCCATAAGCATAAGCACACTTCCTGCACATGTAGTCATCAGGGATACTGGAAGCGTCCCTGAGTTCCCACATAGCACAGGAGGAGCATGAGACGGGACTGGGCTCTCCTGCCATGACTTAACCCTTAGACTAACTTAATTTGGCAACAACAATGATAAAGGTTACCTACTGATAAAGGAAAAGAAGAGAAAAAGAAAAAGAAAAACGACTTACCGATCACCAGCCAATCACTTACCCCCTTGGCTGTAATGTCACCCTTCGATTTCTTTCTACTTCTTTTTTGCCTTCAGGCTATTATATGCAGACTATAGATATACTCTCTGTGTAGTCACTGTATAGTTGCATAAGATGGAGACTTGTTACCTGATGAACTATCAATAAGGTTTACACTGTGTATATACTATGCTGGCACCACTAGAGGGTGCAACTGGTGGAGACCGGGGTTTACTGCCCCTGTGGCAGAGGCTGTCCACCAGAGGGCACTGTGGTGGGAGACCTGAGGGTCACCTGCATTGGTGTGCAGGGCCCAGTATAAAAGGCTGCCCACCATGCTTGTGCCTCACTCTGGAGTTATGAATAAAGGACCAAGGTCACTACAGTTTGAGTACAACACATTGCCTCATGGAGTCATTCATAAGTGCATTACAGACACAACACAGACAACATTCTTGTAAATCTCCTCTGTACCCTCTCTAGTGCAATCACATCTCCATAAGCAGATGGAGGGAGTCACGGGAGAGCCTGGGTGCCGCCATGCATCTTAGTGCAGTGTTTGTCAGTGTTTGCAACACCTCAATGCTGTGGAACACTGGCAGCACAAATGCCAAAATAAATTTGCGCATGGTCCCTTTAAGAAAACCGGCTGATGACGCGTCATCAAATGACGTCATCAGACCTGCTTTCTTCAATTGGCCGAGAAACGTGCTGGGCGGGGCTTAACAGTCATTCTACACAGCGGGCTGGAGTCAGCAGCGAGGCTGGGTCCCACCACTGATGTCGCCCACCACGAACCTGCCGAGGGAGGGAAAATCTCGGCTCCCCCATGTGCTACATCACACGAGATCAATGCATATTTGTTCAGGTTTCGCAGAAGAAACCAAAAACCCAGATGATGAACAGACATCAGTAAAACATGGACAGATATAAGTGTTTAACACCAAAGAGTCAAGCACTTTTAACTTCTACGCAAATGCTCTCCCCTCCTGACGCTGCAGACTACTGCTGGGAAGATATTTTCCATTTGTTAGCCTGAACAGCGAGTGCCAGCGAGCCATGTAACCATGGGGGGCATCACAGCACAGATAAAAAGATGCACGAAAATAAATACCTTTAACAACAACAGCAACAACTTGCATTTAGCATGGCTAAACATCAGCAAGGCACCTCACAGGAGCGTTATCAAATACAATTTGACACCGAGCCACGTCGGGAGATATTAGGACAGTTGACCAAAAGCTTAGTTTTAAGAAGCATTTTAAAAGGAAGAGAGAGAGGTAGAGAGGTTTAGGGAGGGAATTCCAGATCTTCGGGTTCAGGCAGCTGAAGGCACGGCCACCAATGGTGGAGTGATGAAAATCGAGGATGAGAAAGAGGTCAGAATTGGAGGAACACAGAGATCTCGGAGGGTTGTATCCAGTGGGGTTCCGCAGGGCTCAGTGCTGGGTCCCTTGCTTTTTGTGGTATATATCAATGACTCGGACTTGAATGTTGGGGGTATGATTAAGAAGTTTGCAGATGATACTAAAATAGGCCGTGTGTTTGATAATGAAGAAGAAAGCTGCGGACTGCAGGAAGATATCAATGTACAGGTGAGCAGAATAGTGGCAAATGGAATTCAATCCGGAGAAGTGTGAGGTAATGCCTCTGGGGAGGGTTAACCAGGCAAGGGAATACACATTGAATGATATGACACTGAAAAGTGTAGAGGAACTAGAGGACCACAGATTTCTGAAGGTAGCAGGCCAGGTAGATAAGGTGGTTAAGAAGGCATATGGAATACTTGCCTTTATTAGTTGAGACGTGGAATACAAGAGCAAGGTCGTTATGCTCGAACTGTATAAAACACTGGTTAGGCCACAGCTGGAGTGCAGTGTGCAGTTTTGATCACCACATTACAGGAAAGATGTGATTGCAGTAGAGAGGGTACAAAGGAGATTTACAAGAATGTTGTCTGTATTATGTCTGAAATGCACTTATGAATGTGTTGTACTCAAACTGTAGTGACCTTGGTCCTTTATTCGTAACTCCAGAGTGAGGCACAAGCAGGGTGGGCAGCCTTTTATACTGGGCCCTGCACACCTATGCAGGTGACCCTCAGGTCTCCCACCACAGTGCCCTCTGGTGGACAGCCTCTGCCACAGGGGCAGGAAACCCTGGTCTCCACCAGTTGCACCCTCTAGTGGTGCCAGCATAGTATATACACAGTGTAAACCTTATTGATAGTACATCAGGTAGCAAGTATCCATCTTATGCAATTATATAGGGACTACACAGAGAGTATATCTATAGTCTGCACATATAACAGTCTGGACTGGTGAATTTTAGCTACGAGGAAAGATTGGAAATGCTGGGTCTGTTTTCTTTGGAACAGAGGAGGCTGAGGGGAGATCTGACTGAGGTGTATAAAATTATGAGGGGCATGGATAGAGTGGATAGGAAGGATCTGTTTCCCTTAGCGGAGGGGTCAACAACCAGGGGGCATAGATTTAAAGTAATTGGGGGGAGGTTTTGAGGAGATATGAAGGGAAATTTCTTTACCCAGAGGGTGGTGGGAATCTGGAACTCACTGCCTGAAAAGGTGGTAGAAGCAGAAACCCTCACCACATTAACAAAATACTTGGATGTGCACTTGAAGTGCCGTAACCTACAGGGCTACGGACCAAGAGCTGGAAAGTGGGATTAGGCTGGATAGCTCTAGGTCGGCCGGTACGGACACGATGGGCCGAATGGCCTTCTTCCCTGCTGTAAATGTCTATGATTCTATGGGTTTTAGGGTTGCAGGAGAATAACAGCGTTATGGGAGGGGCAAGACCATGGAGGGATTTGAAAACAAGGATAAGAATTTTAAAATCAAGGCTTAAAAAAAAGCAAATCTTTTAATTATGGGCACTTTCACATGGTAATGCACACACATTAATCATTAGTGAACCAGATGGATCTTTACTACAATCTGATAATTTCATTGGCTGTTACTAGTTTTTTTTATTCCAGATTTTTTTTAATGAACTGAATTTAAATTCCCCAGGGGCTGTGGTGTGATTTGAACTCATCTACTCCAGATCATTTGTTCTGCCTTTGGATTGATTAGACCAGGAACATAACCACTATGCTACCATACCCAACTACATCAGACTGCCTGGTTCAAAATATTAGGGCCTAAATTCAACATCACTGCACCCAGTGCACAGGCCGAAACCGAATGGACTGATCACCAGTTTAGCACTGCAGAGGTCCATGCCCCATCGGCAGAGGTGCGAAACTGGTTGGATCCTTTTGCCTTTAATGAACTTAATGAACTTAGGGCTGGACTTTCACCGACTTTGCGACTGAGTTTTCGCTGCGATTTGACCCTCCGCGGCGGAAACCCGTTGGCAGGATCCTCGGGCACCGCTTCGCGGCGGCGCTTCCACGTCGGGGAGAGGTGCGCCAACGCCCAGAATACCGACAGGGTCAAACCTGATGGTGCAGCCCTGCCAGCAGCAGTACATAAGAACATCAGAAATAGGAGCAGGAGTCGGCCATTTGGCCCCTCGAGCCTGCTCCGCCATTCAATGAGATCATGGCTGATCTGATCATGGACTCAGCTCCACTTCGCTGCCCGCTCCCCATAACCCTTTACTCCCTTATCGCTCAAAAATCTGCCTATCTCCACCTTAAGTATATTCAATGACTCAGCCTCCACAGCTCTCAGGGGCAGAGAATTCCGTAGATTTACAACCCTCTGAGTAAAGAAATTCCTCCTCATCTCAGTTTTAAATGGGTGGCCCCTTATTCTGAGACTATGTTCCCTAGTTTTAGTTTCCCCTAGGAGTGGAAATATCCTCTCTGCATCCCCCTTCATTATTTTATATGTTTCGATAAGATCACCTCTCATTCTTCTGAACTCCAATGGGTATAGGCCCAACTTACTCAACCTATCTTCATAAGTCAACCCCCTCATCTCTGGAATCAACCTGGTGAACCTTCTCTGAACAATCTCCAATACAAGTATATCCTTCCTTAAATACGGAGACCAAAACTGTACGCAGTACTCTGGGTGTGGCCTCACCAATACCCTGTACAGTTGTAGCAGGACTTCCCGGCTTTTATACTCTATCACCCTTACAATAAAGGCCAACATTCCATTTGCCTTGCTGATTACTTGCTGTATCTGCATACTAACTTTGTGTGTTTCACGCACAAGAACTCCCAGGTGCCTCTGTACTGCAGCACTTTGCAATTTTTCTCCATTTAAATTATAATTTGCTTTTCTATTTTTTCTGCCAAAGTGCATAAACTCATATTTTCCCACATTATACTCAATCTACCAAATTTTTGCCCATTCACTTAGCCTGTCTATATCCCTTTTCAGATGTTGTGTGTCCTCCTCCAATTTGCTTTCCCACCCATCTTTATGTCATCAGCAAACTTGGCTACATTACACTTGGTCCCTTCATCCAAGTCATTAATATAGATTGTAAATAGTTGAGGCCCCAGCACCGATCTCTGCGACACCCCACTAGTTACTTTGCCAACCGGAAAATTACCCATTTATCCCGACTCTCTGTTTCCTGTTAGTCAGCCAATCCTCTATCCATGCTAATATATTACCCCCAACCCCGTGAACTTTTATCTTGTGCAGTAACCTTTTATGTGGCACCTTATTGAATGCCTTCTGGAAGTCCAAATACACCACATCCACTGGTTCCCCCTTATCCACCCTGCACGTTATATCCTCAAAGAACTCCAGCAAATTTCTCAAACATGATTTCCCTTTCATAAAACCTGCTTGATTGAATCATGCTTTTCAAAATGTCCCGCTACTGCTTCCTTAATAATGGTCTCCAGCATTTTCCCAGCGACAGATGTTAGGCTAACTGCTCTATACTTTCCTGCTTTCTGTCTGCCTCCTTTTTTAAATAGGGGCGTTACATTTGCAGTTTTCCAATCCGCTGGGACCTCCTCAGAATCCAAGGAATTTTGGTAGATTACAACCAATGCATCCACTATCTCTGCAGCCACTTCTTTTGTGACCCTAGGATGTAAGTCATCAAGTCCCGGGGACTTGACCAGCTTTATTCCCATTATTTTACCGAGTACTACTTCTTTAATGATAGTATTAAGTTCCTTCCTCTCTATAGCCCCTTGATTATCCACTATTGGGATGTTTTTAGTGTCTTTTACCATGATACAAAATATTTGTTCAGTGTCTCTGCCATTTCCCTGTTCTCCATTATTAATTCCCAGTCTCATTCTCTAGGGGACCAACATTTACTTTAGCCACTCTTTTCCTTTTTATGTACCTGCAGAAACTCTTACTATCTATTTTTATATTCCGTGCTAATAAGTACAAAGACCTGCAGAAAGGTAAGTTAAAGTTTTTATTTTTTAATTATTTTTCAGCGATGTAGTAGGTAAGGGTTTTTTTGAATGTTTTTTGCAATGTTTCCGCCCCCCCCCAAGGCCTCTCTCGCAGCGCTACCTGCCCTGGACTAAAGTTGACGAAACTCGCGGTTTGCGCCGTGAATCCTCGTGCAATGCCAACTCTACTGATGTACCGTTTTTAGGCCTAATTTTAGGCCTTAAATCAGTAGCGCAGCGAAAACGGTAATTTTGACGTAAAAGTACTGTTTTCGCCGAAAATTGAAAATCTAGCCCAAGTAGTAAAGTATAAAATACAAATAATTGCACAAGTGAGCAAGTCATGTTACTACTGGCAAGAAAATCTCCCCTCCAAAAAACCAAAATGCCACCAAAGATTATAAACCACGTCGTATATGCAGAGAACACAGAAACAGGATGTAGCTTATATTCTCGATTTTACAGTGGCATTTTGCCATTATTGATCTTGAAACTGTTAAGTTTAAGTATCAGATTTTGGCAATGACCTATTCTTTTCTGAGAAAAATAGTAACGCTTGATATATTTGCACTGAAAAGAAACCTTGTGAAATACTGTGATCATGTCTTCCTTTTTAAGACCAATTGTATTTATTTTATCTGCCACATCATCCCAAACATTATAGATTTGCTGAAATTTCAGGTCATTCCTGCTGGAGACCAAGCTCTCTACTCAAATCCCATTTCCCTGCCCATTCCTGTAAATGGAAACACTTGAACAGTCACCGAACTCTCTCATTTTCCCCTGTTTTATGCTTTGAAATGACTTACTAAAGCCAGCTTAGGAACAGATATTTTGTGTGCTATTTGCACTGATATAATGGTCTCTCATTCGAGCGACACCATAACCAGGGACTTTGGGTAGCTTTAGCAGGCTACGGGTAGCTTTCCTGGCTTAAAAATAGCTGTCAAAGTCGCAGAACACACAATGTGAATCGCAAGTGTCAGCAATGCTGTGTCCGCTTCTGCGTTTCCCCTCATCTGATCTGTCACGGACCCCCGAGCAACCATGGGCAGGGATCGCTCGAAGGCAGGGGCCCGAGTTCTCCACCAGCGCATGTTGTGCAACTCAGACAAGCCTGAAGGAGGGGAGAAATATTCAAATGAATTGAAGAAATAAAATTAAAAGATACTGCAACACTTAACAGCAATTTCCATTCCTTCGACAGTTCTGCCAGAAAAAGATAATGCTGGAGCTAATCGAGACGAGAAGATTTGAATATGACATTTAGCCTCTTGAATAAGTCTTTACTCTCGTAATATTTTCAAAGGTCTACAGAAAATGTCATATTATGTGATGCAGGAGTCAACATTTGCTATCTTATATTGGAGACTCAAGCCTCTGCTAAATTACGGGCAGAATAAACAGATCTTTCAAATTTTCATTTGAAAGATTGAACTCGTAATTCAAGCGAAATTTTATATTTCCGACTGTGACCCAAAGGCAATATTTGTATTGCGAATTTGCCGAAAGAGAAAAAAAAATCTACTTTTGCTCCTTTTAAAGCATGTTAGTGAGCCACCTTCCTGAAACAAGGTAAACGGGTCTTAATGTAAGGAGCCTGTAGTAAACCATACAGACCATCGGGCTAGAAATTCGTCTCGGGGATCGTCGTAGAACGGGCGGTATTGGATAGACTGCCCCTTATACACAGCACTCAAGATTCAGTTCCATCGCAGGCGCTGACGATAACGGGTGGCCAATCCGCAATCAGCTATTTTGCACTGCCGCAAAGACGAATTTCTAGGCCATCGCCTAGAAAATGTCAAAATGGCACTTGATACTTTACTTTTACTACTGTATCAAAATACTACGCAAAGCAATGCGCTGACTTAGAAATGTGATTTAAAAACAATATTAGAGTTGCTTTTTGGCTATCAATAAATTTACTTTCTCCACATTCGCTCATTTCCCTCCCCCACTCATCACCTTTGAAGGAGCTGATTCACGATGGTGCAGTTACATTGACGCTGGCAGCTGTCCAATACCTCGCCCGGATGGTATAGATGCAGAGTAAAACTTCCTCTACAATGCCTCTTCACTCCAATTTCCTACAGCATCACACAGCACTTCCATTGCCTCCTGATTCTCAAAAACCACCTCAAAAACTTCTCATCAAATCCTTTCACGACCATTGATCGTCCCAAAGTGCTTTACAGCCAATGAAGTACTTTGTGAAGTCTAGTCACTGCTGTAATGCAGGAAAAAGCAGCAGCCAAATTGCACAAAGCAAGCTCCCACAATCAGCAATGTGATAATGACCAGATAAACTGTTTTAGTGATGTTGTTTGAGGGATAAATATTGGCCAGGACACTGGGGATAACTACCCTGCTCTTCTTCAAAACAATGGCATGGGATCTTTTACATCCACTCGAGAGAGTAGTCTAGACCTCTGTTTAACATTTCATCCGAAAGACAGCACCTCCAACAGTGCAGCACTCCCTCAGCACTGCACTGGAGTGTCAGCCTAGATTTTTGTGCTTCGGTCCCTGGAGTGGGACTTGAACCCACAACTTTCTGACTCAGAGGCGAGGGTGCTACCCACTGGTGATCAACAGGACTGTTAAATACTTAATAAAAGTATGGATGCCATGCTGGGACTATCTGCCAGGTTTTTCTTCCCTTGAAGTAATGCTCTACTTCTGTGAGCTGCTTCAGTTATCAGATCAGCCAAGAACTGATAAAAATTCAGCTCAGCTTTCAATTCAGTCATATCTGAAGCCTGCATTATAATTGGGTTCGAAGAATTGGCAATGTGCTTACTTCTCTAAAGAGACAGTTGATAGTCCAATAAGACATCACAGGAAGGATCCCAACAGTCTAATACAATAAAATAAATCACTCAGCATTGATGTTCTGCGAGCAGCACATTTTAAATTATATCATACCACAATGAGCAACCCTTGCTAAAGACATCTAGAGGCGTATGTTCATTACAACATTTCTACTTTAACTCACTCATTCCCAAAACTTGAAAACTGTGGAAGTCCTCATCTCCCTCGGACTTTCCTTCTCATATAATCTACAGACTTTTAATACCCAAACGTGGGCCTGCCTAACCACTTACTACTTGATTTCATAGAATCATAGAAATTTACAGCAGGGAAGGAGGCCATTTCGGCCCATCGTGTCCGCGCCGGCTGCCAAAGAGCTACCCAGCCTAATCCCACTTTCCAGCTCTTGGTCCGTAGCCCTGTACGTTACGGCACTTCAAATGCACATCCAAGTTTTTTTTAAATGTGGTGAGGGTTTCTGCCTCCACCACCCTTTCAGGCAGTGAGTTCCAGACCCCCACCACCCTCCGGGTGAAGAAATGTCCCCTCAAATCTCCTCTAAGCACCTCCTACCAATTACTTTAAATCTATGCCCCCTGATTGTTGACCCTTCTGCTAAGGGAAATAGTTCCTTCCTCTCCACTCTATCTAGGCCCCTCATAATTTTATACACCTCAATTAAGTCTTCCCTCAGTCTCCTCTATTCCAAAGAAAACAAACCCAGCCTATCCAATCTTTCCTCATCGCAAGATTCTCCACTCCCGGCAACATCCTCGTAAATCTCCTCTGTACCCTCCCTAATGCAATCACATCTTTCCTGTAATGTGGTGACTAGAGCTGAACGCAGTATTCTAGCTGTGGGCTAACTAGTGTTTTATACAGTTCAAGGATAACCTCCCTGTTCTTGTATTCAATGCCTCAGCTAATCAAGGCAAGCATTCCACATGCCTTCTTAACCACCTTATCTACCTGGCCTGCTACCTTCAGGGATCTGTGGACCTGCACTCCCAGGTCCCTTTGTTCCTCTACACTTCTCAGTTTCCTACCATTTAATGTGTATTCCCTTTCCTTGTTAGCCCTCCCCAAATGCATTACCTCATACTTCTCTGGATTAAATTCCATTTGCCACTATTCTGCCCACCTGACTAATATCTTTCTGCAGTCCGCAGCTTTCTTCACACACACAGACACACAGACGATTTTAGTATCATGTGGAGACTTCTTAATCATATCCCCTATATTCAAGTCTAGATCATTGATATATACCACAAAAAGCAAGGGACCCAGTACTGAACCCTGCGGAACCCCACTGGAAATATCCTCCCAGTCACAAAAACACCCACCAACCATTACCCTTTGCTTCCTGCCTCCGAGCCAATTTTGGATCTAACTTGCCACTTTGCCCTGGATCCCATGGGCTTTTACTTTTGTGACCAGTCTGCCATGTGGGACCTTATCAAAAGCTTTGCTAAAATCCATATACACTAAATCATACGCACTGCCCTCATCAACCCTCCTGGTTACCTCCTCGAAAAATTCAATCAGGTTAGTCAAACATGACCTTACCTTAACAAATGCATGCTGACTGTTCTTGGTTTATCCTGCCCTTCAGGATTTTTTCCAATAATGTTCCCACCACTGAGATTAGGCTGACTGGCCTATAATTACTCGCTCTACCCCTTTCTCCCTTCTTAAACAAAGATACCACATTAACAGTCCTCCAGTCCTGTGGCACCACACCTGAAGCCAGAGAGGATTGGAAAATGATGGTCAAAGCTTCTATCAAAGTGGATAGGAAGGACCTATTTCCATTAGCAGAGAGATCAATAACCAATGGGCATTGATTTACAGTAATTGATAGAAGGATTAGAAGGGAGTTGAGGAGAACCTTTTTTCACCCAGAGGGTGGTGGGGGTCTGGAACTCACTGCTTGAAAGGATAGCAGAGGCAGAAACTCTCATATCATTTAAAAAATACTTGGATATGCACTTGAAGTGCTGTAACCTACAGGGCTACAGACCAAGAGTTGGAAAGTGGGATTAGGCTGGAGAGCTCTCTTTCGGCCAGCACGGACACAATGGGTCGAATGTGCTGTAAATTTCTATGATTTCTATGAAGTGAGTGGCAGTTCGAGGGGTTAACCTGGGGGACAGAAGGTATGGTCAGCAAGTACAAACTAAAGCACAGGGAGAAGAATTAGGTTGTCCAATTATCCATACAGCGCCTAAAATCTCTAATGCTGCACTTTCTTCACTTTCGAAGCTCAATTTGACTACTCGGATGATTTGTGCATGTGGAATACAATGTGACAGCTGAGAATTTTTATAGTGAACGAAGATTATCCTCTGCATTCAGATTTGAAGCTTTCTTCTCCTTAGCATAAAGAGTCCTGAGGCAAAACATCTGAAATTTGTGTCAGCTGCTAGGATACTAAAGGATTATAACATAATAAAGTTGGCAAAACATTTTGTATGTTTTATCAGTACAGATTTTTAGACTTTGAAAATATATGGTTTCAGTAAGTCGGACAACAGCACAATTAGCATGCTGAAGGGTACCAGTGGCTCAGTGGGCAGCACTCTTGCCTCTTGGTCAAAAGGTTATGGGTTCAAGCCCCACTCCAGAGACTTGAGCACAACAATCTAAGCTGATGCTCCAGTGCAGGGCTGAGGGAGTGTTGCACTGTTGGAGCTGGTGTCTTTTGGATGAGACATTAAACCGAGACCCCATCTGCTCTCAGGTGGGCATAAAAGATCCCACAGTACTATTTTAAAGAAGAGCAGGTGAGTTATTCCCCGGTGTCCTGGACAATATTTATCCCTTAATCAACATAACAAAAAACAGATTATCTGGCCATTATTACTTTGCTGTTTCTGGGAGCTTGCTGTGCGCAAATTGGCTGCTGCATTTCCTACATTGCAACTACACTTCGAAAAGCACTTCATTGGCTGTAAAGTACTTTGGGGCATCTGGTGATCATGAAAGGCGCTATATAAATGCAAGTCTTACTTTTTTCTTTCTTCACTGAATGTATTTATAGGTGCGCTCCTTCCTAAAATGTGCTCTCAGGCACGAACAGCTAATCTAGGCTGGCACTCGGCTGTAGTACTGAGGGGGCGTGGAGGTATCATCTTTCAGATGAGACTTTGAACCAAAAAGATGAACTGGTCCCCATCTGCCTGTCCTGTCTAGGTGAATGTTGAAGATCCAATGGGTGTGTTTGAAGAATAGCAGAGAGTTCTCCCATTGTGCCAAGTCACCAACATTCTGCGAGTCAAGCAAAAGCACCTCAGACAGAATGCTTGGTCATTCGTCGCATTCGAGTGTCAGCTGTGGCTCAGTGGGCAGCATGCTTGCCTCAGAGTCTGAAAGTTGTGGGTTCAAGTCCAGCTCCAGGGACTAGCAGCACATAAATCTAGACTGACACTCTTGTGTGGTGCTGAGGGAGTGCTGCACTGTCAGAGGTGCTGTCTTTTGGATGAGACTTTAAACCAGGTGGGCATAAAAAGACCCCATGGCACGATTTCAAAGAAGAGCAGGGGAGTTATCCCCAGTGTCCTGGACAACATTTATTCCTCAATCAACATAACAAAAAAAAACAGATTATCCGGTCATTATCACATTGCTGTTTGTGGGAACTTGCTGTGTGCAAGTTGGCTGCCACGTTCCTACATTACAACAGGGACTGCACTCCAAAAGTACTTCATTGGCTGTAAAGCACTTTGAGATATCCGGTGATCATGAAAGGTGTTATATAAATGCAAGTTTTTCTTTTTCTTTCTTTCATTGATATTTTTGAGGGTTTTGCTGCTACAGAAAGCTGAGTCTCCCTATATAACAGTCAGTATAATTCAGAATAAAATAGTAATGAATTTTGTTATGTACGTTGAGATGTGTGGGTGATGTGCTGTGGAGTTATACAAGTGCAAGCTCTATTTAATAGCACTATTTGAGGAATTTGTAAGAAAATGTCTCAATCTTATTTAAGTTTCTCTCTTATTATAGGAAGTCCATTTAACCTCTAGACTTGATTTCTCCAATGGCCTCATTGTCGGTATTTCCAACCTCCACCTTCTATAAAGTCCAACTTCTTCAAAACTCAGCGTGTCATTCTCCCCGACCACTCCTGTCCTCACTGATCTGCACTGACTCCCCATTGCCCAACGCAAACCCATTTGAGGGCAGAATTGATCTTTGCCAACTATCTAAAAGTGTCAGTAAATGGCAGGATCCGGTTGGGAGATTGGTGGGTAAGGAATCTGGTGGATTTTAACCGCTTAACCTCCGGGCGGGTAGGATTAAAATCCACCCCATTGCATCAAAAACTGAGGAATGATATGGAATTTACCCAAATAATGTTAATCAGGGTTGTAGGTGGACTTTACATTAATCAGTAACTTTCAGGAAATACTGTAATAGTTATAGCATTAAAATTTATTTTAGAAAGAATTCAAACCTTTAATGAGTACTTGGTTTTTTTGTGGTTATTTTTTCATTTTTTGTCAAGCAGTGCTTTGGGGAATGAGACAAGTTTTCACTTGGGATACCAAATGGAAACGCTGACAATTTTCAGCTCAGAGATATCATTCCCAGCTGTGGGAGGAAGCTCCTTCTGCTCTTCCTCAATAGTATACCTTAACGACCAATCTCAGAAAAGCACATTTCAGTAGCCGTGTGCTCTTTCCTACATCAGTCATCCTATGGTCTCTCTGAATTCATAGACTCATAGGGTCGATCGTATAGCGTGGGAGGAGGCCATTCGGCCCATTCTATTTAAGGGAAACATTTGAAGCACCGGGCTATGGGAGACAGCAGAGCAGTGGGATTAGTTTTGGATTGCTCTGGCAAGGAACCAGCCACCTTCTGTGCTATAGTTTTATATGGTTCTATCCTCCATGTGGATTGCTCAGCCACAAATTAGCAGGTTTGGTCAAATCCAGAACTGAGGCCCACTATTGACAGATCAGGCTCAAAGGGCTGCACAGTCTAGTATTCATTCACAGGATTCATGTGGGTGTTGCTGGCGAAGCCTGGTATTTATTGCCCATTCCTGTTTGCCCTTGAGGAGGAGGTGCTGAACCACCTTCTTGAAGCGCTGCAGTCCGTGTGGTGAAGATGCTGCCACAGTGACTTTGTCATAGCAGTTTGGTACAACTGAGTGCCTCGCTAGGCCATTTCAGAGGGCAGTTAAGAGCCACATGTAGGCCAGATCAGGTAAGGGCAACAGATTTCCTTCCCTAAAGGACATTAGTGAATCAGATGGGTTTTTAATGACAATCTGGTAAAAAGAGAGAAAGACTTGGATTTATATAGTGCCTTTCACGACCACCGGATGTCTCAAAGTGCTTTACAGCCACTGTTGTAATATAAGAAACGCGGCAGCCAATTTGCGCACAAGCAAGCTGCCATAAACAGCAATGTGATAATATCAGATAATCTGTTTTTTAGTGACGTTGGTTGAGGGATACATATTGGCCAGGACACCGGGGATAACTCCCCTGCTCCTCTTTGAAATAGTGCCATGGGATCTTTTACATCCACCAGAGAGAGCAGACGGGGCCTCGGTTTACCGGCTCATCCGAAAGACGGCACCTCCGACAGTACAGCACTCCCTCAGCACTGCACTGGAGAGTATGCCTAGATTTTGGTGCCCAAGTCTCTGGCGTGGGACTTGAACCCGCAACCTTCTGACCCAGAGGCACGAGTGCTACCCACTTTAAAAAATATATATTTATTGAACATTAAGAACATTTACAACATCGCGATCATTCCATTGTATCATTCCACCCCTCTGCACAGCCGTTCCTCCAACACATATTAACATCAAAACGTGAAGTTTAATTTGTCTCCGGTAATATAATCATTTATTGTACTTTACAAATTGATCATAAAATACTATCTTTAAATTCTTTTCTGAATAAAACATCGACAGAGCCTTTTAATTTATATTTAAGATACTCTTTTAGGTTTATTCTCCTCCCCTTAAAAAACAGAGCATTCCTTCTTTGCATAATCACAAATCTAACCAAACTGAACATTAAATTAATTGCCGCTCCATTAGACTCGGGCAGACTCTCCTGCAATCCCCATCTCAAAATTGAGTCCCATGGGATTCCCATTCTTGCTCTTCGGTCCTCACCCAGCAAGAAAACCTCACACAACTATCGAACATAGTACTTAAAATCCTTTAACTGCGGACATAACACCAGCAAATGGGACAGGGTCTCATCCCGCGTCCCACACACTCGCCCAATCTTACATAAGGCTATCATGGTAAAAATCTGGTTATGAGCCAATTTGAAATCCAGTTCAATCCACTCTGGACATTTAAAATTCGCCCACACTCCCTTCCAAATCCTGTTGAAGTCCAGTTGTGGCTATATATTCTGCCAAAACTCCTGTTCAGCAGGTGTCTTAAATCTCCATTCTCTAAATACTCCATAGAAATCTCGATTATTATAGTTGTAAACTTGGACCAACTCCTCCCCTTTCTCCAGCAGAAAGCTTGGAAAAGCGGAATGCATTGTACCACCTTTGGAGATCTGTGCATTTATTTCTTCCATCCAATCCTGTGGCATTGCCCTCACAATCTTCTCATACATGATCTTAATTGCTTTTTCCTCTACCTCCTGATCCTCCTCCCAAACCATGTCCCTCACTACCTCTTCCGGCAACGAACCTGGAATTACCTCATACAATACATCTTTCACATATATAATACCAGCTTTTATAAAAGCTTGATTAAATAATACCTCTCTAGAAACATAGAAACATAGAAAATAGGTGCAGGAGTAGGCCATTCGGCCCTTCTAGCCTGCACCGCCATTCAATGAGTTCATGGCTGAACATTCAACTTCAGTACCCCATTCCTGCTTTCTCGCCATACCCCTTGATCCTCCTAGTAGTAAGGACCTCATCTAACTCCTTTTTGAATATATTTAGTGAATTGGCCTCAACAACTTTCTGTGGTAGAGAATTCCACAGGTTCACCACTCTCTGGGTGAAGACGTTCCTCCGCATCTCGGTCCTAAATGGCTTACCCCTTATCCTTAGACTGTGACCTCTGGTTCTGGACTTCCCCAACATTGGGAACATTCTTCCTGCATCTAACCTGTCTAACCCCGTCAGAATTTTAAATGTTTCTATGAGGTCCCCTCTCATTCTTCTGAACTCCAGTGAATACAAGCCCAGTTGATCCAGTCTTTCTTGATAGGTCAGTCCCACCATCCCGGGAATCAGTCTGGTGAACCTTCGCTGCACTCCCTCAATAGCAAGAATGTCCTTCCTCAGGTTAGGAGACCAAAACTGTACACAATACTCCAGGTGTGGCCTCACCAATGCCCTGTACAACTGTAGCAACAGTTCAATGTTGATCCACCTGTTCAAAAATAAGGGCTGTTCTAAAAATTCCTCAGCACCTTTGGGCATAAAGTGCACACTTTAAAAAAAATTGGGCCCAAGTGTCTACAACCCCCTTATAAAACCTAGCGAGAGGTTTAATCGATTTCAAAAACATATAGTTGTATTCCGTATAAAATATTCCATGTCCTCCTATCCAACTTGATTAAAACAAATGCTGGAAACAACTCTTCCAAAAACTTGTATTTGACTTCTGAAGCAATCTCTTCACCCATTTCATTCTAAAGGATTTTTTTTTCAAATTAATATCTGGGAAATTGAGTCCTCCCTGATTTCGCTGTCCAATGATGGTGTTGTAAGCAACCAAGACTGGTTTCCCTTCCCATAAAAACTTTACACAACCTCTCGGATAGACTTTTCCACCCACTCAGGAATATCCTCCACTGTCAATAAATACCATAGTTTCGAGAGCAGGAGAGCTGCCACCACTGTCGCTCTTCCTTGTACTTTCAACCACCTTCTTTCCCATCTTCCCAAAATCTTTATCATTTTCATAACCTCCGGTTCCCAATTTAGTCGATCCACTTCATCCCTATCCTTCTTGCACCCCATATGCACCCCCAGAACTTCTAAAACCTCCACCACCTTAAAAGGGCTTTCCTCCAACCACTCCCCGCTACTCCTTCCCACACCCAGGCCTTGGGACTTACTGTAATTTACTCTGGCTCCTGAAGCTCTACAATACTCCTCCACTACTCCCATAGCTTTCCTCACTGACTCCCCATCTCTCAACATTAAGGTTGTGTCATCTGCATATTGGTGTATTACCAACACCTGCCCGGAACTGGGAACCGCAATCCCGACCACGCCTTGTTCCTTTCGCATCCTGTAACCTAATGGTTCCGCTACCAATGTGTACAACAATGGGGACAGGGGACAACCCTGTCTCACTGACCTCTGTATTGCAAAATACTTGGATAACAGCTAAATGTGCTTGAATAAAAAATCCATATCCATTCAATTAAATTTTCCCCAAAACCAAATGCTTCCAAAACCATCAATAAAAACTCATGAGAGACTCTATCAAAGGCTTTCTCTTGATCCATCTTTAGCGCATAAGCTTCCCTCCCACTCTCTTCCATGAGTTCTATCACATCTCGGATTGAGACCACAGAGTCAGCGATGTCCCGGCCTATGACTCCATAGGACTGAGAGGGCGAAACTATCTGCGGCATCACCTCCTTCATACGATTTGCCATAACCCTGGCCAAGATCTTATAATCCACATTTAATAATGTGATGGGCCTCCAATTCTTCAGATCCCTTCTATTCCCTTTATTTTTATAAGCTAAGCTCCTCATAGATGGGGCCAGGCTTCCCTCAGTTTTAATTTCCTTAAAAACCACTAAGACCAATAGACTTAAAATCTCTAAAAATTCTTTATAAATTTCTGCACTTAGTCCATCGGACCCTGGGCTTTCTCCCCCCACCCCCCACCCCCCACCCCCCACCCCGCTTCATGCCACTTATTGCTACTTTTATTTCCGCTAATCCTACGTCTTTGTCACACATGCTTCTCTCCTCCTCCTTTAAACCCTCTCCAATAAAAGCATTAACCATCTCCATCGCCAATTTGGAAATGTCTTCTTTTGTATATAGCTTTGTATAAAATAGCTGCCTCCATAATCTCCCCACTTTCATTAATGATCTTTTCCCCAACCTTCAACTCTCCAATTAATGATAACCTTTGTCGCAACTTCTCTGACTCTAGAAAATATCTAGTGCATCTTTCTCCCTCCAATGCATCTTTAGCCTTTGCATGGAGAATGGGCCCCTTTCATTTTTCAGCTTGCAATAATTCTCAACACTTCCTTTAAAACCTTCCACTTAGTCTCTGCTCCCTTATCCCCTCCGTCAACTGCTTTACAGATATCTGTAAACCTTCTGTTTATATTCTCTTCTTGACGCCGGTTAGCTGTTGCTCTCTCTTTCCGATAACGTATCGAAAAACTTTGACCTCATATTTGAAATTGTCCCACCAATCTTTTTTCTTTCAAGAATAAAGGTTCCTTCCAAGCATTTTCTATTATAATTTAAAATCTTTCTTTTAAAAGCAATTTCTTTTAGGTACTGATTGTTTAAAATCCACACCACTGGACCGATCCTAACTCTGCTGTTCCTAATTTTAAGAACCAAAGCCGAGTGGTCACGAAAAAATATTTTTTTATAATAAATCTCAATCACCTCAGAACTTAACCTTTCCTGCATTAACACAAAATCTACTCGGCTCAGTTTTAAAACATCACTCACACAACCTCTTCTGGAGAACGCCCTTTTTATGAGGATCTGATCCCTCCATAATTCTCTCAAATTTAAATTTTCCATCATTTTTACAATCATCTCTCTGGAGTTATCATCCTTAAAGGTCATCTGGGATGAAATGTCCATCTGGGATAAACAAACATTAAAATCCCCCACTATACAAGGGTTTTCCGCATCTGCCACTTCTGTGAATAACCACCAAAAAAACTCACAACGCTTGCAATGGTCATTCGGTGTATAGATATTAAAGAGATCACAATTCAATTCATCCATTTATACCTTTAGCTGTAAAAATCTCCCCTCAGTGTCCTTGTCCACCAATGCAACGTTCTCTTTTATGGACGAACTCACTAAAACAGCCACCCCTCTACGGTTATTATTTGCGCAACATGCAAACACTTCTCCCTTCCAAACCTTCCGAACTTTTTCTAGGATATCCTCATCCCAAAAGGTTTCTTGCAGACACAACAGGTCCATGCCTTTAAAACACTGCAACAACTGCTGCAATTTCTTCTCCCCCCTCAGTCCGTTCACATTAATCGAGACCAATGTAATCATGGCTCCTAATAAAAGTATGCTTGATAACCCCCCCATCATCATTTAATCTCTTACCCTTTCCCTCCTCTCAGGCCCTTCCCAATTTTTTGGGCAGCTGTTGCTTTCTCCTGCAGCCTCCGGCTCTTTTTCACCTCCTGTTTGAACTTTCCCTGCAGTTTCAGCCTCTTCCTTACATTAAATTTAGACAGCAGAACTGCCCCTTACTAACCTTTCCCTTTTCACATGATGCCCCCCAACCCCCCAATTCCATGTCTCCTTCCCCCTCACTCCTGAGCTCTTCTGTAATCTCCCGTCCGTGTTCCCCATCAGATACAGAATCTCCCTTAGAGAGTCCTCCTGCTAACATGGTTTCTCCAACAGTGCCATTCCCTTTGGCCTCACCTCCACCGCTGACCCCTTGCTCCCTGTTTCTTCTCTCTCTGGGACAATGGTACGTCTCCACCCATCTTCCTCCCTTTTGGTGTCTTTGTCTCCCCGCTCCCGTCCTGCTGCCCCTTTAAGGCTCCTGCCTCTTGCACCCTCTCCTGGTCTTGCCCCCTCCTGCTCCCCAAGATGTACAACTCCACGTCTCTCTTTGGAGTACTTACACTTACTACGCACCCGCCTCTGCTCCCCCCACGGACACCTGAAGGCGAGCCATACTGTGGCTCGACTCTGTCCCTGACCCGTGATGTCCTCCACTGACTTTGTCTTTTTCCACCATGCTTGGTGTGTTTTCCATCATACCCATCCTGTTTTCTGCTCCACAATTTTCTGCCTCTACTTGCGCTCTTTCCTCATTCCGTTCGGCGGCTGTGTCCTCCACCTGCTCCGCTCTTCTGGCCACCCCACTCACACTTCCTGCTCCTTCTCCCATCTCCTCGTCACTCAAGGAACTTCCTTCTGCCTCACACTCACAGCCTTTGTGACAAACCGCACAGCTCTCTGCCTTGCAGTTCCGAGCGATGTGTCCAAACTTGCCACAGTTATAACAGTACAGGTCTGGACAGCTTCTGACTAAATGGTCGTGTCCAAGACAGTAATAGCAAACCTTCACCTGGTTATCATGCAGAACCCGGAAGTACTGCACTCCTTCCATTGTCTCGAATTTCATGCTGTAGGGTAATGACTTCACCCCCTCGGGGAACTGCACTTTTACATAACGGGTTCCATCGGCTACCCGCGTTCCAGGATAGTATCTCCTCTTTATTACTGAGCAAAGTTTAATGTCCCCCGACTCTAACTTTTTTATCAGCACATCGTCCTCAACATAAACCGGCAGGTTGAAGAATGGAACTACTAACTCTTCGGAATACAGCAAAGATACATCCAAGTACTTCTCACCAACCTTCAGGCCCAGTAAAAGTCTTTCCACCTCCTCTCGCCCACTGACCGTCACTTTGTATCCAATATTCGGCTTTGGCCGGTGTAAAGTCCTGTCCCCTCAGTACAGATTCACACGAGGCATGTAGTGAAGTCAAGGTCACTCTGGACCTGCACCTTTATTTCACCGCTCTGGAATGCTGCACTTGCCTGAGACCTGTCCTGAAATACCTGTCTCTTGCAAGTGCACCCCTGGTGGTAAGGTATGCTGGTGGTTACAGCTCACATCTTATTACAGTCATGTAAAGCTTGTTAGGATACAGTTATATATAATAATGTAAGATACATGACATCACCCTCCCCCAAGGTCTTATTGTCTTTATAGGTTCAGTCTCTCAGGTGGTCTACGCTCTCGCGTGGAGCGTCTGAGTTGTGGTTCAGTTGTTTGCCTTGGTGTCTGTTTTTCTTTGGGTGTGGTTGCTGGTATCTCACCTGGGCTGTCTGTTTCAATTGGTGTGATTGTTGTTGACTCGCCTGGGCTGTCTGTTGGGATTGCCCTTTCCTCAGGTTGTTCCCTCTGTCTGTCCACCAGGTGTGGTGCGAGTTCCACATTGTAGTCTGCCTCTGGTTCTGCAGTGTTGTTGGTAAATCTGCTTTTGACTTGGTCTACATGCCTCCGGCAGGTTTTGCCATTGTCCATTTGTACTACCAGTAGCCTGTTTCCTTCCTTGCCCGTTACTGTCCCTGCAAGTCATTTGGGACCCCTGCCATAGTTTAGTAAAAACACTTTGTCCCCTATCTCATTCCATCTCCCCCTTGAATTTCTGTCATGGTACTCAGTCAACTTACGGTGCTTTGCCTCAATGATTTTGTGCATGTCTGGGAGGATTGATGAGAGCCCTGTCTTTAAAGTTCTTTTCATCAACAGTTGCGCGGAGGGATCTCAGTCAATGAGTGCGGACGAGATCTGTATGCCAGCAGCAGTCGCGACTGGCGACCCTGCAGCGTGGGACCTTGGATTTTAAGCATGCCTTGTTTAATGATTTACACTGCTCTCTCCGCCTGGCCATTGGAGGCTGGCTTGAACGGTGCCATCTTGACATGATTTATACGGTGGTCAATTATAAAATCTTGGAATTCTGCGCTGGTGAAGCATGGACCATTGTCACTGACCAATATGTCAGTGATTCCATGCATTGCAAACATGGTTGCGAGGCTCTCCACAGTGGTGGAGGTTGTGCTCGAGTTTAAAATGGTGCATTCGGTCCATTTTGAAAATGCAGACTGCTCTGGAATGCTGCACTTGCCTGAGACCTGTCCTTATATACCTGTCTCTTGCAAGTGCACCCCTGGTGGTAAGGTATGCTGGTGGTTACAGGTCATATCTTATTACAGTCATGTAAAGCTTGTTAGGATACAGTTATATATAATAATGTAAGTTACTTGACAGTCGGTAAGCAAAGCAACTTCCCTCACCGCAGTCCTCATGTACTGCCTGGATAATATCCCAAGCTCGTATCTCTTTATCCAGGCAGTGATCCACCACCGTGTTTTCTTTTCCAAACCTCTTGGGGTCCCGGCCCAAATCTTTGCACCTTTTATTCTCCCTTCACAAGACATTCTCTCCCCTGATTAAATTCATACTGCGAGCATTGTCCCCTGAGGGACTCTCAGCTGACATCTGGTTGATGTTTATGGGCCAAAAAAGCCCTAAAAGTGGAAAAAAAAACCAACCACCAACTTTTTACAAACTCGCTCCAACTCTTGCAGTAATCAGCAGCACCTGCTCACTCCGAGCCCCTCCCACTGAGAGAGTGCTCATACTGTTTCAGCAAAGTTTCATGGTCACCATTACTGACACTAGCTTTTTATTTCAGATTTATTTAATTAACTGCATTTAAATTCCACAGCTGTTGTGATGGAATTTGAACTCATATATTCAAGATTATTCATCCAGGCCTTTGGATTATTCGCCCAATAACATAACCAGTATGCTGCCGTTCCCAGTTAACACTATTAAAATCTGGGCACAGTACAACTATTTTAAAGTTGAAACATTAATACAAGTGCCCCCATTATAAAGAGGGGCACTAAAACCGACACAATAAACAAATTAAACTTTTGACAGTAAACGAATTCAAATTAAAATTTGGTTGCCGGGGGTGATGATGCACTCCTGTCCCTCCGGTGCCCACCTCTCGTGGAAGGCCACGGTGGACACCGCGTGCTCCATCTCCAGGGACACCCTGGCTCGGATGTAACCGCGGAAGAGAGGCAGGCAGTCGGGCTGAACGACCCCCTCGACCGCCCGCTGCCTGGACCGGCTGATGGCCTCCTTGGCCCCCAAAAGCAGTCCTACGAGGAGGCCTTCCGACCTCTGGGCACAGTACAGAAGTTTGTCACACATATAGCTATCCCGCTATCACTCTATTGTCAGCAAATACAATGCTTTCACTCGTACTGCTCCAGGTCTAATTTACAGTATATCCCTATTTGGCGAATATAATTCCTTTCCTTCTTTTTATATCACAGTTGCTGAGCTACACTGCAATTTCTTACTCAAGTGCGTCTCCTCCAGCCTGTGTCATGGCTGATATCCCTCATGTTAAGCAAATGTTGATGTAACAAACATTCAATTGTCCTGTTCTACAAATGCAAATGTTCACATTCCAACACACAATTGGGGCTCATATGTCACTCCGAGACTCTGATTAGCTTCTGCAGAGGAACAAATGACCTCCAAACAAGCAAGTTCCCAACAAATCAACTGCAATCACTTGTACGCAGCATTCATTTAGCAGAGCTAAAGGAGATTCTAGTGGTTCCTTACTGTGTTTCTGGAAAAAGAACTTGCATTTATATAGCGCCTTTCTCTACCTCAGGAAATCCCAACGCGATTCGAAGTACTGTTGTAATATAGGAAACGCGACAGCCAATTGGTGTACAGCAAGATCCCACAGACAGCAATGACATAAATGACCAGATAATTTGTTTTTTTAGTGATGTAGGTTGAGGGATAAATATTGGCCAGGACACCGCAGATAACACCCCCTCGTTCTTCTTCGATTTAGCGCTGTGGGTAGACAGAGCCTTGGTTTAATGTCTCAATCAAAGGACAGCACCTTCGACAGTGGAGTACCAGTTGAGGTTTTTGTGCTGGAGTGGGACTTGAACCCACAAGCTTCGTGACTCAGAGACGCGAGAGTGCTACCTACTGAGTCGCTGGAATATAAACCATTTGCAGTCCTATGGAGTTACTGGTAGAAATAGACTTCTTGTTGCATGCACTGAGGTCTGGAGGGAGTGACTTCAATAGTGAAAAAATTATGAATGCTGACAGTGACGTTTAAAACTAATTATCTCAAGCAATGCTGACATTTAATACTCAGGAATACTAGATTTAGAAAAACTTTAAAAAGTTTCACATTGACACATTCATATTGGAGACTTTAGCAACCCTTTGGTTGCTGTAATGTATTTGCTTCATGGGTTCTTTGCTTAAGAATTCATAGCAACACATTGCTATTAAGAACTAGTTGGTTTATTAAGCAAGGTTTGACAATCACACTACACATTACCAGTTCATCCACTAGGCTCACAACTGCATACCTCACCGTGGATGACCTAGACCGAACTGGCTGGGGTTTTATTGAGTCTTGTGAACATCACGTGACTGGCTAAGCCACTCACAACGAAACCTGTGACCATACCGGTACAAACATTACAGTTGCCAACGTGGGCACTGCACTGTGTGCTAGGTTAAGTCGAAATTACGAGTGTTGGACAGATTTGCCTCTGAACAGGACGAATCTTTGCCGACTGTTCTACTGGAGATGGAAGCGGTTTGGGTGGAATGCGAGATAGAGCAGATTATGCACAGTCAATGGGAGGAAGTGGCCTGATGAGTCGCTTGGTTCATTGTACCCGTGCTGCACTCACACGCCCTCAGCCAACATCAGTGCTGTATTCGTGCAGATTGGGGAATAGGCCACTCAGTCACTTCTCATGGTGTGAGGTGTTGGGGGACCCAACCATGCTAAAAAATAACCTTCAGCATTACCTTCAGCAAAGCTGAGCAGGTCCCCAAGAAAGAAAGAAAGAAATAGCATTTCTATAGCACCTTTCACGACCACCGGACGTCTCAATGCGCTTTACAGCCAATGAAGTACTTTTGGAGTTCTAGTCACTGTTGTAATGTGGGAAACGCGGCAGCCAATTTGCGCACAGCAAGCTCCCACAAACAGCCTTGTGATAATGACCAGATAATCTGTTTTTAATGTGTTGATTGAGGATTAAATATTGGCCAGGACAGCGGGGATATCTCCCCTGCTCTTCTTCAAAATAGTGGCCATGGGATCTTTTATGTCCATCTGAGAGAGCAGACGGGGCCTCGGTTTAACATCTCATCCGGAAGACGGCATCTCCGACAGTTCTGCTCTCTCCCAGCACTGCACTGAAGTGTCAGCCTTGATGTTTGTGGTCAAGTCTCTGGAGTGGGACATGAACCCACAACTTTCTGATTCAAAGAATGAGAGTGCTACCCACTGAGCCACAGCTGCCAGAGTGAAATAGAGTGGGGATGTTAAACCGGATCCCGTCAGTTTCTCAGCGGGCGGGTAAGGATAAAATTACCCCGAGTCTTTTATGGGTCTATGACAACTGACAATATGACAGCGAGCTAAAGGGTTCACCTTCCCGTCTAGGTAAGGGAGTAATATGTTACAGGCTTGCGCAAGTTTCATTTTCATCATGAACATATATTGTGCATGTGGTTCATTGGGATTTATGCAGTGGCATGATGCGTTCCACAGTGTTCGGCAAAACAGAGGCCAAAGGTTTACGAATTATGAATGAAAACTGCGTCCCTTTAAATTGCTTTAAAAATACAACCTCGACTTAAGATCAATCCATGGGAGGTACATTGTATAAATTTGTGAAGCGTATACAACGTCTATCTATATATAACTATATATATGTGTATGTAAAAGTGTCAGCCATGGCTCAGTGGGCAGCACTCTCGCTTCTGAATCAGAAAGTTGTGGGTTCAAATCCCACTCCAGGAACTTAAGCACAAAAGTCTAGGCTGTTACTCCAGTGGAGCACTGCACTGTTGGAGGTGTCATCTTTTGGATGAGACGTTAAACCGATGGCCCGTTTGTTCTCTCAAGTGAACGTAAAAGATCCCATGGCACTATTTCAAAGAAGAGCAGTGGAGTTTTACAGGGTGTCCTCGCCAATATCTATCCCTCACTCAACGGAACAAAAGAAAACAGATTATCTGGTCATTATCACATTGCTGTTTGCGGCAGCTTGCTGTGTGCAAATTGGCTGCCCCATTACAACAATGAGTACACTTCAAAAAGTACTTCATTGCTTGTAAAGCACTTTGGGACATCCGGTGGTCGTGAAAGGTGCTATATAAATGCAAGTCTTTCTTTTTATATTTAACTTCTTGCACACTTATGAAGTCAAAAGCATATAATTAAAGGCAGCCATTTCCTGCCAAGGTCAATTACAGATTATCTGAGGTTAGTGAGGAATGCAACTTGGAGCACCTGAGAATTGTCAAACCTTGGCCAATTAAACACTAAATGACCACAGGCTTGGGCTTATCTGCACCAATTAGGCTTTAGAGCCTTAAAGGGACAGGTCAGCTTAAACACAGCTGCACCTTGGCAGCAGAATAGTACAATATGTGTACATATCTGTAGCAAACCTACGGTTCGAAAGGAGCAGATAATGGGAGCTTAACTCAAGCAATGCCACAGAAGAGCCACTTCATACAATAGAATCATAGCATGACACAACACAGACAGAGGCCATTCGGCCCATCGTGCCCGTCCCGGCTCTCTGAAAAAGCTATCCAATTAGTCCCACTTATAAGTATATAAGCTATAGGAGCAGGAATAGGCCATACAGCTCTTCGAGCCTGCTCCGCCATTCAATAAGATCATGGCTGATCTTCAACCTCAACTTCATTTTTCTGCCATATTGCCATATCCCTTGATTCCCGAGTGTCCACAAATCTATCGATCTCTGTCTTGGATATATTCAACGACTGAGCATCCACAGCCCTCCGGGGTAGAGAATTCCAAAGATTCACAACTCTTTGAGTGAAGAGATTTCTCCTTATCTCAGTCCTAAATGGCTGACCCCTTATCCTGAGATAATGACCCCTAGTTCTACACACATCAGTCAGGGGAAACAGCCTCTCAACAAGTCCTTTAAGAATTTTCTATGTTTCAATGAGATCACCTCTAATTCTTCTAAACTCCACAGAGTATAGGCTGAATCTACTCAATCTCCCCTCCATAGGACAATCCCACCATCCCAGGAATTAATCCAGTGACCTTCGTTACATTGCCTCAAAGGCAAGTATATCCTTCCTTAGATAAGGAGACCAAAACTGTACACAGTACTCCAGGTGTGGTCTCACCAGGGCCCTATATAATTGCGGCAAGGTTACTTTACTTTTATACAGCAACCCCCTTGCAATAAAGACTAACACATACCATTTGCGCTTTCCTGCTTGCTTGCTGTACCTACATGCTAACTTTCAGCCCTCTCTCAGATTCTATTCCATATTCTATGAAAATTAAATTCTACCTTCAGTGACATTTTCAACAGCCCTTTCCCCAGGGCCCTGCGATTTACTCCCCTTCAAAATATATCAAATTCCCTCCTATTTCTCATCTACATGCTGCCTCTTGGTGCCATCATCCGAAAACACGGCGTCAGTTTCCACGTATACGCTGATGACACCCAGCTCTACCTCACCATCTCTCTTACACCATCTAAATTACAACAGTGACTACAATTCAAAAAGTACATCATTGTCTGTAAAGCACTTTGGGATGTCCAGTGGTTGTGAAAGGCGCTACATAAATACAAGTCTTTCTTTCTCTCGACAGCTCCACTGTATCTAAATTGCCAGATTGTTTGCCCGACAACCAGTATTGGATGAACAGAAATTTTCTCCAACTAAATATTGGGAAGTTGGAAGCCATTGTCTGCGGTCTCTGCCACAAAATCTCTTTCCTAGCCATCAACTCCATCCCTCTCCCTGACAACTGCCTGAGGCTGAACCAGACTGTTGGCAACTTGGGTATCATATTTGACCCTGAAATGAGCTTCTGACCACATATCCATGCCATCAATCAGATTGCCTATTTCCACTTTTTAAATTATTCGTTCATGGGATTTGGGCAAGGCCAACATTTATTGCCCATCCCTAATTGCCCTGAGAAGGTGGTGGTGAACTGCTGCAGTCCGTGTGGTGAAGATGCTCCCACAGTGCTGTTAGGGAGGGAGTTCCGGGATTTTGACCCAGCAATGATGAAGGAATGGCGATATATTCAGGACGGTGTGTAACTTGGAGGGGAATGTGGAGGTGGTGGTGCTCCCATGTGCCTGCTGCCCTTGTCCTTCTAGGTGGTGTAGGTCGCGGGTTTGGGAGGTGCTGCCGAAGAAGCCTTGGCGAGTTGCTGCAGTGCATCTTGTAGATGGTACACACTGCAGCCACGGTGCGCCGGTGGTGGAGGGAGTGAATGTTGAAGGTGGTGGATGGGGTGCCAATCAAGCGGGCTGCTTTGTCCTGAATGGTGTCGAGGTTCTTGAGTGTTGTTGGAGCTGCACTCATCCAGGCAAGTGGAGAGTATTCCATCACACTCCTGACTTGTGCCTTGTAGATGGTGGAAAGGCTTTGGGGAGTCAGGAGGTGAGACACTCGCCACAGAATACCCAGCCTCTGACCTGCTCTTGTTGCCACGGTATTTATGTGACTGGTCTAGTTAAATTTCTGGTCAATGTTGACCCCTATGATGTTGATGGTAGAAGATTTGGTGATGGTAATGCCATTGAATGTCAAGGAGCAGTGGTTAGACTCTCGCTTGTTGGAGATGGTCATTGCCGAGCACTTAAGTGACAAATAATATTCGCACCACACATCAGTCCAAGCCTGAATGTCATCCAGGTCTTGCTGCATGCGGGCATGGACTGCTCCATTATCTGAGGAATTGCGAATGGCACTGAACACTGTGCAGTCATCAGCGAACAACCCCACTTCTGACCTTATGATGGAGGGAAGGTCATTGATGAAGCAGCTGAAGATGGTTGGGCCTAGGACACTGCCCTGAGGAACTCCTGCAGTGATGTCCTGGGGCTGTGATGATTGACCTCCAACCACCACAGCCATCTTCCTTCGGAACATCACCCGACTCCATCCCTGTTGTTGAAACCCCCATCCGTGCCTTTTGTTACCTCTAGACTTGACAATTCGAACGCACTCCTGACTGGCCTCCTACATTCTACCCTACGTAAACTTGAGGTCATCCAAAGCTCTGCTGACCATGTCCTAACTCACACCAAGTCCTGCTCACCCATCACCCTTGTGCTCGCTGACCTACATTGGCTCCCGGTTAAGTAACAGCTCAATTTTAAAATACTCATCCTTGTTTTCAAATCCCTCCACGGCCTCGCCCCTCCCTATCTCTGTAATCTCCTCTAGTCCCACAACCCTCCGAGATATCTGCACTCCTCTAATTCTGCCCTCTTGAGCATCTCCGATTACAATCGCCCAACCATCGGTGGCCGTGCCTTCAGCTGCCTAGGCTCTAACTCTGGAATTCCCTCCTAAACCTCTTTGCTTCTCTACCTCTCTTTCCTCCATTAAGGTGCTCCTTAAAACTTAACTCTCTGACCAAGCTCTCCACTAATATCTCCTTACGTAGTTTGGTGTTAAATTTTGTTTTTTAATGCCGTGGGAAATTTTACTATGTTAAAGGCACTATAGGCATACAAGTTATTGTTGTTGAAAGTTATTGTTGATTCTGCTTCCATCAACTTTTTTGGGCAGAGTATTCAAGATCATAACTCGCTGTGTAAAAATTCTTCTCATCTCACCTCTAGCTCTTTTGCCAATTAGCTTACTTCGGTGTCCTCTGGTTACTGACCCTTCTGCCACTGGAAACAATTTCTGCCTATATAAGAACATAAGAAATAGGAGCTGGAGTAGGCCATTTGGCCCCTCGAATCTGCTCCGCCATTTAATAAGATCATGGCTGATCTGATCTTGACCTCAACTCCACTTCCCTGCCCGCTCTCCATAATCCTTGACTACCTTATCCTTTAAAAATCTGTCTATCTCCATCTTAAATTCATTCAATGACCCAGCCGCCACAGCTCTCTGGGGTAGAGAATTGCAAAGATTCACGACCCTCTGAGAGAAGAAATTCTTGCTCATCTCCATTTTAAATGTGCGACCCCTTATTCTGAAACTATGCCCCCTAGTTCTACATTCCCCACGAGGGGAAACATCCTCCCTGCATCTACCCTGTCGAGCCCCCTCAGAATCTTACATGTTTCAAAAAGATCTCCAATGAGTATAGGCCCAACCTGCTCAACCTATCTTCAGATGACAACCCCTTCATCTCAGGAATCAACCTTGTGAACCTTCTCTGAACTACCTCCAATGCAAGTATATCCCTCCTTAAATAAGGAGACCAAAACTGTACGCAGTACTCCAGGTGTGGTCTCACCAATACCCTATACAGTTGCAGCAGGACTTGCTTACTTTTATACTCCATCCCCCTTGCAATATACTTTATCAAAGGCCCTCATAATTTTGAAACCCTCTATTAAACCTCCACTTAACCTTCTTTGCTCTAAGGAGAGCAACCATAGCTTCACTTGCCGAACAAAGTTGCAAATACTTTCATATAAAGTGCATCAGGGAGGAAGGATTAGATGCTAGGCATTCCAGCAATGATGCTTTTAATATTTGGTCTCAAATGCAATCATTTTTTTCCCCAGAGCTCCTGGAAAACTGCTACATCAGTGAAACAGGAAGCTGTAAAATCAGCACTGGGACAATTGTGAAAAAGTCACTGAAGGTAGAATTGAATTTTCATGGAATATGGAATAAAATCTCAGAGAAGAGTTTGATGCAGCTTTGATTTACATTCGGCTTTTTCAACCGCTGCATAAAAAAAAATTCAAATATAAAACAAATCAACTTGTGCAACTGTTGCCAGGACAACCAGATTATGCTGGTGACGCCACACCATCCAACAGCAGCACATTTTCCCTTTTAACTGTTAATTTATTCTCAGCGTGTGGGTGTCACTTGGCAAGGCCGCTATTTATTGCCCATCGTTAGTGGCCCTGGGAAAAAGGGTGGTGGGCCTTCTCTTTGAACCGCCGATAGTGGTTTGATATAACCGAGCGGCTTATTAGGCCACTTCAGCGGGCAATTGAGCGTTATTGGAACTTGAAACATAGTTTTCAGGAGTAGGCCATTCAGGCCCGCGAGTCTGTTGCGCAATTAAATCATGGTTGATCTGTGTCTGAATGCCACTTGGTTCCGTAACCCTCAATATCCCTTGCCTAACAAAAATCTATCAATCACAGATTTGAAATTTTCAACGAAACCCATGCTTTTGGGGGAGAGAGTTCCAGATTCTGTATGAATATGTGCTTCCTGACTTCACCCCTGAACGGCCTAGCTCTAATTTTAAGATTATGCCCCTCTAACCATGTTGGTGTGGGACTGGAGTCACATGTAGGCCAAACCAGGCAAGGTTTCATTCTCTAAAAGGACGTTAGTGAACCCATTGGGGTTTTTACCATCATCTGATAGCTTCGTGGTCACTTGTACTGAGTTTTTTTAACTGATTTCAAATCCTCAAACTGCTGTGCTGGGATTGCTGGGATGCCTACTAAACACACATCAGCTTCAGGACAAAGGAATTAGTGTGACAGAAATGCAGGCTTCACAAAGAACAGCACGGCTCAGGAGGTACAATCTTGTCCACACTCTCTTCTTTTTAGGCTCAATAAATATTGAACTTGCTCCTGGAAAGTACTTGCCAATGATTCCTTTAACAATTTTTTTCCATCACAGCACTTACTTCTGCACCTTCTCTCTTGATCATATCACTATGAGCTTCCACAAGCCACACTGCATGTGTGAGTTCAGGTACTCATTATCAGTTATCAGCAACTGTATGTGTGTGTGTGGGCAAGTGTGTGGGCGTATGTATATGGGCGTGTGTGTGGGCGTGTGTGTGTGTGTGGGCGTGTGTGTGGGTGTGGGTGTGGGTGTGTGGGTTGGTGGGTGTGTGTGTGGGTATGTATGGGTGTGTGTGTGTGTGTGTGTGGGTGCGTGTGTGTGGGGGAGGGTGTGTTTGTGTGGATGGGTGGATGTGTGGATGGGTGGGTATGTGTGTGTGGGTGCGGGTGTGTGTGTGTGTGGGTGTGTGGGTGTGTGGATGGGTGGGTGTGTGTGTGGGTGTGTGGGTGTGTGTGTGTGGGTGCGGGTGTGTGTGTGTGTGTGGGTGTGTGGGTGGGTGGGTGTGTGGATGGGTGTGTGTGTGTGTGGGTGTGTGTGTGTGTGTGTGTGTGGGTGTGTGTGTGTGTGGGTGTTTATGTGGATGTGGGTGTGGGTGTGTGGGTGTGTATTTGGTTGTGGGTGGGTGTGTGGATAGGTGTGTGAGTGTGTGGGTGTGTGTATGAGTGTGTGTGTGTGGGTGTGTGGGTGTGTGTGTGGGTGTGTGGATGTGTGGGTGTGTATGTGGGTGTGTGTATGAGTGTGTGTGTGTGGGTGTGTGTGGGTGTGTGTGTGGGTGTGTATGTGTGTGTGGGTGTGTGTCGGTGTGTGTGTGTGTGTGTGTGTGTGTGGGTGTGTTGGTGGGTGGGTGCGTGTGTGTGGCTGTATGTGTGTGTGGGTGTGTGGGTGTGTGTGTGTGTGTGGGGGTGTGTGTGTGGGTGTGTGTGTGGGTGTGTGTGGGTGTGTGTGAGTGTGTATGTGGGCGTGTGTGTGTGTGTGTGTGTGTGAGTGTGTGTGGGTGGGTGGGTGTGTGTGGGTGTGTGATGGAGGTCAGAGGAAAGATGGGTTAAATCACAACCAAGACTCATCGAGGGAAATTTTAACCCGACAGTGTAAAACGGGCCCTATTGGGTCAGCTGCCCGTTATAAAACACGGCAAATTTTCATTTCCATTAAAATGGGGAGAGATGTATAGCGGGCAGCTGATCAAATAGTGCATATTTTACACTGTCGCTGAAAGTTAACATTACCCCAATCCTGTTTTCACCCGACATCCGCATATATTCCCACATGGACTGCACTCCAAAAGTACTTCAATGGCTGTTTTGTGCTTTGGGACGTCCGGTGGTCGTGAAAGGCGCTATAGAAATCCAAGCCTTTCTTTTCTTTCCAAATGCTGCTTCCCGCAGCTGTCACTGGATGGTGGTCAGAAGTGTGAACGCTGTTTAATTCTTCCTCTCACGAGCCTTGGGTGAGAGGGGCTACAATCAGTTGGACCATTTCCCACATCTTGGGAGCCTCTTATCAACAAAAGCAGACATTGGTGAAGTGATTCAACACCGCCTCCAATGCGTCAGCACAGCCTTTGGCTGCCTGAGGAAAAGAGTGTTTGAAGATGAAGCCCTCAAATTTACCACTAAACTCATGGTCTACAAGACCAATTGAACAAATACTTCAGTTCTGTCTTCACGAAGTAAGACACAAATAACCTTCCGAATATACTAGGGGACAGTGGGTCGAGTGAGAAGGAGGAACTGAAGGATAACCTTATAAAGCGGGAAATTGTGTTCGGGAAATTGATGGGATTGAAGGCCGATAAATGCCCGAGGCCGGATAGTCTGCATCCCAGAGTACTTAAGGAAGTGGCCCTAGAAATAGTGGATGCATTGGTGATCATTTTCCAACAGTCTATCGACTCTGGATCAGTTCCTATGGACTGGAGGGTAGCTAATGTAGCACCACTTTTTAAAAAGGGAGGGAAGAGAGAAAACGGGTAATTATAGACCGGTTAGCCTGACATCAGTAGTGGGGAAAATGTTGGAATCAATCATTAAGGATGAAATAGCAACGCATTTGGAAAGCAGTGACAGGATCGGTCCAAGTCAGCAGGGATTTATGAAAGGGAAATCATGCTTGATGAATCTTCTGGAATTTTTTGAGGATGTAACTAGCAGAGTGAACACGGGAGAACCAGTGGTGTATTTGGACTTTCAAAAGGCTTTTGACAAGGTCCTGCACAAGAGATTAGTGTGCAAAATCAAAGCACATGGTATTGTGAGTAATGTACTGCCGTGGATAGAGAACCAGTTGGCAGACAGGAAGCAGAGAGTCGGGATAAACGGGTCCTTTTCAGAATGGCAGGCAGTGACTAGTGGAGTGCCGCAGGGCTCAGTGCTGGGACCCCAGTTTACAATATACATTAACGATTTAGATGAAGGAATTGAGTGTAATATCTCCAAGTTTGCAGATGACACTAAACTGGGTGGCGGTGTGAGTTGTGAGTAGGATGCTACGAGGCTGCAGGGTGATTTGGACAGGTTAGCAAAAGCATGGCAGATGCAGTATAATGTGGATAAATGTGAGGTTATCCACTTTGGGGGCAAAAACACAAAGGCAGAATATTATCTGAATGGCGGCAGATTAGGAAAAGAGGAGGTGCAACGAGACCTGGGTGTCATGGTTCATCAGTCATTGAAATTTGGCATACAGGTACAGCAGGCGGTGAAGAAGACAAATGGTATGTTGGCCTTCATAGCTCGGGGATTTGAGTATAGGAGCAGGGAGATCTTAATGCAGTTGTACAGGGCCTTGGTGAGGCCTCACCTGGAATATTGTGTTCAGTTTTGGTCTCCGAATCTGAGGAAGGTGGACAGAGGAAATGTTACATGGACACCCTCAAAGCCTCCCTGGTAAAGTGCAGCAGCCCCACCGACTCCTGGAAGTCCCTGGCCAAAGACCGCCCTGGGTGGAGGAGGAGGATCCGGGAGGGCGCTGAGCGCCTCGAGACTCGTCGGCGAGAGCATGCGGAAGACAAGCGCAGGCAGCGGAAGGAACGTGCGGCAAACCTGTCCCACCCTCTCTTACCCTCAACGACTGTCTGTCCCACCTGTGACAGGGACTGTGGCTCTTGTATTGGGCTGTTCAGCCACCTAAGGACTCAATCTAAGAGTGGAAGCAAGTCTTCCTCGATTCCGAGGGACTGCCACATGATGATGATGAGTTGGAGCAACACCACTGCCAGCAGTTGACTCTAAATAGAATGTGAATTGAACCGAGGGTTTAACTGGACTGCTTGACTCGGTTTCTGAGTGGGCTGTAGCCATTTATCAAACTATTGTAATCAGAATCAGCCGCAACAACAACTTGCATTTATTAAAAAAAGAATGACTTGCGTTTCTATAGCACCTTTCCCCACCTCAGGACATCCCAAAGTGCTTTACTGCCAATGAAGTGCAGTCACTGTTGTTGCACCATTAATGTAACAAAATGTCCCAAGACGCATCACAGGAGCGTTATCAAATAGATTTTGACACCAAGCCACATAAGGAGATATTCGGATAGGAAAGCTTGGTCAAAGAGGTAGGTTTTATGGAGCGTCTTAAAGGAGGAGAGAGAGGTGGAGAGGTTGAGGGAGGGAGTTCCAGAGCTTAGGCCTAGGCAACTGAAGGCAGGGCCACCAATGATGGAGTGATGAAAATCAGGGATGTGCAAGAGGCCAGAATTAGAGGAGCGCAGACATCTCGGGGAGGGGAGGGGCGGGGGTGTTGTGGAGCTAGAGTAGATTACAGAGATAGGGAGGGACGAGGCCATGGAGGGATTTGAAAACAAGGATGAGAATTTTAAGATCGAGGCGCTGCCAATGCTCCGACATCTCAGGGAATTCATCAGTTGTGCATTCACGTAAACACTACCTTACTTTTGTCTTCTCATTGACATTTGTTTACCCTCTGTGCCATGCACCATCCACTGGATAAGGTGGCAGAGTGCAGCCTCTCCCGAATCAAGCACTATAAGGTGTCATGCGTCACTATCTCATCAGCTCCTTTCCTCCCTCGTGCACTATCCAAGGTGCAAGTTTCAACCGCGACTGTCAAAATAAAATTGGGTAAAAACTTGAAAAGGATAAACTTGCAGGGCTGTGGGGAAAGAGCTGGGTAGTGGGACAAATGAGATAGATCTTTCTCCAGTGCAACTAGTTTGTGTTTTGACCGTAATATTTCAGTGCTGCATACTGACCCAGTGTTTTAACTTAAAATGTGACATGTCTTGGGTCAACTTGCGAGGGGGCTGGATGGTCTTACAAAGGAAGAAAGATTATGTGGGCACTGCAGGGGGCAGTAACAGTTGTGAACTATTGAATGTTGCGATGTCCAAAGATTCTGCTGTAACTTTCAGAATACCAAATCCTTTCAAATGATCAAAAGATTGAAACTTAATAAATATTTGAACAGTCTTCAACTCAATCTACTGTCAGCAAATATTGCGTTTGCTAAAGTAATGTTCCTGGACGCTAATGATGGTGCTTCATACTGAGAGCATGGAATGAGCGAGGCTGGGTTGCAGACACCACCCCACTCTCTCCATCTTCCAGCACCACACTCTCTATCACAACCTTTCTATGTTTTACTGATAATATTGTTGCCCAGGATTTTCCTCGCATTGTTCTTACCTGTGAACGTGTCGGCCCCAACTCTCTCCCTCCTGCCTCCATCCTATGTATGCGGAAATCAAGACTCTAAGCACTGCCTTGTGCTATATTATACCTCGCACTGCCTCAGGACGTCAAACCTCCTCACCTCCCTCAGTGTTGCCTTTTAAGACCCAAGTTGGGGTCACCGAATCCTCATTTCCTGAGTTATCGAATGTTTTTTTCCTTCCGCTTTTTTCACTGTCAGCTTTGGTTCAGTGGGTAGCATTCTCGACTCTGAGTCAGAGGTTTGTGGAGTCAAGTCCCACTCCAGTCCCAATACAGCTCTCTGCCTGCCCTTTCTTAAACCGTTGCTGCGGCATTGCAGGTTCTTCTAATCAGATTCAAATGTGGTGCAACTCAGAGGTGAGAATATTCTGCTGCACATGCAGCTCTAACTGCTCTGTGGACCCTGTACCTGCAGAATGCAATGGCACAGCCCAGTCATTTGAATAAACCTATTGCTATGTGTCAGCTGTGGCTCAGTGGGCAGCACTCTTGCCTCTGCGTCAGAGGGTTGTGGGTTCAAGTCCCACTCCAGGGACCTAAGCACAAAAGTCCAGGCTGACACTCCAGTGAATTATTGCTACACTTTTGGATGAGATGTTAAACAGATGCCCCCTCAGGTGGATGTAAAAGATCCCATCGCACTTCTTTGAAGGAGAGCAGGGGTCTGATGTCCTAGTCAATATCGTTGAAAAACAGATTATCTTGTCATTATCTCATTGCTGTTTGAGCATGTCATGTATTCAACTGTCATTGTAATCCATGTATAAACTGACCTAAGTTGTACACCGTGAGAACACTGACTACTAGGTGGTGAACTTGTGGGAGACACTCCCAACCTGGATTTTCAGGTATAAAAGGGGAAGCTCCACCCATTTTCATCACTTCAGTGCTGGCTAATAAAGGTTACTGGTCACAGAGTGACCTTCTCTCAAGTATGGGCCTCGTGTGCATTTGTACTGTATGGTAAGGACATATTAATGGCGATGAGAAACTGGGATTTAAACCACGCGAGCATGGCCACTAGCAGCACAGACGAGAGGTACCGTGTTGGTGATGATTGGGACGATTTTATTGAGACACTACAGCAAAGTTTCGTCACTAAGGAATGGCTGGGACAGGATTTGGCCGACAAACGCAGGGCTCGTCTCCTGACGGTTTGTGGATCCAGGACCTATTCCCTGATGAAGGACCTTCTAGCGCCAGAGAAGCCGGCGGACAAAACTTTTGAAGAGCTCAGTAAGTTGATCGGGGAACACTTTAAACTGGCGAGCAGCATGCACATGGCGAGACACCGGTTTTACACGCACCGGCGGTGAGAAGGGCAAAGCGTTCCAGACTTCGTGGCAGACCTCCAGCGACTGGCGAGCCTATGTCAGTTCCCAGATGCATGCAGAGCGGAGATACTGCGAGACTTTTTTATTGAGGGCATCGGGCACATTGGGGTTTTCAGGAAACTAATTGAGCCCAAAGATTTGACCCTGGAAACGGCGGCTTTGATGGCCCAGACATTTAGCTCAGGGGAGGAAGAAACCAGAATGATGTTTGACAAAAATCTTGATTTAAATGCAGCAAATGGACAAGGAGTCAACATTGTTAACGCGGCACATAGTTCTCCAGGCAGACAAGGGCAATCGGACATGCCCGAGCATGCAGTCGAACCCAAAGGGGGAATTCAATAGAGACAATGGCTAGCTGAACGGCGATTCATGCCATCGCAAGGGACAATGCGGCCAGTAATGGGGCCATCAACACCTGTCAATGGTGCGCTTAAGGACAGTTACAGAGACAGTCAGAGACGATTGACTGGTAATGGACCTTTTGTTTCTAACAACGTCTCATGTTGGAGGTGTGGAGGCAAACACCCAGCCAGAGCTTGCAGGCATCAGCAATATTCCTGCAGTAACTGCAACATCAACGGTCACTTGGCGCGTATGTGCAGGAAGCCTGCAGCCAGGTTGATGGGGAGGACGGGGACGATGTAAGCCCTACGAAGCCAAATGGATACTGGGGGAAATCGCTGGAAGTAGAAGTTCAGCGAGTTCATGTGGAGCACATGTACAGTTCATACACCAGGACGTCACCAATAATGATGAAAGTGCTCCTCAATGGCATCCCAGTATCAATGGAGCTAGACACAGGGGCCAGCCAGTCCCTGATGAGTATCAAACAGTTCGACAAGTTGTGAGCATCCAAGGCCAGGGGGCCAAAATTATTGCTAATTGACGCACAGCTACGGACATATACAAAGGAGATCATTCCGGTGCTAGGCAGTGCCACGGTAGTCGTGACCCACAAAGATTCGGAGAACAGGTTGCCACTCTGGATTGTCCCTGGGGACGGTCCTGCACTGCTGGGGAGGAGTTGGCTTGCTGTCATGAACTGGAAATGGGGCGATGTCAATGCAATTTCTTCTATGGAGCGAATATCATGCTCACAGGTCCTGGACAAATTTGACTCACTATTTCAACCCAGTATTGGCACTTTCATGAAGGCCAAGGTAATGATTCACATAAACCCGGACGCCAGGCCAGTACACCACAAGGCCAGAGCGGTGCTGTACATGATGCGGGAAAAGAGAATGCGAATTGGACCGCCTGCTGAGGGAAGGCATCATCTCGCCAGTCAAATTCAGTGACTGGGCGAGTCCGATTGTGCCGGTGCTCAAGGCAGATGGGTCGGTCAGGATATGTGGCGATTACAAGGCCACCATCAATCGGTGTCACTCCAAGACCAGTACCCGCTACCGAGAGCAGAAGACCTCTTTGCGACACTATCCGGTGGCAAACTTATTTCAAATTTGGATCTGACCTCAGCTTACATGACCCAGGAGCTGGCGAGTGAGTCGAAGAAGCTGACCACCATCATGACACACAAGGGGTTGTTTGAGTACAACAGATGTCCGTTCGGGATTCGCTCGGCCGCCGCGATCTTCCAACGAAATATGGAAAGCCTCCTCAAGTCGATTCCAAGGACAGTGGTTTTTCAAGACGACATCCTCATCACGGGTTGTGATACCGAAGAACACCTCCGCTACCTGGAGGAGGTGCTACGCAGAGTGGACCGGGTAGTCTGCCACTGAAAAAGGCAAACTGTGTCTTCCTAGCTCCAGAGGTAGAATTCCTGGGGATGAGGGTAGCAGCAGACGGGATCAGCCCTACTGCGTCCAAAACGGAAGCGATCCAGAGAGCACCCAGACCCCGTAACACGACGGAGCTGCGTTCGTTCCTGGGGCTCCTGAACTATTTTGGTAACTTTCTTCCCAAATTGAACACACTGTTAGAGCCGCTACACATGCTCCTATGCAAAGGTCGCGAATGGGTCTGGGGGGACAGCCAGGAAAGGGCTTTTGATGGAGCATAACAAATTTCCTGCTCCAACAATCTGTTAATGCTATATGACCCATGTAAGAAACTTGTTTTAACGTGCGACGCGTCATCCTATGGGGTCGGGTGTGTGTTGCAACATGTTAGTGCCAAGGGTCAGTTACATCTGGTAGCTTATGCCTCCAGAAGTCTGTCCCAGGCAGAACGGGGCTACGGGATGGTAGAACAGGAAGCGCTTGCATGTGTATATGCTGTAAAAAATATGCACCAGTACCTATTTGGCAGGAAATTTGAGCTGGAGACAGATCACAAACCCCTAATGTTCCTTTTGACCGACAACAAGGCCATAAATGCAAATGCATCGGCCCGCATACAGAGGTGGGCACTCACGTTAGCTGCCTATGACTATACAATTCAGCACAGACTGGACACTGAAAACTGCACCGATACACTCAGCAGGCTCCCACTAGTCACCACTGAGGGGGCAACCGAGCATGCTGCTGAAATGGCATTGGCTCTTGAAGCTTTCGAAAGCGAAGTCTCACCCGTGACAGCCCGTCAGACCAGAGTCTGGTCAAATAGAGACCTGCTACTGTCTTTAGTCAAGAAATGTGTCCTGAATGGGGACTGGGCAGCCACGTACGGGGCATGCCCTGAGGAATTCAAACCATTTCACAGGTGCAAGGATGAACTCTTGATTCAGGCCAATTGTCTACTGTGGGGAAACCGAGTAGTCATGCCCCAGATGGGCAGAGAGGTGTTCATCAGAGAACTCCACAATGAGCACCCGGGCATTGGCATGATGAAGGCAATTGCCAGGTCACATATTTGGTGGCCAGAGATAGATGCAGACCTGGAACTTTTATGTTCGCAGGTGCAACACGTGTGCCCAGCTGGACAATGCGCCCAGGGAAGCCCCTCTTAGCCCCTGGTCCTGGCCCGCCAAGCCATGGTCACGCATCCATGTGGACTACGCAGGTCCTTTCATGGGAAAAATGTTTTTGGTTGTCGTAGACGCCTTCTCCAAATGGATCGAGTGTGACATTCTCAATTCAAGCACACCCTCTGCCACGGTAGAAAGTCTACGGGCAATGTTCGCCGCCCATGGTCTACCGGATGTCTTGGTCAGCGACAATGGCCCGTGCTTTACAAGCATTGAATTCCAGGACTTCATGGCAGGAAATGGTATCACCATGTCAGAACGGCACCGTTCAAGCCGGCTTCAAACGGCCAGGCAGAACGAGCAGTGCAGATAATCAAACAGGGGATGGTCAGAATCCAAGGGGGTTCCCTACAAAGCCGCTTATCACGCCTCCTGTTGGCCAATAGATCCCGACCACACTCGCTCACAGGGGTTCCACCCACAGAGCTGCTAATGAAAAGGACGCTCAAAACCAGGTTATCCCTTATACATCTCACCATGAGAGAAATTGTTGAGAACAGGCGCCAGTCACAATATGACTACCATGACAGGAATGCGAGGGCGCGATGTATTGATGTCAATGACGCTGTCTTTGTCCTCAACTACGCTGCAGGGCCCAAATGGCTTGCAGGCACTGTGATTGCCAAAGAGGAGAATAGGATTCTGGTAGTTAAACTTACCAATGGGCAAATCTGCCGCAAACACGTCGATCAGCAACCCCATAGAAGAAGCAGAGAAAGAACACGATGTAGAGTTCACTCCTCCACAGGTGACCGAACACCGGAACCAAGCAGAGGAGAGCCCAGTCATTGTGGGCAGTCCGGACAGGCCTGAGGCACCGCAAACAGCAGACACTCAGGCCAGCGCCCAACAACCGGAGCCCTAACTCAGGCGCTCTACAAGGGAGTGTAAGCCACCAGAGAGACTTAACCTGTGATCCCAATAAGACTTTGGGGTGGGGGGAGGTGATGTCATGTATTTAACTGTCATTGTAACCCATGTATAAACTGACCTAAGTTGTACACCATGAGAACATTGACCACGAGGTGGTGAACTTGTGGGAGACACTCCTAGCCTGGACTTACAGGTGTAAAAGGGGAAGCTCCACCCACCTTCTTCACCTCAATGCTGGCTAATGAAGGTTACTGACCACAGAGTGACCTTCTCTCAAGTATGGGCCTCGTGTGCATTTATACTGTATAGTAAGGACATATTAGTGCTGCATTCTCTACATTACAACAATGACTGCACTTTAAAAATTACTTAATTGACAGTAAAGTGCTTCAGGAGGCGCTTAGAGGCGCTGTATAAATGCACGTGTTTCTTTCTTTTGGCTGAATAAATCTGTAGCAGCCAATGTTGTTTCAGTGGTTATCATTCAACATAATCCATAGGAGGCAACTCTTCATCATTTTCCTCCATCCTCTCCCAATCCACATTGAGCTCATCCACAAACCCAGCCTGGAGCTGACATCGCTCACCCAACCGAATGACTGCAACCAAACAGAGGAGCCTTGACTCAAAATGCTTGACATTTTGGGTTTTAAACAAGCACTCTTCCCCTCCCTGAAGTCCTGGGTTGCCCCAAAGCTCCTCTTTCACAAGTTTGAATTTCATAACCAAGCCCAGCAAGAAGAGGAAGGACGATTGAACTGGCCTCAAGCTTCGGTCCGCATCAAAGGCCTCAAATGTACCCGTATGTCAAAGTTTACGTTAATTAAACTGGAAGAGCTGTCATTTAAAGAAAGGCATCACAGTCATCTGTCTGAACCTTACAGTGAACCAAAGTATTCAGCGGAACTCAATAGATGTTTCATTAAAGCTGGCAGCCCAAGCAATTTAGTGAGAGCACTCACTAAAGTTTTGTAAATCCTTGAAAAAGAAATTATATTAATAATAATGTATCGGCAAACAATACAATGAATAAATGTTCTTAGTTTGTCCAGTCCATGCACTTAGTTTGCCCTGTGCATGTTCTTACGTCGTCCTGTCTGAACGTACACGTAAGCACAAAAGGCACCTCATGGGACTCACTGTGTACCTTGAGTTACGACCAGCACAGAAATCACCAAATCTAAAAGGGGATGCGTTAGAAAGAAAAGAAAGACTTGCATTTATATAGTGGCTTTCACAACAATCAGATGTACCAAAGCGTTTTACAGCCAATGAAGTACTTTTGGAGCGTAGTCACTGTTGTAATGTGGGAAAACGGGCAGCCAAATATGTGCACAGCAAGCTCCCACAAACAGCAATGTGATAATGACCAGATAATCTGTTTTTGTTATGTTGATTGAGGGATAAATATTGGCCAGGACACCGGGGATAACTCCCCTGCTCTTCTTCGAAATAGTGCCCTGGGATCTTTTACGTCGACCTGAGAGAGCAGATGGGGCCTCAGTTTAACGTCTCATCCGAAAGTAAAATAGCAAGGATCATCTGTGGAGATTAATGCCCCGCGGCACCACATATAGAGGTGAGGGACATCAGGGCAAATCCTGGGACTTGGAAGGGTGCAGGTTGTTGAGGTGTACATTTGATGCACGGGGTCTGATGACACGCTTCACTCACCGACAGAAATTCCAATGTTGGCATCACATTCGATGCATTTTCCAACACTTTAATGTAGTTTTTAAGACAAATATTTTATGAAGTGTTATTACTTCATGTGACAGGGATTGCAGAGATAGGGAAGGGTGTGACAAGTTAATGAGCAAATCTCCCCATTTCCAATAGTGATTTATCATATCCACTTAAAAAAACACTCCCAAAAACATGACATTAGGGGCGTGTTGACCCAAAGCAAGCGCTCTACTCGGAACTCCCACGCGGCAAGTGAGCCCCAGGTGGGCAGAGTAAACATTTCAGGGACACCCTCAAAGCCTCCCTGATAAAGTGCAACATTCCCACCAACACCTGGGAATCCCTGGCCAAAGACCGTCCTTAAATGGAGGATGTAAATCGGGGAGGGCGCTGAGCACCTCGACTCTCGTCGCCAAGAGCGTGCAAGGCTGGTGGATGGAAATTGTAGTATATTACCACAATGATAATCAGTTTTCTTTTGACTATAATGAGGTTAATCGATCAGCTGAGTATTTGACAATAGTATTCAGCCAATCCCTGCAGGATATGAAGACGAAATTCACAATCTATACTTTGGGTAAAGAAATCTAACAGAGCAGGATTTTCAGTTGCAATTATTTAATGGGTATAGGAGTGGTAGATCTCAGTGCAGAGACAATCCAATCTTTACACATGATAAAGGAATGTACTGGGTTAGAACAGATCATTTCTGTACACACCCTGTACTCTCCTCTTATCTCTGTACACACCCTCTACTCCGCTTCCTCTGTACACACCCTGTACACTCCTCGTATCTCTGTACACACCCTGTACTCCTCTCCTCCCTCTGTACATACCCTGTACTCCCCTCCCTCTGTACACACCCTGTACTCCTCTCCCCCCTCTGTACACACCCTGCATTCCTATCCTCCCTCTGTACACACACTGTACTCCTCTGTACACACCCTGTACTCCTCTCCTCCCTCTGTACACACCCTGTACTCCTCCCCTCCCTCTGTACACACCCTGCATTCCTATCCTCCCTCTGTACACACACTGTACTCCTCTGTACACACCCTGTACTCCTCTCCTCCCTCTGTACACACACTGTACTCCTCTGTACGCACCCTGTACTCCTCTCTTCCCTCTGTACACACCCTGTACTCCTCTCCTCCCTCTGTACACACCCTGTACTCCTCTCCTCCCTCTGTACACACCCTGTACTCCGCTCATATCTCTGTAGACACCCTGCCACTCCAGTGTTCTCTCAGTACCCACCCTTGCTGGTTTTAAAATATAACTATGTTTGGCAGCTGTGTCACCTAGCGTTGGCTGATGTTTTTCATTGTCCCACTGTTGTAAATATAGCAACATGTGGATAATGGGTACAGGCAGAGGGACTAGCCAACAGCACTGGTTCAACAACACCTCCTTCAGTTGCTGAGAAATTTCCCAGGTTGATTGGCCGATCGATGTCATGGAGACCACAGCTGCTTGAATCTAATGTAGGAAAGAACACGGGAAGAATGAGATCAAATAGGCTGAGAGGCCTTCCTTATCTGAATCTATCTCTTGATTTGGCGGAGACCTCTAATAAATCAGTCTTCCTTTATTCCGCTAACCAGTAGTCTGTGTCAACTACTCTGATCCCGGAAAGTAAAATCCATAATTAAAATTGTGTGTTAAAAACCTTGTAGTTTTTCTTCAACGAGTGCTGTCATCACAAGCCTGTGAACCAACTGGGGCTGTGTAAAGAGAAGCCAGATTATGCCGCTAACGAGGAGAATAGTGTCATGACGACAATGCAAATTAAAGCAATCCTGTCATAATATCAACAATGACTTGGCTGTTTACCTTTTAATAGGAGAAAAGCTGGAACTAAATTTGAATTAAACATTGCAACAGAAGGCAGCATTTATTTTGCATACTGAAGTGAGTATGTTATATAACGGCAAAGGAGAATTAGTTTAAAAAAATATGTTCATGGGATGTGGGCGTCGCTGGCAAGGCCGGCATTTATTGCCCATTCCTAATTGCCCCTTGAGAAGGTGGTGGAGAGCCGCCTTCTTGAACCGCTGCAGTCCGTGTGGTGAAGGTGCTCCCACAGTGCTGTTAGGGAGGGAGTTCCAGGATTTTGACCCGGCGACGATGAAAGAACGGCCGATATATTTCCAAGTCAGGATGGTGTGTGACTTGGAAGGGACCGTAGAGGTGGTTCTGTTCTCAAGTGCCTGCTGCCCTTGTCCTTCTAGGTAGTAGTGGTCATGTGTTTGGGAGCTGCTGCCGAAGAAGCCTTGGCGAGTTGCTGCAGTGGATCTTGTAGACGGTGCACACTGCAGCCAGGGGGCGCCGGTGGTGGAGGGAGAGAATGTTGAAGGTGATGGATGGGGTGCCGACCTGGGCTGCTTTGTCTTAGATCGTGTCGAACAGCTTGGTAAGAGCCACGGCTAGTTCTGGAGCACAAGTCTTCAGCACAACAGCCGGGATGTTGTCGGGGCCCATATCCGGTGCGCTCAGCTGCTTCTTGATATCACACGGAGTGAATCGAACTGGCTGAAGACTGGCTTCTGTGATGGGGGAGGAACCTCAGGAGATGGCCGAGATGGATCATCCACTTGGCACTTCTGGCTGAAGATGGTTGCAAACGCTTCAGACTTCTCTTTTGCACTACCATCCTGGGCTCTGCCATCATTGAGGATAGGGGTGTTCATCGAGCCTCCTCCTCCTGTTAGTTGTTTAATTGTCCACCACCATTCATGGCGAGATGTGGCAGGACTGCAGAGCTTTGACCTTATCAGTTGGTTGTGGGATCGCTTAGCTCTGTCTATAGCATGCTGCTTCCGCTGTTTAGTATGCATGTAGTCCTGTGTTGCAGCTTCCCCAAGGTGGCACCTCATTTTTAGGAACTCCTGGTGCTGCTCCTGGCATGCTTTTCTACATTCCTCATTGAACCAGGGTTGGTACCCTGGCTTGATGGTAATGGTAGAGTGAAGGATATGCCGGGCCATGAGGTCTGTCCTGCTGGTGGGTCTGGACATTGCCACGGATGGTGATGGAGGACGTTGGCTGAAAGTTATGATAAATACATGAAGCAGCCATTATTCCCAAGGGATTGTGCTGACTATATGGGCCGGATTTTCGGCACGCTTGCAACGCAGTTAGCGCCCCGGTGGTAAAGGGTGTTTCTAGGCATTACAGTAGGCATCCAGCTTCTTCTGGCTGGCCGGCAAATTCGGCTCATGGTTTGTGGCAGCGCAAAAAATTACCGCCACGCCCTCTAATTTCACGAGATCATGACATCAATCATCGTACAATGCTCCCCTAGAGCCCCAGATGCAAATTTCGGCCCTAACACCTCGTTAAATGCTTGCCCCAGGAAACGACTGAAAAACAAGGCATTCCCAGGGTGTAGCAGGCAATATTGGCGTAGTTACATCATCGCACGTCACATTGACTGCAACTGTTGCGCACAGCACGCTGCGTGAAGCTCTGACTTGAAAGCGACACTTTAATCTGCCATTAACAGTGTCCTTACAACATCAATGAGAGATTTTAATGGGGGCATTACTAGTTCGAAAACGTATCATGCTCCATGCTATTGCCAGGTGGCGTCAAGATGGAAGAAGGGTTCTTAGCCATGTCGGCCCATGGATGAGGAGAGTCCGAAGATGTCTGGGAAGGAGGGCTTATTCCCCCATGGGTTTACAGGCACCAACGCTCAGACCTCCAGCTCTCTTAGGAGCAGTGTGTGAGAAGGCCGTGCTTCCAAAAGGAAGTGCTGACAGAGATATGCCATCTCCTACAGGCAGACCGATGCCTGGACCACTCTGGAGGCAGCCTTCAATACTCCCCTCAACAGGTTTCCGAATTCATTGTGGTGTGTGGCATGCTGCACAGCTTGGCCATCATGAGGGGCCAGGCATTGCCAGTGGGGATTGCATGCCCACCTCAGGAGAAGGAGGACGAGGAAGAGGAGCCTGGCAAGGCCCCCATTAGATAGCCACAACATCCACGGAGAAGGCAGCGTGGAGATACTGTCGGACCAAGAGTCGTATGTTGCCAACTCATAATGGGCCGGCTCTCCTAAATGGAGGAAACTGGGGGAATGGAGCTAATACTGGACATGCGATGTGCCCCCATAAAGGCACATCTCCGGTGAACGTTGGAATGATGCACACGACACCAATGGCAAAGGATCAAACAGACATTTTACTGCAACAAGGTAACAAACACTCCCCCCCACCAAAAGAAAACCATACAATAGACGATGTTATGTTACAACAATGAAGTGCATTAAATCAAAGAACCTATTTACAAGCGTAATCAACAAAAATGAGCACATCTGCATAACTTTGTCCTGCACATTATTCTGACTTATTTAACGCCGCAATTTTCGGCTGGGGCGCAAAAACTTCCTTGTGTAGTGTCTGATTTTGCACCCCCGATCGTGGAACCTCATTTTTTTGCCGAATTTTGCAGACGACGGCGCAAACATTTTCCAGGCGGTATCAGGACCGCCCTGCCGCCATTACCGCCCCGAAATCACAAAAGCCAAAAATCCAGCCGTTTAAGTATTGATTTCAGAAAGTACATTAGCTGACAATCCAGGACTGGTACATCCAGTTGGGCAGGGTTAACCAAGGCTGTGTATCACTTGCTGTGGCAAAATGCTGCAACATTACACGTCACATGATGGTTGAGCGGCCAACGTTCACGAGAAGAGATGACACTTCCATTTTCCACATCGGCCATCCTTGTGATCAGACTGTGGCTGCTAATTGGTCCCATTTTGGCACAGTTCTGTGTTGTAGGCACACCAAGTGCGGACTGCTCAAATACCGTTTTGTGTTAAAAAAGATAGCATCCTATTATATCTCAGAGTCGCCACAAAAGGCTTTATCTACACATGTCACAGCTATTCAGTATACAATGTTATGGGGGGAGCAACTGGCTGTGCTATTTATTTTCAGCAAAGAGACGATACAGATGGAATGAGCAGATGACAGACTTAAGTGGGGGTACGATAGCATAGTGGCTCTGTTACTGGACTAGTAATCCAGAGACCTGGAATAATGATCCAGGGACGCGAGTTCAAATCCCACCATGGCAGCTAGGGGAATTTAAACTCAGTTAATTAAATAAATCTGGAACAAGAAACTTATATCAGTAATGGTGACCATGCAGCTATTGAATTGTTGTAAAAACCCATCTGGTTCACTAATGTCCTTAAGGGAAGGAAATCTGTCATCCTTACCTGGTCTGGCCTATATGTGACTCCAGATCTACAGCAATGTGGTTGACTCTTAATGGCCCAGTAAGCCACTCAGTTGTATAAGGTAGCTCACTGCCTTCTTAAGGGCAATTGGGGATTGCCAATAAATACTGGCCTTGCCAGTGATGCCCACATCCTGTTAATGAATAAAAATAAAAGCCAGTGTGTGCATAGCAAGACAATTGTGGAGAGGAATGACCAGTTTGTTTTTAGTGGCATTTTCCTGGGGGAAGACAAGCCACTGGGAGAATTCTATTTCAAATAGAGTTATAGGATCATTAAAATACAATTAGAACACTGGAACGGTGAGGTTAGACTTCAATGAACAGCACTTCCAACAGTTTTTCCTGTTGGGAATCTAACCCCAGCTATATCTTGTTAATTTTTGAACTGAAATGTTTTACAGCACACACCTACAATAGTCCCAGTTGGTTCTGCATTCACAAGACAAAACTGATTCACCATCACATCTGTTACTGTCCCAGATCCCATGGCAACCCAAGAGCAGGCGGGAATTACTTGGATTGCAGGTTTTAACTATTTTACATAAATAGTTTGAATATTTAGGGTAAGGAAAAGGGGTCAGTTAATATCATGGAAACAAAACCTTGGAACTCTTGGAAAGTGACTCAAACTTTAACACAAATATTCTTCCTTCAGGTATTGATCAAGCTATTATATATATAGAAGGAATAGAAGGATAGAGAGGATGAATGCGTGGCTGGAGAGTTGATGCAGGAGTGAGGGCTTTAAATTCCTGAGGAATTAGGACCACTTCTGGCGGAGATGGGATCTGTACAAACCAGACGGGTTGCACCTCAACAGCACAGAGAACAATATCCTTGCGGGGAGTTTTGCTAGTGCTGTTGGGGAGAGTTTAAACTAACTTGGCAGGGGATGGGAACCTGAGAACTGTTAGATCTCTTAATTTCCAATGAAATACGAACTCCAATTGTAGTTTTAATGTAACTTTATTCTGGCAGCAGCAACAAGCTCTTGGCTTTAAGCCAGGCCTTTGTCCCTGTGAGATCACATGGCCAAAATGGCTGTACTTATACCTGGTTCAATTTACAAAAAATAACTCGCCTTCTTTGACCTTATTGGCTCAATTGATAGTCTGTTAACCTTTTAATTGGCTCGCTATCCAAGGTCCTAAAATGTCAAGTTGATTGATGACTTAATGCAATGTGGTCTGTGTTTTTTTCAAAACTGTAGCCGGGCTGCAGAGCTTGAATTCTCTATCAATCCCCCCTTTGATTCTTTCACAAACTGAATCATAAAACATCAGGTATCACTGGTTAAACATTCTACAAAATAATTTCATATATGTTAATAGAGTTTCCTTCTAAAATTTATTGATGTGTTTCGCCACATGTCCGGACTAGTAGCTTCCACACAAATTTACACCAACCCGAGTTCCATCGTGGCCTCAATGGAAGTCTGGTTTTAGTAGGTTAATTAACCTTATTCCAATTTAATCCAAATCAATATCGTAATTCAACCAGTAAACAACCTTCCTTTAAGCATAACATACACCTGTGCCACGTACAGACGGTCTGCTGGGACCTGCAAGGTGTCTCACATGCAGGACAGCAGCTACAGCCGCCTGGTTGCAACAACATTTAATCAACATAAACAAACAATATAAAAGTAAAACAATTACAACAAAAGAATTAAACCTTGCACCAATGAAGTTCCTATTGAACCTAGCCATTCAGTGGCTCCGCTCCACAAAATGAATGATGGGGGTTGCTTAAGTTTTTCTACCTCCTTTTGGATATGCTCCGCTAAGTGGGTCATTTCTTTGGAGCTATCTGGCATATATGTGCAACACTCAGTTCCGAGTAGGGCGCAAGTATCTCCCTTTTCAGCCAGGATGTAATCAAGGGCCAGTCTATTCTGTAGGGCTACTGTGCGGATTGCTCCCATTTCTGCATTGATTTTAACTAGGGCCTCTGAGGTATCATTGGCTACCCGTTCCACAACGGATACCATGTTAATGGATTCCCTTGCCAGTCTGGCGATCCCATACCTGGGGATCAGAATGGCAAAGAACCTCTCTGTTTCTGTGATAGCTCTCTTAGGACGGTGTAAATGTTCCGACAGTGACCTTATATGATACATATAAGGCACAATGTAGGCTAAATAGCAGGATCCCGTCCAATTCTGGGGCAGCCAAGGGTAGGCCTTGTGGCCACACACCCAATAGGTGCCATTATAGGCAATGAAGGTTAGCTGTTTCTTTGTCAGCAACACTCCGGGGCCTGTCCAGGTTTTTCCATCTGCTTTATTCAGAATCCCCGTTACGTTAAAAATTTCCACATTGGCCCAGTTTGGACGGTTCCGTGGCTTGATTATATTATAATTCCGGGAGAAGTTACTATACCCCATATTTTGACCTCCTTTGATGTTTATTAGTGATAACAAAAAATGGGGGCAGTTTGGAATTATTGTAGCACGGTTGGTATCCCCCTTCAAAGGTAGTCAGATTGTAACCTGCTGACTTCCATTTACGTGCCCAGTTTTCCGTATCCTGAAACGCATTGCCTGTTTTGTTTTGATTAATTATCCACTCAGCCATTTCCGTGATATTCAAGGGAACTGGCGTCAAGGGAATCCCTCCCTTTGAGTGAATAGGAATATGCGTACACACCCAACAACTAGAAATGTTACCTTGTTTGGCATAAATGTATGACATATATAAAAAGGTATTTACATGCAATTCCCTTGCTACCCTAATATTTCCCTTTGGTGCAGAAGGTCGGCTAGTAAGAAGTAGGCAAATGCCTAGAATACCTACAATCAGAAATACAGTAAATTTATACATTTTGGCAAAAAGTAATTGTCCTTATTAGATTTCAACTTCAGTTACGGGTGATCGTTTAACGTGTGAGGCGTGGATCCAGGCTTTCTTTCCTTGGACTTCAACAGCTGCCTGGGTGGTCAATAACACTTGGTAAGGTCCCTCCCACTTGGCACCCAAAGGTTCTTTATGCAACTTTTTCACATACACCCAGACTCCCGGGATGATGTCGTGTCCTCCTTTGGGTGGATTACCCCAAGCTGCCGATACCTGACGGGAAACAGAACTATTAGCATTGGTTAGATTCTGACAGTATGATAACAAAGTGTCACTCATTAAGTGAACATCAGTTTTCCTTAAATCAATAGTTCCTGGCAGCGACATGGGTCTTCCTATTATAATTTCAAATGGGCTTAGACCTGTAGTTCTGTTCGGGGTTGCCCTAATTGGTAGTGCATGGGGCCATGGTGTTCCTTCTTGGTGATATTTGGCAAGCTGTTGTTTCAGAGTTCGATTCATTCGCTCTATTTGTCCTGATGATTGTGGATGATAAGGACAGTGTAAATCTCACATAATGTTCAGTAACCTACAGACTTCTTGGCAGACAGCACCTGTGAAGTGTGTTCCCTGATCTGAGTCAATGCTACTCAGGACTCCCCATCGGGGAATGTAATCCTTACACAAGACCTTTGCAGTGTGATTGGCTGTAGCTCTTTTAGTTGAGACAGCTTCTACCCATCTAGAGAATCTGTCGACCATAACAAGAATGTTAGTGTATCCTTGGCATGAAGGAAGAGATATATAATCAACTGCAGATGCTGGAATGGTCCGACAGGGGCAGGGGGCCTCAGTTGGGGCATTACCGTGATGGGTCCAGAATTATTTTTCTGGCAGACCACACAGCGGTCTGCTACCAGCTGGGCATGTTTTTTAAATCCCCGACACCACCAGCTTTTCTGGAACCGTGCTGTCATCTGTTGTGAGGCCAAGTGTCCCCACGAGTGATCTGTTGGGCTAAAAAAGGCATAAGCGCTTGTGGCGCGACTGGCTTGTCGGTAACTCTTTGTCTCCAGACACCATCTTCACATAGCTTAACTCCTGCCTCAATCCATGTCCATTTTTCCTTTCAGGAGCACTCGCCTTGCATTGTTTGAAGGTCTCGTGTCAAAGTCCTGAGTGCTTTGAATCTGCACATCTGTGTTGGTTCTTCTGGGGGAGCGCCCTGTGAGGCGGCATCTTTAGCTGTCTGGTCGGCTAGGGCATTTCCCTGTGCTTCTGTGGTACTTTCCTTGGCTTGGGCCTTACACTTCAGGATGGACACTTCCTGAGGTAATTGTACGGTCTCTAGTAAGTCTCGGACTTCTTTTCCATTTCGGATAGGTGTACCAGCAGCAGTGAGGAATCCCCTTTTCCGCCATAACAGACCAAAGTCATGAGCGACTCCAAAAGCATAACGCAAATCTGTGTAGACATTAGCTGTCTGTCCTTCTGCTATTCGACATGCTTCTGACAGGGCCCATAACTTGGCCCGCTGTGCTGACGTTCCTGAGGGTAAACATCCTTTTTCCACTACCTCATATAAGGTTGTAACTGCCCATGCTGCTTTTCTGCTCCATTGTCAACAAAGGAGGAACCATCTGTAAACAGGATGAGGTCTGGGTTGCAGAGGCTCCTCTGCTGCTAAGGCTGCTTCTTCTGTTTCTTTTAAAATCTCCACGCAGTCATGCTCTTCACATTCTCCCCGCTCTTGCTCCCTCGATTCTGACATCGGGAGCATAGTTGTGGGATTAACCGGGCTGGCCCGGACGATATGGAGATTAGGAGCTTCCAAAACTGCTGTCCAGCGGGTCCATCTAGCTGCCGTCACCTGAGACATTCTATTCATAGACAGCAAAGCGTGTACGGTGTAGGGACACTTGACAATCAGCTTTTGGTTGAGGACTAGACCCGCAGTGATCATTACCGCTCGATATGTAACTTCCATGGCCCTTAGGCAACTTCCCCATCCGAGGGCTACCGCATCCAGTTTTGCCGAATATTAGCCAATAGGTCTTTGCCGATCCCCATGTTCTTGTGTCAGTATAGCTGTCATATATCCTTCTTTCTCATGGACAAACAGGGTAAATGGCTTACCACTGTCGGGGATTCCCAGAGCTGGTGCCGAACACAAAGTCTTTTTCAAACTCAGGAAGGCCTCTTGCTGTTCCTTAGTGAGGGTGATGGATTCTTTAGAGGCACGTTTCCCCTTTAAGATATCATTCAGTGGCTGAGCAAGCTGTGTGAAGGAGTCAATCCAATTTCTGTTAAAGTTACACAATCCCCAAACATACGTTAGTTCCTGAATAGTGGTGGGTTTTTTAGCAGCCTGAATGGCTGCAGTTCTATCCTGGGTAAGTTCTTCTTTCCTTGTGAAATCTTTTGTCCCAGGTATACAACCTCTTTTTGGGATATTTGTGCTTTGTCGATGCTGGCTTTATGTCCTTTCAGCCAAAGGTGGTCCAGCAAAGCTCATAAATCTTGTTCATGCTGTTCTTCCGTGTTTGAAGCTACCAGGATATCGTCTACATATTGGATGACTGTGGATGACAAGGGAGGTAATTCTCGCAAATGGCTTTGTAAAGCCATGTGGAATACCGTAGGGCTGTTGTGGAAACCCTGCGGTAACCGGGTCCAAATATACTGTTGTCCTTGGACAGTGAAAGCAAACCACTGTCAAACCTCCGGTGCCAGAGGCACCGACCAAAATCCGTTGGCCATATCTATAACCGAGAAATATTTATGTTCCGGTTTGAGGGCATTAAAAATGGTGGAGGGGTCTGCGACCAAAGGAGCTTTTTGATCAATACACTGGTTAGCTTTCCTATAATCGACAGTCAAACGCCAAGTCTCATTAGATTTCTGTACCGGCCACACGGGGCTATTGGAGGAGCTATGCGTTTTAATAAGCACCCCTTGTTTCTCCAATTGCTGAATAACCGGTAAGATTCCCGCGATGGCAGTTGGACTGATGGGATACTGTTTAGTGCATGGAGGCTTGGTCCCGGTAAATGACGCAGGCTCCATCTGGAGTAGGCCAAAATCATTCTTATCTTTAGCCCATATCGGGTGTTCCTTCAATTCTTCTTTCTTCAAAGTTCTAATTGACCATGTCACCCGACCATTCTCGAAATGCAACGATGAATTTATTTGGATTAGAACGTCCATTCCCAAAAGGGGTTGATCTACTGGGCCTATCCAGACCGGCGTGGTTAGTTCATGTGGACCCAGCCCTATAAGTACCGGTGTTGTCCTTTTAATTTCCATTTTATGGCCCCCAACTCCATAGGCTGTACGTGCCCTACCATCCAACGGCAAAAAGTCTCCATATTGTAGGGATAAGCATGTTAATTCCGCCCCTGTGTCTAAAAGACAGTCCACATCCTTATCGCCCACCTTCACAGTTATATATAGCCCATCTCCCCTTTGTTGTATTAGTGCGAGGAGTGGGGCCAGGGTGGGCTCTAATCGTTTTTTGCTATCCCAAGTAACTCCTTCTGTTGTTGTATTGTCAGTCGCTTAAATGCTTCTATGAGGTCGTTATCTTGTGACAAGCCTGGTTTGTTGGCTGAATTGTATCCCTGGCTGCGTCCTCTTCCCCGGCCACGACCTTGCTGTTTTGCCCTGCACGTCTTGGCCCAGTGACCTTCTTTCCCACAATAATGACATTTTCCAGGTAATTTTCTTAATAACTGTTTATCGGAATCCTGGGATTTCCATCCCATAGCCTGTACAGCTCGGACTTTAGTTCCCATAGCCCGATCTAATTGGTTACATCGATCCACCAATGCTGCAAAGGTAGTTCCTCTACCTTCCCAGTCCGGTAACACTACCTTAAGCATTTTGGACAGTTCTGGCTTTAGACCTGCCATGAAAGCTGCTTTCAGGGGTCCAAACACTTGTTCATCCATTTCCTCATCTGTATTATTCATACCCGAATGTTCTAGCCATGTGCATCTAAACCGCTCGTCATACTCCAGGACCTCCTCTGTTCCTTTCTGTTGGCAGGCTGCAATTTTTCCCCAGTCTGTCTTAGCTGGACTGAAGGCTTGCAGCCAGTGTTTAATCGCCTCCTATCCTGCGTTTAATTCTTGCTCATCCTGCCCCAAAGCTTCTTCTACCTTGTCGTGCAATTTTCTTCCTTGTGTTTTTGGCACCATTATGGTCAAAATTTGCACTCCGTCCAAAAGCCATAGGCCAGTAATAGTAGGGGATATCAACTATCCTAATATTGATTGGGACAAATATAGTGTGAAAGGTATAGAGGGTGCGGAATTCCTAAAATGCATTCAAGAACTTTTTTAATCAGTATGTAACAAGCCCAACTTGGGAGGGGACGGTTTTGGATTTCGTTTTGGGGAATGAAGTTGGGCGGATGGAAGGGGTATCAGTGGGAGAGCACTTGGGTGCCAGTGACCATAATATAGTCAGAGTCAAGGTAGTTATGGATAAGGACAAGGATAGACCAGGAATAAAAGTTCCAAAATGGGGAAAAGCTAACTTTGCTAAGTTAAGGAGGAGATCCGGAGGGCTCAAACATGTGCCCTTAAAGAAAAAGAGTGGGAATAACAATTCTAGAGCCCCCTGGATGTCTAAGGACTTACCGGGGACGATAAAGAAAAAAAGGGAAGCCTATGTCATATACCGACAGCTAAATACTGTAGAATCTCTGGAGGAATATAGAAAGTACAGAGGTGAAATTAAAAAGGACATTAGGAATGCTAAGAGAGGGCATGAAAAATTATTAGCAAATAAAATCAAGGAAAACCCAAAGATGTTCTGCAAATATATTAAGAGCAAAAGGATAACTAAAGAAAGGGTAGGGACTATTAGAGACCATGACGGTAATCTGTGTGTGGAGGCGGAAGATGTTGCTATGGTTCTTAATGAACACTTTGCATCTGTTATCACAAAGGAAGGGGGCAATGCAGTTACTGCTATCGAGGAGAAGTGTGAAATTCTGGATGAAATAAACAGTGATAGAGGAGGTATTAAGGGGCTTAACAGCATTGAAAGTGGATAAGTCTCCAGGCCCGGATGAAATGCATCCTAGGCTGTTGAGTGAAGCAAAAGAGGAAATAGCAGAGGCCTTGACCATCATTTTCCAGTTCTCTTTGGATTCAGGCATGGTGCCGGAGGATTGGAGGACTGCTAATGTGGTGCCCTTGATTAAGAAGGGAGAAAGGGATAGGCCGAGTAATTATAGTCCTGTCAGCCTAACCTTAACGATGGGAAAATTATTGGAAAAAATCCTGAAGGACAGGATAAATCTACATTTAGAAAGACAAGGATTAACCAGAGACAGTCTGCATGGATTTGTTAAGGGAAAATCGTGTTTGACTAACCTGTTTGAGTTTTTCGAGGAGGTAACCAGGAGGGTCGATGAGGATACTGCATACGATGTAGTGTATATGGATTTTAGCAAAGCTTTTGATAAAGTCCCACGTGGCAGACTGGTCACGAAGGTTAAAGCACATGGGATCCAGGGCAAAGTTGTAAGTTGGATCCAAAATTGGCTTGGAGGTAGGAAGCAAAGGGTAATGGTTGGTGGATGTTTTTGGGACTGGAAGGATGTTTCCAGTGGGGGTCCACAGGACTCGGTTCTGGGTCCCTTGCTTTTTGTGGTATACATCAATGATCTAGATTTGAATATAGGGAGTATGATTAAGAAGTTTGCAGATGACACTAAAATTGGCTGTGTGGTTGATAATGAGGAGGAAAGTCATGATCTGCAGGAGGATATCAATCTACTGGTCAGAGCAGTGGCAAATGGAATTTAATTCAGAGAAGTGTGAGGTAGGGAGGGTGAATAAGGAAAGAGTATACACATTAAATGGTAGGCCAATCAAAAGTGTATATGAACAAAAGGACCTTGGAGTACTTGTCCACAGTACCCTGAAATTAGCAGGCCAGGAGTATAAGGTGGTTAAGAAGGCATACGGAATGCTTGCCTTTATTGGCCAAGGCATAGAATACAAGAGCAGGGAGGTTATGCTTACATTGTATAATACACTGGTTAGGCTACAGCTGGAACACTGCGTACAGTTCTGGTTGCCATATTATAGGAAGAGCAGATTTATGAGGATGCTGCCTGGAGTGAAGAATCTTAGCTATGAGGACAGATTGGATAAGTTAGGTTTATTCTCCTTGGAACAGAGGAGGCTGAGGGGAAACCTCATTGAGGTGTATGTTTTTCAGGGGCCTGGATATAGTGGATAACAAGGGCCTATTTCCCTTGGTGGAGGAGTCAATTACGAGGGGGTATAGTTTTATGGTGGTTGGTGGAAGGTTTAGAGGGGATTTGAGGGGAAGCTTCTTCATGCAGAGGGTTGTGAGGGTCTGGAACTCACTTCCTGAAAGAGTGGTAGAGGCAGAAACCCTAACCACATTTAAAAGGTGCTTGGACGGGCACTTGAAGTTCCGTAACCTGTAGGGTTAGAATCTAATATGGCCAGAGTAGTCTCCTGGACTAGTTTTGCTTGCCTGGATGGGTCGGAGAGGAATTTTCCCAGATTCTTTTCCCCAATTGGCCTGGGTTTTTATCTGTTTTTTTGTCTCTAGCTGAGTCGGGCGATGTTACAGAGGTGGAAATAGGTGGTCTTGGTGAATGGGAGGGGGGGGCGGTGATATGTAGTCTGAAACTTATTCCAGAGTCAAATACACCAAGCTTGCGAACGCTCTGGTTCAGCCTCAGACAGTTGCCAGGGAGGGGGAGGGAATCAGTGGCTAGGAAAGGGAGTTTGTGACGAATTTTCTTCTCTAAATCCGCTTCTTTATTCCGCACTTTGGGAAGTCCAGCAACAGCAAACAAAAAATCCCTACCAGAACTGCACAACTACTTCTGGGTCATAGGCAGAAGCCGCGTCCTAGTTGTCACTGATTTCAGGTGGGCCGGACCACGTGACCCCATAATGGCACTGTGTGGGCAATCGGTTATTATAAAATCATTACATCAGTACTGATCTAACAAGTATGACGTTAACAAGTGCAAAAATACATTTCCGCGCATCTAGCATTGCCTGGATCAACACTACCGACTGGAATCAGTGAGGTAACCTAGGCAACCGCTGGCCTTCTGCAACCAGCTCCATTAGTACCACTTTTGAAGCAATTCTGCCTGTACATGTTCTGGGGAGGTTTTTTTTTCCCCAAATTCTTCTTCAATTAGCAAAAGAACTTCACAGAAAATGTTTTTGAGAGAGTTTGGAATTTTAAAATTTGCTTTAAGTTAAGCAAAACCTTCGGTCTGTCAGACAACTACAAAATAAATATCTCTTGCAATGCCTTTCTCAACTGTTTCTTGAAAAAAATAGAATTGATGTCAGGGAAAACTTTTAAACAGAAATGAGGAGCTTTCTTAACATCAAACATCAGGCAATAATTTCCATTTGTCAAAAGTCTACAAGACAATAATGAGCTGATCAATTGGCAAAGTTTCTTCAATAAAATAGTTTTACTGCACCTTTTCTTGTTTTAAAAATATTAAAATGATTTGCTGAGAACAGAACAACAGAAGAGTTAGGAGCAGGAGTAGACCATACGGCCCCTCGAACCTGCTCCGCCATTCAATAAGATCATGGCTGATCTTCGACCTCAACTCCACTTTCCTGCCCGATCCTTATATCTCTTGATTCCAGTGAAAAAGAAGGACGGTAAGAGAAGGGATAACCAGCCATGGATAACCAAGGAAATAAAGGAGAGTATCAAATTAAAAACCAATGCGTATAAGATGGCCAAGGTGAGTGGGAAACTAGCAGATTGGGAAAATTTAAAACGACAGCAAAGAATGACTAAGAAAGCAATAAAGAAAGGAAAGGTAGATTACGAAAGTAAACTTGCGCAAAACATAAAAACAGAGAGTAAAAGCTTTTACCGATATATAAAACGGAAAAGAGTGACTAAAGTAAATGTTGGTCCCTTAGAAGATGAGAAGGGGGATTTAATAATGGGAAATGTGGAAATGGCTGAGACCTTAAACAATTATTTTGCTTCGGTCTTCACAGTGGAAGACACAAAAACCATGCCAAAAATTGCTGGTCACGGGAATGTGGGAAGGGAGGACCTTGAGATAATCACTATCACTAGGGGGGTAGTGCTGGATAGGCTTATGGGACACAAGGTAGACAAGTCCCCTGGTCCTGATGAAATGTATCCCAGGTTATTAAAAGAGATGAAGGAAATTATAGCAGATTCATTCGTTATAATCTACCAAAATTCTCTGGACTCTGGGGAGGTACCAGCGGATTGGAAAGCAGCTAATGTAACACCTCTGTTTAAAAAAGGGGGCAGACTAAAGGCAGGTAACTATAGGCCAGTGTAGTGGGGAAAATGCTTGAAGCTGTTATTAAGGAAGAAATAGCAGGACATCTAGATAGGAACAGTGCAATCAAGCAGACGCAGCATGGATTCACGAAGGGGAAATCATGTTTAACTAATTTACTGGAATTCTTTGAGGATATAACGAGCATTGGTGGATAGAGGTGTACTGATGGATGTGGTGTATTTAGATTTCCAAAAGGCATTCGATAAGGTGCCACACAAAAGGTTACTGCAGAAGATAAAGGTACGCAGAGTCAGAGGAAATGTATTAGCATGGATAGAGAATTGGCTAGCTAACAGAAAGCAGAGAGTCGAGATAAATGGGTCCTTTTCGGGTTGGAAATCGGTGGTTAGTGGTGTGCCACAGGGATCGGTGCTGGGACCGCAACTGTTTACAATATACACAGATGACCTGGAAGAGGGGACAGAGTGTAGTGTAACAAAATTTGCAGATGACACAAAGATTAGTGGGAAAGCGGATTGTGTAGAGGACACAGAGAGGCTGCAAAGAGATTTAGATAGGTTAAGCGAATGGGCTAAGGTTTGGCAGATGGAATACAATGTTGGAAAATGTGAGGTCATCCACCTTGGAAAAAAAAACAGTAAAAGGGAATATTATTTGAATGGGGAGAAATTACAACATGCTGCAGTGCAGAGGGACCTGGGGATCCTTGTGCATGAATCCCAAAAATTTAGTTTGCAGGTGCAGCAGGTAATCAGGAAGGTGAATGGAATGTTGGCCTTCATTGCGAGAGGGATGGAGTACAAAAGCAGGGAGGTCCTGCTGCAACTGTATAGGGTATTGGTGAGGCTGCACCTGGAGTACTGCATGCAGTTTTGGTCACCTTTCTTAAGGAAGGATATACTAGCTTTGGAGGGAGTACAGAGACGATTCACTAGGCTGATTCTGGAGATGAGGGGGTTACCTTATGATGATAGATTGAGTAGACTGGTTCTTTACTCGTTGGAGTTCAGAAGGATGAGGGGTGATCTTATAGAAACATTTAAAATAATGAAAGGGATAGACAAGATAGAGGCAGAGAGGTTGTTTCCACTGGTCGGAGAGACTAGAACTAGGGGGCACAGCCTCAAAATACAGGGGAGCCAAATTAAAACCGAGTTGAGAAGGAATTTCTTCTCCCAGAGGGTTGTGAATCTGTGGAATTCTCTGCCCAAGGAAGCAGTTGAGGCTAGCTCATTGAATGTATTCAAATCACAGATAGATAGATTTTTAACCAATAAGGTAATTAAGGGTTACGGGGAGTGGGCGGGTAAGTGGAGCTGAGTCCACGGCCAGATCAGCCATGATCTTGTTGAATGGCGGAGCAGGCTCGAGGGGCTAGTTGGCCTACTCCTGTTCCTAATTCTTATGTTCTTGTGTTCTTATGATTCCCCAAGAGTCCAAAAATCTATCTATCTCCGCCTTAAATATACTAAACGACATAGCATCCTCAGCCCTTTGGGGTAGGGAATTCCAAAGATTCACAACCCTCTAAGTGAAGAAATTCCTCCTCATCTTAGTCCTAAATGGCCGACCCCTTATCCAGAGACTATGCCCCCTAGTTCTGGACTCTCCAGCCAGTGGAAACAACCTCTCAGCATCTACCCTGTCAATCCCCCTCAGAATCTTGTATATTTCAATGAGATCACCTCTCGTTCTTCTAAACTCTAGAGAGTATCGGCCCAATGTACTCAATCTCTCCTCAGAGGACAACCCTCTCGTCCCAGGAAGCAATCTGGTCAACCTACTAAAGCATTACAGGATATGTGAACACTTGTGTCTTGTTTGTAAACTCATTAACGCTAACGAAGAAGTAGGTATCGGGATTTGGGAGTGAAGAAAGGTCTTTCAAACATGGAATGTGATATGGAGCTCGGTATCCAGAATTAATCTGAAATCACCTTTTGATTTCTTGTTGAATTCATCGGGAGTGAATTTCCTCAATATTTTCAGCGCATTTGCGGTGTATAAATGGCATAAGAATTTTTTTTTAAGGGATGAAATTCGGGTGGAGCTTATTTTTGTCAGTTGAGCAAAGAATATCATCGACAGTGGTCAGATATAGGGTGGCAGATGTGCTTGGGGAGCTGGGGGGCGGGGGGAGATCTGAGCAAGAACAAGAGATGCAGAGGATGATCCAGCATTATTCTTGGCTTGACAACCCCCTTTCCCCCCCGCCCCCATTCCCCTATCCACTGCTAGGAGTTGTCGGGGCATGAACCTCTGTCTCTTCTGTTCTCCCCCCACCTCCCCATTGCTATTCCCAACTTGACCCTGTCCAACTCACGCTTGTAAGAAATCGCGGATGATAAGAAATAGTCTTATACGGATTTCCCAACTCAGCAGTTTGCCCAAGTTTATGACACTGAAGGATCCCCATCACATCAGATAAGGAATTGTACAAACAGCTGAGTTACAGGGGCAGAACGCAAACACAGGCCTTGATAAGAGGTCTCGCAAGGAACAGTGAGATTTTTTTTAAAAACTGTCCAAGAGAAGGTGTGATCTCATGGGAAGGGGAGGGTTTTTCACCCAAGAGTTGAGACAAAGAACTGGACATATCATAGGTTAAATAGTCTTGTCCATTATTTTACGCCAGGGCCACCTCTAAAAAGAGAATAAAAGAGATATTTAAAGAGCATTTCAGGGCAGACGGTGCAGAGAAGAACTGTTCGTGCCACCAGCCATCTGTCCGATTGGGACTAGTACCAACTACTTGTCATGGTCGTATGTCTACGATATCAATCCTGATTGTGTGCTGTGTTTGACTATATTTGAACTACCCGCTCCTTAATAAAATGCCTGATGATTTCTGTGACCCTTTGGGTAATCTGTGTGTGACCTGTGATCCAAATCTTACATGCTCAAACTGAAGGTGCCAGCTTATGTGATTCTCATCAGAACAGAAGAAATAGGAGCAGGAGTCGGCCATTTGACCCCTCAAACCTGCTCCACCATTCAATAAGATCATGGCTGATCTGATCTTGGGCTCAGCTGCACTTCCCTGCCCGCTCCCCATAACCCTCGACTCCCCTAACATTTAAAATTCTGTCTATCTCCACCTTAAATATATCCAATGACCCAGCCTCCACAGCTCTCTGGGGCAGAGAATTCTAAAGATTCACGAGCCTCTGAGAGAAGAAATTCCTCATCATTTCTTGTTCCAGTCCAAATGCCCCCTTTCTGCAGAGGAAAGCGTGACATTTACAGACAAAATGAATGAATCTGGAGTTTGTGCGCATTTCATTCATAGTTTTAACACATTGATGCTTATGACTTCAAGGCAGCTGCTCTTCATTTGGACTGCAAATGAAGCAACTTGGTAAAATTATGAAATGGCCCTCGCGAGTTGAATGAAACATGAGGCTAGAGCACAGGTGTATAGCGCTGTAATATTGAACGAGATTAATCACCACAAAGGCACAATGCTTTTGTGCATCATTGGCTTTTTACTGTCTGCTGTGGAAAAGATTTGACCAACCAGTTTATTTTTAGCCTGTTTGTATGTTATACACTTTCCGATAAGAACAGGAGTTAGCCATTTGCACCCCCTGAGCCTGTTCAGCCATTCGGTTAGATCGTGGCTGATTTGTATCTTAACTCAATCCACCCTCTACTCATTTGGGCGAGAAAAATAACTACATCCACTAACAAACACTTTAGATTCAGTAATTATCGGGTTGGGTCAGATAGGTGGCTGGAAAGGGAATGATTTGAATCGAGGTTAGCTAACATTTCAGTCGGTCTATTAGAAAACTGCCAATTCTGCACTCTCCACATCTGGCGTTATTACATTTGGGTTGTTTTTCTTACTATTTTAGCAGCTCATTAGATGCTGTGGAAGTGTGGACTGAGCGTTACTGTAGGTTTGCCTGACCCCACATCAAGTACTGCTCTGTATTTAGAGGTTCAGCCCAAACGTCCGTCCTCAGCGAGTGGAAGTCTGCAATTTGCCAACTGCTGCAAATCACGCCACTCGGAATTAGAAATGAAGATGAGAAATCCATCTGCGGACAATGCAAAAAAAACGAGAGTTTTCAAAAACCTCTGACTGACACGTTGGCAAAACCCCAAGATCCAGCTGTTCCCAACCTGCTCCTCACTGCAATTCCCCAGCTGTAATGTATCCACCAGTGAGTATGCTCACAGCTTTGTAGAGCTGTTGCACCATCAACCGGTCCAGGCAACAGGCGGTTGAGGGGGTCGTTCAGCCTGACTGCCTGCCTCTCTTCTGCGGTTGCATCCGAGCAAGGGTATCCCTGGAGAAGGAGCACGCAGTGTCCACCGGTACGCATGCGATCTTCCGCAAGAGGTGGGCACCAGAGCGACTGGAGTGCATCATCACCCCCCAGCAACCAAATTTAAATTTGAACCATTATTGTTAAAAGTTAATTTCTTTAATGTGTCAGTTTTGGTGCCCCCCCTTTAGTCAGAGGACACTTGATTTAAATTTGATTTACAGGTGCAACTAAAATAGTTGTAGAGCTGTTGCATTGTGAGAGGTTTAGCCAGTCACATGATGTTCACAAGACTCAATAAAACCCCAGCCAGTTAGGTCTGGGTCATCCACGATGAGGTATGCAGTTGTGAGCCGAGTGGATGAACTGGTAATGTGTAGTGTGATTGTTAAACCTTTGTTGATAAATGTAGTGTCTGTAAGTTTGTAATGTTTGTAGCTCCACACTGTGGATGTGGACGTATTGTGTACTGCAAGTGCAGGGTTAATAATAAACAGAACCAGGCAGATTTCCGGAGATTCTGAGAGAGCTGCCTGCCATGTTAGAAAGCTGCCTGTGCTGTGCTCTGTGAATATATCACATTTGGTGAAGAGGATGAGATTTTTCGGATGATTTAAAGCTTAATTTTTGTTGCTGAACGAGTCTGCCAGCCGACGGAGAGACTTTAGAAGTTTCTGTCTTTGGAAAAAAGCTACAAATCCGAGGTAAAATACAGCACACGGTGTGAACAGCTGGAGATTAAAATGGCAGGTGTATTGGGACATTTGGGTGAATGTAGACATGACCAGGAACATTTTAAAGCATATGTGGATTGGCTAGAATTGTATTTCACTGCAAATAACATAATCGAAGTTCTAGACAATACAGTCCAGAACCGGGCTGTGTTGGAACGTAAGAAAGCGATCTTCTTATCGGAGGCAGGTCCGGCATTATACGAAACCCTTGTAAATCTGCTTGTGCCTGACGAGCCAAAGGACACAACACTTAAAGAGATTTTAATGAAGCTGGAGCAGCACTATAACCCCAAACCGTTAGAAATTGCTGAAAGCTATCGTTTCGGGATTCGAAATCAAAAGGCTGATGAAATTATCAGTGATTACATCGTAGCATTAAAAAAGCTATCGATGCACTGTAATTTTGGAAACTTTCAAAACTGAACATTATGAGGCCGTTTTGTTTGTGGGGTGAAAAATGATGCGATCAGAAGGAAGTTATTGACGACGGATGACTTGACTTTTGAGATTGCTTGTCAGATAGCGAGATCGATTGGCAAGGCCGAACAATATTCCCGAGAATTAAATAATGATTATGGTCATCAGTCAACCGAGGTAAATCATCTGCAGGTTCAAAGTAAAAGATGGTGGGGGCCCAAAGTCTCAGAAACTGGAAATTTGAACCGAGCGTCGAAGTCGTGCTATAGGTGCGTGGGACAACACATTGCTCAAAGTTGTCCATACGTGAAGGCAGAGTGTTTCTTCTGCAGAAAGACTGGGCATCTTGCGAAGGCATGCTGACTGAAGGGTGAACCAGTTTTTAAAGCAATGAGTCCAGCGTTCAAAACTATGAGTAGAAATCCCAAGAGACTACATAGCATGAAAGAACAACAGGACGAGGAGATGTTAGAGTTACACGTCATCAGGAGCACGAGGTTAACGGACAGCGATTCGGAAAGCATCAAAATCCACATAGATGTTGCGGCATTCAAAATACCATTGGAAATTGATACGGGTGCATCCATGAGTGTAGTACCGGAGTCACTGTACCTCGACAAATTGCGTGATTTTCAACTGGAGAAATCCAAGATAGAGCTGCGAGGCTACTCGGGAGAGAAAATTCCTGTGGTAGGTCGTATCACCGTACCGGTGAAATATAAAGATCAATTTCAGAACTTGCCTCTAATAGTAGTGAAAGGAGCCAAGTCTGCCTTACTAGGAAGAAATTGGTTGAGCTCACTGCAGCTGGATTGGAGTAAGATTTTCTGTGTGGAAGCGAGATTTTCATCAACGGATGAGGTTATCAAGAAGTATCCGAAGGTGTTCTGCGAAACGGGCAGTCCGATCCAAGGCTTCAAGGTGAGTGTCAGGGTACAGAAGGACACTAGATCGGTTTACTACAAGCCACATTCCGTACCATATGCACTCAAGGAGAAAGTTGAGCAAGAACTCAAAAGACTAGAGACTGAGAACATTATTTGTAAGATAGATCGATGTAATTGGGCTACACCCATTGTTGTATCTAAGTCCGATGGTGAGTTAAGATTGTGTGGTGATTGTAAAGTAACCGTAAACCAGGTTCTAGAGGATAATGTCCCCAATACAGTGCCGAATATAGAAGATTTGTTCACAACACTGACAGATGGTCAGATCTTCTCAAAACTGGATCTTACGAATGCCTACTTACAGCTTGAACTAGATGAGGAGTCCTAGTCATGTTTGACTATAAATACTCATCTAGGCCTATATAAATTTAATAGGCTACCATTTGGAGTGTCTTCCACCCCTGCCATATTCCAAGGGGTGGTGAACCAGATTTTGCTAGATATTGAAGGGGTAGTATGTTATTTGGATGACATACTAATTTCAGCACCAATAGGCAAGTTCGTAATAACATATTGAATGAAGTCCCCAAACGGCTAGAGAAGCACAGAATATGAATGTCTGCTCGTAAGTTATTTAAAAACTCAGTGGAGTATTTAGGGTACGGAGTAGACAAAGATGGTTTACAACCATGGAAAAATTGGATGCGATCAGAAATGCACCCACTCCCAGGAATGTCACTGAACTTAATTCATTCTTGGGTCTTTTGAACTATTATGGGAAGTTCCTACCAAATTTGGCTACAATATTACATCCACTGAATGAACTTTTGAAAAAACAGGTCCAGTGGAAGTGGTCAAAAGAATGCGAAACAGCATTCAAGTAGTGTAAAAGCAAATTGGTAGAGAGCACCATGTTAGTTCACTATGACATATCTAAGGAGATTAAGCTAGCATGTGATGCCTCTCCGTATGGAGTTGGGGCAGTAATCTCTCATGTATTAAGTAGTGGGGAGGAGAGACCAATTGCTTTTGCTTCATGTATTCTGTGCCAGTGAGAGTAATTATGCACAAATTGAAAGGGAAGCTTTGGCATTAATTTTTGGGGTCAAGAAGTTTCACAAATACTTGTATGGTCGTAAGTTTACCATCGTTACGGACCATAAGCCCCTTACAGCAATCCTCCATCCAAAGTCCCCAGTTCCAACATTAGCTGCAGCCCGAATGCAGAGATGGGCTTTGATTTTGTCAGCATATACATATGATATTGAATACAGACGATCAGCTGATCGCAGTAATGCTGATGCAATGTCTAGATTGCCTTCCCTATCACAAGTTATACCCGATAGGGAAGAAGTGTTTTATTTTTCATACATTGATGAACTGCCAGTCACAGCTGAAGAGATTGGTAGAGCAACCAAATGTGACCCAGTGATGTCAAAGGTGTATGAGTATATTGCAAATGGATGGCCAAACCAGGTAACAGACAAAGATACACATCCATTCTTCATTCGGAGGAATGAATTATCAGTTGATAAAGATTGTATCATGTGGGGTGCAAGAGTGGTTATACCAAATAAATTCAGGTCCAAATTATTAGGAGACCTCCATGACCAGCACCTGGGAATGTGCTTGACCAAGAGTTTTGCATGCAATTATTTATGGAGGCCAGGTCTTGATAAAGATATAGAGTACATCGTGAGTCAGTGTACGACATGTCAATCGGTAAGCAAGCAACCACCACCAGTACCATTACAGCTATGGAAATGGCCTCCCAGGGTGTGGCAAAGGCTACATATTGATTTTGCTGAGTTAGAAGGACAAGAATTGTTCATCGTGATTGATAGTCATTCGAATTGGGTTGAGGTGTTTCCAATGTGGAAAATAACAACAAGTAAAACATTAGACATTTTACAAAAATTATTTTCTTCATTTGGCCTCCCTGAAGAAATTATTTCGGATAATGGACCACAATTTCGTTCAGAAGAATTTGCACAATTCATGAGCAAAAATGGTGTGAAACATACCAAGTTTCCACCATACCATCCTGCTTTGAATGGTGCAGCAGAGCGCACTGTACAAATTGTAAAACGTGCCCTCATAAAACAAATGTTAGATCCAAATCCAAGGAAACAACAGTTGTCATTGGATCACAAATTGGCTAATTTTTTGATTACGTATCAAAATACTCCTCATACAACTACTGGTAGAACACCAGCAGAGTTGTTTCTCAAATGACAGCCTCGAACCAGATTCTCGTTGTTAAAGCCAAATTTGGCACAGTCTGTAGAAGAGACACAATTAAGACAGAAAGAGAATCAGGATAGAGGTAGAGTAAAAGAGAGAAGTGTGAAATTAAACCAGAAGCTGAGAGTGAAGAACCATCACCATAAATGGTTAAAGTGGTTACCAGAAAGAGTGGTGAAGATATGTGGTCCTCGCACATATTTGGTAAAGATGTTTGATAATGGACAGGTTAGGTTTGTTCATATTGATCATATTTTACCTACAGACATGGAAGGAGTTGAAGGTGCGAATGATTCAATTATTTCTGACTCACCAGATAGTTTTGATACACCAGTATAAAATCCTAAATCCAATGTACTGGAAACAAATCCAGGAGAGAATCAGAATGAAAGTCTGGGTCTGAGTCAGGAAAACAATGAGCCTGAAGTTAGAGTGAGTTCAAGTAAAAATCAAGGAAATTCCGTGGAGGAAAATGTTCCTCAGGATGAGCCTCGAATATGTTCAGATTTGACACCATGTTTGGAAGGTTCTGTTCGAGAGCCGAAGGTATCCTCTTCGAAACAGAAAACAATTGTTAAGGTTAAATTTGTATATATGGAAAAAGATAAGTTTATATCCTGTGTTATGTATAAACATGAAAGTTATGTATGATGTTTGTTATGATGGCTTCTTCATTAAGGAGGGAGAAGTGTAATGTCTGTAAGTTTGTAATGTTTGTAGCTCCACACTTTGGATGTGGACGTATTGTGTACTGCAAGTGCAGGGTTAATAATAAACAGAACCAGGCAGATTCCGGAGGCTTCCAAGAGAGCTGCCTGCCATGTTAGGAAGCTGTTTGTGCTATGCTCTATGAATATATCACAATAAACCAACTAGTTTTTAATAGCAATGTGTTGCTATGAATTCTTAAACAAAGAATCCATGAAGCAAATACAGTACACCAAACTGATCCCTACTCCCATTCTCAACCTGTCCTTCATTGCAATTCCCAACTTGCACCCTCTACCATTCCCAGTCTTACCCACTGTCATTCCCAACCACCTCCTGCACTGCAATTCTCAACCTAATCCATTACTGTAATTCCCAAACTAGCCCCCCTTCATTTTCCGACATTTACAGTTGGCAAATTCATACGGCATGAAACCAGCAGGAGGAAACTCAAAAACACTGATCATATCATTTATGAATGGAACTTTGGGAAAGTGTATCCCTCTGAACAATTTTGCCCCTCTTCATAACAAAGTGAAAGTTCTTCCCTATGTAGATACATGTCAGTTTAAGATTCAGGAATGAACATCAGAAAATTCAAGGAATGGTATTCAAGATGGGAATGTTGCAGCCAGGAATGGTGGAAACAGCGATGTCAAATGATAAGGGGATAAGGGGTTATGGGGAGCGGGCAGGGAAGTGGAGCTGAGTCCATGATCGGATCAGCCATGATCTTATTGAATGGCGGAGCAGGCTCGAGGGGCCATATGGTCTACTCCTGCTCCTATTTTTTATGTTCTTAAGTAAACCCATCACAGCTACCACTAAAGAAAGCTGGGAGTTGTGGCCCACATTCACGCATCACAAATGTAACCCCATGAAGTCGATTATGCCCAGTGTCTTGAACAATTCAGTAAAGTAACTCCGTAAAACTTTTACAAAAGCAAAACACTGCGGATGCTGGAATCTGAAATAAAAAACAGAAAATGCTGGAAGTACTCAGCGGGCCAGGCAACATCTGCGGAGAGAGAAACAGAGTTAATGTTTTAGGTCGATGACCCTTCATCAGAACTGGAGAAAGTTAGAGATGTAGTAGGTTTTTAAGCACGTGTAGGGACAGGGATAGGTCAGGAGGAGGAAAGAACAAAAGGGAACATAAGAACATAAGAACATAAGAATTAGGAACAGGAGTAGGCCATCTAGCCCCTCGAGTCTGCTCCGCCATTCAACAAGATCATGGCTGATCTGGCCGTGGACTCAGCTCCACTTACCCGTCCGCTCCCCGTAACCCTTAATTCCCTCATTGGTTAAAAATCTATCTATCTGTGATTTGAATACATTGAATGAGCTAGCCTCAACTGCTTCCTTGGGCAGAGAATTCCACAGATTCACAACCCTCTGGGAGAAGAAATTCCTTCTCAACTCGGTTTTAATTTGGCTCCCCTGTATTTTGAGGCTGTGCCCCCTAGTTCTAGTTTCCCCGACCAGTGGAAACAACCTCTCTGCCTCTATCTTGTCTATCCCTTTCATTATTTTAAATGTTTCTATAAGATCACCCCTCATCCTTCTGAACTCCAACGAGTAAAGACCCAGTCTACTCAATCTATCATCATAAGGTAACCCCCTCATCTCCGGAATCAGCCTAGTGAATCGTCTCTGTACCCCCTCCAAAGCTAGTATATCCTTCCTTAAGTAAGGTGACCAAAACTGCACGCAGTACTCCAGGTGCGGCCTCACCAATACCCTGTACAGTTGCAGCAGGACCTCCCTACTTTTGTACTCCATCCCTCTCGCAATGAAGGCCAACATTCCATTCGCCTTCCTGATTACCTGCTGCACCTGCAAACTAACTTTTTGGGATTCATGCACAAGGACCCCCAGGTCCCTCTGCACCGCAGCATGTTGTAATTTCTCCCCAGGGAAGGTCTGTGCTAGGGTGGGAGGCAGGGGAGATTAAGAGACAGAAGGAACACTGGTGCAAGGCAAAAAGAGATGGTAATGGGACAAGTTAAGAAACAAAAGATGAGTCTAGAGAGGGTGTAAATGGAGATGACAGAAACATCAACAGCTGCAGTGGGCCTTCCCCCTTTCCCTGCCCCTACACTTGCTTAAAAACCTGTTACATCTCTAACCTTTTCCAGTTCTGACGAAGGGTCATCGACCTGAAACGTTAACTCTGTTTCCCTCTCCATAGATGCTGCCTGACCTGCTGAGTGTTTCCAGCATTTTCTGTTTTTATTTACGTAGAACCTTTACTGTGGACTCTCTGCCTCAAAATGAGATTTTAATGGAGACTTGCAGATGAGTATGTTTTGAGCAAACGCATATGAAATATGAAACAGTATGATGAAGTGCACTGGACCCTCATAACTCAATTATCTTTAATTAATGATATCCATCACATTAAGAATTAAATGTTATGGAAATTTGCACACACATAGGTGGCAATATTTAATCAAATGCAACAGGTTAAAATTAATAATTAATGTCAATAATATCCTGAGAAAAACTTACCAATACAGATTAATTACATTACCATGCCCAAAGTGCTCTGGCTTCGCTACTTGTTCAAAGAGATCCAGTCCACCTTCTCCGACTGGGACAGTAGTACTGGACACTTTGCTAACTTGCTACTATAAGATACCCTCTGAAGTTCAGTTATGAATGGCCAGCACCGAGCATGTAGCTGAATATTGAATAAATATGTGCACTCAAGGAGGAAGATTTCAGCTGCAGCTTAGTCCGCAGGTTATGTTAGCAATGCAGAAATGGACGGCTTGTACACAATACAGCGGAGACTGGAAATCTGAAATAAAAAGAGAAAGTGCTGCAAATACTCAGCGGGTCAGGCAACATCTGTGGAGAGAGAGAAAGAGAGTTAACGTTTCTGGTCTCTCAGTTCTGATAAAAAGGTCATTGACTTCAAAACATTACATCAGATTATATAGGATTACACAGGATATACGGCACAGAAACAGGCCATTCGACCCAACCAGTCCATGCCGGTGTTTATGCTCCACTCCAACTTTCTCCAATCCTTCCTCATCTAAATCTATCCGCGTAACCCTCTATTCCCTTCTCCCTCATATGCTTGTCTAGCCTCCCTTTAAATGCATTTATACTATTTGCCTCAACCAGTCCTTGTGGTAGAGAGTTCCACATTCTCACCACTCTTTGTGTAAAGACGTTTCTTCTGAATTACCTGTTTGATTTCTTGGTGATTATCTTATATTGATGGCCTCTAATTTTGCAATTCCCCACAAGTGGAAACACTCTCTCTGTAGCTACTCTATCAAAAGCTTAAAACATTTTAAAGACCTCAATTAGATCACTCCTCAGCCTTCTTTTTTCAAGCGAAGAGACCCAGCCTGTTTATCATTTCCTGATGGGTTTACCCTCTCATTTCTGGTATAATCCATGTAAATTTTCTCTGCACCCTTTCCAGTGCCTCGATATCCTTCTTATAATATGGTGACCAGAACTGTACGCAGTACTCTAAGTGTGGTCTAACCTGATAGGTCCTTACTATACAGTATAAATGCACACGAGGCCCATGCTTGAGAGAAGGTCAGTCTGTGACCTGTCCTTTATTCCATAGCACTCAAGTGATGGAAGTGGGTGGAGCTTGCCCTTTTATATCTGAAGGTCCAGGTTAGGAGTGTCTCCCACAAGTTCACCACCTAGTGGTCATTGTTCTCACAGTGTACAACTTAGGTCAGATTATACATGGGTTACAATGCTGGTTGAATACATGACATAACCAAGGTTAGATACAAGTAGCTTCACTACTTTTCAATTCTATTCCTCTACAAAAAAATCCCAGTGCCTGGTTTGCTTAGCTCTGATTCTCTCTCTACCCACAGATGCTGCCTGTTTCTCCAGTATCTACTGTTTTTATCGCCTGTATACAATGATGGGTCTCTAATACAGAGCAAAGAGGCTATTTCACTGAATTGTGAACTTCGCTACATAAAACGTGATGTTGCTTTGAGGACACTGTGGGATCACCGTATCCTGTCTCAGTGTTACATTTGTAATCTATTTGCTTTGCTTCAACCCATAACCAGAGAGAACAGGTTATCAGTTGTGCTGGAGTACAGAAAACATAAAGTAAAATATGTGTTGTTCATTTATACGACTCCATAAAAGAGACAAGGAAAGATATAACAATAAACAGAAGTTAAAGAGGCAGTTTATAGGCTAGACATGGGTTATATTAGTGGAGGAATATTCGGAGCTTTACACTAAATTCTTTTGTCTGCATCTCGAACATCCCCGTTTTTAATCGCTCCACCATTGGCGGCCGTGCCTTCAGCTGCCCAGGCCCTAAGCTCTGGAATTCTCTCCCTAAACCTCTCTGTCTCTCTTTCCTGCTTTAAGGCGCTCCTTAAAACCTACCTTTTTGAACAAGATATTGGTCATCTGCCCTAATATCTCCTTATGTGGCTCGGTGTCAAAGTTTGTTTTATGACAATCCTATGAAGTGCTGGGGGATGTTTTACTACGTTAAAGGTGCTACATAAATGCAAGTTATTATTGTTGCTATTTCAGCAGAGATATTTAAAACTACCACATTAAAATAAGAAACAAAGAGGAATGTGCCGTGAATTTAACACTCGGCTAATAACGTTGATAGCGACTTACATTTATAAAGTGCCTTTAACATAGAAAACCATCCAATCGCTCGCCACAAGAGGCGCAATTCATAAATGGACAACGAGCCAAAGAAGGAGATATCAGGAAGAGTGTACAAAACTTTGGCCAAAGAGGTGGATTTTAAGGAGGGCCTCACAGGAGGAAAGGGAAGTTGTGAAGCATAGGGGCTTAGGGAGGGAATTCCAGAATGTGGGGCCATTAGCAGCTGAAGGCATGGGCACCAATGATGACGAAAAGGGCAGAAGGGATGCACAAGAAACAAGAATCAAAGGAACAGAGAGTTGGGCTGTAGGTTAGGGGAGAGTCCATGAGGGAGTTTAAACACAGGGATGCGAATTTTAAACAAGAGACTGGGAGTCAATAGCACTTTCAATTTATTTTAAAAAGAGATCAGTTTGGTTTCAGGTAGTTGTATTTGTAATGTACGCACCTGTGGGTTCGCTCACAGGTTTGCAGGGCTGCTACCAGCGTGGAGGGGATTCCTGAACGGGCTGCTCCTGCACACTCTCCACTCTGCCGTCCGGACACGCCATGGCGCACCATCTTGCCGTCCAGAGGAGGTGGGGGTCCCCGATGGAGTGCACTCTACGCGGGAGTCCTCCCACTATTTATCGGGGACTTGGCCTGGAGGGTGGTGCATGGAGCAGTCCCGTGCAATAAATTTTTAAGCCGGTTCACGGGCTCCCAGGCCGCCTGCAATTTCTGCGGTCTGGAAGAGTCCGTGTTCCATGTTTTTATGGAGTGTGCGAGGTTGCAGCCCCTGTTCCATTATTTAAAGGGGCTGCTCCTCAATTTCTGGTTGCACTTCAGTCCCACACTCCTGATCTTTGGGCACCCAGTGCGGAGTGGAGCGGGCAGGTCCGAGGGCCTCCTCGTAGGACTGCTCCTGGGCACGGCCAAGGGTGCCATCAGCCGGTCCAGGCAGCGGGCTGTCGATGGGGTCGTTCAGCCCGACTGCCTGCCTCTCTTCCGCGGTTACATCCGGGCCAGGGTGACCCTGGAGATGGAGCACACGGTGTCCACCGGTACACTCGCGGCCTTCCGCGAGAGGTGGGCGCCGGAGGGACTGGAGTGCATCATCCCCCCCCTGCAACCAAATTTTAATTTGATTTTATATGTTTTAAAGTTTAATTTGTTTTTATCGCCGGTCTTAGTGTCCCCCGAGTCAGGGGGCACTAGTATAATTTGCCTCTCGGTGCCCTAAAAAAAAAACACAAACCCCCCCCCCCCCAAAAAAAAACAAAAAAAGGGCACCTGAAAAGTGTTTGGAGTGTCCCCCCCCTTTAATGAGGGGGCACATGGATTAACTGTTTATTTATTTGCAACAAAAGAGTTGAAGGGCTGTTGCCTGCGTGGAGGGGATTCCTGTACAGGCTACTCCTGCACACTCTCCACTCTGCCGTCCGGACACACCATGACGCACCATCTTGCCGTCCGGAGGAGGCGGGGGTCCCCGATGGAGTGCACTCTACGCGGGAGTCCTCCCACTATTTATCGGGGACTTGGCCTGGAGGGTGGTGCACGGAGCAGTCCCGTGCAACAAATTTTTAAGTCGGTTCACGGGCTCCCGGGCCGCCTGCAATTTCTGCGGTCTGGAGGAGTCCGTGTTCCATGTTTTTATTGAATGTGCGAGGTTGCAGCCCGTTTCATTATTTAACGGGGCTGCTCCTCAAATTCTGGTTGCACTTCAGTCCCACGCTCCTGATCTTTGGGCACCCTGTGCGGAGGGGAGCGGGTAGGTCCGAGGGCCTCCTCGTAGGACTGCTCCTGGGCACGGCCAAGGGTGCCAACAGCCGGTCCAGGCAGCGGGCGGTCAAGGGGGTCATTCAGCCCGACTGCCTGCCTCTCTTCCGCACCTACATCCGGGCCAGGGTGTCCCTGGAGGTGGAGCACGCGGTGTCCACTGGTACGCTCGCGGCCTTCTGTGAGAGGTGGGCGCCGGAGGGACTGGAGTGCATCATCACCCTCGGCAACCAAATTTTAATTTGACCGTCTATTGTTAAAAAATTTTAAACGGTAATTTGTCAGTTTTAGTGCCCCCCCCCCTGTCCCCTTTTTCAAGGGGCACTTGATTTATTGTTTTGCTTTAAAATAGTTGTAGAGCTGTTGCATTGTGAGTGGCTTAGCCAGTCACGTGACATTCACAAGTCTCAGTACAACCCCAGTCAGTTGGGTCTAGGTCATCCACGATGAGGTATGCAGTTGTGAACCTAGTAGATGAACTGGTAATGTGAAGTGTGATTATTAAACCTTTGTTAATAAACCAACTAGTTCTTAATAGCAATGTGTTGCTATGAATTCTTAAGCAAAGAGCCCATGAAGCAAATACATTACAGTATTTAGTCGTGAAAGATAAAAACAAAACTAGAAGAACTACTGTGGCGTTGCTCACAGCAAGGGTGAGGCCAATCTATTTTGTAAAGACACGAGTGTTGAAACATACAACACAGAATATATTTTAGCCTCTAATGTAGTGGTATATTTAATTGTTCAGTTTCTTTAAGACCCACAAACTATAACTGCTGCAACTAGATAAATCCTGAGCCAAATTGCTTTCTCTTTTTGAAAGGATACTACTTGCTGATTGGTAGTTTTCCCATCCAGTTATAATTTTTTGTTTGGGTCAAATATATTGAGAACATCTGTTCAGGTATAACACAAATTTTGCACTTGAGTCACTTCGAGGTGTACAAGATGTGCAAGTCACAAAACTTCTTGATCTATAATAACGGTAAAGGAGATCTGTATAAAAAGGTGAAGTATCATTTTTTGTTAAACTGTGGAAGTTCATAATAAGAGAATCTTTTTTTAACTTGGAGTTCTGGCCCTAAGTTTTCATTTGCTACACCACCCCACAATAGACAGTATAGTGGTGGACGCAGCAGGTAAATTGGGAAGGGGTTGGGAAGGGGGGGCCACAGTCATAACCCTGCCCTGATCTAAGCCTTTCTCCCAACTCTCAAGCAGGGAAGCAAGCCCCTTGCCCCCCCCCCCTTCACATGACAAATATCAAGGAGGCAGGGTCTAGCAACCCATTTGATTTCTATGCTTTCCGCGTTTGTCACTCACAGCCTCCCACCGCCCCCCCCAGACGCTGCTGTGGGGGGGGCGAGAGGGGGTGATGTGTGGGGGGGGAGGTGTGGGGTGGGGGGGGTGGGTGGGAGAGGTGTGGGATGGGGGGTGGGGGAGGTGTGGGATGGGGGGTGGGGGAGGTGTGGGATGGAGGGGGTGGGGGAGGTGTGGGATGGGGGGGTGGGGGAGGTGTGGGATGGGAGGGGGGGAGGTGTGGGATGGAGGGGTGGGGGAGGTGTGGGGGAGGTGTGGGATGGGGGGTGGGGGAGGTGTGGGATGGGAGGGGGGGGAAGTGTGGAGTGGTGGGGATGGGGGAGGTGTGGGATGGGGGGGTGGGGGAGGTGTGGAGTGCGGGGGGTGGGGGAGGTGTGGGGGAGGTGTGGGGTGCGGGGAATGCACTGAGACTGGCAAGCCCAGGGGAAGCGGTGTCAGTACTGCTGAGCAATGGGTTGGAAGGAAAAGGCCTAGTGTTGCCCTCCTCTCACTCTCTTAAGGCTCTCATCTCTTTTCAGAATGAATATTCGGGGCACTTCTGCCCTTTTTACGAATGACTCCCATCTCTTCTGGCGCAGCAACGGATGACATTTCCCTCACCGCTGCAACAGGCCCACCCCCCCCCTCGGTGACACCCTACTTAATTAGACAGGCCTCAGGGTGGAAACTGGGTTGGGGTCACAACGAGGTCAGGGCGGCGGACCGAGGTCCCAGCCCAAATCCCCCCCCCCCGCCCCCAGGTGGGTCGCGGCAAATGCTGCCTCTGATCTTGAGGATTTTCAAAGTGATCTTCCCCACTCCCACCACATGCACATGGTGCTCAGTTTCACAGGGAATGAGGGTTTAGAGAATGGACATGTTCGGTTACTGCCTCTGGATTGTCGAGTCTGGATTTGCGGAGTGGCTGATAAGCTAAGATCCGCCCTCTGTGTGTACCGTAACTGAAAACGTCTACTCTGCTGCGCCTCCTGTGAAAGCACATGGCTTGACAAGTTCCATTTGTCAATGTTTTCTCAACTGTCAGGGCTAATAGGTTCATCTACATCTCTGCTGGCATGGAGGTTGAGAGGAACACTTACCTGGCCAGAATTATAGTGCTGATATAGGGCATCAGCGTAAATGTCACTCTATAAAGGAGAACTGGCAAGAGATGGTCAGCATGCAAAAGCCTGGGCTGACAACTAGATGCCAACCTAAGATGTGATTCGGATGTATCCGGCTCAGTTGAACGTTAAGGACTATGCACATGAATGGCGAGGGTTGTCTCTCTCCACCATTCAGGTCCACCTGCAAGCAATGGCTCCAATGATCTGTCTTGCTGAACGTCTCCGGCATAATAAAGCACCAAGAATGCCAACGTCATGGCGCTGAAGGACCACCCACCACTAGCTCAGGGTCACAACAGAGGTCAATTCTGTCACTGTCGATCTACTCAGACACAAAGAAGCTCCGACACACCTGGCAGCTAATTCAGTTCTAAAAGATCCAGAACTGTAGGTACCGTGTGAGTCAGTGACAGGCGCTCGTTTTGAATTTAAAACCCACGCCATAGCTTAGATCCAAAGTTTGGAAAATGTGCCATTCTTCTGCAGGTCTCCTTTGAAGAACTTTATAGAATGCTTTTCACGTATTATAACATCGCCAAGTGCTTCACGGAGGCAAAAACGGAAGCTTAAGCAGTGATCGGAGAACAGCAATAAACACTGACCATGGCCTGATTAAAGGCTGGATTTTTGGCTTTGCTCATTTCGGGGCGGTAATGGCGGCAGGGCGGTAAAGTTTGCGCCCGGGAACAGCTTGCGCCTCAGTCAGCAAAATTGGGCAGCTGGGCCCTGAATGTGGAGCGGGGTGCTAAGAGAGGCGTTAGGGCGCTAGGCCGGCTGAGCAAGCGAAAATCCCGAGCTAAACAGTAGGCCTGGGAACGCTCTGAGAGAGACCTGGGGAGAAAAATAAACCTGAAAAAAAAACCCCACCAAAAACATTCCCAATAAATAACTCATGCCACCCCAACATAAATCGGCAAAAAGATAAAATTAAAATCAGTCATACTTACCTGAGGTGGACATTACTTATCTCACTGCAGCCACTACAGCTCGGAACTCCTGCTTTCACAGGCGGTCCCAGCAGGGGGCGCTCTGCAGAGCATTACGGATCGGGCGGGAGACAAAATTCGAGCCGGTGTCGCAACTGGGGGCGTTGCACACTGGCTCGCCTCTTCCAGGCGGTAATGCTCCGCGTCCCACCGAAACCGGCCCAGAAAACCCCGGCGGGGCGCAGGGAGCTGGCCGCCCGCCCGGAGGAGCTCACCGCCGCCATTGCCGCCTCTCCGGGGCGAAAACAGAGGCGGCAAAAAGTAGCAAATCCAATCTTTAGGTTTTAAACAGGCAGCTAAAGAGGTGGGAAGGTGGATACGTAATAATGTAGAGGGTATTGGGAAGCGTGTTCGAGATTGTGGGGGCGGGGTTAATCTCCGATTTCTGCCAAAACTGGACAGGGGTCAGGCAGAATAAGGGCGGAGCAGAAAACGGGATCATGGGGCAGAATCTGGCTGCTGGGGAAATCCATTGAAAACCATCATAATTAGCGAATTAATCAAAACCTATACTTAGTAATAAATTCACCGAAATCAATAACGAAAAAAATAATTTTAAAAACACAATTAATAAATTAATCAAAGCCATGATATTTAATGCCTCCGAAGACATCATAAGTCACTGAAGTGAACGTGAGGAGGGCAGAAATGAAATTTTATTTTAAAATCTAGACCATTTATAAATTTACTGACAGCGCAATCAAAAAAAAAACGCACTATTGAGTCCAAGACCCAATTAAGTGCTGACTCGTTCTATTTGTCCTATATTTCTTTAACCTATTGGCTTCAATGGGAGGGAAATAAAGAATGAATATAAAAGGCGGTGCCCGCCTTTGGTAGGATTTTCTGAAACAGAAGCGGTGGTTTAACAAGGAACAAGTGATGGAAATGTCAAATTTGATTACAGCTCCTGTCATTTTGCACAGAAGAAGCCTCCAACTGTTCGGTTTGCGTCGTATTACAATAAACTTGTGACATTTGGATGGGACGCCAGGAAATCAGAATTACAATTTAAAACCCATCAACGGAATGCTTTAGAGATGAAACCAGTGCAAATGCTGGAAAACCATTGCAGGTCCGCCGGTATTTGAAAAGGGAAAAGACATTAACATTTCAGGTGTGGCCTCTTTGTCACAACACCTGGATTTTGTCTTTTAGAGACACTGGGAAACAGGAACAGGAGTCGGCCACACAGTCCCTCCAGCCTGTCCCGCCATTCAATGAGATCATGGCTGATCCTTCACACTTGCCGTGTACGCCCAGCATTTTCTACTTTATGTGCACAATGCTAATGTTAAAGTTTCACAAATAGCCGTGTGGATTTTTACAAAACAGGGAAACCAAGGCATGACCTCCGAGCGGGAAAAAAAACAGGAGTAAAATGTTGAAACAAGTCAAACACGGATTTACTAAGTTCATACGGTGATCAGGCAAATGTTGGGGGGCGGGGTGGGGGGGAATGATGGATGTAAAAGTAAGTCCAAGGAACCCATGCAAAAAAAACCCACAGAGAGGGTGTAACATATGCATCTGTGAGTACACTCACAGGTTTGTAGAGCTGTTGATGTTCCTCATTTATGTCGAATGTGTCAGGTTGCAGCCCCTCTTCCAATATTCGAAGGGGCTGCTCCTCAAATTCTGGTTGCACTTCAGTCCCACACTCCTGATCTTTGGGCACCCTGTGCGGAGAGGAGCGGGCAGGTCGGAGGGCCTCCTCGTAGGATAGTTCCTGGGCATAGCCAAGGCGGCCATCAACCGGTCCAGGCAGCGGGCGGTCGAGGGGGTCATTCAGCCCGACTGCCTGCCTCTCTTCCACAGTTACATCCGAGCCGGGTGTCCCTGGAGATGGAGCATGCGGTGTCGACCGGTATGCTCGCGGCCTTCTGCGAGAGGTGGGCGCCAGAGGGACTAGAGCGCATCATCACCCCCGGCAACCAAATTTTAATTTGATTTAAGTTGACTGTCTAAAGTTTAATTTGTTCAAATTGTCATTTTAGTGCCCCTTTAATAAGGGGGTATTTGATTTACATTTTGATTTACAGATGCAACAAAATAGTTGTAGAGCTGTTGAGTTGGGAATGGCTGAGCCAGTAACATGATGTTTACAAGACTCAATAAAACCCCAGCCAGTTGGGTTCGGGGGATCCACGATGAGGCAGATGGTTGTGAGCCTGGTGGATGAACTGTAAAGTGTAGTGTGATTGTTAAGCCTTTGTTAATAAACCAACTAGTTCTTAATAGCAATGTGTTGCTATGAATTCTTAAGCAAAGAACCCATGAAGCAAATACATTACAGAGGGAGAGACAGAAAGGAAAAATAATACTGCTTCATTTCCAGCGGCCAATACGTGAGATCCAAGAACCAATATATTCTATAAATAATCTGAAGATGTCAACTGAATTAGAGCCTTGTGCATGTAAGGCAGAGACTGTGTAGGCATAGCCAGCGGCCTGTGAACATCAAGATGACAAGCGGTAGGCATCTAATTGCATGAGCTTGTGACCATCAAGGAGTCAGCAGAGCAACCTTCAATTACACAATCCAAAGCTATGTAGTTCCACCTTCGGAAAACAAAGAGTTGCGACGCGACAACTGCTCTCTTGCACTGAATAATTCCTCATAGATTTCATAAATTTCCTCCAAGACACAGCTCTTTAATGCCGTGAACCACTACTGACATATTTCAGCTCTATGAAGAATGAAAGATGTAGTTCATACCAAACTATTCCGTTAGTTCTTCTTTGCGCTCATTACGGTGCCTGGAGTGGGGGGTACGGAAAAAAAAGAGAGACGTTTGTTTGCTTGACACGGGAACGTCATCTCCTCTCCGGGAATCGGCGAGGAGTGGCGGGAACCGGCGAGCGGCGAAGTCCGAAATCCGTCAAAATCCAAAACCCTGCACGGATTTGGTCGAGGATTCCGGATTTCAGACTATTTGATTTTCTTGTCTGAAATCCGGAAAAAAAAAAAATCGTCATGGGCTCGGTCCCGAGGAGTCCGGATTTCAGACGTTGTAACTGTATTTTTTGAAGTGTAGTCACTGTTGTAATGTAGGAAGCGTGGCAGCTGATTTGCGCACAGCAAGCTCCCACAAACAGCAATGGGATTAATGACCAGATAATCTGTTTTAGGTGTTGGCTGAGGGATAAGTATTGGCCAGGACACCAGGGATAACTCCCCTGCTCTTCTTCGAAATAGTCTTTTATGTCCACCTGGGAGAGTAGACGAGGCCTTGGTTTAATGTCTCATTTAAAAGCCGACAGTGCAGTGCTCCCTGGGAGTGTCAGACTAAATTTTGTGCTCAGGTCTCTTGAAAGAGGACTTAAACCTACAACCTCCTGACTCAGAGGCGAGAGTCCGACTAACTGAGCCATGGCTGATAAAAAGAAAGCAAAGTTCATAAAACCCCGAGGAGGTTCAGTGGAGCAAGTTTAAAATGTGACTTCATGCCAGGCTGACGTTACTTGACATCCAATGCAAAGCACAAGTAATGTTTTTTTTAAAAACTAAGTACTAGGAACAATTTCACAACTCTTGCTGTAATGTGCTCAGGAATCAGATTGCCTACCAAAGGCCAATGGTGTGCCGCCTCTTTTGAGCCAATCAGCATCTCAAGTTGGCTCATGTCAAAGCAGATGTGGCCAATTCAAAGAATTATAGAAATTTACAGCACAGAAGGTGGCCATTTTGGCCCATCGTGTCAGCGCCAGCCGACAAAGACCTATCCCAGCCTAATCCCACTTTCCAGCTCTTGGTCCGTAGCCCTGTAGGTTACGGCACTTCAAGTGCATATCCAAGTAATTTTTTTAATTCTATGAGGGTTTCTGTCTCTACCACCCTTTTAGGCAGTTAGTTCCAGACCTCCAGCATATTTCTCCTCAAATCCCCTCTAAATCTCCTACCACTTACTTTAATTCTATGTCCTCTGGTTATTGACCCCGCTACTAAGGGGAATAGGTCCTTCCTATCCACTCTATCTTGGCTGCTCATAATTTTATATGTTGTGTATCTGTAAAGCATGCACTCCCATGTTCTGCCACCAGGGAGCGCATTCCCTGAAGTCCCAAGGGATCCCAGCATCCCTTGGGAGCACTGTATATAAGCCGGCCCCGAAGGCCTGTTCCTTACTCTGGAGTGTCTTATTAAAGACTGAGGTCACTGTTACTTTAACCTCCCTGTGTGCAGCCTCATCTGTGTTAGGAACACAATAACTGGCGACGAGAATACGAATCCATTGCAAAGATGCAGCAAACTGGGCATCCTGGAGAAGTTCTCGGACGGTGAAGACTGGGAAGCCTATGTCGAACGGCTAGACCAGTACTTTGTAGCCAACAAGCTGGACGGAGAAGGAAGCGCTGCAAAAAGGAGAGCGGTCCTCCTCACAGTCTGCGGGGCACGGACCTACAGCCTCATGAAGAATCTTCTGGCTCTGGTGAAACCCACAGATAAGTCATATGAGGAGCTGTGTACACTGGTTCGGGAGCATCTTAACCCGAGGGAGAGCGTGCTGATGGCGAGGTATCGGTTCTACACATGCCAGCGATCTGAAGGTCAGGAAGTGGTGAGCTACGTCGCCGAGCTAAGGCAACTTGCAGGACAATGTGAGTTTGATGGCTACCTGGAGCAAATGCTCAGAGACTTTTTTGTACTGGGCATTGGCCATGAGACCATCCTACAAAAACTTTTGACTGTAGAGACACCAACCCTTAGTAAGGCCAGTGCAATAGCACAGGCATTTATGTCCACCAGTGATAACACCAAACAAATCTCTCAGCATACAAGTGCTAGCAATGTTCATAAATTAACTGGAACTGTGTTTGCGAGCAGAAATGTACAGGGCAGAAACCACGAGTCTGCAACTGCCAGCAGGCCTCAGGTGACCCAGATGACTCAGAGTCCACAACAAAGGATGAATGCAAGGCAATTCACACTTTGTTGGCGTTGTGGAGGCTTCCATTCAGCCTATTCATGCCGCTTCAAAGGGTATGTTTGCAAGAGCTGTGGAACAATAGGGCACCTCCAACGAGCTTGCAAATGAGCTGCAAGCCCTGCAAAACCTACTAACCACCATGTGGCTGAGGAAGATCGGTCCATGATGGATCAAAGCAATTTCGAGCCTCAGAGAGAGGAGGCAGAGGCTAAAGTACACGGGGTGCACACATTTTCAACGAAATGTCCACCTATAATGCTAAACGTAAAATTGAATGGCTTACTCGTAGCCATGGAGCTGGACACTGGTGCTAGCCAATCCATCATGAGTAAAAAGATGTTTGAGAGACTGTGGTGCAAAAAGGCACTCAGACCAGCCCTGAGCCCCATCCACACGAAACTGAGAACGTACACCAAAGAGCTTATCATTGTCCTGGGCAGCGCCATGGTCAAGGTCACCTACGAGGGCACAGGGCACTCTGGATTGTCCCAGGCGATGGCCCCACATTGTTTGGAAGGAGCTAGCTGGGCAAAATCTGCTGGAACTGGGATGACATCCGAGCGCTATCACATGTCGATGAGGCCTCATGTACCTAGGTTCTTAAAAGATTTCCTTCCCTTTTTGAGCCAGGCATTGGAAACTTTTCCGGGGCGAAGGTGCGGATCCACTTGGTCCCAGAGGCATGACCCATTCACCACAAGGCGCGAGCGGTACCTCACATGATGAGGGAGAGAGTGGAAATCGAGCTGGACAGGCTGCAACACGAGGGCATCATCTCCCCAGTGGAATTCAGCGAGTGGGCCAGCCCGATTGTTCCAGTACTCAAAAGTGATGGCACTGTCAGGATTTGAGGCGATTATATAAAGTAACTATTCATCGTTTCTCGCTACAGGACCAATACCCGCTACCTAAGGCAGAAGACCTATTTGCGACGCTGGCAGGAGGCAAGACGTTCACCAAGCTTGACCTGACTTCAGCCGACATGACGCAGGAGCTGGAGGAGTCTTCGAAGGGCCTCACCTGCATCAACACGCACAAGGGACTGTTCATCTACAACAGATGCCCGTTTGGAATTCGGTCGGCTGCAGCGATCTTCCAGAGAAACATGGAGAACCTACTCAAGTCGGTACCACACACGGTGGTCTTTCAGGATGACATATTGGTCACGGGTCGGGACACCGCCGAGCATCTACAAAACCTGGAGGAGGTCCTCCAGCGACTGGATCACGTAGGGCTGCGGCTGGAGAGGTCAAAATGCGTCTTCATGGCAACAGAAGTGGAGTTTTTGTGGAGAAAGATCGCGGTGGATGGCATTCGGCCCACAGACGCCAAGACAGAGGCTATCAGGAACGCGCCCAGGCCACAGAACGTCATGGAACTGCGGTCATTCCTGGGACTCCTCAACTATTTTGGTAACTTCCTACCGGGGTTAAGCACCCTTTTAGAGCCCCTACATGTGTTATTGTGCAAAGGTGAGAACTGGGTATGGGAAAAAAAAACAAGTAATTGCTTTTGAGAAAGCCAGAAAGATTTTATGCTCCAACAAACTGCTTGTATTGTATAACCCGTGTAAAAGACTTGTGCTAGCATGTGATGCATCGTCGTACGGAGTCGGGTGTGTATTGCAACAAGCTAACATTGCGGGGAAGTTGCAACCTGTCGCCTATGCTTCCAGGAGCTTGTCTAAGGCCGAGAGGGCCTACAGCATGATTGAGAAAGAGGCATTAGCGTGTATGTTCGGGGTAAAGAAAATGCATCAGTACTTGTTTGGCCTCAAATTTGAGCTGGAAACCGATCACAAGCCCCTCACATCCCTGTTCGCTGAAAACAAGGGGATAAATACTAATGCCTCAGCCCGCATACAAAGGTGGGCACTCACGTTATCTGCGTATAACTATACCATCAGCCACAGGCCAGGCACCGAGAACTGTGCGGATGCTCTCAGTCGGCTACCATTGTCCACCATGGGGGTGGAAATGGCGTAGTCTGCAAATTTGTTGATGGTGGCGCAGCCCGCAGACTTGTTAATGGTCATAGAAGCGTTTGAAAATGATAAATCATCTGTCACGGCCCGCCAGATTCGGACTTGGACCAGCCAAGATCCTCTGCTGTCCCTAGTAAAAAACTATGTACTGCATGGGAGCTGGGCCAGCATCCTGTTGAAACGCAAGTGCCTATCAAGCTGTTTCAGCGGCGAAAGGACGAGCTGTTCATTCAGGCAGACTGCCTGTTGTGGGGTAACCGCGTAGTGCTACCAAAAAAGGGCAGGGAGACGTTCATCTCGGATCTCCACAGCACACACCCGGGTAAAGTAATGATGAATGCGATAGCCAGATCTCATGTGTGGTGGCCCGGTATCGACTCTGACTTAGAGTCCTGTGTACGGCAATGCAGCATGTGTGCTCAGTTGAGCAACGCGCCCAGAGAGGCACCACTAAGTTTGTGGTCCTGCCCTCCAGACCATAGTCGAGGATCCATGTCGACTATGCAGGCCCGTTTCTCGGTAAAATGTTCCTGGTGGTGGTGGATACTTTTTCAAAATGGATTGAATGTGAAATAATATCGGGAAGCACCGCCACCGCCACCATTGAAAACCTGAGGGCCAGGTTTGCCACCCATGGCCTGCCTAACATACTGGTCAGTGACAACGGGCCATGTTTCACAGTGCCGAAGTTAAAGAATTCATGACCCGCAATGGGATCAAACATGTCACCTTGGCCCCGTTTAAACCAGCCTCCAATGGTCAGGCAGAGCGGGCAGTGCAAACCATCAAACAGAGCCTCAATCGAGTCACAGAAGGCTCACTCCAAACCCGCCCGTCCCGAGTACTGCTCAGCTACCGCACGAGACCCCACTCGCTTACAGGGGTGCCCCCGGCTGAGCTACTCGTGAAAAGGACACTTAAAACCAGACTCTCGCTGGTTCACCCCAAACTCCATGATCAGGTAGAGAGCAGGCGGCAGCAACAAAATGTAAACGATGGTCGCGCCACTGTGTCATGGGAAATTGATCTGAATGACCCTGTGTATGTGCTAAATTATGGACATGGTCCCAAGTGGATCGCGGGCACGGTGATAGCTATAGAAAGGGAATAGGGTGTTTGTAGTCAAACTAGACAATGGACAAATTTGCAGCAAGCACCTGGACCAAACGAGGCTGCGGTTCACAGACTGTCCTGAACAACCCACAGCAGACACCACCTTTTTTGAGCCCACAACACACACCCAAAGGATCAATGACACCATGCCGGACCAGGAAATTGAACCCATCACGCCCAACAGCCCAACAAGGCCAGGCTCACCCAGCAGCCCTGCAGGGCCAACAACACGCCAGCCCAGCGAGGGCACAGCCAACACACCAGAACAGACATTTGTACCGAGGCGGTCCACCAAGGAAAGAAAGGCTCCCGACCGCCTCACCTTGTAAATAGTTTTCACTTTGACTTTGGCAGGGGAGTGATGTTGTGTATCTGTAAAGCATGCACTCCCATGTTCCGCCACCAGGGAGCGCATCCCCTGAAGTCCCAAGGGATCCCAGCATCCCTTGGGAGCACTGTATATAAGCCAGCCCCTAAGGCCTGTTCCTCACTCTGGAGTGTCTTATTAAAGACTGAGGTCACTGTTACTTTAACCTCCCTGTGTGCAGCCTCATCTGTGTTAGGAACACAATGTACACAACTCAATTACATCTCCCCTCAGCCTCCTCTGTTCCAAAGAAAACAGCCCCAGGCTTTCCAATCTTTCGTCATAGCAAAGATTCTGCAATCCAGGCAACATCCTTTTAAATCTCCTCTGCACCCTCTCTGGTGCAATCACACCTTGCCTGTAATGTGGTGACCAGAACTGCCCGCAGTACTCCAGCTGTAGCCCAACTAGTGTTTTAAGCAATAACTGCGGCCTAAATATATTAATAAGGGGCAACTTTGGTGAGTGCCAAGTTGGACAAAATCGATTTTTATTGCCCCGTAGAATGCCTGACTGACAACAAGAGAAAGCTATCGAACGGTGCATCGCTGTTCTGACGCTAAGTACAGCGTGCAGTTCTGGTCACTACAGGGCCAATTTTGATCAAGGCCTCCGCTCTCCCAAGTGCCACCGATGGCCGTCGAGGTACCGGACGGTACTTTCGGTGGGGTTTTCATCGCCGAGGTCCCTCGAAGGCCGGCGGGCGGCAAATCAACGACGTACGCCGCCAATCTGGGCGGCAGCGGGCGGGCGGTCTCGTTCCCGGCGGCAGAAGGCGCTTGCCGCCCAAGTGCCGCCGAGGATGAAGTTGGGCCCAGGGAGGGTCGAAGAGGTAAAAATAAAAATCATCACCAACAAAAGGATAAGGGGTAAGCCATTTAGGACCGAGATGCGGAGGAACTTCTTCACCCAGAGAGTGGTGAACCTGTGGAATTCTCTACCACAGAAAGTTGTTGAGGCCAATTCACTAAATATATTCAAAAAGGAGTTAGATGAAGTCCTTACTGCTAGGGGGATCAAGGGGTATGGTGAGAAAGCAGGAATGGGGTACTGAAGTTGAATGTTCAGCCATGAACTCATTGAATGGCGGTGCAGGCTAGAAGGGCCGAATGGCCTACTCCTGCACCTATTTTCTATGTTTCTATGTTTCTATGTAAAAGAAACATCTGACGACCTTCAGGGGACCCCCATCCAGGTAACTGCCTGTAAAGAAATCATTTAAAAACACACTTTTTTTACAGGATCTTGACACTTACCGTTGAGGACAGGGCAGCCTCCATGCAGCGGTTCACCGCCGTCCTGCCGCAGACTCCCGCCCGCACCAATCCGGCATCTCGGCAGGCGGGGAGGCCACTTGCGCGCAGCGGCCGTCCGCCGACGTCGGCGGGCGCTTCCCGGCGGCTCTCCCCTCCCGCCCGCATCGAAAGTGGCACTGGGCGGCTCGAGCAGAGGAATGTCGGCGGCAGTGGGGCGCTAAGTTCTTTAAAAATCAGCCCCTACGTTGCAAAGGAGGCAGTCAGGCCCTGGAGCTGGTGCACAATCTGCTCTCAACCCACAGAGTCGTGAGGAATAACTGCAGAAATGTGGGCTAGTGCACCATGAAAGAAGGCAACGGAGTGGAAAAGACTTGCATTTATGTCGCGCCTTTCACGACCACCGGACGTCTCAAAGCGCTTTACAGCCAATGAAGTACGTTTGGAGTGTGGTCACTGTTGTCATGTGGGAAAGGCAGCAGCCAATTTGGGCACAGCAAGCTCCCACACTCAGCAATGTGATAATGACCAGATAATCTGTTTTAGCGATGTTGATTGAGGGATAAATATTGGCCAAGGACACCGGGGATAACTCCCCTGCTCTTCAAAATAGTGCCATGGGACCTTTTACGTCCATCTGAAAGACAGCACCTCCGTCAGTGCAACACTCCCTCAGTACTGGCACTGGAGTGTCAGCCTAGATTTATATGCTCAAGTCCCGAGAGTGGGATTTGAACCCACAAACTTTTGACCCAGAGGCGAGAGTGGTACCCACTGAGCCATAGCCGACACCGATATTGCCATATATTGCCAGGAAAAAACAGGATATACTACAGTGTCTTTGTACAAGGCTGTGGCTAGGCATCATCTAGAATACTGTCATGTATGTAGACCATGTATACTAACTGTATAGTCATATAAGGTGTGCCACCAGAGGGCACTGCGGTGGGAGACCTGAGGGTCACCTGCATAGGTGTGCAGGGCCCAGTATAAAAGGCTGCCCACCATGCTTGTGCCTCACTCTGGAGTTACAATAAATGGGACTAAGGTCACAACAGCTCAAGTACAATACTAGACCTCGTGGAGTCATTCATAAGAGTATTAAAGACATATAGTTTAAAGTCTCTCAGTTACCATGATAGGCCGAGATTGCTGGTGCATTTTACTCTGGGAATCTGCAAACTTCAAGGATATTTGCTAGCGTTTCTTAAAATAATGAAAAGATGAGATTCGGTACACGTGGATGGACTATGCGAGTTAGATGAGCTGGGGAGAAGCAGGAGACGTGAGAATGAATTATGCAAGCATAGAACTAGTTTCGATGTCATGAGGTACATCGTTTTACAGCCTTGTTGTTGACCTTTAGAGCAGGTTTTATGTTATGTGGCGTGAGTGCGGATTTGCAGCAAGCATTCAAAAGGGATCCGAGGGGTGTGGCCAACACCACCATGACACATGTGGAAGGGAGGTGGGTACTGGGGAATGTGTCAGAGATGAGGGACTTCGGTTACGTAGAGAGACCGGAGAAGCTGGGGTTGTTCTCCTCAGAGCAGAGAAGGCCGAGAGGAGATTCGATAGAGGTGTTCAAAATCATGAGGGGAATGGACAGAGTAGATAGAGAGAGAAAGTGTTCTGATTGGTGGAAGGGTCGAGAACCCGAGGACACAGATTTAAGGTGATTGGCAGAAGAACCAAAGGCGACATGAGGATAAACTTTTTTACGCACCGAGTGGTTAGGATCTGGAACGCGCTGCCTGAAAGGGTGGTGGAGGCAGACTTAATCGTGGCTTTCAAAAGGGAATTGGATACATACCAGTCGGAAAATAAATTACAGGGCTATGGGCAAAGAGTGGGGGGAGTGGGACTAGCTGAAATGCTCTTACAGAGAGTCAGCACGGGCTCGATGGGTCGAATCGCCTCAGTCTGTGCTGTAACCATTCTATGATTCTACGGGACTGAAATTGCCCTGTTCTGTGCCTCCCGTTAGCACGACCAGGGGGTGAAATTGTTTTCACCCGGGGTGGGGGTGGGGGTGGGGGGGTGTGCGACCGGCTCCCCGAAATTGCGCAGGAGTTAGCGACGGCGCTAACACGGTAGCGCCGCGCCACGCTACTGTGACATCATCGCCGCGCGTGGCGGCCCCTCAGCACCTGCCGCCGAGAATCGGTCAGCGCTCCGGGAGGCTGCCGTGAGCAGCGTCAGCGTCAGCCTCGCCGGGTCACAAACAAGGCCGGGCTCCGCTCGTGCAGGGCCGCGGCCACGTGGAAGGCGAAGCCGCGTGTCGCTGACCAACCCGCCTGAGTAGCGCCCCCGAACCTGTCCCAACGGGGAGTGGACCACACGACATTGCGCTCCACTTCCTGCGTGGGGCAATTTCAGCCCTGTAGAATTATAGACTGGTTACAGCACAGACTGAGACTATTCGGCCCATCGAGCCCATGCTGACTCTCTAAGAGCACGTCAGCTAGTCCCACTCCTCCCACTCTTTGCCCATAGCCCTGTAATTTTTTTTCCTACTGGTATGTATCCAATTCCCTTTTGAAAGCCACGATTGAGTCTGCCTCCACCACCCTTTCAGGCAGCGCATTACAGATCCTAACCGCCCTATTCTGCGGGAAGTCCCACCCCGACTGGGTTACCGTCCCCAAATAGGGCGCTGGGGGAATTTTGCCCCCACCCCCCCCCCGCCAATGTGTCGCCCAGTCACTATGGTACTCTGAAACTTGCTTGATCAACTTTAGTGTTTGGAGAGGAATTTGGCAGAGTTATATCCTTATTTCTGTGCCAGGAGATTGTGTGGCTGGCTGATGTGGGGCGGTGGGTGGAGGGGGCAGAGGCGTAGATGCGGGTCATGATGTCCACAAATTACTCCATGACATAGGGAGCGAGGATGAGGAGACTTTTTTCAGCCGTCTTTCAGATCAACCGTTAAACTAAGGCCCCGTCTGCCCTCTCAGGTGAATGTAAAAGATCCCATGATGCTATTTTGAAGAAGAGCAGGGGAGTTATCCCTGGTGTCCTCGTCAATATTTATCCCTCGATCAACATAACAAAAACACAGATTATCTGGTCATTATCACATTGCTGTTTGTGGGAGCTTGCTGTGCGCAAATTGGCTGCCGCGTTTCCCACATTACAACAGTGACCACACTCCAAAAAGTACTTCATTGGCTGCATAGTGCTTTGAGCTGTCCGGTGGTCATGAAAGGCACTATATAAATGCAAATCTTTCTTTTCCTCTCGGAGACACTTTCACTTTAAACAATGGATGGAACTTTCAACCTCAATGGAAAGGAAGATTGGTGGTTTGCGTGGGGGGGGGGGGGGGGGGTTGGGGGGGCATGTGAGTGTGTATAACGGACTGCTCCCCTATCGCCCGTTTTACCCTCCACCAAAGTTGTAAGTTCCTCCCAACATTACAAATGCAAATAGGCGCTTCTGTAATTGGGATCCAGTGCAAGTGCTCGGTTAGTTTTATCTTCATTCTTCAGTCCACAACACGAGCAGAATATTTGTGCGGATTGCTCTGCACCTGTTATGACAACAAGATCTCTCCGCAGCACACAAGGTATAGTTTGAAGCGTTAGCTACTTAGCTCCTCGCGTCAGTGACAGTGGCGCAGATCGTATTATCGTTCTCCACGGTATGAGCCTAAACTCATTTCACGAGGAGCCTCACAGCCAACAGCCAGAGAAGGCATTCATCAACTCAGACGCACGGGCTGAACATGCGCTCTGTCTGCGGGCTGTAAGGGTCCTCCGTGAAACAAGGGTGACCAGTCTCAAACTACCCCTCAGTCAAATGCTTCAAACTGATTTTATTTTTGCTAAATTGAGTAAGAAGTGGGATTCAACTGTTTTAGCTATTGGTCGAAAAGATGCATCCTTTGCTCTCGGTGCAGGCAGTAATATCAATCCAACAGGGAATTCTGGAGAAACTTCTTTAGCCATGATGGTTAGAATGTGGAACTCGCTGCCACAAGGAGAGGTTGAGGCGAATAGTATCGATGCCTTTAATAGGAAGCAAGTAAATTAATGGAGGGAGAAAGGAATAGAAGGTTGTGCTGATAGGATGTGATGAAGAATGGTGAGAGGAGGCTCGTGTGGAGCATAAACGCAGGCATCGAGCAGTTGGGCCGGATGGCCTGCTTCTGTGCTGTACATTATATGTAAAGAAAGAAAGACTTGCATTTATATAGCGCCTTTCACGACTACCAGACGTCTCAGACATAGAAATGTAGAAAATAGGTGCAGGCCATTCGGGTCTGCACCACCATTCAATATGATCATGCAACTTCAGTACCCCATTCCTGCTTTCTCTCCATACCCCCTTGATCCCTTCAGCCGTAAAGGCCACATCTAACTCCCTTTTGAATATATCTAACGAACTGGCCTCAACAACTTTCTGTACTAGAGAATTCCACAGGTTCACAATTCTCAGAGTGAAGAAGTTTCTCGTCATCTCAGTCCTAAATGGCTTACCCCTTATCCTCAGACTGTCTCAAAACGCTTTACATACAACGAAGTACATCAAGCATCAACTCTGTAGAACTTTCCTCAACTCTGCACTGTGGCCAGATCGTTGCACCGCCCAATCGCTTGCCCATGGTGGTGAGGCAACCCATCAGTGCAGTCATTAGAAGCACCTCCCACCAGGTATATTGCAGGATGGCACTGTGACTTTATACTCTTCTAGATGCTACTGACAAGTCTTTTTACGCGGGCGCACTAGACCATTCTGTGCCTTCAAATCACAATCATGAGAAGCAGTTTCCTCTCGGGCATTGCGATCTTTAACAGGGAGAAAGCCGGACAATCAGCTTTTATGGTGTCTCTTCCTTTCAACTAAAGAAGTACAAGAAAAGTACTCAATGCTAACTGTAAGAAAATGATAGCTGTGGAAACATGCCAAGGCATAATATTTTTTCAGAGTGGTAGAGATTGCTGTAGGCTTACTGGAAACTGTGTATTTATGCTCAAAGGAAAAGAGACACATTGTTTTGATGCTGCAGTGTTGGCTTCCTGTAATAGAATGAGAACACTACCCTAAGGGCTGCCTTGAAGGCAAAGAAATGCTTCAGAAGACACTGCGAGAAAAAATTGCAGTGATCTAAGTGAAGAATCTGTGAAATCATTGGTTAACTGAAATTATCGCAGGCAACAATTGCCTTCCATTTGTAAAGGGGCAACGGCAACTGCCGACAGAACCACACTACATGATACAGAAGTGACAGCACGAAAACAGGCTGTTCGGTCTAACCAGTCCATGATGGTTCTAATCCCACGTGCCAGCTTACATAGAAACAAAGAAAATAGGTGCAGGAGTAGGCCATTTGGCCCTTCGAGCCTGCACCACCATTCAATAAGATCATGGTTGATCATTCCTTCAGTAACCCCTTTGCTGCTTTCTCTCCATACCCCTTGATCCCTTTAGCCATAAGGGCCATATCTAACTCCCTCTTGAATATATCCAATGAACTGGAACCAACAACTCTCTGCGGCAGGGAATTCCACAGGTTAACAACTCTCTGAGTGAAGAAGTTTCTCCTCATCTCAGTCCTAAATGCCCTGCCACTTATCCTAAGACTGTGTCTCCTGGTTCTGGACTTCCCCAACATCGGGAACATTCTTCCCGCATCTAACCAGTCTAGCCCCGTCAGAATCTTATATGTTTCTATGAGATCCCCTCTCATCCTTCTAAACTGCAATGTATAAAGGCCCAGTTGATCCAGTCTTTCCTCATATGTCAGTCCAGCCATCCCTGGAATCAGTCTGGTGAATCTTCGCTGCACTCCTTCAATAGCAAGAATGTCCTTCCTCAGATTAGGAGACCAAAACTGAACACAATATTCCAGGTGAGGCCTCACCAAGGCCCTGTACAACTGCAGTAAGACTTCCCTGCTCCTGTACTCAAATCCCCTAGCTATGAAGGCCAACATACCATTTGCCTTGTTCACCTCCTGCTGTACCTGCATGCCAACTTTCAATGACTGATGAACCATGACACCCAGGTCTCGCTGCACCTCCCCTTTTCCCTTTTCCTAATCTGCCGCCATTCAGATAATATTCTGCCTTCGTGTTTTTACCCCCAAAGTGGATAACCTCACATTTATCCACATTATACTGCATCTGCAATGCATTTGCCCACTCGCCTAACCCTGCAGCCTCTTAGAGTCCTCCTCACAGCTCACACTGCCACCCATTTGAGTGTTATCTGCAAACTTGGAGATATTACACTCGATTCCATCCTCTAGATCATTAATATATATTGTAAAGAGCTGGGGTCCCAGCACTGAGCCCTGCGCAACCCACTAGTCACTGCCTGCCATTCTGAAAAGGACCTGTTTATCCTGACTCTCTGCTTCCTGTCTGTCAACCAGTTCTCTATCCACGTCAGTACATTACCCCCAATACCATGTGCTTTGATTTTGCACACCAATCTCTTGTGTGGGACCTTGTCAAAAGCCTGTTGAAAGTCCAAATACACCACATCCACTGGTTCTCCCTTGCCACTCTTAATTACATCCTCAAAAAATTCCAGATTTGTCAAGCATGATTTCCCTTTCATAAATCCATGCTGACTTGGACCGATCCTGTCACTGCTTTCCAAATGCGCTGTTATTTCATCCTTAATGATTGATTCCAACATTTTCCCCATACTGATGTCAGGCTAATCGGTCTATAATTACCCGCTTTCTCTCTCCCTCCCTCTTTAAAAAGTGGTGTTACATTAGCTACCCTCCAGTCCATAGGGACTGATCCAGAGTCGATAGACTGTTGGAAAATGATCACCATGCATCCACTATTTCTAGGGCCACTTCTTTAAGTACTCTGGGATGTAGACTATCAGGCCCCGGGGATTTATCAGGCTTCAATCCCATCAATTTCTGAATACAATTTCCCGCCTAATATGGATATCCTTCAGTTCCTGCTTCTCACTAGACCCTCAGTCCCCTATTACATCCGGAAGGTTATTTGTGTCTTCCTTCGTGAAGACTTAACCAAAGTATTTGTTCAATTGGTCTGCCATTTCTTTGTTCCCCATTATAAATTCACCTGAATCTGACTGCAAGGGACCTACGTTTGTCTTCACTAATCTTTTTCTCTTCACATATCTATAGAAGCTTTTGTAGTCAGTTTTTATGTTCCCGGCAAGCTTTCTCTCGTACTCTATTTTCCCCCTCTTAATTAAACCCTTTGTCTTCCTCTGCTGAATTCTAAATTTCTCCCAGTCCTCTGGTTTGCTGCTTTTTCTGGCTAATTTATATGCCTCTTCCTTGGATTTACCACGATCCTTAACCCTTGTTAGCCACAGTTGAGCCACCTTCCCCGTTTTATTTTTACTCCACGCAGGGATGTACAATTGTTGAATTCATCCATATGATCTTTAAATATTTGCCATTGCCTATCCACCATCAACCGTTTAAGTATCATTTGCCAGTCTAATCTAGCCAATTCGCACCTCATACCGTCAAAGTTACCTTTCCTTAAGTTCTGGACCCTAGTTTCTGAATTAACTTTGTCACTCTCCATCCTAATAAAGAATTCTACCATATTATGGTCACTCTTCCCCAAGGGGCCTCGCATAACAAGATTGCTAATTAGTCCCTTCTCATTACACATCACCCAGTCTAGGATGGCCAGCTCTCTGGTTGGTTCCTCGACATATTGGTCTAGAAAACCATCCCGAATACACTCCAGGAAATCCTCCTCCACCGCATTGCTACCAGTTAGGTTAACCCAATCAATATGTAGATTAAAGTCGCCCATGATAACTGCTGTACCTTTATTGCACACATCCCTTATTTCTTGTTTGATGCTGTCCGCAACCTTACTACTACTATTTGGTGGCCTGTACACAACTTCCACTAGTGTCTTTTGCCCCTTGGTATTCTGTAGCTCCACCCATACCGATTCCACATCATCCAAGCTAATGTCCTTCCTTACAATTGCATTAATTTCCTCTTTAACCAGCAACGCCACCCCGCCTCCTTTTCCTTTCTGTCTATCCTTCCTAAATGCTGAATAGCCCTGGATGTTGAGTTCCCAGCCTTGCTCACCCTGGAGCCATGTCTCCGTGATGCCAATCACATCATATCCATTAACTGCTATCTGTGCAGTTAATTCGTCCACCTTATTCCGAATACTCGTCGCATTGAGGCACAGAGCCTTCAGGCTTGTCTTTTTAATACACTTTGCCCCTTTAGAATTTTGCTGTAATGTGGCCCTTCTTGGTTTTTGCCTTGGGTTTCTCTGCCCTCCACTTTTACTATTCTCCTTTTTATCTTTTGCTTCTGACTCCATTTTATTTCCCTCTGTCTCCCTGCATAGGTTCCAATCCCCCTGCCATATTAGTTTAACTCCTCCCCAACAGCACTAGCAAACACTCCCCCATGGACATTGCTTCCGGTCCTGCCCAGGTGCAGACCATCCGGTTTGTACTGGTCCCACCTCCCCTAGAACCGGTTCCATTGTCCCAGGAATTTGAATCCCTCCCTGCTGCACCACTGCTCAAGCCACGTATTCATCTGAGCTATCCCTTTTATTCCTCTTTCCGTCAACCAACTACAGGTTGGACCTTCCTTATCCGGGACTCCCTTAGCTGGCACCACCCCTCGCCCGGCATGATTCTGGTGGCCGGGGGCACATGCGCAGATCGCGGCTGACCTCCAGCCCGACTTTAGGCCTCGCTGACACTCGGCCCACTGGGGCCCGCCGGCACTTCGGGCCCACCCAGGGCACCGACCTCCTCACCCCCTCCCCGACCTCGGGCTGTCTCTCCATCCCCCCCTCGGGCTGACCTTCCTTTATCCGGCAAAATCCCTTATTTGGCACGAGCCAGCTCCTGAGGGTGCCGGATAAGGGAGATTCAACCTGCATCTATTCTTAAATATTCATATGATCTCGGCTTCAATCACTAACTCTAACCCAGTACGGTAGCATAATGGTTATGTTATTGGACTAGCAATCCTGAGGCCTGGACTAATAATCGGGGAGATATGAGTTCTCCCACTACGGTGGCTGGGGGATTTAAATTGAATTAATGAAATAAATCTGGAATTTATTTTTTAAAAAGCCAGTATCAGTAATGGTGACCATGATACTTGCGGATTGTTGTAAAAACCCATCTGGTTCACTAATGTCCTTTGGGGAAGGAAATCTGCCATCCTTACCTGGTCTGGCCGATATGTGACTCCAGACCCACAGCAATGTGGTTGACTCTGAACAGCCCAGCGAGCTACTCAGTTGTACCAAACCGCTGTGACAAAGTCAGCACCGTGGGATTACCTTCACCACACGGACTGCAGCTGTTCAAAGAGGCAGCTCTGCACCACCTTCTTAAAAAAAGGACTTGGATTTATATAGTGCCTCTTCACGACCACCGGACATCTCAAAGTTCTTTACAGCCAATGAAGTACCTTCATTGTAGTGTAGTCACTGTTGTAATGTGGGAAACGCAGCAACCTAATTTGCACACAGCAAGCTCCCACAAACAGCAACGACCAAGAATCTTTTTTTTGGTTATGTTGATAAGGGATAAATATTGGCCAGGACAGCAGGGATAACACCCCTGCTCTTCTTTGAAATAGTGTCCTGGGATTTTTGACATCCACCTGAGAGAGGAGACAAGAACTAGGTTTGACATCTCATCTGAGAAATAGCACCTCCGACAGTGCAGCACTCCCTTGGAGTATCAACCTAGATTCGTGTGCTGAAGTGGGACTTGAACCCACAACCTTTTGGCGCAGAGGCGAGGGTGCTACCCGCTGAGCCACAGCTGACACTGAGCACCTACCTAACTCACCGTGTGTCGATCGTCACTGATTAATTACCAATAACTGTTCATCAGACCAAAATCAATAAATAAAAAGTGCCACGAATCTGCACTGGTATTAAACACCCGGCTCGTTAATGAAAATGACAAATTGCTAGTTAACATTTTGTGAAAAAACTTTAGCGTCTAAATTGCACTGTTGACGTGAAGTAATTACTGACAAATTGTGACCTTCTGCTGTAATCATTGCCAGGATACCAGTGACAAATTAAAAACACAAAGCAAATTATAAAAAAAATAGTAAATACCAGGAGGCTGATTTTCACAAATACCATGTACAGAGATCGTACAGTTAGAAGTGGTCCAATAATTCAGTGCAGATTAAAAGGCCTGACTTGTCGGGGATCATTTTTAAGATGGTGCAAGATCTCATTTCCATTGACTGCTGCAGCTAAATGGGAATAAACTGGCGTCGGTTCTTGACTGCCAGGAGCAATCCTGCTCATTATTCAGCTGGCGGAGGCGACCTCTTTAATTTCTGCAACATGTATGTCACACGCTGGTGGCTAGCAGTTGAAAGCACTCCAAAGGAAGGCGGGGGAGACCGAGAGCACCAAGGAGCCTTGGACACCCTGCAGGTACAGGCTCTGTCCTACCCGTTCGTTCCTTGGAAGCCTCACACGGAGACACAATTTAGAAACACAGCGTGCCGTGTCCGACCCAGCAAGACTGTATTCCTCAGGCAGCGGAGGGGCAGTTTACCAGCTGTCAATTACTTCCAGACTGATCCCCATTTAAATGCAGACATTGTCCTGTGGTCTTAAATATTATTTACAGTTCACTGACAGCTGTCCTCCGTGGTTCCTTTCAGCGGCAGAGGCACAGCAATTTCCCCTCATCATTTCTTATCACTGTCACTTTTAATTTATTTGAGCTGTTTTACACAATACATGTAACTGTTTAGCACTCGAGCCCTGTTCCGATTTATTTATCGGTAATTCAATTTCATGTGCTGCTCCAGTAAAAGGAAGAAAAACTTTTGTTGTGCAATCGCAACCACATGAATTTATATAGCACCTTTATACGTAATTTTGAAAAAAAATCTCAAGACGCTTCACAGGAGCCGTGATCAGACAGATTTTGACACCGAGTCACTTAAAGAGATATTAGGGCAGGTGGCCAAAAGCTGGGTCAAAAAGGCTGGTTTTAAGGAGCATCTTAAAGGAGGAGAGAGAGGTAGAGAGGTTTCGGGAGGGAGTTCCAGAGCTTGGGGCCTTGGCAACAGAAGGCACGGCCACCAATGGTGGAGTGATATACATCAGGGATGCGCAAGAGGCCAGAATAGGAGGAATTAAATGTTAACCTATATTTTTATTGATTAACTAGTGAGCGAAATATAACTACTTCTCACTCCTCGCCATAAAAAAATGATTAAGACTTGCTCCCTCGATGTTTCAGCGATTATAATGTACCACGGATGCGATACTGAGCTGCATAGACCAGAAGGATCCTGGTTCGAATCCTTGGGCAGAGTTGATATCAGCCAGGACAGTGGTGGGACACTACAATTAGTTTCAGTATCCCCAAACTAGGGAGCGTAGAAAATAAAAATTAATGAATATTGTTGAAGTGGAGTCCATAAGTTCTTTTAGGAGCTGAGGAACAGATGTAGGTCATTGATCCCTCGAGTCCACTCCGCCAGTCAATTAGATCATGGCTAATCTGTACCTCAACTCCTTCTGCCTGCCTTACAACCATATCACTTGATACTTGTAATGTATGCACCTGTGAGGAAATAGTTGTAGAGCTGTTGCAATATCTGCGGTCTGGAAGAGTCCGTGTTCCATGTTTATATTAAATGTGTGAGGTTGCAGCCCCTCTTCCATTATTTGAAGGGGCTGTTCCTCGATTTTTGGCTGCACTTCAGGCCCACGCTCCTGATCTTTGGGCACCCGGTGCAGAGGGGAGCGGGTAGGTTGGAAGGCCTCCTCCTAGGACTGCTCCTGGGCCTTGCCAAAATGGCCAGTGGGCAGTCGAGAGGGTCATTCAGCCTGACTGTTTGCCTCTCTTCCACAGTTATGTCCGCGCCAGGGTCTCCCCGGAGATGGAGCATGTGGTGTCCACCAGTACGCTCATGGCCTTCCTCGAGAGGTGGGCGCCGGAGGGACTGGAGTGCATCATCACCCCCGGCAACCAAATTTTAATTTGATTTAAGTTTCCGTAAAAGTCTATTTTGAACTTTGTGGATTCTAGTGCCCTTGCAAAAGGGAGCACTTGATTTTACATTTCTATTAAAATAGTTGTGAGTGGCTTAGCCAGTCAGGTCATGTTCACAAGACTCAATAAAACCCCAGCCAGTTGGGTGTAGGTCATCCACGATGAGGTATGCAGTTGTGAGCCTAGTAGATGAACTGGTAATGTGTAGTGTGATTGTTAATAACCAACTAGTTATTAATAGCAATGTGTTGCTATGAATTCTTAACCAAAGAACCCATGAAGCAAATACATTACAGTAACTCTTAACCAAACTAAAATCTATCGTCTTCAATCTTGAAAGATCCCATTGCCCTGCAGCACCTACAGCCTTCTGGGGCAGAGAATTCCTGACTTCTACTAGCCTTTATGTGAAAAGGTGCTTTCTTATTTCCCTCCTAATTGGCCTAACTCTAATTTCAAGATTATGTCCCTGTAATATATGCCCCAGTGAGTATGCTCACAGGTTTGTAGAGCTGTTGAGATGGGAGTGGCTTAGCCAGTCATGTGATGTTCACAAGACTCAATAAAACCCCAGCCAGTTGGGTTCGGGGGATCCACGATGAGGCAGGTGGTTGTGAGCCTGGTGGATGAACTGGTAATGTGGAGTGTGATTGTTAAACCTTTTGCTAATAAACCAACTAGTTCTTAATAGCAATGTGTTGCTATGAATTCTTAAGCAAAGAACCCATGAAGCAAATACATTACAGTACCCTTGTTCTTGATTTCCCTCACCAGAAGAAATCATTCTCAGTATCTACCCTATCGAATCCTTTTAACATATTAAATATCTCATTCAGATCATCCCTCAATCTTCTGTATTCAAGGGAATACAAGCTATGCAAACTGTCCTCGTAACCCTATAAGCCTTAATTTGAATCTGATGAATATTAAAAGGAAATTAGAGAGTTGCTGGAAAGTAACAAGAATATTAATGAGTTTGGAAAGCAAGCAGAAAAGTGTGATTGGTCTAGGTGGCTCGTGTGGAGAAAAACACCAGTGCCGGCTCGATGGGCTGAATGGCCCATTTCTGTGCTGTAATGTTCCACAACTCTATGACATCGTCCACTCCTGATCATTGCCCAGTGATCCCCGCAGTGGGACAGAATCAAATCTGGGACTGGAGAACGGAATCCCTCTGCGCTCAGCCCTTGACAAGTTGCCTAAACCTCCACCTCGCAATAGCAGAGGAAAAGACTGAATCGAAATGCTGGAATAAAAAATAAAATGGTGGGATTACACTGCAAGTGTGCCGGGATCTGTACAAGGAAAAGATGCATCAACATTTGTCAGTTCTGATGAGTCCGCACCTAAAACAGGAACCCAGCTTTTCTCTTCTCAGAGGCTGCTGGGCCTGCTGTATATTTTGAACATTATCTGAGTTATTTAAGCTGTAGAACAGTGTCTGCTATTGCACTCATTTTACCAATCCATTTTTGAATACTGTCCATCTTTGTGGACTCTCTGACTAAGGCAACCTAATCAGTGCATAAATACAGCACCGTGTCCTTCAATAATATCACTCAACATCTCTCTACAGACTCTCAGTACCCCAACACGCAAAGGTTCCTACATTAAAACTGTGCGTGCTGTACCTTAGTCTGCATTGAATGGTCAATAGCTGCTTTTGCATCTGTTGGGTTTCATGTTACTGTCCAACGAATAGCCAGATTTTTAATTAATGACCTGCGTATCGAGCAGTCAATGTCGGACATGTTTGTTTACACATCCATCTCCCAGACCTTCCCAAGCAAGGACACGTGGGTTGACTTAGTGATCATGGAGCACTTGATAAAACAAAACTTGTTCAATGCCACCCAGACCCATCAACAATTGGTCAACTGGGCCCTTACTTCCCAACGCCCAGCTCCTCACTCATTTATTTTTTAAAATGGAAAACAAGCTGACAGAAATGGAATCCCTCTCACATTCGGGAACTGTCATCGACTGCAAGGTCAGGCAACATGACCGACTCTTTTCTATTGCCTAATGCAATAGACATATCTTTCGAGCCTTGAAACACTCACGCATGGCACTGCACCAATTTGGAAGGACTGCAGTGTAGAAAGCAAGGACACAACTGTGCTATCTTTCGATACCAGGACACAAGCACACACAGTACAAGATGGCTCCTAACAGAACTGTGTCACATGACCTTGCCTCATGACCTTTTATTGTTATTACATCAGTAGTCCACCAAGTGGAGCTCTATTACAACAACCCCACTCCCCACAAGATGAAAATGCATCAACTGTGTGTGTTGTGGATAAATATCAGCGATGTGGGCCCCTTGTAACCTCAGGTAGAAGAATGAAAGTTCTGTTTGGTACAACAATTCTGCCATTGAAACGCAGACACAGTTATGTCAACCCTGCGTGCAATTCTATGGGATGATTAGTGGGACAGCTCCGTTGTCCTGACTTAACTCATACCCTTGCTGAGAATATTTGACAGATCAACCTAGTAGGTGACAAGGGCTCCTAGATATCATCTGCAAATGAAACGCTCACACACTGTCCATCATTCAGGCTCTTTTATGCCACAAACTGTGCCCCTGTGGAATGGTTTACCACCTGAGTGACTTATGACTAATGACTACCTGAAAGGACAGCAAGCATCGAAGGCAGCCAGACAGAGGCACCATGTGAACATAGGAGCTGTCTGATTGTCTCCTTATAAACCTAACAAGACAGTATCAGTGCTTTACAGTTGTGTTAACATTCTCTGCATTGCAACTTGACATTGTTGACATTATTGACAGTCGTTGTTTTAAGTGCTGCAATGCAGGGTTTGAAACTGGTGTCCAGTGCACTCAGCAAAAAATAAAAATGCTTATTGATCGAGTCAGTGATGCGGGTGATGTCCTGAGGCTGCTGGGTTGTAGGAATGCATCAACAGATAACGATGTGTTTAGAAAGGAACTTGAATGGAAAGAGTCAATTTTAAAAAGTGATCCTCACTACCTTCTGAAGAGAAACCTTCACCATCCAGACCCCTCCTTAGGAGGGTCCTTCCATACCAAGACCCCTTCTTAGGAGGGTCTCTCACCATCCAGACCCCTTGTACTGGGTTCTGTCAGAGTGTAGCATATGGAGGGCGATAACTCTGATTCACCAGCGAGCTTCAACACTACACCAAGAAATATGGCTAAAGGTCAGGGCTTCAGAATCCAAATCCTGCAGTGTGAACTGTTGGCACAACAGTAAAGACAGATCTCGAATTCTTGTACTACAACGGGAACAATCGAATAAAGCAGCAATAAAGAGAAGTTACTTATCTCTTACTGAACATCAAAGATAAAATACAATAATTCCAGAATGATTGGATAAGGAGAAGTTACTTACATAACTGTACTTCTAGGAAGGTTCATAAACACAGAAGTTTCATTTTCTGATTAACAAAAGTTAAAGATTGTCCTAACTAAAATGAAGGCAGCTCCATGCTTGCTGGCTGTCTGCGTCTAATAGGAAAACGCCACCCAGTTTGCGGGAATCAGTAAGACAGTTACCGGTGGTTCCAACTGTCAGAAGCAGCACAGTCCATCACACCCCTTCTTAGGATGGACCTTCACCATCCAGACCTCTTCTTAGGAGGGTCTCACCACATAGACCCCTTCAGAATGAGCGACTCGCAGTGTCCTGCCCCTGTTAAACACCAAATAACTCTCGGTACAATGTTTTTTATTCTCCAAACCCCTCCTCTCCTCAAGCCGATCGCTTTACCCCTTGTGCTCGGTTCCACAATCACCGACACAGTGCCCAAGGACTATTCCTTGTGCATGAACTTCGACTGTGGGCTAACTGTGGGTGAAAATGGCATGAAACAAAGCCACATTCTATCCTAACCCAATGTCAGCACACACACACACGCACACGCACACGCGCGTACACACCCACACATGTGCGCACACACACACACACACACACACTTTCCAGTGTCGGTCACTGGGCAGCAACCAGTAGGGAGAAACTTGACGGATTTTTCCCCCCTCCCCAGGCTAAGGACTCTTACACCAACTACAGAATGCCTGTCACAGTACGAACGATTATTAGCCTGAGTTGTCCATCTTACTTTGAGAGCTAAATTACGATGCAAGCGAGCTGAATTAAAAGACACACAGTTGAAGTGAGATGATTGTTGGAAGCACTCTTGGGTTAAGTCTATAAATGTTAATTCACTTCCCTCAAACTGTCGGCTTAATAACACCTCCCAGCTAGCTGCCCCATTGATGGCTGCAGCACACACCATTAAGCAACAAATTAACAGAACAGAAAAGAACCAAAGGGTATTCATTATAATTCACTGTACTAAGCAGCACTAAGTGGTTAGACAATGGCTCACATCTGCAATTCCCCGCAAGATGAGAGTCCAAACTCTCATGACACCAAGAGAAAGATGCCAAGCAGGTGTAACTGCAGGGAAAGGGGGAACACAGTTGACTCGAGTGCGGTTCCGGGCAAGCAATCTCAGAGTAGCGTCACTAGAGGCCTGTGAGCAGCTGGCCTGCCCACTCTCTTACACTTTGAAAATTGCGTGGTGTGTCTGTGGGATTTAGAGAAGGAAAAAAAAGTACGAGGAGAACAGAGTTCCTTGCAGCAGAATTTCGCTGCTTGTATTGACGCCAACTCTCTAATTGACGTTTGGGAGATGTTATTTTCCTGACCGTTCGCAACCTTGGTATCGTATTTGACCCTGACATGAGCGTTCGAAAACACACTCGCAGCATAACTAAGACCGTCTATTTCCATAACATCGCCCATCTCCGCCCCTGCCTCAGCTCATTCGCTCTGGCGCCCTCATCCATGCCTTTGTTACCGCGAGACTTGACTATTCCAAAGCACTCCTGGCTGGCCTCCCACATTCTACCCTACGTAAACTTGAACTCATCCAAAACTCGGCTGCCCGTGTCCTAACTCGCACCAAGTCCCGCTCACCTTTCACCCCTGTGTTCGCTGACCTACATTGGCTTCCAGTTAAGCAATGCCTCGATTTCAAAATTCTCGGCCACATTTTCAAATCCCTTCATGGTCTCACTCTTCCCTATCTCTGTAATCTCCTCCAGTCCCACAACTCCCCTGAGATGTCTGCGCTCCTCTAATTCTGCCCTCCTGAGCATCCCTGATTATATTCGCTCAACTATTGGTGGCCGTGCCTTCTGTTGCCTGGGCCCCAAGTTCTGGAACTCCCTGCCTAAACCTCTCTACCTCTCTTTCTTCCTTCAAGACGCTCCTTAAAACCTGCCTCTTTGGTCATCTGCGCTAATTTTTACTTTTTAAATCTCATAATACTCCTGTGAAGCACCTTGGGACGTTTCACTATGTTAACATAGAAACATAGAAACATAGAAAATAGGTGCAGGAGTAGGCCATTCGGCCCTTCGAGCCTGCACCACCATTCAATAAAATCATGGCTGATCATTCACCTCAGTACCCCTTTCCTGCTTTCTCTCCATACCACTTGATCCCTTTAGCCAAAAGGGCCATATCTAAATCCCTCTTGAATATATCTAACAAACTGGCCCCAACAACTTTCTGTGGGTAGAGAATTCCACAGGTTAACAACTCTCTGAGTGAAGAAGTTTCTCCTCATCTCGGTCCTAACTGGCTTACCCCTTATCCTTAGACTGTGACCCCTGGTTCTGGACTTCCCCAGTATCAGGAACATTCTTCCTGCCTCTAACTTGTCCAATCCCATCAGAATTTTATATGTTTCTATGAGATCCCCTCTCATTCTTCTAAACTCCAGTGAATACAGTGCTATATAAAGGCGTTATATAGATACAAGTTGTTGGTGTTGTAAGCTGTGGGTTGGGTGCAGTGCTGTGATTTGTTTAGTTCAGCCCAATGCGTTACAATGCTACAATGTGGAGTGGTGGAACCCAGGCTGCTGGCTGCTAATCCACCTGCAGTAAATATCCAATCTCCACTGTGCTGTGAATGGGGTACTGAGTGTCGACCACATGCTGCTCCATGAGGAGGGAGAGGGAACTTGGCATGAGAGAGATGCATTGGGCTACCATCACCCAACCTCCAGGCAGCTGGTTACCAAGCTGCAATGGCAGACATGAGGGAGCAGGTCCTTTCAGAAGGGTATCAGGTGTGGAACAGGGAGGGCAAGAAAAGACATTAAAAATTAAACTGTATCCTCCAAAATAAATCCACCACTGATTTGAATGGATAGGGTGGCATAGTACACCGGTGCCATCATAGGGTGATCGTGGCTCAGTGGGTAGCACTCTTGCCTCTGAGTCAGAAAGTTGTGGGTTCAAGTCCCCCTCCAGGGACTTGAGCACATAAATCTAGGCTGACACTCCAGTGCAGTGCTGAGGGAGTGCTGCACTGTTGGAGGTGCTGTCTTTCGGATGAGATGTTAAACCGTGGCCTTCTCTGCTCTCTCAGGTGGACGTAAAAGATCCCATGGCACTATTTCGAAGAAGAGCAGTGAAATTATCCCTGGTCTCCTGGCCAATATTTATTCCTTAATTAAGAGCACTAAAAACAGATTATTGCAGTGCTGTTCAGGGACCTGGCAGTGTGCAAATTAGCTGCTGCTTTTCTCACATGACAACAGTGACTACACTCCAATAAAAAAGTACTTCATTGGCTGTAAATCGCTTTGAGATGTCCTGTGGACTTGAATGGTGCTATATAAATGCAAGTCTTTCTTTGTACTTACCTCCCATCTCCCCTTCCCTACTTCCTGCAACTCAGAGTGTTTGATCCCAGCAACATTATTGTAGGGAGATGTCAAGTGTTCTTTTACTGAGAGAGGGCTGTGGAAACTGGAGGGAGAGTCACTCGTGGCATCCCAGGGAAACTCTCCCGCCAAATTCCTCAGGCCCTTCCCAACCACCCGCAGAACAACCAGTGGTGGACGAGGCCTGCTCGTCCCCTCAGGCATCTCTGCATGTGTGTCAAAGACAATGGGCTGGATTTTCGACGCGTTGCCGCCTCTGTTTTCTCTGCGGCAATGGCGGCGGTGAACGCGTCTGGGCGGTCGGCCAGCTTCCGGCGCCCTACCGGGGTTTTCGGTGCCGGCATCGAGGGGGTGCGGAGCATTACCGCCTGGAGGAGGCGATCTGGTGTGCAACGTCCCCGGTTGCGACACCGGCTTGGTTTTTGACTCCCGCCCGACCCGCAGCGCTGCATAGAGCGCCCCCTGCTGGGATCGCCTGTGAAAACGGGCAGTCCGAGCTGCAATGGCCGCAGTGAGGTAAATAATGACCGTTGTATATGCATGCCTGTTTACTGTGTGATGTCTGTAACACTGTTGTGCAACACTGAATGTACCCTTACACTGTGCACACCATACCTGTACACCAGAGGGTGCTGCTGTTGGAGACCTAAGGGTTACCTGCACACTGCAGATAACCCAGTATAAAAAGGAGCTCACAGCTTGGTGTCCTCACTCGAGGAGCTGCAAATAAAGGACTACAGGTCTACACAGTTTTAGTATCATACCCTGCCTCGTAGAGTCATTTGCTAAAGGTATTTACATACATGACAATGTCCACCTCAGGTAAGTGTGATTGTTTGTAATTTTATTTTTTTATGATTTATGTTGTGGTGGCGTGAGTTATTTATTGGGAATGTTTTGTTTTCAGGTTTTTTTCTCTCCCCAGACCCCCTCTCTTAGGGCGCTCCGAGGCCGGTTCTTCAGCTCAGGATTGTCACATGCTCAGCCGGCCTAGCGCCCCAAGAGTGGTGTGCAACGCCCAGCTGCCCAATTTTGCTAACTGAGGCGCAAACTGTTCCTGGGCGCTATCAGGACTGCTCTGTCCGCCATTACTGCCCTGAAATCTTAAAAGCCAAAAATCCAGCTCAAATGATTTTACTTAGGAAAAGCATGGCAACTGGATGTGTAGGAGTTGCAAATGAGGTGCCGATTCTTACCTTTAAATATATTTATTGTATTTCATCAATCTTTATCAGCTCTTTTACCAGGCCCTCAAACCTACCACCAAGCTCATGGTCTACAGGGCTGTAGTAATACCCACCCTCCTGTATGGATCAGAGGCATGGACGATGTACAGAAGACACATCAAGTCACTGGAGGTATACCACCAACGATGTCTCCGCAGATGCTGCACATCTCCTGGGAGGCCAGATGCACCAATATCAGTGTGCTCACCCAGGCTAACATCACCAGTATTGAAGCGCTGACCACATTCGATCAGCTTCGCTGGGCAGGCCACACAGTCCGCATGCCAGACACGAAACTCCCTAAGCAACTGCTCCATGCGGAGCTCCTTCATGGTAAACGAGCCAAAGGTGGGCAGCGGAACCGTTACAAGGACACCCTCAAAGGCTCCCTGATAAAGTGCGACATCACCACTGACCCCTGGGAGACCCTGGCCGAAGACCGCCCGAGGTGGAGAAAGTGCATCCGGGAGGGCGTTGAGGTCTTCGAGTCTCAACGCTGCGAGCGTGAAGAGGTCAGGCGCAGGCAGCGGAAGGAGCGTGCGGCAAATCAGTGCCACCCTCCCCTTCCCCCGATGAATATCTGTCCCACCTGTGACAGGGTCTGTGGCTCTCGTGTTGGACTGTTCAGCCACCAAAGGACTCACTTTAGGAGTGGAAGCAAGTCCTCCTCGATTCCGAGGGACTGCCTGTGATGATGAGCTCTGCCCTGTCCTCACACAACCCATTCTTTGCCGAGCACCTGGTTTTATTGGACTGCAATCAGATCCTTCTCATTCTGGATTTTTTTTTAAAGAATTGACTCTAATTCTGATGGGAATTTGCAGCTGTGTTTGTCCATCTTGAAACGGAAAACGTTATTAGTGCTAGAATTTATTTCTTCAAACTGCAATCTATTTAAATGTTCACAAAGCTTGATGCGCTGCGGAAATAATCTGTTTGCTTTAAGAAATTTTTAGCACTGTAAAATCTTTGAATGTATTCCGTCACGCCCAGCTCACCAGTCCCCTCGGCCCACCTGGCTCTGGGGTCCTCGCATGCCATCTTCACAACCCTTACCAGCCGTGTCCACCACACGCCAGCTTTTGTCACATGCTCAATCCTGCCTCTTACCCAACACCCCCGGCCCCCACTACACCTACCTGCTATCCTCAGTTGGGGCCTTGTGCTGTAGGCTTCCCGCCCAGCAAGCCGCTAGCCTGTAAATCAGGCTGCCTGTGGGCGGGAAACTCACAGAACATTTTTTTTAAAGGAGCCCCTGCAGTTAAAAACTGCAGGACGTTCGGGAAACCATTTCTCGCTGTGTTACTGACCTCAAAACTACTCCCCCGTACGGAACGTGCCTCCGGGCGAAAATCAAGGCCTTTTTTTCCCAGATTAGTTTTGAAGTTACCCCCCTCCAAGCACAAGCCTTGTCCTCTGGTTCTCATACTCTGCCCTGTCTCCTATATGCCTCCCTTCCCACACCCTGCTCTTCCCTCTATGCCAGAACTGTTACATAAGAGCGTAAGAAATAGGAGCAGGGGTCGGCCATTTGGGCCCCCAAACCTGCTCCGCCATTCAATAAGATCATGGCTGATCTGATCTTGGCTTCAACGCCACTTTGCTGCCCGTTCCTCATAACCCTTCACTCCCTTATCACTCAAAAATCTGTCTATCTCCGACTTAAATATATTCAACGACCCAGCCTCCACAGCTGTCTGTGGTAGAGAATTCCACAAATTCACAACCCTCAGAGAAGAAATTCCTCCTCATCTCCATTTTAAATGGGCGACCCCTTATTCTGAAACTATGCCCCCTTGTTCGAGATTCCCCCACGAGGGGAAATATCCTCTCTGCATCTAGTGTGTGCAGCCCTCTCAGAATCTTACACTTTTCAATAAGATCACCTCTTATTCTTCTAAGCTCCAATGAGTACAGGCCCAACCTGCTCAATCTTTCTTCAGAAGGCAAACCCTTCATCTTAGGAGCTGTTGTTCCAAAGGTCACATCTGTTGTGTATGGAGAAAGAGTTGGACTGAACACTGTGAGCTCAAAGTAAAGTGTGACCTTAATCTTTTATTGCAGGTCTCCAGAGTGCCTTTTTCCAACCTGTGAAGCCTCCTTAAATACCTGTGTTCCCAAGGGATTATGGGATCCCTTGGGACTCCAGGGGATGAGCCCTCTGATGGCTGTACAGAGTAAATACAAGTCCACATATATGACGACTTCCAACTTTCAGACAAAGAGAACCAGGACAAGAGAATCGGCAGAAACCATCAATTCTGGGGTCGGCTGATTTTCGAGCTCCTTCGACTCTCAACACTGAGATTTTGTTTTAAGCATTCCTACCCAAATAGCTTTGACCCGAATGTCTCTCACGGAAAATTCCCTGTGCCATAGCAGCTCTAATCACCCTCTCTGGTGCAAGTGCCAGTTCATGCTGCGAACCAGCAAGCAATAATTTGGGATGGAGATTGTAGGCGGCAAAAATTATTTGTGAAAGACAAAGCGAGTCAGGTTTTCTCTCTCTTTTAAAGTGAAGTATGCCACTTTGTTGACTTGCCGTGCACAGGGACTCTCAGTTTAATTTTTGCTTATTAAGAAACAAATCACCTTTATCACTCACGTTCATTGCAGCTGAGTCAGTTACCCTCTTTATTGTAGCAGCCATTTAGACACGGAAAGATCTTACCAACGTCAATGAGATGAATAAGCAAGTAACTTTTTTTAAACGCTGTTGTTTGAAAAGGATTCTTTTTAAGGACACTGAGAGAATTCCCCACTCTTCTTCAAAGTAGTGACATGGGATTTTTAATGTCTAACTGACCAGGTAGACTGGGCCTTAGTATATATTCTTATCTGAGGAGAGCAGCTTTTGCAGTGACACTGGAGTGGCCTGTCTAGATTACCGGAGATGAGGGGGTTACCTCATGATGATAGATTGAGCAGACTGGGTCTTTACTCGTTGGAGTTCAGAAGGATGAGGGGTGATCTTATAGGAACATTTAAAATAATGAAAGGGATAGACAAGATAGAGGCAGAGAGGTTGTTTCCACTGGTCGGGGAGACTAGAACTAGGGGGCACAGCCTCAAAATACGGGGGGAGCCAATTTAAAACCGAGTTGAGAAGGAATTTCTTCTCCCAGAGGGTTGTGAATCTGTGGAATTCTCTGCCCAAGGAAGCAGTTGAAGCTAGCTCATTGAATGTATTCAAGTCACAGATAGATAAATGTTTAACCAACAAGGGAATTAAGGGTTATGGGGAGCGGGCGGGTAAGTGGAGCTGAGTCCACGGCCAGATCAGCCATGATCTTGTTGAATGGCGGAGCAGGCTCGAGGGGCTAGATGGCCTACTCCTGTTCCTAATTCTTATGTTCTTATGTTCTTAACCTTTTGAGTTAAAAAGTTCCCTCCTGTTGCATATGCAATAACTCAATAGGCTTAGTACCGTGAACTCAATCAGATGCAACCTGACTCTATTAGCTCTCAAAAAAAAGGATTAAACATGAAGGCTTTCTTTATATACAAGGGCTGCACGTGTGTGTCTGTGGCCCAATGACCTCCGATGGTCGCTCTCCCTGATGGCAGGTAAACCCAGGCATACATACATTACACCTCCGACAACCTATCTTGTTCCACACATTCTTACTTTCAACCTGTGTTCTTTGGTAACTGAATCCTGAACAATTTGTCTGCAACTGTCAGTGGCTAGCACTCTTGCCTCTGAGTCAGAAGGTTGTGGGTTCAAGTCCCACTCCAGGGACTTGAGCACAAAAATCCAGGCTGACACTCGAGGGAGTGCTGCACTGTCGGAGGTGCTGCCTTTTGGATGAGATGTTAAACCGAGGTTTTGTCTGCTCTCTCAAGTAAATGTAAAAGATCCCATGGCACTATTTCGAAGAAGAGCAGGGGAGTTATCCCCAGTGTCCTGGCTAATATTTATCCCTCAATCAACATCACTAAAAACAGATTATCTGGTCATTATCACATTGCTATTGGCTGCTGCATTTCCCATGTTACAACAGCGACTGCACTCCAAAAGTACTTCATTTGCTGTAAAGCACTTTGAGATGTCATGAAAGGTGCTATATAAATGCAAGTCTTTCTTTTCTTTCAAGGCAACAAAATGGGAGCCTGCAACCTTTGCGTGGGGAAGTTTCAGAAAATGACTACCATTTACAGGTTGCACATGTAATATTTTCACGTAGAAACAGCCGAGTTGGAGATTCATTGAAGCCACTGCCTTGCTCAGTGCAGGCAAAAGAGGAGTCAATAATGCAATGAGCATTAAAGTAAAGAAAGAGCGATGTTCCATTTCTGTAGCGCCATTCGCAAGCTCAGGACATCCCAAATGTTTCACAGCCAATGAAGTATTTTGGAGTGTTGTCACTGTTGCCATGTAGGGGAAAATGGCAGCCAATCTGCGCACAGCAAGCTCCCACAAACAACAACGTGATAATGACCAGATAATCTGTTTTGTTTAAGTCATGTTGGTTGAGGGATAAATATTGGCCAGGACACCGAGGATAACTCCCCCTGCTCTTTTTCGAAATAGTGCCATAGAATCTTTTATGCCCATCTGAGAGGGCAGACGGGGCCTCAGTTTAACATCTCATCCAAAAGGTGGCATCTCCAACAGTGCAGCACTCCCTCAGCACTGCACTGGAGTGTCAGCGTGGTGGCCCCGACCTGCGAGAGACATCAGCGGCAGGTCGGGGCCATAAAAGGAGCGGTGAGTGGCGGCCTGGAGCAGTGTGGTGGCGTACCACGGCAAGGTACAGCGCGTGCTGGTGCAGGAGGGCGATGGCAGTGAAGAGGGCGACTGGATTGGACGTCACCAAGGTCCAGGTCGCTGATTGGAGCGTGGGCAGGTACAGCAGGAGCGGCGAGGTTGGGGCGCAGAAGCGGCGAGTGATCGTGGAGCCACGTGATCGGGGCCCAGGAGAGGCGCGAGTTTGGGGCCCAGGAGAGGCTAGGGCCCAGGGGCAGCATGGGCCCAGCCCACACTGCGCGATATGTGTGCGCACTAGGTCCGTGCAGCAGAGCTGGTCTCCAATCGTCTTGGATAACCCTTGCCACTGGACCAAGACCTCGCTCTGTCAAGCCCGTGTGGTGGCTGGTGTGCAATGGCCACCGCACGTTAAAAAAAATCCACGCACAGGCATCTTCCACCCTTCCACATGTAGTTCAGGATCTGTGATATTAGGTCGCTCATTGAAACACATGAACTCATCTCTTTTTGGCGTGGAAGCAAGTCATCCTTGATACGAGGGACCACCTATGATGATGATGGAATGTCAGCCTAAATTTTGTGCTCAAGGCTCTGGAGTGGGACTTAAACCCACAACCTTCTGACTCAGAGGCGAGTGTGCTACCCACTGAGCCACAGCAAAAAGCAAACACTTTGTTGTGGATTGAGGTTAGTCTATCAATGTGAATTCGAATTACAAGAAAAGAAAGGCAGAAGGGGCTCGCTTGGTTACCCAAATTCTTTAGTCGAACAACTCTGATCAACACAAAGATTATGGCACCAAATTGAGCACACTTGCATCTAATGAGCTAAATAATTACAAAGAACCAATTAGTGGCAGTATGTGTTCATTATATAGATGATTACACAGTAAAAGGATGATAGTTACATGTTTCATGAGCAAAGGGCAGACAAGGACGGAAGGGCATCACAGATAAATATAAATGAACCCTTTCCAAATTGTGCAGAACTGGGTAGTAATGAGGACTGTGAACAGGATTTTGAGGGGCCACCTGCAAGTATTTGTATTGAAATCTTCTCTCCCTCCACGCTCCACACACTGCTAGTCAACCATTCATTTATTGTTAATTTAACTACACCTATTATTAGCCCTCTTCTTCCACACACAATACCTATTGCATTCCCTGTTGATGTCTTTGTACAACTGTCATACAATTGGGTTTTTAAATCGGTGAATTATTGGGCCTGAAATTGTGCTCCCCATGGGTGCATACGTGGTGTGCACATGCCCATGGGATCCCTGCAAGTTCCGGGGTATGCGAAGCGCAGGCGTCTAAACTCGGCGCTTGCGATCGATAAAGAATTCTCATGACAGATCCACTGCATCCGAAACTAAAGGACCTCCACGGTCGGAGAGTTGGGCTATTTGCCCAACAAATACCCAAATACCCTTCAAACTCTTATGACTGAAAAAAGCAGGCGTAAGGCCTGCTTATATCAGCGTAAGACTTTTAAAGTACAGCAAAGTACATAAAAAAAAATAATTTCAACATTTAAAATTCGGTTAAATAAGGTAAGTTTATTATTAGACCCTTTAAAATATGGACATTTATTTTACAAAAAGTTTAATTTTTGTTTTAAATAGTTAATTAAATTCCAATTTGATTCATTTGAAATATGTAATATTTAAAACAAAAATTATTTTCAGTGTTTGTGTTTTTGGGGATATTCCCATTCATATGGCTCTGGGTGGGGTGGAGTGTAGAATGTTGCGATGCAAGGGGTGTCGCGGTTGTGTGGGGCGGACTGGTTGGGCCGAGTGCTCTTTACCTGTCCGCTATTGTTCATTGTTCATAGGTTTATATGTAACCTTCAGGACTGCTGACCGAGTGTTGTCGGGCTCTTTGTCGGCCGGCGTGGACACGATGGGCCGAAATGGCCTCCTTCTGCGCTGTAAATTTCTATGTTTCTATACTTATGTGAATTCCGTACATTTATGCGGTTGGCGACATCGGCTCACGGGAAGCTTCGGACCAAATATATTCGAAACAACGGAGATTAGCACTCAGGGAAGTGAATACGTTCCCTGTTTCACTCATCCAGTGTCAGCATCGAGTGATCCCAGTCATATACTACACAGCCTGCAGAGTAAAGCCTCCACTCTGCCCCAACCTTAGAAAAAAACTGCTGCCAATGTAACCTTTCCCTTTCAAGGACGCCCTCAAAGCCTCCTTGATAAACTGCAACATCCCCACCCACTCCTGGGAATCCCTGGCCAAAGACCGCCCAAAGTAGAGGAAGAGCATCCGGGAGGGCGCTGAGCACCTCGAGTCTCATCGCTGAGAGCATGCAGAAAGCAAGCGCAGGCAGCGGAAAGAGCGTGCGGCAAACCAGTCCCACCCACCCTTTCTGTCATGTATCTTACATTATTATATATAACTATATCCCAACATGCTATACATGACTGTAATAAGATATGACCTGTAACCACCAGCATACCTTACCACCGGCGGTGCACTTGCAAGAGACAGGTATATAAGCACAGGTCTCAGGCAAGTGCAGCATTCCAGATCGGTGAAATAAAAGGTGCAGGTCCAGAGTGACCTTGACTTCACTACATGCCTCGTGTGAATCTGTACTGAGGGGACAGTACTTTACACTTTCCTTCAACCACTGTCTGTCCCACCTGTGCCAGAGACTGTAATTCCTGTATTGGACTGTTCAGTCACCTGAGAATTCACTTTTAGAGTGGAAGCAAGTCTTCTGCGATTTCGAGGGACTGCCTATGATGATGAGCCCTTTCCACGTGTATGCTTGGTTTGTGGGATTCCGCACTCCCTTGCTATTTATTCCCATGTACCTCCTCACATGCACAGGGGGGCACCAGTAGGTTTCCTGTACTTTGCCCCAAATGACCGTTCTTTAGGTAATGACTGAGCTCATGTGTTAGCAGGGTCTTTGATTGTGGGCCGCCAACCTGGGCTGCCCTGGCTTGTGTGAGAACACCACCGCAGGTCGGGGCTATAAATAGAGCTGGAGTGCTGGGCCCTGGAACATTGTGGCGGAGATACGGTGAATGAGGGTACGGGGCCCAGAAGAGCCAAGGGCCCGGGCCTGCCCAGACTGCGATAATTTTTATTAGTCGGGAAATTGATGGGACTGAAGGCTGATAAATCCCCAGGGCCTGATGGTCTACATCCCAGAGTACTTAAGGAGGTGGCCTTGGAAATAGCGGATGCATTGACAGTCATTTTCCAACATTCAATTGACTCTGGATCAGTTCCTATGGAGTGGAGGGTAGCCAATGTAACCCCACTTTTTAAAAAAGGAGGGAGAGAGAAAACAAAAAATTATAGACCGGTCAGTCTGACATCGGTAGTGGGTAAAATGATGGAATCAATTATTAAGGATGTCATAGCAGCGCATTTGGAAAGAGGTGACATGATAGGTCCAAGTCAGCATGGATTTGTGAAAGGGAGATCATGCTTAACAAATCTTCTGGAATTTTTTGAGGATGTTTCCAGTAGAGTGGACAAGGGAGAACCAGTTGATGTGGTGTATTTGGACTTTCAGAAGGCTTTCGACAAGGTCCCACATAAGAGATTAATGTGCAAAGTTAAAGCACATGGGATTGGGGGTAGTGTGCTGACGTGGATTGAGAACTGGTTGTCAGACAGGAAGCAAAGAGTAGGAGTAAATGGGTACTTTTCAGAATGGCAGGCAGTGACTAGTGGGATACCGCAAGGTTCTGTGCTGGGGCCCCAGCTGTTTACATTGTACATTAATGATTTAGACGAGGGGATTAAATGTAGTATCTCCAAATTTGCGGATGACACTAAGTTGGGTGGCAGTGTGAGCTGCGAGGAGGATGCTATGAGGCTGCAGAGTGACTTGGATAGGTTAGGTGAGTGGGCAAATGCATGGCAGATGAAGTATAATGTGGATAACTGTGAGGTTATCCACTTTGGTGGTAAAAACAGAGAGATAGACGATTATCTGAATGGTGACAGATTAGGAAAAGGGGAGGTGCAACGAGACCTGGGTGTCATGGTACATCAGTCATTGAAGGTTGGCATGCAGGTACAGCAGGTGGTTAAGAAAGCAAGTGGCATGTTGGCCTTCATAGCGAGTGGATTTGAGTACAGGGGCAGGGAGGTGTTACTACAGTTGTACAGGGCCTTGGTGAGGCCACACCTGGAGTATTGTGTACAGTTTTGGTCTCCTAACTTGAGGAAGGACGTTCTTGCTATTGAGTGAGTGCAGCGAAGGTTCACCAGACTGATTCCCGGGATGGCGGGACTGACATATCAAGAAAGACTGGATCCAACTGGGCTTGTATTCACTGGAGTTCAGACGAATGAGAGGGGATCTCATAGAAACATATAAAATTCTGACGGGACTGGACAGGTTAGATGCAGGAAGGATATTCCCAATGTTCGGGAAGTCCAGAACCAGGGGTCACCGTCTAAGAATAAGGGGTAAACCATTTAGGACCGAGATGAGGAGAAACTTCTTCACCCAGAGACTGGAATTCTCTACCACAGAAAGTTGTTGAGGCCAATTCACTAAATATATTCAAGAAGGAGTTAGATGTAGTCCTTACGACTAGGGGGATCAAGAGGAATAGCGAGAAAGCAGGAATGGGGTACTGAAGTTGCATGTTCAGCCATGAACTCATTGAAGGGCGGTGCAGGCTCGAAGGGCCGAATGGCCTACTCCTGCACCTATTTTCTGTGTTTCTATGTTTCTATGTGTGTGCACTAGGTCCGTGCAGCAGAGCAGGTCTCCAGTGGTCCTGGTTAACCCTTGTCACTGGATAAAGGCCTAGCTCTGTCAAGCCCATGTGGTGGCTGATGTGCAACGGCCACCACACATTAAAAAATCCACGCACAGGCATCTTCCACTCTCTGAATTGGAGTTCAGGACTAGAACATCAGGTCCTTCATTGAAACATCTGTGAACTCGTGGAAGCAAGTCATCCTCGTTCGCGGGACCACCTATGATGATGACGATGATGATTGTGGGAGGGGGCGGGTATCACAACCAACCTCTATCCTGTGTTCACCCAATATTCCTACAAACGTACACTCCCAGGACTGGAGCATAATGCAATGACCCAACATGGAAATTCTAGCCTATTTTTCTTTCCCTCCTCGAGCATTTGGACATTGCAATCAATTGTTGCCATAGTTGACATGAGCTATCTCAGCACTGAGCTGCGATTGAACAATAACTTGCATTTATAAGAGCATCTTTGACATTAAGAAAACTCTCAAATAGGCAGAATGAAACTCAGCGCGTTTTCTCGCCCTTGCGGCACTCTATTAGCTGCTGGCCCAACCTCCGCCACACACCAAAAAATACAGATCTTTGATGCAAAAATAATATACCAGTGCTCAAAGGAGTTAATATATTTTGCTTCCCTGAAAAAAACTCACGCTTACATATAACCAGCACAGAGAAAGCAGCCTTCATTCAGCATTTTATCACATTATGCGGCTTGTTCAATTCCGATACACACTGGCATTATCTAATTGTAACAGCTCTCACATCAGTAAATCCAGCACTTGAACATACGCCCCAATCACTGAAACATTCAGTTTCCATTGTAAATGGTGCACCACTCGAAGAGTAAATATCTAGCTAAGAACACAAGGAACTTTATGTAGACAGTCTGTTAGCAATTTTGTTTGTGAACAGGAAAGGCAGACTTACAGAAGATCTGTACTACAATATAGATGTAATCCCAAATGTATTGCATGATCAATTAGTTACCATCCTTTTTAATTCTTTGCGCCATTAACTGCCTTGTCAAATTATCATAATCAATAGGATATCCAATGCTCACACTCCTATGTCAAGTTTATATACAGCACAGAAGGTGGCCATTCGACCCATTGTTTCCGTGCTGGCTCTTTGAAAGACAAAAGTAAAGACTGGTCACCAATCTGCCGTCCTTACCCGGTCTGGCCTATATGTGACTCCAGACCCACAGCAATGTGGCTGACTCTTAACTGCCCCTCTGAAATGGCCCAGCGAGCCCCTCAGTACCAAACCGCTACGACAAAGGCGGCACTGTGGGAACACCTTCACCATATGGATTGCAGCAGTTCAAATAGGCGACTCACCACCACCTTCTCAAAAAAAAGACTTGCATTTATAGAGCGCCTTTCACGGTCATCGGACGTCTCAAAGCGCTTTACAGCCAATGAAGTACCTTTGCAGCGTAGTCACTGTTGTGATGTGGGAAATACCGATCCAATTAGTCCCACTACCCAGCTCTTTCCCCACAGCCCTGCAAATTTTCCCTGTTCAGGTATTTATCCAATTCCCTTTGGAAAGTTACTACTGAATCCGTTTCCACCGCCCTTTCAGGCAATGCGCTCCAGACCATCATAACTTGCTGCTTAAGGAAACCTCTTTTCATTTTCCTCCATCCCTTGGATTTCCTTGCCAATTATCTTAAATCTGAGTCCTCTGGTTACCAACCCTCCTGCCCGTGCAAACAGTTCCTCCTGATTTACTCTATTAGAACAGCTCTTGATTTTGAACACTTCGATCAAATCTTCCCTTAACCTTCTCTGCTCTAAGGAGAACAATCCCGGCTTCTCGGAACTTGCGAGAATGGTATCAGGGATGAAGTCCCTCATCCCCGATACTGAAGTTGCATGAACTCATTGAATGGCGGTGCAGGCTAGAAGGGCTGAATGGCCGACTCCTGCACCTATTTTCTATGTTTCTATGTTTCGATACCATTCTGGTCAATCTCCTCTTCGCCCTCTCCACGGCCCTGACATGTGGAGCAGAGCCTTTCTATCGGAAGCAGTTCGGTGGTGCGCTGGGGCTGCTGTTTCTGTGGGAACGGGCCCCGCTTACCAGGTTGGGTGGATTACGTAGTACTGGAAGAAAGGGCGAAAGAAACCAAGTACATTGTGCAGTTGTCTGAACAATAGCAGTCGGCACCTTTAGTTCCGGTCCTGCCTCTCCCCCGATGGTTGGGGGAACTGCAACGTCGGTGCGTACAGGTGAGCTGAGCCCACTGAAAAGAAAATGGCGTCGCCGTGTGGACTCTGCCATCTTCCAGCGGTGCGGAGACAACTCGCTCTCGAGGACATCCTCTGCTGCACAAGTGACAGCGGAGTCCCATTATGGCGCAGCTTTGGCGGAATGGGATCTGCCGCTGGGGCCAGTGGAGTGATGTGCACAAGAACATAAGGAATAGGAGCAGGAGTAGGCCATTCGGCCCCTCGAGCCTGCTCCACCATTCCATCAGATCACGGCTCATCTGATCCTGGCCTCAACTCCACTTCCCTGCCCCCGCTCCCCATAACCCTTGACTCGCTTATCGTTCAAAATCTGTCTATCTCCACCTTAAATACATTCAATGACCCAGCCTCCACAGCTCTCTGGGGCAGAGAATTTCAAAGATTCACAACCCTCTCACAGAAAAAATTCCTCCACATCTCCATCTTAAATGGGCGACCGACCCCTTATTCTGAAACTATACCCTCCCCCCAGTTCTAGATTCCCCCATGAGGGGAAACATCCTCTCTGCATCTACCCTGTTGAGCCCCCTCAGAATCTTATACATTTCAATAAGATCACCTCTCATTCTTCTAAACTCCAATGAGTATAGGCCCAACCTGCTCAACATTTCTTCATATGACAACCCCTCCATCTCAGGAATCAACCTCGTGAACCTTCTCTGAACTGCCTCCAATGCAAATATATCCCTCCTTAAATAAGGAGACCAAAACTGTACGCAGTTGTAAATGGAGCATACGCAAACTGCTGATAGGTGGTTCAAATAAATTTGCTCCTAGAAGCCTGCGGACTGTTTCCAATAGCCTGCATTCTCAACAGATAGTTGCTAATTGGGTTCCACATGCAGCTTCTCCCCTACTGTAAAATGAACATTATTCATTCAAGGTCATGTTTCTGATTGCCTTTAAACTCCAGTGTGACTGAACCACCTCCCAGAAGCCTAAAGCTTGATCTGCTTGCAAGGGCCAATGGAAAATTCTGTCAAAGCCATATCAAATTGTCCAATGCCACAATCTGCTTCAATGCACTAAGTTTGGTTGACATCCAGGACTGGTTTGAGGCAAGAAACAGTGCAGCATAGAGTCGGAAGAACAACAAATCCCTCTCAAGTTTCAATAATGCGCAAAAAAGCGACATTTTGATACAAGTGAGCACTTCAAGCCAAATTTGCTTTAATGTCCACAAAGGGGGGAACTAAATTCCTTTCCTTGATTCATGCTTCTCACCTCTTAATTACAGTATATCTCACATCATTTTTTTGTTCTTCTATTTAAGAAAGAAAGACTTGTATTTATATATGCCTTGATCGACCACTGGATGTCCCAAAGCGTTTTACAGACAATTAAGTACTTTTTGAATTGTAGTTACTGTTGTAAAGTAGGAAACGCGGCAGCCAATTTGCGCACAGCAAGCTCCCACAAACAATGTGATAATGACCAGTGATCTTGATTGAGGGAGAATTCCCTTGCTCTTCTTGGGATCTTTTATATCCACCTGTGAAGGCAGACGGGGCCTTTGTTTAACATCTCATCCGAAAATCATTCTGTAACTCAAGTCATTCAGCTTCACTGGACAGCCATGACATCTTTTTTTCCCCTTCAGGACCACCTCTGGTTTCTAGCTCACTCAATCTGCTTCGATGAAACTGATACTAGCGGCCTTAACAGTCAAGGGGGCGACCCTACAAAAGCAGGTTTTCTTGGGCGTCGACCTGAGCAAATCCCTGCAGTTTACTTGCTGACTGCCTGGTCCTCACATGTCAAGGGTTGGTGACATGTGGCTCATGTGATATAAAGGCCGCTTGGTTTGAGGAATGGGCAATGTCACAAGAAAAGACTTCACTTAATGGCAGTGTGCAATACACTGAGCACCTCGAGTCTCGTCGCCGAGAGCATGCACAAACCAAGCGCTGGCAGCGGAAGAAGTGCACGGCAAACCAGACTCCCCACCCACCCTTTCCTCCAACCACTGTCTGTCCCACCGGTGACAGAGACTGTAATTCCCGTATTGGACTGTTCAGTCATGTGAGTACTCACTTTTAGAGTGGAAGCAAGTCTTCCTCGATTCCGAGGGACTAACTATGATGATGGATGGCAATACACTAATTTACTCAAGCCAGCTGGCCCAAAGAACTGGGTGTCAAAGTACTTTGATAACAACAACAACTTATACTTATAACACGCCTTTAACGTAGTGAAATGCCCAAAGCGTTTTACAGGGGTATTACAAGATAAAAAATTTGACACCGAGCCACATAGGAGAAATTAGGGCAGGTCAGGAGGTAGGTTTAAAGGAGCATCTTGAAGAAGGAAAGAGAGGTAGAGAGGCGGAGAGGTTTAGGCAGGGAGTTCCAGAGCTCGGGGCCTAGGCAACAGAAGGCATGACCACCAATGGTTGAGCGATTATAATCAGGGATGCTCAGGAGGGCAGAATTAGAGGAGCACAGACATCTCTGGAGGGTTGTGGGGCTGGGGAGATTACAGAGATAGGGAGGGGAGAGGCCATGGAGAGATTTATAACAAAGATGAGAATTTTGAAATCGAGGCGTTGCTTAACCGGGAGCCAATGTAGGTCACCGAGCACAGCGGGTGATGGGTGAGCGGGACTTGGTGCGAGTTAGGACATGGGCAGCTGAGTTTTGGATCACCTCAATTTTACGCAGGGTAGAATGTGGGAGGCCAGCCAGGAGTGCGTTGGAATAGTCAAGTCGAGTGGTAACAAAGGCATGGATGAGGGCTTCAGCAGCAGAGGAGCTGAGGCAAGGGGCGGAGACAGGCGATGTTACGGAGATGGAAATAGGTGATTATGCTGCGGGTATGTGGTCAGAAGTTCATTTCAGGGTAAAATTTGACACCAAAGGAAATAATAAAGCACCGAGAAACATTAGCAGCAATTAAATGGAGGGATGGTAATGGATGTAATGACTTCACCACTGGGCCACAGCTCCCTCCATTCCTCTTTTAAATGCACGCCGCCTAATAAAGTTGGCCATAAACCCTGCGTATTACAGCGGTTATTTATTACCCAGCCTTTAATTTCTTTTTAAGATCCGACAACCTGTAGACCTTTGTGAAAAGGTTGAGCTGGTAAATGGCATGACATGTGTTTGATTTTTTTTCTCCAAAATGCTAAAATACAAGCTATTAAAGGCAGCCACGGGGGACTTAGCACCTTGAAAGAATTACAATTTATGGTCCGCTGTCACTGGTACAGCACTTGCTCTATACAAATTGCCTTAAAAATCTAAGGCAAATTGTTGTGCTCCTGTCAGAGGAGATAAATGGGTCTAATTTCCAACACAGCTTTGTCAAAGAACTCATTATTCCCGCTACAATTATTGGTAATTAGGATGAACAATGGAACGCAAGCGATACTTTTAAAATTCATTTTGATATTTCTTTTAATATCTGCATCGGTCGGAGTAGAGCATTTCTCAATACTGTATGAAGTAAATTAGGAAAACAGCACGCAGATGCAACCGTGCAAAAATACACAGCACTTCAATCCTCTCACCACTTACTTCAATTCATTCAGTCGATTCAAAGAAATTCTCACATACTGAAATCCTAGCAGCAACTACTAATTTAGACCTTTCAAACTGACATGGGTGAGGGTATAAAGGTTAATTAGCATAAAATCCCACATAAAGTGTTTTTTTTTTCCATTCCATTAATCAACACCCACCTCCACATCCCATTTTTAGCCACAACTGATGTTTATCAGAGCCGTGAGGGAAGCAATCTGCCAGTTGCTTTTAGTCAGAGAGAAAATATATAATGAAACAAGATGCAGCCAAATGCATTCACTTTTTAAAAAATTCTTTTTTTCCTATCACTCTCTCTCTGCCCCCCACCCCCACCCATTGCAGCCAGTTAGGTCCCACTAACAGCAATGAAATAATGACCAGAAGATCTATTTTTGGTGATTCTGATTGAGGGATAAATATTGGCCAGGACACCGGTGGGAACTTCCCTGCTCTTCTTCGAAATAGAGCCGTGGCAATTTTACATCCACCCGCGTGAGCAGATGTCTCATTCAAAAGACGGCACCTCCGGCAGTGCAGCACTCCCTCGGTACCGCATTGGATGTGTCAGCCTAGATTTTTGTGCTCAGGTCTACGGAGTGGGGCTTGAAACCACAACTTTCTGACTCAGAGGCGCGTGCAATGAGCCAAGGCTGCATGCACTGGTCATCGTGTATCAGCTTTGCCACAGCACAATGGGGGTCTTCACATCGACCTCCCAGAGACACAGTGAACTGAAGCCTGTTTTATAAAATATGATTTACCTTCGGACTAAAATTTGCCTATTTGTCACACGTGCCTAATGTAAAAGCAGCTCGAATCTTCACTCCCTGCCAGCTCTAAGGATGTGAAGTGTAAAGAACTTAGGCTGTAACAACACTTTCTCCACTGGGATTAATCTTCAGCACAAAACTGCCAACAATTCACACACTTTGCAAATTCCACTCAGAGAAGGCACAGGTACTTTTGATGCATGATGAGAGAAATGTTCATACTATTGCAGTATGGGGTTAAGGTGCATACTTGGAGCAAATAAAAAGAGCTTTACTCTGAAGCTGGCTGTGCTTGATATGGACACTGGGTAACAAAAGTGTTCCATTTCCAAGGACTGAGAGCCCTTGCCTTGCTAAGCGCATAAATTCATAAACTTGTATAGCACCGGATCACGTTTCTTAGATGGAGAAGGAAAGAAAGAGCTTCCATCCATGTAGCGTCCTTCACAATCTCAGGTTGCAGCCAACGAAGTACTTTTGAAGTGTAGTCACTGTTGAAATGTAGGGAGACGGTCAGCCAATTTGCACACAACAAAATCCCCAAAACAGCAACGTGATGTGTAACCAATTCATCTGCTTTCGGTGTTGTTTGAGGGATACGTGTTGGCCATGACAGATATGTCTAAATATTCTTCAACTGCAATGAATGCGATGAAAGCTGTTGTCCTGTAGAAAAACACAGTGTCCATTTTGTGCACAGCCAGATGAAGCACCGATGAAAGAGTCACTAGTTAATTGGTTTCTGATGATATTGGTTGAGAGGGAGGGAAATGCTTGTATTGAAATTAAAGTTGGCCAGAACATAAACGGGACAAAATTGCCCCGTGCCCCGATCGGGGACGGTAACCTTCCAGGGTCGGGACTTTTATTGCCCGGCCTGGAAGTCCCGCCCCCGACATGGAATTGGGTCTTACTCCCCTGAAAGGAAGGGGAGCTCTGTCTTTGGCGCTCCGCTCCCTTTGGGGGGGCGGTCCCGGGGTGGTAGCGCGGTGCTGAATCCATCGATACGTGGATGCTCTGTGTAGGCCCTACAATGCCTCTACCCTTCCATTAAAGGGGAGGGCCACTGCGCACGCTGCATGGCCCTTTGATGGCCGCCACTGGGTCACCAGGGGCGTGCGAGACTGGGCTAGCAGCCCGGCATCCAAGAAGGAGTGCCGATCCAGGCCAGGCCGACCCAAGAGTCGGCCGACCAACAAAGATGGCGGACCGGGTGCTGCAGGCCTCCCCTTTAAACAGCGCTCCCTGGGAGCAGATATCCAGCTTCGCCACCCGCGGGGGCAATTTCCCCCGCGGGGCGGTAAGGGCTCGCCACGCACAGCGATGACGTTGTCGCTGGTTGCGCGGCGGTCTGGGGTGCTAACCGTGGGGTGTGGCGCTCCCAGCTTCCCCCCCAACCTCCAGGACAATCTCCCGAGGGGCGGTAGAGCCCCCCTTCCACGGGCAAAAGCTGTCTTGCGCCCTGTTAGCGTCCCAAAAAAGGGGCAATTTTGCCCCCAAATCTCTGATGGGAACAGAGCCAAAGACTAGCTCCATAGTTGCACTCGTAGGCAGTAAGCTGGCTCTGGAACTGAGTCAAAGAACATTTTCTTTCTGCTCTGAATTTAATAGGTTTTATTTGTTCTGTTCAAAGCATCGATGCAAAATTAATCTCTCCAATATAGGTTAAGGGCTGCATTAAAATTGACAAAAGAAGAAATTTGCACAAACATGTTATCCAGCGCATGACCTCCGGAAATTGGATCCCAAAATGTAATTCCCAATTTAAGCAAAAACTTCAATTTAGAGAAGGTTTAAAGGACTCAGCTCATATTTCAACAACAGCAACTTGCATTTATATAGCACCTTTAACATAGTAAAACATCCCAAGGCGCCTCACAGGAGCGTTATAAAGCAAAATTTGACACCGAGCCACATAAGGAGATATTTGGGCAGATGAGAGGTAGGTTTTAAGGAGGATCTTAAAGGAGGAAAGAGAGATGGAGAGGTTTAGGGAGGGATTTCCAGAGCCTAGGGCCTTGGCCACTCAAGGCACGGCCAAAAATGATGGAGCGATTGAAATCGGGGATGGTCAAGAGGCGTGCAGATATCTCAGAGTGTTGTGGGGCTGGAGCAGATTATGGAGATAGGGAGGAGTGAGGCCATGGAGGAAATTGGATGAGAATTTTGAAATCGAGACTTTGTTTAACCGGGAGCCAATGTAGGTCAGCGAGTAGACAAGGCCTTTATTCTCTAGAGTTTAGAAGAATGAGAAGTGGTCTCAATGAAACATACAAAATTCTTACAGGGCTAGACAGGGTAGATGCAGGGAGGATGTTTCCCCTGGCTGGGGAGTCTAGAACCAGAGCTCACAGTCTCAGAGTAAGGGGTGGAATCCACACACAGGCATCTTCCACCCTTCAATATGTAGTTCGGGACCTGGAATATCAGGTCCCTCATTGAAACAGCTGTGAACTCATCCCTTTTTGGTGTGGAAATGGGTCATCCTCGATACGAGGGACTGCCTAATACTATACTAAGGGGTCAGCCATTTAGCACTGAGATGAGGAGAATCCTCTTTCCTCATAGGGTGGTGAATCTTTGGAATTCTCTACCCCAGAGGGCTGTGGAGGTTCAGTCTTTGAGTATATTCAAGTCAGAGATCGACAGATTTTTGGATATTAAGGGAATCAAGCGATATGGGGATAATGTAGAAAAGTGGAGTTGAGGTAGAAAATCAGCCGTGATCTCATTGAATGGCGGAGCAGGCTGGCGGGGCCGAATGGCTTACTCCTGCTCCTCATTTTTATGTTGTGTTCGTGAGAGTACAGGGGTGACGGGTGACTCTTTTGTGCTCATTGTGAAGAAATGAATGTTCTTTCTCATTTCCATTTCCTGATTAGGTTGAATGCACTGGGAGCAGGGTATGTGCTTTAACCACCAATTTGGATGAATAAACTCTACTGTGCCAGAATGCCATTGATCTACCTTACATCAGTAATTGTTGTGGCATCGCTGAGTGACTGGAGCAATTTTAATGTCAATTTTGAGTGAAATGTTTGTACTTTTTCCTTGCTGATTTGTGCCCGTGGGATGTTACACGTTGATGGGGGTGAAAGGGAGAGATAATCAGACTGGAATGAGATAGTGACCAATGACAATATGTGGGTGTACTGGTTTGGAACATAAGAACATAAGAACATAAGAAATAGAAGCACGAGTAGGCCATACAGCCCTTCGAGATTGTTCCTCCATTTACAATGATCATGGCTGACCTGATCATGGATTCAGGTCCACTTCCCTGCCCTCTCCACATAATCCCTTATTCCCTTATCGGTTAAGAAACTGTCTACCTCTGTCTTAAATTTATTCAATGATTCAGCTTCCACAGCTCTCTGAGACAGCGAATTCCACAGATTTACAACCCTCAGAGAAGAAATTCCTCCTCATCTCAGTTTTAAATGGGCGGCCTCTTATTCTAAGATCATGCCCTCTAGTTCTTGTCTCCCCATCAGTGGAAACATCCTTTCTGCATCCACCTTGTCAAGCCCCCCCATAATCTTATACGTTTCGATAAGATCACCTCTCATTCCTCTGAATTCCAATGAGTAGAGGCCCAACCTACCCAACCTTTCCTCATAAGTCAACCCCCTCATCTCCGGAATCAACCTAGTGAACCTTCTCTGGACTGCCTCCAAAGCAAGTATATCCTTTTGTAAATATGGAAACCAAAACTACACGCAGTATTTCAGGTGTGGCCTCACTAATACCCTGTATAACTGTAGCAAGAGTTCCCTGCTTTTATACTCCATCCCCTTTGCAATAAAGGCCAAGATTCCATTGGCCTGCCTGATCACTTGCTGTACCTGCATACTATCCTTTTGTGTTTCATGCACAAGGTCCCCGCTGTACTGCAGCACGTTGCAATTTTTCTCTATTTAAATAACATAAGAACAGGAATAGGCCATCAGCCGTTCGAGCCTGTTCCTCCATTCAATCAGATCATGACTGACCTGTATCGTAACTTCATTTACCCGCCTTGGTTCCGTAACAATTAATACCCTTGCCCCCAAAAAATCAATCAATCTCAGTTTGGACATTGTCAATTGACCCCCAGCCTCAACAGCTTTTTGGGTGAGGGGGTACAGTATCAGCTGTACAATTTCAAAATGTTTGCCGAGATTTCCCAGTTTCAGCCAGTTTACATCCATGATGATTCCCAGGAGGAAGTACCAAAAGGACGAATTGACCCATGCCACTTTCCAGTGGCTGATTTAAGAGTAGCAAGGACAGAGGTCTGGGAACTGCCCGCCTTTCGTGTCTGGTGACTTGGCCAACATTCTCCCCTCAACCAGCAAAAACAGATTGACCAGTCATTCATCAAATTACTGTTGTGGAATTTTATCTTGTTCAAAATGGCTGCCATGATCGTCATGGGAACAACAGTCACTGGATTTCAAATTCACTCATTCTGCAGAACACACTTGGCAATATTTGAGATGCGCCATTAGATGCTAATATAAATGCGAATCCTTCTGTTTCAACTGCATCTTAGCCAGAACCTGACCTAATTAACAACAGCACCGATTCCATGATGAGCTCTCACTGCTCAATACATTGCCCAGTTAAAATATTGCCACATGTAAATAACAATGAACATGTTATCCGTTTGAAAGTCCTCTCTCTTTGAGTTTAATACAAGCATTAGCCGAGTTAAACAAAAACAGGTTAAAATAGTCAAGGAACTTCATACCAATACCAAACACGTTAATTACTAACATCACACAGCTCGGATTTCAACCTCGTGGTCTTAACGATCACAGGCTCAGACCGAAACCAAACCGTGAGTGAGCACGTCACCATTTGAAGATCATTGCAAATGACAACTGGTGAAATTCTGCTTCATATTTCATCAAAACAATTTAAAGTTAGAAAACCGTTTATTTTTAAACTTCCATCAGTTCCAATTACACTTTCTTTATTAGTTATGCTAGTGGAAAATGTGATTGTTTATACTGACGTAAACAGTCATTAATCTGTTTATGTTCTGCCAGAACAATTTCTGCAATTTAAATACAAGTTGGTTCTGCACACACAGTCCTTGACAGTAATCTTCATATTAGGACTTCAAAAAGCCTTAACAATGTAATTATTTATGTAACCAGAACTTCAAAATGATCAGCCAGCTCATTCCACCTTGAAGCCCACTTGCTGAAGTTTATTTGGTGAATGCCATTGTAATCTAATACCAGCCCTGAATGCTGTATAATAAATTCTAGAAGTGGGTGGTGAAGCACACATGTCTGCTAAAAGGTTAATCTCCCAGCCTCAATTAAACCCCCCTCTGATCTCAAAGCTCCCACCTTCCCCTTTATGCTCTGATTTCGATGGACATTGCACACTGTGGATTCCTGAATCGAGGTTCTTGGGGCAGGGATAGGACATTACACTGAATATTTCAAAAGTAAGAATACTAAAGGAGGGGAAAAGATCATTAGGGTGACCCATCAGCCTATCACTTCTCAATAGATCAATTAAATCTATCCTTCTGCTCACTATATCCCTCAATGCCTGGAAACATCTGTCTCCTGAACCAATGTTTTCTTCACTGGGCTTCCCTGGGAACGTATATAAGAACATCATTATAAGAACATAAGAATTAGGAACAGGAGTAGGCCATCTAGCCCCTCGAGCCTGCTCCGCCATTCAACAAGATCATGGCTGATCTGGCCGTGGACTCAGCTCCACTTACCCGCCCGCTCCCCGTAACCCTTAATTCCCTTATTGGTTAAAAATCTATCTATCTGTGATTTGAATACATTCAATGAGCTAGCCTCAACTGCTTCCTTGGGCAGAGAGTTCCACAGATTCACAACCCTCTGGGAGAAGAAATTCCTTCTCAACTCGGTTTTAAATTGGCTCCCCCGTATTTTGAGACTGTGCCCCCTAGTTCTAGTCTCCCCGACCAGTGGAAACAACCTCTCTGCCTCTATCTTGTCTATCCCTTTCATTATTTTAAATGTTTCTATAAGATCACCCCTCATCCTTCTGAACTCCAACGAGTAAAGATCCAGTCGACTCAATCAATCATCATAAGGTAACCCCCTCATCTCCGGAATCAGCCTAGTGAATCGTCTCTGTACCCCCTCCAAAGCTAGTATATCCTTCCTTAAGTAAGGTGACCAAAACTGAATGCAGTACTCCAGGTGCGGCCTCACCAATACCCTATACAGTTGCAGCAGGACCTCCCTGCTTTTGTACTCCATCCCTCTCGCAATGAAGGCCAACATTCCATTCGCCTTCCTGATTACCTGCTGCACCTGCAAACTAACCTTTTGGGATTCATGCACAAGGACCCCCAGGTCCCTCTGCACCGCAGCATGTTGTAATTTCTCCCCATTCAAATAATATTCCATTTTACTGTTTTTTTTTCCCAAGGTGGATGACCTCACATTTTCCGACATTGTATTCCATCTGCCAAACCTTAGCCCATTCGCTTAACCTATCTAAATCTCTTTGCAGCCTTTCTGTGTCCTCTACATAACCCGCTTTCCCACTAATCTTTGTGTCATCTGCAAATTTTGTCCCCTCTGTCCCCTCTTCCAGGTCATCTATGTATATTGTAAACAGTTGTGGTCCCAAAACTGATCCCTGTGGCACACCACTAACACCATTCGACAAAAGAAGGGAAAGGGAAAGGAAGGAAGGAAGGAAGGAAGGAAGGAAGACGTATTTATATAGCGCCTTTCACAACCACCGGACATCTCAAAGCGCTTTACAGCCAATTAAGTACTTTTGGAGTGTAGCCATGGGATCTTTTACGCCCACCTGAGAGAGCAGATGGGAACTCGGTTTAACATCTCATCCGAAAGACGGCACCTCAGACAGTGCAGCACTCCCTCAGCACTGCACTGGAGTGTCAGCCTGGACTTTTTGTGCTACAAGTATTACCCTTATGGTAATTTCTTCTAATGCCCAACTTCTTATGTTTAAACTTGTGTCCCTGGTGCTCGCATAGGTTATGTGGATGGATTGGGAGTTGGCAGAGTACAATGAGATCACCTTGAAGTTGTCTCTTTTCTGAACATGACAACACCAACTTCTTTAATCTTTCCTCATAAATTAGATTCTTGATACCCACAAACATCTTCATTGCTTGTCTCTGTGTACTCTCCAAGGACAATAAGTACTGCTCTATTTATATTGCATCTTATCGTTTCAAAATGTCTCAAACTAGATCACACAGTGAATTTTTTTTTGAAGTGCAACAGCTGTTGTTGTGTAAGACCTAACTTCTGATAACTCTGCTACCCAAAGGAAACAGTGCTATCACTGCACAATTGTTTTTATTCATATACAGCAACATAATGTGCCAATAAGTTAACAAGTATAGAATTCTTGATTTAGCTGTGAGTATAATATTCAGTGGTCCCAGACAGAAATCTGATGACTATGTTGGCCCCATAAGAACATAATTAGGAGCAGGAGTAGGCCATTTGGTCCCTCGAGCCTGCTCCGCCATTCAATAAGATCATGGCTGATCTTCAACCTTAACTCCACTTTTCTGTCCGATCTCCATATCCCTTGATTCCCCAGAGTCCAAATAGCTATGGATCTCAGCCTTGAATATCATCATCATCATAGGCAGTCCCTCGGAGTCAAGGAAGATTTGCTTCCACTTTTAAAATGAGTCCTTAGGTGGCTGAACAGTCCAATACGAGAACCACAGTCCCTGTCACAGGTGGGACAGATAGTCGTTGAGGGAGAGGGTGGGTGGGACAGGTTTGCCGCATGCTCTTTCCGCTGCCTGCACTTGATTTCTGCATGCTTTCGGCGACGAGATATACTCAACGATTCAGCCTCCACAGCCCTCTGGGGCAGAGAATTCAAAAGATTCCCAAACCTCTGAGTGAAGAAATTCCTCCTCATCTCAGTTTTAAATGGACGGCCTCTTATCCTGAGACTATGACCGCTAGATGTAGATTCTCCAGCCAGGTGAAACAAACTCTCAGCAACTTCCCTGTCAATCCCCCTCAGAATCTTATATGTTTCAATGAGATCACCTCTTCTAAACAACAACCACAGAATGCGTTTATATAAAGAAAGAAAGACTTAGATTTATATAGCGACTTTCACGACCACCAGACGTCTCAAAGTGTTTTACAGCCAATGAAGCACTTTTGGAGTGTAGTCACTGTTGTAATGTGGGAATATAGCACCTTTAACGTAATGAAACATCCCAAGGCGCTTCACAGGAGTGTTATGCGATAATAATATGACACCGAGCCACATAAGTAGTAATTAGCGCAAGTGACCAAAAGCTTGGTCAAAGAGGTATGTTTTAAGGAGCATCTTGAAGGAGGAAAGAGAGGTAGAGAGACAGAGAGGATTAGGCAGGGAGTTCCAGAGCTTGGGGCCCAGGCAACAGAAGACACGGCCACCGATGGTGGAGCGATTACAATCAGGGATGCTCAGGAGGGCAGAATTGGAGGAGCGCAGACATCTCGTGGGGTTGTGGGGCTGGAGGAGATTACAGGGATAGGGAAGGGGTGAGGCCATGGAGGGATCTGAAATTAAAGATGAGAATTTTGAAATCGAGGCGTTGCTTAACTGGAAGCCAATGTAGGTCAACGAGCACAGGAGTGATGGGTGAGCGGGACTTGGTGCGATTTAGGACACGGGCAGCCGAGTTTTGGATTGACTCTAGTTTACGTGGGGTAGAATGTGGGAGGCCAGCCAGGAGTGCATTGGAATAGTCAAGTCTAGAGGTAACAAAGACATCGATGAGGGCTTCAGCAGCAGATGAGTTGAGGCAGGGACCGAGACGGGCGATGTTATGGAGGTGGAAATAGGCAGTCTTATTTATGGTGTGGCTATGTGGTCAGAAGCTCATTTCAGACACCCGAAAGTATAGGCCCAATCTACTCAACTTCTCCTCATAGGACAATCCCTCGAATGGATCCCAGTTTTAAACCCTATGTTCTCTTGCATTTGCTGTGGACACAACACAGCTGAGTGCGAGAACAGATACAATTCATGACGCTACTTTCAACAGTGAAACAGAGCTTGAATTTTTGGTATAATTTGCTCAAGACTAATAATGGTCTGTTACCATAATCAAATTAATAGCATAGTCCCTCTGCTGTGAAAGAAATGGGTCAATGCACTGTATATCTTTACACGATTGAGGCAGGCGTGCAAAGTTGTCATAGTTCCAAGGTACTAGCCATTGTGCTTGTGACGTCAGCTCCTGTTAAATGTAAATATGTGCCAAATATTGCTTCATCACAAGGGGTATTGAGGGAATGATCAGCCATGATCTTATTGAATGGCGGTGCAGGCTCGAAGGGCCGAATGGCCGACTCCTGCACCTATTTTCTATGTTTCTATGTAATATGTCCTTACTATACAGTATAAATGCACATGAGGTCCATACTTGAGAGAAGATCACTCTGTGACCAGTAACCTTTATTAGCCAGCACTGAAGGTGGGTGGAACTTCCCCTTTTATACCTGAAAGTCCAGATTAGGACATTCAGAAAAGCACTTCCTTTTCTACCATCCCGTAGCCCCTTTCTGCCTGGGATAGACTTCTGGAGGCATAGGCTACCGGCTGTAACTGACCCTTGGCATTAACATGCTGCAACACACACCCATAGGACACGAATCGCACGTTAAAACAAGTTTCTTACATGAGTCATATAGCGTCATCAGATTGTTGGAGCATAATAAATTGCGTGCTCTATCAAAAGTCCTTTCCTGGCTGTCCCCCCAGACCCAATCTTGACCTTTGCGTAGGAGCATGTGTAGCGGCTCTAACAGCGTGCTCAATTTGGGAAGAAAGTTACCAAATACAGTTCAGGAGCCCCAGGAACGAACGCAGCTCTGTTGTGTTGCGGGGTCTGAGTGCTCTCTGGATCGCTTCCGTTTTGGACGCAGTAGGTCTGATCCCGTCTGCTGCGACCCTTATCCCCAGGAATTCTACCTCTGGAGCTAGGAAGACGCACTTCGCCTTTTTCAGTCGCAGCCCTACCCGACCCAGTCTACGTAGCACCTCCTCCAGGTTGTGGAGGTGTTCTTCAGTATCACAACCCGTGATGAGGATGTCGTCTTGAAAGACCGCCGTCCTTGGAATCGACTTGAGGAGGCTTTCCATATTTCGTTGAAAGATCGCGGCGGCCGAGCGAATCCCGAATGGACATCTGTTGTACTCAAACAACCCCTTGTGTGTCGTGATGGTGGTCAGCTTCTTCGACTCACTCGCCTGCTCCTGGGTCATGTAAGCTGAGGTCAGGTCCAATTTTGAAAAAAGTTTGCCACCGGATAGCATCGCAAAGAGGTCCTCCGCTTTCGGTATTGGGTACTGGTCTTGGAGTGACACCCGATTGATGGTGGCCTTGTAATCACCACATATCCTGACCGACCCATCCACCTTGAGCACCGGCACAATCGGGCTCGCCCAGTCACTGAATTCGACTGGCGAGATGATGCCTTCCCTCAGCAGGCGGTCCAATTCGCATTCTATCTTTTCGCAACATGTACGGCACCGCTCTGGCCTTGTGGTGTACTGGCCTGGCACCCAGGTTTATGTGAATCACTACCTTGGTCCCCATGAAAGTGCCAATGCCGGGTTGAAATAATGAGTCAAATTTGTCCAGGACCTGTGAGCATGATACTCGCTCCACAGAAGAAATTGCATTGACATCGCCCCATTTCCAGTTCATGACAGCAAGCCAACTCCTCCCCAGTAGTGCGGGACCGTCCCCCGGGACAATCCAGAGTGGCAATCTGTTCTCCGAATCTTTGTGGGTCACGACTACCGTGGCGCTGCCTAGCACCGGAATGATCTCTTTTGTGTATGTCCGTAGCTGTGCGTCAATCGGCAATAATTTTGGCCTCCTGGCCTTGGACACCCACAACTTGTTGAACTGTTTGATATTCATCAGGGACTGGCTGGCCCCTGTGCCTAGCTCCATTGATACTGGGATGCCATTGAGGAGCACTTTCATCATTATCGGTGGCGTCCTGGTGTATGAACTGTATATGTGCTCCCATTGAACTCGCTGAACTTCAGCTTCCAGCGATTTCCCCCAGTGTTCATTTGGCCTCGTAGGGCTTACATCGGGCCCGTCCTCCTCGTACATCAACCTGGCTGCAGGCTTCCTGCACATACGCGCCAAGTGACCGCTGACATTGCAGTTTCTGCAGGTATATTGCTGATATCTGCAAGCTCTGGCTGGGTGTTTGCCTCCACACCTCCAACATGAGCCGTTGTTGGAAACAAAAGGTCCATTACCAGTTGATCGTCTCTGACTGTCTCTGTAACTGTCCTTAAGCGCAACATTGACAGGTGTTGATGGCCCCATTACTGGCCGCATTGTCCATTGCGATGGTATGAATCGTCATTTAGCTAGCCATTGTCTCTCTTGAATTCCCCCTTTGGGTTCGACTACATGCTCAGGCATGTCTGATTGCCCCTGCCTGCCTGGAGAACTGTGTCCCGCGTTAACAATGTTGACTCCCTGTCCATTTGTTGCATTTAAGCCAAGATTTTTGTCAATCATCATTCTGGTCTCTTCCTCCCCTGAGATAAATGTCTGGGCCATCAAAGTCGCCGATTCCAGGGTCAAGTCTTTGGTCTCAATCAGTTTCCTGAAAACCCCAGCGTGCCCGATGCCCTCAATAAAAAAGTCTCGCAGTATCTCCGCTCTGCATGCATCTGGGAACTTACATAGGCTCGCCAGTCACCGGAGGTCTGCCACGAAGTCTGGAACGCTTTGCCCTTCTCGCCGCCGGTGCGTATAAAACCGGTGTCTCGCCATGTGCATGCTGCTCGCCGGTTTAAAGTGTTCCCCGATCAACTTACTGAGCTCTTTGAACGAATTGTCTGCCGGCTTCTCTGGCACTAGAAGGTCCTTCATCAGGGAGTACGTTCTGGATCCACAAACCATCAGGAGATGAGCCCTGTGTTTGTCGGCCGAATCCTGTCTCAACCATTCCTCAGTGACAAAACTTTGCTGCAGTCTCTCAATAAAATCATCCCAATCATCACCAACACAGTACCTCTCGTCTATACTGCTAGTGGCCATGCTCGCGTGGTTTAAATCCCAGTTTCTTGTCGCCAATGATGTCCTTACTATGCAGTATAAATGCACACGAGGCCCATACTTGAGAGAAGGTCACTCTGTGACCAGTAACCTTTATTAGCCAGCACTGAAGTGATGAAGGTGGGTGGAGCTTCCCCTTTTATACCTGAAAGTCCAGGTTGGGAGTGTCTCCCACAAGTTCACCACCTCGTGGTCAATGTTGTCACGGTGTACAATTTAGGTCAGTTTATACATGGGTTACAATGACAGTTGAGTACATGACACTATGTTTCACCAATTGTTCGGCTCGATACCCAAGAGGAGGAGTTTGAAACAGCACTCTTTGCTTTGCTTGAATCACAGCAGAGGCCCCAGAAATATGGCGTGCTGGATGGTAAATGAAGGTTTAAGTATGTAAGGAAAATATAAGCGCAAAATTGTTATATTCAACGGCGCTTTTACAAAAGGCAGTTGACCCATTAAAGTCTTTATTACTGTATGTACATTTGGCTATAGACTTTAGTGTCAGCCATGGCTCTGTTGGTAACAAACTTGCCTCGGAGTCAGGAGGTTGAGGGTTTAAGTCCCACTCCAGAGAGTTGAGCAGAAAAATCTAGGCTGACACTCTAGTGCAGTGCTGAGGGAGTGCTGCATTGTCGGAGGTGCCGTCTTTCGGATGAAATGTTAATTGAGGCTCCCGTCTGCTCTCTCAGGTGGACGTAAAAGATCCCATGGCACTATTTCGAAGAAGAGCAGGGGAGTTATCCCCCATGTCCTGGCCAATATCTATCCCTCAATCAACATAACAAAAACAGATAATTTGGTCTTTATCACATTGGTGTTTGTGGGAGCTTGTTGTGTGCAAATTGGCTGCTGCATTTCCCACATTGCAATAGTGACTACATTTCTAAAAGTACTTCATTGGCTGTAAAGTGCTTTGGGACGTCCGGTGGTGGTGAATAGGCCCATTTCCAATTCCGTGAAAGGCGCTATAGGAATGCAAGTCTTTCATTTGTGTTTTCTTTATTAACATCTATCAATGTTTGTGTTGTGTATCTGTAAAGCATGCACTCCCATGTTCCGCCACCAGGGAGCTTGTCCGCTGAAGTCCCAAGGGATCCCAGCATCCCTTGGGACCACTGTACATAAGCCGGCCCCTAAGGCCTGTTCTTCACTCTGGAGTGTCTTATTAAAGACTGAGGTCACTGTTACTTTAACCTCCCTGTGTGCAGTCTCATCTGTGTTCGGAACACAATAGTTTATACTTCATATTGCTATTGAATTTCAAATTAAGATGTTAGTTGCTTTCAGTGCTTTATCATGCCCTTGGGATATCTCAGTGCAGCACACCCAATGATTTACTTTTGAAGCTCAGTCATTGTGGTCATGTAGACAAACACAGTAGCCAATTTGCATGTGGTGAAATCCCAAGTGTTGATTAAGGAAGGAATGTTGGTCAAAACACTGGGAGAACGCTTGCCCTTTTGCAGAATACTGCCATGGTTCTTCTATAGCCTGCTGAAGCACGGGAGCAGGCAACTGGGGCCTCAATTTAATGCTTTATCCAAAAGATAGGGTGTACCCACTATAGTGTTGTATTGCTATGTCAGCCTAGATAACCACTGGCAATGTCCTTGGGGTTGCTCCCAATCGAAGGCTGTAACATTGGCAGAAACACCACCAACCGATCTTCTGTCAAAGTTATTCCATCAGGAGAAACCCCCAAATAAGGTCCTGACACATGTGCTTCAGTGTGGAATGTAGAATGTGGCCACCCGAGGAGGAGAGTGTTTGAAGACCAGGCCCTCAACTCTGCCACCAAGCTCATGGTCTACAGGGCTGTAGTGATACCCGCCCTCCTGTATGGCTCAGAGACATGGACCATATACAGTAGACACCTCAAATCGCTGGAGAAATACCACCAACGATGTCTCTGCAAGATCCTGCAATTCCCCTGGGAGGACAGACGCACCAACGTTAGCGTCCTCGATCAAGCCAACATCCCCATCATCAAGGGCCTGACCACTCTCGACCAACTCCGTTGGGCAGGTCACATTGTTCACTTGCCTGACACAAGACTCCCAAAGCAAGCGCTCTGCTCGGAACTCCTACACGGCAAGCAAGCCCCAGGTGGGCAGAGGAAACGTTTCAAGGACACTCTCAAAGCCTCCTTGATAAAATGCAACATCCCCACAGACACCTGGGAACCCCTGGCCAAAGACCACCCCGAGTGGAGGAAGAGCATCTGGGAGGGCGTTGAGCACCTCGAGTCTCATCGCCGAGAGCATGCAGAAACCAAGCACAGACAGCGGAAGGAGCGTGCGGCAAACCAGTCCCACCCACCCTTTCCTTCAACCACTGTCTGCCCCACCTGTGACAGAGACTGTAATTCCCGTATTGGACTGTACAGTCACCTGAGAATTCACTTTTAGAGTGGAAGCAAGTCTTCTTTGATTTCAAGGTACTGCCTATGATGATGATCGAATGTGGTTTGAACCCCCAACTTTCTGATTCAGAGGCAAGCATGTTACCCATTGAGTCAAGCTGACTCTTTCACCAGTAAACCTCTAGTCCATGTTGTGATGTCTATTCTTTTGAAGAGAGGTTGCAGCATTGCAGAAGGTCAACTGAAGTCAACAGATAATGACTAAACCCTTGGGCACACCAGAGTACAGGGGTTAAAATGGCACAGCCTTGGGATCATTGGGGTCAAGATCCGCTGTTTTGATCTGCTGTTAGACCATTGGGAGAGAATAGTTCTGTAGAAACCTGAAATGACAGAAAATTATTTTAAGGCTACTATGAACAGTTTATATTGAAGATGTAGCACGATGCTAATGTGAAACCTATTCACTCAACTGCGGATTTCTCCTAGCTCTTGCTGCCGCAATAACATCTCTTTCAGTTTTTAGTCAAGTTCAGAAGTCAGTGACACCAGTGGGTTGTTAAGTCAGTGAATTAAGACTCATAGTCTGACTCATGTGATTCTCCACGAATTGCGTTCCTGATTCAGCCAGCGGCAGCTATGAAATTGCTCCCAATAGAGAGGAAACTTAGACAACTATTTTTTCCACCCCCCCCACTGAGGAGTGGAAATATCAACAGATTCCCACCAAAAGATTGAAGCCGTGACAACCCTTGCAAAAGAAGCTGAATCTGGTTGGAAATGTGATTTAATGGCTTCAGGAGTAAGTGTAGACTGAGGTGGCCAAGCAGCCCAGGGGAGACAATGTTCCCTCAAGCCAAGTGGAAGTAGGGGAGGGGCGGTGGGGCGGAAGTTGAGGGGGTGGGGGCTGAGGGATGAGGGGTTTAGGGAGTGAGGGGTGAATAGGGTGAGATGGGGCGGTGGTGGTGAAGGAGGAGTGGGGTCAAATGTGATGGGGGTGAGGGCAGGGTGGGGGGTGAGGTGGGGGGGGTGATGGGGGAGAGGTGGTGAGGGTTGAGGGGGCAGGGGATGAGAGGGGTTTAGGGAGTGTGGGGAGTGAGGTGGGGCGGGGCTTGTAGGGGCTGGGCAGGTGATGGGGAGGGGGGAGTGGGGTGACGGGGGGAGTGGTGTGAGGGGACAGGGAGCAGGGTGGGGATGTGAGGTGGGGCGGGGCTTGTGGGTGTGAGGGTGAAGGTGGAGGGGGTGATGGGGTGGGTGGGGGAGAGGTGGTGATGGTTGAGGGGGCAGGGGATCAGAGGGGTGTAGAGAGTGTGGGGGGTGAGGTGGGGCGGGGCTTGTGCGGGCGGAGGGGGTGATGGGGGAGTGGGGTGAAAGGGGAGTGGGGTGAGGGGACAGGGAGCAGGGTGAGGGGTGAGGTGGGGCTGGGCTTGTGGGGGCGGAGGGGTTGATGGGGGAGTGGGATGAAAGTGGAGTGGGGTGAGGGGACAGGGAGCAGGGTGAGGGGTGAGGTGGGGCTGGGCTTGTGGGGGCGGAGGGGGTAACGGGGGGAGGGGGGAGTGGGATGAGGGGGTGGGGATTGGGGAAGACTACTGTTGACTGAAGATGGCGATATGAGGTTGGATGGCAGTTCTGGAGTTTTGCTTGATTACCTTTAGAGATAAAAGATCACACGGAAGTATTCAAATCAAAAACCAGTTCTGCATGTTGATGGATGCACTGTTTTGTGCAAGGGAATGGTGTCTTTTTAAAGGAATAGGCGAGTTGTGCATCTGTTTCGGTTGGTCTGGATTCAAAGGCAGCGACTCTAGCTCTCAGACGGGCAGATATTTCAATCGTGCATGAATAAAGTGATCTATAATAATACTAACATCACCTGTACTCTAATTACTCATTGTCAGAACACCTCAGGAAGTAGCAGGTTTTTGAGTCAGTGTGGAGGTTATGACAAGCACTGCACTGGTAAAGTGTGCGTGGTGTTAATTGGAGAACATCTATCTTGCAGCTGCTGCCTCATGCACATGTTTCACAGAACCTGTAGCTGGGCAAATTCCACGACAGATTGGGTGACACAATGAATTAAAAGCACCAGCTCTCCACCTCTGAAACCTCGGTTTTACTTCTGTCCACAGTGGTGGGATGAATATCTCCCGTCTGTAATGAGCATTAAGGGTTCTGCTAACGAAATAAGCTTGGGCATTCTGAATCCAGCTCTCACTGAATACGAGTCCAAAGCAGAAACCTAGCTCCATTTCAGCACTAATTGGCACTGTAGTTGAACCCTATTATAATAAATTATTGCCACCCACTTCATTCAATTTAATGTGTCCAATATTAGTTGTACAGAAAGAAACCACGTACAGCTATTCAAATAGACAGTGAACAGTACAGTTTACATTCAGCCACTACTCAGAGTACAACAAACAAAAAAAAACAGCACTGCAGTTTACAGTTTCAATATGTGCACAGGCTATTTTATTTAATGATTTAAACATTTTTATTGGTCGACACGGTATGAACTTCGAGTACATTATTGCTGAGGTCTGTTTTCAAGTTAGCTACATCCACTTGAAATTTGATCACAGGTTTGTTTTGAAGTTCCGATCCATCAACAATTTTGTTCAGAATTATTGTTCTACGAGAAACCCATAAAGACTTTGCAAACTGACTTGTGAAATGCCTCACAAGATGTAGACTTCGAGGCGCCATTAGAGATGAGGCAAACTTACCCAATTACTGATGAGCTCGCTCCCTGGTAATCATTCTATTTTTGGGTGGCCCAAGATGGATCCGGTTGTCCAGCTTTAGGTTGGGATTCTGAGCTCTCTATTGGTCGTTGCTGGGATCCATGTCCTTTCCTTCAGTCTAATCTGTAGTGGTCTCCATTTAGCTTTAGTTGGTCATAGCCAACTGCACAAGACTATGATGATCTCTGTGGATCAACGTGGTATGACGGCTGATGGTGTCGTTTTGAAAAATGTCTTAGAGAAATTAACTAGCGAGCTAATTGAAGCTTCTCAAACAGACAGCAAGTCATAAAAATACATGTCTTTCTACAACCCTGATGTATGTTGCATGCTATGTTCTGATTGGAATATTTTATGTATATTATACTGCGTATACATCACACACATACATATTCAACTGGACATACAGGGGCCAAAATTCCCATTCTGTGTCTCCCTTTGCGCCTCTGGGGAGGTGCTAAAAGGGCGTGAAATTGCGCGGGAGTTAGCGGAGGCATGAAATTGGCCAGCGCTGCGTGATGCCCGTACCAGCCTCGCAGGTCGGGAACCAGGTCAGTTACCCATTGCGGGGCGAACCTTAAAGGCGCGGTGCACTGCATCACACGGCACCATCTTTGCTCCCCCCCCCCTTACCGGTTGGGCCAATCGCCGCTCCTTTTGCGGGGTTCGGTCCGTGATTGTGCATGCCAGCCTTCCGTCTCGGTGCCAGGCTGCGGCCACAGCACCCCTTTGCCCTGGAGGCTCAGTGGAGGCCTACAAGGGGCCTGCAGAGTTCTCAGCGTCCCTCCCCTTTAATGGAAGGGGAGGGGCATTGTAACACCTCAGCTTTACGCGGAGCGCTCCTGAACCCACCTGCTTAGCTCCCCCCCCCCCCCCACCGAACCGGCCCAAAGGGAAGTGGAGTGTGCTCCACTTGCTGTGAGGGGTGGTAACTGGGATTTTGTGGCTGGGGCAGTACTTCAACGCTGGGCGCAGCAAGTCCCGCCTCCTCTTGGTTACCACCCCCCCAAACGGGTCATATCCGAATTTCGCCCCCACAGTCTATTGACTAAATATTCTGATGTGGGTATCTCTTTTCATTTAGATACAGGGGGTAACTCGATGAGCACGTGCTATCGATGGGGAGCCTCTCCTACTGGCAAGACAAATCAAAAGATTTGGCACATATTGCCCAAAAATGTTTATGGTTGGAAAATTGTGGGCATTGTTCACCCAAATCTCTGCATTGTTTAATCCCCCTTAGTATTCTCTTCACTCTTCCATCCCACCATTCCTCTTTCTTCCAAAACCAGGAAAATAAAAAACTGGTATCAGTGAAAGTATCCATGAAGACGTCGGATTGTCGTAAAATCCCATCAGGTTCACTAATGTTCTTTCGGGAAGGAAATCTGCCGTCCTTACTCGGTCTGGCTGATACGTGACGCCAGACCCACAGCAATGTGGTTGACTTTAACTGCCCTCTGTTGCTGTTGATTAACTTCTTCCACTTGGATCCAACCTGTTCCTTAACTACAGCACTGATACAGCACTCGCTGGTACTAAGGAAATGCTTTTAATCTTCACACAGAAACAGATACATTATACTCGTGTTCACTTTACTTTGGCTCAAACACTTTAAATAACCTATTCTGAGCAAATAGTTTGCAGTAAAAGCATTAAGACGCATGTAATAAGAAATGGACAGTTGGCTTATAATGCCCACTCCTTCCGCAGACCATGTACATCCACCATGTTGGAGATTCTTCATCCAAATACTCTGCCAAAGGAAAGTTCTGTACAAATGATCTTCAATCATAAAGATATAACTAACAAAACTCTGGAACATTTATCCGCTAATCCCAACACTACTTCACCATGCCTTGCTCAGTAGGACATTCCTATGGAATAGTTGATTGTCTTAGGTCTGTATCTATCCCCAACTTATAACGGTGATTCTGTAAAAATGAATAAAGCTGAACTATACCACCCTTTATAATATTTGAATAACTACAACAATTTCTATTTATATAGCGCCTTTAACATAGTAAAATGTCCCAAGGCGCTTTCACAGGAGTGTTATAAGACTAAAATTTGACACCGAGCTACACAAGAAAAAATTACAGCAGGTGACCAAAAGTTTGGTCAAAGAGGTAGGTTTTAAGGAGTGGCTTAAAGGAGGAAAGAGAGGTAGAGAGGCGGAGAGGTTTAGGGAGGGAGTTCCAGAGCTTAGGGCCCAAACAGCTGAAGGCACGGCCACCGATGGTTGAGCAGTTATAATGAGGGATGTTCAAGAGGGCAGAACTAGAGGAGCGCAGATATCTTGTGGGGTTGTGAGGCTGGAGGAGATTACAGAGATAGGGAGGGGCGAGGCCATGGAGGGATCGGTAAGCAAGGATGAGAAGTTTGAAATCGAGGCGTTGCTTAACCGGGAGCCAATGTAGGTCAGCGAGCGCAGGGGGTGATGGGTGAGCGGGACTTGGTGTGAGTTAAGATCACATTTCAAACGCCAACCATTGCCGAGATCTGACTACAATGACATCTAGCTCGAACAGCGAAGCAGAAACTGCCGCTGTGTTGGATGACAGACACCTCGGGTTTATTTCAGTCAATGTGCACTGTATCCTGAGTAAACAGCTGGAACAGTTAGTTACAAGATATAATGGCCTTCTTCTGGGCTGTAATCGCTATGATTCTGTTGGTAATGACATTTTTGTACTGTCACCTGTTCTGTATCAAATCTATTCAACCATTTTCTGAAGCAGTCAAATCATCCATGTGTACCATTCCGACTGCAATGAAAAAATTGGAAAATTGATCTTCTTCCCTTGCATCAACAGTTCGTAACTCACAGCAGTAAACTCACCTCACGCTGGGCCCCAACTTTCCCTAGTGCACGGGAAAAAACATGAAGAAAATGTCTGCCTGGCATGATCACGTTGCAATTGTTAACACTAAATTTGCAATTGCACTGGGGTTTGAAGAGGCAAGTGGTTCAATACACACGGACCTTAACCTTTCAGCTGGCACAAGACAAATCAGATCAAAAGAAAATATCAGTCCGTAGAGAAGCTGTAACTCGCTTTAATGCTAACATTTGAAATTTTGGAAGAATCGGACTTTTTTCAATGGCAGGTCAAGGATAATGGCTAGCGATCTTTGTTAAAATAAAAACAAGCACGAGGGAAATAAAAGACAATTGGTGGGGCTTAGGTGGTGCAGTGGATTACATTACAGAGGATCACATAGCAGTTACAGCACAGAAACAGGCCATGCCGGTATTTACACTCCACACAAACCTTCTCCCTCCTCTCTTCATCTAACCCTATCAGCATAACCTTCTGTTCCTTGTTCCCTTTCGTGTTTATCTAGCGCTCCCCTTAAAATCATCTACGCTATTCGCCTCAACTACTGTCTGTGGTAGTGTGTCCCACATTCTAACCACCCTCTGGGTAAAGACCTTTCTCCTGAATTCTCCATTGGATTTATTAGGGATAAACTTATATTTATGACCCCTAGTTCTGGTCTCCCCCACAAGTAGACACATCTTCACTACGTCTACCCTGTCAAACCCCTTCATCATTTTAAAGACCTCTATCGGGTCTCTTTTTAAGAGGAGAAAGCCCCGGCCTGTTTAACCTTTCCTGATAAGTATAACCTCTCACATTCTGGAGACGATGCAAAAAAAGATTCACAAGGTTGATACCAGAATGTGAGAGGTTATACTTATCAGGAAAGGTTAAACAGGCCGGGGCTTTCTCCTCTTAAAAAGAGACCTGATAGAGGTCTTTAAAATGATGAAGGGGTTTGACAGGGTAGACGTAGTGAAGATGTGTCTACTTGTGGGGGAGACCAGAACTAGGGGTCATAAATATAAGTTTATCCCTAATAAATCCAATGGGGAATTCAGGAGAAAGGTCTTTACCCAGAGGGTGGTTAGAATGTGGAACACACTGCCACAGAGAGTAGTTGAGGCGAATAACGTAGATGATTTTAAGGGGAGCGCTAGATAAACACGAAAGGGAACAAGGAACAGAAGGTTATGCTGATTGGGTTAGAAGAAGAGAGGAGGGAGAAGGTTTTGTGTGGAGTGTAAATGCTAGCATGGACCAGTTGGGCCCAATGGCCTGTTTCTGTGCTGTAACTGCTATGTGATCCTCTGTAATGTAATCCACTGCACCACCTAAGCCCCACCAATTGTCTTTTATTTCCCTCATACTTGTTTTTATTTTGACAAAGATTGCTAGCTATTATCCTTGACCCGCCCATTGAAAAAAGTCCGATTCTTCCAAAGTTAGCGGAAGCTCGCCATGGCGATTAATTTGATCTTGGGGTGGGGCCGGGTTTTCTGGGTGAGCTTCCAGCGGGATGTTTTTTAAACCGGCGCAAAAGATTGCGGAAATTCAATTTGCGCTGGGCGTAACCAGCGATTGAAATTCCTCAATATTTTACACTGGTTTGGCCGATTTCAGGTGAATTACCAGCGCAACCTCTACCCTGCCGATCCACTGTCCTATAGTTTCACCTCTGGGATCTGTGTTTAACCCAGCCCGGGCTGATGGGATGAAAGTCTCCTCTCTGTTTGCTGGCTGTGAAGCCGTTGGTGAGATAGGTCTGGGCAGTGTTGACCGAACCCCGAATGAACTCCAGTGCACACCAAAAGCTGCCCCTAATTTGATACTAAATTCGAGATCTTATTCAGGATGGTTGGTACAGGAAATCGAAAATATTATACAGAGAAAATACTCCATCCTTCAGATCAGGAATTAATACTTAACAGTGTCAGCTGTGGCTCAGTAGGCAGCACTTTTGCCTCTGAGTCAGAAGGTTGGGGGTTCAAGTCCCACTCCAGAGACTTTGAGCGCATAAATCTAGGCTGACACTCCAGTGCAGTAGTGAGGGAGTGCTGCACTGTTGGAGGTGCCGTCTTTCGGAAGAGACATTTTTAAGCCGAGGCCCCATATGCTCTCTCAGGTGGACGTAAAAGATTACTATTTCAAAGAAGAGCAGGGAAGTTATCCCTGGGGCCAATATATATCCCTCAATCAACATAACAAAAACAGATTATCTGGTCATTATCACATTGCTGTTTGTGGGAGCTTGCTGTGCGCAAATTACCTGCCGCGTTTCCCACATTACAACAGTCACTACACTCCAAAAGGTACTTCATTGGCTGTAAATCGCTTTGAGATGTCCGGTGGTTGTGAAAGGTGCTATATAAATGCAAGTCTTTCTTTTCTTTATAATACATTTTGAAAACGGGCAAGGATTTTTCCTGGTAAGTTGAACAACCTTTTTTCCACAACTAATGCCACCAAAATAAAAAATCATGAATTGATCATTCCTTTCATTACTTATTGTGGGATCTTACTGCGTGCACATTGGCTGCCATTCTTGTTTACGCAACAGTCACTGCATTTGAAACACTAACTGACGTGGAATGCTGTGAGATCTCTGTCAGCGGCGTGATAAGGCCTCAGATAATTTCAAGCGTCTCTTTTTCTCTCCCCTTTTGAAGTTGCAGAAAGCAGATGGTGATGTTCTCTGTACTTAATTCATGCTACAGCTGATGTGGGAGTGATTGATGGGTGCTTGCGGTAGGAAAGTGCTCCGTTGTGTTGTTCTAGCACCCGCCATTTTGATGAGCACGGGAAAGAAAATGCACTGTTTGCATTCTTGGCCACTTTCGCATTCTTGGCTACCTTCGATTCTGACAAATTACTTTCACCTTTCATTATTGTCTCTGAAGATTTTGGTCCACGGGATTTTTTTTTTTAAACTGAAGATCTTTCACTCGTTAGTTTGCGGACATGAGAAAAGACCACCGGGATCACGCCCCCACCCCCACCACACGGACAGCTGGTGAAAAGCAGAATGTACAGCAATAGCCCCTTTTTTATTAAGCATTCTCAGTTCCTTGAGCTCCCTTGATGGCTCAGCGAGTAAATACACCACGTGACATACAGATATAAGGTCCAGGCAGCTTCCAGGTTTGAACCCTGGACGGAGTCAGTCGAGTTAAACTGGAAAGCAATGGGCCCTTGATACAACTGACCTCCCTATCTAGTATAACCTGCTGGAGATTAAGCACCCATATTTTGCGTGTGAGACTAGATAGTTTATTTAAAACTGAGACGAGGGGAAATTTCTTCTCTCAGAGGGTTGTAAATCTATGGAATTCTCTGCCCCAGAGAGCTGTGGAGGTTGGGTCATTAAATATATTTAAGGTGGAGGTAGACAGAGTTTTGAGCGATAAGAGAGTTGAAGGTTATGGGGAGCGGACGGGGGTGGAGCTGGGTCCATGATCAGATCAGCCATGATCTTATTAAATGGCAGAGCAGGCTCGAGGGGCCAAATGGCTGACTCCTGCTCCTATTTCTTATGTTCTTATAAACTACTGGACAGCCATTACAGTGGAGCCTGATACCGCCATTACTCAATATGCATTTTCCATGGTGGTTCACTGCGACCAGGAGCAGGAACCCTGACTAATTTTCCCCTCTTCATGGCCGCGGGGGACTGTGGTCAATAACTACACCGCCCTATTGCCACCCCAACTGAGGTGAGGTGACTCGTACTGGGGATCAAACTTGGGGGCTTCTGGGTCTGTATGGCTCAGTTCATTGCTGGGGAGCTTTCTGAAAGGACTTGTAACAAAATCAAAACTAAATTGGTGGGACTGGTCAGGGCTCAATCACAGCCAATGCCGGTATAATGACCTCCAGCCACCAATGCTTTCACAAGCACCTCTGAGTCATCCAACAACGAACAGAAGTACCTTCTCATTGCAGAAACCTTTCCAAGTTCGCTGCGTGTCTAAAGGTACGAGTGTTGTACAATTCAGAAAAAGCTGTGTATATAACTGCAGTACATAACAATTCACTGTCGCACCTGGTTATGAACCATTTGTAAGTGAGTACACATGACTCACCCACTTATTCCTTCAAAAAATTACCATTATTTTTTTTGAGTCAATAACAGGCAGAATGTTAATTATTTCAGAGAGTAGTGCATTGAATGCATCTGTCCTTGATTTGTGCGTGTGTTTTTTGTCCACACAATAAAATCTGTAACAATGCAGAGTGTTGATAAATGAAAAGTTATCTCCATAGCTTCATTCTGACAACTCTTCACTGACATTGTCTTTAAAAAAAGCTTCTCCCCTCCCCCACATCCCACTCTCAAATTACATAGGATTACATCGGATATACGACACAGAAACAGGCCATTCGGCCCAACCAGTCCATGCCGGCGTTTATGCTCCACTCGAGCCTCCTTCCGTCTTTCCTCATCTAAATCTATCAGCATATCCCACTATTCCCTTCTCCCTCACATGCTTGTCTAGCCTCCCCTTAAATGCATCGATACTATTCGCTTCAACCACTCCCTGTGCTAGTGAGTTCCACATTCTCACCACTCTTAATTTTCTTCTGAATTCCCCATTGGATTTCTTGGTGACGATCTTATATTGATGGCCTCTAGTTATGCTCTTCCCCACAAGTGGAAACATTCTCTCTGTATCTACTCTGTCAAAACCTCTCATAATTTTTAAGACCTCAATTAGGTCATCCCTCAGCCTTCATTTTTCAAGAGAAAAGAGACCGAGCCTGTTCATCCTTTCCTGATATGTATACCCTTGCATTTCTGGTATCAGCCTTGTAAATCTTCTCTGTTCCCGCTCCAGTTCCTCTATATCCTTTTTATATTATGGCGACTAGAACTGTACGCAGTCCTCTAAGTGTGGTCTAACCAAGGTTCGAAAGAGGTTTAGCATAACTTCCCTACTTTTCAATTCTATCCCTCTAGAAATAAACCCTAGTGCTTGGTTTGCTTTTTATGGTCTTGCTAACCTGTGTCGCATCTTTTAGTGATGTGTGTATTTGTACTCCGAGATCCCTTTGTTCCTCTACCCCACCCAGACTCGCACCTTCCCAGTAATGTGACCTCCCTGTTCTTCCTACTCAAATATAATACCTCACATTTATCTGTGTTGCACTTCATTTGCCAAATATATGCCCATTCTGCAAGTTTATTAATGTCCTCCTCAGTATTGACTATCCCCCCAATTTGGTGCCATCCGCAAATTTAGAAATTGTGCTTTTGATTCCAAATTATAAATCGTTAATATAAGTTGTGAACAACAGTGGTCTCAGCACTGATCCCTGTGGAACACCACTACCCACCTTCTATCACTGTGAATAGCTACCGTTTACCCCTACTCTCTGCTTTCTGTCTTGAAGCCAGCTAGCTATCCATTCTGCTACTTGTCTCCTGACTCTGCATTCTCTGACCTTGTTCATCAGTCTATTATGAGGTACCTTATCGAAGGCCTTTTCAAAATCTAGATAAATTACATCCACTGCATTACCATAGTCTACTCTCTGTGTTACCTCTTCAAAAAATTCAATAAGGTTGGGCAAGCAACACTTACCCTTTTGAAATCCATGCTGACTATTTGTTGTTATATTTTTTGTTTCTATTTTAGTAGGGATTCCAATATTTTTCCTACTTCTGATGTCAAGCTGACTGGTTTATAATTCCTGGACATGTTCTATCCCCTTCTTAAATATAGGTATTACGTTAGCTATCCACCAGTCCTCTGGCACTACACCTTTTTCTAATGAATGATTAAATATGCGTACTAAGGCCTCTGCTATCTCTATCCTAGATTTGGTTAAAATGTGTGGATGCAACCATCCAGACCAGGGGTCTTATCCTCTGAGTTTGATTATTTTATTTAATATATCTCCTATTTTTATTTTAAATTTATTTATCTCATCATTAATCTCATCATCCAATGACATGTCCACTTGTTCTATCTCCCTGGTAAAAACAGAAGCAAAATAATTAATATTTCTGCCATCTCTCTATTGTTAGCTGTGGTTTTATCCTGTCTATCCCTTAATGGCCCTATTCCCATCCCAACCGTCTTTTTTTTTTAATTGATGTGGCTGCAAAATATTTTACTATTTTGTTTTATGTTGCTTGATAATTTAATTTCATGGGTCCTCTTTGCCTTCCTAATTGTTTTTTTGACTTCTCTCCTAATCTTTTCATATTCTCCCTTATTATGCACTCCCCTGCTGTCTATATACTTAATGTATGCCTCTTTCCTTGCCCTCAATTGCTCGCTGATGGTTTAATTCATCCATGGAGTCTCATTAGTTCTTTCCTTTCAGCAGAATATATTGTTCCTGCACTCTGTTAAACACTAGTTTAAATGTTTCCCATTGCTACGTCGTGGTTTGCCTATATTGTTGCCCATTTTATTTCCCAAGTTCTATTCTCAGCCCCTCAAAATCAGCTTTTCTCCAATCTATTGCCTTGGTTTTCATCATATTTACGTCCTTCTCAAGTATCATCTTAAAGCGTATTATATTATGGTCACTATTGCCTAGATGTTCCCCTACTTTTACTTCTCTTATCTGCTCTGGTTCATTTCCCATTACTAGATCCAATAGCGAATCCTTCCTTGTTGGGCTTTTAACATATTGGGTTAGAAAGGAGTCTAGTACGCATCGTAGGAACTCCATTCCTTTATCCCTTTTACTTACCTCTTCTGTCCAATTAATATCGGAGTAGTTGAAATCCCCCATGATTATTATTCCATGTTTTTTACTCATTTCCCTAATTTGCCTGCGTACTTCTTTCTCCACCTCCCCTCCAACATGAGGTGGTCTGTAGACTAAACCTATTAGTGTGATTGATCCGTTAGTATCTTTTATCTCTACCCATATGGATTCTATTTTTGTCTTGCTGACAGCTGTGTCACTTTTTTCTGCTGCAGTTATGTTATCCCTAATCAGTACAGCTACTCCACCTCCTCTTTTTCCCTCTCTACCTTTTCTAAATATGTTCTACAATATGTTATGCAAATTCCCCATCTCTATTCCCTAACCCAGTTTTCACGAATGTCTATATACCTGTCCCTTCTCAGGAGGGCCCAAGGCACCATCAGTATGATGAAGCAAGGCTTCCCTCACTCCTCCCTGCCTTCTCCCTCACTGTCATCTTTCTCTTCGTCCCACAATCAGGCAATATGTGCCCTTGTAGAGGACAGAAGTCCAACTCACAGCTTATTTTTATTCCAATGATCTTCTGCAGTGGTTCAGTCTTGCCTTTTTTCCCCTTTTCATTGTGTTAGGATGTTTCCAACTGGCACTGCAAAAACCTCAGCACCCCACCCCTACCAGTGTTAGGCTTATCCAGACCATTCACAACCATAGTGTCCTGTTTGACCCAAAGCGGAATTTTGTGGTCTTTTTCTTTTTCATCACAAAGACAGCTTACTCCCACATCTGTGACATTACTGCCTCCACTACTACCTGAGCCTGGTCACTGCTAAAACCCCCATACATACATTTGTCATCTTTAAACTTGACCAGTCCAATGCTCTCCTTGTCGGCCTCCCATTCTTCAACGTATATAACCACTTAACTTGTTCAAAACCTTGCTGTATGCATCCTCTCTCATGTTCGAGCCTGCACCGCCATTCAATAAGATCATGGCTGATCATTCACCTCAGTACCCCTTTCCCGCTTTTTCTCCATACCCCTTGATCCCTTTAGCCGTAAGGACCATATCTAACTCCCTCTTGAATATATCCAATGAACTGGCATCAACAACTCTCTGCGGTAGGGTATTCCACAGGTTGACAACTCTGAGTGAAGAAGTTTCTCCTCATCTCAGTCCTAAATGGCTTATCCCTTATCCTTAGACTGTGTCCCCTGGTTCTGGACTTCCCCAACATCGGGAACATTCTTCCTGCCTCTAACCTGTCCAGTCCCGTCAGAATTTTATATGTTTCTATGAGATCCCCTCTCATCCTTCTAAACTCCAGTGAATACAGGCCCAGTCGATCCAATCTCTCCTCATATGTCAGTCCTGCCGTCCTGGGAATCAGTCTGGTGAACCTTCGCTGCACTCCCTCAATAGCAAGAACATCCTTCCTCAGATTAGGAGACCAAAACTGAACACAATATTCCAGGTGAGGCCTCACTAAGGCCTTGTACAACTGCAGTAACACCTCCCTACTCCTATACTCAAAATCCCCTAGCAATGAAGGCCAACATACCATTTGCCTTCTTCACCACCTGCTGTACCTGCATGCCAACTTTCAATGACTGCTATACCATGACACCCAGGTCTCGTTGCACCTCCCCTTTTCCTAATCTGCCGCCATTCAGATAATATTCTGCCTTCGTGTTTTTTCCATCAAAGTGGATAACCTCACATTTATCCACATTATACTGCATTTGCCATGCATTTGCCCACTCACCTAACCTGTCCAAGTCACCCTGCAGCCTTTGAGCATCCTCCTCACAGCTCACACCGCTACCCAGCTTAGTGTCATCTGCGAACTTGGAGATATTACACTCAATTCCCTCATCCAAATCATTAATGTATATTGTAAAGAGCTGGGGTCCCAGTACTGAGCCCTGCGGCACCCCACTAGTCACTGCCTGCCATTCTGAAAAGGATCCGTATATCCCAATTCTCTGCTTCCTGTCTGCCAACCAGTTCTCTATCCACATCAGTACACTACCCCCAATACCATGTGCTTTAATTTTGCACACCAATGTCTTGTGTGGGACCTTGTCAAAAGCCTTTTGAACGTCCAAATAGACCACATCCACTCATTCTCCCTTGTCCACTCTACCAGTTACATCTTCAAAAAATTCTAGAAGATTTGTCAAGCAGGATTTCCCTTTCATAAATCCATGCTGACTTGGACTGAACCTTGTCGCTGCTTTCCAAATATGCTGCTATTTCATCTTTAATAATTGATTCCAACATTTTCCCCATTGCCGATGTCAGGCTAACCGGTCTATAATTACCCGTTTTCTCTCTCCCTCCTTTCCTAAAAAGTGGTGTTATATTAGCTATCCTCCAGTCCATTGGAACTGATTCAGAGTCGATAGACTGTTGGAAAATGATCACCAATGCATCCACTATTTCTAGGACTACTTCCTTAAGTACTCTGGGATGCAGACTATCAGGCCCCGGGGATTTGTCAGCCTTCAATTCCATCAATTTCCCTAACACAATTTCACGCCTAATATGGATTTCCTTCAGTTCCTCCTTCTCACTAGACCCTCGGTCCCCTAGTATTTCTGGAAGGTTATTTGTGTCTTCCTTCGTGAAGACAGAACCAAAGTATTTGTTTAACTGGTCCACCATTTCTTTGTTCCCCATTATAAATTCACTTGAATCTGAATGCAAGGGACCTACGTTTGTTTTCACTAATCTTTTTCTCTTCACATATCTATAGAAGCTTTTGCAGTCAGTTTTATGTTCCCAGCAAGCTTCCTCTCTTACTCTAATTTCCCCCTCCTAATTAAACCCTTTGTCCTCCTCTGCTGGATTATAAAATTCTCCCAGTCCTCAGGTTTGCTGCTTTTTCTGGACAATTTATATACCTCTTCCTTGGATTTAACACTATCCTTAATTTCTCTTGTTAGCCACGGTTGAGCCACCTTCCCTGTTTTGTTTTTACTCCAGACAGGGATGTATAATTGTTGAAGTTCATCCATGTGATCTTTAAATGTTTGCCAATGCCTATCCACCATAAACCCTTTAAGTATCACTCGCCAGTCTATTCTAGCCAATTCACGTCTCATACCATCGAAGTTACCTTTCCTTAAGTTCAGAACCCTAGTCTCTGAATTAACTGTGTCGCTCTCCAGCTTAATAAAGAATTCTACCATATTATGGTCACTCTTCCCCAAGGGGCCTCGCACAACAAGATTGCTAATTAGCCCTTTCTCATTTCACATCACCTAGTCTAGGATGGCCAGCCTTCTAATTGGTTCCTCGATATATTGGTCTAGAAAACCATCTCTAATACACTCCAGGAAATCCTCCTCCACCACATTGCTACCATTTTGGTTAGCCCAATCAATATGTAGATTAAAGTTGCCCATGATTACTGCTGTACCTTTATTGCACGCATCCCTAATTTCTTGTTTGATGTTGTCCCCAACCCCTCTACTACTGTTTGCCTTCTGTACACAACTCCCACTAGCATTTTCTGCCCCTTGGTATTCCGTAGCTCCACCCATACCGATTCCACATCATCCAAGCAAATGTCCTTCCTTACGATTGCATTAATTTCCTCTTTAACCAGCAATGCCACCCCACCTCCTTTTCCTTTTTATCTATCCTTCCTACATGTTGAATACCCCTGGATGTTGAGTTCCCAGCCTTGGTCACCCTGGAGCCATGTCTCCATGATACCAATTACATCATACCCGTTAACTGCTATCTGCGCAATTAATTCATCCACCTTATTCCGAATACTCCTCGCATTGAAGCAGAGAGCCTTCAGGCTTGTCTTTTTAACACACTTTGCCCCTTTAGAATTTTGCCGTAATGTGGCCCTTTTTGCCTTAGGTTTCTCTGTCCGCCACTTTTACTTTTCTTCTTTCTATCTTTTGCTTCTGCCCCCATTTTACTTCCCTCTGTCTCCCTGCATAGGTTTCCACCCCCCTGCCATATTCGTTTAACCCCTCCCGAACAGCACTAGCAAACACTTCCCCTCGGACATTGGTTCCGGTCCTGCCCAGATGCAGACCATCCGGTTTGTACTGGTCCCACCTCCCCAAGAACCGGTTCCAATGTCCCAGGAATTTGAATCCCTCCCTTCTGCACCACTCCTCAAGCCACGTATTCATCTGAGCTATCCTGCAATTCCTACTCTGACTAGCATGTGGCACTGGTAGCAATCCTGAGATTACTACTTTTGAGATCCTACTTTTTAATTTAGCTCCAAGCTCCCTAAATTCGTTTTGTAGGACCTCATCCCGTTTTTTTACCTATATCGTTGGTACCTATATGCACCATGACAACTGGCTGTTCACGCTCCCCCTTCAAAATGCCCTGCACCCGCTCAGAGACATTCTTGACCCTTGCACCAGGGAGGCAACATACCATCCTGGAGTCTCAGTTGCGGCCGCAGAAACGTCTATCTATTCCCCTTACAATAGAATCCCCTCCCACTCTTTTTCCTGCCCTCCTGTGCAGCAGAGCCACCCACAATGCCATGAACTTACCTGCTGCTGCTCTCCCCTGATGAGTCATCTCCCTCAACAGTACCCAAAGCGGTGTATCTGTGTTGCAGGGGGATGACCGCAGGGGGCACAGCACTACCTTCCTTCCACTGCTCTTCCTGTTGGTCACCCATCCCCTATCTGGCTGTGTACCCTTAAACTGCAGTGTGGCCAACTCACTAAACGTGCTATTCACGACATCCTCAGCATCGTGGTGCTCAGGGTAAATCCACCCGCAGCTCTAGTACCGCAATGCGGTCTGTCAGGTGCTGCAGGCGGATGCACTTCCCGCACATGCAGTCGTCAGGGACACTGGAAGCGTCCCTGACTTCCCACATACCACAGGAGGAGCATAACACGTGTCCGAGCTCTCCTGCCATGACTTAACCCATAGATTAACTTAATTTGGCAACAACAATGATGAAAGGTTACTTACTGATAAAGAAAAGAAAAAGAAAAACTACTCACCAATCACTTACCCTCTTGGCTGTGATGCCACCCTTCTATTTCTTTCTACTTCTTTTTTGCCTTCTCTTCCTGCAGTTGCACCGGCTAGCCTTTTGTAGGCCTCTCCGACTGCGGCTCCGCCTCCTCCTTGACGCTATTCCCCGGACTCCCTGCTGGGCCTTTTGTAGGCCTCTCCGACTGCCACTCCGCCTCCTCCTCGACACTGCTCCCCGGACTCCTTGCGTCACACCCGTTTGCCCATCACCTCATCCTCGCTGACTTGCACGGGCACCTCATTACGAACATGCGAACAATGACCGGACAGGAAAAGACCCTCTGGTCCATTGAGCTTGCCCCACATGATCGTGATACCTTGTGTATTACAATAAATACTCCACCCAAAAGCCACATGATTTACTGGGAGAAGCAAAAAAATAATTTTGGGGGAAAAATCTGGGGAAATTCCTCTCCAACCCATCGAGGTGAATGAAGGTCCAGGAGATCACTCTGGCCCTGAATTCCCAGCAGTGCCTACCTTCTGTAAGAGGTGATGTCCGCCCCAGCCAGGAACAGGTCCAGCTCTCACTTCAAGGAATTCAGCGAATCAGCTTCCACCGCACGAGACGGCAGCCTATTCCAGAGGTCCACTATTCTCTGAGAAAAGAACCACCTTCGACATCGAACCTAGACCTTATAGAACTTAAACTTGTGACCCTGGCCCTCCCTAACCTATTTAATTGGAACAAATTGGCAACTGGAACACAATCTATTGCCTTGACCATCTTATAAACCTCGATCAGACCACCCTTAAGGCTACGCCTCTCTAAAGTGTAGAGCCCCAACTCTTTGAGTTTATCTTGATAACCAAGATACTAATTCTGGTAATTAATCTAGTGGTCTTCCTCTGTACCCTTTCTAAAGCCTCAATATCACCCATGTGAGGAGTCCAAAACTGGACACAGTTTTCCAAGTGAGGCCTGATCAAGGTATTGTACAAGGACAATATAGTATGCCTTGTCTTATAATCAATTGTCCTATGAGTACACCCCAATACCCTATTCGCTCTCGCTATAACTTGATGACATTGCACATGTACCTTTAGAGATGTATGCACTCATCTTTATCCATGGCCTAGTCACACCCAATCGAGGAAGTCTCCCCCAGTACTATATCTCCCCATGATGATCTCAGTTCCTCTGACTGTCCTTTTAAACACTCCTCTCCTTCACCCTGCTATTGGTGAGAGACCTGTCCTACTCTCTGGAATTTCTTCCCTAAACCTCTCTGCCTCCCTGCCTTGCTTTAAAACCTTCCTAAAACCATCTCTTGAACCAAGCTTTTGCTCACCCCCTCCTAATCTCTCCCTCTCTGGCTCGGTGTCCATACTCCTCATGCCTTGGGGTGTTCATTTGTTCGGGATGCAATATGATGTAACTCTGTGTTCAGCAGATAAATCCGTATTTTTTATTTTTTCAAAAAAACAAAATACTGGAAATGCACAATAAGTTAGAATCATAGAACGGTTACAGCACGGAAGGCGGCCATTCGGCCCGTCGAGTCCGTGCCGACTCTCAGCTAGTCCCACTCCCCCACCCTTTCCCGGTAGCCCTGCAATTTTAACTCCTTCAGATACACATCCAACTCCCCTTTGAAAGATAAAATTGAGCCTGCCTCCACCACACTTTCAGGCAGTGCATTCCAGATCTTAGCCACTCGCTGTGTAAGAAAGGTTTTTCTTATGTCGCCTTTGGTTCTTTTGTCAAACGACTAGAATCTATGTCCTCTGGTTCTCGACCCTTTCGCCAATGGAACCAGTTTCTCTCTAATCTACCCTTTCCAGACCCCTCATGATCTCGAACACCTCTAACAAATCTCCTCTCAACCTTCTCTGCTCTAAGGAGAACAACCCCAGCTTCTCCAGTCTATCCATGTAACCGAAGTCCCTCATCCCTGGAATCGTTCTCGTAAATCTTAAAGTTAGTCAGAGTCTAAAGATAAATATTTTTAACAAAAGTTAAGAGATTTGTTCGAAGTGTTCAGAATCATGAAGGGCTTTGACAGAAATAATAAGGCGAAACCATTGCCAGTGAAAGAAGGGTCGGTAACCAGGGGACAAAGAATTAAGGTGATTGGTAAAAGAACCAGAGAGGAGGTGTGGAGAATTATTTTTACGCAGCGAGTTACGATGATCTGGAATGCACTGCCTGAAAGAGCGGTGGAAGCAGATTCAATAGCAACAATGCAAAGGGAATTGGATAAATACTTGAAGGGGATACATTTGCAGGGGCTATGGGGAAGGAGCAGGGGACTGGGACTAATTGGATAGCTCTCCCAAAGAGCCGGTACAGGAACGATGGGCCGAATGGCCTCCTTCTGTGCTGTATCAGCCATGATTCAGGTTGAACCCTTCAGCAAATTGTGTAATCATTCCAATGATATTATCGAAGCATGGAGATGGATATGCAGGCTGATTTACATCATTATACACAGGTTGCCAAGAGGTCCAGCCAGCATCAGTTAAAGAATAACTGTATGCACCTTGACCCACACCTCTCAAATTACCCACGTTAATCAGAATATTCCAACATTCACTGAGAAGAGCAGCAGAGGTGCATGGGCCTCCCACGTTGAGAGAACCAGCTGGGTTCTGGAGACAGCTGCATCAGCTCCTGTCCCGACCCAAAGTTTACCCTTTGAGCACTTTGTGGTTCGAGAGCAATGCCGTACCAACAACCGCAGTTTACGTTTCATTACTCGCCATATATTTAAACCGAGGTACCAGTCACCGTCATTTTTGAAAGGTCTTATTCCCCTGATGGACGGACTTTATTTATAACCTCCCTTTGTGTAACTGTACCATCATCACAAAGGGCTGGAGTTCAAAAAAACCTAAGCAATTGCCTGAAAATTGATTTGACGTCTATCAGCCGTCCCTTCCTTCGGTCCCTGAAGACATTTTAATGTGAGCTCTGACATTATGATGGATGAAATCTGGCGTTGAACTGCCGCGGCAATACTCCCCTGTACAACATAACAGCTTGTTCGTGGCTCCTCTTCTTCAAGCTCTGACTCACGCTTAGGCTCAAAGCCACGTACAAATTCGTCCTGTGCATTTACTCCGGACTTTCCAACCGGCCTTATTTGGCAAGCGCGAAGGGGAGAAAACCCATCACTTTCAAACGTTTTCAAAAACTGCCATAAACCTTTTTTTTTTAAACTGCGTGTAAACCTCACTGTGGCTTTGAAAGACAAGGGGACTCAGTAACCGGTGCAAAGTCAGGAGGACACGTTTTTCCCTCTGAAGATGGGCCAACAATATGAATCTCTCCACAGGATTTAAGATAATAGTTGGTGCGCCAAACATCTTCACAAAATTATCTTGGGGGGATTCCAAAAAGCATAACATTCCCTACTTCAGCTGTTCTGTGTAGTGCCTTCCAAAATTGCTCAAAGAATCGCAGCACTGACTCCCGGATTTCAAACTTTATCTGACCTCTAGTCTCTTTTTAAAAAAAAACATTTCCAAATGCCATCCAGCAGGGCACCAGCTCTTAGTATTGTGGTTGGGGTCTTGTCATGTGTTTGCAATTACATGCCGTGATGACAGGACAGCCATGAGCTCAGTGCATGTGTGTGCGCGAGAACATGCTAGAGCTGCTGTAGCTGCAGCAAGCAAGGTCCTGGTTAACCCTTGCCACTGGATAAAGGCCTAGCTCTGTCGAGCCCGTGTGGTGGCTGATGTGCAACGGTCACCACGCGTAATAAAAAAAAATCCACGCACAGGCATCTTCCACCCCCTCAATTGGAGGTCAGGACTGGAACATCGGGTCCTTCATTGAAACATCTGTGAACTCATGTGGAAGCAAGTCATCCTCATTCGAATGACCGCCTATGAGCTACTGTGGGACCTGAAGGATTGTGGTGCTGCTGATAACGATGCTGCTTATTACCTAGAATTATAGAAAATGACGACACAGAAGGAGGCCATTCGGCCCATTGTGTCCGAGTCTGTCAAAAAAGAGCTACCCAGTTTACTCCCACCTTCCAGCACTAGGATCCGTAGCCCTGTAGGTCACGGCTCTTTAAGTGCACATCCAAGTACGTTTTAAATGCTATGAGGGTTTCTGCCTCTACAACCCTGGCCTTACAATGTGGAAATGTCAGGGTTTTAGTTGCACAGAAACATAGAACAATACAGCACAAAGGTGGCCATTCAGCCCATCGTGCCTGTGCTGGCTCTTTGAAAAATCTATCCAATGAATCCCACTCCCCTGCCATTCTCCCCATAGTCTTGCAGAATGTTCCTCCTTCCAACTATTTCTCCAATTCCTTTTTGAAAGTCATTATTGAATCTGCTTCCACCGCCCTTTGAAAAGGATACATACACACAGAGCAAAAAGCCTTTAGTGCACTTTCAGGACCTGTGTGCTTAGAGGAGCGTCCAGACAAGCTTCAGTGAGCCCCTATTCTTGGAATGTTTATCTGCAAAATACACCAATATTGAGTTCAAAAGAGAAAGGAAAGATTGACTTCATCATTTGTTGGAAACATCTCAAAACACTTGGCAAATACCTAGTGTTGTATATGCAGACTATGGATGTACTCTCTGTGTAGTCACTGTGTGGTTGCATAAGATGGAGACTTGTTTACCTGATGCATTATCAATAAGATTTACACTGTGTATATACATGCTGGCACCACTAGAGGGTGCAACTGGTGAAGACCGAGGGTTTCCTGCCCTGGTGGCAGGGGCTGTATAAAAGGCTGCCCATCATGCTTGTTTGGACTCTGGAGTTTGGAATAAAGGACCGAGGCCACTACAGTTTGAGTACAACACATTGCCTCGTGGAGTCATTCATAAGTACATCACAGATATAATATCTAGAACTGCAGCAAATTATAAATGCAAACGTGGTGGCCATTTTGCATACAACAAGATCCCACAGCAGTGAGATGAAGGACCAGATGATCTGTTTCCAGCGCGGCTGGCTGAGGGTGGAATGTTGGCCAGGACACTACAGAATCATAGAATCATAAAAATTTACAGCACAGAAGGAGGCCATTTCAGCCCATCGTGTCCATGCCGGCCAACAAACAGCTATCCAGCCTAATCCCACTTTTCAGTTCTTGGTCCGTAGCCCTGTAGGTTACATAATAACATAAGAAATAGGAGCAGGAGTAAGCCATACAGTCCCTCGAGCCTGCTCCGCCATTCAATATGATCATTGCTCATCTGATCTTGGACTCAACTCCACTTCCCTGCCTGTTCCCCATAACCCCTTAATCCCTTATTGGTTAAGAAACTGTCTATCTCTGTCTTAAATTTATTCAATGTTCCAGCTTCCACAGCTCTTGAGGCAGCAAATTCCACAGATTTACAACCCTCACAGAAGAAATTCCTCCTCATCTCGATTTTAAGTGGGCGGCCCCTTATTCCAAGATTATGACCCTAGTTCTCGTCTCCCCTTCAAGTGCACATCCAAGTACTTTTTAAATGTGGTGAGGGTTTCTGCCTCTACCGCCCTTTCAGGCAGTGAGTTCCAGACCCCCAGAAATTTCCTCTCAAATCCCCTCTAAATCTTCTACCAATAAAGTAGTTACTAACTAGGAGGATTCTCTGCGGTGGATCTTTTAACTTCTACCTGAACAGGTAGAAAAGGCCTCAGTTGACCGCCTCACCTGAAGGGCCAGCACTTCTGACAATGCAGCGCTCCCTCAGTACTGCACTGGAGCACCAGCTTACGTTACACGTTCAAGTCCTGGAGTGGGATTTGAAACAATTGCTTTCCGATTCAGAGATGAGAATCTTACCCGCTGAATCAAACTAGCACCCCGTCAATTTTGCAACTGGAGATGAAAAAAATAAATGACCCATATGGGAGGGTCTTCCAACCATGGCTCTCATTTCTGTGCCATAATCGAGTCCGAGCACAGAAATATTTTTCCCCTCTTAGCTGCAGCTCACATAATGCCCCCCTCCACCCCCTATCCCCCACCCCCCAACAGCTCCACATTCCTCTGAAAGTTACTGTGATGATCATTTTGTTTTGAGCTTAAAAAAAATTCACAGATAGTTTTACTTATGAAAGATAACATCAAGTTTATCGTTGGCATGGAGACCCTTGAGTCAGGCACTCCTCGCTGTTAGGACACACCAATCACATCACTGATGGGGAGTGTGACAGAGCAGCCCCCACTGGAAAGAACTGGTTAGGGAGGTGGGGAGGGATGAATTCAGTCTGTGGTCTTGAGCCAATTCCTGAGTGGTGGACCCCTGGAAACCAATCTAGAGGCTGGAGAATACAACGAAGGACTCTCCTGCTTATATCTGGATGTAATATATTTGCTTCATGGTTTCTTTGCTTAAGAGTTCATAGCAACACATTGCTATTAAGAACTAGTTGGTTTATTAACAAAGATTTAAAAATCACACTACACATTACCAGTTCATCCTCCTCATCATCATCATAGACAGTCCCTCGGAATCGAGGAAGACTTGCTTCCACTCTAAGCATGAGTTCTTAGGTGGCTGAACAGTCCAATACGAGAACCACAGTCTCTGTCACAGGTGGGATAGATAGTGGTTGAGGGGAAGGGTGGGTGGGGAGCCTTGTTTGCCGCACGCGCCTTCCGCTGCCTGCGCTTAATTCCTGCATGCTCTCAGCGATGAGACTCGATGAGCTCAGCGCCCTCCTGGATGCACTTCCTCCACTTAGGGTGGTCTTTGGCCAGGGACTCCCAGGTGTCGGTGGGGATGTCGCACTTTATCAGGGAGGCTTTGAGGGTGTCCTTGAAACGTTTCCTCTGCCCACCTTTGGCTCGTTTGCCGTGGACGAGTTCCTCCACTAGGCTCACAACTGCATACCTTATCGTGGGTGACCGAGACCCAACTGACTGGTATTTCATTGAGTCTTGTGAACATCACGTGACTGGCTGAGCCACTCACAATGCAGCAGCTCTATAACTATTTTGTTGTATACTTTAATCAAGTGCCCCATTGCTTTTTTTTTTTTGTTTGTTTTTTTGGGGGGAGGGGCACAAAAACACAAATTATACAAGTGCCACCTGGCTAAAAGAGAGGGGGGGCACTAAAACCAACAACTTAAGCAAATTAAACTTTGGACATTTAAAATCAAATTAAAATTTGGTTGCCGAGGGTGATAATGCACTCCAGTCCCTCTGGCGCCCACCTCTCGCGGAAGGCCGCGAGCATACTGATGGACACCGCGTGCTCCATCTCCAGGGACACCCTGGCTCGGATGTAACCACGGAAGAGAGGCAGGCAGTCGGGCTGAATGACCCCCTCGACCGCCCGCTGCCTGGACCGGCTGATGGCACCCTTGGCCATGCCCAGGAGCAGCCCTACGAGGAGGCCCTCGGACCTACCCGCTCCCCTCCGCACAGGGTGCCCAAAGATCAGGAGTGTGGGACTGAAGTGCAGCCAGAATTTGAGGAGCAGCCCCTTCAAATAATGGAATAGGGGCTGCAACCTCGCACATTCCATAAAAACATGGAACACGGACTCTTCCAGACCGCAGAAATTGCAGGCGGCCTGGGAGCCCGTGAACCGACTTAAAAACTTATTGCACGGGACTGCTCCGTGCACCACCCTCCAGGCCAAGTCTCCAATAAATAGTGGGAGGACTCCCGCATAGAGTGCACTCTATTGGGGACCCCCGCCTCCTCAGGACAGCAAGATGGTACGCCATGGCGTGTCCGGACGGCAGACGAGGATGGCAACGTGGAGAGTGTGCAGGAGCAATCCGTACAGAAAACCCCTCCGCGCAGAACTGAAAGGCACGGAGGGAATTTCCCCGAGGAGGCTCAAGTTGTGAGGTGCCGGCTCCCGAGGGAGGTTCCGGGGCTTGGCGCCGATGAGCCATTTCACCCAGACGGGGGTCAGTTCGGACGGGATCTCCCCCACGTGCTTGTGCCTCCTCGCAACAGCTCCACAAACCTGTGAGCATACACTGGGGAATTTAAATTCAGTTAAATAAATAAATAAATACATCTTTAATGAAAAGCTAGTATCAGTAATGGTGACCATGAAACTGCTGGATTGTTGTAAAAAAAACACATCTGGTTCATTGCCACCCTTACCCAATCTGGCCGAGATGTGACTCCAGACCCACAGCAAAGCAGTTCACTCTTAACTGCTCTCTGAAATGGCCCAGTAAGCCACCGAGTTGTAGCAAACCGGTCCAAAGGAGCACGGACTGCAGCGGTTCAAGGCGACGGCTCACCACCACCTTCTCAAGGGACAATTAGGGATGGGCAATAAATGCCAGTCTTGGCAGCGGTGCCCACATCCCAGGAACGAATGGAAAAAAAAACCTGGACTTGTCCTGCCCGTCCACCACCACGAAGAAGGCAGCTGGGTACCAGAGTGCGGTTTCCTATAAAGGCGTCGCTTAAAGAGAGAGCTTAAACCTGCATCTCTCCCCTATGGTGGTCCGCTGTGCTGCTGCTCCCCACCGTTGCAAGATCTAAACAGGGCAATGACTATCTGATGAGGATGAACGATTCAATACTGCTTTTGCAGGCAGATCTTGCAGTCACCCTCGGTAAATTGAAAATTCAAAAGGTTGGCCTGCAGCTGCCGAACAGATGCGTGTTGATTTAGTCCTTTATATCACATCTCTGAGACGATCCAAAAGTACTTTGTGAGTTACATAAGAACATTAGAAATAGGAGCAGGAGTAGGCCATAACGGCCCCTCGAGCCTGCTCCGCCATTCAATAAGATCATGGCTGATCCGATCATGGACTCAGGTCCACTTCCCCGCCCGCTCTCCAGAACCCCTTATTCCCTTATCGTTGAAGAAACTGTCTATTTCTGTCTTAAATTTATTCAATGTCCCAGCTTCCACAGCTCTCTGAGGCAGCGAATTCCACAGATTTACAACCCTCAGAGAAGAAATTTCTCCTCATCTCAGAGTTACTCTGAGGTGCAGCCATTTTTTTATTCATGCCTGGGATGTGGGCGAGGCCAGCGTTTATTGCCCATCCCAATCGGCAAGTAAACAAATGTGGCAGCTTCGGTGAGCACAGCAAGATCCCATAAGCAACACGGAGGTCTTTTCGCGTCTAGCAATTCCTATGTTCCCCATTTATATTCTGTTTAACCAACATAAGCTAGTCCAATTCACACGTCTTCATGGAGTTAATCTGCTTCTCCGAAGTCCTGTCAGAAAGCAAATTTTCCTGTGCTGAGAAACACTTTCTTATTTGTTTCATCTCGGCTCATTTGGTAGTATTGCACTCTTGCTCTGAGTCTGAAAGTCATGGGTTTAAGCCCCATTCGATGATTTGGGCACATTAATACTTCAATACAGTACTAAGGGTGTATTATCAGAGGTGCAGCATTTTGAATAGAAACATAGAAAATAGGTGCAGGAGCAGGCCATTCAGCCCTGAAGCGCCAGTTAATTTGCTCGGGGCAGTATTGGCTAAGGGAGAAATATTGCTCAGCGCACTTCAGCGAGGTAGTGGGATTTTGTCAGCATTGTGTATGATATTTCAATAGAAACAGCATTAATTGAGGGTGAAGTACCTTTCAATTTGTACGGTTGAGGTCAGAGACGCCGAACATTTCTAGGCTTCTTCATGCATTAACCACAAGTGGCTATTGAAGATGAGTCATCGCAAACCTTAAGTGGGAGTTAGAGAAAACACTTGAAGCAAGATATTAAAGGGGATGGGAAAAGAGCAGGGAAGTGGGATTAGAGTAGATGGTTTTGGTGCAGGAGCACAGCAAAGTTGAGCTGATAGGGTCTCCTTCTACCTTGGGATTTGTATGCTGCGACTCTGTAGAGGCTACAAGCCCAAGGAAGGCTCGACAGTTGTCTATCAGCCTGAATTGCAGAATGTCAGCCGAGATTTAAAACTGAGATGAGGAGGAATTTCTTCTCAGAGGGTTGTAAATCTGTGGCATTCTCTGCCCCAGAGAGCTGTGGAGGCTGGGACATTGAATGTATTTAAGGCGAAGATAGACAGATTTTTGAGCGATAAGGGAGTCAAGGGTTGTGGGGAGTGGGCGGGGAAGTGGAGCTAAGTCCATGATCAGATCAGCCATGATCTTATTGAATGGTGGAGCAGGCTCGAGGGGTCAAATGGCTGACTCCTGCTCCTATTTCTTATGTTCTTATGTTCTTATGTGCGTCACATGTACCGCCTAATTTTGGCATTGCAGTAGTCCGAGTGTCATGTATTCAACCAGCATTGTAACCCATGTATAATCTGACCTAAGTTGTACACTGTGAGAACAATGACCACTAGGTGGGAGACACTCCTAACTTGGACCTTCAGGTATAAAAGGGGAAGCTCCACCCACCTTCATCACTTGAGTGCTAAGGAATAAAGGACAGGTCATAGACTGACCTTCTCTCAAGCATGGGCCTCGTGTGCATTTATACTGTATAATAAGGACCTATCAATGGCGACGAGAAACTGGGATTTAAACCACGTGAGCATGGTCACTAGCAGAACAGACGAGAGGAACTGTGTTAAGGAATGGTTGGGACAGAGATTCAACATTGTTAAAGAAGCACACAGTTCTCCAGGCAGACAAGGGCAATCGGGCATGCCCCAACATGCAGTCAAACCCAGAGGGGGAGTTCGACAGAGACAATGGCAAGTTGAATGGCGATTCACGCCATTGCAAGAGACAATGCGGCCAGTAATGGGGCCATCAACACCTGTTAATGGCGCATTCAAGGACAGTCACAGGGGCAGTCAGGGAAGATCAACTGGCAAGGGACCTTTTGTTTCCAACAACAGCTCATGTTGGAGGCATGGAGGCACACACTCAGTCGGAGTTTGCAGAGAAAAGCAAAATACCTGCAGAAATTGCAGAAATGAACGCTGGGGGAAATCGCTGGAAGCTGAAGTTCAGCGAGTTCACATGGAGCACGTATACAGTTCATACACCAGGACGCCACCATCAATGATAAAAGTGCTCCGCAATGGCATCCCAGTATCAATGGAGCTAGACACGGGGCCAGCCAGTCCCTAATGGGTATCAAACAATTCGAAAAGTTGTGGGCGTCCAAGGCCAGGAGGTCAAAATTGTCACCGATTGACGCACAGCTATGGACTTTCACAAAGCAAATCATTCTAGTGCTCAGCAGCGCCACTGTAGTCGTGACCCACAAAGATTCGGAGAACAGGTTGCCACTCTGGATTGTCCCAGGGGATGGTCCCGCACTACTGGGGAGGAGTTGGCTTGCTGTCATGAACTGGAAATGGGGCGAGGTCAATGTAATTTCCTCTGTGGAGCGAGTATCATGCTCACAGATCCTGGACAAATTTGACTCATTATTTCAACCCGGCATCGGCATTTTCATGGGGGCCAAGGTAGTGATTCACATAAACCTGGACGCCAGGCCAGTACACCACAAGGCCAGAGCGGTGCTGTACGTGATGTGGGAAAAGATAGAAGGCGAATTGGACCGCCTGCTGAGGGAAGGCATCATCTCGCCAGTCGAATTCAGTGACTGGGCGAGCCCAATCGTGCTGATGCTCAAGGCGGATGGGTCGGTCAGGATATGTGGTGATTACAAGGCCACCAGCAATCGGGTGTCACTCCAAGACCAGTCCCCGCTACCGAGAGCGGAGGACCTCTTTGCAACGCTATCCGGTGGCAAACTTTTTTCAAAATTGGACCTGACCTCAGCTTACATGACCCAGGAGCTGGCGAGTGAATCGAAGAAGCTGACCACCATCACGACACACAAGGGGTTATTTGAGTACAACAGATGTCCATTCGGGATTCGCTCGGCCGCCGCGATCTTCCAACGAAATATGGAGAGGCTCGTCAAGTCGATTCCAGGGACGGTGGCTTTTCAGGACGACATCCTCATCACGGGTTACGATACTAAAGAACACCTCCACAACCTGGAGGAGGTGCTACGCAGACTGGACCGGGTAGGGCTGCGACTGAAAAAGGCGAAGTGCGTCTTCCTAGCTCCAGAGGTAGAATTCCTGGGGCTGAGGGTAGCAGCAGACGGGATCAGCCCTACTGCGTCCAAGATGGAAGCGATCCCGAGAGCACCCAGACCCCGTAACACGACGGAGCTGCATTTGTTCCTGGGGCTCCTGAACTATTTTGGTAACTTTCTTCCCAAATTGAGGACGCTGCTAGAGCCGCTACACGTGCTCCTACGCAAAGGTCACGAATGGCTCTGGGGGGACAGCCAGGAAAGGGCTTTTAATAGAGCACGCAATTTGTTATGTTCCAACAATCTGTTAACGCTATATGACCCATGTAAGAAACTTGTGTTAACATGTGATGCGTCATCCTATGGTGTCGGGTGTGTGTTGCAGCATGTCAATGCCAAGGGTCAGTTACAGCTGGTAGCTTATGCCTCCAGGAGTCTGTCCCAGGCAGAAAGCGGTTACGGGATGGTAGAAAAGGAAGCGCTAGCATGTGTATATGCTGTAAAGAAAATGTACCAGTACCTGTTTGGCAGGAAATTTGAGCTGGAGACAGATCACAAACCCCTAACGTCCCTTTTGGCCGACAACAAGGCCATAAATGCAAACGCATCGGGCCGCATACAGAGGTGGGCACTCACGTTAGCCGCCTATGACTGCACAATTCGGCACAGACCGGGCACCGAAAACTGCGCCGATGCACTCAGCAGGCTCCCACTAGCCACCACTGAGGGGGCTACCGAGCATGCTGCTGAGATGGTCATGGCTATTGAAGCTTTCGGAAGCGAAGGCTCACCCGTGACAGCCCGTCAGATTAAAGTCTGGACAAATAGAGACCCGCTATTGTCTCTCGTCAAGAAATGTGTCCTGAATGGGGACTGGGCAGCCACGTACAGGGCATGCCCTGAGGAATTTAAACCATTTCACAGGCGCAGGGATGAACTCTCGATTCAGGCCGATTGCCTACTGTGGGGAAACCGCGTAGTCATGCCCCAGATGGGCAGAGAGGTGTTCATCAGAGAACTCCACAATGAGCACCCGGGCATTGTCATGATGAAGGCAATTGCCAGGTCAGATGTTTGGTGGCCAGGGATAGACGCAGATCTGGAACTTTGTGTTCGCAGGTGCAACACGTGTGCCCAGATGGGCAATGCGCCCAGGGAAGCCCCCCTTAGCCCCTGGCCATGGCCCGCCAAACCTTGGTCACGCATCCATGTGGACTACGCAGGTCCTTTCATAGACGCCTACTCCAAATGGATCGAGTGTGACATTTTAAATTCAAGCACATCCTCTGCCACGGTAGAAAGTCTACGGGCAATGTTCGCCACCCACGGTCGACCGGACGTCTTGGTCAGCGACAATGGCCCGTGCTTCACAAGCACTGAATTCCAGGACTTCATGGCAGGCAATGGAATTAACCATGTCAGAACGGCACCGTTCAAGCCGGCCTCAAACGGCCAGGCAGAACGAGCAGTGCAGATAATCAAACAGGGAATGCTCAGAATCCAAGGGGGTTCCCTCCAAAGACGCTTATCACGCCTCCTGTTGGGCTATAGATCCTGACCACACTCGCTCACAGGGGTTCCACCCGCAGAGCTGCTAATGAAAAGGACGCTCAAAACCAGGCTATCCCTTTTACACCCCACCATGAAAGAAACTGCCGAGAGCAGGCGCCAGCCACAATGTCACTACCATGACAGGAATGCGAGGGCGCGATGTATTGATGTAAATTATCCTGTTTTTGTCCTCAACTACGCTGCAGGGCCCAAATGGCTCGCAGGCACTATGGTTGCCAAAGAGGGAAATAGGATTCTTGTAGTTAAACTTACCAATGGACAAATCTGCCGCAAACACGTGGATCAAACAAAAAGGAGGTTCAGCAACCCCATAGAAGAAGCAGAGGAAGAACACGATATAGAGTTCACTCCATCACAGGTGACCGAACACCGGAACCAAAGGGAGGAGAGCCCAATCACTGTGGGCAGTCTGGACAGGCCTGAGGCACCGCAAACAGCAGACACTCAGGCCAGTGCCCAACAACCGGAGCCCCAACTCAGGCGCTCTACAAGAGAGCGTAAACCACCAGAGAGACTCAACCTGTGATCCCAATAAGACTTTGGGCGGGGGGGAGAGGTGATGTCATGTATTTAACCAGCATTGTAACCCATGTATAATCTGACCTAAGTTGTGCACTGTGGGAACAATGACCACTAGGTGGGAGACACTCCTAACCTGGACCTTCAGGTACAAAAGGGGAAGCTCCATCCACCTTCATCACTTGAGTGTTAAGGAATAAAGGACAGGTCACAGACTGACCTTCTCTCAAGCATGGGCCTCGTGTGCATTTATACTGTATAGTAAGGATCTATCACCGAGAATCAGTGCAAACCCTGCCCTGCCGGAGATGTGCTGGGTCTGTGCCATAACACATTGTCCAATGGGCAGGACCAGTGGTGGTAGAAACACCCACCTCAAACAGGCAACAACAACAACTTGTATGTATATAGCACCTTTAATGTAATGAATTTCACAGGAGTATTGAGACAAACAAAAAAATCATGAGCAGGAATAGACCAAACGGCCCCTCGATCCTGCTCCACCATTCAATAAGATCATGGCTGATCATCGGGCTCAACTCCACTTTCCTGCCCAATCTCCACATGTCTTGATTCCCCTAGAGTCCAAAAGTATCTCTATCTCAGCCTTAAATATACTCAAATGACTGAGCATCCACAGTCCTCTGGGGCAGAGAGATCCACTGATTCAGCACCTTCTGAGTGAAGAAATTGCTCCTCATCTCGGTCTTAAATGGCCGACTCCTTATCCTGAGACTGTGACCCCTGGTTCTGGACTCTCCAGCCAGGGGGAAACAACCTCTCAGCATCTACCCTGTCAATCCCCTTCAAATCCTGTATGTTTCAATGAGATCACTTCTCATTCTTCTCAACTCCAGAGGGTATCGGCCCATTCTACACAATCTCTCATCATAGGGCAACCCTCTCATCCCTGGAATCAATCTAGTGAACCTTCATTCCACCAAACAAAGAAAAGCTCATTTACAAAATCTTCAAATTAGATATTTGATGCTCTTCTCCAAATTTCCTTGCATTACTGCAACTCAGAGGGAGTTCACCTAGAATTTACAGCACAGATACAGGCCATTCGGCCCAACTGGTCTATGCTGGTGTTTATGATCCACACGAGCCAACTTCCACCTTACTTCATCTAACCCCATCAGTATAACCTTCGATTCCTTTCTGGCTCAAGTGTTTATCTAGCGTCCCCTTGAATGCATCTCTGCTATTTGCCTCAACTACTCCATGTTGCAGCGAGTTCCACATTCTAACCACTCTCTGGGTACAGAAGCTTCTCCTCGGTTCCTGATTGGATTTATGAGTGATTTAGGGGTGTGCCTGTCCTGCACGCCATTTCCATTGTTCCTCTGTTCTGGCGTGTAGATCACCTGACATTTGGCAACAATAATTATCCCGGTGTCCTGGCCAATATTTATCCCTCACTCAAAATCGCTAAAAAACAGATGATCTGGTCATTATCACACTGCTGTTTGTGGGAGCTTGCTGTGCGCAGGTTGGCTGCCGTGTTTCCTACATTACAACAGTGACTACACTTCAAAAAGTACTTCATGTGCTGTGAAGAGCTTTGAGACGTCTGGGGCAGAGAATTCCAAAGACTCACGACCCTCAGAGAAGAAATTCCTCCTCATCTCCGTTTTAAATGGGTGACCCCTTATCTAAAACTATGCCCCCTAGTTCTAGATTCCCCCTGAGGGGAAACATCCTCTCTGCATCTACCCTGTCAAGCCCCCTCAGAATCTTATATGTTTCAATAAGATCACCTCTCATTCTTCTAAACTCCAGTGAGTACAGGCCCAATCTGCTCAACCTTTCCTCAGAAGACAACCCCTTCATCTCAGGAATCAACCTCGTGAACCTTCTCTGAACTGCCTCCAATGAAAGTACAGGTATATCCCTCGTTAAAAAAGGGAGACCAAAAACTGTACGCAGTTGTAGCAAGACTTCCCTACTTTGCTACCCCATCCCCCTTGCAATAAAGGCCAACATTCCATTTGCCTTCCGAATTACTTGCTGTACCTGCGTGCTAACTTTGTGTGTTTCATGTTATCAACTGAGTTTGAACAACAGCCGGGACCCAGCTGCAAACCACCAGCTGTCTCCCTGTATCCAACCGACAAAGAATAATAAATCAGAGGAAACAACCGTTCTCTGCGGCTTAAAATATTGTAATTAAAAGAAAGAAGGCAAATTTGTCACAAATGGAGACCGCATTCTCTCTAGATTTTAATCAACAAGAATCCCTGGGCCAGAATTTGAAGAAGGCCCTCGCCGAGGTCCCTTGACGGCACTTTGGCCGGGGTTTTCATCAACAAGATCCCTCGAAGATCGGCGGGCGGCCAATGAGGGATGTACGCCGCCAATCCGGGCGGCAGGTCTCATTCCCGGCGGCAGAAGGCGCTTGCCGCCCAAGTGCCGCCGAGGATGGAGTCGGGCCCACGGAGGGTCGAAGACCTGCAAAAAAAAAGCATTTAAAAAAAAACAAAACCATCGGAACACGTTCGGGGAACCCCATCCCGGTAAGTCCCATGTAAAGAAAAAAAAAAAAATTGTATAATGTTCACTCACCTTTTTTTTCAGCTCTTCACACCGACCGTTGGAGGAGAGACCAGCCTCCAGCCAGCGGTCTACCCCCGTCCTGGCACCGACTCCCGCCCGCACCAATCTGGCATCGCGGCCGCTGACGTCGGTGGGCGCTTACCGGCGGATCTCCCCTCCCGCCCGCTCCAGCCCAAATCGAAAGTGGCACTGGACGCAACCCGAAGAGGAATGGCGGCAGCACTGGGCGGTGAGTCGATCAAATACAGGCCCCTTATTTCCGTTTCCTCTTCTGCTTTAAGCCTGCTACTTTTCTGTCACTATAATATTCCAGTCGCGATTGTAAAAATAAAAAAAAAAAAATCAAACAAAATCTTTTAAGCCCAGGTTTCAATGCAATGGCTTGGACAATCCTGCCCGACCGGAGCCAGCGATGACTCAGCTGATCGAGTGATTAGGTGGTCATACTTTAATGCTCTGCCCTCCACATCACTGAGCCACGAGGCGCACCTGCTAACTGGATTTTACATATTTTCTTCAGATTTCATTCAAAGGGATCAATTTTTTCCAGAAGGAAAGCAAAACCGATCTGACAGAACAACTCAGTACCCGTTGGAGCAAAGACACAGTTGGCCGAAGATTAAAATAAAGAGAAAATATTGGAGCTGCTCAGCAGGTCAGACGCAAAGGGCGGCGGGCGGGTGGGGGGGGGGGAGCGGGGGAGCGGAGCAGAGGCTAAACGTCCCAGGTCGATGACCTTTCGTCAGTCCTGCCGAGTGTTACAAGCATCCTCGGCTTTTAATTGAACAAGTACGGTGGTAGCATTGCCGGTTATGTTACTGGGCTAGTACTCCAGAGACCTAGGCAAACAATCTGGTGACATAGGTTCAAATACCCCCCCAAGACAGTTGGGGAATTTAAATTCAATTAAATAAATCTGGAATTAAAGGTAATCATTGTCATAGGCAGTCCCTTGGAATCAAGGATGACTTGCTTCCACTTTTAGCATGAGTTCTTAGGTGGCTGCACAGTCCAATACGAGAACCACAGTCCCTGTCACATGGTGATCATGACACCAACGGATTGTTGCAAAAACCCATCTGGTTTACGAATGTCCTTTAGGGAAGGAAATCTACCTTCCGTTACCAGCTCTGGCCTATATGTGACTCCAGACTCACAGCAATGGAATCTTAACTGCCCTTCTGAAATGTAGTCACTCAGTTGTATTCAAGAAGTTGGCTCACTACTGCCTTGTCGAGGGCAATTAGGGGCAGGCAATATAGGTTGGCCTTGCCACCGATGCCCACATTCCGTGAATGAACAATTAAAAAAATTCTGATTTCACTTTTGTCACAGTAAGCCTGTTTGCAGAAGGTATAGATGCCTAATCTCGTTTGCAGAAGGTATAGATGCCTAATTTCCAAGTGAAATATGTGAAATATACTGTTACACACAATCTATTACACTTGTACGCATCATCGAGTCTGCCTTCCGATCTTAATTTGGAAAATTTTTAGTGATTTTATGTAAGAACTTAAGAAATAAGCCATTTGGCCCCTCGAGCCTGCTCCACCATTTAATAAGATCATGGCTGATCAGATCATGGGCTCAGCTCCACTTCCCTGCCCGCTCCCCATAACTCTTGACTCCCTTATCGCTCAAAAATCTGAATATATTTAAGAAGGAGATAGACAATGACCCAGCCTCCACCGCTCTCTGGGGCAGAGAATTCCACAGATTTATGACCCTTGGAGAGAAGAAATTCCTCCTCGTCTCAGTTCTAAATAGGCGACCCCTTATGCCCCCTAATTCTAGATTCCCCCATGAGTGGAAACATCCTCTCTGCATCTGCCTTATCGAACCCCCTCAGTATATGTTTCTATAAGATCATGCGTGCAATATGTTTCAATAAGATCACCTCTCATTCTTCTAAACTCCAATGAGTATAGGCCCAACCTGCTCAACCTTTCTTCATAAGCCAACCCCTTCATCTCAGTAATCAACCTAGTGAACCTTCTCTGAACTGCCTCCAATGCAAGTATATACCTCCTTAAATAAGGAGACCAAAATTGTACCCAGTATTCTAGGTGTGATCTCACCAATACCCTGTACAGTTGTAGCAGGACTTCTCTGCTTTTATACTCTATCCCCCTTGCAATAAAGGCCAACATTCCATTTGCCTTCCTGATTACTTGCTGTACCTGCATACTAATCGTTTGTGTTTCATGCACAAGTACCCCCAGGTCCCACTGTACTGCAGCACTTTGTAATCTCTCTCCATTTAAATAATAATTTACTTTTTTTATTTTTCATGCCAAAGTGCATAACCTCACACTTTCCCACATTATACTCCATCTGCCAAATATTTGCCCACACATTTAGCCTGTCTATATCCCTTTGCAGATTCTGAGTGTCCTCCTCACATCTTGCTTTCCCACCCATCTTTGTATCATCAGCAAACTTGGTTACATTACACTTCTAAACCAGATAGAAGAACCCGAGTGCATAAAGTAGAGAGAGGTCCCCATATAATACTGAGGAAGCGCTGCATTGCCAGACGTGCCGGCCGTCAGATGAGACGTTAAGCAAGATCCCGCTGCCTTTTACAAGAAAATACTGAAAGATCCCATGGCACCACTTGAACAAACTCTCCTTTCTCAATTACTGTCATGTATGTATACTTGGGGTTAATAGCCACCAGGTGGCGTCACTGTCGGAGGTCATTGGGCTGTACGCACGTGTGTGCGGCCCAGGTATAAAAGGCGAGCCATCATGTAATGTAATCACTTTGGGCCCTAATAAAGCAGAGCCAGGTTTGTACCTGTGTTAGTTTACAGTATTCAATCTATCGAGTTATTACATGTATAACAATTACTATCTCACTGCTGCTTATGGAACTGTGAGGGGGTGAGATTGGATAGCCAGGAAGGACCCCTGTGCCAGAATGGCTAGGCCCGAGGCTCACTCATGATTAAATCAGACTGGCGACCTGCGGATGCCTGCTTTGGGTCCTCGCCGGCAAGGCGAATTTAAATTTTAAATACGCAGTCTTTCCCTTAGCCTGTGCCCCAAATCATTCAATTAAAAGCTTCATCTTTAAATTCTATTGTAGCAAGCGCCCCAAAATATCTCTTCTGTGTCCTCCAGCCTTATATCTCACTCCGTCCCCTCAACTCACCCCACCACTCCTCTGACTCCAACCATTTGGCCACTCTCCCCCCACCGGCCCCCCTTGCCCCACCAATGGTTGTGCCTTCAGCTGCTTGGGTCCTACTTCCTGAAATTCTCACCCTAATCCTCTTCTCGTCTTCACCTCCCTTTGTTAGAAGAAGCAAAAAAGCAGAATTTTTTTGGAATGGAGAGAGACTGGGAAATCTTGGTATTTAGAGACCACCTGGGTGTCCTTGTACACAAATCACAGAAAGTTAACGTGTAGATCGAAACATAGAAACATAGAAAATAGGTGCAGGAGCAGGCCATTCAGCCCTTCGAGCCTGCTCCACTATTCAATATGATCGTGGCTGATCATGCAACATCAGTACCCCATTCCTGCTTTCTCTCCGTAGCCCTTGATCCCTTTAGCCATAAGGGCCACATCTAACTTCCTTTTGAATATATCTAATGAACTGGCAAGCAATTAGGAAAGCAAATGGTATGTTTGCTTTTATTACAAAGGGGTTAGAACATAAGAGTGAAGAAGTCTTACTACAATTATACAGGACCTTGGTGAGACCACACCTGGAGAACACCTGACCTGTGTACAGTTTTGGTCTCCTTACCTAAGGCAGGATGTAATTGCCTTAGAGGGAGTACAACGTAGGTTTACTAGACTGGTTCCTGGGATGAGGGGATTGCCCCGAGGAGAGATTGAGTAGACTAGGCCTATATTCTCTAGAGTTTCAAAGAATGAGAGATGATCTCATTGAAACATATAGGGCTGTATTTTCAGCTTTGCTCATTTCGTGGTGGGAATGGCGGTGGGACGGTCCCGATAGTGGCCCGGGAACAGTTTGCGCCTCAGTCAGCAACAGTGGGCAGCTGGGCCAAGAGTGTGGGGCGGAGCGCGAAGGGAGGCAGTGCACACCACTCTTCGGGCACTAGGCCGGTTGAGCAACTGAAAATCCCGAGCTAAAGAGCTGGCCTTGGAGCGCTCAGAGAGGCCAGGGGAGATCAAAAAAACTGAAAAAACCCACCAAAAACATTCCCAATGTAACTCAAAGAACATAAGAACATAAGAACATAAGAAATAGGAGCAGGAGTAGGCCATACGGCCCCTCAAGCCTGCTCCTCCATTCAGTAAGATCATGGCTGATCTGGTCATGGACTCAGCTCCACTTCCCCTCCCACTCCCCATAACCCCTTATCCCCTTATCATTTAAGAAACTGTCTATTTCTGTCTTAAATTTATTCAATGTCTCAGCTTTCACAGCTCTCTGAGGCAGTGAAGTCCACAGATTTACAACCTTTTGAGAAGAAATTCCTCCTCATCTCCGTTTTAAATGGGCAACCCCTTATTCTAAGATCGTGCCCCCTAGTTCTAGTCTCCCCCATCAGTGGAAACATCCTCTCTGCATCCACCTTGTCAAGTCCCCTCATAATCTTATACGTTTCGATAAGATCACCTCTCATTCTTCTGAATTCCAATGAGTTCCAATGAGTAGAGGCCCAACCTACTCAACCTTTCCTCACAACCTCCTCATCTCCGGAATCAACCTAGTGAACCTTCTCTGAACAGCCTCCAAAGTAAGTATATCCTTTCGTAAATATAGAAACCAAAACTGCACGCAGTGTTCCAGGTGTGGCCGCACCAATATCTTATATAGCTGGAGCAAGACTTCCCTGCTTTTGTACTCCATCCCCTTTGCAATAAAGGCCAAGATACCATTGGCCTTCCTAAACACTTGATGTACTTGTATGCTATCCTTTTGTGTTTCATGCACAAGTACCCCCAGGTCCCGCTGTACTGCAGCACTTTGCAATCTTTCTCTATTTAAATAATAACTTGCTCTTTGATTTTTTTCTGCCAAAGTGCATGACCTCACTCTTTCCACATTATACTCCATCTGCCAAATTTTTGCCCACTCACTTAGCCTGTCTGTGTCTTTTTGCAGATTTTTTTGTGTCCTCCTCATACATTGCTTTTCCTCCCATCATTGTATCATCAGCAAACTTGGCTACGTTACACTCAGTCCCTTCTTGCAAGTCGTTAATATAGGTTGTAAATAGTTAGGGTCCCAGCACTGATCCCTGCGGCACCCCACTAGTTACTGGTTACCAACCAGAGAATGAACCATTTATCTAGATTCTGTTTTCTGTTCATTAGCCAATTCTCTATTCATGCTAATATATTACCCCCAACCCAGTGAACTTTTATCTTGTGCAGTAACCTTTTATGTGGGACCTTGTCAAATGCCTTCTGGAAGTTCAAATACACCACATCCAGTGGTTCCCTTTATCCACCCTGTTCGTTACATCCTCAAAGAACTCCAGCAAATTTGTCAAACACGACTTCCCCTTCATAAATCCATGCTGACTGTGCCTGACCGAAATTTGCTTTTCCAAATGTCCTGCTACTGCTTCTTTAACAATGGCCTCCAACATTTTTCCAACCACAGATGTTCGGCTAACTGGTCTATAGTTGCCTGCTTTTTGTCTGCCTCCTTTTTTAAAATCAGGGCTTTACATTTGCAGTTTTCCAATCTGCTGGGACCTCCCCAGAATCCAGGGAATTTTGGGAAATTACAACCAATGCATCCACAATTCCTGCTGCTACTTCTCTTAAGACCCTAGGATGCAAGCCATCAGGGTCCAGGGGGTTTATCTGCCTTTAGTCCCATTATCTTACTGAGTACCACCTCCTTAGTGATTGTGATTGTGTTAAGTTCCTCACCCCACTATAGCCCCGACTATCCACTGTCAGAAAATTGTTAGTGTCCTCTACCGTAAAAACTGATACAAAATATTTGTTCAGAGTTTCTGCCATCTCCATGTTCCCCATTACTAATTCCCCGGTCTCGTCCTCTAAGGGAGCAACGTTTACTTTAGCCACTCTTTTCCTTTTTATATACCTACAGAACCTCTTGCTATCTGTTTTTATATTTTGTGCCAGTTTACTTTCATAGTCTATCTTCCCTTTCTTAATCACGCACCCCAACACAAACCGCAAAAATATAAAAATAAAAACCAATCACACTTGCCTTCGGAAATTATTTACCTCACGACAGCCGCTACAGGGTCGGACCATCCGCTTTCACAGGCAGTCCCAGCAGGGGGCGCTGCGGGGCGTACGGATCGGGCAGCCATCAAAGTTCGAGCCGGTGTCGCAACCAGGGGGTGTTGCACCCAGGCTTGCCTCCCCCGGGTGGTAATGCTCCGCGTCCCGCCAAAACTGGCCCTAAAAACCCCGGCGGGGTGCTGGAAACTGGCCGCCTGCCCGGAGGTGCTCACCGCTGCCATTGCTGCCCCATTCGGGGTGAAAACAGAGGCAGCAGCAAGCGGAAAATGCAGCCCAGAAAATTCTTAAGCGGCTTGAGAAGGTAGATGCTGAGAGGTTGCTTCCCCTGGACGCTAGAACCAGAGGGTTGACTAAGATGACGAGAAAGTTCCTCACTCAGAGGGTGGTGAATCTTTGGATTCTCTACTCAGAGGGCTGTGGAGGCTCAGTCTTTGGGTATATTCAAGACAGAGATCGATAGATTTTTGGATATTAAGGGAATTGAGGTATATAGGGATAGTGCAGGAAAGTGGAGTTGAGGAAGAAGATAAGCCATGGTCTTATTGAATGGCGGAGCAGGCTTGAGAGGCAGAATGCCCTACTCCTGTTCCTCATTCTTATGTTCCCTATCCAACTTTTAAAAACTTTGCAGAACCCATCTCTTTAATCAGACTTTAGATCACCTCTCACCACACACACACATATATACACATACGTACATAAGTTGCTATTATACAAGTGGAAGTTATCAACAAAGTCATGGGACATGGGTTCACATATGTAATTATTCACTTGGTGATTCCTTATTTTGGCCGTGCTATTAGAAAGGGGGTGATGCTGAGTGGAGGCCATAAGGGGATTGTCAGGGTGGATGATTGCCCATGTGTAATGTATGTACCAGTGAGCATGCTCACAGGTTTGTTGCCCTCCTCATAGGACTGCTCCTGGGCCTGGCCAAGGTGGCCATTAACAAGTCCAGGCAGCGGGCGGTCGAGGGGATCGTTCAGCCCGACTGCCTGCATCTCTTCTGCGGCTACGTTCGCACCAGGGTGTCCCCGGAGATGGAGCACGCGGTGTCCACCGGTTCGCTCGCGGCCTTCCGCGAGAGGTGGGCACCGGACGGACTGGAGTGCATCATTACCCCTGGCAACCAAATTTTAATTTGATTTAAGGTTCCGTTAAAGTTTTCGTTGGAAATTTGTGGGTTCTGGTGCCCCTGCCAAAAGGGGGCGCCTAATTTAAAGTTTAACTTAAAATAGTTGTAGAGCTGTTGCATTGTGAGTGGCTTAGCCAGTCACATAATGTTCACAAGACTCAATAAAACCCCAGTCTGTTGGGTCTAGGTCATCCACAATGAGGTATGCAGTTGTGAGCCTAGTGGATAAACTGGTAATGTGTAGTGTGATTGTTAAGCCTTGGTTCATAAACCAACTAGTTCTTAATTGCAATGTGTTGCTATTAATTCTTAAGCAAAGAACCCATGAAGCAAATACATTACAGCAATTGTTTTCAAGCTTGTGGTCTGCAGATGTGAAGTTGTGGAGGCGGTGGCTTTTACAGAGGAGTGGGGACGGAGGCCTGGAGAGATCAAGCGGGGTCTGAAGGGAAGAAGTACGCCAAAGGTGGAGGCATGATGGCAGTGAAGACGTTCAACAGAGCAGTCATCATCACCATGAATAGCAGGCCACGAGAGGCAGAGGTCAGAATTGGAGAAGCCATTTATGAGTGAGGTGTTTTTTTTGCCCCCAGTGACGATGGAAAGATTTTGCAAGAATAGGGACGAGTGGAGATGAAGTGGTCTGAAAGAATCCAGGCAATAGTTACCTTATATTAACATCATTTATAATGTCTTTCGGATGAGACGTTAAACCGAGGCCCCGTCTGCTGTCTCAGATGGACGTAAAAGATCCCATGGTACTATTTCGAAGAAGAGCAGGGGTGTTATCCCCGGAGTCCTGGCCAATATTTATCCCTCAACCAACATAACAAAAAACAGATTTTCTGGTCATTATCACATTGCAACAGTGACTACACTCCAAAAGTACTTCATTGGCTGTATGCATTTTGTGACGTCCGATGGCCATGAAAGGTGCTATATAAATGCAAGTCTTTCTTTGTTTCTTCTTCTATATAACAATTATCAGATGTCCATCTCTGGGTAAGGCAGTAGGGTAGTGTTAATCTGTGGGTGGCCTGATGTCATTGATAAACTACTTGAGCTTTACCATTATGTATGACATCCAAGTCCCTTAAAGGAATAAAAACAGAAAATGCTGGAAATCTCAGCAGGACAGGCAGAACCTGTGGAGAGGAAGCAGAGTTAACGTTTCAGGTCGATAGCCCTTCATCTGAACTGGAGAGTGTTCGGAAAGGAGCACTGAAAGGGGGAGGGGAAGAAAGAACAAAAGAGAAGGTCTGAGATAGGTTGGAAGACAAGAGAGATCAGAGAGACAAAAGGGATGTGCACTGAATAAAACATTCCTCTTGTTGTATATGCTGACTATGGATGTACTCTATGTGTAGTCACTGTGAGATTGTATAAGATGGAGGCTTGTTTACCTGATGCACTATCAATAAGGTTCACACCGTATACATATATGCTGGCACCACTAGAGGGTGCAACTGGTGGAGACCGGGGGTTTCCTGCCCTGGTGGCAGGGCCCTGTATAAAAGGCTGCCCACCATGCTTGCAGAGCACTCTGGAGTTTGGAATAAAGGACCAAGGTCACTACAGTTCAAGTACAACACATTGCCTCGTGGAATCATTCATAAGTACACTAAAGAAATAACACCTCTCTATTCACTATTCAATACCTTTACTCTCATGATTGTCAGGAAATAGGTGTTAGGAATCGGTAAACCCCATTAGATTCTCCGATCAACCCCCAACATGAGTCTCTCACCATAACCTCAATCCTGTCATTCGGCAACATGCTTAATCTTTGCTTGAACCAGTTTCTAGCGTCTGCTTCCATGATCTTCCTCGGTGACCCATTCCACAATGTCATGACTCTTCATGCAAAACAGAAAGGGTTGCTTGACCTCCATCTTACCCCGACCTTCCCTCACTTTGACGTGTGCTGCATTATATTTGAACCCTTCACCGTAGTGAGAAACCTCCTCTGATAAACTTGTGTTAATTCCCTCCCCTCAATTACAGCGCGGTGCTCAAGGCTGTAATCAACACAGCTGTGCTGGGCAGAAGCAGCACGTCAGCACAACTTTAGAACTGAGTCTTACAAAAACGCGCGACTTCAAAACAATATCAGGCATTATTGATGGCACAGAATGCCTGCTATATTGTACTGCATATATTTTTAAGCCAGTCATTGAGTGACTAAACAGAGATAACACCCGATTAGAGAGTCACAAGTCCCGAGTCTGAATTTCAAAAGGAGGTAATTATTGCTTATTTTTAAAGTTCTTAAAATATTTTCTCCTTTTTTTCCAACCACAACTTCTACAATACAGGATGTGTCTCAACGACAGAAGTAACATTCAAATTAATCTTTCATGTGATTAGAAAATTAGCAGTAATTAGTTTTAAGAAGGCAACTTGGTTGGTCGCAGGTTTGCTCCTGTGATTCTTCTGCACTGCAAATTTTTGATCCAGTCAGGAGAAGCGTCGAGTGTCCGGCTCTGGTAACGCTGCTACGGGATCTTCAACAACACTCTCAACAGGCAGCTGCAACCACAGTGTGCCATCTCAGCTGAAGTTCGCCACCTCCGACACTGCAGCACTGCTCCAACACTGTCATCAGGACCCAGGTCGCTGTTTGGAGCGTGGGCAGGAACATCGGCAGGGCTCTGGTGCTGCAGAGGAGCGGGAAGGTCGTGACGGAGGTGCGGCAAGCGATCGGGGCGGAGGAACATTGAGGGATCGTGGCTGAGATTCGGTGGGTGATCGTGGCAGAGGTTCGGCGAATGTTTGGTCTGGAGGTGCGATGGGAGATCGTGACGCAGGTGCGGTGAGTGTTTTTGTGGCGGAGGAGCGGCGAGAGATCGTGGCGGAGGAGCGGCAAATGAGGGTACGGGGCCCAGAAGAGCCAAGGGCCCAGGGGCAGCACGGGCCCAGCCCACACTGCGATATGTGTGCGCACTAGGTCCATGCAACAGAGCAGGTCTCCAGTCGTCCTGGTTAACCCTCGCCACTGGACCAAGACCTAGCTCTGTCGAGCCCGTGTGGTGGCTGGTGTGCAACGGTCACCCCACGTTAAAAAAATCCAACCACAGGCATCTTCCACCCGCTCAATTGGAGTTCAGGCCTGGAACATCAGGTCCTTCATCGAAACATCGGTGAACTCATGTGGAGGCAAGTCATCCTCATTTGAGGGACCACCTATGATGATAGTGATGCAGTGCCAGCTGCCATTATACACCGCAGTGCCGTGGTGGGGATCAAGCTCATCATTTTCCGACCCACAGACAAGACTGCAGCCAACTGAGCTGAGCTGCTCCCATGTATAAATTCAAGAGACCAGAGTGAATTCTCAATGTACTCTTTTTATCGAAAAAGAAAGACTTGCATTTATATAGCGCCTTTCACCACCACCGGATGTCTCAAAGCACTTTACAGCCAGTGAAGTACTTTTGGAGTGTAGTCACTGTTGTAATGTGGGAAATGCGGCAGCCAAGTTGCACACAGCAAGCTCCCACAAACAGCAATGTGATAATGACCCAGATAGTCTGGTTTGGTTATGTAGATTGAGGGATAAATATTGGCCAAGACACCAGGGATAACTCCCCTGCTCTTCTTCGAAATAGTGCCAAGGGATCTTTTACACCACCTGAGGGGAGACAGTGACTCGGTTTAACATGTCATCCAAAAGACTCCAACAGTGCAGCACTCCCCTAGAGTGTCAGCCTAGATTTATTTGCTCAAGTTCCTGGTGTGGGACTTAAACCCACAACCTTCTGACTCAGAGGCGAGTGTGCTACCCACTGAGCCACAGCTGACACTAGGAAACCTAAGAAGACATCAAAGGCCCACAGTGAAAGGCCCAAAAGATTAGGACAGGTAATGAGATAAATAAATTAGTGGTTAGGAGACACCAGGTTTGGTTTAGGAATCTAAGATCAGGACTAGGCCATTTAGCCCCTCAAGCATGTTCTGCCACTCAATGAGATCATGATTGATCAGTGACCTAACTCCATATACCCGCCTTTGCCCCATATCCCTTATAGAATTATCGAACGGTTACAGCACAGAAGGAGGCTATTTGGCCCGTCCAGCTGGTACCGGCTCTCTGAAAGAGCACTTCAGCTAGCCCCACTCCCCAAGCCTTTCCCTGTAGCCCTGAAACGCTTTTCCTTCAGGAACCTAGCCAACTCCCTTTCGAAAGCAATGATTGAGTCTGCCTCCACCACTTATTCAGGCAGTGCATTCCAGTTCCGAACCACTCGCTGTGTGAAAAAGTTTTTCCTTATGTTACCTTTGATTATTTTGCCAACCAACTTAAATCTGTGTCCTCTGGTTCTCGACCCTTCCGCCAATGGGAACAGTTTCTCTCGATCTACTCTGTCCTTGATTTTGAACACCTCGATCCAATCTCCTCTCAATCGTCTCTGCTCCAATGACAACAACCCCAGCTTCCCCAGTCTCAACTCATCCGAAATAGGGAGATGGTTAAACCGAGGCCCCGTCTGCTCTCTCAGGTGGATGTAAAAGATCCCATGGCACTATTTCGAAGGCGAACAGGGAATTATCCGCGGTGTCCTGGTCAATATTTATCCCTCACTCAACATCACTAAAAACAGATTATCTGGTCATTATCACAGTGCTGTTTGTGGGAACTTGCTGTGCACAAATTGGCTGCCGCGTTTCCCACATTACAACAGTGACTACACTCCAAAAGTACTCCATTGGCTGTAAAGCACTTTGAGACATCCGGTGGTCGTGAAAGGTGCTTTATAAATGCAAGTCATTTTTTGTTTCTTTTTCTTTGTTTTTGTCCAAGTAACTAAAGTCCCTCATCCCTGGAACTATTCTCGTAAATCTTTCCTGCACCCTCTGTTAGGCCTTCACATCCTTCCTAAAGTGCGGTGCCCAGAATTGGACACAATACTTTAGTTGAGGCCAAACAAATGTTTTATAAAGGTTCATCATAACTTCCTTGCTTTTGAATTCTGTGCCTCTATTTATAAAGCCCAGGATCCCGTAAGCTTTTTTAACCGCTTTCTCAACCTGCCCTGCCACCTTCAATGACTTGTGCACATATACCCCCAGGTCTCTCTGTTCATGCGCCCTCTGTAGAATTGTACCCTTTAGTTTATATTTCCTCTCATTCTTTCTACCAAAATGTATCACTTTGCACTTTTCTGCATTAAATTTCATCTGCCATGTGTCCGCCTATTCCAGTCTGTCTATGTCCTCTTGAAGTCGATCGCTATCCTCCTCACTGTTCACTATACTTCCAGGTTTTTTTGTCAGCTGCAAATTTTGAAATTGTGCCCTGCACACCAACATCAAAGTCATTAATATATATCAAGAAAAGCAGTGGTCCTAGAATCAACCACTGGGGAACACCATTGTATACCTTCCTCCAGTCCGAAAAACAACCGTTCGCCACTACTCTCGGTTTCCTGCCACTGAGCCAATTTTATATCCACGCTGACACTGTTCCTTTTATTCCACGATTTAAACTTTGCTGGTAAGCCTATTATGTGGCACTTTTTTGAACACCTTTTGGAAATCCATGTACATCACATCAATTGCATTTCCCTCATCAATCCTCTCTGTTAACCAAAAGTATTAAGGGAGAGGGTTAACAAAATTATATCAATTGCCGATTTAAAATGAATTGATCTAGCATCAATTGCCGTTTGCCGAAGAGTGTTCTAAACTTCTACTGACCTTTGTGTGTCGCAGTGTTTCCTAATTTCACTCCTGAAAGTTCTGCTCTAACCTTTAGACTCTGCTCCCTAGTCCTAGACTCCCCAGCCAGCGAACAGTTTCTATCTATCTACCCTATCTGTTCCTCTTAATATCCTGAAAACTGTTTTGAAAAGCCTGTGTTACGCAAGAAAGACTGAAGGAGTGAGGAGTTCCACACTATGGGCCCAAGTTTCGAGCCGCGCCTAGAACGGCGCAGTCCCGACCTGGACGCCCATTTTTCGCGCCACAAAGTGCGCCTAAAAAAACCCTCCAGATTCTCCGGCTCCCTGCAGGTCCTCTGGCCCTCGGTGCAGCGCAGCAGGAGCTGTAGGGGGCGGAGCCAGGTCCCTGCGCTGAAAACAGTGCCGGGACCTCTGCACATGCGCTACAGTGGGCGCACATGTGCAGTAGCTCCAGGCGCCCAAAACTGTGTGGAAGGGCCCGAAGCACGCAGCCCCTAGCCCTGGCCGAATGGCCTCACTGGGGCTGCGTGAATAAGGCTCATCCTGCGCCCAGCTCCTGCTTCCTCCCGACCCGAGTCGACTCCCGCTTCCCGCCTCTGGACCGGACCCGACACCGACACCGACCCGACTCCCGCTCCCCCGCTCCCCCCCCCCCCCTGCCCCCGGACTGGATCCGACCTGACCTCCCTCCCCCCGACCTGACCTCCCTCTCCCTCCCTCCCCCCGACCCGAACCAAACCGACCTCCCTCCCACCACCCCCCCGACCCGCGCTCTCCCCGACCCGACCCAATGCCACCTACCTGTAAATCTGGTGTTGGGGACGGGCCCTGCCCGAAGTCTCGGGCCCGGCCCGTTCAGCCTCCCTCCCCCTTCTCCTTCCCCCCCCCCTAATCTCCTTCCCCCCCCACAATCTCCTCCCCCCCCAATCTCCTCCCCCACCAAATCTCCTCCCCCCACCAATCTCTTCCCCCACCAATCTCCTTCCCCCCTGCAATCTCCTTCCCCTCCCATCTCCCCTTTATCCCCTTCTCCCCCCCCTCCCCCCCTGCCCCCTTCCCTCCCCCTTCCCTCCCTCTGCTCCCCCCCTCTCTCCCTCTACCCCCCTCCTCCCCCTCCCCTCGCTGTCAGAAACACAGACATTGACAGACAGAGAATGAGAGACACACACAGACAGACAGAGAGATAGAGACACTGACAGAGACACACGGGGGGGGGGGGAGGGGGGGGCATCCCAGCACGCTGTTGGAGGACTCCCGGTGCTGCAGTCGGTAAGTAGAAAATGTTTTATTTATTGATTAAAAAAAATATATATTTCTTTTTAATTTTTTTTGATTGATTTATTGGTTGATTTATTGATGTATTTATCATTTATTATTGATAATGGCTCTTTATTTGTAAAACTGAAGTGTTTAATGTTTGTAAACTTCCCTTTAAACCCCCCCCCCCCCACCATTCCCTACGCCTCATTTGTAACCTACGCCTGATTTTCTAAAGTGTAGACAAGGTTTTTCGAGCGTACAAAAATCTTCACTTACTCCATTCTAAGTTAGTTTGGAGTAAGTTTTCACTCACGAAACTTTGAAATCAGGCGTAAGTGGCCGGACACGCCCCCTTTTGAAAAAAAATTCTGTTCCAAAGTGAAACTGTTCTAACTGACTAGAACTGGAGCAAACTAAATGACGAGAATTCCGATTTCTAAGATACTCCGTTCTACACCAGTTGCTCCTAAAAATTAGGAGCAAATCATGTGGAAACTTGGGGCCTATAGGTGGTACAGGAAGCGATAAGTTAAGAGTAGGAAACAATACATTGGAATCTCAAACTCAACGTAGCGGGAATGCTGTGAGGAGGAAAAGGAGGAGGAGTGTGCAGCTCAACAGGTTAGGAGTTTGGAGGATAACTAGGTACAGCAGTAGTAACAGAATAGACAGCTAAAAGAACTGTTACGATAGAGAGAAAGAGAGTTTGGAGGCGAGAAGAGAGAGAACGATCACCCCTCGGGTGCCAAGCTTATTATTGTGAAATGTGACATGGTATGTGTTCTCTGTAATGTAATAGAAGGCCAGTTAACTGTTGGATATGGTTGTACACCTTTAAATTTTGTTAGTCTAAATTACTTTAATTTGAAATGTTTTCTCCAAGCACTTTAAACCATAAATTGGTACATATAATTACATTACTTCAATATTAAAATAAAATTGCGGTCTAATTGTAACTATTCTCGCCTTGACTGTCAAAGTAGTAAAATAATTATTCAATCACCATAAATTTTGAGGAGTGACATTTTAACTCAAGAATAAATAATGCAAAAGATGATGAAAAAGATTTCCTTCCACCACAATTTATTTTCATTTGTTTTCTCCACAGGCAAGGACTCGAGCTGCTGTGTGGGTCTTTGGATATTGGCTGCAGTCTCTCACTTCACACAAGTAACCTTTCCTGATACTTTGGCCTAGTCACAAGAGAGTTGTCCAGCTATTCTACCATGGGGGTAAAACCACCTGCAGCCTTGTACATGGATTTTCCAGGTGGCACAAGTTGTTTGAAAGTCTTGCATTTATATAGCGCCTTTCACGACCACCGGATGTCGCAAAGCGCTTAACAGCCAATGATGTACCTGTTGTAATGTGGGAAATGCAGTAGCAAATTTGCGCATAGCAAGCTCGCAGAAACAGCAATGTGATAATGACTAGATAATCTGTTTTACTGATGTTGATAGAGGGATAAATATTGGCCAGGACACCGGGGAGAACTTCCCTGCTCTTCTTCAAAATAGTGCCATGGGATCTTTTATATCCATCTATGAGAGCAGACAGGACCTCGGTTTAACATCTCATCTGAAGGACGGCACCTCTGACAGTGCAGCGCTCCCTCAGCACTGCACTGGAGTGTCAGCCTGGATTTATGTGCTCAAGTCCCTGGAGCGGGACTTGAACCCACAACCTTCTGACTCAGAGGCAAGTGTGCTGAGCAACGGCTGACACTTGGCAGGATTCCTGGCTGTCTGTCTCTCTCCATCCCCACCACTCCTATATAACCTAGCAAGACTTGTACCTCCTTGCCCCCTTGGCTGAGATCAGGCAACTCAAGACAGACTGCAGATCGAACCAGTGACCTTTTTGATCCATACAACAACAACTTTCATTTATATAGTACCTTTACCGTAGTAAAACATCCCAAGGCGCTTCACAGCAGTGTTAGAAGATGGAACAAATAAATTTGACACCGTGCCACATAAGAAGAAATTACAGCAGATGACCAAAAGCTTGGTCGAAGAGATAGGTTTTAAGGAACGTCTTAAAGGAGGAAAGAGAGGTAGAGAGGCGGAGAGTTTTAGGCAGGGAGTTCCAGAGCTTAGGGCCCAGGCAGCTGAAGGCACAGCCACCAATGGTTGAGCGATTATAATCAGGAATGCTCAAGAGGGCAGAATTAGAGGAGCCCAGACATCTCAGGGGATTGTGGGACTGGAGGAGATTACAGAGATAGGGAGGGGCGAGGCCATGGAGGGATTTGTAAACAAAGATGAGAATTTTGAAATCGAGGCGTTGCTTAACCGGGAGCCAATGTAGGTCAGCGAGCACAGGGGTGATGGTGAGCGAGACCTGGTACGATATAGGACAAGGGCTGCCGAGTTTTGGATGACCTCAAGTTTGAAGAACTGGAGATTGGGTGTAGAAATCTGGAATCCTTGCCAAAATGTTGTGGATGCTGGGAGAACAGGAGCTTTCAAGACTGAGTTCTGTTAGGTAAGGATATCGAGGGATATGGAGCTGAGGTGGATAAAGGAGGTTGAGGTACAGATCAGCCGTGATCTAATGGAATGGTGAAGCAAGGCCAAGGGGGTGAATGTCCAATTCCCGTTCCTGTGAATCAAGATATTACATAGAAACATAGAAAATAGGTGCAGGAGTAGGCCATTCGGCCCCTCGAGCCTGCACCGCCATTCAATGAGTTCATGGCTGAACATACAACTTCAGTACCCCATTCCTGCTTTCTCGCCATACCCCTTGATCCCTAGTAGTAAGGACTACATCTAACTCCTTTTTGAATATATTTAGTGAATTGGCCTCAACAACTTTCTGTGGTAGAGAATTCCACAGGTTCACCACTCTCTGGGTGAAGAAGTTTCTCCTCATCTCGGTCCTAAATGGCTTACCCCTTATCCTTAGACTGTGACCCATGTTTCTGGACTTCCCCAACATTGGGAACATTCTTCCTGCATCTAACCTGTCTAAACCCGTGAGAATTTTAAACGTTTCTATGAGATCCCCTCTCATTCTTCTGAACTCCAGTGAATACAAGCCCAGTTGATCCAGTCTTTCTTGATAGGTCAGTCCCGCCATCCCGGGAATCAGTCTGGTGAACCTTCGCTGCACTCCCTCAATAGCAAGAATGTCCTTCCTCAAGTTAGGAGACCAAAACTGTACACAATACTCCAGGTGTGGCCTCACCAAGGCCCTGTACAACTGTAGCAACACCTCCCTGCCCCTGTACTCAAATCCCCTTGCTATGAAGGCCAACATGCCATTTGCTTTCTTAACTGCCTGCTGCACCTGCATGCCAACCTTCAATGACTGATGTACCATGGCGGGACTGACCTATCAAGAAAGACTGGATCAACTGGGCTTGTATTCACTGGAGTTCAGAAGAATGAGAGGGGATCTCATAGAAACGTTTAAAATTCTCACGGGTTTAGACAGGTTAGATGCAGGAAGAATGTTCCTCCTCTTTTCCTAATCTGTCACCATTCAGATAATAGTCTGTCTCTCTGTTTTTACCACCAAAGTGGATAACCTCACATTTATCCACATTATACTTCATCTGCCACCCATTTGCCCACTCACCTAACCTATCCAAGTCGCTCTGCAGCCTCGTACTTCAGTAGAACGATTCTCAATCTGATGGAGTTAGCAACTATCTCGCCACAGCCATACAGGATGGAAATGATTCGCTTACTTTAATTCAGGGTTTGATGTGAAAGTTGCTTTTTTTAAATTTGTGGCAAACACTGTGATCAACAGATATAACATTAAAGATCCGTGTCCACTGAGCTGTCAGCATCTCACGGCTAAATCTAATTTGACAGCAGCCACAAATAAAACTGTTTTGTTAAACCAAACTGGTATCATTCGACAAGGAAGGCCGCAGAATGCACACAAATGTTTACCTGGCTCAGCATTCAGGGACTTCAACGGGCTGGATTTTCCGGTCATTTGCGCTCGGGTTTCTCCCCGGAGCGGTGTGAAAGGCGGAGGTGAGGTCTCCAGCGCCCGCTGCGATCCACCGGTCGGGTTTTGCGGCGGTGCGGAGCAGCACCGTCGGGAAGAGCTGCACCGGGCGTGCAACGCCCCTGGTCGTGACACTGGCACGAGTTTTGAGACTTGCCCGACCCGTCCGCCCAGAAGCACGCCCGCAATGACCACCGAGGGAATCAGAGCGGTCCAACGATCCCGGCGGCGGAGAGGAAGGTAATGGACTCTAAAAGTAAGTGCGAGTGTGCTTTGTTTTAATTTTTGTGTTGCAGTGCCGTGGGCAATGTTTGAGCAATGTTTTTGTGGGGGGGTGGGTCGGGGGGGGGGGGGTTTAGATTTAGCCTCACAGGCCTCTCTCGGAGCACTCCCAGCACGGCTGTTTAGCTCGGGAGTTTCCCATCCTTGCACCATGAGAGGTGTACAATGCCTCCCTTAGCGCTGCACTCCCTGATGCAGGACCCAGATGCCCAAACTTAAATACTGAGGCGCAAACTGTTCCCGGGCGCTAACTTTCCTGCCCCACCGCCACTATCGCCACAAAAAGAGAAAATCTAAAAATCCAGCCCCAAGTAAGAAGGAGGAACGGAGGGAAATCCTTATTAGCCAGGAAATTGTGTTGGGGAAATTGATGGGATTAAGGCCGATAAATCCCCAGGGTCTGATGGTCTGCATCCCAGAGTACTTAAGGAAGTGGCCCTAAAAATAGTGGATGCATTGGTGATCATTTTCCAACATTCCACAGACTCTGGATCAGTTCCTATGGAGTGGAGGGTAGCCAATGTAACCCCACTTTTTAAAAAAGGAGGGAGAGAGAAAACAGGGAATTATAGACCGGTCAGCCTGACATCGGTAGTGGGTAAAATGATGGAATCAATTATTAAGGATGTCATAGCAGCGCATTTGGAAAGAGGTGACATGATAGGTCCAAGTCAGCATGGATTTGTGAAAGGGAAATCATGCTTGACAAATCTTCTGGAATTTTTTGAGGATGTTTCCAGTAGAGTGGACAAGGGAGAATCAGTTGATGTGGTGTATTTGACTTTCAGAAGGCTTTCGACAAGGTCCCACACAAGAGATTAATGTGCAAAGTTAAAGCACGTGGGATTGGGGGTAGTGTGCAGACATGGATTGAGAACTGGTTGTCAGACAGGAAGCAAAGAGTAGGAGTAAATGGGTACTTTTCAGAATGGCAGGCAGTGAATATTGGGGTACCGCAAGGTTCTGTGCTGGGGCCCCAGCTGTTTACATTGTACATTAATGATTTAGACGAGGGGATTAAATGTAGTATCTCCAAATTTGCGGATGACACTAAGCTGGGTGGCAGTGTGAGCTGCGAGGAGGATGCTATAAGGCTGCAGAGCGACTTGGATAGGTTAGGTGAGTGGGCAAATGCATGGCAGATGAAGTATAATGTGGATAAATGTGAGGTTATCCACTTTGGTGGTAAAAACAGAAAGACAGACTATTATCTGAATGGTGACAGATTAGGAAAAGGGAAGGTGCAACGAGACCTGGGTGTCATGGTACATCAGTCATTGAAGGTTGGCATGCAGGTACAGCAGGCGGTTAAGAAAGCAAATGGCATGTTGGCCTTCATAGCGAGGGGATTTGAGTACAGGGGCAGGCAGGTGTTACTACAGTTGTACAGGGCCTTGGTGAGGCCACACCTGGAGTATTGTGTACAGTTTTGGTCTCCTAACTTGAGGAAGGACATTCTTGCTATTGAGGGAGTGCAGCGAAGGTTCATCAGACTGATTCCTGGGATGATGGGACTGACATATCAAGAAAGACTGGATCAACTGGGCTTGTATTCACTGGAGTTCAGAAGAATGAGAGGGGATCTCATCGAAACGTTTAAAATTCTCACGGGTTTAGACAGGTTAGATGCAGGAAGAATGTTCCCAATGTTGGGGAAGTCCAGAACCAGGGGTCACAGTCTAAGGATAAGGGATAAGCCATTTAGGACCAAGATGAGGAGAAACTTCTTCACCCAGAGAGTGGTGAACCTGTGGAATTCTTTACCACAGAAAGTTGTTGAGGCCAATTCACTAAATATATTCAAAAAGGAGTTAGATGTAGTCCTTACTACTCGGGGGATCAAGGGGTATGGCGAGAAAGCAGGAATGGGGTACTGAAGTTGCATGTTCAGCCATGAACTCATTGAATGGCCGATGCAGGCTCGAAGGGCCGAATGGCCTACTCCTGCACCTATTTTCTATATTTCTATGTTTCTAAGTCTCTCACCTTATGAGACACCAAAGGGATCACTGGGTTTTAAAGTGCATTGGCATTCTACCGTGCTGCCCCAGTGGAGCACTGGGTTTAGTACATTTTCAGATCTTACCTATGTTGCTGTGGGGAGGCACGGATTCGGTGTCTGGATCTTTGCTACAGAGGGTGGGAGAGTAAATCTGAAATAAAAACAGAAAATGCTGGAACTACTCACCATCTGTGGAGCGAGACACAGAGGTAACAGTTCAGGTCGATGACTTTTCATCAGGACATTAGCTTTCCCTCACCCTCCACAGGTGCTGCCTGACCTGCTGAGTGCTGCCAGCATGTTCTGTTTGTATTTCAGATTTCCAGCATCCGCTTGAGTTGTTGTGTAATCCAGCTGGAATCTGGCGTCCTAGTCGATCCAAACACCAGAACGAAGAGCAGTTGTAATGTATGCACCTGCGAGCGTGCTCACAGGTTTGTAGAGCTGTTGCCATGGCCAAGGGGGCCATCAGCCGGTCCAGGCAGCGGGCGGTCGAGGGGGTCATTCAGCCCGACTGCCTGCCCCACTTCCGCGGTTACTTCCGAGCCAGGGCGTCCCTGGAGAAGGAGCACGCGGTGTCCATCAGTATGCTTGCGGCTTTCCGCGAGAGGTGGGCGCCGGAGGGACTGGAGTGCATCATCACCCCCGGCAACCAAATTTTTATTTGATTGTTAAAGTTTAAAGTTTAATTTGCCGGTTTTAGTGCCCCCCTTTCACAAGGGGACATTTGATTTATAGATTCACAAAAATAATTGCGGAGCTGTTCCAGGCACTTGATTTAAAGTTTCTACTCAAAATAGTTGTAGAGCTGTTGCATTGTGAGTGGCTTAGCCAGTCATGTGACATTCACAAGACTCAGTAAAGTCAGTTGGGTCGAGGTCATCCACGACGAGGTATGCAGTTGTGAGCCTAGTGAATGAACTGGTAATGTGTAGTGTGATGGTTAAACCTTTGTTAATAAACTAAGTAGTTCTTAATAGCAATGGAAATTGAAATTGCTGGAAATCTCAACAGGTCAGGCAGCATCTGTGGAGAGAACTCTGTGGGGCCGAAATTCAGGCCCGCCAGAAAGTTGGCGCACCTAACTTTTTGTTGATTTTTTTTAACCGCCGGCTCCAATGAGGCGGGCTCGCGATCGATTTTCTCCTCTTTGAAGTTTTTTTTCGGATCGGACCGGAAGCCGGTCATAATCGGGGTGGAGATGCGGCGGTAAGTGCTGGTGAGGGGCGGAAGTGGGGGTGGGACCAAGTCTCCGCCGCTGTCACTCAGCAATGGAGCGGTGGTGACATCAGTGCACGTGTGCGTCACCCCGTCTCTCCCCTCGTTTAAAGGGGAGAGGTGCAGCGTTTTTTTTTTTAGGTTCGGCCACTGGACCACAAGGGCGGGTTTCGCCTGGGTCAGCGACCCCGAGAGAGGGTTGCCAGGCTGTCCGGCCGAACCCGGGGTCATAGTTCTACGGCCAATCGGGAAGCCGGCCGGCAAAAAACAAACATGGCGGCCGCGGCAGTGCAGCCCTCCCCTTGAAGGGCCGCCGCGATCCCATGGCTCATAGACAAGAAACCAGGTGCACCGACAGCAAAAGGTGTGGGGGGCACTGCGTGGTGGATCAATGATTTTCTGAGGTAAATTTCGCGCGGAGTGGGACGGAGGTGCGGGAGATTGGTGGTTGCGCTTTGATGACGCGCTTGGGGGCGGTCGGCAACAGCGGGGCGGAAGTATTTTGCTCGTGTCTTAGGCCGGCGGCAGTGAGGAAGGGAAAGTGCTGTGAAGGTAAGTGCGAGTGTCTATTCTTTTAATGTTTTACCGATTTGTGTTGCGGTGGCTTGGACAATGTTTTGGGAGTGTTTCTGTGTTTTTTTTAGGTTCCCCCCCCCCACCCTTGCAGGCCTCTCGGAGCGCACAAGGCCCGACACTTTAGTTTGAGAGTTTCCCATCCTTGCACCTCGAAAGTTGTACAACGCTTCCCTTCGCGCTGCGCACCCTGGCACAGGGCCCAGATGGCGAAAATTCCTTACTAAAGCGCAACCTATTCCCGGCCAGTAACATTCCCGCCTTGCCTCCGTTTTCGCCCCGAAAAAGAGAAAAGCCTAAAGTCCAGCCCAAAATCTTTCCGACAACTCGCGACAATTTTTCAGTCGAACGCAATTTTTTTTCCTGACATTTAAAAAGCAGAGGATTTGATTCATCTGTGACCACCCATGAAACTACAATCTGTGATGGAAGTCACTGCCAACCCAATTAGTAGATCATTACAGGAAGACCTGTTGTCAGCAGATAATTTTGAAGCCTGAGCCCATCGTGAACTTCTACTTAATAGGAAACAGTCTTGCTAATCAAAATGGAAAATTTTCCACACCGCAAATTAAATAATGGAAAAATGATGTGTGCTGGTCATGGATTTCTGCATGGTAAAGTCATTAATATATTTGTTTATCTAATTATGACAGTTTATACGCTCTCATATGATGATGACGATGATGTTAGGCTCCAGGTTTTAAGATAAATTATGAAAAAGTAATGAATAGGTACTACATATAATTCCGTTCCATGCAATTTTAAATTGCAGTAATAAATAAATAATCCCAATACAATTATATAGTTATAATCAAATTACAGCATCAGCTGCATGGTTAATGAACAATTTGAGGCTGTCTTCACGTTTCTCAAAGTTTAAAATCTACAAAAGCATGTTCAAATAGAAACTATAAATTTGTGCAACTGTTAGTCTAACATGAGCAGGTAATCTGCTCCCGAGAGCTGTTTATTAATTCCACATATGGGTCTCCATTCAGGCACCATGTGTCTTCCTAATGATTGAATTACATCAGATGAAGTGTTAGAAACAGGGCGTATACACTGGTGCTCAGTCATCAATCCACGACGCGGCCTTGAACAACGTGGACCATTTTCCATACCTCGGGAGCCTATTATCAGCAAGGGCAGACATCAACAACGAGGTCCAACACCGCCTCCAGTGCGCCAGCGCAGCCTTTGGTCGCCTGAGGAAGAGAGTGTTTGAAGAGCAGGACCGCAAACCTGGCGCCAAGCTTATGGTCTACAGGGCACTAGTGATACCCGCCCTCCTATATGGCTCAGAGACGTGGACCATATACCGTAGACACCTCAAAGCGCTGGAAAAGTACCACCAGCGCTGCCTCCGCAGGATCTTGCAAATCCACGGGAGGATAGACGCACCAATGTCAGTGGTCCTGATCAGGCCACCATCAGGTCCAGCATCGAAGCACACTGACCACACTTGACCAGCTCAGTTGGGCAGGCCACATCGTCCGCATGCCCGACACGAGACTCCTAAAACAATTTTTTCCATTTCTATTTGGCCGCGATCGATCAGCCCAGCACTCTGCTGGAACACGCGGGGCTGATCGGGCTGGATCGTGGCTGCCATCAGGGACCAGCTCACTGGTCCCAATGGCAAAGCCTGCAGCGATGGCCCTTCCCATCAAGGGAGGGAAGGAGCCTTGGATTCCGGCAGTGCTGCAACGGGATATTGTGCAGCTGCACCACAATCGCCCCACTAACATCCTTTAGCGCTCCAGGACGGAAGTGGAGTACTTGATTTAGTGCTTCCTTCCTGGAGCGCTAACACCGAATTTAGAGAAAGCTGAGAATCATTAGCGCCGGCCGCTAATTTTTCCAGCTTTCAAAAGTTAACGCCCCATATGGGACGCTCCCGAATTTCTCCCCCTAGGAATTTAACCAACAATCTAGGAATCAAGGATTTGGGGGATTGGGCAGGAAAGTGGAGTTGAGGTTGAAGATCAGCCATGAACCTATTGAATGGCGGAGTGGGCTCGAGGGGCTGCATGGCCTCCTTCAGCTCCTAGTACTTATGTAGTACAAGATAGTTGCGACTATGGTCCAAAAACTGCTGTAGCAGGCCAAGAATGGTGCCCACTGTTAGAAAGACTTGCCCTTGCCCACTCAATTCGACGATATTTTGCCCTACAAGCTGTAAGAGCGAGATGGAAACAGCACGGAGCCCTCCTCGGGGATTCTGGGATCTGATTGAACAGGACAAGCAACTGTGTGTCTCGTTAACCAATCAGATTGTAGGATTGTGAAAGTAACAGCGCGAGGATTGAGAAGGAAGTATAATTTTGAAAAGTGAGATCAATGTCAAATCAGGTAAATAAAGAGAAGGAAAGATTGGATTGGGAGAGAGAAAAGAGACAAAGAAAAAAGTTTAAACAAAAATTATTTTAATTTGTAAAAAAATCTCCACCAACAATTAAACCTTGAAGGAATGAGACTCTGCACTTGTAGTAGCTCATTTTCAGTGCCAGTAAGGTTAACTGGCAGTAATTACCACTTATCACGTTGTTAAAAGGGTACTTGGACTTGAAATGACTTTTCTTAACTTACTGCGGCGAGTTTACTTCGTATCTACAGTACAAGTACAGTACTAAATGCACTTGAATGAGGAGTCAGACAGCGAGATGCCATTTTCGCAAGCGTCTTCGGCAGCAACCTCTCGATCTCCGCTTTCAATCATGCACCTGCCCTCACTTGAAGTTGCAGATAAATAATGGAGAGAGCTATTTGCCTCATCGTTATTTAGGCAGCAATATTTCATATAGAATCATAGAATCATAGAAATTTACAGCAGGGAAAGAGGCCATTTCGGTCCATTGCGTCTGCGCCGGCCGACCAAGAGCTACCCAGCCTAATCCCACTTTCCAGCTCTTGGTCCGTAGCCCTGTAGGTTACGGCACTTTAAGTGCACATCCAAGTATTTTTAAAATGTGGTGAGGGTTTCTGTCTCGACCACCCTTTCAGGCCGTGAGTTCCAGAACCCCACCAACTTCTGGGTAAAGGAATTCCCCTCAGATCTCCTCTATGCCTCCCCCAATTACTTTAAATCTATGCCCCCCCCTGGTTGTTGACCCCTCTGCCAAAGGAAACAGGCCCTTCCTCTCCACTATATCCAGGCCCCTCAATTTTATACATCTCAATCAGGTCTCCCCTCAGCCTCCTCTGTTCCAAGGAAAACAGATCCTACATCTCCAATCTTTCCTCATAGCCAAAATTCTCCAGTCCAGGCAACATTCTTGCAAATCTCCACTGCACCACCTCCAATGCAGTCACATCTTTCCTGTAATGTGGTGACCAGAACTGCACGCAGTACTCCAGCTGCGGCCTAACCAGTGTTTTGTACAATTCAAGCATAACGTCCTTGCTCTTGCAATGTTTGGGCCACTAAGGCACCCAAGAGCTTAAAAAGGATGCATAAGAAGGCAAATGAATCCTCCACTCATGTAGGATTTACTTTGCTCGAAGAATTATTTGTGGTTTTTAAGTCAATTGTGCGGGAATTATTGGCGGAGTTACAATCCAGTCAGGCCAAGAATCAGTCTGGTTGGATTTCAACAACAGTAAGTTCACATCAGAGTTGTACAGGTCTATGTTCCGACAGAAGGTCAGAGAGGCCAAGAAGCTGTGGAGCTCCATCAGCAGCTCCAAGTTAACACTGACTGAAGATGCAAAGAGAGCCAATAATAGTTAGAGGAAACTGCAATGTCAAGGTGGGGAAAGGCTGTAGTTGGTGGGCGAGTGTCACTGGGCACGTGAATGTGGAGAAAGAGGACCCGAGAGGAAAGCATGTTGAACATTCATTACAAAAGTAAACCAAATATTACTAAATCAGTGCATTCAAATACCAGCCAAGGCACAAGCAGCATATGGAATTTCAAGCTGAGAGGACATGTAGTAGCTCCAATTAGAAGCTGGCAAAGGTTAGCGTTCGTGCCCATCCCAGAGCATTTCTGGACCCACAGATTTATCTCACCACAATTAAGTTGTCTGAAGCATCAAAGTAAATAGCAACTATTTCTTGCATTTATATAGCACCTTTAAGCCAGTAAAACATCCCAAGGCGCTTCGCAGGAGCGATTAGCAAACAAAATTTGACACCGAGCCGGGAAAGGAGAGATTAGGGCAGGTGACCAAAGGCTTGGTCCAAGAGGTAGGTTTTAAGGAGCGTCTTAAAGAAGGAAAGAGAGGCAGAGAGGTGGAGGTGGTTAGGGAGAGAACTCCAGAGCTTTGGGCCCAGGCAGCTGAAGATTGAAAGGAATCCCTTGGAGTATAGCTAACACTGAGGAAGACTGCAACATAATACAAGACGACAACTTACAGACGAGGCAGTTAAGTAGCAAGTAGAACTTTAACATAGATCAATGTGAGGAGATGCACTTTGGTTGGAAAAACGGAAGTATCACCGAGCAATTCAAAATGCTAACAATGCACTGGGATTTATTTCTGGGGGCACAGAACTCAAAAGTAGTGAAGTTATGTTAAACTTGTATAGGACCCTGGTCAGGCCGCACTTAGTATGGTGCACAGTTCTGGGGGCCAAAATTGCCCGCTGCCCAAAAAACAAGGCGCACCTACCATTTTCGATGTGTCCTGGCTGCCCCAATGCAAGGGGCGGCCTAACCATCGAAATTCAGCGCTTCGGGGATTTTTTTTGGAGCGGGGCAGAAGTGGCCCCCTCATGGGGTCGGGGCGGAGTGGCCATCACTAGCGTGTGGAGGTGGGGGCGCCGAGGAGTGGCCAATGCTGCAAGTCATCAGTGCCGCGCTGATGACGTGATCGCGCTGGTGCCTCACAACCTCCCTCCCCTGCAGTTAAAGGGAAGGGACGCCGCGAACTCTGCAGTTGCTTTACTGGCAAACACTGGGCCATCAGGGAGGGTTTCAGCCAGGCCAGCGGCCTGGCACACAAGGAGGGGGTCACACAGAGAGTGTACCGACAGCAAAATTCCAGGAAAGTGGCAATTCCCTGAGGGGATCCCCGCCGGTCGGTAAGGGGTCGACGCGTGCGCGCCGTGGTGGTAAAACGAGCGGAGCGATCCCGGACACCGCTCCAAACTTGAGGAAGGGCAATTTCCAAAATGGCGGCCCCTCCGCGAATACTCGGCGGCCTTTCCGCGCCGCCCCGTGGCCGCCACTTTCAGGCGGCCCAGAGGCCTTATCGGAAGGGGCAATTTCGGCCCCCTGGTCTCCATACTATAAACGGGAAAAAGTGCAAAGAAAATTTACAAAAATGTTATCAGAACTGAGAGATTGCAGCTCGCGGGAAAGATTGAGCAGGTTTGGAAAAGAGAAGACCTAGAGATGCCATGACCAAGGGCTTTAAAATTATGAATGGTTTGGACGAAGGGGATTGTGTAGAGAACGCTTCCATTTGTGGGAAAATACAAAACTAGGGACCATAAGTACAAGATAATTATGAATAAATCCTATAGGGAAATAAGGTGGAATGTCTCTCCTGAGAGTGTGGTGAGAATGTGGAACTCGCTACCACAGGAAGTGGTTGGCACAAGTGGCTTAGATACTTTCAAAAGGAAAGTGGAGGAGCACATGAGAGAAAAGATAATAGAAAGGCAAGCTGAAAGGCTGAGACAAGGTAGGTAGAACGCGAGGAAACTCGTGTGGAGTATAAACACCGGCACGGGCTAGCTGGGCCGAATGGCCTGTGTGAAAAAAAAACGAAGCAACAACACAAAGTACAGGATGAAACAACCAGATGGAGTGAGAATGATTTCGGACAAGGCCAGCACACAGAATTTGTCCAGTTAATGGAAGCAGTTGATTCATTCTATTGATCATTCAGCAAATCAGAGATACAGCAGAAGAAAGGCTTAGCAAATCGCAAGATCAAAACAGAACATGGATATCTGATGAAACTGTGACAAAGGCAGAGGCAAAAGTACATAGATATTAATCGAAAGAAATTAGACAAAAGGCACAGCCAATTGCTGAGGGAAATGGAAGAATCCAAACAAGACAAAGGCAGGCGTGATTAATGCACAAGAGATGGAAAACTACGACTGTGACTATTTGGGTGCCTTATGTCAATTGGTAAGGAAATTACAGAATTAAAGGCAAATGTTAACATGATATTAGATTTTTTAAATGCCTCAATGTTTCTGGATGGGATAGTTATACAAAACTGTGGAGCTCTTAACTGCCCACAATCTACAGTCTTTTTGAAACTAGCTGGCTTCACTATCACGTCTTGGAGTTCAGAAGAATGAGAGGTGATCTTATCGAAACATACAAGATAATGAGGGGGCTTGACAAGGTAGATGCAGAGAGGATATTTCCACTCATAGGGGAAACTAAAACTAGAGGGCATAGTCTTAGAATAAGGGGCCGCCCATTTAAAACTGAGATGAGGAGGAATTTCTTCTCTCAGAGGGTTGTAAATCTGTAGAATTCTCTGCCCCAGAGAGCTGTGGAGGTTGGGTCATTGAATATATTTAAGGTAGAGATAGACAGATTTTTGAGTGGTAAGGGAGTAAAGGGTTATGGGGAGTGGGCAGGGAAGTGGAGCTGAGTCCATGATCAGATCAGCCATGATCTTATTGATTGGCGGAGCAGGCTCGAGGAGCCAAATAGCCGACTCCTGCTCCTATTTCTTATGTTCTTATGTCTTGATTGACTTTGCTTTGTTAGCCTTGGTTCAGTGGTAACACTCTGACTCTGAGTCAGTGGGTTCAAGTCCCACTCCAGAGACTTCAGCACATAATCCAGGCTGTCCAGACTGAGGGAGCGCTGCATTGCCGGAGGTGCAGTCTTTTGGAGGAGACGTTAAACCGAGGCCCCGTCTGCCCTCTCAGGTGGATGTGAAAGATCCCATGGCACTTGTCGGGGAAGAACAGGAGAGTTGACTGGTGCCATAGCCAATATTTACCCCTCTACCAACACCAGCAGAAACAGATTATCGGTCACTATCTCATTGTGGTTTGTGGGACCTTGCTGTGCACAAATTGGCTGCGGCATTTCGTTATATCTGCATTCCAAAAGTACTTAATTGTTTGTGAAGCACTTTGGGATATCCTGAGGATGCGTTAAGTACTATGCAACTGTAAGGTTTTTTTTTAAACCTCATCTTCTAGCTTACCTAGATCAGGTGTGATGGTGTCTGTTTTCGCTCTTTAGTCAGGCTTCTCATAGGAACATAGAAACATAGAAAATAGGTGCAGGAGTAGGTAATTCGGCACTTCGAGCTTGCACCACCATTGAATATGATTATGGCTGATCATGCAACTTCAGTACCCCATTTCTGCTTTCTGCCCATACCCCTTGATCCTTTTAGCCATAAGGGCCACAACTAACTCCCTTTTGAATATATCTAACGACTGGCCTCAATAACTTTCTGTGGTAGAGAATTCCATAGGTTCATAATTCTCTGAGTGAAGAAGTTTCTCCTCATCTCAGTCCTAAATGGCTTATCCCTTATCCTTAGACTATGACCCCTGGTTCTAGACTCCCCATCATCAGGAACATTCTTCCTGCATCTAACCTGTCCAATCCCTTCAGAATTTTATATGTTTCTAAGAGATCCCTCTCATTCTTCGAAATTCCAGTGAATATAAGCCTTATCGATCCAGTCTTTCTTCATATGTCAGTCCTGCCATCCCGGGAATCAGTCTGGTGAACCTTCGCTGCAATACCTCAATAGCAAGAATGTCCTTCCTCAGATTAGGAGACCAAAACTGCACACAATACTCAAGGTGCGGTCTCACCAAGGCCCTGTACAATTGCAGTAAGACCTCCCTGCTCCTATACTCAAATCCTCTCGCTACGAAGGCCAACATGCCATTTGCCTTCTTCACTGCCTGCTGTACCAGCATGCCAAATTTCAATGACTGATGTACCATGACACCCAGGTTTTGTTGCACCTCCCCTTTTCCTAATCTGTCACATTCAGATAATATTCTGCCTCCCTGTTTTTGCCACTCAAGTGGATATTCTCACATTTATCTACATTATACTGCATCTGCCATGCATTTGCCCACTCACCTAACCTGTCCAAGTCACCCTGCAGCCTCTTAGTATCCTCCTCACAACTCACACTGCCACCCAGCTTAGTGTCATCTGCAAACTTGGAGATATTATACTCAATTCCTTCGTCCAAATCATTAATGTATATTGTAAATAGCTGGGGTCCCAGCACTGAACTTTGCGGTCCCCCACTAGTCACTGCCTGCCATTCTGAAAAGGACCCGTTTATTCCCACTCTTTGCTTCCTGTCTGCCAACCAGTTCTCTATTCACATCAATACATTGTGCTTTAATTTTGCACACTAATCCCTTATGTGGGATCTTGTCAAAAGCCTTTTGAAAGTCCAAATACACCACATCCACTGGTTCTCCCTTGTCCACTCTACTAGTTACATTCTCAAAAAATTCCAGAAGATTTGTCAAGCATGATTTCTCTTTCATAAATCCATGCTGACTTGGACCGATCCTGTCACTGCTTTCCAAATGTGCTGCTATTACGTCTTTAATAGTTGATTCCAACATTTTCCCCACTACCGATGTCAGGCTAACCGGTCTATAATTCCCTATTTTCTCTCTCCCTCCATCCAGTTCCAATATCCCAGGAATTTGAATCCCTCCCTCTTGCACCATTCCTCAAGCCATGTATTCATCTTAACTATCCTGCGATTCCTACTCTGACTAGCACGTGGCTCTTGTAGCAATCCTGAGATTACTACCTTTGAAGCCCTACTTTTTAATTTAACTCCTAGCTCCCTAAATTCAGCTTGTAGGACCTCATCCCGTTTTATAACTATATTGTTGGTACCTACATGCACCACGACAACTTGCTGTTCACTCTCCCCCTCCAAAATCTCCTGCACCCGCTCCGAGACATCCTCGACCCTTGCACCAGGGAGGCAACATACCATCCTGGAGTCTCGATTGCAGCCACAGAAACGCCTATCTATTCCCCTTACAATAGAATCCCCTATCACTATAGCTCTCCCATCCTTTTTCCTGCCTTCCTGTGCAGCAGAGCCACCCACAGTGCCATGAACTTGGCTGCTGCTGCCTTCCCCTGATCAGCAAGAACAGCAACAGCAATAATGTCAATAAATAGGAACTACCAGACCCTGCGAAGAAGTATCACCATATCTAGCTGCAATATTTAACATTCGGCGGAAACTGGAACACGGTTACCAATGTCTGAAAACCTGATCAAAATTATGATCCTTCCCAGAACTCAGATGGCCCACAGAGCAGCAATGGAATGATTTGTCTTAATTGAGATTACGTTTAATTATAATTCTCAAAGTGGTCCTGTGCCTCTTGTCTCTCACTCTTAAAATGGTGCCTGCTTCCCTAAGTTTGCCGAATCAGTGTTTGCTTAAGTGGATGCCTATCCCTCTCATCATTAATAAAGACCAAGGTGATCAAAACAGATGGAGTATTATCAGAATTGCTGAAGGCAGATGGTGATGGAATGAGAGAACTAGCACACAACATTTAACAAAATGCAGGGGAAATGGAGGAATCCCTGGAAATTTGGATGAAACAATATTGATTTCTATTCCTTGGAAGTAGCTTGAAAGGATGCAAGGCTTCTGCGAAAGCACCTCCCAAATGCCCAAACTCTACCACCTAGAAGAACAAAAGCAGCAGGCGCATGAGAACACCACCACCTCCAAGTTCCCCTCCAAGTCGCACACCAACCTGACTTGGAAATACATCGGGCCAAAAATTGCAGTCATAGGCTTCCGGAATTCTTTTTCCGAAAGTACCTGCTGGTCTCGGAGGAGCGAACACTTGCGCTCCGAGGCCTAGATGCACAGCCCAGCGCAGACGCCCACGTATCCCGGGAGCAAAGAGGCATCCTGGGGTCACGTGTGCCTGGACTACCAATCACAATGTAGTATTCGCATTCATAGCGATGGAAGCTCCTTTACTATCAATGAGAATACCCCTAATATCAAATAAAACACAAACATAAATAAAAAGAACACTTCACTTTTTTAAAAAAAGTAATAGAAATTAAATTAAATTCAAGGTTTTATTAAAAAAAATTTTTTTTGCAATTTTAAACAAACTGTTAAACGTAAGCTTACCTTCATGGACAGGGTTTTTATTAAAATAAGTAATAACATTTATTTTTTTTAATCTTTTAAAACTCTTACGCTGGTAAAGGGAGGCCTTATGCCTGTTTTTACCAGGCGTAAGAGTTTGAAGGACATTCTCTGGTTAAGAGTGGGGCAAATAGCCCAACTCTCCGCCCGCGAAGGCCCTTTTCCCAGGGAGGACATTTTGACAGATCGCAAATGCTGGGTTTAGGTGCACGCACTTCGCGATGTGATTTGGGGCTTTCTTCGGGCGCGTGCGCACATCGTACACACCCGGAGAGGCCGCAATTTACAGACTGCAGCAGTTCAAGGTGGTGGCTCACGACCATCTTCTCAAGGGCAATTAGGGACGGGCAATAAATGCTGTCCCCTGAATGAATAAGTAAAAAATAGAATCATTGTGTTTTCTGACTAATCCCACATGCTAGTCGAGCTCGTTAAGTATGATGCTAAAACCTCTTCATGATATCCAAGCAATTTTTTCGGGTATTTCTCAGAGCTTATTATTTCAAAAATCATTCTTGTACTGGCTAGTGCAAGTATAAACTGCCTCACTCACCTAGGGCCTGAGGCATTAGCCAATATTTATCTTATAATACTTAACAACCATTAATATCTTATTAAATGTAAGAATGTTTTCTTCGTCCAATTATTGCTTTAATTATAATCTGTTTTTTACAATTCCGTCACCCATCTACACGTTCCCTACTTAGGAACATATAGCATGGAATGAACAGGTCCATTTGACCCATCACGCCTGTTCCTCTTACCATATATCCCACACAATTCACATTTTTATGGATGTACTTAACTGATTTTGATAGAATTGTCTTTGGTAGCTGTATGGAATTGTATTGTAAATTAATCCATAAAATACGTCTTTCCAATATTGTTGCATGCAATAACTGGAGCAGAGCATTTCTGACCTAATTATGTCTTGAGAAAGCATTTGACAAAGCTCCTGTCTGCTCCTTTGAAGGAAGAATAAAGAAAACTCGATATTTTAATCAAACTTTGCACCCTATATTGTACATCCTGTCCAGATGTTATTTGTCATGTATTCAACCAGCATTGTAACCCATGTATAATCTGACCGAAGTTGTACACTGTGAGAACACTGACCACTAGGTGGCGAACTTGTGGGAGACACTCCTAACCTAGACCTTCAGATATAAAAGGGGAAGCTCCACCCACTTCCATCATTATCGGTGGCATCCTGGTGTATGACTGCCCACAGTGACTGGGTTCTCCTCCCTTTGGTTCCGGTGTTCGGTCACCTGTGGTGGAGTGAACTCTACATCGTGTTCTTCCTCTTCTTCTTCTATGCTGAACCTCCTTTTTGTTTGATCCACATGTTTGCGGCAGATTTGTCCATTGGTAAGTTTAACTACCAGAATCCTATTTCCCTCTTTGGCAACCACAGTGCCTGCGAGCCATTTGGGCCCTGCAGCGTAGTTGAGGACAAAAACAGGATCATTTACATCAATACATCACGCCCTCGCATTCCTATCATGGTAGTAATATTGTGACTGGTGCCTGCTCTCGACAATTTCTTTCATGGTGGGGTGTATAAGGGCTAACTGGGTTTTGAGCGTCCTTTTCATTAGCAGCTCTACGGGTTGAAACCCTGTGAGTGAGTGTGGTCGGGATCTGTAGGCCAACAGGAGGCGTGATAAGCAGCATTGCAGGGAACCCCCTTGGATTCTGAGCATCCCCTGTTTGATATTCTGCACTGCTCGTTCTGCCTGGCCGTTCTAACATGATTAATTCCATTGCCTGCCATGAAGTCCTGGAATTCAGTGCTTGTGAAGCACGAGCCATTGTCGCTGATCAAGATGTCCGATAGACCGTGGGCAGCGAACATTGCCCGTAGACTTTCTACCATGGCAGAGGATGTGCTTGAATTTAAAATGTCACACTCGATCCATTTGGAGTAGACGTCTACTACAACCAAAAACATTTTTCCCATGAAAGGACCTGCGTAGTCCACATGGATGCATGACCAAGGCTTGACAGACCATGGCCAGGAGCTAAGGGGGGCTTCCCTGGGCGCATTGCCCATCTGGGCACACGTGTTGCACCTGCGAACACAAAGTTCCAGATCTGCGTCTATCCCTGGCCACCAAACGTGTGACCTGGCAATTGCCTTCATCGTGACAATGCCCGGGTGCTCATTGTGGAGTTCTCTGATGAACACCTCTCTGCCTATCTGGGGCATGACTACGCGGTTTCCCCACAGTAGGCAATTGGCCTAAATCGAGAGTTCATCCTTGCGCCTGTGAAATGGTTTAAATTTCTCAGGGCATGCCCTGTACATGGTTGCCCAGTCCCCATTCAGGACACATTTCTTGACTAAAGACAATAGCGGGTCTCTATTTGTCCAGACTTTAATCTGACGGGCTGTCACGGGTGAGCCTTCGCTTCCGAAAGCTTCAACAGCCATGACCATCTCAGCACCATGCTCGGTAGCCCCCTCAGTGGTGGCTAGTGGGAGCCTGCTGAGTGCATCGGCGCAGTTTTCGGTGCCCGGTCTGTGCCGAATTGTGTAGTCATAGGCAGCTAACGTGAGTGCCCACCTCTGTATGCGGGCCGATGCGTTTGCATTTATGGACTTGTTGTCGGCCAAAAGGGACGTTAGAGGTTTGTGATCTGTCTCCAGCTCAAATTTCCTGCCAAACAGGTACTGGTGCATTTTCTTTACCGCATATACACATGCGAGCACCTCCTTTTCTACCATCCCGTAGACCCTTTCTGCCTGGGACAGATTTCTGGAGGCATAAGCTACCGACTGTAACTGACCCTTGGCATTGATATGCTGCAACATACACCCGACACCATAGGACAACGCATCGCACGTTAACACAAGTTTCTTACATGGGTCATATAGCGTTAACAGATTGTTGGAACATAACAAATTGCGTGCTTTATAAAAGCCCTTTCCTGGCTGTCCCCCCAGACCCATTCATGACCTTTGCGTAGGAGCACGTGTAGCGGCTCTAGCAGCGTGCTCAATTTGAGAAGAAAGTTACCAAAATAGTTCAGGTGTCCCAGGAATCAACGCAGCTCCGTTGTGTTACGGGGTTTGGGTGTTCTCTGGATCGCTTCCGTCTTGGATGCAGTAGGGCTGATCCTGTCTGCTGCTACCCTCATCCCCGGAATTCTACCTCTGGAGCTAGGAAGACGCAATTCGCCTTTTTCAGTCGCAGCCCTACCCGGTCCAGCCTGTGTAGCACCTCCTCCAGATTGTGGAGGTGTTCTTCAGTATCGTAACCCGTGATGAGGATGTCGTCCTGAAAAACCACCATCCCTGGAATCGACTTGAGGAGGCTTTTCGTTGGAAGTTCGCGGCGACCGAGCGAATCCCGAACGGGCATCTGTTGTACTCAAACAACCCCTTGTGTGTTGAGATGGTGGTCAGCTTCTTCGACTCACTTGCCAGCTCCTGGGTCATGTAAGCTGAGGTCAGGTCCAATTTCGAAAAAAGTTTGCCACCGGATAGCGTCCCAAAGAGGTCCTCCGCTCTCGGTAGCGGGTGCTGGTCTTGGAGTGACACCCGATTGATGGTGGCCTTGTAATCACCACATATCCTGACCGACCCATCCGCCTTGAGCACCGGCACAATCGGGCTCGCCCAGTCACTGTATTCGACTGGCGAGATGATGCCTTCCCTCAGCAGGCGGTCCAATTCGCCTTCTATCTTTTCCCGCATCACGTACGGCACCGCTCTGGCCTTGTGGTGTACTGGCCTGGCGTCCGGGTTTATATGAATCACTACCTTGGCCCCCATGAAAGTGCCAATACCGGGTTGAAATAATGAGTCAAATTTGTCCAGGATCTGTGAGCATGATACTCGCTCCACAGAGGAAATTGCATTGACATCGCCCCATTTCCAGTTCATGACAGCAAGCCAACTCCTCCCCAGTAGTGTGGGACCATCCCCTGGGACAATCCAGAGTGGCAACCTGTTCTCCAAATCTTTGTGGGTCACGACTGCCGTGGCGCTGCCGAGCACCGGAATGATCTCCTTTGTGTAAGTCTGTAGCTGTGCGTCAATCGGCGCTAATTTTGGCCTCTTGGCCTTGGACGCCCACAACTTTTCGAACTGTATACGTGCTCCACATGAACTCGCTGAACTTCAGCTTCCAGCGATTTCCCCCAGCGTTCATTTCTGCAATTTCTGCAGGTATTTTGCTCACCTCTGCAAACTCCGGCTGAGTGTGTGCCTCCACGCCTCCAGCATGAGCTGCTGTTTGAAACAAAAGGTCCCTTGCCAGTCGATCATCCCTGACTGCCCCCGTTATTGCCCTTGAGTGCGCCATTAACAGGTGTTGATGGCCCCATTACTGGCCGCATTGTCCCTTGCAATGGTGTGAATCGCTGATCAGCTTGCCATTGTCTCTGTCGAACTCCCCCTCTGGGTTCGACTACATGTTGGGGCATGCCTGACGGCCCTTGTCTGCCTGGAGAACCGTGTGCTGCTTTAACAATGTTGACTCTGTGTCCCAACCATTCCTTAAAACAGTACCTCTCGTCTGTTCTGCTCGTGGCCATGCTCGTGTGGTTTAAATCCCAGTTTCTTGTCGCCATTGATACGTCCTTACTATACAGTATAAATGCACACGAGGCCCATGCTTGAGAGGTCAGTCTGTGACCTGTCCTTTATTTCATAGCACTCAAGTGATGGAAGTGGGTGGAGCTTCCCCTTTTATACCTGAAGGTCCAGGTTAGGAGTGTCTCCCACAAGTTCACCACCTCGTGGTCAGTGTTCTCACAGTGTACAACTTAGGTCAGATTATACATGGGTTACAATGCTGGTTGAATACATTACATTATTGGTGACAGTTCCATGGTCCCAGATGTTTGTGGACCATTGAGCGCGATGATTCCTCAGACTAGCTTGAAAGGATGCAAGGCTGCTTCAAAAGCACCTCCCAATCTCTATCACCTAGAAGGACAAGGGCAGTAGGCGCATGGGAACACCATCACCTCCAAGTCACACACCATCCTGACTTGGAAGTATATCGCCATTCCTTCATCGTCGCTGGGTCAAAATCCTGGAACTCCCTCCCTGACAGCACTGTGGGAGCGCCTTCACCACACGGACTGCAGCGGTTCAGGAAGGCAGCTCACTACCACCTTCTATCTGTACTTATCATTGTGATCTGTAGTCCTGTCCCATACCAGAGGTTCGGGCCTGCTTGTGTAATTTTTAAAATTTGCTGTTTTTTTTTAGTTAATTTCAGAAATATATCTGTCCAACTCGTTTTGAAAGGTTTCAATTAACATTTCACTAATTAAATAATTTTGGCGGCTGATGCCCATATACATGGCACTTCAGGAGGGGAGGCTCTCAAGTTTTGCTTCAGACTTTGTTAATTCTACACACACACACACGCACATACACAAGTCCTCTGGTTCCGCACTCACTCAGTCAATTGGACAAGACATCAATGCGGTCAACATCAACAACAACAACAACTTGTATTTATATAGCGCCTTTAATGTCGTGAAACGTCCCGAGGCGCTTCACAGGAGTATTATGCGACAGAAATTTGACACCGAGCCGCATAAGTAGAAATTAGTGCAGGTGACCAAAAGCTTGATCAAAGAGGTATGTTTTAAGGAGTGTCTTGAAGGAGGAAAGAGAGGTAGAGAGGTGGAGAGTTCCAGAGCTTGGGGCCCAGGCAACAGAAGGCACGGCCACCGATGGTTGAGTGATTACAATCAGGAATGCTCAGGAGGGCAGAATTAGAGGAGCGCAGAGATCAAGGGGGCGGGGGCTGAGTTGTGGGGCTGGAGGAGATTACTGCTTTGCTGCTTTGTATAGTCGCTAGAGGAGATGCATCTCTGCGGGATGGGATTAGTCCTGAAATCCCACTGCCTCCTCCTCCCCTTCTCCCAAGAGCATATTAACACGATGTTGCTCCGTGTAGTGGCCCAGCCACGGGTCGGTAAAATGTCCCAGAGTGAGCGGACCATGAATCTGAATGACAGCTCAGACTAGCATTCAAATCCAATCGCTCTGAGTGACAGTAAAAGCGTAAGAAAGCGTGTAATACAGAAAAGCCAGCTGGCCCATCCAGTCAACTTCTTCTGACAGACCATAGCCATTTTGCATTAATGTGAATGTATCTCATTATTTATGAAATTTTCTGGCAGAGCTCAATAACCGGGAGGTAAATCTCCAGGGGAAGCAGACTATGAACAACAACTTGCATTATATATATAGCGGGGGCCGAAATCCACCCCCACCCCAAATATAAGAACATAAGAACATAAGAATTTGGAACAGGAGTAGGCCATCTAGCCCCTCGAGTCTGCTCCGCCATTCAACAAGATCATGGCTGATCTGGCCGTGGACTCAGCTCCACTTACCCGCCCGCTCCCCATAACCCTTAATTCCCTTATTGGTTAAAAATCTATGTATCTGTGATTTGAATACATTCAATGAGCTAGCCTCAACTGCTTCCTTGGGCAGAGAATTCCACAGATTCACAACCCTCTGGGAGAAGAAATCCCTTCTCAACTCAGTTTTAAATTGGCTCCCCCGTATTTTGAGGCTGTGCCCCCTAGTTCTAGTCTCCCCGACCAGTGAAAACAACCTCTCTGCCTCTATCTTGTCTATCCCTTTCATTATTTTAAATGTTTCTATAAGATCACCCCCTCATCCTTCTGAACTCCAACGAGTAAAGATCCAGTCTACTCACTCTATCATCATAAGGTAACCCCCTCATCTCCGGAATCAGCCTAGTGAATCGTCTCTGTAGCCCCTCCAAAGCTAGTATATCCTTCCTTAAGTAAGGTGACCAAAACTGCACGCAGTACTCCAGGTGTGGCCTCACCAATACCCTGTACAGTTGCAGCAGGACCTCCCTGCTTTTGTACTCCATCCCTCTCGCAATGAAGGCCAACATTCCATTCGCCTTCCTGATTACCTGCTGCACCTGCAAACTAAATGCAAACAGGTCGCACCGACTAATCCTGAAGTCTTTCTTCTGCCGCAACGGATGACGTCGTCTCTTTCGTGAAATCCAGCTCTTTGTCGGTTGTTTGAAGCGGCCTGGAAGTCGGTGATAATGGGGGGTCGGAAGTGCGGCGCTAAGTGCTCTCGAGGGGCGGAGCCACTGCCGCTGTCAGCTGGCAGCGGAGCGTTGCTGACGTCATTACGCCTGTGTGTGTCACCATGTCTCGCCCCCTTCACTTAAACGGGAGAGAAGCAGCGATTCTTTAGGTTCGGTCCACTGGGCCACCAGGGAGGGTTTCGGCCGGCACCCGAGAGAGGAAATGCCAGTCGGCCTGTTGGTGGCCCGGCCGAACCCGGGGGGGGGCACCATCGTCCGGCTGATCTGAAAGCCAACCGGCAAAAAAAAAAAAAATGGCGGCCACGCCCGTGGGCCCTCGCCTTTAACGGCCGCCGCGTAGCCAAGTCCCACACACGGCGCACCGACAGAAGACGCTGTTGGGGGCACCGCTTGGCGGATGGAAGGTTTTTATAGCTGGAATTTGGCTGGAGGTGTGGGAGATTGGCGGTACGCGCTTTGATGACGCACTCAGGACCAGTCGGCAGTGGCGGGATGGAAGTGGGGACCAACAGAAGAATCCCCGCGCTGGAGGCGGGCATTGGACCCGAAAGTCGGCAGCCGCTTGACTCCGCTGTTTGGCCATTGCTTTCTGGCATTAAGCGCCATTTTTTGGGAGTTGAATTTCGGCCCCAGTGCCTTTAACGTAGTAAAATGGAGCATTATCAGACAAAGTTTGACATAGAGCCACATACGGAGCTATTGGGCCAAGTGACCAAGAGCTTTGTCAAAGGAAGAAGGAAGACTTGGATTTAAATAACACCTTTCACGACAACTGGATGCCTCAAAGCACTTTCCAGTCAATGAAGTACTTTTGCAGTGTAGTCACTGTTGTAATGTGGGAAACGCGGCAGCCAATTTGCGCACAGCAAGCTCCCACAAACAGCAATGTGATAATGACCAGATAATCTGGGTTTTTTTTTAATGTTGATTGGGAGAAAAATATTGGCCAGGACACCGGGGATAACTCCCCTGCTCTTCTTCAAAATAGTGCCAAGAGATCTTTTACGTCCACTTGAGAGAGCAGACGGGGCTTCGATTTTACGTCTCATCCAAAAGACTGCACCTCCAACAGTGCAGCACTCGCTCAGCACTGCACTGGAGTTTCGGTCTAGAGATTTGTGCTCACGTCTCTCTCTAGAGTGGGACTTGAACCCACAACCATCTAACATCAGAGACGAGTGTGCTACCCACTGAGCTGCAGCTGACACTGACAAAGGCAGGTTTTATGGAGCATCTTAAAGGATGAGAGAGAGTAGGAAGCCGAGGGGTTTAAGGAGGTAATTCCAGAGCTCAGGGCCGAGACAGCTGAAAATCTTCCTGCGTTTGTGAAGTAATTTCCCCCAATCATTGTGGATAATCAGAATCCTGCTCCTAGTAGCAGTGGATTAGCTGGTGTGCATGCCCAGAAGCCTGCTTTCACTCATGGCAACACGCATGGGAGCAATAGAACAGAAGTCTACACATTTTCAGGGCCAGGCAGACAAGGAGCCCACAACAAATGAGTCATCCTGTCCCATATCTATCCCACAACCTGGGAGGTCCCTAAAAGCAGGGCACGTCCATTCCACAAGGCTTCTAATAGTTTGGAGCAGCTTTATGCATCTCAGATGCCAAGCCCTCAGGAAGAATAACAACAACAACTTGTATTTATATAGCACCTTTAATGTTGTAAAACGTCCCAAGGCGCTTCACAGGAGTATTACAAGACAAAACAAATACATTTGACACCCACATAAGAAAAAATTACGGCAGATGACCAAAAGCTTGGTCAAATGGCGGTGCAGGCTCGAATGGCCGAATGGCCTACTCCTGCACATATTTTCTATGTTTCAAAGAGGTAGGTTTTAAGGAGCCTTTTAAAGGAGGAAAGAAAGGCAGAGAGGCAGAGAGGTTTAGGGAGGGAGTTCCAGAGCTTGGGGCCCAGGCAGCTGAAGGCACAGCCACCGATGGTTGAGCGATTATAATCAGGGATGCTCAAGAGGGCAGAATTTAAAGAGCGCAGATATTTCCGGGGGTTGTGGGGCTCGAGGAGATTCCAGAGATAGAGGAGGGCGAGGCCATGGAGGGATTTGTAATAAGGATGAGAACATAGAAGTGCTAGAATGGAGCTAAGAAACAAAGGGTGCGCACTGTGAAGAAGTCAAGTAATATTTTTGTAACTCTGCGGCGTGTGTCCTAACTTGCAAAGAGTAGCGTTCACCCACCACCCCTATGCTCGCTGCCCCATGTCCTAACTTACACCGAATCCCGTTCACCCACCATCATCATAGGCAGTCCCTCGAAGCGAGGATGACTTGCTTCCACGCCAAAAAGGGATGAGTTCACAGGTGTTTCAATGAATGACCGAATATTCCAAGTCCCGAACTAAATTCTGAAGGGTGGAAGATGCCTGTGGATGGATTTTTTTTAACGTGTGGTGGCCGTTGCACACCAGCCACCACCCGGACTTGACAGAGCGAGGTCTTGGTCCAGTGGCAAGGATTACCCAAGACGAACTGGAGACCTGCTCTGCTGCACGGACCTGGTGCGCACACATATCGCAGTGTGGGCTGGCCCTTGCTACCCCTGGGCCCTCGCCTCTCCTGGGTCCCGGTCACTTCCTTCTACAAACTCTCGCCGCTCCTTCGCCCCTCCTGCTGTGCCTGCCCGCACTGCAATCAGTGACCTGGCTTCGCAGCCGTCGCCCTCCTGCAGCAGCACGCGCTGCTCCTTGCAGTGGTATGCCGCCGCACGCTGCTCCCTCTAATGGCCCCAGCCTGCTGATGGTCTTGCAGGCCGGGACCGTGCCGATTTCCGGGCCAGGCCGCTGCCCGCTGCTCCCTCCAATGGCCCCAGCCTGCTGATGGTCTTGCAGGCCGGGACCGTGCCGATTTCCGGGCCAGGCCGCTGCCCGCTGCTCCCTCCAATGGCCCCGGCCTGCCACCATCCCTGTGCTCACTGACCTACATTGGATCCTGGTCCAGCAATGCCTCGATTTTAAGGTTCTCAACCTTGTTTACAAATCCCTTCATGGCTTCATGGTTTTGGTCACCTTACTTAAGGAAGGATATTCTAGCTTTGGAGGGGGTACAGAGACGATTCACTAGGCTGATTCCGGAGATGAGGGGATTACCATATGATGATAGATTGAGTAGACTGGGTCTTTACTCGTTGGAGTTCAGAAGGATGAGGGGTGATCTTACAGAAACATTTAAAATAATGAAAGGGATAGACAAGATAGAGGCAGAGAGGTTGTTTCCACTGGTTGGGGAGACTAGAACTAGGGAGCACAGCCTCAAAATACGGGGGAACCAATTTAAAACCGTGTTGAGAAGGAATTTCTTCTCCCGGAGGGTTGTGAATCTGTGGAATTCTCTGCCCAAGGAAGCAGTTGAGGCTAGCTCATTGAATGTATTCAAGTCACAGATAGATAGATTTTTAACCAATAAGGGAATTAAGGGTTACAGGGAGCGGGCGGGTAAGTGGAGCTGAGTCCACGGACATGATCAGCCATGATCTTGTTGAATGGCAGAGCAGGCTCGAGGGGCTAGATAACCTACTCCTGTTCCTAATTCTTATGTTTCACTCCTCACTATCTCTCTAACCTCCTATAACCCTCCGAGATCTTTGCACTCTTCCAATTCTGGCCTCTTGCGTATCCCTGATTTTAATCGCTCCACCAATGGTGGCTATACATTCAGCCGACTGGGGCCTAAGCTCTGGCATTTCTTCCCTAAACTTCACCACCTCGCTACTTCTCTCTCCTCCTGTAAGAAACTCCTTAAAACCTACTGTAATGTCTGCACCTGTGAGTATGCTCACAGTTTGTCGATCTGTTGACGAGAGGCGGGCACTGGAGGGACTGGAGTGCATCATCACCCCTGACAACCAAATTTTAATTTGATTTAAGTTTACCATCCCAAGTTTAATTGGTTTATTTTGTCAGTTTTAGTGCCCCCCTTTTAATCAGGGTGCACTTGATTATTGGTTCAGCTCAAATAGTTGTAGATCTGTTGAGTTGGGAGTGGCTTAGCCAGTCACGTGATGTTCACAAAACTCAATAAAACCCCGGCCAGTTGGATTCGGGGGATCCACGATGATGCAGGTGGTTGTGAGCCTGGTGGAAAAACTGGTAATGTGTAGTGTGATTGTTAAACATTTGCTAATAAACCAACTAGTTCTTAATAGCAACGTGTTGCTATGAATTCTTAAGCAAAGAACCCATGAAGCAAATACATTACATCTACCTCTTTGACCAGCCTTTTGGTCACCTGCCCTAATATCTCCTTATGTGGCTCGGTGTCACATATTGTTTGATAATATTCCTGTGAAGCCCCTTGTCACATTTTACTATGTTAAAGGTGCTATATAAATGCAAGTTGTTTTTCTTGCCAAATGCAGGTTCTATCAGCCTTGCCTTAGCAAATGATGGTTAATAACGTATTTACCAATTATAACGACGAAACCAGGACATACAGCCTTAAATCCCAAATAGTTTCTTTATTTAAAAAGTAAAAACGAACTTTGAACCATCTTGTCCTTCTAATGCTGGCGCCAATCGGAGTGAAAATGCATTGTGTTAGCATGAGCTCAGCATGGATCCACTTACAACCACAGACTGGAATGTTTGCAAATGCTCCATGCTGGTGTCTGACTGAAGAAAGCTGTGAAATGAGAGTGTGCAGGAGAAGGAAGAAATTGAGGTAGCGGCCGTGTAAAGAATGACACTGCATGATGAACACGGTTATTGCACCCAAGTGTAAAGCTCCAACCGCCTCATTTTTGAAGAATTTTCATTTAAAATGAGGTTTGAATTCTTGCACTGCGCAAATTATAATTAAATGCAAATTAAACCTAATAATTCTAGATAAAACAGCAGATGTTAGTGCAGTCTATGGGGCTTGTGGGATTACAGAAAAACAGTCACATTACTTTCAGATTTATGAGTCAATGGTGAATAAGGGCAAAATACCCAGACACGGATCTTCAAAAAGCCTTGCTCTGGTGGGCCCGGGAGGCCATCGAAAAGGTGTGGCCTTGCTGGAAATATGCAAATGTTGGCGCATTTCGTCCACACGACTGGAGTTTCTCTTTTGTTGGAAATATATAACAGGTTGATCAAAATCAAGACCGAGAGATATAGAGGGCGACAGACATACAGCGAGAGGGAGACAGAGAGAGAGAGACATACAGAGAGAGAGAGGGACAGACAGAAAGAGAGGGAGGGAGAGAGAGACAGAGACAGAGGGAGACAGAGAGACAGACAGAGACACAAAGTCACAGAGGGAGGGACAGAGAGAGAAAGAGAGAGAGAAAGAGAGAGAGAGACGGAGAGAGAGAGGGTGACAGACATACAGCGAGAGGGATACAGACAGAGAGAGAGAGAGAGAGAGAGACAGAGAGAAAAAAGAAAGACTTGGATTTATATAGCACTTTTCACGACCACCGGATGTCTCAAAGCGCTTTACGGCCAATGACGTACTTTTTTTGAAGTGTAGTCGCTGTTGTAATGTAGGAAATGTGGTAGCCAATTTGTGCACAGCAAGCTCCCACAAACAGCAACATGATAATGGCTTCTCTTTTTGTGTTGTTGATTGAGGGATAAATATTGGCCAAAACTTCCCCGCTCTTCTTCAAAATAATGCGGCTGGATCTTTTCCGTCCACCTGAGAGAGCAGACGGGGCCTCGGTTTAACGTCTCATCCGAAAGACGGCACCGCTGTGTGTCTGTCTCCGGTTTATGAAATCTACTAATGGTCATTGCTTGGACTTGGTTTCTGAGAAGAAACTCCATTCTGCACAGGACTGATTAGATTTTGCTCAGCAACAGTGTAATGCAATTTATGGCTGTGTACTGGCACTGATTGAAATTCCTCTCCCAGAATGTGGTGCACTGGGTGTGGCTAGTTAGTGATGCCTGCTCCCAAGGAACTGTGTGCCTCAGTGATAAACATGGCAATGAAGAGCCCCTGTATGCTGAATAAATACAGAAACAAGCAGCTTTTGGCAGAGAGGTAGATTTTGTCTTTCCCCTTTTTTTACTTCTTCGGAGCCAATCATGTTAATTTTTGCACTGGATTCTAAACCTCATCAATTTCCTTTTAACCCCGGGATCCTTTTCAACAGCTGTTTAACTGGTCACATGACCCGACGGAGGTGACGATCATTCATTTCCCCATCCCACGCTGGATTTTAATTGCAGCTCACCTCATGTGCCAAGTGGAGGATTCCGCTGTGCGCTGCCCGCCTGCTCAACATGTTTTATGGTTTCCGGAAATCCAGGATTGGCTGATAAAGGAACAGATTTACCGTGGTTTGAGGCAACTTTGCATCGAGCCGCACTCAGCTGTTCAGGGGCTGCTTGCAAAACACATTGCAGACTCGCTCGGCCCCGATTTTTACTCACCTGCCAAACGGGGGCAGTTAAGGTGAAGTGGCGGGGCGCACACGTTCCCTCCAGTCCCTGATCTGATCGACTGTAGTTTTAAATTGCAGGCAGTAAGGACATCCGTTCTAAGCCAGCAGTGTCCGCTTTAAATATATAGGAAGGAAAGGAAAGAAAAAGGAATGAAGGAAGGAAGGAAAGAGCATTTATATAGCGCCTTTCACAGCCACCGGACGTCTCAAAGTGCTTTACAGTCAATGAAATATTTTTTGCAGCCTAGTCGCTGTTGTAATGTGGGAAACGCGGCAGTCAATTTGCGCACAGCAAATTTGAGTGTTAATTGTATGCAGGTTGTAATATATGTACCTGTATGCTCAGAGGTTTGTAGAGCTGTTGCATTGTGAGTGGCTAAGCCAGTGACATGATGTTCACAAGACTCAATAAAACCCCAGCCAGTTGGGTCTAGGTCATCCACGATGAGGTCTGCAGTTGTGAGCCTAGTGGATGAACTGGTAATGTGTAGTGTGATTGTTAAGCCTTTGTTAATAAACCAACTAGTTCTTAATAGCAATGTGTTGCTATGAATTCTTAAGCAAAGAATCCATGAAGCAAATACATTACTCAGCTGGTGGGATTTAATTAGGGACTCTCTTGCTCTCATACATAAATGGGAGTAAGCTGGGGAAGGGTTGCAAGCTTATCTTGGAGGGTGCACGGTAAGCAAAGTGCGTCTTTGTGAATAAAGGCTTGTAAGCAGGTAAAGTCTGGGTTCTAGTATTATGTCCTTCACCATCAGGCTATCTGACTTCTACACCCGTCACCATTTACCTCACAGCCCGGGGCAGTTCCCGACAGTCACCGGAAGTATTTCCTGCTGCCCGAATTCCTACCCCTGCCTGCTGGTCAGGCAGTGATCCCGGCCGGGTACTGTGGGGAGTTGGGGCCTGAAGATGAAGATGAGGCCTGGGAGTTAAAATCCCTCCGGGCCCCCACTTGCTTCTTTGACTCTTGCCAGTACCCGCCACCTCCCCCGCATGTACCAAGAGTTCAAATCCAGGCCATCCAATTTAAATCTAACTGGTTACATCAATTGAAGACTGATACAGCAATTACTGGTATTAAGGCAATGGCCTAGAAATTCAGGTCATCTAGGCCTGCCATTGCACGGAAGTAACCCGCAGCACCCAGTTAGCGCCCCATCCCCTAATTTGGTGGTCGCCCCCTGAAGTTGCGCCGGGCGATAACAGCGCCACCTTCAGGGGGAGCGTACCGGGCAAGCAGGCCACTCGCGGGCACAAGTTAAAGGGGAGACGTGGGCCGTTAAAAAAAAATCCTGCCGATTTTGCTGAGCACCCCGTTGATGCGTTGAACGCGGGGTTCACGCTGTGATTGTTCAGTCCGGCTCTCTGCTTGAGTGCCGGGCTATTGGCATGGCAACGCCTGCTCCCCGGTGCTCCAGGGAGGCCCCTTTCATTACTGCAGAGTTTGCAGCTTGGGCCCTCCCCTTTAATACAGGGAAGAGCCCCTCTTACGCGGCAACGCTATGTGGCCCAATGCATAAAGCTGCGTCCCGCTCCCGCCCCGTTCCCGTCCCGCCCGCCCCTCTCTGTCCGTCCCGCTCCCGACCGCTTCACTTGCACCCCGCTACCGACCTGTCCGCCCCTCTCCCGCCCCACTTCTGCCTCCAACCTGTCCACCCCTCTCCCGCCCCACTCCTGCCCCCGACCTGCTCCCGAGCTGTCTGCCCTGCTTCCGACCTGTCCAACCCGCTCCCAACCTGTCCGCTTCACCAGCGCCCCAGAAAGGAAGTGGAGCCGTTATTTTATGCTCCACTTCCTTTGGTGGGGGGAGTTTAAACGCGAATTTAGTGAGCGGAGCGGGTTTTCTGCCCGACCAAAATGTCCCACCTCCCAGATATTACCGCCCTCACATGGGGCGCAACGTAATTTTTCCCTCACTATCTCTAAATGATATGCTCAAAGTGATCTCCTTGTACCCAGGGTGGTTGGTGTTAAACTTCCAGTGGAATACTCCCAATAGCATCGATCCTGGTACACGAGGCAATGGCAATGGTTGGTAGGAGATACAGAGAACCAAGTGCGTACTCACTTTTTAGACAGAGCCTGCAGGAGCAGGGTTTTGGCTCACACACAGAATGCTAAAGCGTGCACTTTTTTTCTGAAGATCATTATTCTTTTGTATATCGTACAATACCAATCATCCTCAGACTGTACTCTCAGTTAATCTGCACTATAAACACATTCAGTTCATGGTTTGAAATAATGTGATATTTGGGATGCGGTACTCGTTAAAAGTGGTGCAGTTATTATGTATTGCAAGGGACTGCTGATTTATCTTGGATAGGAGGCTAATCACTGCATATCATTTCAGGAATCCATCTGCACCTCACCACAGTGCAGGATTCTCAGGAGCATATTCTGCTGTAAGCTCCAGTCCAGAGTTTCACTGTGTGCGAAGATGCGGTAATGTAAAACCGAAGGATTGAATTAGCTGCAATCGGGATACAAATTCAATCCGAGAGCCTGTAAACAGGGCGATAAAGAGAAAGAAATAAAAGGAGAGAGAGTGGGTGATAGAGAGACAGAATTGGGCACTAACAGAGAGTGACAGAGGGAGAGTGATAAAGGGAGTGGGTGGGAGCACGTGATCATTTCCCGATTGTTTTAACCCTTAAAGTAAAACTTGCTTCATAACAGCAAATTGTATTTATATAGCACTTTTAACATAGCGAGACATCCCAAAGTGCTTCACAGGAATATTTTGAGATAAAAAAATGAAAAAATTGACACCGAGCCACATAAGTAGAAATTGGCGCAGGTGACCAAAAGCTTGTTCAAAGAGGTAGGTTTTAAGGAGCATCTTGAAGGAGGTAAGAGAGGTAGAGAGGTGGAGAGGTTTAGGGAAGCAGTTCCAGAGCTTGGGGCCTAAGCAACAGAAGGAACAGCCGCCAATGGTTGAGCGATTATAATCAGGGATGCTCAAGAGAGCAGAGTTAGGGGAGCGCAGACATCTCGGGGGGTTGTGGGCCTGGGGGAGATTACAGAGAAAGGGAGGGGCGAGGCCATGGAGGGACTTGAAAATAAGGATGAGAATTTTGATATTCAAGGCATTGCTTAACCGGGAGCCAATGTCGGTCAGCGAGCACAGGAGTAATGGGTGAGCAGGTCTTGGTGCGAGTTAAGACACGGGCCGTTGCATTTTGGATCACCTCTAGTTTACGTAGAGCAACTTCTAATGATACAACTGAAAGGCCGACAGAGACAGGTTATTGCAACATGATCAGTTCCTCTCAGCATTGCGTGTGGGCTATCAGATGAAGACTGAGCCAGGTTTAGCCGTGTGTAATGTATTTGCTTCATGGGTATTTTGCTTAAGACTTCATAGCAACACATTGTTTTTTAAGAATTAGTTGCTTTATTAGCAAAATGTTTAACAATCACACTCCACATTACCAGTTTATCCACCAGGCTCACAATCACACGCCTCATCGTGGATCCCCTATACCCAACTGGCTGGGGTTTTATTGAGTCTTGTGAGCATCACGTGACTGGCTAAGCCACTCCCAACTCAACAGCTCTACAACTCTTTTGGTTACCTGTGAGCATACTCACAGATGCAGACATTACAATAGGTTTTAAGGAGTTTCTTAAAGGAGGAGAGAGAAGTAGCCAGGTGGTGAAGTTTAGGGAAGGAATTCCAGAGCTTAGGGCCCAGGTAGCTGAAGGTACAGCGACCGTTGGTGGAGCGATTAAATTCAAGGCTGTTCAAGAGGCCAGAATTGGAAGAGTGCAAAGATCTCGGAGGGTTGCAGGGTTGGCGGAGGTTAGAGAGATAGTGAGGAGTGAGGCCATGAAGGGAATAGAAAACAAGGCTGAGAATTTTAAAATCAAGATGTTGCCGGACCAGGAGCCAATGTAGGTCAGCGAGCACAGGGGTGGTGAGTGAACGGGACTTGGTGCGAGTTAGGACATGGGCTGCAGAGTTACAAAAATATTACTTGATTTCTTCACAGTGCTTTCTTTATTTCTTGGCTCCATTCTAGCACTTCTTTTATGTTCTCATCCTTGTTTACAAATCCCGCCAAGGCCTTGCCCCTCCCTATCTCTAATCTCCTCCAGCCCTACAGCCCCCCCGTGATATCTGCGCTCCTTAAATTCTGTCCTCTTGAGCATCCCTGATTATAATCTCTTTAGCCGTAAGGGCCACATCTAACTCCCTTTTGAATATGTCCGACAAACTGGACTCAACAACTTTCTGTGGCAGAGAATTCCACAGGTTCACAACTCTGGGTGAAAAAGTTTCTCCTCATCTCGGTCCTATATGGCTTACCATTTATCTTTAGATTGTGACCCCTGGTTCTGGACTTCCCCAACATCGGGAACATTCTTCCTGCATCTAACCTGTCCAGTCCCGTCAGAATTTTATAAATTTCTATGAGATCCCCTCTCATTCTTCTGAATTCCAGTGAGTATAAGCCTAGCCGATCCAGTCTTTCCTCATATGTCAGTCCTGCCATCCCAGGAATCAATCTGGTGAACCTTTGCTGAACTCCCTCAATAGCAAGCACGTCCTTCCTCAGATTAGGAGACCAAAACTGCACACAATATTCAAGGTGTGATCTCACCAAGGCCCTGTACAACTGCAGTAAGACCTCCCTGCTTCTATACTCAAATCCCCTCGCTATGAAGGCCAGCATGCCATTTGCTTTCTTTACTGCCTGCTGTCCATGCATGCCTACCTTCAATGACTGATATACCATGACACCCTGGTCTCTTTGCACCTCCCCTTTTAATAATCTGTCACCATTCAGATAATAACCTGCCTTCCTGTTTTTGCCACCAAAGTGGATAACCTCACATTTATTCACATTATACTGCATCTGCCATGCATTTGCCCATTCACCTAACCAGTCCAAGTCCCCTTGCAGCTCTTAGCATCCTCCTCGCAGCTCACACTGCCACCTAGCTTAGTGTCATCTGCAAACTTGGAGATATTACCTTCATTTCCTTCGTCTAAATCATTAATGGATGTTGTAAATAGCTGGGGTCCCAGCACTGAACCCTGCGGCACCCCGCTAGTCACTGCTTGCCATTCTGAAAAGAACCCGTTTATTTCCACTCTTTGCTTCCTGTCTGCCAACCAGTTCTCTATCCACGTCAATACATTACCCCCAATACCATGTGCTTTAATTTTGCACACTGATCTCTTGTGTGGGGCTTTGTCAAAAGCCTTTTGAAATTCCAAATACACCACATCCACTGGTTCTCCCTTATCCACTCTACAAGTTACATCCTCAAAAAATTTGTCAAGCATGATTCCCCTTTCATAAATCCATGTTGACTTGGACCGATCCTGTCACTGCTTTCCAAATGCGCTGCTATTACATCTTTAATAATTGATTCCAGCATTTTCTCCACCACCGATGTCAGGCCAACCAGTCCATAATTCCGTTTTTTCTCCCCCTCCTTTTCAACCTTTGGTGGCTGTGCCTTCAGCTGCCTGGGCTCCAAGCTCTGGAACTCCCTCCCTAAACTTCTCCGTGCCTCTACCTCTCTTTCCTCCTTTAAGACGCTCCTTAAACCCGACCTCTTTGACCAAGCTTTTGGCCATCTGCTGTAATATCTTATGTGGCTCAGTGTCAAATTTATTTGTTTTGTCTTATAACACTCATGTGAAGCATCTTGGGACGTTTTATTATGTAAATATAATTTGTTGTTGTTCTTCCTGAGGTCTTGGAGTCGGAGAGCGAGACTATTAGAAGCCTTGTGGAATGGACGTGGCCTGCTTTCAAGGACCTCCCAGGTTGTGGGATAAATATGGGACAGGATGACTCATTTGTTGTGGGCTCCTTGTTTGCCTGGCCCTGAAAATGTGCAGACTTCTGTTCTAATGCTCCCATGCATGTTGCCATGAGTGAAAGCAGGCTTCTGGGCATGCACACCAGCTAATCCACTGCTACTAGGAGCAGGATTCTGATTATCCACGATAATTGGGGGAAATTACTTCACAAAAACAGCAAGATTTTCAGCTGTCGGGGCCCTGAGCTGTGAAATTTCCTCCCTAAACCGTTCTTGTGAACATCACGTGGCCTGGCTAAGTCACTCGCAACTCAACAGCTCTGCAAACCTAAGCTTGCTCACAGGTGCACACATTACACCATGATACCTCCTTTTACGGTTAGATCTCCGGTTGATTGAGCCTATCGACACTCTAGCCTGGGCTCATACGTGAAGGACAGCCACTTGCTTGAAGCAGCGAAAGGCTACCAGCGTACGTGAAACCGTATCCCAGCTTGAGTCAGCAACCTCAGGAGTTGAGGGGACAAAACGAGAGAGAGAAACAAATTCTCTCTGCAAGTCAGTGCTTACGCAAAGTAAAACTTCCCAGCTTTGTGCAACTTCCCATTTGCACAAAGCTTTGGACAAGAAGACTACTCAACCGTGCCTGAAAGGCAGTCACTGGTACAGAGTCAAAGAGATAACATTAGTAGAACACATAGGCTGTAAATCAGCCTCATTAAATAAAAACAGAAAATGCTGGAAATACTCAGCGGGTCAGGCAGCATCTGCGGAGAGAGAAACGGAGTTAACCTTTCAGGTCGATGACCTTTCGTTAGAACTGGAAAAAAGTTAGAGATGTAACAGATTTTTTAAGCAGGTGCAGGGACAGGGAAAGCGGGGAGGGAGGAAACAACAAAAGGGAAGATAGGGTGGAAGGCAGGAGATATTAAAATGACCCCCGAGCTTCCGGTCGCCTGTCACTTTAATTCTCTGCTCCACTCCCACTCCGACCTCGGCCTCTTACACTGTTCCAACGAAGCTGAACGTAAGCTCGAGGAACAGCACCTCATCTTTCGATGAGGCACTTTACAGCCTTCTGGACTCAACATCGAGTTCAACAATTTCAGACCATAACCTCTGGCCTCCAGTTTTTCCCCAGAGGGCAGTTGTTGATGATTCTGCTATGCTCATTAATATCTCTTCTCCACCCATCTTTTGTTTCTTTACCTGTTCCATTATCATCTCCTTTTGCCTCGCACCATCGTACTTTTGTCTTTGAATCTCTCCTGCCTTTGCCCTATCACAGACCTTCCCTTTTGTTCTTTCCTCCCCTCCCCCACCCTTTCCCAGCCTCTGCACCTGCGTAAAATCTTACATCGCTAACTTTTTGCAGTTCTGATGAAGGGTCATCGAGCTGAAACGTTAACTCTGTTTCCCGCTCCACAGATGCTGCCTGACCCGCTGAGTGTTTCCAGCATTCTCTGTTTGTGCTTCAGATTTTCAGCATCCGCAGTATTTGGCTTTTGTTACAGCCTCATTAAAACCTGGTGGCTATTAGAAAGAGACAGGTGGGTCCGAAGTTCCTTGGTTGTACAGTGTTTACTTGCCGTGCTTTAGTCATGCCTAGTGCATTAAAAAGCCGATGTTTTGCTGGAATAACACGAATGACAACCTGCAAATAGGGAGGTTCTCAGTCAGTGCATTGCACGTTTTAATCTACTGTTTAATTGTTGAGGAGCAGTCTTCCAGCTGCAATGGTCTCGTGAGAATCCACTTTCCAGTGGCCATGGATTTACAGCATAAAACTGCTTTGAACTGGCAACCTCGCTCCTTGCAGGAAGATTTCTTTATTCTTACTGAAATGATAAGTGTGTTCTTTCAGAAGTCGCAAGAATAGGATCTCTTCCCACTGCATCCCCGTAAGAACATAAGAAATAGGAACAGGAGTCGGCCATTCGGCCCCTCGAGCCTGCTCGGCCATTCAATATGATCATGGCTGATCTGATCATGGCCTCAACTCCACTTCCCTGCCTGCTCCCCATAACCCTTGACTCCATTATCGTTCATCCCCATGCACTGCCTGAAAGGGTGGTGGAGGCAGACTCAATCGTGGCTTTCAAAAGGGAACTGAATAAGTACCTGAAAGAAAAAAAATTGCAGGGTTATGGGGCAGGGGTGGGGGAGTGGGACTGACTGAAGTGCTCTTGCAGAGAGCCGGCATGGGCTCGACGGGTCGAATGGCCTCCTTCTGTGCTGTAACCGTTCTATGATTTACAAAATTGTTAACGTGGAAGAACCTGAGAAAATCTTCTCTCACAGGGATCAAAGATCACTGAGGATGGAGAGTGTCAAATTGTCACACTGGTGCTCTCCTGAAGCACATTGTTGGTCTTGAGCAAAGAGAGAGGCTTACATAGAAACACAGAAAATCATTGCAGGAGTAGGCCATTCGGCCCTTCGAATCTACACCACCATTCAATAAGATCATGGCTGATCATGCACCTCAGTACCCCTTTCCTGCTTTGTCTCCATACCCCTTGATCCCTTTAGCTGTAAGGGCCATATCTAACTCCCTCTTTAATATATCCAATGAACTGTCATCAACAACTCTGCGGTAGGGAATTCCACAGGTTAACAACTCTGAGTGAAGAAGTTGCTCCTCATCTCAGTCCTAAATGGCTTACCCCTTATCCTTAGACTATGTCCCCTGGTTCTGGACTTTCCTAACATCGGGAACATGCTTTTTGCATCTAACCTGTCCAGTCCCGTCAGAATTTTAAATGTTTCTATGAGATCCCCTCTCATCCTTCTGAACTCCAGTGAATACAGGTCCAGTTGATCCACTCTCTCCTCATATGTCAGTCCTGCCATCCCAAGAATCAGTCTGGTGAACCTTTGCTGTAATCCCTCAATAGCAAGAACATCCTTCGTCAGATTAGGAGACCAAAACTGAACACAATATTCCAGGTGAGGCCTCACTAGGGCCCTGTACAACTGCAGTAAGACCTCCCTCCTCCTATACTCAAATCCCCTAGCTGTGAAGGCCAACATACCATTTGCCTTCTTCACCACCTGCTGTACCTGCATGCCAACTTTCAATGACTGATGTACCATGACACCCAGGTCTCGTTGTATCTCCCCTTTTCCTAACCTGCCACCATTCAGATAATATTCTGCCTTTGTGTTTTTGCCACCAAAGTGGATAACCTCACATTTATCCACATTATACTGCATCTGCCATGCGTTTGCCCACTCACCTAACTTGTCCAAGTCATCCTGCAACCTCTTAGTGTCCTCCTCACAGCTCACACCTCCACCCAGCTTAGTGCCATCTGCAAACTTGGAGATATTACACTCAATTCCTTCATCTAAATCATTAATGTATATTGTAAATAGCTGGGGTCCCAGCACTGAGCCCTGCAGCACCCCATTAGGACCTGCCTGCCATTCTGAAAAGGACCCATTTATCCCGACTCTCTGCTTCCTGTCTGCCAACCAGTTCTTTATCCATGTCAATATAATGTACTTTAATTTTGCACACCAATCTCTTGTGTGGGACCTTGTCAAAAGTCTTTGAAAGTCCAAATACACCACATCCACTGGTTTTCCCGTGTCCACTCTACTAGTTACATCCTCAAAAAATTCCAGAAGATTTGTCAAGCATCATTTCCCTTTCATAAATCATAGAAACATAGAAACATAGAAACATAGAAAATAGGTGCAGGAGCAGGCCATTCAGCCCTTCTAGCCTGCACTGCCATTCAATGAGTTCATGGCTGAACATGAAACTTCAGTACCCCCTTCCTGCTTTCTCGCCATAACCCTTGATCCCCCGAGTAGTAAGGACTTCATCTAACTCCCTTTTGAATATATTTAGTGAATTGGCCTCAACTACTTTCTGTGATAGAGAATTCCACAGGTTCACCACTCTCTGGGTGAAGAAGTTTCTCCTCATCTCGGTCCTAAATGGCTTACCCCTTATCCTCAGACTGTGACCCCTGGTTCTGGACTTCCCCAACATTGGGAACATTCTTCCTGCATCTAACCTGTCTAAACCCGTCAGAATTTTAAACGTTTCTATGAGGTCCCCTCTCATTCTTCTGAACTCCAGTGAATACAAGCCCAGTTGATCCAGTCTTTCTTGATAGGTCAGTCCCGCCATCCCGGGAATCAGTCTGGTGAATCTTCGCTGCACTCCCTCAATAGCAAGAATGTCCTTCCTCAAGTTAGGAGACCAAAACTGTACACAATACTCCAGGTGTGGCCTCACCAAGGCCCTGTACAACTGTAGCAACACCTCCCTGCCCCTGTATTCAAATCCCCTCGCTATGAAGGCCAACATGCCATTTGCTTTCTTAACCGCCTGCTGTACCTGCATGCTAACCTTCAATGACTGATGTACCATGACACCCAGGTCTCGTTGCACCTTCCCTTTTCCTAATCTGTCACCATTCAGATAATAGTCTGTCTCTCTGTTTTTACCACCAAAGTGGATAACCTCACATTTATCCACATTATACTTCATCTGCCATGCATTTGCCCACTCACCTAACCTATCCAAGTCACTCTGCAGCCTAATAGCATCCTCCTCACAGCTTACACTGCCACCCAACTTAGTGTCGTCCGCAAATTTGGAGATACTGCATTTAATCCCCTCGTCTAAATCATTAATGTACAATGTAAACAGCTGGGGCCCCAGCACAGAACCTTGCGGCACCCCACTAGTCACTGCCTGCCATTCTGAAAAGTACCCGTTTACTCCTACTCTTTGCTTCCTGTCTGACAACCAGTTCTCAATCCACGTCAGCACACTACCCCCAATCCCATGTGCTTTAACTTTGCACATTAATCTCTTGTGTGGGACCTTGTCGAAAGCCTTCTGAAAGTCCAAATATACCACATCAACTGGTTCTCCTTTGTCCACTTTACTGGAAACATCCTCAAAAAATTCCAGAAGATTTGTCAAGCATGATTTCCCTTTCACAAATCCATGCTGACTTGGACCTATCATGTCACCATTTTCCAGATGCACTGCTATGACATCCTTAATAATTGATTCCATCATTTTACCCACTACTGAGGTCAGGCTGACCGGTCTATAATTCCCTGTTTTCTCTCTCCCTCCTTTTTTAAAAAGTGGGGTTACATTGGCTACCCTCCACTCCATAGGAACTGATCCAGAGTCAATGGAATGTTGGAAAATGACTGTCAATGCATCCGCTATTTCCAAGGCCACCTCCTTAAGTACTCTGGGATGCAGTCCATCAGGCCCTGGGGATTTATCGGCCTTCAATCCCATCAATTTCCCCAACACAATTTCCCGACTAATAAAGATTTCCCTCAGTTCCCCCTCCTTACTAGACCCTCTGACCCCTTTTATATCCGGAAGGTTGTTTGTATCCTCCTTAGTGAATACCGAACCAAAGTACTTGTTCAATTGGTCTGCCATTTCTTTGTTCCCCGTTATGACTTCCCCTGATTCTGACTGCAGGGGACCTACGTTTGTCTTTACTAACCTTTTTCTCTTTACATACCTATAGAAACTTTTGCAATCCACCTTAATGTTCCCTGCAAGCTTCTTCTCGTACTCCATTTTTCCTGCCCTAATCAAACCCTTTGTCCTCCTCTGCTGAGTTCTAAATTTCTCCCAGTCCCCAGGTTCGCTGCTATTTCTGGCCAATTTGTATGCCACTTCCTTGGCTTTAATACTATCCCTGATTTCCCTAGATAGCCATGGTTGAGCCACCTTCCCTTTTTTATTTTTACGCCAGACAGGAATGTACAATTGTTGTAATTCATCCATGCGGTCTTTAAATGTCTGCCATTGCCCATCCACAGTCAACCCCCTAAGTATCATTCGCCAATCTATCCTAGCCAATTCACGCCTCATACCTTCAAAGTTACCCTTCTTTAAGTTCTGGACCATGGTCTCTGAATTTACTGTTTCATTCTCCATCCTAATGCAGAATTCCACCATATTATGGTCACTCTTCCCCAAGGGGCCTCGCACAATGAGATTGCTAATTAATCCTCTCTCACTACACAACACCCAGTCTAAGATGGCCTCCCCCCTAGTTGGTTCCTCAACATATTGGTCTAGAAAACCATCCCTTATGCACTCCAGGAAATCCTCCTCCACCGTATTGCTTCCAGTTTGGCTAGCCCAATCTATGTGCATATTAAAGTCACCCATTATAACTGCTACACCTTTATTGCACGCACCCCTAATTTCCTGTTTGATGCCCTCCCCAACATCCCTATTACTGTTTGGAGGTCTGTACACAACTCCTACTAACGTTTTTTGCCCTTTGGTGTTCTGCAGCTCTACCCATATAGATTCCACATCATCCAAGCTAATGTCTTTCCTAACTATTGCATTAATCTCCTCTTTAAACCAACAATGCTACCCCACCTCCTTTTCCTTTTATTCTATCCTTCCTGAATGTTGAATACCCCTGAATGTTGAGTTCCCAGCCCTGATCATCCTGGAGCCACGTCTCCGTAATCCCAATCACATCATATTTATTAACATCTATTTGCACAATTAATTCATCCACCTTATTGCGGATATTCCTTGCATTAAGACACAAAGCCTTCAGGCTTGTTTTTTTAACACCCTTTGTCCTTTTAGAATTTTGCTGTACAGTGGCCCTTTTTGTTCTTTGCCTTGGGTTTCTCCACCCTCCACTTTTCCTCATCTCCTTTCTGTCTTTTGCTTTTGCCTCCTTTTTGTTTCCCTCTGTCTCCCTGCATTGGTTCCCATCCCCCTGCCATATTAGTTTAAATCCTCCCCAACAGCACTAGCAAACACTCCCCCTAGGACATTGGTTCCGGTCCTGCCCAGGTGCAGACCGTCCGGTTTGTACTGGTCCCACCTCCCCCAGAACCGGTCCCAATGCCCCAGGAATTTGAATCCCTCCCTGCTGCACCACTGCTCAAGCCATGTATTCATCTGCGCTATCCTGCGATTCCTACTCTGACTATCACGTGGCACTGGTAGCAATCCCGAGATTACTACTTTTGAGGCCCTACTTTTTAAATTTAGCTCCTAGCTCCTTAAATTCGTTTCGTAGGACCTCATCCCTTTTTTTACCTATGTCGTTAGTACCAATGTGCACCACGACAACTGGCTGTTCTGTCCATGGTCCATGCTGTCTTGGACCGATCCTGTCATTGCTTTCCAAATGCGCTGCTATTTCATCTTTAATAATTGATTCCAGCATTTTTCCCACTAATGATGTCAGGCTAACAGGTCTATAATTACCCTTTTTGCTCTCCCTCCTTTCTTAAAAAGTGGTGTTACATTAGCTACCCTCCAGTCCATAGGAACTGATCCAGAGTCGATAGAGCTTCACTCTGCAGACTATCGATGACTTGGAGAGCTTGCTACAGGCACTGGCATCTGAAATGAGACAGTTCTTTCCTTTTAAAAAATCAGAGTATGTGGACATTATTGCCCATCCCTTATTGGCCAGAGAAGGTGCTGGTGTGTTTTCTTATTCTCTGTTGTCCATTAAAAATTGCATCAGCTGAATGAGAGAAGACAATTTGCCATTTGTGTGCTTATGGAGCCAGTGTTGTAGCAGACCACATTGTTTGCATGCCTGGCACAAGCCTCCAAAATCAAGCGCTCTACTCGGAACTCCTACACGGCAAGCGAGCCCAAGGTGGGCAGAGGAAACGTTTCAAGGAAACCCTCTAAGTCGCCTTGATAAAGTGTAACATCCCCACTGACACCTGGAAGTCCCTGGCCAAAGACCACTCTAAATGGAGGAAGTGCATCCGGGAGGGTGCTGAGCACCTCGAGTCTCATCACCAAGAGGATGCAGAAAACAAGCGCAGGCAGCGGAAGGAGCGTGCGGCAAACCAGTCCCACCCACCCTTTCCTTCAACGACTGTCTGTCCCACCTGTGACAGAGACTGTAATTCCCGTATTGGACTGTTGAGTCATCTGAGAACTCATTTTTAGAATGGAAGCAAGTCTTCCTTGATTTTGAGGGACTGCCTATGATGATGAATGGGTTATTTGCCCCATTCATCGGAGTGATGGGGCAAATAACCTCCTTCAGTGTCAGCTGTGGCTCAGTGGGTAGCACTCTCGCCTCAGAGTCAGAAGGTTGTGGGTTCCAGTCCCACTCTAGTGTCTTGAACACATAAATCTAAGCTGACACTGCAGTGCTGAGGGAGTGCTGCACTGTCGGAGGTGTCGTCTTTCGGATGAGACGTTAAACTGAGGCTCCGTCTGCTCTCTCAGGTGGATGGAAAAGATTTCGAAGAAGAGCAGGGGAGTTATCTCTGGTGTCTTGGCCAATATTTATCCCTCAAACAACATAACAAAACACATTATCACATTGCTGTTTGTGGGAGTTTGCTGTGTGCAAATTGGCTGCTGTGTTTCCCACATTACAACAGTGACTAGACTCAAAGTACTTCATTGACTGCAAAATGCTTTGAGACATGTGAAAGTTGTTATATAAATCCAAGTCCTGTTTTTAAGTCTTTCTTCTGTGCTGTAATTGCCGTGATTAGGTGAACACTGCCCTGTTTCTTTGCTTTAATAAAATTGACACACTATTTACGAGGATCATTCTGTCCAGTTCTGTAGTCATTATTCGATGGCAGGCGTTAAATCACCGCAGGTTGGAACCACGTTTCCTCCGTTATCCTTACTCTCCTCCGCCATATTGCACCCATACCTCATTCAATATTATTTCTTTGTTTCTGCCACCATGACAGATCCAGAGTTGACAAAAGAAAAGCTTGATAAATTATTAACCCTAGGGCTTCGAGGTTTAAATTATGGGAACCGGTTGCACAAACTTGGCTTCTATTCCCTCGAGTATGTTAGATCTGATCTACATGTTTAAAAGAAAGAAAGATTTACATTTATATATTGCCTTTCATGACCATCAGACGACTCAAAGCGCTTTACAGCCAATGAAGTACTTTGGGAGTGTTGTCACTGTTGTAATGTGGGACACGCGGCAGCTAATTTGCACACAGCAAGCTCCCACAAACAGCAATGTGATAATTGCTAGATAATCTGTTTTTGTTATGTTGATTGAGGGATAAATATTGGCCAGGACACCAGGGATAACTCCTCTGCTCTTCTTTGAAATAGTGCCATGGGATCTTTTACATCCACCTGAGAGAGCAGACAGGGCCTCGGTTTAACGCCTCATCCAAAAGACAGTGCAGCTCTCCCTCAGCGCTGTACTGGATTATCAGCTTAGATTTATGTGCTCAATTTCCTGGAATGGGATTTGAACCCACAACCTTCTGACTCAGGAGGCAAGAGAGCTACTCAGTGAGCCATAGCTGACACCTAATGCGAATGGTGAAAGGGTGAATACAAAGAAACTATTTCTTCTGGTGGAGGAATCCAAAACGAGGGGAGATAAATTTTAAAATTAGAGCTAGGCGATACAGGAAATCAGGAAACACTTTTTTTACACAAATGTAATGGAGATCTGGAACTCTCTTCTCCAAAAGGCTATGGATCCTGGGGGACAATCGGAGCTTTCAAGACGGAGAGTGATAGATTTATTTTTAGCGAAGGGTATCAGAGGATATGGAGCTAAGGTGGGTAAATAGAGTTGAGGTGCAGATCAGCCATGATCGAATTGAATGGCGGAGCAGGCCCGAGGGGCTGAATGGCTGACGCCTGCTCCTGTATCCTTATTAAATTCTAAATACTCTGGTCAACAATGGAACAATCACACAATTAGTTTCATTTTGAAGTGATCACTTTGTTTAATGCGTGTGGAAAATCTAATTCACGCCTTTTTTTTTTGGCCACATACTAAAAATGTTTTCCTAATGATGCAACGACCTGATCATTTTTCACGGAGCGTTCTTGGCGTATCGAGTACAAGATTGAAAACTGATGGGTTTTGAGTTCTATCTGATGACTGGATAGCAACGAAATGTGATTCAAATGCCAAGCCTTGTTTCTTTTAAGATAAAATAAGCAAGATAAATTGCATTTTCTTGGAATCGTAAACAATATTTATTTTTAACCGCAATCTCAGAATGATACCAGTTCAGAGCAACAGCGGACCTGGAAACCGGAGTTATACTAACACATTGCTCTCTTGCTTTGGAAAATTGCATTAGGCTCTCAGAGGCATCCAAATGATAGTTACATGAAGAAGGAAGGAAAGAAGGAGAGAAAAAAGGAAGGAAAGAAGGAGAGAAAAAAGGAAGTAGGGAAGGAAGGAAAGAATTTATATTTCTATAACACTTTCAACAACCTCAGGACATCCCAAAGTGCTTTACAGCCGATTAAGTACTTTGGAAGTCTAGCCACTGTTGTAATACAGTAAATACGGCAGTCAATAAGCGCACAGCAAGCTCCCACAAACACTAATGAGATAATGACCAGATAATCTGGACTTAGTGTTGGTTGGGAGATAAATAGTAGCCAGTACACCGGAGAGAACTCCTCTGCTCTTCTTCAAATAATGGCATGGGATTTTTTACATCCACCCGAGAGGGAAGACAGGGCTTTGGGTTAACATCTCATCCAAAAGACGGCACCTCTGATAATGCAGCACTCCATTACATAGCTATTTCCATTAAATTAAGTATTTAAATGAAGTTCTTGCATATTCTGTCATCATCATCATCATCATAGGCAGTGCCTTGGGATCGAGGAAGACTTGCTTTCATTCTTAGCATGAGTTCTTAGGTGGCTGTACAGTCCAATACAAGAACCACAGTCTCTGTCACAGGTGGGACAGACAGTTGTCGAGGGAAGGGGTGGGTGGGACTGGTTTGCCGCACGCTCCTTCCGCTGCCTGCGCTTGATTTCTGCATGCTCTCAGCAACGAGACTCGAGGTGCTCAGCGCCCTCCCGGATGCACTTCCTCCACTTAGGGTAGTCTTTGGCCAAGGACTCCCAGGTGTCAGTGGGGATGTTGCACCTTATCAGGGAGGCTTTGAGGGTGTCCTTGTAATGTTTCCACTGACCTCCTTTGGCTTGTTTGCCGTGAAGGAGTTCTGTACGAGAGTAGTGAATGCTGGTGGACAGTCAAATAGAGGGGAAAGCTGACATGATCTCCTGGTCCACTTGCCCACTTCTGCTGTCTTTCACATGAGACATTAAACCAAAGCTCTTTCGGAGGTGTCAGCCTGCATTATGTGCTCAAGTCTCTGGAGTGGGACTTGGATCCACAGCCTTCTGACTCAGAGACGAGAATGCCATCATCGAGCCAAGACAGTCACTTGACTAAAAGAAAATAGCAGTTTGGGTTGTATCATAGAGCTCCACCTAGTGGACTACTGATGTAATGCAACTACTGATGTATTAAGGTCATGTGGCAAAGTCATATGATGACAGTTTCTGTTAAGGAGCCATCTTGTGTGTGTGTTTGTGATGTATAAAGATATCACAGGTTGTTTTGATGACATGACAAGGTACTTTGTGAACTCAAATATTTCTCTCTGACCCTTGCCTACCTTACAATAGCAACGAAAAAAGAAGTACTGAGTTGGCTATGAAGTGCTTTGGGACATCCTGGGGATGTTAAAAGCGCTTTACGAATAGAAGTCCTTTCTTTAATGCAGGCAGACACCCAGTTGTCCTGTCTACTCCATGGAAACATCAGAAATGAAGGGTATGAAGTTCCATGGAACAACTGGGAAGTTTGGAAAAATTAGCTTTGATCTGGGCTGCAGTTATACTTCAGCAGGTGTGAAACTGCAGTGGCCCGAAAGCCCCTCTCCTGGAAGGACGCATGTTCCTTTTACCCACGACAATTTTGGAGGACCTCACATCTAAATGACGCTATATAGTTTGTGTTAATGTGAAACCACAACTATTTTGCATTGGCACAAAACGTGCCATTCAACTGGTCTAAAAGACTATTGAATTCGAAATGTTTTTTTTAAATCAACCACATCGAACAGAGGCATTAAGATTCATGAAGTTCTATTTAAAAAAAAATGAACATACATTTTGCATTCACTGAATATATACGTTGTCTGGAGAATCAGACGATAATACCTACAGCCTCCGATTGGCTGCATTAACTGTCCTGATTAAGCTACAGGGTTATTTAGTAGTAATCTCATCCTTGATTACAAATCTCTCCATGGCCCTCGCCCCTCCCTATCTCTAATCTTTTTCAGCCTCACAACCCCACAAGATGTCTGCGCTCCTCAAATTCTGCCCTCTTGAACATCCCTCATTATAACTGCTCAACCATCGGTGGCCGTGCCTTCAGCTGTTTGGGCCCTAAGCTCTGGAACTCCCTCCCTAAACCTTTGTCTCTCTACATCTCTTTCCTCTTTTAAGACGCTCCTTAAAACCTACCTCTTCAACCAAGCTTTTGGCCAACTGCCTTAATTTCTTCTTGTGTGGCTCGGTGTCAAATTTATCTGTTTTGTCTTGTAACACTGCTGTGAAGCGCCTTGGGACATTTTACTACGCTAATAATAATAATAAACAAAACTGTACAGCATGTAGGAACAGCGGGAGGCTGCTCAGCTTTGAACCCGCTCCTCCATTTTTGTTAGGCATTGCTTTATCATCTTAATCCCATTTCCCTGCCCTTTCTCCGTATCCCTCAAGTCCCTTACTTACCAAGTATATCTCTCTCTCTCTTTCCACAGATCTCATTTGATTCTGCGTCTATGACCTCCTGAAGCAATGCCTTCCACATCCTCACAACCCATTTCTCCAAGAAGTCTCTGGATGTAAAGCATCCTTGTTGCACAGCAAATCTGTAATGTATTTATGCCTGGGTTTATCGGCCACCAGGGGGAGCGACCGTCGGAGGTCATTGGGCCACAGCCGCACACGTGCAGCCCTTGTATATAAAGAAAGCCTCCATGTTTAATCCTCACTTTGAGAGCTAATAAAGGTAGAGTCAGGTCGCACCTGATTGAGTTCACAGTACTAAGCCGATCGAGTTATTGCATACGCAACATTTGGCGACGAGGCACAATACAAACTTTCACATACAAAACAAAAAAAAATGAGCACCGTTGGAATCCTGGAGCGATTCGTGGAGGGAGAAGACTGGGAGGATTTTACAGATCGCCTCGACCAGTACTTTGTGGCCAACAAGATGGATGAAGATGCTGATGCAGTTAGGCGCAGGGCGGTTTTCCTCACGGTTTGTGGTCCAAAAATCTATGGCTCAAAAGAATCTGCTCTCACCTGCACGTCCAATGGAAAAGACCTATGAGGAATTGTGTGCTCTGATTCGGGACCATTTCAAACCTAAAGAAGGCATCATTATCTCGAGATATCGCTTTTACAAGCATGTTCGTTCTGAGGGCCAGGACGTGGCGGAATTTGTTGCCGACCTGAGACGTCTCGCTGGGCCGTGTAAGTTTGGAACCACGTTGGAAGACATGCTGCGCGACGCCTTTGTAATGGACATAAACCACGATGTGATCCTGCGGAAGTTGCTGGCTGCAGAGACGCTGGATCTGAACAGGGCCATCACGATCGCCCAGGCTTGCCTGACCACGGTCGATAGTACAAAGCAGATATCCTCGCAGAGTCGGAACTCCATGGTAAATACTGTACGCCAGATTGTGTCGTCGGTTGGTAGAGGTGCACCTGGCAGGGCCTACCCGACTGTGTTTGCGAAACCTATAGCTGCTCGAAGTCCGCCATTGGGCACAAATCCGATTTCACCCTGTTGGCGTTGTGGGGGCAATCATCGGCCTCATCAGTGCCGTTTCAGACAGTATATTTGTAGAGGCTGTGCGAAAATGGGGCACCTTCAGCGGATGTGTCCGCAGCTCAGCAAGCGTGCTGCGACACACCACGTGGATGATGACGACCGATCCGGAGCGGATCCGGCAATGCAACCCGACATACCCGAGGAGGAAGTGTATAGTGTACATTCGTTCCTGACATAGAGTCAACCGATAATGATTGAAGTAAAATTGAACGGCGTGCCGGTATCTATGGAATTAGACACGGGTGCGAGTCAGTCAATTATGAGCCAGAGGACGTTCGAAAAGCTGTGGGACACCAAGGCCGTGGAACCCAAGCTGAGTCCAGTAAATGCAAAATTGCGTACCTACACTAAAGCACTTATACCAGTGATTGGCAGTGCAGCAGTCAAGGTGTTGTACGATGGGGCATTTCATGATCTATCACTGTGGATCGTTCCAGGCAATGGTCCAACGCTGTTCGGCAGGAGTTGGCGCGAAAAAATAAAGTGGAACTGGAACGATATTAAAACTTTGTCATCGGTGGATGATGCTTCATGTGCTCAAGTGCTGAGCAAATTTTCCTCGCAGTTTGAACCGGGAATCGGCAACTTCACGGGAGCCAAGGTGCAGATCCACCTGGACTCCATCACACAGCCCAGGCAGTCCCGTACATGAGGGAGAAGGTCAAAATTGAACTGGACAGACTCCAACGTGAAGGGGTCATTTCCCTGGTTGAATTTAACAAATGGGCTCGTCCCATTGTTCCTGTGCTAAAGAGTGATGGCACTGTCAGGATTTGTAGAGACTACAAGGTTACGATCAACTTCGAAACAGGATCAGTACACATTACCAAAGGCTGATGACCTGTTTGCAATGCTAGCTGGGGGAAAGTCGTTCACCAAATTGGATCTGATGTCGGCCTATAATGGTACAGGAGCTTGTCGAATCGTCGAAAAAACTTACGTGCATCAATACACATAAAGGGCTGTTCATTTACAACAGGTGTCCTTTTGGAATTCGCTCGGCTGCAGCCATATTTCAGTGAAACATGGAGAGTTTACTGAAGTCCGTCCCTAGAACCGTGGTGTTCCAAGACGACATTCTGGTCACAGGTCGTGACACTGCCGAACACCTGCACAACCTGGAAAAGTTTCTACGTCGCCTGGACAAAGTGGGGCTCAGGCTGAAATGTTCAAAGTGCATCTTTATGGCACTGGAAGTCGAATTCCTGGGAAGGAAGATTGCTGCAGACGGCATCAGGCCTACAGACTCAAAAATAGAGGCCATCACAAATGCACCCAGACCCCAGAATGTGGTGGAACTGCGCTCGTTCCTTGGTCTTCTGAACTACTTCGGTAATTTCTTACCTAAATTGAGCACATTATTAGAGCCACTGCACATGCTGCTCAGAAAAGGTAACAACTGGGTTTGGGGTGTATCTTAAGACAGGACCTGAGAGAAGGCTAGAAATCTGCTTTGTTCCAACAAATTTCTGGTACATTATGACTCATGCAAGCGTTTAGTATTGGCCTGTGATGCTTCATCACATGGGATTAGTTGCGTGCTCCAACAATCCAATGAGTCGGGCAAACTACAACCCGTTGCGCACGCGTCGAGAAGCATGTCTAAAGCGGAAAGAACCTACAGCATGGTAGAGAAAGAAGCTTTAACCTGCATATATGGGGTTAAAAAGATGCACCAGTATCTGTTTGGGCTTTGTTTCGAGCTTGAAACCGATCACAAGCCGCTCATATCTTTGTTTTCAGAGCATAGAGGTATCAATACCAAAGCGTTGTCCCGCATCCAGAGGTGGGTGCTGACATTATCTGCCTATGATTATATCATTCGCCATAGACCTGGCACCGAGAATTGTGCCGATGCATTGAGCTGTTTACTGTTGTCCACGTCGGAGGTGGAAATGCCACTGCTGCAGACCTACTGTTGGTCATGGATGCCTTTGAGAGTGAAGGATCACCTGTTACTGCTCAACAAGTTAGGACCTGGACCAGCCAGGATCCGATCTTATCAGTTGTAAAATGTTATGTCCTTAGTGGTGATTGGTCGGCCATTCCCAGGGAAGTGTGTGATGAGACCAAACCTTATAAGCAAAGACGAACTATCCATTCAATCTGATTGTTTGCTATGGGGTAATCGCGTTGTTATGCCCAAGACAGGGAAAGATTTGTACGTGATTTACATCCCGGTATTGTGATGAAGGCCATTGCCAGGTCTCACATTTGGTGGCCTGACATTGACTCTGATTTGGAGTCATGTGTGCATCACTTGCATGCAGTTAAGCAATGCACCAGTGGAATCTCCGCTAAGTCTGTGGTCGTGGCCATCCAAACCATGATCGAGGATCCATATCGACTATGTGGGTCCTTTCCTGGGAAAAATGTTTTTGGTGGTGGTGGATGCCTATTCCAAATGGATAGAATGTGTAATCATGTAATCCAGCACATCCACAGCCACCACTGAGAGTCTTCGTGCCATGTTCGCCACTCATGGTCTGCCCGACATCGTTGTGAGTGACAACGGATCGTGCTTCACGAGTTTGGAGTTTCGAGAGTTTATGAGACTCAATGGTATCAAGTACGTAAGGTCAGCACCATTCAAACATGGGTCCAATGGTCAAGCGGAGCGGGCCATCCAAACCATCAAGCAGAGCCTGAAATGCATAACTCACGGTTCTTTGCATACGCATACTGCTTAGTTACAGGACAAGACCCCACACGCTAACCGGGGTCCCCCCTGCTGAACTTTTGGAGAGGTCTTAAGACCAGGTTCTCGTTTGTCCACCCTGATCTTAATGATCACGTCGAAAACAGATGTCAACATCAGCAGTGGTATCATGATCGCACTGCCGTGTCACGTGACATCTCTATTAATGATCCTGTGTATGTGCTAAATTATGGTCAAGGCCCCAGGTGGGTCACTGGCACTGTTACGGCCAAGGAGGGGAACAGGTGCTTATTGTCAGGCTCACTAATGGGCAAACATGCAGGAGGCACATTGATCAGACGAAATTGCGGCATACAGACGAACCAGAACAGCTTGAAGAAGACACCATCAATGACCAACCGATTCATATTCAGCCATCAGAAGACCCTGCTGTTGTCAATGAATCTGGACCTTCAATCCCCGACATGGACACTGCCACTGCCATTAGATCGGCTACCCAGCCTCAAGTCATGAATGACTCGGAGAGCTCACCCAGATCTAGAATTGAACTGAGACGATCAACTAGGGAGCGGAAAGCCCCGGACCATCTCAATTTGTAAATAGGACTGATACCAAGATCTTTGGGGGGGGGGAAATGATGTAATGTATGTATGCCTGGGTTTACCTGCCACCAGGGGAAGGGACCGTCGGAGGTTATTGGGCCACAGACACACACGTGCATCCCTTGTATATAAAGAAAGCCTCCATGTTTAATCCTCACTTTGAGAGCTAATAAAGTAGAGCCAGGTCACACCTGATTGAGTTCACGGTACTAAGCCTATTGAGTTATTATATCAAAAATCAGAAAGGAAAGGCCGGTTTAAAGTTTGGTGTTAAACAGTAGCATAGTGGTTAAGCTACAGGACTAGTAATTCAGAGGTCTGGATTTATAATCTGGAGACACAAGTTCAAATCCCACCACGGCAGCTATGGAATTTAAATTCAGTTAATTAAATAATTCTGGAATAAAAGGCTAGTATCAGTAATGGTGACCGTGAAACTACCAGATTGACATAAAAACCCATCTGGTTCACTAATGTCCTTTAGGGAAGGAAATCTGCCATCCTTACCCAGCCTGGACTATATGTGACACCAGACCCACAGCAATGTGGTTGACTCTTGAGAGGTGATCTCATTGAAACTTACAAGATTCTGAGGGGAATTGACAGGGTAGATGCTGAGAGGTTGTTTCCCCCTGACTGGAGAGTCTAGAACTAGGGGACACAGTCTCAGAATAAGGGGTTGGCCATTTAGGACAGCGATGAGAAGGAATTTCTTCACTCAAAGGGTCGTGAATCTTTGGAATTCTCTACCCCAGAGTGCTGTGGATGCTCAGTCCTCGAGTGTATTCAAAGCTGAGATAGATAGATTTTTGGAGTCTAGGGGAATCAAGGGATTATGGAGATCGGGTGGGAAAGTGGAGTTGAGGTCAATGATCAGCCATGATTTTATTGAATGGTGGAGCAGGCCCGAGGGGCTGTATGGCCTACTCCTGCTCTTATTTCCTATGTCCTTAACTGCCCTCTGAAATGGCCAAGCAAGCCATTCAGTTGGAACAAACCACTGCAAGAACAGCACAAGGACTGCAGCGGTTCAGGAAGGTGGAGCACCATACCTTGTCAAGGGAAATTAGGGGTGGGCAATAAATGCCAGCCTTGCCAATGCCCCCACATCCTGGAATGAATAATTTATAAAAATACCCTTACTTCAAGTTTATCGCTCTCTTTTTCAAAATACCTCAATTGATTCTGCATCTACGGCCTCCTGAAGCAATGTCTTCCACATTCTCACAACCCTTTCCTCCAAGAAGTCTCTTGGTGTAAAGCATCCTCGTCTTAAAGTGAATGAAAAAGTAAAGGCTAGTTTAAAGACTGGTGTTGAATGTTACTGTGGCTTGGGGTGGGATGGGGAAGTCTCTCTTGTCCATGGGACATGCTGACAAGGGGTTTCCAGATGTGTGGCCCCAAAGGTGTCAGATTTAGAGCCACTTAAAAGAAAGAAAGACTTAGATTTATACATCATCATCATAGGCAGTCCCTCGGAATTGAGGAAGACTTGCTTCCACTCTTAGCATGAGTTCTCAGGTGACTGTACAGTCTAATACGAGAACCACAGTCTCGGTCACAGGTGGGACAGACAGTGGTTGAAGGAAAGGGTGGGTGAGGTTTCTGGTTTGCCGCACGCTCCTTCCACTGCCTGCGCTTGATTTCTGCATGCTCTCGGCGATGAGACTCGAGGTGCTCAGCGCCCTCCCAGATGCTCATCCTTCACTTAGGGTGGTCTTTGGCCAGGGACTCCCAGATGTCAGTGGGGATGTTGCACTTTATAAGGGAGGCTTTGAGGGTAACGTTTCCTCTGCCCACCTCTGGCTCGTTTGCCGTGGACGAGTTCCGAGTAGAGCGCTTGCTTTGGGAGTCTCGTGTCTGGCTTGCGAACTATGTGGCCTGCCCAGCGGAGCTGATCGAGTGTCGTCAGTGCTTCACTGCTGGGGATGTTGGCCTGGTCGAGGACGCTAATGCTGGTGCGCCAGTCCTCCCAGGGCATTTATAGGATCTTGCGGAGACATCGTTGGTGGTATTTCTCCAGCGACTTGGTGTCTACAGCGCCGTTCCCGACCAACGGATGTCTCAAAGCGCTTTACAGCCAATGAAGCGCTTTTGGAGTGTAGTCACTGTTATAATGTGGGAAACGCAGCAGCCAATTTGCACACAGCATGCTCCCACAGTCAGCAATGTGATAATGACCAGATAATCTGTTTTGCTCTGTTAAGTGAGGGATAAATATTGGCCAGTACACGTAACCCTGACAAAATAGAGCTTCAGATAAACCATCTAGAATTATAGATCTTATTTTCGAGTGTGTGGGAAGTTGCCCCACTGGTGGGAAGTGGGTAGTGGACCAGGAGATCCTGTCAGTTTTCCTCTCTATTTGACTGTCCACTGGTGTTCATCACTCTCATGCAGAATATGCAAGAGCTTCATTTAAATACTTAATTTTATGCAAAGAGCTCTGTAATGGGACTGCACATGAAATCTGCATTTTTTTAAAAAACACACACAGCACGCACAGTGTCCTTAACCTAATCGTTTATAATGTGCATTAAAGGCCAGTCACGTTCGGACAGCTCCATTTATGATTGCCACAGATTCGCCTGAAATAAAAGGTATTACTCTCGGTGCTCCTCGAGCTTATTGGAAAGAGGAAGACGACAAAAGCCATTGAAGTCCGAAAGAAGGGATGCAAGGGAATTAAATCAGTGATGCCCCCAGCAATCAGGCAGCCCAATCCACAGCCTTTCCATGCTCTCCATCCCCAGTACATGGATTGGATGCGGCCTCCTCGAACAGCACCAATAGCCTGAAATTCCTGGGATTCCTCCTTTGCAGGTTTGTCCCATTCTGCCTGATGCCCTGCACGCAGATATTACAAATGTCAAAACTCCCTAAATGACTCTCAAAACGTCCATCCTAAATTGCAGATTTCATGTGCAGTCCTGGCCAATATTTCTCCCTCAATTAACATCATTTTGGCCCATCGTGTCCGCGCTGGCCGACCAAGAGCTATCCAGCCGAATCCCACTTTCCAGCTCTTGGTCCATAGCCCTGTAGGTTACGGCACTTTAAGTGCACATCCAAGTAGTTTTTAAATGCGGTGAGGGTTTCTGCCTCCACCACCCTTTCAGGCAGTGAGTTCCCGATCCCCACCACCCTCTGGTGAAGAAATTTCCCCTCAAATCCCCTCTAAACTTTCTACCAATTACTTTAAATTTATGCCCCGGGTTGTTGATCCCTCTGCCAAGGGAAACAGGTCCTTCCTATCCACTCTATCCATGCCCCTCATAATTTTATACACCTCAATCAGGTGTCCCCTCAATCTCCTCTGCTCCAAGGAAAACAGACCCAGCTGGGATACATTTCCTCATAGCCAAACTTTTCCATGTCCAGGCAACATTCTTGTCAATCTTCTCTGCACCCTTTCCAGTGCAATCACATCTTTCCTGTAATGTGGTGACCAGAACTGCACGCAGTACTCCAGCTGCAGCCTAACCAGTGTTTTACAAAGTTCAAGCATTTTTTTTTTTTAATTTTTCGTTGGCAATCTTTCCAATTCTTTGTCAAATCACAAACGCCAGAGGTCACCTTGCACACATCAAGGATCACTCTGCGCCAATGCTCTTAGCCAAAAGGCCGAGAGCCACTGCACCGTTCCTGGAAGTACTGCAATACCAGGTTCGTGCCATGGAGGTGGATGGGTCAGGCCCCCCACACACCTCCGTGGAGGTGGATGGGTCAAGCCACCCCACCCACCTCCCATTTCCAAAAAGCATAGGAGAACCACCTTCCTGATCCAGGGAGAACCACTTTGGGGTCATGGTTACTCCCCTGTCAGATCAGTTACGCATGATCTTAGCCAAAAGGCGTACACAGTTCAAGCATTGCTCTTGTATTCCATGCCTCAACTAATAAAGGCAAGTATTCAATATGCTTCTTAACCACCTTATCTACCTGGCTTGCTACCTTTAGGGATCTGTGGACATGCACTCCAAGGTCCCTTTGTTCCTCTACTCTTTTCAGAGTTGTGCCATTTAATGTGTATTCACTTGCCTTGTTAGACCTCCTCAAATGCATTACCTCACACTTCTCCTGATTGAATTCCATTTGCCACTGTTCCGCCCACCTGGCCAGTACATTGATATCTTCCTGCAGGCCGCAGCTTTCTTCATCATTCTTCACCAGTCTGCCATGTGGGACCTTATCAAAAGCTTTGCCAACGTCCATATACACTACATCATACACACTGCCCTCATCGACTCTCCTGGTTACCTTCCTGAAAAATCCGATCAGGTTAGTCAGACATGACCTTCCCTTAACAAATCCATGCCGACTGTCCTTGATTAATCCATGTCTTTCCAAATGAAGATTTATCCTGTCCCTCAGGATTTTTTCCAATAATTTTCCCACCAGAGAGGTTAGGCTGACTGGCCTGTAATTACTCTGTCTATCCCTTTCTCCCTTTTTAAACAAAAATACCACATTAGCAGTCCTCCAGTCCTCTGGTACCACACCTGTAGCCAGAGAGGACTAGAAAATGATGATCAGAGCCTTTGCTATTTCCTCTTTTGCTTCTCTTAATAGTCTGGGATACATTTCATCCAGGCCTGGGGATTTATCCACTTTCAAAGCTGCTAAGCCCCTTAATATTTCCTCTCTCACTATGTTTATCTCGTCTAATATTTCACACTCCTCCTCCCTCACTGCAAAGCCTGCATCGCCCCTCTCTTTTGTGAAAACAGATGCAAAGTATTCATTAAGAATCATATCCACATCTTCTGCCTCCATACACAGATTTCCTTTATGATCTCTAATGGGCCCCATTCTTTCTCTAGTTATCCTCTTGTTTTTAATGTATTTATAAAACATATTTGGGTTTTCCCTGATTTTACTTGCCAACATTCTTTCATGCTCTCTCTTTGCTTTCCTGAGGCCAGAGAGCTTGGGAGGCCAGAGAGTTCGGGAGAGTCCGTGAGTTCGAGAGGCCAGGAGTCTGAGGAGCAGGAGGGCTGGAGGTAGGCAAGGAATTCACTTCTGACAAGGATCGGAGAGTCGGAGGAGCGGGCAGTTTAAAAAGAGCGGGAGTCGGAGGAGCGGAGGAGGTTGGGAGCAGCGGGCCCATAAAAGGGGGCCCCAGCAGTCGGAGGTAGCTGCAGGGGCAGAAGGTAAAAAGAAAACGAAGTGTGACGTCACAGCCAAGAGGGTAAGTGATTGGCTGATGGATTAGTGAGTAACAAATCTTTTTCTTTTTCTTTTCTGATCAGTAAGAAACCTTTGGCATTGTTAGCAATTAGGTTAATTTAAGGGTTAAGCCAGGGCAGGAGAGCCCAGACCCATGTCATGCTCCTCCTGTGCTATGTGGGAAATCAGTGACGCTTTCAGTGTCCCTGACAACTACATGTGTAGGAAGTGTATCCAGCTGCAGCTCCTGACAGACCGCATTGCGGCACTGGAGCTGCGCATGGACTCACTCTGGAGCATCTCTGATGCTGAGAATGTCGTGAATAGCATGTTTAGTGAGTTGGTCACACCGCAGGTAAAGGTTACACAGCCAGATAGGGAATGGGTGATCATTAGGCAGAGCAGTGGAAGGAAGGTAGTGCAGGGGTCCTCTGTGGTCATCTCCCTCCACTGTTGGGAGAGATGACTCACCAGAGGAAGGCAGCAGCAGCAACTCCGAGACATCCTTGACCCTTGCACCAGGAAGGCAACACACCATCCTGGAGTCTCGTTTGCGGCCGCAGAAACGCCTGTCTATTCCCCTTACAATAGAATCCCCAATCACTATAACTCTCCCAATCTTTTTCCTGCCCTCTTGTGCAGCAGAGCTACCCCTGAGGACTGGGAGAAATTTAGAATTCAGCAGAGGAGCACTAAGGGTTTAATTAGGAAGGGGAAAATAGAGTATGAGAGTAAGCTTGCAGGGAACATAAAAACTGACTGCAAAAGCTTCTCTTGATATGTGAAGAGAAAATGATTAGTGATAACTAATGTAGGTTCCTTGCAGTCAGAATCAGGGGAATTCATAATGGGGAACAAGGATATGGCAAACAAATTGAATAAATACTTTGGTTCTGTCATCACTAAGGAAGAAACGAATAACCTCCCAAAAATACTAGGGGACCAAGGGTTTAGCGAGAAGTGGGAACTGAAGGAAATCCTTATTAGTCAGGAAATGGTGTTAGGGAAATTAAAGGGACTGAAGGCCATTAAATCCCTAGGGCCTGATAGTCTGCATCCCAGAGTACTTAAGGAAGTGGCCCTAGAAATAGTGGATGGAATGTTGGAAAATGGCCACCAATGAATGGACTCTGGTTCAGTTCCTATGGATTGGAGGGTAGCTAATGTAACCCCACTTTTTAAAAAAGGGAGAGAGGAAACAGGGAATTATAGACCGGTTAGCCTGACATTGGTGGTGGGGAAAATGCTGGAATCAATTATTAAAGATGTAATAGCAGCGCATTTGGAAAGCAGTGACAGGATCGGTCCAGTCAGCATGGATTTATGAAAGGGAAATCATGCTTGACAAATCTTCTAGAATTTTTTGAGGATGTAACTAGTACAGTGGATAAAGGAGAACCAGTGGATGTGGTGCATTTGGACTTCCAAAAGGCTTTTGACAAGATCCCACACAAGAGATTAGTGTGCAAAATTACTCACATGGTATTGGGGGTAATGTATTGACGTGGATAGAGAACTGGTTGGCAGACAGGAAGCAAAGAGTGGGAATAAACGGGTCCTTTTCAGAATGGCAGGCAGTGACTAGTGGGGTGTCGCAGGGTTCAGTGCTGGGACCCCAGCTATTTACATTAATGATTTAGACGAAGGAATTGAATGTAATATCTCCAAGTTTGCTCATGACACTAAGCTGGGTGGCAGTGTGAGCTGCGAGGAGGATGCTTGGAGGCTGCAGGGTGACTTGGACAGGTTAGGTGAATAGACTGCATCTGCCTTGCATATGCCCAATGTGGATAAGTGTGAAGTTATCCTCTTTGATGGCAAAATAGGAAGGCAGATTATCTGAATGGTGACAGATTATTAAAAGGGGAGGTGCAACGAGACCTGGGTGTCATGGTACATCAGTCATTGAAGGTAGGCATGCAGGTATAGCAGGCAGTAAAGAAAGCAAATGGCATGCTGGCCTTCATAGTGAGGGGATTTGAGTATAGGATCAGGGAGGTCTTACTGCAGTTGTACAGGGCCTTGGTGAGACCACACCTTGAATATTGTGTGCAGTTTTGGTCCCCTAATCTGAGGAAGGACATTCTTGCTATTGAGGGAGTGCAGCAAAGGTTCACCAGACTGATTCCTGGGATGGCTGGACTGACATATGAAGAAAGACTGTATCGACTTGGCTTATATTCCCTGGAATTTAGAAGAATGAAAGGGGATCTCAGAGAAACATAAAATTCTGATGGGTTTAGACAGGTTAGATGCAGGAAGAATGTTCCCAGTGTTGGGGAAGTCCAGAACCAGGGGTCACAGTCTAAGGATAAGGGGTAAGCCATTTAGGACCGAGATGAAGAGAAACTTCTTCACCCAGAGAGTGGTGAACCTGTGGAATTCTCTACCACAGAAAGTTGTTGAGGCCAATTCACTAAATATATTCAAAAAGAAGTTAGATGTAGTCCTTACTACTAGGCGGATCAAGGGGTATGGCGAGAAAGCAGGAATGGGGTACTGAAGTTACATGTTTAGCCATGAACTCATTGAATGGCGGTGCAGGCTCGAAAGGCCGAATGGCCTACTCCTGCATCTATTTTCTATGTTTCTATGTTTCTATGAATATACAGCACAGAAACAGGTTTGGTCTGGTGGTTATGCTCCACTCTAGTTTCCCTCCAAGTCACACTACATCCTGACTTGAAAGTACATCGCCGTTCCTTCATCGTCGCTGGGTCAAAATCCTGGAACTCCCTCCCAACAGCACTGAGAGAGCACCTTCGCCACACGGACTGCAGTGGTTCAAGAAGGTGGCTCACCACCACCTTCTCAAAGACAATTAGAGGTGGGCAATAAATACTGGTCTTGCCAGCGATGCCCACAACCCAGGAAATAAAACTTGAGTTCCCTACCATCCTTCCTCATCTAACTAAATGGTCCCTTCTCCTTCAAATCCCTTGGCAGGATAGGAGCACCAATGTCAGCATTCTCTCTCAGGCCAACATCCCCAGCATCGAGGCATTGACCACACTTGATCAGTTCCGATGGATGGGCCACATTGTTCACATGCCCGATACTAGACTCCCGAAACAAGCGCTGTATTCCGAGCTGTGTCACGGCAAGTGAGCCCAGGAGGGCAGAGAAAGAACTTCAAGGACGCCCTCAAAGCCTCCTTGAAAAAATGTAACACCCCCACTGACTCTTGGGAATCCCTGTCGGGAGCACGCGGAAGCAACGTACGACAAATCAAGCACCCCACCCACCCGTCCCTCCAACCACCTGTGACAGAGACTGTAGGTCCCGCATTGGACTCATCAGTCACCTTAGAACTCATCAAGTGTGGCAGCAAGTCATCCTCGACTCTGGGGGACTGTCTAAGTAGAAGATATGCTTATCTAACCTCCCATTAAATGCATCTCAACCACTCTCTGTGGTAGCGAGATCCACATTTTCGCCACTCTCCGGGTTAAGAACTTGTTTTCTGAAAGTCAGTTAATGTTGCCTCCAATGACACCAGTTTGAAAGCATGTCTGTGAATGATGGCAAGGGCTTGGCATCCCTGTGGAGGGGGTTGTGGGGAAGGCTGGGGTTGGGGGGGGGGGGATTTTACAGGAGTAGGAGTGGAATGAGGGGCTTGGCTCACTGGTGGGCTCCTGGACCCTGTCAGCCATGAGGGGAGGACATTTGCCACACTGCACAGGGAAGAGAGGAGCCCATGTCTAGCAACACTGGTTTGGGAGTGTCGAAGAACTCTCTTTAAACACATTGTGGTTGTAAAGTATGTACTTGCGAGTATGCTCACAGGTTTGTAGAGCTGTTGCATTGTGAGTTGCTTAGCCAGTCACGTGATGTTCACAAGATTCAATAAAACCCCAGCCAGTTGGGTTTAGGGGCTCCGCAATGAGGTATGCAGTTGTGAGCTTAGTGGATGAACTGGTAATGTGTAGTGTGATTGGTTTATTGACAAAGGTTTAACAATTAGTTCTTAACAGCAATGTGCTGCTGTGAATTCTTAAGCAAAGAACCCATGAAGCAAATACATTCGAGTGGTGTTTTGTGACCCGTTAGTGGATGTGTATTTTCTGTGTCAGCCTGCCTCCCTTTCACAGCTATTAGTAATTAGAATTCATCCATTTGAATTAGAAAAACAGATTGTATCTTAATTAATATGACTCCCAACACGTCATCACACACATCCTCCTCCCTGTATCCACAATCATCGTCCCATCTCTTATTCGAACTCGCTCTTTGCACGATTTCCGAATTTTTTAATTACCTCAGTCTTTCCCCAGTTCCCGCAATCATTATCCGCAGCTCAATTCGCACTGCAGTGCTCGGGGGTTAAGTAGCCCCACAACGACAGATTTATTTTCCGGAAAGTCTCCGTTTATTCCCTCCTCACAATTGTACCAGAACTAAATTCATCAATCTTCTGTTTGTTTCTCTAATTACGGGCAGAATAAGCACAAGATAATATTAAATATTAGGCACTAGACTCGGGATGATTATTTTTTCCTCCTCTTGAGAAAGATCTAGATTATACAGTCACTCTCATTAGGGAAATAAAATGTCACCACTTAACATTTATTTTAATTTTTTTTGGACAATTAAACTGACTCAAACTGTCTTGTGATGTGATTTATTATCTTATAATGACAAACACTAATTAAACAAAGTGACAGTCAGACCATGTACAATTTACACTTAGCAATCATTCGATTTAAAAAATAGAAAATAGTCTTAACTCTTTCCTAATCTTCTCCTCCCCTGAAGGTGCTGACTTTTGCTGGGGTATAGTTCCAGATGGGGGGGGTGCGGTAAACAATCTGTAAGCTGAGACCACGAGTGGCAGAAAGCTATTCGACTGTAGGGAACCTCAGAATCAAGTCTGATCCTGCTCACACCTGACATTTGTTCACTTTTCGAAAGGGTGTCACTGGATCTGCCTCTGAGTCAGAAGATTGTAGGTTGAAGTCCCACTTGAGCCCAAAAATCTAGGCTGGCACTCCAGTGCTGAGGGAGTGCTTCACAATCAGAGGTGCACTATATCAAAGAAAGAGCAGAGGAATTCTCCCCTCTCTCCTGGCCAATATTTATCCCTCAATCAACATCACTAAAACAGATTAGCTGGTGATTTTGACATTGCTATTTGAGAGCTTGCTGTGCGCAAATTCCTTCCAAATTGTTTCCTTCCTTTCTAATTCCTTCCTTCCTTTCTCAGAAACCCTGACTCGTTTTCCCCCTTTCCCTTGCTCAGGTGGTCAGCCCACGAAACTTTGAACCAATCATAACAACAAGGAGAAAAGCCATGCTTGAATGAGCCAATGATTGAGATATACCCAATAACGCCACATGAAGAATCGGAGCACAAAGAATCATAAGAACTGACACAAGACCTAGTTTATTACTGCAGTCAGCGAGGACAAAGGTGTCCTGGTCTAAAGAAGAGACGATGTCTAAGGAATTTAACAGACTTCGGGTTTGCCACTTTAAGATTCCAGAACAGGTCTAGTTGTGTTTCGTATTTAATCCGTGTGTCAGTGAAATAAACGATCTCAGAGCGAGATAGTGTATGCGTGTGTTTCTGTTAAAGTGGATTCAGGTCTACGAACCCTACTCTTAACACCTAACGTGGGAGGTGTGAAAGTCGTAAATAATTCCTACACCAGTGATTGGGTGAACTTGGCTCCTGAGATTTTAAGGCTATGAATGCCAGGATTTTGAGGACTGTTAAAATGGCCAAGATCCCAGAATATGGGATCACAAACACTACTCCTGATTCTTACTTTCGTACAGATACACAGGGACTGGCAACCATTGGGTCCCTCTCCCATGTGAAAACCTAGACAATGGCAACTTGCATTTATATAGCATCTTCAACAAAGTAAAATGTTCCAAGGCACTTCACCAGAGCATTGTCAAACAAAATTTGACACCGAGCCACAAAAGGAGATATTAGGACAGGTAAGTTAGGTTTTAAGGAGCAGCTTAAAAAGGAGGAGAGAGACGCAGAGAGGTGTAGGGAGGGAATTAGGGCCTGGGCAGCTGAAGGCACGGCCACCAATGGTGGAGTGCTTAAAATTGGGGATGTGTAAGAGACCAGAATTGGTGGAGCACAGAGCTCTGTGAGGCTGGAGGAGGTTAGAGAGATAGGGAGAGGCAAGGCCATGGAGGGATGTGAAAACAAGGATGTGACTTTTAAAATTGAGGATCCCACAGTTAACAATTAGGATATGGGCAGCAGAGTTTTGGATGACCTCAAGTTTATGGAGGGTGCAAGTTGAAGTCGATCTAGAGTGCATTGAAATAGTCAAGTCTAGCGATAACAAAGGCATGGATGAGGGTTTCAGCAACAGAAGAGTTGAGGCAGGGGGCAGAGATGGACGATGTTACTGGGGTGGAAGTGGGCGCTCTTGGTGAGGGAGAGAAAATGGTGTCGGAAGCTCAGCTCAGTGTCAAATAGGACATCCAGGTTGCAAACAGTCTGGTTGGGCCTCAGACAGTGGCCAGGGAGAGGAATGGAGTGGATGACTAGACGATGGAGTTTTTGGCCTGTAGCATGACAACTAAATAGTCATCTGACACGCACTGTCGGGGGCCGGGAGAGGGAGGGAAAGATGTGAGAAATTGGACTCACTGTGGGACTGATGCTGCTCTCGCCCAATGTCCACTTTCCAGGCACTCTCTCCCGTGAGGGTCAGAGTGATCTCCTGGAGTAGTTTCGATTGCCTGGATAGGCCGGAGAGGAATTTTCCCAGATTTTGTTTTTCCCCAATTGGCCTGGGTTTTTAATCTGGTTTTTTGCTTCTCCCAGGAGATCGCATGGCTCTGGGTGAGGTGGAGTGTAAAATGTTGCGATGCAAGGGGCGTCGCAGGTGTGTGAGGCGGACTGGTTGGGCCGGATGCTCTTTACCTTTCCGCCATTGTTCATAGGTTTGTATGTAACCTTCAGGGCTGCCGACCGAGGGTTGTGTGGCTGTTTGTCGGCCGGCGCGGACACGATGGGCCGAAATGGCCTCCTCCTGCGCTGTAAATTTCTATGTTTCTATGATAGTGATCAGGAGAGGGACCCATGATTGATGGCCTCTTCACCTTCACCCTCCAGAGGCCTCAGCTCATCCACAATGCCACCATTAGTGCTCTCACTTGCTCAAAGCCCTGTACATGCACTATTCCAGTATCTGCATCCTCTAGTGGTACTCCAAGCCCCGATGGATCAATTACCCTCACCTTCAGATGCCTATACAGCTTTACCCTAACCTGCCTCATTAACCTCCTTCGTTTTCATAGCCCCGTTCGCAACCGTCACTCCTCCAACACTGGAGTTAACCTGAGGTGCCGGTAAGGAAGGTTGACGGAATTGGGGGTATGTAGCAGTTTACACGATCCAACAAGGCTGGCATTGAACATTAAACTGGAGGAACAGTACGATTCAGCCAAGACGTACCGCAGGACAAGTTGGTGAGCACGTGCCTTGGAATCACGAGGCAGCAAGAGCCTTGTGTCCCCTTCACTCCAAAATGGCCACGCTCTTTGGCACCTCACCAGATGGAGCTCCACCTTTTGGACTCATCATCATAGGCAGTCCCTCGGAATCGAGGAAGACTTGCTTCCACTTCTGAAGTGAGTTCTTTGGTGGCTGAACAGTCCAACACGAGAGCCACAGACTCTGTCACAGGTGGGACAGACATTCGTCGAGGGAAGGGGTGTGTGGGACTGGTTTGCCGCACGCTCCTTCCACTGCCTGCGCTTGACCTCTTCATGCTCTCGGCGTTGAGATTCGAAGAGCTCAACGCCCTCCTGGATGCACTTCCTTCAGTTAGGGCAGTCTTCGGCCAGGGACTCCCAGTTGTCAGTGGTGATGTCGCACTTTATCAGGGAGGCTTTGAGGGTGTCCTTGTAACATTTCCGCTGCCCACCTTTGGCTCGTTTGCCATGAAGGAGCTCTGCATAGAGCATTTGCTTAGGGAGTCTCGTGTCTGACATGTAGTGGACTACTGCTCCACCTGGTGGACTACCATGGTAATGCTACTACTGATGTATAATAATAAAATGGTCATGTGACTAGGTCACCCGACAAGTTTTCTGTCGTGCCATCTTGCAATCTATGTGGTTATGATGTCGTAAAGAAGATATCATACCTTTGCCTTCCTCCTCCCCCACCCCCCATCTACTATCCAACTACTTTTACATGTCTGCCTCTTAAATCCATTCGAATGTTTCTTCCCACTCAGTGCCGACTCTCATTTATCCAAACTGTAAAGCACTCCGAGGAAGCTTTCCGACACCAAGACAACAAAATAAATGCCGGTTGTTGTTATTGTTAGCATTCAGTGGCAGAAATAAGCAAATCAAAACTAAGTAGACCAATTAGAAATGATTTGTTTATTTTAGTTCAGCAAATATTGTACTATAATATTCCAAAATGCATTTCTCATCGTGAAACTATTGAAAAGAAATACCTTGGTGTGTTGGACATTTACATTTACATTCATTGGATTTGAATGTGCATACATTAATAATTTGGGACGAGCAGGCGGAATTATAATGCGCAGTTGCAGAATTTGTTCTGGTGTCTGTCGCTGATGATCCCAGGAACTGTCAAATTCTATCCTCTCAATCGCATTGTACTGGATAGATATTCACCAGCCACGGTAGATGACTAAATGAGACCACAGGGGATTTTTTTACTCACTTCCAATCAAACAAACAGTCACTTTCCCACAGGCCATGAACTTCTGCTCAGGGCATGAGAGAGGAAAGGCGCGAAAGTACATCAAATTCTTCAAATTATGTTGTTCATCAATCAAGAAACCCAACAGTTTGCTATGATTTATCTCCTCGTATTCCTCAGAAGAGTGGATCAGACCCCACCATCTCCCCCCGCCCCTCCCTGCCAATCCTATAACAATATTTGGGGCTTGTAGAGAGAACGGAAAGGCTATTCTCTATTAATGGGCTTAATAAGATGCCCACAGGAAGCGTTGAAGTGAATCAGCTGCACAAATATAGACCATTATCAAAAATAACATGTTTTGCAGCCTAGCACAGGTTCGTCACTGGCAACTGAATACACTGTATATTTTTTCATGCAATTAAATTCATTTTTAAGGATGTAGATTCTTGGAGACATCATATTTTGTTCAAGGTAGAAACTGGTGGCTCTATCAAAAAAAGGGTGGGGCACGTCCGATGGGGAGATAGGACCTCTCCTCCCGACTAAAACCCCATGTGCAAAACTGCGAATGTTGCCAAGGAAATAAAGGAAGAAAAACTGGAGCTATATGCAATTAAAGGAGGGTTATACGACATATTGGCGCTTGTGTGTTGTAAAAGAGCTCCTCCTAGTGGACTACTGGTCCACCTAGTGAACTACTGTAGTAATGCAACTGATGTAAACACAATAAAAGGGCCATGAGCCAAAGTCACATGATGATAGTTTCTGTTGGAGCCATCTTGTGTAGTGTGTGTTTGTTAGTGAGGTCGGAAGTATCATGTATGTATTAAGGCATGTACACATTTGAACACTTATGTACGTGTATGCTTGCCACATGATGTGAGTTACACCAACTTAGCCCACTTGGGGCCATATTTCATACGATACTTTGTAATAACCATCTATAAATAAACATTAGAAAATGAGATACAAATTCCATAGGTGTAATGTATTTGCTTAATGGATTCGTTGCTTAAGAATTCATAGCAACACATTGCTATTAAGATCTAGTAGGTTTATTAACAAAGGTTTAACAATCACACTACACATTATCAGTTCATCCACTAGGCTCACAACTGCATACCACATTGTGGATGACCTAGATCCACTGGCTGGGGTTTTATTGAGTCTTGTGAACATGACATGACTGGCTAAGCCACTCAATGCAACAGCTCTACAACTATTTTGGTTGATCTGTAGATCAAATGCCCCCTTATTAAAGGAGCACTAAAAACCGCCAAACAAACAAATTAAACTTTGGACATTAACCGGATCAAATTAAAATTTTGTTGCCGGGGGTAATGATGCACTCCAGTCCCTCCGGCGCCCACCTCTCGCAGAAGGCCGTGAGCGTACCGGCGGACACCGCGTGCTCCATCTCCAAGGACACCCTGGCTCGGATGCAAGCACGGAAGAGAGGCAGGCAGTCGGGCTGAACGACCCCCTCGACTGCCCGCTGCCTGGACGGGTTAATGGCAACAGCTTTACAAGCCTGTGAGCATACTCACAGGTACATACATTACAATAGGTGAGGATCATTCAGCCCATTAAGCCCACTCCGTCCAGAGTCCAAGTATAAGTCATGGATTCTTTCTTCCCCCTTCCTCCACCACCTGAGGTGATCCCCTACTTTTAAAGGAAGTTGCCTTCCCTGCCTCTCCAGAATAAAATAATAAAGTAATGTTGTCACTGTCTCTGCAACCCTCAATCGCCCACCTGAACAGATATCAACAATTGACCCTGTACCTACCACCTTCTCTGGGAGACTGGTCCACCTGCCCATGAACCGATGGGGAAAGATTTCCTGATCTCGAGCCTCACACAAGTTTGTGAACTTGGCATTTTGCCCTCTACTCCTGTGAGCACCATCCAAATGAAATAGCCGCATACTTCAACCTTATCTACATATTTCATTATTTGAAGAACTATATCATGTCTCCCTTCAGTCTTTTCTCCAATAAAAATACATTTCATAGAAAATACAAAGCCATTTGGCCCAACAGGACCATGCCGGTGTTTATGCTCCACACGGGCCTCCTCCCACATCCCTTCATCTGACCCTATTAATATGACCTTCTATTCCTCGCTCCCTCATATGCTAATCTAGCCTCCCCTTAAATGCATCTTTGCTATTTGCCTCAACCATTCCTTGTGGTAGCGAGCTCCACATTCTCACCACTCTCTGGGTAAAGACTTTTCTCCTGAATTTCCTATTGGATTTATCAATGACTATCTTATATTTACAGCATCTAGTTTCGGAATCCCCCACAAGTGAAAACATCTTCCCTATGCTTAAGCCTTTATTCATAACCTCGTCCTCCCAGGCCTGAGATCACATTATCACAGAGATTACTATGTTGAATACTCCGCCATTCAATAAAATCCTGGCTGATCTGATCTCGGTTTCCCTGCCCGCTCCCCATAACCCTTGATTCACTCTTCTCCGATCCCCCATTCTAAGCCATCTTTCTGAGACAGGCTGATCAAAACTGTGTCCGGCAATGAAACAGACAACGAGTTTCCAGTCATGTGTGCTGAAACAACAGTCCTTGGATGACATAACTGACAGCAGCGAAGAATGACAATCAGGGGCACTGGCTTATGCTGGCTGAATAAGGGAAACCTCATGGATTTGGGGATTTACACCAATGTATGATGGATCACATTCCGTGATCCCATCCATTTACCAGCAGCCCTGATCGTGTCTTTTTAATCCAATCTCCACATACACGGTGTGAAAGTCGCACACTGCAGTTACAATTTACAAGAACTTAGAATTGAAGCTGTGATATACACGAGTCACTGTAATGTATTTGCTTCATGGGTTCTTTGCTCAAGAATTCATAGCAACACATTGCTAATAAACCAACTGGTTCTTAATAGCAAAGGTTTAACAATCACACTACACATTACCGGTTCATCCACCAGGTTCACAACCACCTGTCCCATCGTGGATCCCCCGAACCCAACTGACTGGGGTTTTATTGAGTCTTGTGACCATCACGTGACTGGCTAAGCCACTCCCAACTCAACAGCTCTACAAAATTGTGAGCATACTCACAGGGGCATACATTACAGTTACAAACCATGATCAATTAGAGTGTTGGATGCAGAATTCCTCACCACTTTTAAGAGATGGTTGGATGGGCACTTAAAGTGTCGTAACCTGCAGGGTTACGGAACTAGAGCTGGTAAGTGGGATTAGATTGGATGACCTTTTTGTTGGGCGGCGCAGATATAATGATAAGTACTGCAGGGAATAGAATACGGCCAGGGTGATCTCCTGGACTAATTTGGATCGCCTGGATGAGTCGGAGAGGAATTTTCCCAGATTTTTTCTCCCTAAATTGGCCTGGGTTTTTAAATCTGGTTTTTGCCTCTCCCAGGAGATCACATGGCTCCGGTTGGGGTGGAGTGTAGATGTTTTTTAGTATAAGGAGTATTGCTGTGGTGTGGGATGGACTGGTTGGGCTGGGTGCTCTTTGCCTTTCCGTCATTGTTCATGGGTTTATATGTAACCTTCAGGGCTGCTGACCGGGGGCCGTGTGGCTCTTTGTCGGCCGGCGCGGACACGATGGGCCGAAATGGCCTCCTTCTGTGCTGTAAATTTCTAAGTTCCTATATTTCTAATTAGAAATTTTAACACAAGGATAATCTTGAACAATGGTGCTTTTCACTAAATGTCTAAACTGCAATAATGACTCATAAAAGGGAGACAGAAAAGATAACCTTAAACTTCAGATAGCTATAACACCACAAGAAAAACAGCTGCATTTATATTGCGGGCTCGATGGGCCAAATGGCCTCCTTCTGTGCTGAACCCATTCTATGATTCTATATGTTGTGTCCTTAGATGCTCTCATAATGACTCCACGAGGCAGAATGTTTTATTTGAACTGTAGTGACCTTAATCCTTTTAGTTAACTCCAGAGTGAGGATCACATCTGGCGGCCTGCCTTTTATACTAGGCCAGGCACACCTGTACAGGTAACCTAAGAGTCTCCCACTGCTGTGCCCTCTGGTGGCACACCTTGTGATAGTACCAACAGTAGCCATGTAGGATACATGACATCATTCCCCCCGAACCCTCAGTGCAAATCACCTCTGCATTGACTGTGCTCTGGGTTTAGCTCTATGTGGGATCTGTCTGGTTGACCTCTGGCGGGTCGCTTCAACCTTGGGTGGGTAGTTGATGCAGTAACGTGCTGGTGGTTGCTGTTTGTGTGTGTGTGTGTGTGTGTTCCTAACCACTCCATTCTCCCACCCCCCCCCACATTGATATGGTGGGGGCTCCTGACATGTGTGTACATTTAAGTTCAGGTAAGTGGGTTTTGCATTTTGTTTGTGTGTGGTTCCATGGTGCGACAAGTACGTTAGATGCCTTGTCGATGCGGTGACCAGTGCGTGAGGATGAGCTAGTTCTGGACCTGCTGGGTTGTGCTCCTGCAGTCTGGTGGTGGCTCAGTGCCCGGTGCTGGCAGTGGGAACCCGGTTGGCTCGCGTAGCCTGCTCTCGGGGCTGTTGCCGTGGTCCCTAGCTTCGCGCCGGTTCACAGATGTCTGTGACCTCCCTGTCCTTTCTTTGCGCCCTGGGTCCCAGCTGCTCCCTGAGGAGCTGTCGTCTCACAGTGCACAGGGAACCGCTGACTCGCTGGCCTGAGCGTCGTTTGGTTTGGGATCCTGGCTGGTGCCTGTTTCCTTTGGGGGAACAGTGGCGAGTGACCCTACATCTAGGGCCTTGGTGCAGTCTGCTCCTTCAAGCTTGTGGCAGTTGGTGCCATCAGTTGCCTGAGTGATGGAGCCGACCCGGGGCATGGTATCGATACCGGTGCCTTTGCCCTGCTGAGGCCGCTTGCTCCACAGCTTGTGTGTGTTGGCTGCCTGTGGCCACACTTCATGGTGCATGACTCTGGTCCCTGGGATGCAGGCTACAGCATTGGGTAGCTCACTGCATTGCACAGCTTTTCCTTACTTATGATGGACACTCTGTGGGTCCGATCATGATCGCGCGACTTTTCCTCGCTGGTTGCATGTATACAAGTCAGATTATCAGTTACACATTTTACATGATCAGTTACACATCTAGTCTCCAACTTAGTTACTTGTACATTGCTTGAGGTGTGTGGAACTGTCCCTTTAATTGTAATGGGATGCAGGCCTCCTTTAAGAGAACCTTGCTTGCTTTACCCCAATCCGCTTCTCTGTTTGGTGCCATGTGTTGCTCCATCAGAGCTGCACCTCGTGGTCTGGTCGCGGTCATCTTTGTCTTCAGCGCATCACCTCGTGGTTTGGGCGCCATCTTTCCTTCGTCCACGATGTCGACTGCGGTGATCCTCTTCTCCCCGGATTCTGCCTCCACAGTTGGGAAGTCGCTTCTGGGTCCGATTTTCTTCCTCCGGAGTCCTGCCACTGGAGCCCGGAAGGTGCGTTCGGGCCACCTCAGCTGGATCATCTCCATGCAGTCGTGCTGAGCGGTCTGTGCCTCGGGTGTTGTGCTGGTCTGCTCTCCAGTGTCGGGTCCACCCTCAGGTGAGGGCTTGCTTTGCCTCAGAGCGCAGAGGGCTTCGATCGCTGGAGGGGTGAAGTCTTCCCACTTCCACTGGATCTGCTCCATCCACCTTCTGCCGAGCAGCGTTGGTCCATCACCTGCAACAATCCACAGAGGTAACTTGTGCACCGCGCCATCATGGAGTACTTTTACATTCACACTACCAATGATTGGGATGATTTCATTGGTGTAGGTGCGCAGCTTTGCCTGAACCGGGGCCAACTCGGGTCGTTCAGCTGGATTGTCCCATAGCCTCTCAAAGGCTCCTTGATTCATCACTGACTGGCTCGCCCCCGTGTCCACTTCAATGAAGACTGGATTTCCCTCTATCTCGACTTCACTAGATGGTGCAGATAAACATGCTGTGTACCTTCCCGTGGGACTGGGCTGCCTCTCTGTCTATCAATTCACAATCCACGCTAGATTCATGGCCATCTGCGGACTCATCGACACAGTGTGTAAAGTCCTTACACAATACCACAAATGCACACGAGGCACGTTCTATGGACAAGGTAACTCGTGACCCGCACCTTTATTCACAGGACCAAGAAGTGATGACCCTGCGTGGGACCTCCCTTTATATACCTGGATGACCAGGTGAGGAGTGTCTCCCACAAGTTCACCCCCTGTGGTCAAAGTGTGCATTTCTCAAGTATATACAGTATTGCAGTGTTGTTACATGAAGGTTACACACATGACACAGTGAGTCCTATTTCTCTTACACATTCGCTGGAGGTGGCCCTTTGTGCTGCAGCCTTTGGCATACATATTCTTTAAAAAGGCACTGGTGAGCCCTGTGATTCCCTCCGCAACGCCAGCATGGTGCTACTCGATTAGCCCCCCCTCGGCGGACTCTGCGTTAAGGCACTCGGGGGGCCTGTTCTCTCTTCCCAGAGAGGGTTCATGCTCTACGGTCCAGCCCCTAAACGGTGCCACTCTGTGCACAGTACCTGCCGGGTTTGAGTCCCGAGGGTGAGACATCTGCCTCGAGCCGCAGGTCAAGGTCATGAATGCCTGGCTCACAGAGATGGCCTTCTGCAGTGTGACTGTGGTATCCGCCGACAGTAGCTTGTGAAGAAGGCCCTCATGGCCAATTCAGACGACAAAAATGTCCCGCAGCACTTCGCTGAGGTGGGTGCCGAACTCGCATGGTGCCGCCAGCCTCCTGAGGTCTGCGGCGTACTTCGCGACTTCCTGGCCTTCGGGCCGTCGGTGGCTATAGAACCGGTGTCTGGCTGTGAGAACGCTCTCCTTGGGCTCGAGTTGCTCATGGATCAGGGTTACGGGCTCCTTATACGACTTGGTCGTTGTCTTCGCTGGTGCCAGCAAGTCCCTGACGAGGTCATAGATGGTGAGCCCACAACAGGTTAGCGGGATAGCGCGGCACTTAACAGCCAGTGCAGCCGGGTAGTTTCCTGCCAAGTCATTTGCTGTGAAGAAATGTTCTAGCCTCTCCACAAAGGCGTCCCAATCATCACCATCGGCGAACTGCTGCAACGTACCAAGGATAGCCATTTCCGCGTGAAAGTTCGTATTCTCATCGCCAGTTGTTGTGTCCTTAGATGCTCTAACAATGACTCCACGAGGCAGTGTGTTGTACGAGAACTGTAGTGTCCTTAGTCCTTTATTAGTTAGCTCCAGAGTGAGGATTACCCCTGGTGGCCTGCCTTTTATGCTAGGCCAGGCACACCTGTACAGGTGACCTATGAGTCTCCCACTGCTGTGCCCTCTGGTGGCACACCTTGATATAGTACTAACAGTGGCCATGTAAGATACATGACACTATATAATAGCTTTAACAGGCCAAGGTTTTACTGAGGGAGGAACATGAAATACATAAAGGAATGAACACGATGACTAACATGGGAGGATTGAGCCAAATCACCATAGGGCAAAAATTAATGAAATGACTTCAATGTCTTTCAGTCAATAGCCTGGGCAGAGTTACTTGTGATAAGAACATAAGAATTAGGAGCAGGAGTAGGTCATAAGGCCCTTTTAAGGCCTCTCGGTTATTCAATAAAATCATGGCTGATCTTTAACCTCAACTCCACTTTTCCGCCTGGTCCCCATATCCCTTGATTTCCCGAGAGTCAAACAAAATCTATCTATCTCAGCCTTGAATATACTCAGAGACTCAGCATCCACAGCCCTTTGGGGTAGAGAATTCCAAAGATTCACAACCCTCTGAGTGAAGAAATTCCTTGTGTCAGCTGTGGCTCAGTAGGTAGCACTCTTGCCTCTGAGTCAGAGTGTTGTGTGTTCAAGTCCCACTCCAGAGACTGGAGCACAAAAATCTAGACTGACATTCCAGTGCATCACTGAGGCTTTGCTGCACTGTCGGAGGTGCTGTCTTTTGGATGAGGTGTTAAACTGAGGCCCTGTCCGCTCTCTCAGGTGGATGCAAAAGATCCCATGGCACTATTTCAACGAAGAGCAGAGGCGTTATCCCTGGTGTCCTGGCCAATATTTACCCCTCAATTAACAGAACAAAAGCAGGTCATTATTGTAATGATAGAATGAATAGCACCCTCTAGCGAGGAGGTATAGTGCCCTCGATCTGGATGGGGAAACCTCGTGTGTGTAATATAGTTCCATCTAGTGGACTATTGTGGTCACCTGCCAAGTTCCTGAGTTAACAGCCATCTTTGGAGTCGTGTGTGTTTGTGGTGTAAAGAATAACAGTGTGTGTATGAGGATTGCCATTTTAACTGCACCTTGCTGACTGAGCTCCAGATTAAAGAGTGTTAAATTGAACAAGAGTTGTTCAAGGGACTATAAATACAATGATCACATTGCTGTTTGTGGGAGCTTGCTGTGTGCAAATCGGCTGCCACATTTCCTACATTGCAACAGTGACTACACGCCAAAAATACTTCATTGGCTGTAAAGCGCTTTGGGATGTCCGGTGGTCATGAAAGGCGCTATATAAATCCAAGTCTTGCTTTCTTTCACCTCATCTCAGTCTTAAATGTACGGCCCCTTATCCTGAGACTATGCCCCCTAGTTCCAGTTTGGGATGTATTAAAAAGCAGCAGGGTTTATGGCCTGCATCTCCGCAATGGAAAAGCACGCCTGGCCAGTTAAATGCTCCTGCTTCTCATGACTGCACCATGATCATGTCTGTTATTCAATCATCTCCTGTCCTCCATCTACTCACTCACCGCTGTTTCCATTTCATTCCACACCCCCTTTCCCCTGGTTCTCTTGCTCCTCAGAAGCAGTTTGTCCCCAACATCTCCCAAATCTGACGGAAAAAGTCATGGACCTGAAACGTGAGTTCCACCTTCCCCTCTCCACACATGCTGCCTGGCCAGCTGAGTGGAGGAAGAGCTTCAGGGAGGACACTGAGCACCTCGAGTCTCGGCGCCGAGAGCATGCAGAAATCAAGCGCAGGCAGCGGAAGGAGCGTGCGGCAAACCAGGCTCCCCACCCACCCTTTCCTCCAACCACTGTCTGTCCCACCCTGTGACAGAGACTGTAATTCCCATATTGGACTGTACAGTCACCCGAGAACTCACTTTTAGAGCGGAAGCAAGTCTTCCTCGATTTCGAGGGACTGCCTATGATGATGAAGATGCATAATTTTCCCGTTTGGTTTCAGATTTACAGCATATGCAGTATTCTGTGCTCTGTCTCGGGAGCTCTGTCTCACACAGTTTGCCTGAGTGCCTCTTCTTTTGTTTACATTAACTGGTGGCGTTTGAGAGCTGGGGCAGTGCTGGACTCGGAAGAAATGATCCGTCCGATTTTTTTTGAATGGATTGTTACACCCACCAGCTGCCACTCTTATTGATCACATGTGGTAAATACATTCACAGCACAGTATAGTCAAATACTGGCACATCAGAATTAGGTCACCCTGCTCTTTTTAGATTATTTTGTCGTCCTTTTGGTACATGCTGTGTAAAAGGGCTTCAATATACTTGCGGCATGTTGGTTTTTAGTCGCCACATAGTTGCATTACCACAGTAGTCCACTAGGCGGAGCTATATTACAATAACCATTTACAATGCAGGTCTGCCCAAATAGAGAAAAAAAAGCTTGTTGCTCTAGTACTGCAGGCAGAAAATTCCACTCAATTCTTTTAGGCAAACAATTCCACCAATAAAATCGATGCTGAAAATTTAGTGGTGGATCTTTTCCATCCATCCTATGGGGCAGATGGGGCCTCGGTTAATATCTCATCCGAAAGATGGCACCTCCAACAGTGCAGCACTGGGTGTGGCAGCCTGGATTATGTGCTCAAGTCTCTGGAGTGGGACTTGAACCCACAACCTTCAGAGGCAAGAGTGCTGCCCATTGAGCTGCAACTATAGTACTTGTGTACAGTGCATTGGTGAGACCACATCTGGAGTGCTGCACACAGTTTTGGTCTCCTTATTTAAGGAGGTTGTATACTTGCATTGGAGGCAGTTCAGAGAAGGTTCATGAGGTTGATTCCTGAGATGAAGGGGTTGTCATCTGAAGAAAGGTTGAGCAGGTTGGGCCTATACTCATTGGAGTTTAGAAAAATGAGAGGGGATCTTATTGAAACGTACAAGATTCTGAGGGGGCTTGACAGGATAGATGCAGAGAGGATATTTCCCCTCATGGGGGAATCTAGAACTAGGGGGCATAATTCCAGAATAAGGGGTCGCCCATTTAAAACTGAAATGAGGAGGAATTTCTTATCAGAGGATTATGAATCTTTGGAATTCTCTGCCCCAGAGGCTGGGTCATTGTACATATTTAAGATGGAGATAGACAGATTTTTGAATGGTAAGGGAGTCAAGGGTTATGGGGAGTGGGCAGAGAAGTGGAGTTGAGGCCAAGATCAGATCAGCCATGAAAAGCGGAGTAGGCTCGAGGGGTTAAATGGCCGACTCCTGCTCCTATTTCTTATGTTCTTACATACCAGACTACACTGAGAAACTGAGCCATCAGCAGACCACCAACTCACACAAGTGTTGGAAGCCCACCAAATGCAAACAACCGTTAGCAATCCCGTAACAGAATCAACATCAATACTCAACATGCAGAATCTGCACAGGAACCACACAGCAAATCAGGTCAGGCAGCACTTGTACAGACAAGAGACAGGTAATGACATTTTGATGAAGGTACATGCCTGAACTGCCATAGCCTATCATTTCTCTACTCATACTCACAAACCTGCTGTCTATTGAGATGAAGAGAATATTTTTTTTTAACGCTGCTCCTTGTTGTGATCTGGAATGCATTGCCTGAAAGGGTGGTGGAAGCAGATTCAACAGTAACTTTCAAAAGGGAATGGATATATACTTGGGAGCAAAGAGTAGGAGTAAATGGGTACTTTTCAGAATGGCAGGCAGTGACTAGTGGGGTACCGCAAGGTTCTGTGCTGGGGCCCCAGCTGTTTACATTGTATATTAATGATTTAGACGAGGGGATTAAATGTAGTATTTCCAAATTTGCGGATGATACTAAGTTGGGTGGCAGTGTGAGCTGCGAGGAGGATGCTATGAGGCTGCAGAGTGACTTGGATAGGTTCGGTGAGTGGGCAAATGCATGGCAGATGAAGTATAATGTGGATAAATGCAAGGTTATCCACTTTGGTGGTAAAAACAGAGAGACAGACTATTATCTGAATGGTGACAGATTAGGAAAAGGGAAGGTGCAACGAGACCTGGGTGTCATGGTACATCAGTCATTGAAGGTTGGCATGCAGGTACAGCAGGCGGTTAAGAAAGCAAATGGCATGTTGGCCTTCATAGCGAGGGGATTTGAGTACAGGGGCAGGGAGGTGTTACTACAGTTGTACAGGGCCTTGGTGAGGCCACACCTGGAGTATTGTGTACAGTTTTGGTCTCCTAACTTGATGAAGGACATTCTTGCTATTGAGGGAGTGCAGCGAAGATTCACCAGACTGATTCCCGGGGTGGCGGAACTGACATATCAAGAAAGACTGGATAAACTGGGCTTGTATTCACTGGAGTTCAGATGAATGAGAGGGGATCTCATAGAAACGTTTAAATTCTGACAGGTTTAGACAGGGTAGATGCAGGAAGAATGTTCCCAATGTTGGGAAAGTCCAGAACTAGGGGTCACAGTCTAAGGATAAGGAGTAAGCCATTTAGGACTGAGATGAGGAGAAACTTCACCCAGAGAGTGGTGAACCTGTGGAATTCTCTACCACAGAAAGTTGTTGAGGCCAATTCACTAAATATATTCAAAAAGGAGTTAGATGTAGTCCTTACTACTAGGGGGATCAAGGGGTATGGCGAGAAAGCAGGAATGGGGTACTGAAGTTGCATGTTCAGCCATGAACTCATTGAATGGCGGTGCAGGCTTGAAGGGCCTAATGGCCTACTCCTGCACCTATTTTCTATGTTTCTATGAAAGGGAAAGCAAATGCAGGGCTGTGGGGAAAGAGCAGGGGAATGGGATGAATTGGATAGCTCTTTCAAAGAGGTGCGATGAGCTGAATGGCCTCTGTCTGTGCTGTACGATTCGATGACGTCCTGTATTTTGTGTGTGTCTCTCTCTCTCTCTCTGCCTGTCTCTTCCTTTCAGTCTCTCTCTCTCTGACTATCTCTCTCATTATCTGGTCATTATTACATTGCTGTTTGTGGGAGCTTGCTGTGCACAAATTGCCTGCCGCGTTTCCCATATTACAACAGTGACTACACTCCAAAAGTACTTCATGGGCTGTAAAGAGCTTTGAGACATCCGGTGGTCATGCAAGGCACTATATAAATCCAGCATTGGTAGTTTTTTCCCCCCATTTACCCTTAGTCAAGCCTGTGTACTGCTAAACATAAAAAACAGAAGAGATCAAGTGAGATTTATGGCTTCATTCTGAGCTTAATTACCGCTGAACTATTTCAGTGCAAAAAACACAGATTAAGCTTGCTTCAAACAAAAAAGGTAGTGCCATTCGAAGCAATCTTTTCCTGCTCCTGCCACAAGTTTAAATAAAGGGCTGATGGACAACTGCTAATTACATTTCAGTAATTGCACTCAGTTTTCTTAAGCTCACATCAATTGGCAAGTTGGGAACAAACCACAGCAAAAGACAGAGAGGGAAAAAAACTGCTCTGAGCGGCAATCAAATTACTTAACGCACTTCATTAAGCGGTGGATGTGACATTGCTTAAAGAGACCTTGTGGCAGTGTCAGAGTGTCGAACACGCAATTCAAAGGCTGCAACGGAACCAGAAACTGTCTGTACGCTAGACCAAAGAAATGTGTTCCTATTCTGTCTAAACGAACGTTATTGCTGCAGACAAGTAAAAGGACTGTTTCATTCCAACAATAAAACTTATCTTGAAATTATTATTTTCATTGCTGCGTTTGTACAGCTACTAGAAAAATAATCATTTAAATGCTGCTTTCACGAGTGCTGTGATGTTCGATGAAAAGCAATCATTAGAAGGAACATAGGAACAAAGAGTGGGCCATTCGGCCCCTTGAGCCTGCTCCGCCATCCAATACGATCATGGCTGATCTTCTACCTCAACTCCATCTTCCCGCACTGTCCCCATATCCCTTGATTCCCTTAATATCCAAAAATCTATCGATCTCTGCCTTGAATATACTCAACGACTGAGTCTCCACAGCTCTCTGGAGTAGAGAATTCCAAAGATTCACCACCCTCTGAGTGAAAAAATGTCTTCACATCTCAGTCCTAAATGGTCGGCCCCTTATTCTGAGACGGTGACCCCTGGTTCGAGACTGCCCAGCCAAAGGGGAACATCCTCCCTGCATCTACCCTGTCACACAATATAAGAATTTTGTATGCTTCAATGAGATCACCTCTCATTCTTCTAAACTCCAGAGAATATAAGAACATAAGAAATAGGAACAGGAGTAGGCCATACGTCCCCTCGAGCCTGCTCCACCATTCAATAAGATCATGGCTGATCCGATCATGGACTCAGTTCCACTTCCCTACCCAGTCCCCATAACCCCTTATTGTTTAAGAAACTGAATAAATTTCGGACAGAAATAGACAATGTCCCAGCTTCCACAGCTCTCCGAGGCAGTAAATTCCACAGAAGAAATTTCTCATCTCAGTCTTAAATGGGCGACCCCTCATTCTAAGATCATGCCCTCTAGTTCTAGTCTCCCCCATCAGTGGAAACATCCTCTCTGCATCCACCTGGTCAAGCCCCCTCATAATCTTATACATTTCGATAAGATCACCTCTCATGCTTCTGAATTCCAATGAGTAGAGGCCCAACCTACTCAATCTTTCCTCATAAGTCAACCCCGTCATCTCCAGAATCAACCTAGTGAACCTTCTCTGAACTGTCTCCAAAGCAAGTATATCCTTCCGTAAATATGGAAACCAAAACTGCACGCAGTAGTCCAGGTGGGGCCTCACCAATACCCTGTATAACTGTAGCAAGACTTCCCTGCTTTAGGCCTAATCTACTCAATCTTTTGTCATAGGACACTCCCCCCAACGCAGGAATCAGCCTGGTGAACCTTTGTTGCACTTCCTCTACGGCAAGTATATACTTCCTATGCTAAATGTAAAAAAAAAATTTGCATTTATATGGAGCCTTTCACTCCCTCATGAAGTCCCAAAGCACTTTACAATGCAGTGGTTTTATGAAGTGCAGTCACTGTTGTAATGTAGGAAATGCGGCAGACAACTTGCGCACAGCAAGCCCCCACAAACACCAATGAGACAGTTGTCCAGATAATCTATTTTTTTTTAGTGATGTTGGTTGAGGGATAGATATTGTCCAAGAAACTGGGGAAAACTCCCCCTGCTCTTCTTTGAATAGTACCATGGCATCTTTTAGAAAGACTTGCATTTATATAGCAACTTTCGCAACCTCAGCATGTCCCAAATCGCTTTACAGCCAACAAAGTACTTTGTGTAGTCACTGTTGTGATGTGGGAAACGCGGCAGCCAATTTGCACACAGCAAGCTCCCACAAACAGCAATGAGATAAATGACCTGTTAACCTGCTTTAGTGATGTTGGTTGAGGGATAAATATTGGCCAGGAGGGGGACAGACGGGATCTCGGTTTAACATCTCATCTGAAAGACGACAGTGCAGCACGCCCTCAGCACTGCACTCGGGTGTCAGCCTGCATTAAGTGCTCAAGTCCCTGGAGTAGGACTTGAACACACAACCTTCTGACTCAGAGGAGATATTTAAACCGAGGCCCCGCCTGCCCTCTCAGGTGGACGTCAAAGTACCCATGGCACTATTTCGAAAGAGGAGCAGGGGAGTTACCCCCGGTGTCCTGGCCAATACCTATCCCTCAATGAGCATCATTAAAACAAATTATCTGGTCATTATCTTATCACTGTTTGTCGGACCTGGCTGCGTGCTTTGGGATATCCTGAGGTCGTGAGAGGCGATATATAAATGCAAGTTCTTTCTGTCAGAAGTTAAGGCTTTAACGTCAAACCATTTGTCAGAGTACTATGGAATCTTACAGTCAGGTCTTGTGGCCGGAATGGGGAGCAGGTTTTACCTGTGGTCACCTTACAGCAACAGAAAAGGGTTTACTACCAGTCAGTCGGGCACTGATTAATATGTCTGCATTTAAAATAGACAACAGCAGAGCCCCTAGTACAAATCAGGTGTGCGGTCACACAAGTCAAATTTAGGCAGCCCATCTTCCAAGGTGTGTGCGTCGCATCACGTCAGCTTCACACCCGCTGCAGTATAACTGCGGTTGATACAAAGTGAAAAACTTACATGAGAATGTTGCACAAAGAACTATTACTCACATGAGTTGAGCTGTGAATATCAGAGGAAATGAAATCCCTTGAGGGTGTTATTATGCTCAAGACCGATGGCTGCATATTGCTGTGAGCTGCGTTGTTTTTGATCAGAGACAAAATAAAGCCCTGTGTGAGTGTGTCTGTAGCAGCACTCAGCACATTGACAGCTAGATAGCGGCTCCTTCCTGAATTTAGAGGAGAGTCCATTAACATTAAAACGGACTCAAAATTAAAAGGCACTATGTTCTTTTTTTCAACTTCACTTTGCATCAACCGCAGTTATACTGCAGCGGGTGTGATGCGAGACACACACCTCGTAGGTGGGCTGCCTAAATTTGACTTGTGTGACCACGCACCTGATTTGCACTCGGGGCTCTGCTATTATTAGGCCAATAGTTTCAGAACCATGTAGTACAGGAGGAGACCATTTGACCCATCTTGCCTGTGACTTTACTTTGGTTCTGTGTTCACTAGCAAGGCACAAATAACCTTCCGGAAATACTAGGAGTCCGAGGGTGTAGCGAGAAGGAGGAACTGAAGGGAATCCTTATTAGTCAGGAAATTGTGTTAGGGAAATTGATGGGATTGACGGCTGATAAATCCCCGGGGTCCGATAGGCTGCATCCCAGAGTACTTAAGGAAGTGGCCCTAGAAATAATGGCTGCATTGGTGATCATTTTCCAACATTTTATTGACTCTGGATCGGTTCCTATGGACTAAAGGGTAGCTATTGTAATTCCACTTTTTTTAAAAAAGGGGGGAAAGAGAGAAAACAGGGAATTATAGGCTGGTTAGCCTGACATCAGTGGTGGGGAAAATGTTGGAATCAATTAAAGATGAAATAGCAGCGCATTTGGAAAGCAGTGACAGGACCGGTCCAAGTCAGCGGGGATTTATGAAAGGGAAATCATGCTTGACGAATCTTCTGGAATTTTTTTGAGGATGTAACTAGTAGAGTGGACATGGGAGAACCAGTGGATGTGATGTATTTAGATTTTCAAAAGGGTTTTGACAAGGTCCCACGCAAGAGATTGGTGTGCAAAATTAAAGCACATGGTATTGGTGGTAATGTATTTTCGTGGATAGAGAACTGGTTGGCAGACAGGAAGCATAGTGTCAGAATAAATGGGTCCTTTTCAGAATGGCAGGCAGTGACTAGTGGGGTGCCGCAGAGTTCAGTGCTGGGACCCCAGCTAATTACAATATACATTAATGATTTAGATGAAGGAATTGAAAGTAAAATCTCCAAGTTTGTAGATGACACTAAGCTGGGTGGTGGTGTGAGCTGTGAGGAGGACACTAAGAGGCTGCAGGGTGACTTGTACAGGTTAGGTGAGTGGGCAAATGTATGGCAGATGCAGGTATAATGTGGATAAGCGAAAGGTTATCCACTTTGGTAGCAAAAACAGGAAGGCAGAATATTATCTGAATGGTGACAGATTAGGAAAAGGTGAGGTGTAACGAGACCTGGGTGTCATGGTACATCAGTCATTGAAAGTTGGCATGCAGGTACAGCAGGCGGTGATGATGGCAAATGGAATGTTGGCCTTCACAGCTAGAGGATTTGAGTATAGGAGCAGGGAGGTCTTACTGCAGTTGTACAGGGCCTTGGTGAAGCCACACCTGGAATAGTGTGTTCAGTTTTGGTCTCCTAATCTGAGGAAGGACGTTCTTGCTATTGAGGGAGTGCAGCGAAGGTTCACCAGACCGATTCCCGGGATGGCTGGACTGACATATGAGGAGAGACTGGATCGACTGGACTTGTATTCACTGGAGTTTAGAAGAATGAAGGGGATCTCATAGAAACATACAAAATTCTGACAGGATTGGACAGGTTAGAGGCAGGAAGAATGTTTCCGATGTTGGGGAAGTCCAGAACCAAGGGCCACAGTCTAAGGAAAAGGGGTAAGCCAAATAGGACCGAGATGAGGAGGAACTTCTTTACTCAGAGAGTTGGTAACCAATAGAATTTTCTACCGCAGAAAGTTGTTGAGGCCCGTTCGTTAGATATATTCAAGAGGGAGTTAGATGTGGCCCTTATGGCTAAAAGGATCAAGGGGTATGGAGAGAAAGCAGGAATGGGGTACTGAGGTTGAATGGTCAGCCATGATCTTATTGAATGGTGGTGCAGGCTCGAAGGGCCGAATGACCTATTTTCTTTGTTTCTATGTAACAGCTCTTTGAAAGAGTGATCCAATTAGTGCGACTTCTCCACTTTGAGCCCTGCACATTTTTCCATTTCAAACAGTCATCCAATTTCCATTTGAAAGTTACTGCTGAATCTGCTTCCAGTGCCCTTTCAGCCAGTGCGTTCCAGATCATCATAGCCCTCCACATTCCCCCTCTGGCTCTTTTGCCAATTATCTTTAATCTGTGTCCTCTGGTTATCGACCTTGCCAGTGGAAACAGCTCCCTAGTTATTTTATTAAAACTCCTCATAATTTTGAATATCTAAATTAAACTTCCTCTTCATCTTCTCTGATCTAAGGAGAACAATCCTAGCTTCTCTCATCTCCCTACAAAGTCCCCAATACCACTCGAGTAACTTTCCCCTGTAGCTTCTCCTTCTTAATACATTTGGCCAAGGATTGCTTGTGAGGCCCTGGTAAATCACTCCTGCTCCTCCAGAAAAGCCCACAAGAAAAGCTTCAAAATATTTTTACTTGCCTGGGCCGTTACTGCCACTAGAGCCTTCTCTCCAGCTTCCCCAGCTGTGATTGGCATGGTGCATGAATCATGTGGCCCGGGGTTAAAATTACATAATTCGACCCCGACCTTTGCAGGTCAATGAGGCCCTCACCTGCCTGGGCCCAGAGTGTCCCAACACTGCTGCAGTCGCTCAGAAAAAAAAGACTTGCATTTATATAGTGCCTTTTATGACCACCGGACGTCCCAAAGCGCTTTATAGCCAACGAAGTACTTTTTGGAGTGTAGTCATTATTGTATTGTGGGAAACGCGGCAGCCAATTTGTGCACAGCAAGCTCCCACGCTGCCCAAAATTTGTTATTTTATCTCATAATACTCCTGTGAAGCACCTCAGGATGTTTCACTACATTAAAGGCGCTATATAAATAAAAGTTGTTGTACTTGTCTAACAAAATGGCAACTGCGGCACGGACTTGGCAAGTTCGGTGCTGTCGATATTTTAAACCCCAGCAAGTCTCATTCTCATCACGCGCTGTGGGTCAGCCGTGGCTCAGTGGGTAGCACTCTGAGTTAGAAGGTCATGGGTTCAAGTCCCACTCCAGGGACTTGAGCACAAAAAATCCAGGCTGACACTCCAATGCAGTGCTGAGGGAGTGCTGCACTGTCTTTCGGATGAGACGTAAAATCGAGGACCCCATCTGCTCTCTCAGTGGACGTAAAAGATCCCATTATCTGGTCACTATCTCATTGCTGTCTGTGGGAGCTTGCTGTTTGGAAATTGACTGCCGTGTTTCCCACAATACAAGTGACTACACTCCAAAAAGTACTGTAAATCACAGTGGGACGTCCAGTGGTCGTGAACGGCGCTATATAAATGCAAGTCTTTCATGTTGTTTCTGAGTGACTGAAGCTGTGTTAGGGCACGATGGGCCCATTGCCTCATTAATATATTTTTGGGGGGGGCCTTAATGAGCCTAATTTACAGAGAGTCAAAACGTTGGGGCATTTAAAACCCTTGTCTGGAAGATCTATAGTACCAGCGGTACTTTGAACTTTCAACGGGTCAGGCAACATCTGTGGGGAGAAAAACAAAGTTCACGTTTCAGGTCATCGACCTGAAACATTAACTCTGTTTCTCTCTCCACAGATGCTGCCTGACCCGCTGAGATTTACAGCATTCTCTGTTTTTATTTCAGATTCCAGCATCCGCAGTATTTTGCTTTTGTACTTTGAACTTTGATTGGCTCGGTTATCTTTTCTGATCCTTGACTTTGATATGTTCCATATTTCTCACAGTTTCAAGGAATTTATTGGAACGTTGCACCTTCAAAGTTGAGTATACGCTGTATGAAATTTATCAATCTTGTTTTGTGCCAGCGGACTTAATGGGACGGTCACATCTTCAAAAACTTCGGGGAAGGATTTCCTCCACTCTATTGTAAATATGTGATGATTCAATTCACATTGAAATGTGTTATCATTATGTAGGGTGGTCGACCCTTCTGGATTGTCTGCGAGTCTCCAGAATTAAAGATGAACCTCCTAGATGCTTCTGCAAGCGAGTTGGGGAAAAAAAATAAGGGCCTTAAAAAAAATGGTTATTTTCATTTTCTTTGTACAGTTTCATTTATGGTTATGAAAAATATTGGGGAAAAACTCATCATCATAGGCAGTCCCTCGAAACGAGGATGACTTGCTTCCACGCCGAAAAGGGATGAGTTCACAGGTGTTTCAATGAAGGACCCAATATTCCAGATCCTGAACTATATCCTGAAGGGCGGAAGATGCCTGAGAGTGGATTTTTTCAATGTGTGGTGGCCGTTGCACACCAGCCACCACACGGGCTTGACAGAGCTCGGTCTTGGTCCAGCGGCAAGGGTTAACCAAGACGACTGGAGACAAATTCCGTTGCGAGGGGGGTGGGAACGCTGTTTGACAAAGGGTCAATTCGCTTTGCAATTTTTTTTGAATACGTCGCTGGCAAGGCCGGCATTTGTTGTCTATCCCAAACAAAAGGGTGGCTTGCTAGGTCATTTCAGAGGGCAGTTAAGAGTCGCGCCCCCATGTTTCCGCCCCGCCCCGCCTGGCAATCCGACCCGTTGTCGGCCGCGCGCCGACCCCTTTTCCGCCCCTCGGGGTAAATCGGCCCATGATAGCACGACCGTCACTGGTCGGTGGTCTCGACAGCTTCACGAGGTGGGAAGCTACCCGTGGCTGGGTGGTGCAGCCGCCCTTAAAGGGGACGATACCGCTCCGCTCCTGACCCAATCCCGCCCCCAACAGCGCTGGGAGGCGGCGCCAGACTTAAAGAGCCGAATTTTCCCACTCTTCCCTCCACCTCCCGCCGGGTGGTAAATTTCTGGATAAATCGATGCCCTCCCCAATTTCTCGCTGAGCGCAATTTCGGCCCCTAGCTTTTTCAAATTCCAGATGCCATGGTGGGCTTTGAGCTAAAGACGGCAGATCTTTGGATCACTGGTCCAGTAACACAACCACAACCACCATGCTACTGTACCATACCCAATGGGAGAGCGTGGGGGCGTGGCAGTTAAAGGTGGGATGTCATGTGATGAAACCGCCTGGAATCCAGCCAACCAGAGATGGCGACTCTGTCACCCTGGGAGAACGCCGTTACATTGCTCACACATCACCATCATCATAGACAGTCCTTCGGAGTCGAGGAAGACTTGCTTCCACTCTAAAAATGAATCCTTAGGCGGCTGAACAGTCCAGTACGAGAACCACAGTCCCTGTCACAGGTGAGACAGATAGTCATTGAAGGAAAGGGTGGGGGGAGCCTGGTTTGCCGCACACTCTTTCTGCTGCCTGCGCTTGTATTCTGCATGCTCTCGGTAATGAGACTCGAGGTGCTCAGCACCCTCCGGGATGCACTTCCTCCACTTAGGGCAGTCTTTGGCCAGGGATTCCCAGGTGTCGGTGGGGATGTTGCACTTTATCAGGAGGCTTTGAAGGTGTCGTAATACGCTGCAGTGATACCCGCCCTCCTGTATGGCTCAGAGACATGGACCATGTACAGTAGACACCTCAAATCGCTGAAGAAATACCACCAACGATGCCTCCGCAAGATCCTGCAAATCCCCTGGGAGGACAGGCGCACACTTCACCACCAAATCAGTGACACTCTCGCTAGAAAATAAACGGGCACAGACCCTCCTGGTCAAAGTGGTTTACAGCCACCCCACTTTGATCAGAATCAAAGTGTCTGCCAACTCATTTTTACAACAGGATAACTTCTATTGCCTAATCTATCCCCACTGTACATCCATCAAACAAAGACAATCGCAGACAGATTGCGCACGGCACGGAGGAAATTCTGCTTTGCAGGCAGGACTATTTGCAGACTGAGCGACTGTCACATCTCATTCATCCATCACAAGACCATTGCTGGCGCTCATTATATCCAAAAGAGAAACGGGAGAAATTGCATGATCAGAGGATGGGAGTTGAAAGCGGGCCGGGATATGATGAAAGAAAAAGGGTCCGAAATTAAACAGGAATCTCCTCGGTGACACCAATCCCTAATCTACACCTTGCTGATTTGAACGTGATAAAGAGCCAATGTGGGGCAGACAAACTGACCAAAGACTTCTGCATACATGAATTATTTGCACAGAGATATGAAAGCACCAGTTATATTCACCAAGACTAACATCTTCATTTTCATAAATAAATACAAATGACCACAGTTGCACCAGTCACGTTTAATATCAGTCACGGCCTCTCTCTCTGCTCCTTTTAAACTACCAATTTAGCAGGAGGTTCAATCTGGCTAACAAAATCAAACCACCTGAGGAAACAGAGTGCTCAATCTTATTTAAAAGGAAGTTTGAGATTAAAACTAAAACTGATAGGTTTCCAGGAAGCAGTGACAAAGTAGCGGGATGCATAAACGCGGAGATTAGAGAAGCAGGTTGCAAAAACAGAGTGGTTTATAATCAATGTTCCCTCTGAATTTATTTTTGGGCCACACGGCCCCTTTAATGAGCTGCGCGGTCCATTCAAAATTGCCCGCATGCAGAGCGCTGCACAACCGCGCAGCTTAAAGGGAATGCTGCTTATAGTGGGAGGATTTAATTTTCCCATTGACTGCGGCGAAGCAATACAGCTCGAGTCCCAAACGGCAGCAAATTTCTGGAGAGTATTTGGGACAGATTTCTGGAACAAAATGTTGTTGAACCAACAAGAGAACAGGCCATTCAAGCTTTAGGAAAGAGTAATGAACCTGAATTAGTTCAGAATTGAACGATAAGGGAACACCTAGCCAATAGTGATCTAATGTGACACAATTCGACATTAAGTTGAGGGGGAGAAGTGCACAAACCAAGGTTTTAAATTTAGTTACGGCTGACTTTGAAGGGATGAGGCAGAAATCTAGGCCGAGAAATTGGCCTTCTTAGCGCCTGCCGTTATTGCCTCTGGGGGGGGCCATAACGAGGCACTAAGCACTTAGCGGGAGCGATAAATGAGCCTGGCACTATGCCGCAGTGCACCGGGGCTGATCGGGCTGGATCGCGGCTGCCGTCGGGGACCAGGCAAGTTCTTCGCTTGCAGAGCCTGCTGCGATGGCCCTTCTCTTTAAAGCAGGGAAGGAGCCTTCAAACGAGGCAGCGCTGCTCAGCTACTGCCACTCGCCTGCTGCCTCTTGCGCTCCAGGAAGGAAGTGACGGAGTATTTGGACAAGCATGAGCTGATCAGAGAAAGCCAGCAGGGATTTGCAATGGGTACGTTATGTCTAACAAACATAGCTGAACTTTTTGAGGAGGTAGCTAACATGGTAGATAGGGGAGTGTCTATGGATGTTATTTGTATTGACTTCCAGAAGGCACTCAACAAAGTTCCATATAAGGACTTTGACCTGTTAACAAAAATGGAATTAGAGACAACCTATTGACTTGGATAGAGCAGAAGAACACAAGAATTTGGTGCAGAAGTAGGCCATACGGCTGCTCGAGCCTTCTCCGCCATTCAATAAGATCATGGCTGATCTTTTACCTCAACTCCACTTTCCTGCCCGATCTCCATAATCCCTTGATTCCCCCAGACTCCAAAATACGATCTATCTCAGCCTTGAATACACTCACGAATGAGCATCCACAGCCCTCTGAGTTAGAGAATTTCAAAGATTCACAACCCTCTGAGTGAAGAAGTTCCCCATCTCAGTCTTAAAAGGCCAGCCCCTTATCCTGAGACTGTGCCCCCTGGTTCTAGATTCCCCAGCCAGGGGAAACAACCTCTCAGCATCTACCCTGTCAATCCCCGTCACAACCTTATATGTTTCAAGGAGATCATCTCTCATTCTTCTAAGCTTCAGAGAGTGTCAGCCCAATCTACTCAATCCATCCTCATAGGGCAACCCTCTCATCCCAGGGATCCATCCGGTGAACCTTTGTTGCACCGCCACATAGGGAATTTGTTTAAAGGTAGGAGACAAAGGGTAGGGATGATGGGTATGGACGCAAATTGGCAGGATGTGACTCATGGTGGCCCCCGAGGATTTGTACTGGGGCTGCAACTTTTCACTGTATTTATAAATGACTAGATGAAGGCTCAGAGAGAGTTGTATATCTAAGTTTTCTGACAACACTAAATTAAGTGGCACAGTAAATAGTAAATGGGTACAAAAAGTAATTAGAAAGACTAATGGGACGTTGACCTTTATCACAAGAGGGCTATAGGGGTGGGAATTATGTTCCAGCTGTACAGAGATCTGGTGAGACCCTATTCGGAGTATGACATTCAGTCCTGGCTACCGCACCTCAGGAAGTATATACGGACCTCGGAGAGGGAACACAGATTCACCAGAATGATACTGGGGCGAAAAGGGTTAAATTGTGTGGTCAGGTTGCATAGACTAGGCTTGTATTTCCTTGAAAGTGAAAGATTAAGGGGTGATCTAATTGAGATGGCAAAGGCGATTAAAGGATTTGATAGGCTAGATAGAGAAACGATTTCCTCGGGTGGGGAGGGGGTAGTCCAGAACAAGGGGGCACAAGCTTACAAAGTAGAACTGAACCACTCAGAGGTAATGTCAGAAAGCACTTCTTCACACAAAGGCTAGTGGGAATCTAGAACTCTCTCACCCAAAAAGCTGACGAGGCTGGGGGCCAATTGGAGATTTCAACGCTGAGATTGACAGATTTTTGTTGGGTAAGTCCATTAAGAGTGCGGTCACCAAGGTGGGCATTAAAATACAGATCAGCTATGATCTAATTTAATGGTAGAACAACAACTTGTATTTATATAGCGCCTTTAACATATTGAAATGTCCCAAGGCGCTTCACAGGAGTGTTATGAGATTTAAAAAAATTGACACCAAGCCGCATAAGGAGAAATTAGCGCAGGTGACCACAAGCTTGGTCAAAGAGGTAGGTTTTAAAGAATGTCTTGAAGGAGGAAAGAGAGGTAGAGAGGTAGAGAGGCGGAGAGGCGGGAGTTCCAGAGCTTGGGGCCTCGGCAGCAGAAGGCACGGCCACCAATGGTTGAGTGATTTAGAACAGTCTTAACAGGCTGAATGTAAAGTCAAAAATAGTAGCTAACCAGGGAAAGATGCTTTTGAAGAAATTATATGAAAGCAATAATTAATGCAGTAGAATAATACACATCAGGATAAATTGTCGACATTACTGCAGATGAGATTTAGCTGCTTAATCTATTATTGTTCACACGTTACTTTCTCTCTGTGCACTAAACATCGCTTTGTGTAAATTATCTGCAATGCATTACCATTTTTTTTTAAGTAATTTTCAGCACGAAAGTCACAGGATTTTTCAAAACATCTTTTTTCCCCCACTTCAAAACACGCAGAGTGACCAATTAATCCAATTGAAGGTGCTAAAAATGACTAAATACCCCTGAGAATTCTCTGCAGAGAGCTGCCTGCCAAATGACTACATTAAATAAAATCGCAGGAAAGGAAATGTTAACCCTTTAAGCCATCATGAAAAGACATTTCTACAGCTCCTCCGATAGCCCAGTTGGTAAGTTCCACGCACAGTTTAAAAGACAATAAAAACTCAGTTACACAATGCTCCTCATGTCTCAAAGTGTTTATAATGCTGAAAGGAAGATAGACACCCAGCAGGAGAGAAAGGAGATGGGAGGGGCAAAAGCATAGTCAAAGATAATGGGAGGCACTCTCATCCTGGTTTTCAAATCCCTCCATGGTCTCGTCCCTCCCTAGCTCTGTAATCTCCTCCAGTCCTGGATTTCCTCCTTCTAATTGCTATCCAGCAGCTCTTGCCAGAAAGCACACTCGTGCAGACAGTGGCCAACAACAGGACTGGGCTAGGCTGTTGAAGCCTCACATAGCCAAACAGTCGACAGACACACGGGACATAATTCTAACCCAACTCACTGGGCAGGAAACCCCAAGGCATCAGGGTGGTACGCTGCTTCTATATCACGCCCAATATTCAATGGAGAAGAAGAAAGAAGGACTTGCATTTATATAGCGCATTGCATGACCAACAGTCATCCCACTTTTCGAAGTGTAGTCACTGTTGTAATGTAGGAAACACGGCAGCGAATTTGCGCACAGCAAGCTCCCACAAACAACAATGTGATAATGACCAGATAATGTGTGTTTTTAGTGATGTTGATTGAGGGATAAAGATTGGACAGGACACCGGTAATAACTCCCCTGCTCTTCTTCGAAATAGTGGCCATGGGATCTTTTACATCCACCCGAGAGAGCAGACGATTTTAACGACTCATCCAAAAGACGGCACCTCTGACAGTGCAGCACTCCCTCAGTACTGCACTGGAGTATCAACTTGGATTTTTGTGTTCAAGTGCCTGGAGTGGGACTTGAACCCACAACCTTCTGACTCAGAGGCAAGAGTACTGCCTACCCACTGAGCCACTGGCCGACACATGTCATGCCTGGCTATTGAGGTTAAAATGATCCCCACACCGTCTGGAGAATGGTCACTGAACCAAAGTGCCAAAGGACCACCAACAACATTGGAACACTGCCAAAAGTGTGAGCAGATAGAAACATAGGAACATAGGAATTAGGAACAGGAGTAGGCCATCTAGCCCCTCGAGCCTGCTCCGCCATTCAATAAGATCATGGCTGATCTGACCGTGGACTCAGCTTCACTTACCCACCCTCTCCCCGTAACCCTTAATTCCCTTATTGCTTAAAAATCTATCTATCTTTGACTGCTTCCCTGGGCAGAGAATTCCACAGATTCACAACCCTCTGGGAGAAGAAATTCCTTCTCAACTCGGTTTTAAATTGGCTCCTCCGTATTTTGAGGCTGTGCCCCCTAGTTCTAGTCTCCCCGACCAGTGGAAACAACCTCTCTGCCTCTATCTTGTCTATCCCTTTCATGATTTTAAATGTTTCTATAAGATCACCCCTCATCCTTCTGAATTCCAAGGAGTAAAGACCCAGTCTACTCAATCTATCATCATAAGGTAACCCCCTCAATTCTCGAATCAGCCTAGTGAATCGTCTCTGTACCCCCTCCAAAGCCAGTATATCCTTCCTTAAGTAAGGTGACCAAAACTGCACGCAGTACTCCAGGTGCGGCCTTACCAATACCTTATACAGTTGCAGCAACACCTCCCTGCTTTTGTACTCCATCCCTTTCGCAATGAAGGCCAACATTCCATTTGCCTTCCTGATTACCTGCTGCACCTGCAAACTAACTTTTTGGGATTCATGCACAAGGACCCCCAGGTCCCTCTGCACCGCAGCATGTTGTAATTTCTCCCCATTCAAATAATATTCTCTTTTACTGTTTTTTTTCCCCAAGGTGGATGACCTCACACTTTCCGACATTGTATTCCATCTGCCAAACCTTAGCCCATTCGCTTAACCTATCCAAATCTCCTTGTAGCCTCTCTGAGTCCTCTGCACAACCCGCTTTCCCACTAATCTTAGTGTCATCTGCAAATTTTGTTGCACTACACTCTGTCCCCTCCTCTAGGTCATCTATGTATATTGTAAACAGTTGTGGTCCCAGCACTGATCCCTGTGGCACACCACTAACTACTGATTTCCAACTGGAAATGGACCCATTTATCCCGACTCTCTGCTTTCTGTTCGCCAGCCAATTCTCTATCCATGCTAATACATTTCCTCTGACTCCGCGTACCTTTATCTTCTGCAGTAACCTTTTGTGTGGCACCTTATCGAATGCCTTTTGGAAATCTAAATACACCACATCCATTGGTACACCTCTATCCACCATGCTCGTTATATCGTTATATCCTCAAAGAATTCCAGTAAGTTAGTTAAACATGATTTCCCTTTCATGAATCCATGCTGCGTCTGCTTGATTGCACTATTCCTATCCAGATGTCCCGCTATTTCTTCCTTAATGATAGTTTCAAGTATTTTCCCCACTACAGATGTTAAACTAACCGGCCTATAGTTACCTGCCTTTTGCCTGCCCCCTTTTTTAAACAGAGGCGTTACATTAGCTGCTCTCCAATCTGCTGGTACCTCCCCAGAGTCCAGAGAATTTTGGTAGAATATAACAAATGCATCTGCTATAACTTCCGCCATCTCTTTTAATACTCTGGGATGCATTTCATCAGGACCAGGGGACTTGTCTACCTTCAATCCCATTAGTCTGTCCAGCACTACCTCCCTAAATAGAGGAGGAGAGAAAAGTGCAGAGACAAAAAAAAACATTTTCTTTTTTTGCAGTGTTACTGTGGTGAAAGGTAATTAAACACAGTTAGTCAGGAAATCATTAAGAGACAAGTCAGTGCAATAACTGCAATACTACAAAACCAATATTTATTGGCGCTAGCCACGGATGTGATGCATCTCAACAGGCTTTAAATTAGATACATTTGTTGATGATCCTCCAGATTTCCCACCAAGGCCCATAATGGCCAATATAATGCATTACAATAATACCAGTCCCTAAAAGAAATGTAAAAAGACAATGTTGAACCTGATTTTGGCTTGTTGCATGTGTCTTCTCAGATGCTGAGCTAGGCGGATAGCCATCTCGGAGATATACTTGCTTTGGAGGCAGTTCAGAGAAGGTTCACGAGGTTGATTCTGGGGATCAGGGGGTTTACTTATGAGGAAAGGTTGAGTAGGTTGAGCCTCTGCTCATTGGAATTCAGAAGAATGAGAGGTGGTCTTATCGAAACGTATAAGATTATGAGGGGGCTTGGCAAGGTGGATGCAGAGAGGATGTTTCCACTGATGGGGGAGACTAGAACTAGAGAGTATGATCTTAGAATAAGGGGCCGCCCATTTAAAACTGAGATGAGGAGGAATTTCTTCTGAGGGTTGTAAATCTGTGGAATTCGCTGCCTCAGAAAGCTGTGGAAGCTGGGACATTGAATAAATTTAAGACAGAGACATTTTCTTCACCATAAGGGAATAAGGGGTTATGGGGAGCAGGCGGGGAAGTGGAGCCGAGTCCATGATCAGATCAGCCATGATCGTATTAAATGGTGGAGCAGGCTCGAGGGGCCATATGGCCTGCTCCTATTCTTCCTACCAAAATATAATACCTCACATTTATCGGTATTGCACTTCATTTGCCAGTTATATGCCTACTCTGCAAGTTTATTAATGTCCTCCTGTAATTTGTTGCAGTCCTCCTCAGTATTGACTCTCTCCCCCAATTTGGTGTCATCCACAAATTTAGAAATTGTGTTTTTGATTCCAAATTCTAAATCGTTAATATAAATTGTGAACAACAGTGGTCTCAGCACTGATCCTTGTGGAACACCACTACCCACTTTCTGTCACTGTGAACAGCTACCGTTTACCCCTACTCTCTGCTTTCTGTCTTGAAGCCAGCTAGCGATCCATTCTGCTACTTGTCCCCTGACTCCGCATTCTCTGACCTTGTTCATCAGTCTATTATGGGGTACCTTATCAAAGGCCTTTTGAAAATCTAGATAAATTATATCTCTTGCTTTACCATTGTCTACTCTCTCTGTTACCTCTTCAAAAATTCTATGAGGTTGGTCAAGCTAGATATTCCCTTTTGAAATCCATGCTGACTATTCAATTATAAGATGTTTTGTTTCAAGATGTTCTATTTTTTCCTTTAGTAGGAATTCCATTATTTTTCCTACCACTGAGGTTAAGCTGACTGGAAGCAGTTGAGGCTAGCTCATTGAATGTATTCAAGTCGCAGATAGATAGATTTTTAACCAATAAGGAAATTAAGGGTTATGGGGAGCGGGCGGGTAAGTGGAGCTGAGTCCACGGCCAGATCAGCCATGATCTTGTTGAATGGCGGAGCAGGCTCGAGGGGCTAGATGGCCTACTCATGTTCCTAATTCTTATGTTCTTATGTTCTTATGACTGGTCTATAATTCCCTGGATATGTTCAATCCCCCTTCTTAAATATAGATATTACATTAGATATCCACCAGCCCTCTGGCACTACACCTTTTTCTAATGAGTTATGAAATATGTGTAGTAATGCCTTTGCTATCTCTACCCTAGATTCTTTTAAAATGTGTGGATGCAACCATCCAGACAAGGGGCTTTATCCTCTTTTAGTTTGATTATTTTATTTAATATATCCCCTCTTTTTTTTAATTTTAAATGTATTTATCTCATTACTAATCTCGTCATCCACTGTCATGTCCATCTGTTCTATCTCCCTGGTAATTACTGAAGCAAAATAATTATTTAATATTTCTGCCATCTCGTGATCTGTGGCATTATTAATGGCCCTATTCCCATCCCAACATTCCTTTTTTTTATTGCTGTGCCTGTAAAATATTTTACTGTTTTGTTTTGCTTGATAATTTAATTTAAGAGTGCTACTTTGCCTTCCTAATTGTTTTTTTTACACCTCATAATCTCTTTGTATTCTCCCTTATCATGCACTCCCTTGCTCTCTATGTACTTAATATAGGCCTCTTTTGTTCCCTTATGGCTTTATTCATCCATGGAGTCTCATTTGTGTTTAGTATTTTCTCTCCTTCTAGTGGAATTTTTTGTTCCTGTACTCTGTTGAATATCATTTTAGATGTTTCCCATTGCCGTTCTACATCATTTTTTGGCTAATATTGTTGCCCATTTTATTTTCCCACGTTTTACTCTCAACCCCTCAAAATCATCTTTTCTCCAATCTATTACCCTGGTTTTCATCATACTTATGTTCTTCTCAATTATCATATTAAAGCATATTATATTATGGTCACTATTGCCTAGATGTTCCCCTACTTTTATTTCTCCTTTCTGTTGCGGTTCATTCCCCGTTACTAGATTCAATATTCGTGTGTTGAAGAATATTTTTATCATAAATAAAATACACAGCTAGAACTGGATTGAGCATAGAGGATGATGTGTGGAACATAACTTCTCCTGAACTGCATGGATCATGTCAAAAATGGCATCTAACCTGGGATCTTTAATGTGGAAATTTTACTTGGATCACGTTTCAGGAGCAGCTTTGGAGGTCCCATCTGCCCCCTCAGGTGGATGCAACAGACCCCATGCAATATTTTGAACAAGAGCAGGGGAGTTATCCCTGGTGTCCTGGCCAATATTTATTTCACAATCAACATCACTAAAAAATGGACTATTTGGTCATTATCACATTGCTGTTTGTAGGAGCTTGCTGTGTGCAAATTGGCTGCTGCATCTCCTACATTACAACAGTGACTACATTTCGAAAAGTATTTCAATGGCTATAAAGCACTTTGGGACGTCTGGTGGTCGTGAAAGGCGCTATATAAATGCAAGTCTTTCTTTTCTATTGCATGGGGTCTGTTGCATCCACCTGAGGGGGCAGATGGGACCTCCAAAGCTGCTCCTCAAACGTGATCCAAGTAAAATTTCCACATTAAAGATCCCAGGTTAGATGCCATTTTTGACATGATCCATGCAGTTCAGGAGAAGTTATGTTCCACACATCATCCTCTATGCTCAATCCAGTTCTAGCTGTGTATTTTATTTATGATAAAAATATTCTTCAACACACGAATATTGGATCTAGTAACGGGGAATGAACCGCAACAGAAAGGAGAAATAAAAGTAGGGGAACATCTAGGCAATAGTGAACATGTTGTGGGTCTGCTAGCTCAGGTTCTGCGCAGTTTGAAGAGGAAATGGGCCAAATGGCCTTTTCCTATTCTTGGTTGTCCTAAGTTCTTTGATAATGTCCATAGGAATTCCTGCCAATGAGCTGCAAAGTGCTTCATCATAAACCTTATGGGTCCAAACTTGATGCACTCACTGCCCACTGCCGCCGACTGCCCCGGACATTCCTCCTCGGGTTCCGCCCTGTGCCAGTTTCGATCTGGTCTGGCGCGGGCGGGAGGGGAGAGCCGCTGGGAACAGCCCCGCTGACGTCAGCGGATGGCTGAGTGGCGTAAGTGACCTCCCGCCCGCCGAGATGCCAGATTGATGCGGGCGGGAGTCGGCGCCAGAACGGGGGTAGACCGCTGGCTGGAGGCGCGTCAGTCCCCCACGGTAGGTGTGAAGAGCCGAAAAAAAAAAAAGGTGAGTAAACATTTTTTAATTTTTTTCTTTACAGCGACCTACCTGGATGGGGACCCTGAAGATGTTCCGATGGTTTTTTAAAAATGCTGTTTCTTTTCAGCTCTTCGACCCTCCCTGGGCCCGACTCCATCCTCGGCGGCACTTGGGCGGCAAGCGCCTTTGCCGCCGAGTTTGGGAGCTCCCGCCGGCTACCGCCCAGATTGGTGGCGTAAGTCCCTCATTGGCCGCCTACCGCCCTTTCAAGAACCTTTTTGATGAAAACCCCGCCCAAAATACCGTCGGGGACATCGGTGCCCATCGGTGATCCTTTGGGTGGCACTTGGGCGGGCGGAGGCCTTCACCAAATTCGGACCCTGTGGTCCTGGCTTCCTTTCATGTGGACATCTTCATCCATCAATGGCACAGTGTATGTTAAAAGTTGTGGTTTGTTGTGGTAACGTAACCATGAGGAATTAGCAGATGCCCGAGAGCGATTTCATTGTCACCACAGGCAGTCCCTCGGAATCGAGGAAGACTTGCTTCCACTCTTAAAATGAGTCCTTTAGGTGGCTGAACAGTCCAATATGAGAGCCACAGTCCCTGTCACAGGTGGGACAGATAGTCGTTGAGGGAAAGGGAGGGTGGGACTGGTTTGCCACACGCTCTTTCCGCTGCCTGCGCTTGGTTTCTGCATGCTCTCGGCGATGAGACTCGAGGTGCTCAGCGCCCTCCCGGACAAGGGAGAACCAGTTGATGTGGTATATTTGGACTTTCAGAAGGCTTTCGACAAGGTCCCACACAAGAGATTAATGTGTAAAGTTAAAGCACATGGGATTGGGGGTAGTGTGCTAACGTGGATTGAGAACTGGTTGTCAGACAGGAAGCAAAGAGTAGAAGTAAATGGGTACTTTTCAGAATGGCAGGCAGTGACTAGTGGGGTACCGCAAGGTTCTGTTCTGGGGCCCCAGCTGTTTACATTGTACATTAATGATTTGGACGAGGGGATTAAATGTAGTATCTCCAAATTTGCGGATGACACTAAGTTGGGTGGCAGTGTGGGATGCGAGGAGGATGCTATGAGGCTGCAGAGTGACTTGGATAGGTTCGGTGAATGGGCAAATGCATGGCAGATGAAGTATAATGTGGATAAATGTGAGGTTATCCACTTTGGTGGTAAAAACAGAGAGACAGACTATTATCTGAATGGTGACAGATTAGGAAAAGGGGAGGTGCAACGAGACCTGGGTGTCATGGTACATCAGTCATTGAAGGTTGGCATGCAGGTACAGCAGGCGGTTAAGAAAGCAAATGGCATGTTGGCCTTCATAGCGAGGGGATTTGAGTACAGGGGCAGGGAGGTGTTGCTACAGTTGTACAGGGCCTTGGTGAGGCCACACCTGGAGTATTGTGTACAGTTTTGGTCTCCTAACTTGAGGAAGGACATTCTTGCTATTGAGGGAGTGCAGCGAAGGTTCACCAGACTGATTCCCGGGATGGCGGGACTGACATATCAAGAAAGACTGGATCAACTGGGCTTGTATTCACTGGAGTTCAGAAGAATGAGAGGGGATCTCATAGAAACGTTTAAAATTCTGACGGGTTTAGACAGGTTAGATGCAGGAAGAATGTTCCCGATGTTGGGGAAGTCCAGAACCAGGGGTCACAGTCTAAGGATAAGGGGTAAGCCATTTAGGACCGAGATGAGGAGAAACTTCTTCACCCAGAGAGCAGAGAGTGGTGAACCTGTGGAATTCTCTACCACAGAAAGTTGTTGAGGCCAATTCACTAAATATATTCAAAAAGGAGTTAGATGTAGTCCTTACATCTAGGGGGATCAAGGGGTATGGCGAGAAAGCAGGAATGGGGTACTGAGGTTGCATGTTCAGCCATGAACTCATTGAATGGCGGTGCTGGCTCGAAGGGCCGAATGGCCTATTCCTGCACCTATTTTCTATGTTTCTAAATTTCCATGCACTTCCTCCACTTAGGGCAGCCTTTGGCCAGGGACTCCCAGGTGTCAATGGGATGTTGCACTTTATCAGGGAGGCTTTGAGGATATGTCCCTGAACTATAAATCAGATTATGTATGTGCAAGTGAGGAACCCCGCACCTGACTCCAACGGAAACTTAGAGTGGAGACACCGCCTGGTGACGTTCGTGATGCTTTTCTCACAGGGCCACGAGCTAGAGTCAGAAACAAATTCTATTAGTTGCTGGGGCGCTGTTGCCTCTGAATGCGTCGGCAAAAATCACCTCCGGCAAGGAGCAGTAGAGTGTCATTTACTTTATAATACGTCGCCCAAGTGAGGACCACATGTTGCTGTCAGCGCTCTTAAGGTAAAGGAAGCATAAAGGTGCAGTGGTAGACGTTGGGCACTGACAGAACTTTAATTTGAGTGTCGATCGCAATCACCTTGCATCATCAATGAGTAATCACCCTCAACACAGTGAAGAAAGAAGAGCTGTTGGATGTTATGCATTCAGTTCAAATCATTGGAGCTTTATAAAAAGCAACTTGGAACATTCTCACTGCATAGACTACCGTGGCTAGAAATATTTATGTAACTGGTAGACCACCACGGTTGTCTGGGACTTGTTGACTTTTATGAACGTGGAGCAGTCTATAAATATTGTTTTGTACTCCATGTCGAGCAGGTTGCATTCTGAGAACTGTATGGGCTGCACTCATTTCTGTTCTCGCTCCCAATCTTGTCTGCAATATTTACCTTTCACCACAGTAACACTGCAAAAAAAGAAATTGTTTTTTTTTGTCTCTGCACTTTTCTCTCCTCTATCTGCTCACACTTTGGCAGTGTTCCAATGTTGTTGGTGGTCCTTTGGCACTTTGGTTCAGTGACCATTCTCCAGACGGTGTGGGGATCATTTTAACCTAAATAGCCAGGCATGACATGTGTCAGCCAGTGGCTCAGTGGGTAGGCAGTACTCTTGCCTCTGAGTCAGAAGGTTGTGGGTTGAAGTCCCATTCCAGGCACTTGAACACAAAAATCCAAGTTGATACTCCAGTGCAGTACTGAGGGAGTGCTGCACTGTCAGAGGTGCCGTCTTTTGGATGAGTCGTTAAAATCGTCTGCTCTCTCGGGTGGATGTAAAAGATCCCATGGCCACTATTTCGAAGAAGAGCAGGGGAGTTATTACCGGTGTCCTGTCCAATCTTTATCCCTCAATCAACATCACTAAAAACACACATTATCTGGTCATTATCACATTGTTGTTTGTGGGAGCTTGCTGTGCGCAAATTCACTGCCGCGTTTCCTACATTACAACAGTGACTACACTTCGAAAAGTGGGATGACTGTTGGTCATGCAATGCGCTATATAAATGCAAGTCCTTCTTTCTTTTATCTCCATTGAATATTGGGCGTGATATAGAAGCAGCGTACCACCCTGATGCCTTGGGGTTTCCTGCCCAGTGAGTTGGGTTAGAATTATGTCCCGTGTGTCTGTGGACTGTTTGGCTATGTGAGGCTTCAACAGCCTAGCCCAGTCCTGTTGTTGGCCACTGTCTGCACGAGTGTGCTTTCTGGCAAGAGCTGCTGGATAAATGTGATAATACCGATAAATACCGATAAATGTGAGGTATTATATTTTGGTAGGAAGAAGAGAGAGATTAGTTATTACTTGGAGGGTGCTAGTCTAGGTGGGGTAGAGGAACAAAGGGATCGGAGTACAAATACACAAGTCACTAAAAGTTGTGACACAGGTTAGCAAGACCATAAAAAGCAAACCAAGCACTAGGGTTTATTTCTAGAGGTATAGAATTGAAAAGTAGGGGAGTTATGCTAAACCTGTATCGAACCTTGTTTAGACCACACTTAGAGTACTGTGTACAGTTCTGGTCGCCATATTATATAAAGGCACTGGAGAGTGTGCAGAGAAGATTTACAAGGATGATACCAGAAATGCGAGGGGATACATATCAGGAAAGGATGAACAGGCTGCGTCTCTTTTCTCTTGAAAAAAGGCGGCTGAGGGATGACCTAATAGAGGTTTTTAAAATTCTGAAATGTTTTGATAGAATGGATACAGAGAGAATGTTTCCACTTCTGGGGAAGAGCAAAAATAGAGGCCATCAATATAAGATAGTCACCAAGAAATCCAATAGGGAATTCAGAAGAAAATTCTTTACCCAGAGTGTGGTGGGAATGTGGAACTCGTTTCCACAGGGAGTGGTTGAAGTGAATAGTATAGATACATTTAAGGGGAGGCTAGACATGCATATATGAGGGAGAAAGGAATAGAGGCTTATGCTGATAGATTTAGATTAGGAAAGATGGGAGGAGGCTCGAGTGGAGCATAAACGCCGGCATGGACTGGTTGGGCTGAATGGCCTGTTTTTGTGTCGTCTATCTTATGTAAAAAAGAACATCTTTACCTGAAACCTGCTCCACATATGCAGACTTTCACTGGGCAGTGCAGTTCTTTTTGAGTGAGCTATTCGACAAGTTTCTAAAAGTCCAGTGCCCAATAATTTGTTTTTAATTAGATTTTGTTTTGTATTTTCTCCCCTGTGTTCTGGTCGTTGGCACATTGTAATCAAAAATGGAAGATACGACTTTCTCAAACTCATTAGTATGAACTCATTGCTGGCCTATCATCTCACCATCCATTTTACGTATAAGATTCTGAGAGGGCTTGACAGGATAGATGCAGAGAGGATGTTTCCCTTCATGGGGGAATCTAGAACTAGGGGGCATAGTTTCAAAATAAGGGGTCGCCCATTTAAAATGGAGATAAGGAGGAATTTCTTCTCAGAGGGCTGTGAATCTTTGGAATTCTCTACCCCAGAGAGCTGTGGAGGCTGGGCCATTGAATATATTTAAGGTGGAGATAGACAGATTTTTGAATGATAGGGGAGTCAAGGGTTATGGGGAGAGGGCAGGGAAGTGGAGTTGAATCCATGATCGGATCAGCCATGATCTTATTGAATAGCAGAGCAGGCTCGAGGGGCCAAATGGCCTACTCCTGCTCCTATTTCTTATGTTCTTATGTTCACGTGCAAACTGACCAAATAATTGGCGTCTGAACTGGGAGATTCCTCTACGGCAAAGGGCCGAATGGCCTTCGTGTGTCGAATATTCTCGTGCCCTTACAGGACCCATGTTTATATATCCTGGTCTTGACTGACACTCAAACTCTGGCGCCCCTTGCAGAGCAAGTTTGTTGATGTTTGTTGAATTGTGTTGGGTCAGCGAGAGCAATCTGATGGTGATTTGGAGGGTTTGGGAGTGAAAGGAGAGATGGGGAGGGAGCTGCTTTTGAATTCCCCAAACACATTTCCACAGAACTACTGGCAGGATAGATCATGCTACTGAGAAGGACAGTATAGGCTGTATGAGAAAACAAAATATTTGGTGGTAAATCAAGCTTTTAATGCGTTCCAGTCACCTTTCTAACCAGCTTACTGAGACTGTAATTTAAAACGATTAAAACCCATAATCTCGACAACATGCCTTTTAACAGATTCCAGCTGTTCAGGAACATCACGGTACCACAATAATCTTCAGCAACTCAACTCCCTAAAACAAAGAATCAATGTGACAGCCTTAAAACTGCGCAAGTCTCTACTTCTCTGGCTAAGTTTGGCACAATCCTTTGCCAAATTTGCACAGAGAAAGCAAACAGCGTTTAAGTTTATTAGCTGAAAGTTTTTAAAAACCCAACTTCTGGCTCCCAGGACAAAATGTTGACAGACGTCCCCTCGACGTCCACACCCCGGACCTGCCTCTCCACAGCAAACCGACCCTCGGTCCCACCAGCCTCCCGCAGAACACATGGCAACAGCGCCCTCTATCCGCAGAGTGCAGAACTTCCAAAGCCAGCAGCAAAACTTGGTCGTTGTCAATGCCAGCAACAATTACATTCAGTGTTAAATCATACCGCCCCTCACATGACATTTCAGATGATTAGCTGAAAGAACACTTTACCATACAAAATCCACAAGTAAACATACAAATAACAAAAAAAAAAAAAATCTGCGAGCAGACTCCAAATTTTATTCTCCACAAGTTGGCCGTGGGTGGCAATAATCATACGCCCACAAACTCTATCTATTTTCCTCCAGAGAACTGCCCTCACATTAATGCAAAAAACTTTCAGAAACATGTGTGGAGTACAGTTTGGATAAATACGCCACGAGCTTGCCAAGAAATGCTACATTAGGATCAATACATGTTTGGAGCAGTGGGAGTGAATAGGAATGGACTTGCTGGAACTCTGATCGGGATCAGTCCAATTCCACTGCATTTAACGATTACAAAACTACAGTTTGCCACTTTAAAAAAAAACTGTATCTACTTTTTTTTTAAACGAAAGCCAATTTAAAAAAAAACTCACCAAACTTTGGGTAAAAAACATTAATACCTAGAAATCCCAACTGAACAATTACTTTTACAAATGTGCATGTTTTCTTTATGAATACACTGCACAAAACACCTCCAGAGTACTTCTCCACAAATCATTGGGGTCTGGCAACAGGTGAAAAATCCTCTCTGGCTAATTCGAAGTCGGTTAAAATAAGAATCATTTTAAAATCAGATCCCTATTTTCAAGTTCTTCCGGTTGTTGTCACATTGCACTTCAAATATGAACATGGTCCCTCGACTTCAAGCGTGGGCCGGCACCGACAGTTACGTAGGATTACATAGGATTGATGGCACATAAACAGGCCATTCGGCGCAACCTGTCCATGCCGGCGTTTATGCTCCACTCGATCTCCACCCGTCTTTCCTCATCTAAATCTATCAGCGTAACCCTCTATTCCCTTCTCCCTCAATTGCTTGTCTAGCCTCCCCTTAAATGCATCGTTACTATTCGCCTCAACCACTCCCTGTGGCAGCCAGTTCCACATTCTCACCACACTTTGGATAAAGAAGTTTCTTCTGAATTCCCCTATTGGATTTCTCGGTGATGATCTCATATTGATGACCTCTCGTTATGCTCTTCCCCACAAGTGGAAACATTCTCTCTGTATCCACTTTATCAAAACCTTTCATAATTTTAAAGACCTCTATTAGGTCAACCCTCAGCCTTCTTTTTTCAAGAGAAAAGAGACCCAGCCTGTTCATCCTTTCCTGATATATATACCCTCGCATTTCTGGTATCATCCTTGTAAATCTTCTTTGCACCCTCTCTAGTGCCTCTATATCCTTTTTATAACATGGTGACCAGAACTGTACACAGTACTCTCAAGTGTGGCCTAACCAAGGTTCGATACAGGTTTAGCATAACTTCCCTACTTTTCAACTCTATACAAGGACGAAAGGCAGGACCCAAGTTGGCCCCGGTGTCTGCCATGGTCAAATTTCCCATTGATATTCACTGGAACCAGTCAAGAGGAAGAACCGACATCTGGGCAAGATGCAGAGGGGCTTCTGGCAGGCATGGAATTGTGCCCCAACAAGAGTTTGTAAAAAGGACACACCTTCATGGGGGAATGATTTTAGCTATGATGAAAGATTGGATAGAATGGGGTCGTTTTCTTTGGAACTGAGGAGGGTGAGGGGTGACTAAATTGAGGTGTATAAAATTATGAGGGGCCTAGATAGAGTGGATCGGAAGGACCTATTTCCCTTGGCAGTGGAGGTCAATAACCAGGGGGCATAGATTTAAAGTAACAGGTAGAAGGATTAGAGGGGAGTTGAGGAGAACCTTTTCTCACCCAGAGGGTGGTGGGGGTCTGGAACTCACGGCCTGAAAGGGTGGTAGAGACAGAAACCCTCATCACATTTAAAAAGTGCTTGGATATGCATTTGAAGTGCCGTAATCTACGGGCTGCAGACCAAGTGCTGGAAAGTGGGATTAGGCCGGATAGCTCTTTTTCGTCCAGCACAGACACACTGGGCTGCACGGCCTCCTTACATGCCGTAGATTTCTATGTTTCTACGAACAAGGAACAAATTGGCAAAGGACCTGATATATAATACAGATTGCCCCATTTACTGTAGTTCCATTCGAAGCATTGCACAGCACTGAGTCACAGATACCAACTCTACCAATGTACAACAGGAGCAAGGAAATGTACTGCTGCTGTAGTCAAAAAGACACAGTTTAAAAAAAAAGTGCTTGTTTAAAAATATGGCCCATGGTAGGAGATCTCTCCGGTGGTCATGTGGTTTGCGTTGTTATTCTTGCTCCTCAGTAACGCAACTCTTTCCTGCTAGTACTGTTGCAAACCCAAACTCGAGTGCCTAGGTGCAACACGGCGGCCCGGACCACGCAACAGAGCAAGAAGTCGGGCCGACCGATGAGTCAGCCAGCAGGTAAGATGGTGGCTCGGGGCGCTCCCGACCTCGCCTTTAACTTCCACCCCCACGAGCGGATGTCGGCCCAGTTTGCGACCCGCGTGGCTGGCGACGGTCCCGCTCACGGGCAATTTCTGCCGCCGGACGGAAAGGGGGGGGGTCAGCGAGCAACGCCAAGCGGTCACTGCGCACCGTGATGATGTCATCGCGTTTGCGCGGGGACCCGGGGCGCAACTGGCGGGGCGTGGCGCTTACCGTGGCAGCACCTCGGCTAACTCCGGCACAATTTCGCAGGCGTCCGTAGCGCCCATCTCCCCACTGCCCCCAACCACCCGCTGGGTGAAAACGGTTTTGCGCTCCCTGGAGGCGCTAACAGGCATCGCAGAAAGCGGCAATTTCGACCCCGAAATATGCTCACTGAAGCTGACTATTATCCATGTAATCTGGAAGTGCTTGATACTGACACTAGAGGCACCAAGAAGAGAAAGTGCTCCATTCTCCAATACTTTGATTTTTTTTAAAAAGCTTACATTTAAAAAACATCTCATCACATCTTTCAAAAGTGTCCCAAGCTTCCTCACCGGAGTCGAGAATTGTGTTCAGTTCTGGGCACCACACTTGAGGAAGGATGTCAAGGCCTTTGCAGAGGGTACAGAAGAGATTTACTAGAATTACTTCCAGCGATCAGGGACCTCAATTACGTGGATAGATTGGAGAAGCTCAGGTTGTTCTCGTTAGAGCAGGGTGGGTGAAGATGAGATTTGATAGAGGTGTTCAAAAGCATGAATGGTTTTGATAGACTAAATCAGGAGAAATTGTTTCCAGTGGCAGAAGGGTCAGTAATCAGAGGGAACAGATTTAAGGTGGTTAGCAAAAAAATCAAAAAGGCGACATGAGAAAACATTTATTTTTACACAGCGAGTTGGAACGCACTGCCTGAGAGAGTGTGGAAACAGGTTCAATAGTAACAGTCAAAAGAGAATGAGATAATTGCTTGTAGGGAAAATATTTACAGGGCTAGGGTGTGATGTAATAGCACATGGTTTGTCACATGGTTTGGTATGAGCATGCTCAGTTCACTCTGGAATCAATTATTAAGGATGTCATAGCAGTGCATTTGGAAAGAGGTGACATGATAGGTCCAAGTCAGCATGGATTTGTGAAAGGGAAATCATGCTTGACAAATCTTCTGGAATTTTTTGAGGATGTTTCCAGTAGAGTGGATAAGGGAGAACCAGTTGATGTGGTATATTTGGACTTTCAGAAGGCGTTCGACAAGGTCCCACACAAGAGATTGATGTGCAAAGTTAGAGCACATGGGATTGGGGGTAGTGTACTGACATGGATTGAGAACTGGTTGTCAGACAGGAAGCAAAGAGTAGGAGTAAATGGGTACTTTTCAGAATGGCAGGCAGTGACTAGTGGGGTACCGCAAGGTTCTGTACTGGGGCCCCAGCTGTTTACACTGTACATTAATGATTTAGATGAGGGGATTAAATGTAGTATCTCCAAATTTGCGGATGACACTAAGTTGGGTGGCAGTGTGAGCTGCGAGGAGGATTCTGTGAGGCTGCAGAGCGACTTGGATAGGTTAGGTGAGTGGGCAAATGCATGGCAGATGAAGTATAATGTGGATAAATGTGAGGTTATCCACTTTGGTGGTAAAAACAGAGAGACAGACTATTATCTGAATGGTGACAGATTAGGAAAAGGGGAGGTGCAAAGAGACCTGGGTGTCATGGTACATCAGTCATTGAAGGTTGGCATGCAGGTGCAGCAGGCGGTTAAGAAAGCAAATGGCATGTTGGCCTTCATAGCAAGGGGATTTGAGTACAGGGGCAGGGAGGTGTTGCTACAGTTGTACAGGGCCTTGGTGAGGCCACACCTGGAGTATTGTGTACAGTTTTGGTCTCCTAACCTGAGGAAGGACATTCTTGCTATTGAGGGAGTGCAGTGAAGGTTCACCAGACTGATTCCCGGGATGGTGGGACTGACCTATCAAGAAAGACTGGATCAACTGGGCTTGTATTCACTGGAGTTCAGAAGAATGAGAGGGGACCTCATAGAAACATTTAAAATTCTGACGGGGTTAGACAGGTTAGATGCAGGAAGAATGTTCCCAATGTTGGGGAAGTCCAGAACCAGAGGTCACAGTCTAAGGATAAGGGGTAAGCCATTTAGGACCGAGATGCGGAGGAACTTCTTCACCCAGAGAGTGGTGAACCTGTGGAATTCTCTACCACAGAAAGTTGTTGAGGCCAATTCACTAAATATATTCAAAAAGGAGTTAGATGAGGTCCTTACTACTAGGGGGATCAAGGGGTATGGCGAGAAAGCAGGAATGGGGTACTGAAGTTGAATGTTCAGCCATGAACTCATTGAATGGCGGTGCAGGCTAGAAGGGCCGAATGGCCTACTCCTGCACCTATTTTCTATGTTTCTATGTTTCTAAAGCAAGCACATTGACTAACCACACACCGTGTCTCTGTCCTTCAGTTGTTCTATCCATATATAGATTACATTTTGGTGACAAGGATGGGATAGAAACAGGACCTCCTTTGAGTTCTGAACCAAAACAAAACAGCCCGAAAATTGGTTCAACAGCAAAGCCTTCTGTGAAGAGATCAGGAAGGCTGCGTAGTACCTGGTATTCAACTGGATTTGTTGTTCATTTCAATGAAAAAAAGCCAGGAGTATTGTTCTGTGGTACATGTAATCCTGGGAAAGGTGGGACCAGAGTTTTGTTGGAGAATACAAACATTTTTTTTTAAAAAAGGAGGAAAGCAGAATCAGCACATGGTTTGGTATGCACATGCTCAGTTTGTTCAGGCCTAATAAAATCAAGCACATGAAAGAAAGGGAAAAAAAATGCATTTATATAGCACCTTTCACAACCACCAGCCGTCTCAAAGCGCTTTACAGCCAATTAAGTACTTTTGGAGTGTAGTCACTATTGTAATGTGTGTCATGTATCTCATATTACTGTATATAACTGTATCTTACCATGCTATACATGACTGTAACTGGATATGACCTGTAACAATAAGCATACCTTACCACCAGGGGTGCACTTGCAGGAGACACTCCATACCTATCCCACTGTGGTATATAAAGGGAGGTCTCAGGCAAGTGCAGCACTGGAGAGCTGGAATTAAAGGTGCAGGTCCTGAGTGACCTTGACTTCAGCATGTGTCTCGTGTAAGTCAGTACATTAGAGTCAGGACTTAACAGTGGCGACGAGTTACGGGATCACTGAATCCACAGAATGGCTACCAACAGCTCAGATGAGAAATACAATGCTGGAGACAATTGGGATGACTTTATAGAAAGGCTCCAGCAAAGCTTTGTGACCAAAGACTGGCTGGGCGACAATAAGGCAGACAAGAGAAGAGCCCATCTCTTGACCAGCTGTAGCTCGAAAACAAACGCTTTATTGAAAGACCTGCTGGCACCCAAGAAACCAGCAAGCAAGTCGTTTGAGGGGTTGAGCACACTGGTGAGAGACCACCTGAAGCCAGCGAGCAGCCTACACATGGCCAGACACAGGTTCTACAACTACAGACGCTGTGTGGGCTAAAGCTTACCCGACTTCGTGGCGGAACTTCGGAGGCTGGCTAGTTCATGTGAGTTCCCCGATGAACTAAGGAGAGAAGTACTGAGAGACTTTTTTATTGAAGGAATAGGCCACGCAGGCATATTCTGAAAGCTTATAGAGACTAAGAACTTGACTCTAGAGGTAGCAGCACTGGTCGCACAGACGTTCTTGGCAGGTGAAGAAGAAACGAGGCTGATGTATACTTCGGGTACGACAACCAATGAGGCATCGGAATAAAGGGTTCACATTGTGAAACAAACCGCTACCCCCACACACAGACAAAGGCAGGAGAGCAGGCCTTCAACAGCAGACAGTAGCGCCAGAAGCCATCAAAATCAAGGGCCACATGAACGGCCGATCACACCTCATCAGTCCACAATGCGAGCAATTAACAACAGATTGAGAGAAGCTCAAGGGAGATCAGCCAGACGCAGCACATCCTTCGGAAACAATGGAAAGGGTCTGTGTTGGAGATGTGGGGGAAGGCACTCAACCAGGGTGTGTCGATTTCAGCATGCCGTTTGCAGAAACTGCAACTACACAGGGCATCTGCCTCGCATGTGCAGAAAAACAGCAGCTCGGCTGGTATACGAATCGGAAGGGTCAGAAAGCGAACCAGAACAGTGCACGGGACTGGTTGGAACAGTGCACAGGACGCCGAGGTACAGTGGGTTAACACGATCAATGTCCACTGTTCTTACACCAAGATGCCTCCAATTATAATGAGGGTTCTACTCAACGGGATACCCATCTACATGGAACTGGACACGGGGGCCAGTCAATCTCTCATGAGCGTTCAACAATTTGAACAGCTGTGGCCGCACAAAAGCAACAGACGAAAACTCACAAAGATCGACACCAAACTAAGGACCTATACTAAAGAAATCATCCCAGTCCTTGGCAGCGCCATGCTCTCAGTCACACACAAAGGGATGGTGCACCGACTTTCCCTGTGGATTGTCCCCGGGGATCTCCCAGCCCTGTTGGGGAGAAGTGGCTAGCAGAACTTAATTGGAAATGGGATGATGTTCACGCCATGTCGTCAGAGGAACGGACCTCCTGCTCAACAGTTCTAAGCCGTTTTGAACATCTCTTTCAGCCAGGTGTGGGCACCTTCAAAAGGGCTAAAGTTAGAATCTACATCACACACAATGCCAGACCGGTCCATCACAAGGCTAGAGCTGTGCCTTATGTGATGAGGGAAAAGATTGAAAACAAACTGGACCGGCTTCTGCGGGAACGTATAATTTCTCCCGTGGAATTCAGCGACTGGGCAAGCCCCATCGTCCCCGTCATGAAGCCTGATGGATCTGTGCGAATCTGTGGGGATAACAAGTCTACCATAAACAGAGTCTCCCTACAGGACCAATACCCGCTGCCCAGAGCGGAGGACCTATTTGCCACGTTGGCTGGAGGAAACCTTTTCTTGAAACTTGACCTCACATCTGCGTATATGACGCAAGAACTGACCGAAGAGTCGAAGCTACTCACTATCATCAACACACATAGAGTTTGTGCACAATCGATGCCCATTCAGCATCAGGTCGGCAGCTGCTATATTCCAGCGCAACATGGAGAGTCTGCTCAAGTCCATCCCGGGGACGGTTGTGTTTCAAGATGACATACTCATCACGGGCAGGGACACCGACTCTCATCTCCGCAATCTTGAGGAAGTACTAAGTCGATTGGATCGGGTAGGCCTAAGAGTTAAGAAATCCAAGTGTCTGTTTCTCGCGCCTGAGGTTGAATTTTTGGGTTGAAGGATTGTCGCTGATGGAATCCGCCCAACCGAATCTAAAACCGAAGCGATTCGCCTGGCACCCAGGCCCTGGAATGTCTCGGAACTGCGCGCCTTTCTCGGGCTACTCAATTACTTTGGGAACTTTATGCAGAACTTGAGCATGGTGCTGGAGCCTCTCCACGTGCTACTCAGAAAGGGGTGCGATTGGTTTAGGGGGGACGCCCAAAAACGCACCTTCAATAAGGCATACAACCTTCTATGTTCCAAGAGTGTTTTTGCCTTTTTTGACCCAGGTAAAAAGTTAGTCCTTACGTGTGATGCGTCAGCGTACGGGGTCTGGTGCGTTTTACAGCACGTCAATGATGCGGGTAAATTGTAGCCCATTGCTTATGCCTCCAGGTCACTTTTGCGGGCAGAGCGCGGGTACGGTATGGTTGAGAAGGAGGTGCTCGCATGCGTGTACGGTGTCAAAAAGATGCACCAATACCTTTTCGGGGCCAAGTTTGCGTTAGAAACCGACCACAAACCCCTCATGTCCCTACCATCCGAGTGCAATGCAATCAACGCCAACGCCTTGGCGCGCATTCAGCGATGGGCACTCATGCTGGCGGCTTACGACTACACGATAAGGCACAAATCAGGCACAGACAAATGTGCCGACGCGCTTAGCAGGCTACCCCTGGCAACCACAGAAGGGTCCGATGAACAGGTCTGTGAGATGGTCATGACAATCAATGCCTTTGAATCCACAGGTTCGCCCATGACGGCTCGCCAAATCAGAGCCTGGACGACCAGCGACCCCACGTTATCTCTAGTTAAAAGATGCGTTTTAACCGGTGACTGGGCAGAGGCTCGCGATGCCTGCCTCGAGGAGGTCAAACCCATCCATAGGCGCATGCATGAACTCTCACTACAGGCAGACTGCCTGATGTGGGGCAGCTGAGTAGTTATGCCCTTACGAGGCAGGGAGGCATTTGTCCGGGAGCTCCATCACGAGCACCCGGGGATCATCCTTATGAAGGCCATAGCCAGATCTCATGTCTGGTGGCCTGGCATTGACACGGACTTGGAGCTCTGCGTCCATCGGTGCACCATTTGTGCCCAACTCAGTAATGCCCCCAGGGAGGCCCCCTAAGCCCCGGCCCTGGCCCACCAAACCGTGGTCGCGGGTGCATGTAGACTATGCGCGCCCATTCATGGGCAAAATGTTCCTCGTAGTCGTTGATGCATTTTCAAAATGGATCGAGTGCACCATTTTAAACTCGAGCACCACCTCCACCACTGTGGAGAGCCTTAGAACCATATTTGCAACGCACGGCAACCAGTGCAGAATTTCAAGATTTTATAGTTGCCCACGGCATAAATCACATTAAGACGGCACCTTTTAAGCCGGCCTCCAATGGCCAGGCGGAGCGAGCAGTGCAGATCATTAAACAAGGCATGCTCAGAATCCAAGGTCCCACGTTGCAGAGCCGTCTGTCGCGACTGCTGCTGGCATACAGATCTCGTCCGCATTCGTTGACTGGGGATCCCCCCGTGCAACTATTGATGGATCGAACCTTAAAGACCAGTCTCCCGTTAATCCTCCCAGACATGCATGAAATTGTTGAGGCTTAGAGTCAAAAGCTGACTGAGTACCATGACCGAAATTCGAGGGGGAGGTGGAATGAGACAGGGTACAAAGTGTTTGTGCTAAACTATGGCCAGGGTCCCAAATGGCTTGCAGGAACAGTAACAGACGAAGAGGGAAACAGGTTACTGGTTGTACAAATGGACAATGGCCAAACCTGCCAGAGGCATGTAGACCAAGTAAAAAAGTAGATTCACTGATAACACTGAAGAACCAGAGGCAGACTACAATGTGGAACTCACACCACACCTGGCGGAAAGACAGGTGGAACAACCTGAGGAAAGGGCAGTCTCAACAGACAGCCCAGGCGAGATACCAGCAATCACACCGAACGAAAAACAGGCACCAAGGCAAACAACTGAACCACATCTAAGACGCTCCACGCGAGAGCGCAGACCACCTGAGAGATTGAATCTATAAAGGCAATAACACCTTGGGGGAGGGTGATGTCATGTATCTCACATTACTGTATATAACTGTATCTTACCATGCTATACATGGCTGTAACTGGATATGACCTGTAACAATAAGCATACCTTACCACCAGGGGTGCACTTGCAGGAGACACTCCATACCTGTTCCACTGAGGTATATAAAGGGAGGTCTCGGGCAAGTGCAGCACTGGAGAGCTGGAATTAAAGGTGCAGGTCCTGAGTGACCTTGACTTCAGCATGTGTCTCGTGTAAGTCAGTACATTAGAGTCAGGACTTAACAGTGTGGGAAATGCAGCAGCCAATTTGCACACAGCAAGCTCCCACAACCAGCAATGTGATAATGACTAGATAATCTGGTTTTGTTATGAGTGAGGGATAAATATTGGTCAGGACACCGGGTATATTTCCCCTGCTCTTCTTCGAAATAGTGCCATGGGATCTTTTATGTCTACCTGAGAGAGCAGACAGGGCCTCGGTTTAATGTTCCACCTGAAAGACGGCATCTCTGACAGTGCAGTGAACTGCACTGGAATGTCAGCTTGGATTTATGTGCTCAAGTCTCTGGAGTCGGACTTGAACCCACAACCTTCTGACTCAGAGGCGAGAGTGCTATCCACTTTAAAAAAAAATTAATATTTATTGAACATCCAGAACATTTATAACATCGTGATCATTCCATTGTAACATACAAATCCATTCCGCCCCTCTGCACAGCCGTTCCTCCAACACTTATTATCAAAACCTAAAGTTTAATTTGTCTCCTGTAACATATAATAATCTATTGTACTTTACAAATTGATCATAAAACACTATCTTTAATTTATTTTCTGAATAAAACATCCACAGAGCCTTGTAATGATATTTTAGTTTATATTTAAAAATACTCTTTTAGGTTTATTCTCCTCCCCTTAAAAAATAGAGCATTCCTTCTTTGCATAATCACAAATCTAGCCAAACTGAACATTAAATTAATTGCCGCTCCGCTAGACGCGGGCAGACTCTCCTGCAATTCGCATCTCAAAATTGAGTCCCACGGAATTCCCATTCTTGCTCTTCAGCCCCCACCCAGCAAGAAAACCTCACAACTGTTGAACATAGTACAGTACTTAAAATCTTTTAAATGTGGACATAACACCAGCAAATGGGATAGAGTCTCATCCCGCGTCCCACACACTCACCCAATCTTACATAAGACTATCGTGGTAAAAATCTGATTATGAGCCAATTTCCAGTTCAATCCACTCTGGACATTTAAAATTCGCCCATACTCCTTTCCAAATCCTGTTGAAGTCCAGCTGTGGCTATATATTCTGCCAAAACTCCTGTCCAGCAGGTGTCTTAAATCTCCATTCTCTAAATACTCCATAGAAATCTCGAGTATTACAGTTGTAAACTTGGACCAACTCCTCCCCTTTCTCCAGCAGAAAGCTTGGAAAAGCGGGACGCATTATACCTCCTTTGGAGATCTGTGTATTTATTTCTTCCATCCAATCCTGTGGCATTGCCCTCACAATCTTCTCATACATGATCTTAATTGCTTTTTCCTCTATCTCCTGATCCTCCTCCCAAACCATGTCCCTCACTACCTCTTCCGGCAACCAACCTGGAATTACCTCATACAATACATCTTTCATATATATAATACCAGCTTTTCTAAAAGCTTGATTACATAATACCTCTCCCTCAATGTTGATCCACCTGTTCAAAAATAAGTGCTGTTCCAAACATTCCTCAGCAGCTTTGGACATAAACTGCACATTTTTTAAAAATTGGGCCCAGGATTTTACAACCCCCTTATAAAATCGATTTCAAAAACATGGTTATATTCCATATAAAATATTCCCCATCCCTCTTTCCCACTTAATTAAAAAAAAAATTGCTGGAAACAACTCTTCCAAAAACTTGTATTTGACTTCTGAAGAAATCTCTTCATCCATTTAATTCTAAAGGATTTATCCTTCAAATCAATATCTGAGAAATTGAGTCCTACCTGAGTTCGCTGTCCAAGCAGTTGGAAAGAGGAGCTCTTGCTTTTGCTCCAGCCTGTGGAGACCTGTATGTGTACCCAGGAAGAGGAGGAAGGGGCTTACTACACTCAAAACACCTTGAGGGAGAGGAGGAGAGCAGAAACTACTACAACACTACTGCTACAGAGAGTTGGAGAGAGGGGGAAAAATAATATCAACAACCTGAAAACAACACCATCCAGTGTGGAAGGAGGGAGAGCCATTTACTACAACATTCTACAGGTGGGTGTATATTGGTGCCCTCCCCAAAAAGACTTTGTTTTATCGGTGGGGGGAGGAAAGAAGATTAAATCGAGGGCCGGAACATCACGGGGGGGGTAAAAGCACCCCTCCCCCATTGCCTGGCCCGGGTTAGCTGGAGCTGCCTGAGTGAAGACTTGTTAACACCCAATTTAACATCATTGGGAGTGCTGTGCCTGGGTAGTTCCAGCTATCCCGGGTGAAGACATCTTCTCCCCCCCCCACCGGAAGACTTTTTGTGTTTTACCATCCGGGGGGTGCATCCCAGCAAACACCCACCCATCTCTGTAAGGGGAGACCTACTCTTTATCCTCTCCCCCTCCCTCCCCCTTTTTCCTCTTAATTAAAAAAAACAATTATTTAATAAAACAACTGAGCAGAGGGAGCAAGGCCCCTCCCCAAATTGTTAAGTAGGAAGAGGTGTGCCTTTTTAAGAGCTCCCTCTGCTCTGAAAAACTAACGAGGCCAATTAAGATCTTTCAGGCCTGTGACTTTAAAGTAACTTTAAAGGGACCCCATAATGGTGACCCCATCGATGCCGGTGGCAGGGCCAGCAAGGACTTACGCAAGCGTGGCGTCCACAGCCACTGCGCTGTGGACGCCACCATTCAAACTCATAACAAAAAAACATGGGGTCAAGAGCTACACTCACCCCAACATGAGCATCAAGGAGTGCGTGCGGGCAATGGCTGAGGTAGTCGGCCCCTCGGCCATTGTCGCAGCCTCCAAGATGTCTGGGAAGGCTGTGTTCTTCCTGGGGTCGGAGTGGGCGGTGTCCCTGGCCCTTGAAAAGGGGCACACGGTGGGCGGGACGTTCCTGTCGGTGGACCCTCTCGAGGCCACCGCGCAGAGGGTCATCATTTCCAACATCCCGCCCTTTGTTCCCGCTGAGCTCCTCCTCCCCCACCTACACCATCTGAGGGAGGTAAGGTCGGGGATCAGACCGCTCGGTCGCTGCTCGGGAATCCGTACCTCCACGACCGAGGTTTTAGGTGGCAGTCGGACGAGAGGGCTGTGGCTGGTGAGGTGACCAGGGTCAGGGACCTGCTCGATGGCGGAGGAGCGGGCTGGATGGCGCCAGACGTGCTGGCACGGCGCCTAAACTGGGCCGACGTCCGCCGCGCGGCCGATGTCATCGAGTCGCTAAAAACAGCTCTGGGCCCTGACTCCATTAGGTGTGTCGAGGAGGCTCAAGCACGTGGGGAGATCCCGTCCGAACTGACCCCCGTCCGGACGGAATTCCTCATCGGCGCCAAACCCCGAAACCTCCCTCGGGAGCCGGCGCCTCACAACTTGAGCCGCCTCGGGGAAATCCCCTCCGTGCCTTTCAGTTCCGCGCGGAGGGATTTCCTGTACGGGCTGCTCCTGCACACTCTCAACTTTGCCATCCTCGTCTGCTGTCCGGACACGCCATGGCGTACCATCTTGCCGTCCGGAGGAGGCGGAGGTCCCCGATGGAGGGCACTCTACGCGGGAGTCCTCCCACTATTTATCGGGGACTTGGCCTGGAGGGTGGTGCACAGAGCAGTCCCGTGCAATAAATTTTTAAGCCGGTTCACGGGCTCCCAGGCTGCCTGCAATTTCTGCGGTCTGGAGGAGTCCGTGTTCCATGTTTTTATGGAATGTGCGAGGTTGCAGCCTCTATTCCACTATTTAAAGAGGCTGCTACTCAAATTCTGGTTGCACTTCAGTCCCACACTCCTGATTTTTGGGCACCCTGTGCAGAGGGGAGCGGGTAGGTCCGAGGGCCTCCTCGTAGGACTGCTCCTGGGCACGGCCAGGCAGCGGGCGGTCGAGGGGATCGTTCAGCCCGACTGCCTGCCTCTCTTCCGCGCTTACATCCGACCCAGGGTGTCCCTGGAGATGCTTGTGGCCTTCCGCGAGAGGTGGGCACCGGAGGGACTGGAGTGCATTATCACCCCCGGCAGCCAAATTTTTATTTGATTTTACATGTTTTAAAGTTTAATTTGTTTTTATTGCTGGGTTTTAGTGTCCCCCTCCCCTTTTATAGGGGGCACTTATATAATTTGTGGTTTTAGTGCCCCCCCCTCCAAAAAAAACACAAAAACAACCACAAAAAAAAGGGGGCACTTGAAAAGTGTTTGGAGTTTTCCCCCACTTTAATCAGGGGGCACTTGATTTAATGTTTATTTCTGTTACAACCAAAAAGAGTTGTAAGCAACCAAGGTTGGTTTCCCTTCCCATAAAAACTTTACACAACCTCTCGGATAGACGTTTCCACCCACTCAGGAATATTCTCCACTGTCAATAAATACCATAGTTTCGAGAGCAGGAGAGCTGCCACCACTGTCGCTCTTCCTTGCACTTTCAACCACCTTCTTTCCCATCTTCCCAAAATCTTTATAATTTTCATAACCTCCGGTTCCCAATTTAGTCGATCCACTTCATCCCTATCCTTCTTGCACCCCATATGCACCCCCAGAACTTCCAAAACTCCACCACCTTAAAAGGGCTTTCCTCCAACCGCTCCCCCCTCCTCCTTCCCACACCCAGGCCTTGGGACTTACTGTAATTTACTCTGGCTCCTGAAGCTCTACAACACTCCTCCACTACTCCCATAGCTTTCCTCACTGACTCCCCATCTCTCAACATTAAGGTCGTGTCATCTGCATATTGGTGTATCACCAACACCTGCCCGGAACTGGGAACCGCAATCCCGACCACGCCTTGTTCCTTTCGCATCATGTAACCTAATGGTTCCGCTACCAATGTGTACAACAATGGGGACAGGGGACAACCCTGTCTCACTGACCTCTGTATTGCAAAATACTTGGATAATAAAATCACAACATTTAACACAGCTAAATGTGTTTGAATAAAAAATCTTTATCCATTCAATGAAATTTTTCCCAAAACTAAATGGTTTCAAAACCATCAATAAAAACCTCATGAGAGACTCTATCAAAGGCTTTCTCTTGATCCATCTTTAGCGCATAAGCTTCCCTCCCACTCTCTTCCATGAGCTCTATCACATCTCGGATTGAGACCACAGAGTCAGCGATGTCCCGCCCTATGACTCCATAGGACTGAGAGGGCGAAACTATCTGCGGCATCACCTCCTTCAAATGATTTGCCATAACCCTGGCCAAGATCTTATAATCCACATTTAATAATGTGATGGGCCTCCAATTCTTCAGATCCCTTCTATCCCCTTTATTTTTATAAGCTAAGCTTATTATCTGAGTGGCGGCAGATTAGGAAAAGGGGAAAAACCGAGATCTGGGTGTCATGGTACATCAGTCATTGAAAGTTGGCATGCAGGTACAGCAGGCGGTGAAGAAGGCAAATGGTGTGTTGGCCTTCATAGCTAGGGGATTTGAGTATAGGAGCAGAGAGGTCTTACTGCAGTTGTACAGGACCTTAGTGAGGGCTCACTTGGAATATTGTGTTCAGTTTTAGTCTCCTAATCTGAGGAAGGATGTTCTTGCTATTGAGGGAGTGCAGCAAAGGTTCACTAGACTGATTCCTGGGATGGCTGGGCTGTCATATGAGGAGAGACTGGATCAACTGGGTCTTTATTCACTGAAGTTTAGAAGGATGAGAGGGGATCTCATAGAAACGTATAAGATTCTGACGGGACTCGACAGGTTTGATGCGGGAAGAATGTTCCCGATGTTGGAGAAGTCCAGAACCAGGGGATATCGTCTTAGGATAAGAGGTAGGCCATTTAGGACTGAGATGAGGAGAAACTTCTTCACTCAGCGAGTTGTTAACCTGTGGAGAGAAAGCAGGAAAAGGGTACTGAGGTGAATGATCAGCCATGATCTTATTGAATGGTGGTGCAGGCTCGAAGGGCCGAATGGCCTACTCCTGCACCTATTTTCTATGTTTCTATGTTTCTATGATGCCTCTCCTCATAGATGGGGCCAGGCTTCCCTCAATTTTAATCTCCTTAAAAACCTCTAAGACCAATGGACTTAACATCTCTAAAAATTCTTTACAAATTTCTGCACTTGGTCCATCGGACCCTAGGCTTTCTCACCCCCTTCATTCCACTTATTGCTACTTTTATTTCTGTTAGTCCTACGTCTTTGTAACACATGCTTCTCTCATCCTCCTTTAAACCCTCTTCAATAAAAACACTAACCTTCTCCATTGCCAATTTGGAAATGTCTTTTTATGTAAATAACTCTTGATAAAAGCTACTAGTTGCCTCCATAATCTCCCCACTTTCATTAATGATCACCTGCAACTCTCCAATTAATGATAACTTTTGTCACAACTTCTCTGACTCTAGAAAATATCCAGTGCATCTTTCTCCCTCCAATGCATCTTTAGCCTTTGCACGGAGAATGGGCTCCTTGCATTTTTCAGCTTGCAATAATTGCAACGCTTCCTTTAAAACCTTCCACTTAGTCTCTGCTCCCTTATCCCTTCTGTCAACTGCTTTACAGATATCTGTCAACCTTCTGTTTATATTCTCTTCTTGACGCCGGTTAGCTGTTGCTCTCTCTTTCCCATAACATGCCGAAAAACTTTTACCTCATATTTGAAATTGTTCCACCAAACTCTTTTTTCTTTCAAAAATAAAGGTTCCTTCTGAGCATTTTCTATTGTATTTAAAATCTCTCCTTTAAAAGCAATTTCTTTCAGGTACTGATTGTTTAAAATCCACACCCCCTGGACCGATTTTAACTCTGCTATTCCTAATTTTAAGAACCAAAGCCGAGTGGTCACTAAAAATTACTTTTTTATAATAAATCTCCATCACCTCAGAACTTAACCTTTCCTGCATTAACACAAAATCTACTCAGCTCAGTTTTAAAACATCACTAACACAAACTCTTCTGGAGAACTTTTTTATGGGGTTCCAATAAGTCTCTCAAATTTAAATTTGCCATCATTTTTACAATCATCTCTCTGGAGTTATCATCCTTAAAGGTCATCTGGGATGAAATGTCCATTCGAGATTAAAAAATACATTAAAATCCCATACTATACAAGGGTTTACCGCCTCTGCCACTTCTGTGAATAACCATCAAAAAATCACAACGCTTGCAATGGTCATTCAGTGTGTAGATATTGAAGAGATCGCAATTCAATTCATTCATTTGTACCTTTAACTGTAGAAATCTCCCCTCAGTGTCCTTGTCCACCAATGCAACGTTCTCTTTTATGGATGAACTCACCCCTCTACGGTTATTACTTGCGCAACTTGCAAACACTTCTCCCTTCCAAACCTTCTGAACTCTTTCTAGGATATCCTCATCCCAAAAGGTTTCTTGCAGACACAACAGTTCCATGCCTTTAAAACACTGCAACAACTGCTGCAATTTCTTCTCCCCCCTCAGTCCGTTCACATTAATCGTGACCAATGTAATCATGGCTCCTAATAAAAGTATGCTTGATAACCCCCCCATCATCATTTAATCTCTTACCCTTTCCCTCCTCTCAGGCCCTTCCCAACCTTTTGGGCAGCTGTTGCTTTTTCCTGCAGCCTCTGGCTCTTCACCTCCTATTTGAACTTTTCCTGCAGTTTCAGCCTCTTCCTTACATTAAATTTAGGCCATGGAACTGACCCCCACTAACCTTTCCCTTTTCACATGATGCCCCCCCCCCCATCCCCAATTCCATGTCTCCATCCTCCTCTGACTCCTCACTCCTGAGCTCTTCTGTAATCTCCCGTCCCTGTTCTCCATCAGATACAGAATCTCCCTTGGAGAGTCCTCCTGCTAACATGGTTTCTCCAACAGTGCCATTCCCTTTGGCCTCACCTCCACCGCTGACCCCTTGCTCCCTGTTTCTTCTCTCTCTGGGACAATGGTACGTCTCCACCCATCTTCCTCCCTTTTGGCGTCTTTGTCTCCCCGCTTCCGTCCTGCTGCCCCTTTAAGGCTCCTGCCTCTTGCACCCTCTCCTGGTCTTGCCCCCTCCTGCTCCCCAAGATGTACAACTCCACGTCTCTCTTTGGAGTACTTACACTTACTACGCACCCGCCTCTGCTCCCCCCACGGACACCTGAAGGCGAGCCATACTGTGGCTCAACTCTGTCCCTGACCCGTGATGTCCTCCACTGACTTTGTCCTTTTCCACCATGCTTGGTGTGTTTTCCATCATACCCATCCTGTTTTCTGCTCCACAATTTTCTGCCTCTACTTGCGCTCTTTCCTCATTCCGTTCGGCGGCTGTGTCCTCTGTCTGCTCCGCTCTTCTGGCCACCCCACTCACACCTCCTGCTCCTTCTCCCATCTCCTCGTCACTCAAGGAACTTCCTTCTGCCTCACACTCACAGCCTTTGTGACAAACTGCACAGCTCTCTGCCTTGCAGTTCCGAGCGATGTGTCCAAACTTGCCACAGTTATAACAGTACAGGTCTGGACAGCTTCTGACTAAATGGTCGTGTCCAAGACAGTAATAGCAAACCTTCACCTGGTTATCATGCAGAACCCGGAAGTACTGCACTCCTTCCATTGTCTCGAATTTCATGCTGTAGGGTAATGACTTCACCCCCTCGGGGAACTGCACTTTTACATAACGGGTTCCATCGGCTACCCGCGTTCCAGGATAGTATCTCCTCTTTATTACTGAGCAAAGTTTAATGTCCCACGACTCCAACTTTTTTATCAGCACATCGTCCTCAACATAACCCGGCAGGTTTAAGAATGGAACTACTAACTCTTCGGAATACAGCAAAGATACATCCAAGTACTTCTCACCAACCTTCAGGCCCAGTAAAAGTCTTTCCACCTCCTCTCGCCCACTGACCGTCACTTTGTATCCAATATTCGGCTTTGGTCGGCAAACAAAGCAACTTCCCTCACCGCAGTCCTCATGTCCTGCCTGGATAATATCCCAAGCTCGCATCTCCTTATCCTGGCACTGAACCACCATCGTGTTTTCTTTTCCAAACCTCCTGGGGTCCCAGCCCAAATCTTTGGGCCTTTTATTCTCCCTTCACAAGACACTCTCTCCCTTGGTTAACTTCACACTGGGAGCATTGTCCTCGGAGGGGCCCGGCACTCCAGGCCCCTCAGCAGCTATCTGGCTGATGTTTATGGGCCAAAAAGGCCCTAAAATTTGAAAAAAAAATCCACCACCAACTTTTGACAAACTCACTCCAACTCCTGCAGTAATCAGCAGCACCTGCTCACTCCTAGCCCCTCCCACTGACAGAGTGCTATCCACTGAGCCACAACTGACCCACATGGCCTAGCAACTCACATATCTCTGTCCTTCATTTGTTCTACCCAAGTAGTTTACAATGGGGAAGGAGCAGGGGAGTGGGACTAGTTGGATAGCTCAACCAAACCGCTGGCACAGGCACAATGGGCCGAATGGCCTCCTTTTGTGCTGTATCATCCAGCATTGACCACGCTAGATCAGTTTTGTTCGGTGGGCCATTTAGTTCGCATGCCAGACACGAGACTCCCTAAACAAATGTTCCATGCGGAGCTTCTTCATGGCAACCGAGCCAAAGGTGTGCAGCGGAAACGGTACTAGGGCATCCTCAAAGCCTCCCTGGTGAAGTGCGACATCACCACTGACACCTGGGAGACCCTGGCCGAAGGCCGCCCCTAGGTGGAGAAAGTGCATCTGGGAGGGCGTTGAGCTCTTACATAAGAACATAAGAATTAGGAATAGGAGCAGGCCATCTAACCCCTCGAGCCTGCTCCGCCATTCAACAAGATCATGGCTGATCTGGCCGTGGACTCAGCTCCACTTACCCGCCCGCTCCCCGTAACCCTTAATTCCCTTATTGGTTAAAAATCTTCAAATCTCAATGCTGCGAGCGTGAAGAGATCAGGCGCAGGCAGCGGAAGGAGCGTGTGGTAAATCAGTGCCACCATCCCCCCTTCCCCCAAGGAATATCTGTCCCACCTGTGACAGGATCTGTGGTTCTCACATTGGACTGTTCAGCCACCAAAGAACTCACTTTAGGAGTGGAAGCAAGTCTTCCTCGATTCCGAGGGACTGCCTATGATGATGATGATGTATCATACTACAATTCTATGCCATAGAATTCCAATGGGCCAAACAATTTGCCTTTTAGTCCCATTGTATCGAATTCGCAGGGAGCAAACCACTTTTCCTGTCAGTCCTATTATGTAAAAATCTGATGGAACAAATAATTTCCGTGCCATGTAAATTACAAAAAACAACTGCACGTGGTGGAAATGGAACAAAAACAAAAAAAATACAGGAGTTAGACCCGAGGTTTGTCAGCATCTGTAAAAAGACAGTTTAGTATTTCAGGTACAATCCTTCGGAAGAACTGAAAACAGGTTCCTTAGTAGGTTTGGAAAAAAGGAGGGAGAGGTCGGGAATCTGGTCCATCTCTCACTGGAAGGAAGTTATTAGGGACGACGGTGGGTGGGATCTTCCCTCGTCATGCAAGAACTCGAAGCAGCAAACAGAAGATGCTTGAAATGCACAGTTGGTCCACCACTTCCAGGAAGTGGAGAAACGGACTAACACCATGGGCGCAGACACTCCCTGCCCCTCATCTAAAGCTTTATCTTAGAATCAGAGAAATTTACAGCATGGAAGGAGGCCATTTCGACCCATCGTGTCCGCGCCGGCCGACAAAGAGCTATTCAGCCTAATCCCACTTTCCAGCTCTTGGTCAAAGGCCCTGTAGGTTACAACACTTCAAGTGCACATCCCAGTACTTTTTAAATGTGGTGAGGGTTTCTGCCTCTACCACCCTTTCAGGCACTGAGTCCCAGACCCCCACCCACCCTCTGGGTGAAGATATTTTTCCTCAAATCCCCTCTTAACCTCCTACCAATTACTTTAAATCTATGCCCCCTGGTTATTGACCTCTCTGCTTAGGGAAATAAGTCCTTCCTAGCCACTATATATAGGCTCCTCATAATTTTATACATCTCAGTAAGGTCTTCCCTCAGCCTCCTCTGTTCCAAAGAAAACAAACCCAGCCTATCCAATCTTTCCTCATAGCTAAAATTCTCCAGTCCTGGCAACATCCTCATAAATCTCCTCTGTACCCTCTCTAGTGCAATTGCATCTTTCCTCTAATGTGATGACCAGGACTGCACACAGTACTCTAGCTGTGGTCTAAATCGTGTTTTACACAGTTCAAGCATAACCTCCTTGCTACATTTCTATTTATTCCATTTCTATCACCAAAATGTCATACTACCACTCCTTTCCCTGGTTGTTCTCAGACCCAGCCCTGCCGTGAAGGAATTGACGAATGTAGCTGAGGCCCAAAGTCAGTAAAGTAAACGTTCAGACCAGAAAGCGATCGAGTGCCCAGGAGAAAGATGAGGTGGTATTCCTGCATTTTCCATTCTTATTTCAGACATTCACTCAACATTCACTACCTCCACCACCGGCGCACCGTGGCTGCAGTGTGCACCATCTACAAGATGCCCTGCAGCAAATCGCCAAGGCTTCTTCGGCAGCACCTCTCAAACCCGCGACATCTACTACCTAGAAGGACAAGAGCAGCAGGCGCATGGGAGCACCACCACCTGCAAGTTCTCCACCAAGTCACACATCATCCTGGACTTGAAAACATATCGGCATTCCTTCATCGTCGCTGGGTCAAAATCCTGGAACTCCCTCTCTAACAGCACTGTGGGAGCACCTTCATCACACGGACTGCAGCGGTTCAAGAAGGCGGCTCACCACCACCTTCTCAAGGGCAATTAGGGATGGGCAATAAATGCCGGCCCTGCCAGCAATGCCCACATCCCAGGAATGTATAAAAAAAAAGCAACCTGCACAAACCACTTCCCATTCTCCCCCACTGTCCAGAATTCCAATGGACCAAACCACTTCCCATTCACCCCCACTGTCCAGAATTCCAATGGACCAAACCACTTCCCATTTGACCCATGGTATCTCATTCCAAAATACCAAAGCACTCTCCATTCACTCCGACTATATGGATTTCTTGATCTAACTACAACACATAAATTACAAAATTGTATTCCCCACACAAAGTATTCCTTATTGATCCACTTCTTAATTCCTGCTGCACAGATGATAGCCAAGTACTACCTGGCACAAATGCAACGTTTGACAACTCGAATGCCTTTCATATAAAATCTGTTTTTGATATCCGAGAGTAGACTGATTGAACAGGTTGCGCTACAAAGACTGGTGTGCAGGCTATTTTTATTTGAGGTTTATGAAAATCATGATCCATATGTAACAATTCTAGGCAAAGTATGTGTGTGCTCATGAAACCAAATTGCAATTTAAAATTAATTTTCTTTTTGGGAAATTCAAAGACGAAGCTTCCGGCATTTAACTTAAAGTCCTGATTTTCTCTTTATTTCTCACATTCAGTGTAACAAATATCACTGACGTTTACTGGGTAACAAGGGATTGTCTTACTTATTTCTATCAAATGACAACAGCTTAAAATTTCTAAGGTTCTCTTGTAAGTTCCAAAGGCTGGACTCAGGGCCAATGAGGGAGATTATCCACTGTAGAAAGTATTAGCGTAAACATTTAGTATATTTTTTCTTAACAGAGGGCTGTTTTTGTGGAGTTTCTCTGTGACTAAAGTGCCACTTTGGCTAATAAAGTCCTTTTCAATGTTGCTTTTCCATTCAATCTCCATTAAGGCTGGGTTTTGGCGCTTCCAGCCCACATCAGCCGGCAACTGCCCGTCATTTCACTTTAATATGGGGGGGGCGGAGGGGCAGACGTGGGGGAAACCATCATCATCATAGGCAGTCCCTTGGAATCGAGGAAGACTTGCTTCCACTCTAAAAGTGAGTTCTCAAGTGACTGAACAGTCCAATACGGGAACCACAGTCACTGTCACAGGTGGGACAGATAGTCATTGAGGGTAAGGGTGGGTGGGACAGGTTTGCCGCACGCTCTTTCCGCTGCCTGCGCTTGATTTCTGCATGCTCTCGGCGATGAGACTCGAGGTGCTCGGCGCCCTCCCGGATGCACTTCCTCCACTTAGGGCGGTCTTTGGCCAGGGACTCCCAGGTGTCAGTGGGGATGTCGCACTTTATCACAGAGGCTTTGAGGGTCAACCTTGGGGGGAAACCATAGGCTGATCGAAGTAGAGAACATCAGGCCCCTCCAGTCGAGAAAGGCAACCCATCTCCAGCAACAGTCGAAAAAGTGTATCGATAGTCATCTCAACTGCAATCCATATTAATGAGCAGGAAGGTAGCTCCTTATATTGTTGAGCACTTTTCTCTCTTCCCCTCATCTGGATGACCTGGTACCTCCAGCTGAGAGGACACTCCTATTTCTTATGTTCTTATGTTCTATGTCCTCATTTGCTCTGTGACGCTAAGCACGATCGCTAGTTTAGTTGTGTTAGTTTTCTTATTGGATTCCCACAGGAGGCTGGGTTTTTCTGCGTTAGAATACACACTGCTGTTACACAGTAATTATTACTTAAAAAATAAATGTATTCACACGATGTGGGCGTAGAAATTTGAATGGGCCGCGCAGCCCCTTAAAGAGGCCACACCACCCCCACCACCCAAAAAAAAATTATGGAGAACATTGGTCGGGCGTTTCAGAAGTTGGATCCAACGACGAGGAAAAATGTTTTTTTTGAATGATTTATTGGGTTCCTCAAGGTGAGGTTGGCACTGCCACATGGAACCTCTCCTGTTTTGACCATGCAGAGTCAACAGTCACCACTTGCCGGTGAGGTTGAGCACAGATAGATGTAGAGTAAAGATCCATTTTTTGTTTTATCGCTAAAAGTACCTCAGTAAACTCATCATCATCATCATAGGCGGTCCCTCGAAACGAGGATGACATGCTTCCACGCCAAAAAGGGATGTGTTCAATGAGTTCACAGGCGTTTCAATGAAGGACCTAATATTCCAGATCCCGAACTACATCCTGAAAGGTGGAAGATGCCTGTGCGTGGATTTTTTTAACGTGTGGTGGCCGTTGCACACCAGCCACCACACGGGCTTGACAGAGCTAGGTCTTGGTCCAGTGGTAAGGATTAACCAAGACTAACTGGAGACCAGCTCTGCTGCACGGACCGAGTGCGCTCACATATCGCAGTGTGGGCTGGGCCGTGCTGCCCCTGGGCCCGTGCCTCTTCTGGGCCCCAACTCACGCCTCTCCTGGGCCCTGCTTCCATCGCTCCACTGGATTGGACGTCGCTGATTGGAGTGCGGGCAGGTATAGCAGGAGCGGCGGGATCGGGGCACAGGAGCGGCGAGGGATCAGTAAATGAACCCTCCTGCAGCAGTGTGACATTTTACATCATCCCCACAGGTCATCCTGTGGTCTCAAAGTTAGATGACTGTTTTAGTAAAACTGTTCTGTGGGGCCATGTTTATTGAGAACTGGGATGAGACTGTAAAATTAGGGAGACTTATAGGGAGATCTTCATCCCTTTAATCAGGGTGCATATTTATGAATGGAAATTTTTCAGTAATTATGGAGGGAATTTCCCTATGTTGAAATCCCATTAAAAATCTTGCAGTTGCGAAATGACTTGAAAAAGAGTTGGTGCCAGGGTGTCTCCAAGTGACTGAGAATCATTCCAGTCAAAATAAACATAGAAACATAGAAAATAGGTGCAGGAGTAGGCCATTCGGCCCTTCGAGCCTGCACCTCCATTCAATAAGATCATGGCTGATCATGCAACCTCAGTACCCCTTTCCCGCTTTCTCTCTATACCCCTCGATCCCTTTAGCTGTAAGGGCCATATCTAACTCCCTCTTGAATATATCCAATGAATTGGCATCAACGACTCTCTGCGGCAGGGAATTCCACAGGTTAACAACTCGCTGAGTGAAGAAGTTTCTCCTCATCTCAGTCCTAAATGGCCTACCTCTTATCCTTAAACTGCGTCCCCTGGTTCTGGACCTCCCCAACATCGGGAACGTTCTTCCCGCATCTAACCTGTCCAGTCCCGTCAGAACCTTATACGTTTCTATGACATCCCCTCTCATCCTTCTAAACTCCAGTGTATAAAGGCCCAGTTGATCCAGTCTCTCCTCATATGTCAGTCCAGCCATCCCTGGAATCAGTCTGGTGAACCTTCGCTGCACTCCCTCAATAGCAAGACCGTCCTTCCTCAGATTAGGAGACCAAAACTGAACATAATATTCCAGGTGAGGCCTCACCAAGGCCCTGTACAATTGCAGTAAGACCTCCCTGCTCCTATACTCAAATCCCCTAGCTATGAAGGCCAACATGCCATTTGCCTTCTTCACCGCCTGCTGTACCTGCATGCCAACTTTCAATGACTGATGAACCATGACACCCAGGTTTCGTTGCACCTCCCCTTTTACTAATTTGCCGCCATTCAGATAATATTCTGCCTTCCTGTTTTTGCCACCAAAGTGGATAATCTCACATTTATCCACATTATACTGCATCTGCCATGCATTTGCCCATTCACCTAACCTGTCCAAATCACCTGACAGCCTCTTAGCATCCTCCTCACAGCTCACACCGCCACCCAGTTTAGTGTCATCTGCAAACTTGGAGATATTACACTCAATTCCTTCATCCAAATCATTAATGTATATTGTCAAGAGCTGGGGTCCCAGCACTGAGCCCTGCGGTACTCCACTAGTCACTGCCTCCCACTCCGAAAAGGACCCGTTTATCCCAACTCTCTGCTTCCTGCCTGCCAACTAATTCTCTATCCACACCAGTACATTACCCCCAATACCATGTGCCTTGATCTTGCACACCAATCTCTTATGTGGGACCTTGCTAAAGGCATTTTGAAAGTCCAAATACACCACATCCATTGGTTCTCCCTTGTCCACTCCACTAGTTACATCCTCAAAATATTCCAGAAGATTGGTCAAGCATGATTTCCCTTTCATAAATCCAAGCTGACTTGGACTGATCCTGTCACCGCTTTCCAAATGCGCTGCTATTTCATCCTTAATAATTGATTCCAACATTTTCCCTACTACTGGTGTCAGGCTAACCGATCTATAATTACCCGTTTTCTCTCTCACTCCTTTTTTAAAAAGTGGTGTTACATTAGCTACCCTCCAGTCCATAGGAACTGATCCAGAGTTGATAGACTGATGGAAAATGATCACCAATGCATCCACTATTTCTAGGGCCACCTCCTTAAGTACTCCGGATTGCAGACAATCAGGCCCTGGGGATTTATCGGCCTTCAATCCCATCAATTTTTCCAACACAATTTCCCACCTAATAAGGATATCCTTCAGTTCCTCCTTCTCACTAGACCCTCGGTCCCCTAGTACATAAAGAAAAAGAAACATTCATTTCATATGGGGGTAATATATTAGCATGAATAGAGAATAGAGGATTAACAGAAAACAGAGAATCGGGATAAACGTGTCATTTTCTGGTTGGCAAACAGTAACTAGTGGGTTGCTGCAGGGATCGGTGCTGGGTCCTCAACTATTTACAATCTATATGAATGACTTGGATGAAAGGACCGAGTGTAATGTAGCCAAGTTTGCTGATGATACAAAGATGGGTGGGAAAGAAAATTGTGAGGACACAACAAATCGACAAAGGGATATAGACAGGCTAAGTGAGTGGGCAAAGATTTGGCAGATGGAGTATAATGTGGGAAAATGTGAGGCTATCCACTTTGGCAGAAATAATAGAAAAGCAAATTATAATTTAAATGGAGAAAAATTGCAAAGTGCTGCAGTACAGAGAGACCTGGGGGTCCTTGTGCACGAACCATAAAAAGTAAGTACACAGGTACAGCAAGTAATTAAGAAGGCAAATGGAATGGTGGCCTTCATTGCAAGGGGGATAGAATATAAAAGCAGAGAAGTCCTACTACAACTGCACAGGGTATTGTTGAGGCCACACCTGGCGTACTGCATGCAGTTTTGGTGTCCGTATTTAAGGAAGGTTTTACTTGTATTGGAAGCTGTTCAGAGAAGGTTCACTAGGTTGATTCCGGAGATGAGGGGGTTGACTTATGAAGATAGGTTGAGTAGGTTGGGCCTATAGTCATTGGAGTTCAGAAGAATGAAAGGTGATTTTATTGAAACTTAAGATAATGAGGGGGCTCGACAAGATGGATGCAGAGAGGTTATTTACACTCATAGGGGAAACTAAAATTGGGGACATAGTCTTAGAATAAGGGGCTGTCCATTTAGAAACATAGTGTTGTGTATCTATAAAGCATGCACTTCCATGTTCCGCCACAAAGGAGTGCATCCCCTGAAGTCCCAAGGGATCCCAGCATCCCTTGAGAGCACTGTACATAAGCCGGCCCCTAAGGCCTGTTCCTCACTCTGGAGTGTCTTAATAAAGACTGAGGTCACTGTTACTTTAACCTCCCTGTGTGCAGTCTCATCTGTGTTAGGAACACAATAACTGGCGACGAGTATACGAATCCAACGCAAAGATGCAGCAAACTGTGGGCATCCTGGAGAAGTTCTCGGAGGGTGAGGACTGGGAAGCCTATGTCGACCGGCTAGACCAGTACTTTGTAGCCAACGAGCTGGACGGAGAAGGAAGCGCTGCAAAAAGGAAAGTGGTCCTCCTCACGGTCTGTGGGGCACCGACCTACAGCCTCATGAAGAATCTTCTAGCTCCGGTGAAACCCACAAATAAGTCATATAAGGAGCTGTGTACACTGGTTTGGGAGCATCTTAACCCGAGGGAGAGCGTGCTGATGGCGAAGTATCGGTTCTACACGTGCCAGCGATCTGAAGGTCAGGAAGTGGCGAGCTATGTCGACGAGTTAAGGAGACTTGCAGGACAATATGAGTTTGATGGTTACCTGGAGCAGGTTTTCAGAGACTTTTTTGTATTGGACATTGGACATGAGACCATCCTATATGAAAACTTTTGATTGTAGACACACTGATCCTCAGTAAGGCCATTGCGATAGCACAGGCGTTTATGTCCACCAGCGATAACACCAAACAAATCTCTCAGCACACAAGTGCTAGCAATGTTCATGAATTAACTGGAACTGTGTTTGCGAGCAGAAATGTACAGGGCAGAAACCACGAGTCTGGAACTGCCAGCAGGCCTCAGGTGACCCAGGGCGCAGGAGCTGGAGGAGTCTTCGAAGGGCCTCGCCTGCATCAACATGCACAAGGGACTGTTCATCAACAACAGATGCCCATTTAGAATTGGGTCGGCTGCAGCGATCTTCCAGAGAAACATGGAGAGCCTACTCAAGTCAGTACCACGCACGGTGGTTTTTCAGGATGACATATTGGTCACGGGTCGGGACACCGTCGAGCACCTACAAAACCTGGAGGAGGTCCTCCAGCGACTGGATCGCATAGGGCTGCGGCTGAAGAGGTCGAAATGCGTCTTTATGGCAACAGAAGTGGAGTTTTTGGGGAGAAAGATCGCGGCGGATGTCATTCGGCCCACAGACGCCAAGACAGAGGCTATTAGGAACGCGCCCAGGCCACAGAACATCACGGAGCTGCGGTCGTTCCTGGGACTCCTCAACTATTTTGGTAACTTCCTACTGGGGTTAAGCACCCTCTGAGAGCCCCTACATGTATTATTGCAAAAGGTGAGAACTGGTTGTGGGGAAAAAAAACCAAGTAATTGCTTTTGAGAAAGCCAGAAACATTTTATGCTCCAACAAGCTGCTTGTATTATATAACCCATGTAAAAGACTTGTGCTAGCATGTGATGCATTGTTGTACAGAGTCGGGTGTGTATTACAACAAGCTAACGTTGCGGGGAAGTTTCAACCTGTCGCCCATGCCTCCAGGAGCTTGTCTAAGGCTAAGAGGGCCTACAGCATGATTGCGAAAGAGGCATTAGCGTGTGTGTTCGGGGTAAACAAAATGCATCAGTACCTGTTTGGCCTCAAATTTGAGCTGGAAACCGATCGCAAGCCCCTCATATCCCTGTTGGCTGAAAACAAGGGGATAAATACTAATGTCTCAGCCCGCATACAAAGGTGGGCACTCACGCTATCAGCGTGTAACTAACTATACTATCTGCCACAGGCCAGGCACCGAGAACTGTGCCGTGCTCTTAGTCGGCTACCATTGCCCACCACGGGGGTGGAAATGGCGCAGCCTGCAAACTTGTTGATGGTGGGGCAGCCCGCAGACTTGTTAATGGGCTTGGAAGCGTTTGAAAATGAGAAATCACCTGTCACGGCCCGCCAGCAGGCCTCAGGTGACCCAGATGACTCAGAATTGGCAACAAAGGATGAATGCAAGGCAATTCACACCTTTTTGGCGTTGTGGAGGCTTCCATTCAGCCTATTCATGCCGCTTCAAAGGGTATGTTTGAAAGAGCTGTGGAAGAATGGGGCACCTCCAATGAGCTTGCAGATGAGCTGGAATCTCTGCAAAACCTGTGAACCACCACGTGGCAGAGGAAGATTGGTCCATGGTGGATCAAAGCAATTTCGAGCCTCAGAGAGAGGAGGCAGATACTGAAGTACACGGGGTGCAGACATTTCCGACAAAATGTCCACCTATAATGCTAAATGTAAAATTGAATGGCTTACCCATAGCCATGGAACTGGACACTGGCGCTAGCCAATCCATCGTGAGTAAAAAGATGTTTGAGAGACTGTGGTGCAACAAGGCACTCAGACCAGCCCTGAGCCCCATCCACACGAAACTGAGAACGTACACCAGAGAGCTCATCACTGTACTGGGCCGCGCCATGGTTAAGCTCACCTACGAGGGCACAGTGCACGAACTGCCACTCTGGATTGTCCCGGGCGATGGCCCCACACTGCTTGGAAGGAGCTGGCTGGGCAAAATCCGCTGGAACTGGGATGACATGTGAGCACTATCACATGTCGATAAGGCCTCATGTACCCAGTTCTTAACAAATTTCCTTCCCTTTTTGAGCCAGGCATTGGAAACTTTTCCGGGGTGAAGGAGCGGATCCACTTGGTCCCAGAGGCACGACCCATTCACAACAAGGCGCGAGCGGTACCTCACATGATGAGGGAGAGAGTGGAAATCGAGCTAGACAGGCTGCAACGCGAGGGCATCATCTCCCCCAGTGGAATTCAGCGAGTGGGCCAGCCCGATTGTTCCAGTACTCTAAAGTGATAGCACGGTCAGGATTTGCGGCGATTATAAAGTAAGTATTAATCGTTTCTCGCTACAGGACCAATACCCGCTACCTAAGGCAGACGACCTATTTGCGACACTGGCAGGAGGCAAGACGTTCACCAAGCTCGAACTGACTTCGGCCTACATGATGCAGGAGCTAGAGGAGTCTTCGAAGGGCCTCACCTGCATCAACACGCACAAGGGACTGTTCATCGACAACAGATGCCCGTTTGGAATTCGGTCGGTTGCAGCGAACTTCCAGAGAAACATGGAGAGTCTACTCAAGTCGGTACCACACATGGTGGCCTTTCAGGACGATATATTGGTCATGGGTCGGGACACCATCGAGCACCTACAAAACCTGGAGGAGGTCCTCCAGCGACTGGATCGCATAGGGCTGCTGCTGAAGAGGTCGAAATGCGTCTTCATGGCAACAGAAGTGGAGTTTTTGGGGAGAAAGATCGCGACGGATGGCATTCGGCCCACAGACGCCAAGACAGAGGCTATCAGGAATGCGCCCAGGCCACAGAACATCACGGAGCTGCGGTCGTTCCTGGGACTCCTCAACTATTTTGGTAACTTCCTACCAGGGTTAAGCACCCTCTGAGAGCCCCTACATGTATTATTGCAAAAGGTGAGAACTGGTTATGGGGAAAAAAACAAGTAATTGCTTTTGAGAAAGCCAGAAACATTTTATGCTCCAACAAGCTGCTTGTATTATATAACCCATGTAAAAGACTTGTGCCAGCATGTGATGCATCGTTGTACGGAGTCGGGTGTGCATTACAACAAGCTAACGTTGCGGGGAAGTTGCAACCTGTCGCCTATGCCTCCAGGAGCTTGTCTAAGGCCAAGAGAGCCTGCAGCATGATTGAGAAAGAGGCATTAGCGTGTGTGTTCGGGGTAAAGAAAATGCATCAGTACCTGTTTGGCCTCAAATTTGAGCTGGAAACCGATCACAAGTCCCTCATGTCCCTGTTTGCTGAAAACAAGGGGATAAATACTAATGCCTCAGCCCGCATACAAAGGTAGGCACTCGCACTATCAGCGTATAACTATACTATCTGCCACAGGCCAGGCACTGAGAACTGTGCGGATGCTCTCAGTTGGCTACCATTGTCCACCACGGGGGTTGAAATGGCGCAGGCTGCAAACTTGTTGATGGTGGCGCAGCCCGCAGACTTGTTGATGGTCATGGAAGCATTTGAAAATGATAAATCACCTGTCACGGCTCGCCAGATTAGGACTTGGACCAGCCAAAATCCTCTGCTGTCCCTAGTAAAAAACTGTACTGCATGGGAGCTGGGCCAGCATCCCCATTGAAATGCAAGAGCTAATCAAGCCATTCCAGCGGCGAAAGGATGAGCTGTCCATTCAGGCAGACTGCCTGTTGTGGGGTAACTGCATAGTGCTACCCAAAAAGGGCAGGGAGACGTTCACCTCGGATCTCCACAGCACACACCCGGGTATAGTAATGATGAAAGCGGTAGCCAGATCCCACGTGTGGTGGCCCGGTATCGACTCTGACTTAGAGTCCTGTGTACGGCAATGCAGCATGTGTGCTCAGTTGAGCAACGCGCCCAGAGAGGCACTAAGTTTGTGGTCTTGGCCCTCCAGACCATGATTGAGGATCCATGTCGACTATGTGGGCCCGTTTCTCGGTAAAATGTTCCTGGTGGTGGTGGATGCTTTTTCAAAATGGATTGAAGCACTGCCACCGCCACCATTGAAAGCCTGAGGGCCATATTTGCCACCCACGGCCTGCCTGACATACTGGTCAGTGACAATGGGCCATGTTTCACAGTGCCGAATTTAAAGAATTCATGACCCGCAATGGGATCAAACATGTCACCTCGGCCTCCAATGGGCACGCAGAGCGGGCAGTACAAACAATCAAACAGAGCCTTGAATGAGTCACAGAAGGTTCACTCCAAACTCGCCTGTCCCGAGTACTGCTCAGCTACCGCACGAGACCCCACTCGCTCACAGGGGTGCCCCTGGCTGAGCTACTCATGAAAAGGGACACTTAAAACCAGATTCTCTCTGATTCCCAACCTGCATGATCAGGTAGAGAGCAGGCGGCAGCAACAAAATGTAAACGATGGTCGCGCCACTGTGTCACGGGAAATTTATCTGAATGTGCTGTGTATGTGCTAAACTATGGACATGGTCCCAAGTGGATCGCTGATAGCTAAAGGAGTAGGGTGTTTGTAGTCAAACTAGACAATGGACAAATTTGCAGAAAGCACCTGGACCAAACGAGGCTGCAATGCACAGACTGCCCTGAACAACCCACAGCAGACACCACCTTTGTCGCGCCCACAACACACACCCAAAGGATCAACGACATCACCCCGGACCAGGAAATCGAATCCATCGTGCCCAACAGCCCTGCAGGGCCAGCAACACGCCAGCCCAGCGAGGGCACAGCCAACACACCAGAACAGACATTTGTACCGAGGCGGTCCACCAGGGAAAGAAAGGCTCCCGACCGCCTCACCTTGTAAATAGTTTTCACTTTGACTTTGGCGGGGAGTGATGTTGTGTATCCTTGGGAGCACTGTACATAAGCCGGCCCCTAAGGCCTATTCCTCACTCTGGAGTGTCTTAATAAAGGCTGAGGTCACTGTTACATTAAACTCCCTGTGTGCAGTCTCATCTATGCTCAGAACACAATACATAGAAACATCGAAAATAGGTGCAGGAGTAGGCCATTCGGCCCTTCGAGCCTGCACCACCATTCAATAAGATTATGGCTGATCATTCACCTCAGTACCGCTTTCCTGCTTTCTCTCCATACCCCTTGATCCCTTTAGCCATAAGGGCCATATCTAACTCCCTCTTGAATATATCCAACGAATTGGCATCAACAACTCTCTGCGGCAGGGAATTCCACAGGTTAACAACGTTCTGAGTGAATAAGTTGCCCCTCATCTCAGTCCTAAATGGCTTACCCCTTATCCTTAAACTGTGTACCCTGGTTCTGGACTTCCCCAACATCAGGAACATTCTTCCTGCATCTAACCCGTCAGAATTTTATATGTTTCTATGAGATCTCCTCTCATCCTTCTAAACTCCAGTGAATAAAGGCCCAGTCGATCCAGTCTCTCCTCATATGTCAGTCCAGCCATCCCGGGAATCAGTCTGGTGAACCATCGCTGCACTCCGTCAATAGCATGAACGTCCTTCCTCAGATTAGGAGACCAAAATTGAACACGATATTCCAGGTGAGGCCTCACCAAGGCCCTGTACAACTGCAGTAAGACCTCCCTGCTCCTATACTCAAAACCCTAGCTATGAAGGCCAGCATACCATGTGCCTGCTTCACCGCCTGCTGTACCTGCATGCCAACTTTCAATGACTGATTTCAAATTGAGATGAGGAGAAATTTATTTTCTCAGAGGGTTGTAAATCTATGAAATTCTCTGCCCCAGAGAGCTGTGGAAGCTGGGTTATTAAATATATTTTAGGTCGAGATAGACAGATTTTTGAGCGATAAGGGAGTAAAGGGTTATGGGGAGCGGGCAGGGAAGTGGAGCTGAGTCCATGATCAGATCAGCCATGATCTTATTGAATGGCGGAGCAGGCTCGAGGAGCCAAATGGCCTACTCCTGCTCCTAAGTCTTATGTTCTTATGTTCTTATATAACTCCTTATCACATCCTTGAAACTTCACAACTGGGGTTTTACACAATAAACCATTTTTTTTTTAACTGACTTTGTTATGCAAGCAGAGTGTACTGAGGTGGAGGAATGGGAGATGCCATTGAAACATTGTTCCTCAGTGTTCTAATACTGCCCAAGTAGAAAGACTTACATCTACGTAGGGTTGGACGTGACATGCTGGCCACGGTTGTTCACATCGGGAGGTGTCATGTATGCACCCGTGAGTATGCTCACAGGTTACTAGAGCTGTTGAGTTGGGAGTGGCTTAGCCAGCCACGTGATGTTCACAAGACTCAATAAAACCCCAGCCAGTTGAGTTCAGGGGATCCACAATGAGGGATGCAGTTGTGAGCCTGGTGGATGACCTGGTAATGTGTAGTGTGATTGTTAAACCTTTTGCTAATAAACCAACTAGTTCTTAATTGCAATGTGTTGCTGTGAATTATTAAGCACAGAACCCATGAAGCAAATACATGACAGGAGGTTTCAGTCTCAAGCACAACCTCTTGGTCAGGGCCATGCACACAAAGGAAGAGAAGATTTAGAGGCTTCAACAAGCTAACTCCTGCTCACAGGAGCTAAATATCTCCACCATGTGCTGCTAATATGTTAAAAAAGGCACTGAGAGCTAGGTGACTAAAACACAATATCATCTTTGATACCGTCTCCTTGTAAATTGTAAATAATAAGCAATTGGTTAGCCTGTCTCAACAATTGATAAACACCTCACCCCCACTTTGTCGGAAAACCTCTGGTTCCTTCTAACTATGAACACAGGGTGGAGAAAAAAACACAAACAGAGCCAGTCAGATTTTAAACAGAAAGTGGCGATTGCAAGCTTGAGCCATGTTTAGACATTTAACAGGCCGGAAGTTACTTATGAGTAATTTTGTTTTAGTGAGATAAGATGACCCACCGATGTGAGGAAGTATAGTGTGTTCATTATTTTGTATTATTATGTGAAGGCAAGTTGTGCTGATTGAACAAAATGGGCTTCATCATAACTGTGTGTTAATTTGTTGTGAAATAGAACAGGCCAACCAATCAGAGCTGGTCTCATCTCAGCACATGTTTCCTCAGTCTGCCTTGAAAGAGATTGAATAAGTACCTATGCAAAAAATACAAATATCCAGTTCAGATCACAAGGGGATGTTATAGCCATTATTTGTTTAGCTATTGGCAGCACAGGCATATTTTACATGCAAGATGCTTAGAACACTTATGAGAGTGACTGGTGGAACTGTACCCAGGAGAATATCTAAAGCAAGACCCTAAACTTTACAACCCATGGGTTACTCTTGAAATGCAGTCTCTGTCGTTATGTAGACAAATGCGACAACCAAAAGGAGAAAAGACTATACAAGTCCAAAAGATAGGTTGTCGGAAGTTGTAGGTTCTGGGATGGTAGGAAGATTGAAGGTGGTGAGCGTCTTTGAGATGCTGGAAAAGAATGGGTTACAGTAGAGGATGAGATAGTGAACCTTGATTGTAACCTCTTGTTCCTTCTAAGTTCCATCTAGCCATTCTACATGCTCTTGGAGAAAGACCATGCAGGATGGCTATATGGAGCTTAGAAGGTACGAGAGGTGGTGCAATGTCTATAGCACTTTAGATAGGATGGAGACAAGGTAGTGAGAGAAGGGTCACTAATCAGACAGCAAGTATCTTCTCGCAAGTTGTCCATGAGTGTGAGTTCCCAGTGTGGATTATTTAAGCATAATTTTACAGTATAATCCGGCAAATATCAGCTTGAATGGAGAGAAATACAGCTCACATAATATTTCTATCAGGCCGCCTCTAGGGCTTCCCACTATGTACGGCTTATAACGACATCTAGTGGTGTCCTCACCCACTTGGCCATAGGGGACCTATCGCGCGGCTAGATTTTAAGTGACAGAAAGATTTCCAGCTGCCATCTGTGAAGATCTCTTGATATCAGTCCCCAAAGGCAGGTCTGTACAGGTCGGTTTTAATGCACATCGTCTGTATTAACAAGATACCTGTACAATCCAGTTGTACCAAACAGAGACCTATTAAAGCACTCACTGAGGGCAGAACATTCCTTTCATCTCCAAGCGAAGGACTAACTGGGGGAGTCCTTTATATTTTATTGTGTGAAATCATAAATCATCACATCCACCAGAACATCTTCACCAATTTATACCCGCTCAAACTTGCTCATCATTATGCGATAGAAGCCTTCCGCATTGCACTTCCAGAACATCAAAGCTTAGTGAAATATCCCATTTATATTAAATTGCAGCCATCCGTCTGCTTTTATACCTCAGACAATAACATAGGACCTGGACAAAACTCGAACAGGGAGATTACTGACAGATACCAGCAGCAGTGGAGGAGCATACAAAATGGAAGTTCAGAGAGGCTACGATTATGAATGAGAAGACCCAAAGGAGTCCCAGCTCTGAACAGAACCTTTTTTTGATTTATTCCCATAATAGCTATAGTTCGTGTCAGAATAACTCTCATTTCCTCTGACAGTAGATTGAAATTAAAAGTTTCCTTTTGTAATTCCTCTTTTAAAAGTATTTTTTTTAAATGTGAACGGTACAGTCAAAAATGCTGCCCAATGAATGCGCTCCCCCCTTTCTCCCCTTCCCCCCTATCCCCCTTCCCCCCCAAACCTTCCCTCCGCCCCCCTCCCTCCCCTGCCCCAGTGCAGTCTCCTTCTCACCTTTAGGCCCTTGAAACAAGTTTGGCCGATGATTTTTTTTCAAGACATGATTCCACAGGGGCTCGAAGGTCTTCAGTTACCTTTCCCAAGTGGCCATTCAAAAGTGTCGTAAGAGTCAGCTGTGGCTCGGGTGCTAGTGCTCTTGCCTGTGAGTCTGAAGGTCATGGGTTCATGTCCCACTCACTCCCACTGAGGGAGTGCTGCACCATCGGAGGTGCCGTCTTTCGGATCAGACGTTAAACCGAGGCCCCGACTGCCCTCTCGGATGGACGTAAAAGACCCAGTGGCAGTATTTGAAGAGGAGCAAGGGAGTTGTCTCTGGTGTCCCTCAACCAACATCACGAAGAACAGATGATCTGGTCATTATCACATTGCTGTGTGTGGGAGCTTGCTGTGCTCAAATTGGCTGCCGCGTTTCCCACATTACAACAGTGACCACACTTCAAAAATAATTCATTGGCTGTAAAGCGCTTTGGGACGCCCTGAGGTCATGAAAGGCACTACATAAATGCAAGTGTTGCTTTCTTTCAGAAGTTAAGGCTTTCACAGTGCAAGTGCCAGCCAATTATTTGACTGGAGGAAAGTCTCGTTTTAGCCCAAACTTATCCTCATCCAAAGTCGAGAGAACATGTGCACTTTCCAGCAAGGGGTTACTAAACTGTGTTCAGCAGCAGAAGCCTTGACTAATTTCCACCCTGCCTAACCCTGCCCCGCCCAATCCAGGGATCCTGAGACCAATTGCTCCTAGTGCAACACAGACTGTGAAACTTGTTTTGGTTCCTTCAGTTTTGCATCTGCTGCCAGCAGGAAGCACATTTATGCTCAAAATGAGGTACCACAGGGACCACTGTTAAAGCACTTGAGGCAATATTGAACTCACTACCATCCCTTATCTACACTCTAATTACCTTTACAGTGATTATCGCATAGTCCTTACGATTCAGGTCACTTGATAATTTTCAAAAGGTTGAGAATTTCAGGATCTTTCATTGTAATGTCTGCTCAACTCAGCATTTGTCTCCAAAATCTCCCACAGGGTGCATTGTATAGATACGAGATTCAGTAATTACAGTTCATTAGAGCGAACTCACCACACTGCTCTTGTACTCTCACAGTTTGGCCATTCAACTGCTGAGCGACTTGAAAGTAGGACACCTTTGGGATGTCATCACCAGCAAGTCCACGGGTACTCAACGCCCTCGGCTACCTTTCCCAAGTGGTCATTCATCATGTGCCAACTGTTGGACTGCTTGCTTGTTAAGAACGTAGGAAGTAGGAGCAGGAGTAGGCCGTTTGGCTCTCGAGATCAATAAGATCATGTTCTTTTTCATTTTGTTGCATTAAGTATCAGATTACACACACACACTCGGTTGTAGCAATTCAGGATCAGCTGTGGCTCAGTGGGTTGCCCACCCGCCTCTGATGTCAGAAGGTTGTAGGTTCAAGTTCCACTCCTGGGACATGAGCACCTAAATCTAGGCAGACACTCCAGTGCAGTGCTGAGGGAACGCTGCACTGTCGGAGGTGCTGCCTTTCAGATGAGACATTAAACTGAGGTCCCGTCTGCTTTCTCAGGTGGACGTAAAAAATTCCATGGCACTATTGCGACGAAGAGCAGGGGAGTTATCCCCGGTGTCCTGGCCAATATGTATCCCTCAATGAACATAACAAAACAGATTATCTGGTCACTATCGTATTGCTGTTTGTGGGAGCTTGCTGTGTGCAAATTGGCTGCTGCGTTTCCCACATTACAACAGTGACTATACTTCAAAAGTACTTCATTGGCTGTAAAGTGCTTGGAGACGTCTGGTGGTCGTGAAAGGCGCTATATAAATGCAAGTCTTTATTTTTTCTTTCAGGTCTTCATTGAAACTTCACACTATAGAAAACCAGCATAAGAGCTATTGAGAAACACACTTCACAAAACCAGTGAATGCTAGCTGTTTTTGAGCCATCACACTATTCATGATTCCAGTGTATGCTACTAAAACAGTGTTCACTTACATTTCTTATAGTGACTTTTGCCTTTGATCACTATATTCCATGCATACTATCAATAAATCATGGTACATCAAAGATACTTACAATGCTATGTAAACTAAACAACCAGACACTCAACTCTCTTGAAATTGCTTTATTAGCACAATCAACTCTTGCCGTCTATTTTATTACACGCAGGTGTCCAAATTGACATGTTTGAATATGGCTGAATGACTCTCCCACCTTCTAGTATAATTTTTCCAGTGAAAGCATCCTCTGCTTTGATCTCCTACCCAATTTACAACCCACAATTAGCAGAAAGCTGCTTGAATATTTAACCCAGCTGATCTCACAGACTGCGCAGAGTGAACAGCGAGGTATTCGGGTAATACGGACTTTGTGCTCCCACACCAACCAGTTATTCGACTGGAGAAAGCCATATCCCAAACCAGATTTGTCCTCGGCCAAAGCTTCCAAAACGCACACACTTTTCAGCAGGCATCACTGGACAGAGTGCTGCCAGCAATGCAGTCCTTTAGATGAAGGGTGAACTGAAGATGCGATTGCCTGTTTTGGTGGATGTTGAAGATACCGTGGCATTGTTCAAAGATCAAGGCATTCTCCTGGTGTCCGCTCTCAAGCAACACTAGTTAAAACAGATCGACCTGTCAGCCCGCTCGCTGCTGTTTGTGGGATTTTGCTGTGTCTAAAGCGATTGGAATCATCAACATAACAATTCAACTCACCTCAAAAACGATCCATTTTATGTGAAGCATTTTGAGATATGTCTAAGAGCCATGATGAGGTGCTATATAAATGCAAGTTTTTCTCCCTCGTGCTGACTGATTCCATGAGTACCAACAGAAGGCTAACAGGCCCGAGGTAAAGAATGAAAAGAACTGGCATTTATACAGCACCTTACCTGACATCAGGACATCCCAAAGCGCTTTACAACCAATGAAGTACTTTTGAAGTGTAGTCACTGCTGTAATGTAGGAAACGAGGTAGCTAATTTGCGCACAGCAAGCTCCCACAAACAGCAATGTGATAATAGCCAGATAATCTGTTTTAGCGATGTTGGGTTGGGGGATAAATATTGTCCGGGACACCGGGGATAACTCCCCTGCTCTTCGAATATTGCCGTCGGATCTTTAACATCCACCTAAGAGAGCAGACGGAGCCTCGGTTTAACAGCTCATCTGAAAGCCGGCACCTCTGACAGTGCAGCACTCCCTCAGCCATGCATTTGAGTGTCAGCCTAGATTTTGTGCCCTGTATCAGGACTTGAGCCACAGGTACACTGTTGTCTCGGTGTCGCGCTCACGTGCAAGCTCACCGAATTTGAATGACGGTTAAGTTTTTAACATGAGGCGAGCGCTGACTGTGCAGTCATCCCTCCAGTAACCTCCACTAAACGGTGGCACAATTGAGGAACAGTGGTGGACTTTTAAGGAGCTCCTTCATAGTGCTCAACGAAAATATATTCCAGTGAAAAAGAAGGCCGGTAAGAGAAGGGATAACCAGCCGTGGTTAACCAAGGAAATAAAGGAGAGTATCAAATTAAAAACCAATGCGTATAAGGTGGCCAAGGTTAGTGGGAAACTAGAAGATTGCGAAAATTTTAAACGACAGCAAAAAATGACGAAGAAAGCAAGAAAGAAAGGAAAGATAGATTACGAAAGTAAACTTGCGCAAAACATAAAAACAGATAGTAAAAGCTTTTACCGATGTATAAAACGGAAAAGAGTGACTAAAGTAAATGTTGTCCCTTAGAAGATGAGAAGGCGGATTTAATAATGGGAAATGTGGAAATGGCTGAGACCTTAAACAATTATTTTGCTTCGGTCTTCACAGTGGAAGACACAAAAACCATGCCAAAAATTGCTGGTCACGGGAATGTGGGAAGGGAGGACCTTGAGACAATCACTATCACTAGTGGGGTAGTGCTGGATAGGCTAATGGGACTCAAGGTAGACAAGTCCCCTGGTCCTGATGAAATGCATCCCAGGGTATTAAAAGAGATGGCGGAAGTTATAGCAGATGCATTCGTTATAATCTACCAAAATTCTCTGGACTCTGGGGAGGAACCAGCGGATTGGAAAGTAGCTAATGTAACGTCTCTGTTTACAAAAGGGGGCAGACAAAAGGCAGATAACTAAAGGCCGGTTAGTTTAACATCTGTAGTGGGGAAAATGCTTGAAGCTATCATTAAGGAAGAAATAGCGAGACATCTAGATAGGAATAGTGCAATCAAGCAGACGCAACATGGAATGATGAAGCGAAAATCATGTTTAACTAATTTACTAGAATTCTTTGAGGATATAACGAGCATGGTGGATAGAGGTGTACCGATGGATGTGGTGTATTTATATTTCCAAAAGGCATTCGATAAGATGCCACACAAAAGGTTACTGCAGAAGATAAAGGTACGCGGAGTCAGAGGAAATGATATTAGCATGGATCGAGAATTGGCTGGCTAACAGAAAGCAGAGAGTCGGGATAAATGGGTCCTTTTCGGGTTGGAAATCGGTGGTTAGTGGTGTGTCACAGGGATCGGTGCTGGGACCACAACTGTTTACAATATACATAGATGACCTGGAAGAGGAGACAGAGTGTAGTGTAACAAAATTTGCAGATGACACAAAGATTAGTGGGAAAGCGGGTTGTGTAGAGGACACAGAGAGGCTGCAGAGAGATTTAGATAGGTTAAGCGAATGGGCTAAGGTTTGGCAGATGGAATACAATGTCGGAAAATGTGAGGTCATCCACCTTGGAAAAAAAAACAGTAAAAGGGAATATTATTTGAATGGGGAGAAATTACAACATGCTGCGGTGCAGAGGGACCTGGGGGTCCTTGTGCATGAATCTCAAAAAGTTAGTTTGCAGGTGCAGCAGGTAATCAGGAAGGCGAATGGAATGTTGGCCTTCATTGCGAGAGGGATGGAGTACAAAAGCAGGGAGGTCCTGCTGCAACTGTACAGGGTATTGGTGAGGCCGCACCTGGAGTACTGCATGCAGTTTTGGTCACCTTACTTAAGGAAGGATATACTAGCTTTGGAGGGGGTACAGAGACGATTCACTAGGCTGATTCCAGAGATGAGGGGGTTACCTTATGATAATAGATTGAGTAGACTGGGTCTTTACTTGTTGGAGTTCAGAAGGATGAGGGGTGATCTTATAGAAACATTTAACATAATGAAAGGGATAGACAAGATAGAGGCAGAGAGGTTGTTTCCACTGGTCGGGGAGATTGGAACTAAGGGGCACAACCTCAAAATATGGGGGAGCCAATTTAAAACCGAGTTGAGAAGGAATTTCTTCTCCCAGAGGGTTGTGAATCTGCGGAATTCTCTGCCCAAGGAAGCAGTTGAGGCGAGCTCAGTGAATGTATTCAAATCACAGATCGATAGATTTTTAACCAATAAGGGAATTAAGGGTTATGGGGAGCGGGCGGGTAAGTGGAGCTGAGTCCACGGCCAGATCAGCCATGATCTTGTTGAATGGCGGAGCAGGCTCGAGGGGCTAGATGGCCTATTCCTGTTCCTAATTCTTATGTTCTCATGTTCTCATGTTCTGATGTTCTTATAATGTCGCAAAGGGCACCACCGCAGGTCAGGAGTATAAAGAGCTCAAGTGCGGCCACTACAGCTTCCAGCATGAGTCGTCCCAAGTGTGCGACGACTTTGAGGTGGGTGACTGGGTGACGACATCAAGGCCCAGGTCGCCGGTTAGTGCGTGGGCTCGAACAGCAGCGGGGCTCAGGCACAGCGGAGGAATGGGAAGGTCGTAGCAGAGGTGCGGCAAATGAGAGTGCTGTCATGTATGTACTTTGGGTCCACTAGCCACTAGATGGCGTCACTGTTGGAGGCCATTGGGCTGCACGCACGTGTGAGCAGCCCAAGTATAAATGGGCAGCCATTTTGTATATTATTCACTTTGGGCCTTAATAAAGCAGAGCTAAGGTCATACCTCTTGGAGTTGAACAGTGCTCACTTATTGCATACACAACATTTGGCGACGAGGTAACAAGAACCTTTATATGCAAAAATGAGCACAATTGGATTATTGGAGTGATTCATGGGAGGAGAAGATTAGGCAGAATTTGTGAGCCAGTTCCTCGTGGCCAACAAAATGGAGGAGGTCGGCGACGCAGATCGGCACCGGGCGGTGTTCCTCACAGTTTCCAGTCCAAAAATTTACGGTATTATAAAGAAACTACTCCTGCCTGTGAGTCCAACAGAGAAGACGTATGAAGAATTGTGTACACTGGTACAGGACCAGCTTAAGCCAGACGAAGGCATCATCATCTCGAGATACAGATTTTACACGCACGTTCGCTCAGAGGGCCGGAATGCGGCGGAAGCCATTGCCGACCTGAGACGTCATGCGGGCCCGTGTAAGTGCAGGGCTGTGTTGGCAGACGTGCTGCGGGACTTCTTTGTAATCGGCATCAGCCACGAGGTGATCCTGCGTAAACTACTGGCAGTGGAAACGTTGGACTTGAACAGGGCCATCACGATTGCTCAGTCATGCATGACGATGGATAGAAGTCTAAAGCAGATATCAGTGAAAAATCGAAACTCGGCAAGTACTGAAAATATGATTGATTCGGCGTTCTGCAGAGCTGTACATGGCAGGGCCTACCCGACTGCGTATGCGAAACCTATGGCTGCCCAATGTCCACCAGCGGGAATGCACCCGATTTCTCCATGTTGGCATTGTGGGGGAAATCACCGGCACCAGCAGTGCCGATTTAAGCAATATAGTTGCAAAGGCTGTCTGAGAGCGGGGCATCTTCAGCGCAAGTGTCCGCAGATGAGCAAGCGTGCTGCGACACACCATGTGGAGGATGATGGGCATACTAGCGTGGATCCGGATACGCAATCTGAGATACCAGAGGAGTTAGTGTATAGACTGTACTCGTTCCTAACTAAGAGCAAACCGTTAATGATCAACGTGAAATTTGATGGGGTGCCGGTATCGATGGAACTGGACATGTGGGGCAAGTCAATGAAAAATGAGCCAGAGGGCATTCGAGAAGCTGTGGGATACTAAGGCTGTGAGGCCCAGGCTGAGTCCAGTCAATGCCAAGTTGCGCACGTACACCAAAGAACTCATAACAATGATTGGCAGTGCCACAATTAAAGTGTTGTATTAATGACTGGGCCAGCCCCATTGTTCCTATGCTGAAAAGTGATGGCACAGTCAGAATCTGTGGAGACTACAGGGCTATGATCAACAGGGTTTCGAAACAGGATCAGTACCCATTACCGAAGGCTGATGACTTGTTTGCAACGCTAGCCGGGGGGAAGTCGTTCACCAAACTGGACTTGACATCAGCCTACATGACACAGGAGCTGGTCGAGACATCGAAGAGACTTACATGCATTAACACGCACACAGGACTGTTTATTTATCACAGGTGCCCTTTTGGAATTCGCTCAGCTGTAACAATATTTCAGAGGAACATGGAGAGTCTATTGAAGTCCATTCCCAGAACCATTGTGTTCCAAGATGACATCCTGATCACAGGTCATGACTCCGAGGAACATCTGAACAACCTGGAAGAGGTTCTACATCGTCTGAACAAAGTGGGACTCAGACTGAAATGCTCGAAGTGCATCTTCATGGCACCAGAGGTCAAATTCCTGGGGAGGAAAATTGCTGCTGACGGCATCAGGCCCACGGACGTGAAAACCAAGGCCATCAAGAATGCACCTAAGCCGCAGAATGTGACGGAGCTGCATTCATTCCTGGGTCTACTCAACTACTTCGGTAACTTCCTACCTAAATTGAGCACCTTATTAGAACCACTGCACATGTGCTAAGAAAAGGCGACAACTGGGTGTGGGGTGCGTTTCAAGACAGAGCTTTTCAGAAAGCCACTAATCTGCTTTGCTCTAACAAGCTGCTGGTACATTATGACCCATGTAAACGTTTAGTATTGGCCTGTGGCTTCGTCATATAGAATTGGTTGCGTACTCCAACAAGCTAATGAGTCGGGTAAACTTCAACCAGTCGCGTATACTTCAAAAAGTTTGTCTAAAGCGGAAAGAGCTTACAGCATGGTAGAGAAAGAAGCACTAGCCTGTGTGTATGGGGTTAAAAAGATGCATCAGTACCTGTTTGGTCTTCGGTTTGAACTGGAGACAGATCACAAGCCGCTCATTTCACTGAAAACAAAGGTATCAATACCAATGCTTCATCCCGCATCCAGAGGTGGGCGCTGACATTATCCGCTTATGATTATGTCATTCGCCATAGACCTGGTACCGAGAATTGTGCTGATGCTTTGAGCCATCTGCCTTTGCCCACACCGGAGGTGGAAACGTCACAATCGGCAGACCCATTGTTAGTTACGAATGCTTTTGAGAGTGAAGGAACCCCTGTCACGGCTCAACAAGTTAAGACCTGGACCAGACAGGACCCGATTTTATCGGTGGTGAAGTGTTGCATCCTCAAAGGTGATTGGTCTGCCATACCCAAGCAAATGTGCAAGAAGACCAAACCTTCCATTCGTCGCAAAGACGAACTGTCTATTCAGTAGGATTGTATACTATGGGGCAATCGTGTTGTTATGCCCAAGAAAGGGAGAGAGAAATTTGTACATGAGCTGCATCGCACACATCCCTGCATTGAAATGATGAAAGCCAACACCAGGTCTCATGTATGGTGGCCAGGAATTGACTCTGAGCTGGAATCATGTGTGCATCAGTGCAACACTTGCATGCAGCTCAGCAAAGCACCAGCAGAATCGCCGCTGAGTCTGTGGTCGTGGCCGTCCAAACCATGGTCCCGGATGCACATAGACTTTGCAGGTCCCTTCCTGGGGAAGATGTTTTTAGTTGTGGTGGATGCATATTCGAAGTGGATAGAGTGTATAATCATGTCATCTAGCACATCCACAGATATCGTTGAGAATCTCAGTGTCATGTACGCGACACATGGTCTGCCTGACATCGTTGTTAGCGACAACGAATCGTGCTTCACCAGTCAGGAGTTTCAAGAGTTCATGAATATAGAAGACAAAGTCAGCAAGGGTATCATGATCGTGCAGCTGTGTCACGCGATATTTCTGTAAATTATCCTGTATATGTTCTGAATTATGGTCAGGGTCCCAAGTGGATCGCTGGTACTGTCATGGCCAAGAAAGGCAACAGAGTATTTATTTTCAAGCTCCAAAATGGACAAATATGCAGGAAACATATGGAGCAGACAAAGCTGCAGCACACAGATGAACTGGAACAGTTGGAGGAAGAGACAATCGACGACCAACCAACCTACCCCCAGTCATCAGAGGACTCAGTGTTCATCAGTGAATCGGGACTTTCAATCACTGACATATTCAATGAAAATGGACTTTCAATCCCTGACATGGCCATTGCCACTCCCACCAGGTCAGCCACCCAGCCACCAGTCACAACAGACTCTGAACACTCACCCAAGGCTGGAGTTGAACTGAGACGGTCAACCCCAGGAGCGTAAAACACCAGACCGTCTTTGCGATGTTCATCATCATAGCAAGTCCCTAGAATGAGGATGACTTGCTTCCACACCAAAAGGGATGAGTTCACAGATGTTTCAACGAAGGACCCGATATTCCAGTCCTGAACTCCAAGGATGACCAGTCGGCAGACTCGGCTCGAAGGGCCGAATGGCCTACTTCTGCACCTATTTTCTATGTTTTCTATGTCTCAATTTGTAAAAGACTGTATTAATATCTCAGAGGGGGGTATTGTCATGTATGTTCTTTTGGGATCACTAGCCACTGGATGGCGTCACTGTTGGAGGCCATTGGGTTGCACGCACGTGTGTGCAGCCCAAGTATAAAAGGCCAGCCATTTTGTATATTAGGCACTTTGGGCCTTAATAAAGTAGAGCCAAGGTCATACCTCTTGGAGTTAAACAATACTCAGTCTAAACTGTTGTTGCATACACAACAGGTGCGGGGCCCAGAAGAGCCGAGGGCCCAGGGGCAGCACGGGCCCAGCCCACACTGCGATATGTGCGCGCACTAGGTCCGTGCAGCAGAGCAGGTCTCCAGTCATCCTGGTTAACCCTTGCCACTGGATAAAGGCCTCGCTCTGTCAAGCCCGTGTGATGGATGATGTGCAACGGCCACCACACGTTAAAAAAATCCACGCACAGGAATCTTCCACCCTTGGAATTCAGGACTGGAATATCGGGTCCTTCATTGAAACATCTGTGAACTCATCCCTTTTGGTGTGGAAGCAAGTCACCCTCGTTCGAGGGACCGCCTATGATGATGAACGTCGCAAAGTTCAAAAAGTGTTTTAATTTTCGCGGCAGGATTAAAGACGACACGTCCTTCTGGGAACTTCCTGAACTTGGCTTTGCACCGCCGGTAGTCTCACTGGGAAGCTGCAGCATTGCGAGACTCCCTCTCGAAGGTGAGATCGCAACTCTTCTTCAAGTGTGCTGAGGGAGTGCTGCACTGTCGGAGGTGCTGTGTTTTGAATGAGCCGTTAAACCCGGTCTGCCCACTGAGGTAGATGTGAAAGATCCCATGGCACTATTTTGAAGAAGAGCAGGGGAGTTCTCACCAGTGTCTTAGCCAATATTTATCCCTCAATTAACATCACTAAAAACAGATTACCTGGTCATTGCTGTTTGTGGGAGCTTGCTGTGCGCAAATTGGCAGCCGCGTTTTCCACATTACAACAGTGACGACACTCCAAAAGTACTTCATTGGCTGTAAAGTGCTTTGAGACATCGGACGGTCATGAAAGGTGCGACATAAATCCAAGTCTTTCTTTCTATTAAACCACGCACTCCGCTTTCTGTGGAAATGCAGCCATTTCTTCAGCTTGTCCCTCAGTGAGGATTTCAGAGTCAAACCACAAACATAACGCTAGTTTTGAAGCTTTTGTGAGGCTGCTCACAGGGTCAGGGGTGGGTCGTTCAGCTCCTCGTGCCTGCTCCCCATTCAGCTAGATCAGGGCTGGTCTGTATCTCAACCTAATTTGCCCGCCCAAGGTAAGGGCAACAGGGATGCGGATGTGACATAAAAAGGTCACAAGAGCAACATTCTCCAACCGAGAGGCTGGCTCGGACAGGAAGACAACCATTCCCACACTTTTCCCCAGTGCTGCTTTTACCAGGTGCGCAACAGTCACAGGCCGGCTTAAAGGTCACGGTGAGGGAACTCTGGAGCATCTGCTGCGGCAAATCACCGCGGCTGTGCCAACGCAACCCTTTGGAGGAAACTCTGTTTCTGTGCAAAACCAAACAGAGCCAACAACGCTTCTGTAATAAAATCAGAGAATGCTGGAAACACTCAGCGGGTCAGGCAGCATCTGTGGGGAGAGAAACAGAGTTAACGTTTCAGGTCGATGACCCTTCGTCAGAACTGGAAAAGGTTAGAGATGTAACAGGTTTTTAAGCAAGTATAGGGACAGGGAAAGGGTGGGAGGAAAGAACAAAAGGGAATGTCTGTGATAGGGCAGAAGGCAGGAGATATTAAACGACAAAAGGGATGATGGTGCAAGGCAATAGGAGATGGTAAGGGGACAAGTTAAGAAACAAAAGATGGGTCTGGTAGAGGTGTAAATGGCAATAGCAGAATAATTTACACCTCTTCTGGACCTGCCTCTGCACTTGCGCAAGACCTGTTACATCTCTAACTTTTTTCAGTTCTGACGAAGGGTCATCGACCTGAAACATTAACTCTGTTTCTCTCTCCACAGATGCTGCCCGACCTGCTGAGTAGTTCCAGTATTTTCTGTTTTTATTTCAGATTTCCAGCATCCGCACTATTTTGCTTTAGTATCATCTGTAATGCCCATCTTAAAGAACCAGCCTTGACTCTTGCCTCCCAGTCAGAAGGCTGTGGATTCAAGTCCCACAACAACATGAGCAATATCAGCTGTGGCTCAGTGGGTAGCACATTTAGCCTCGGAAGTCAGCAGGTTGTGAGTTCAAATCTAGGTTGACACACCAGTGCAGTGCTGCACTGTCAGAAGTGCTGTCTTTTGGATGAGATGCTAAACCGAAACCTGCTGTCTCAGGTGGACGTAAAACATCCCACGGCACTTTCTCGAAGAAGAGTTGGGGAGTCATCCCTGATGTCCTGGCCGATATTTATCCCTCAATCAACATAGCAACAGCAGATTATCTGATCATTATCATATTGCTGTTCATAGGAGTTTGCTGGGCGCAAATCGAATCTATAGTCAGCAAGAGCTGTCCATCAAAATAGCCGATAAATCAAAGTCCCGCTTGTCTGCTCAGGTGGATATTAAAGATCCCATAGCACTATGTGAAGAAAGGCAGGGAATTCTGGTGTAGGGGTTGCAGCCACAATCTCTGGCCCAGCAAGTGCTACCAAAAAGCAGATCAACGCGTCATCTATCCCACTGCTGTTTGTGGGATACTACAGTCATAGAATCATTGAACGGTTACAGCACAGAAGGCGGCCATTCAGCCCGTCGAGCCCATGCCGGCTCTCTGCAAGAGCACTTTAGTTAGCCCCACTCCCCCGCCCTTTCCCGTAGCCCTGTAAATGTTTTTCCTTTAGGTACTTATCCAGTTCCCCTTTGAAAGCCACAATTGAATCTACCTCCATCACCCTTTCAGGCAGTGAATTCCAGATCCTAACCACTCGCTGTGTAAAAATGTTTTTCCTCATGTCGCCTTTGGTTCTTCTGCCAATCACCTTAAATCTGTGTCCTCTGGTTCTCGACCCTTCCACCAATGGGAACAGTTTCTCTCTATCTGCTCTGTCCAGACCCCTCATGATCTTGAACCCCTCGATCAAATCTCTCAATCTTCTCTGCTCTGAGGAGAACAACCCCAGCTTCTCCAGTCTATCCACATAACTGAAGTCCCTCATCCCTGGAACCATTCTTGTAAAACATTTCTGTATCCTCTCTAAGGTCTGTACATCTTTCCTAAAGTGTGGTGCCCAGAATTGGACACAATACTCCAGTTGAGGCCGAACCAGTGTTTTATAAAATGTCATCATAACTTCCTGCCGTTTGTACTCTATGCCTGCATTTATAAAGCCCACGATCCCGTATGCTTTTTTAACTGCTTTCTCAACCCGCCCTGCCACCTTCAACGATTTGTGCACATACACCCCCAGGTGTCTCAGTGCACCACAAGCTTGCTGCATTTACATACAGTACAAGTCTTTCTCATGTGGCAGTATCATGATGATTTGTAAACACTATAATGTCCAGTATATTGGAATGTGCTTCATGCAAGTTTTAGGGACGCAACATCCTGTTGAGTTGTTTTATCTACATCCTTAGCTTTAATACAGCACCAGACCCAAAATTAATTGTAGAGGGAGAACAGAACCCAGGGTGTAATGTCATCATCATAGGCAGTCCCTCAGAATCGAGGAGGACTTGCTTCCACTCCAAAGTGAGTTCTTTGATGGCTGAACAGTCCGATACGAGAGCCACAGACCCTGTTACAGGTGGGACAGACATTCATCGAGGGAAGGAGTCGGTGGGGCTGATTTGCTGCATGCTCCTTCTGCTGCCTGCACTTGGCCTCTTCATGCTCCTTGCGTCGAGACTCGAAGAGCTCAACGCCCTCCCGGATGGACTTTCTCCACCTCAGGCGGTCTGCGGCCAGGGTCTTCCAGGTGTCAGTGGTGATGTTGCACTTTACTAGGGAGGCTTTGAGGATGTCCTTATAATGTTTCCACTGTCCTCTTTTGGCTCGTCTACCATGAAGGAGCTCCGCATAAAGCATTTGCTTAGGGAGTCTCGTATCTGGCATGCGTACTATGTGACCTTCCCAGCGAAGCTGATCAATTGTGGTCAGTGCTTCAATACTGGGGATGTTGGCCTGGTTGAGGACACTGATGTTGGTGCACCTGTCCTCCCAGGAGATTTGCAGGATCTTGCGGAGACATCGTTGCTGATATATCTCCAGCGACTTGAGGTGCCTCCTGTACATCGTCCATGCCTCAGACCCATACAGGAGGGCGGGTATTACTACAGCCCTGTAGACCATGAGTTTGCTGGTAGATTTGAGGGCCTGGTCTTCAAACACTCTTTTCCGCAGGTGGCCAAAGGCTGCGCTGGCGCACTGGAGGCGATGCTGAATCTCCGCATCAATGTCTGCCTTTGTTAATAGGAGGCTCCCGAGATATGGGAAATGGTCCACGGCGCGGCCCTGGACAAGGGTGTAATGGATACACCTATGAGTATGCTCACAAGTTTGTAGAGCTTTAGCATACTAGTCTGACAACGGCTGATCATGTCTGATCTTGGAAGCTAAACAAAGTTAGTACTGGAATGGGAGACTGCCTGGGAATACCAGGTGTAGTAGGCTTTTGCTGCCACCACAGGATGATCACAATGTTACACTGCCGTTAACCAATCAACAAACATTACAGCTACATTCGCGCCAGGGTGTCTCAGGAGATGGAGCACGAAATGCCCACTGGTACGCTCGCGACTTTCCATGAGAGGTGTGCACTGGAGGGACTGGAGTGCATCATCACCCCCGGCAACCAAATTTTAATTTGATTTGCCAAGGTTGCATTGTTAATTTGTGGGTTTTGGTGCCCTTACCAAAAGGGGGTACTCGATTTAAAGTTGTGCTCAAAATAGTTGTAGAGCTGTTGCATTGTGAGTGTCTTAGCCAGTCACATGATGTTCACAAGACTCAATAAAACCCCAGCCAGTTGGGTCTTGGTCATCCACGATGAGGTATGCAGTTGTGAGCCGAGTGGATGAACTGATAATGTGTAGTGTGGTTGTTAAACCTTGGTTCATAAACCAACTATGCATTGTGTTAATAGTAATGTGATGCTATGAATTCTTAAGCAAAGAACACATGAAGCAAATACATCCCACAGGGAATAAAAGATCCAGTCTGCATAACTTGCAGGCTCTTCATGGCTCCTTTATTAAAACCTCCTTAAAGACAAACACACACTTCAACAATGGCCTCACCAGAAACTAGTCCATCACCAAAATAGTTTTTGGTCGGTGAAATTCTTCAGGGAAGTACCGCAGTGCATTCAGAAAATATTATGAATTATGAATTGCTCTGAAGTTTTGAAAAACATTTCCCTAATTTTATTCTATAATACATTTCTGCATTAAAAATTAATTGGCAGTATTTTTTGGGAACATTTTATATAACAGGTGACATGTACATTTTGAAAACTGCAAAAAATACTTAGTTCTGAAGAGGGTTAAAGGGCTGCATTCATTAATACACAACAGAGCTTCAACATTCTCCCGAAATGCTGCATTGCGTTTTAGTAAGCCACTTAATAACTAGACACAGTAAACAGGCACTCCTGGTATAGTGCGGAGGTAATCACTAGCCTAGAAATTCAATCGCGACCAAAAATGGGCACGCATGGGGAGCAGTGTTTAGGCCACATGCTTGTTACCGTTGTTCCAGGCAACATGTAACGTTGGTCACAAAATATCTGTATGCTGAGGGAATGGAATACCTTGCTATTGATAAGGATGCCAAGCTGGTTATGGGGAGCCCGTAAGGCAATGTGGGAGCAGTCTATTGTGCCTCGCATCCTGGGGAAGCCAGCCATGCAGGAAAAGCCTAGTGCTCTAGGGTAATCAAGGGATATGCAGATCAGGCGGGAAAGTGGAGATGAGATCAATGATCAGCCATGATCTTATTCAATGGTGGGGCATCCTCGAGGGGCCCCAGGGGCTACTCCTGTTCCTATTTCTTATGTTCTTACATTCTGTCGTCCTGCTTCGCTCTGTCTGTGGCGAAACGGGATGTAGTGAGGCTCGGAGACCTCCCTAAGCATCTTCTTCCTCTTAGGCGGTCCCTGGAATCAAGGATGACTTGCTTCCACACCAAAAAGGGATGAGTTCAATTAGTTCACAGGTGTTTCAATGAAGGACCTAATATTCCAGATCCCGAACTACATGTTGAAGGGTGGAAGATGCCTGTGCGTGGATTTTTTTAACGTGTGGTGGCCGTTGCACACCAGCCACCACACGGGCTTGACAGAGTTAGGTCTTGGTCCAGTGGCAAGGATTAACCAAGACGACTGGAGACCAGCTCTGCTGCACGGATCTAGTGCGCACACATATCGCAGTGTGGGCTGGCCCGTGCTGTCCCTGGGATCGCGCTTCTCCTGGGCCCCGATCACACCGCTTTGCAATCTCTCGCCGCTCCTTCGCCTTCCCTAATACAATGGTGGACAACGCTCAAGGAGAGGGTGCAGAAGAGATTTACTCGAATAGTTCTAGGGATGAGGGACTTCAGTTAAGTGGAGAGACTGGAGAAGCTGGGGCTGTTAATAAGAACATAAGAACATAACAAATAGGAACAGGAGTAGGCCATATGGCCCCTTGAGCCTGCTCCGCCATTCAAAAAGATTATGGCTGATCCAATCATGGACTCAGCTCCACTTCCCCGCCCGTTCCCCATAACCCCTTAATCCCTTATCGGTTAAGAAACTGTCTATCTCTGTCTTAAATTTATTCAATGTCCCGGCTTCCACTGCTCTCTGAGGCAGCGAATAATACAGATTTACAACCCGCTGAGAGAAGAAATTCCTCCTCATCTCAGTTTTAAATGGGCGGCCCCTTGTTCTAAGATTATGCCCTCTAGTTCTAGTCTCCTCTATCAGTGGAAACATCCTCCCTGCATCCAACTTGTCATGTCCCCTCATAATCTTATACGTTTCGATAAGATCACCTCTCATTCTTCTGAATTCCAATGAGTAGAGGCCCAACCTACTCAACCTTTCCTCATAAGTCAACCACCTCATCTCTGGAATCAACCGAGTGAACCTTCTCTGAACTGCCTTCTTGGAGCAGGAAAGGTTGAGAGGAGATTTGATTGAGGTGTTCAGAATGAAGAAGGGTTTTGATAGACTAAATGTAGAGAAACTGATTCCAGTGGCCATTGGGTCGGTAACCAGAGGACACAGATTTTTGGTGATTGGCAAAAGAACCAGAGGAGAAATGAGAAAACATGTTTTTTTACAGAGCGAGTTGGTATGATCTGGAATGCACTGCCTGAAAAGATGGTGGTCAATAGTAACATTTGTAAAATATTTGCTTTATTGGTTCTTTGCTTAAGAATCCATAACAGCACATTGCTATTAAGAACTAGTTGGTTTATTAACAAAGGTTAACAATCACACTACACATTATCAGTTCATCCACTCTGCTCACAACTGTATACCTCATCGTGGATGACCTAAACTTAACTGACTGGGGTTTTATTGAGACTTTTGAACATCACGTGACTGGCTAAGCCACTCTCAATGCAACAGTTCTACAACTATTTTTGTAGACAACATTAATCAAGTGCCTCCTGGTCAAAGGGGGGCACATGCCAGACACTTTCAAACAAGTGCCTCCTGGCTAAAAGAGGGGGAGGGGGCACTAAAACCGACAAACATAGACAAATTAAAATTTAAACATTAATAATCAAATTAAAATTTGGTTGCCGGGGATGATGATGCACTCCAGTCCCTCCAGGGTCACCCTGGCTCGGATGTAACCGTGGAAGAGAGGCAGGCAGTCGGGCTGAACGATCCCTGCAACAGCTCTGCAAACCTGTGAGCATACTCACAGGTGCATAGATTACAACATTCCAAAGAAAATTGGATAAATATGCGAAGGGAAAACATTTACAGGGGCATGAGGAAAGAATGGGTGAGTTGGACTAATTGGATAGCTCCACCAAAGAGCCAGCACAGGCACGATGGTCCGAATGGCCTCCTTTTGCTCTGTATCATTCTATGATTCCATGTTGCTGATGTCACCTGCTACAGCCTGGAAGGAGCCTGTGGCATAAAGGATAAGGGCCATGGTGACCTTGGCAGCCACAGGCAGTGCTGTCCATGCCCTGGTTCGAGGCTGGATTTGTGGCTGCAGCAGAGGTGACATAGCTCGGGGACAGCCTCCTTGGCGAAGCTGGGTCTCTCCCCTCCCACCCGAGACCTTGCTCCTCCGAGAAGACCCGCAGTGGCTCGGGCCTCTTGCGCTGTGCCCTGCACCTCCTCCTCCTCCCTCATCCACACGCTGCTCCTGCTCTCTCCTGTCATCCATGCTGCTCCACCTCCAGTTCCCAAGACCGCCTCTGATTGCAGTCAAGTGGTTTTGACGGCAGCCAAATACAGTGCAAGCCATCAACATGAGCTTACCAGATTCAGATAGCATGTCCCAAAATAACAACATTATTGTATTCATAAAGAGCCTTTAACATAGTAAAATGTCCCAAGGGAATAACAAAATATAGAATTTGACACTGAACCACATAAGGAGAATTTAAGACAGATGACCAAAAGCTTGGTCATCCGCAGATCTAATTATTAAACAGAGGTAGAGAGGCGGAGAGGTTTAGGCAGGGAAGTCCAGAGCTTGGGGCCCAGGCAACAGAAGGCATGGCCACCGATCATTGAGCGATTATAATCAGGGATGCTCAAGAGGGCAGAATTAGAGGAGCACAGATATCTCGGGGGGTTGTGGGGCTGGAGGAGATTACAGAGATAGGGAAGGACGAGGTCATGGAGGGAAATAGTAACTGGATCAATGAAAATCGGGAGAGAGGTGTCATGGGTGGATTATCCAAGATTGACCATTTTACACTATCGGCCAAAGTAAAAATGAAACAAAATATGTGGTGAGGTGATACTGAGCTTTTCAGACCAGCAGTTCCCAGGATTGATTCCTGATTTGCGTTGAGTTTGCAGATGACACTAAGCTGGGTGGCAGTGTGAGCTGCGAGGAGGATGCTAAGAGGCTGCAGGGTGACTTGGACAGGTTAGGTGAGTGGGCAAATGCATGGCAGATGCAGTATAATGTGGATAAATGTGAGGTTATCCACTTTGGTGGCAAAAACACGAGGGCAGAATATTATCTGAATGGCGGCAGATTAGGAAAAGGGGAGGTGCAACGAGATCTGGGTGTCATGGTACATCAGTCATTGAAAGTTGGCATGCAGGTACAGCAGGCGGTGAAGAAAGCAAATGGCATGTTGGCCTTCATAGCGAGAGGATTTGAGTATAGGAGCAGGGAGGTCTTACTGCAGTTGTACAGGGCCTTGGTGAGGTCTCACTTGGAATATTGTGTTCAGTTTTGGTCTCCTAATCTGAGGAAGGACATTCTTGCTATTGAGGGAATGCAGCGAAGGTTCACCAGACTGATTCCCGGGATGGCAGGACTGACATATGAGGAGAGACTGGATCGATTGGGCCTGTATTCACTGGAGTTTAGAAGGATGAGCGGGGATCTCATAGAAACATATAAAATTCTGATGGGACTGGACAGGTTAGATGCAGGAAGAATGTTCCCGATGTTAGGGAAGTTCAGAACCATGGGACAACAGTCTAAGGGTAAGGGGTAAGCCATTTAGGACCAAGATGAGGAGAAACTTCTTCACTCAGAGAGTTGTTAACCTGTGGAATTCTCTACCGCAGAGAGTTGTTGATGCCAGTTCGTTGGATATATTCAAGAGGGAGTTAGATATGGCCCTTATGGCTAAAGGGATCAAGGGGTATGGAGAGAAAGCAGGAAAGGGGTACTGAGGTGTTGATCAGCCATGATCTTATTGAATGGTGGTGTAGGCTCGAAGGGCCGAATGGCCTACTCCTGCACCTAGTTTTTATGTTTCTATGTATCTCAACCGTGAGGAGAGATTGGGGTGCTTCAAGTTTAGTGAGTTCTCTAAGATTAAGGATGGGGAGAGGGTTGGGGCGGGGGGGAACGGGATGGTGGAGCAGGGGAAATGTTTTTAAAATCAGCTCAGGTACTTGCTGATGATCAGTATCTGATGCCTGCTGCTAGACAGGAAGCATCGAGTAAAGACAGGATGGGGATCAACAGTGATGCCCGCACAGGTGAATAGCCTGCTGACATTTGTACGCGAGAAGAATGGACCAATTGAGCGAGGTTCTTGGGGTTTGGGAGGCTGGGGGGGTGGGGGGGGGGGGGAGTCGAGGTTGTGAGCCACCTGTGTGCAACAGTCAGCCTACAGCAGAGGAGAAAATCAGAAAGATAATGAGTCTCCCACTGAGCCACAGATCTGAGAATAAAAGTCCAGTGATATAAACTGGGGCACATCAACACCTTTTATAATCTTTGCAACAAACTGCAAATTGCCTCACAGAGTTGCGTTACATTACACACAGATCGGAAGGATTCAGATTTGTTGAACCCAATTAAGAATGCAAAATTTACAATCCAATCCTGTACAAAATCACGCCTTCAACCTTCCCAGCGCTTTTAATTTTGTCCAAGTATGGGGAGAGGGCATTCTTTATATCTCTGCAGCACCGAGACAAATGTGAGGGGGAAAATTGCGGCCTAATCTGCAATTTCCATTAATTTTCAAGGTCTCGCTGCACTGAGGAAATTAAACACCGACACTGGAAATGTCATGCGATGCCCTATTTCTGTAGCCAGAGAACACTTTCATTAGCTCATCCCGCTTCTCTCACTCGGTGCCTGAGCCCAGCATGGTGCTGTCGTAATACAGTGTTTTGTTCTCCCAGAATATACCTCAAGCTCAAAGCACCTCAACACTACCGATGTCAAGCTCACGGAAAGTGGAAGAATGCCTGAAGACCAGTAACAAAGCAAAACTTCACAACAACGTCGACTTGAAGCAGTCACTAAATGCAGTAAACATATTACAGAAGACTAAATGCTCACTTGCGTTTCTTTGTTTGCCCACCCCACACAGAGCTCCAACTTCTTACTTATTCTTTTGCCACTCACTCGATTGATTCCTGGGATGGGAGGGCTGCCCTATGAAAAGATTGGAGCCCATACTCTCTGGAGTTTAGAAGAATGAGAGGTGATCTCATTGAAACGTAAAAGATTCTGAGGGGGCTTGACAGGGTAGATGCAGAGAGGATGTTTCCCCTCGTGGGGGAATCTAGAACTAAGGGGCATAGGCGGAAAAATTTGGGGCATTTGTGCCTGCCGTTGGGCGTTAACGGGGCACCAATGACTTTCCGCCCGGGCGCGATGTTGCTACCGACAGCTGCCCCCCCCACCTCCTCAAACCTCTGGGGCAATTTCCCAGGAGGTGATAGCACCCCCTCCCTTGGGCAAAAACGCCATTTGAGCCCCGTCACCGCCCCCGCCTCCCCTCCGAGACGCTAACAAGGCAATTTCGCCCCCTTCATTTCTACCATGAGCTGTAGCCAAGGAGCCACAGCTTCGTACTAGCGCTCTCGAGTGGTAAGAATGAAGTATATGCAATTGAGAGCGACACACTGTCTGCAGCATGGGTGATGGGCTGAATGGCTTTTTCTCACTCCAGCTTTCATGGTGTTCTTATTAAGAGGCAGCGATGTCAGAGGAAGCCTTTGTGCCTTTCACGTTTACAAATATTGAATCACTGGCATTAAGCATAAGCCAAGAGCTTTTAGTCTCATTTCTAATCTATTTCATAATAATTGAACCATATTTTGCAAGTGCAACAGCATCAAAAGGCAATGAATTACAGTCTACATGAGACAAGACAGTTCTAATCATCACCAAATTATTTTATGTTTCTCAAAAAATAAGTATTCATTTAAGCCACTCAATAAATCAGAAACTTAAAGCCTTTGACACTTTAATGTGGTTTAATCAATTGACTGGCAATCAGCAGGAATATAATTCTGTGGTTACTGGACTGTTAAAAAAAGAGGTATCATGGGAGCATAATAATAAGAGTTCATTCGAGCTGTGTTAGTCCCAAGTACACTCGGTCATGGCAGCTGGTTGATAAAATTCAAGTCGTTTGCCTTCAAGAATCAAAAGGAAACAAATCTCCAATACAGTATTCCATTTGACCTATATGAGCCATTTTATCCCTTCCCCTGCACTACACTGGAGTATACCAGGCTGCATTCTGATATATATATTCTCATTTTCCAGTTCTCTCATCTTGCCTGCTGAAGGTGCTGACTTTTGTTGGAATTTGGTCTCACTCCAACATCTCTGGTAGTCACACACACACATACACCACACAAACACACACACGCACCACACACACACACACAAACACATGCACACAAACACACATGCACCACACACCACACACCACACAAACAGGAGCAGGAGCGTTCCTCTACCAACTCCGGGGGCTGATTGCAGTGCCCCAATTGCAATATATTAGCTCAGCATAAACAGGGTAACTAATCTATAGTGCGTGAGAGAGAGTGAGGGCATGTGAGAGAGAGAGGGCGTGAGAGAGAGGGTGTGAGAACATATGAACATAAGAATTAGGAACAGGAGTAGGCCATCTAGCCCCTCGAGCCTGCTCCGCCATTCAACAAGATCATGGCTGATCTGGCCATGGACTGAGCTCCACTTACCCGCCCGCTCCCCGTAACCCTTAATTCCCTTATTGGTTAAAAATCTATCTATCTGTGATTTGAATACATTCAATGAACTAGCCTCAACTGCTTCCTTGAGCAGAGAATTCCACAGATTCACAACCCTATGGGAGAAGAAATTCCTTCTCAACTCGGTTTTAAATTGGCTCCCCCGTACTTTGAGGCTGTGCCCCCTAGTTCTAGTCTCCCCGACCAGTGGAAACAATCTCTCTGCCTCCATCTTGTCTATCCCTTTCATTATTTTAAATGTTTCTATAAGATCACCCCTCATCCTTCTGAACTCCAATGAGTAAAGACCCAGTCTACTCAATCTATCATCATAAGGTAACCCCCTCATCTCTGGAATCAACCTCGTGAATCGTCTCTGTACCCCCTCCAAAGCTAGTATATCCTTCCTTAAATAAGGTGACCAAAACTACACGCAGTACTCCAGGTGCGGCCTCAACAATACCCTATAGAGTTGCAGAAGGACCTCCTTGCTTTTGTACTCCATCCCTCTCGCAATGAAGGCCAACATTCCATTCGCCTTCCTGATTACCTGCTTCACCTGCAAACTAACTTTTTGGGATTTATGCACAAGGACCCCCAGGTCCCTCTGCACCGCAGCATGTTGTAATTTCTCCCCATTCAAATAATATTCCCTTTTACTGTTTTTTTTTCCAAGGTGGATGACCTCACACTTTCTGACATTGTATTCCATCTGCCAAACCTTAGTCCATTCGCTTAACCTATCTAAATCTCTCTGCAGCCTCTCTGTGTCCTCTACACAACCCGCTTTCCCACTAATCTTTGTGTCATCTGCAAATTTTGTTACATTACACTCCGTCCCCTCTTCCAGGTCATCTATGTATATTGTAAACAGTTGTGGTCCCAGCACCGATCCCTGTGGTACATCACTAACCACCAATTTCCAATCCGAAAAGGACCCATTTATCCCGACTCTCGGCTTTCTGTTAGCCAGCCAATTCTCTATCCATGCTAATACATTTCCTCTGACTCCGTGTACCTTTATCTTCTGCAGTAACCTTTTGTGTGGCACCTTATCAAATGCCTTTTGGAAATCTAAATACACCACATCCATCGCTACACCTCTATCCACCATGCTCGTTATATCGTCAAAGAATTCCAGTAAATTAGTTAAACATGATTTCCCCTTCATGAATCCATGCTGAATCTGCTTGATTGCACTATTCCTATCTAGATGTCCCACTATTTCTTCCTTAATAATAGTTTCAAGCATTTTCCCCACTACAGATGTTAAACTAACCGGCCTATAGTTACCTGCTTTTTGTCTGCCCCCTTTTTTAAACAGAGGCGTTACATTAGCTGCTTTCCAATCCGCTGGTACCTCCCCAGAGTCCAGAGAATTTTGGTAGATTATAACGAATGCATCTGCTATAACTTCCGCCATCTCTTTTAATACCCTGGGATGCATTTCATTAGGACCAGGGGACTTGTCTACCTTGAGTCCCATTAGCCTGTCCAGCACTACCCCATTAGTGATAGTGATTGTCTCAAAGTCCTCCCTTCCCACAGTCCCATGACCAGCAATTTTTGGCATGGTTTTTGTGTCTTCCACCGTGAAGACTGAAGCAAAATAATTGTTTAATGTCTCAGCCATTTCCACATTCCCATTATTAAATCCCCCTTCTCATCTTCTAAGGGACCAACATTTACTTTAGTCACTCTTTTCCGTTTTATATATCTGTAAAAGCTTTTACTATCTGTTTTTATGTTTTGCGCAAGTTTACTTTCGTAATCTATCTTTCCTTTCTTTATTGCTTTCTTAGTCATTCTTTGCTGTCGTTTAAAATTCTCCCAATCTTCTAGTTTCCCACTAACCTTGGCCACCTTATACGCATTGGTTTTTAATTTGATAATCTCCTTTATTTCCTTGGTTAACCACGGCTGGTTATCCCTTCTCTTACCGCCCTTATTTTTCACTGGAATATATTTTTGTTGAGCACTATGAAGGAGCTCCTTAAAAGTCCTCCACTGTTCCTCAATTATGCCACCATTTAGTCTGTGTTTCCAGTCTACTTTCGCCAACTCTGCCCTCACCCCACTGTAGTCCCCTTTGTTTAAGCATAGTACGCTCGTTTGAGACACTACTTCCTCACCCTCAATCTGTATTACAAATTCAACCATACTGTGATCACTCATTCCGAGAGGATCTTTTACGAGGAGATTGTTTATTATTCCTGTCTCATTACACAGGACCAGATCTAAGATAGCTTGCTCCCTTGTAGGTTCTGTAACATACTGTTCCAAGAAACAATCCCGTATGCATTCTATGAATTCCTCCTCCAGGCTACCCTGTGCGATTTGATTTGACCAATCAATATGTAGGTTAAAATCCCCCATGATTACTGCCGTTCCTTTTTCACATGCCTCCATTATTCCCTTGATTATTGCCCGCCCCACCGTGAAGTTATTATTTGGGGGCCTATAAACTACGCCCACCAGTGACTTTTTCCCCTTACGATCTCTAATCTCCACCCACAATGATTCAACATTTTGTTAATTAGAGCCAATATCGTCTCTCACAACTGCCCTGATATCATCCTTTATTAACAGAGCTACCCCATCTCCTTTCGCTTCTTGTCTATCTTTCTGAATTGTCAGATACCCCTGTATATTTAATTCCCAGTCTTGGCCACCCTGCGACCACGTTTCTGTAATGGCCACCAAATCATACCCATTTGTAATGATTTGTGCCGTCAACTCATTTACTTTATTTCAAATGCTGCATGCGTTTAGGTAGAGTGTTTTAATACTAGTTTTTAAACCATGATTTTTAGTTTTGACCCCTCCTGCAGGCCCTTTATATTCATACATATTGTCCCTTCCTATCACCTTGTGGTTTACATTTACCCCAGTGCTACTCTGCTCTGTTGCCTCCTGCCTTTTGCATTCTTTCTTGGGATCCTGTTCATCTGAGCTCTCACCCATTCTAACTAGCTCAGAGCCCTTTCCTGTGTTCCGAATACTCCTTGCATTGAGGCACCGAGCTTTCATGCTTGCCTTTTTATTACATTTTGACCCTTTAGAATTTTGCTGTACAGTGGCCCTTTTTGTTTTTTGCCTTGGGTTTCTCCGCCCTCCACTTTTACTCATCTCCTTTCTGTCCTTTGCTTTTGTCTCCTTTTTGTTTCCCTCTGTCTCCCTGCATTGGTTCCCATCCCCCTGCCATATTAGTTTAACTCCTCCCCAACAGCCCTAGGACATTGGTTACGGTCCTGCCTAGGTGCAGACCGTCCAGTTTGTACTGGTCCCACCTCCCCCAGAACTGGTTCCAATGCCCCAGGAATTTGAATCCCTCCCTGCTGCACCACTGCTCAAGCCACGTATTCATCTGAGCTATCCTGCGAATCCTACTCTGAATAGCACATGGCACTGGTAGCAATCCCGAGATTACTACTTTTGAGGTCTTACATTTTAATTTAGCTCCTAGCTCCTTAAATTCGTCTCATAGGACCTTATCCCTTTTTTTACCTATATCGTTGGTACCAATGTGCACCACGACAACTGGCTGTTCACCCTCCCTTTTCAGAGTGTCCTGCACCCGCTCCAAGATATCCTTGACCCTTGCACCAGGGAGGCAACATACCATCCTGGATTCTCGGTTGCGGCCGCAGGAAAGCCTATCTATTCTCCTTACAATTGAATCCCCTATCACTATAGCTCTCCCACTGTTTTTCCTGCCCTCCTGTGCAGTGGAGCCAGCCACGGTGCCATGAACTTAGCTGCTGCTGCCCTCCCCTGATGAGTCATCCCCCTCAACAGTACTCAAAACGGTGTATCTGTTTTACAGGCAGATGACCGCAGGGGACCCCTGCACCACCTGCCTTGCACTGCTCTTCCTGCTGGTCTTCCATTCCTTAGCTGGCTGTGGACCCTTCACCTGCGGTAAGACCAACTCGCTACACGTGCTACTCACGTCATTCTCAGCATCGTGGATGCTTCAGAGTGAATCCACCCTCAGCTCCAACTCCGCAACGCGGACCGTCAGGAGCTGGAGGCGGATACACTTCCCGCACACGTAGTCGTCAGGGACACCGGAAGTGTCCCTGAGTTCCCACATGGTACAGGAGGAGCATATCACGTGACCGAGCTCTCCCGCCATGACTTAACCCTTAGATACACTTAAATTGGCAACAATAATGCTAAAGTTTACTCACTGATATAGAAGAGAAAAAAGAAAAACTACTCACCAATCACCAGCCAATCACTTACCCCCTTGGCTGTGACGTCACCTTTCTGTTTCTTTCTACTTCTTTTCTGCCTTCTCCCTGTAGCTGCACAAGCTGGGCCTTTATAGGCCTCTCGCCGACCCCGGACTCATGCTGCTTCCGACTCAGCGACGCACCTCCCGACCTCGTGGCCTTTTATAGGCCTCACCAACGGACTCACGCTGCTCCCGACTCAGAGAGAGAGAGGGTGTGAGAGAGAGAGAAGGCGTGAGAGAGAGAGAAGGCATGAGAGAGAGAGGGGGTCTGAGAGAGGGTGTGAGAGAGAGCGAGGGTGTGAGAGAGAGAGGGGGCGTGAGAGAGTGGGCATGAGAGAGAGGGTGTGAAAAAGAGAGGATGTGAGAGAGAGAGGGTGTGAGAGAGAGAGAGGGTGAGAGTGAGAGAGGGTGTGTGAGAGAGAGGGTGAGAGTGAGAGAGGGTGTGAGAGAAGGTTTGAGAGAGAGAGAGGGTATGTGAGAGAGGGTATGTGAGAGAGAGAGAGAGGGTGTACGAGAGAGAGAGAGAGAGGGTGTGAGAGTGAGAGCGAGAAGGAGTGAGAGTGAGAGAGAGAGGGAGTGAGAGTGAGAGAGGGTGAGAGAGAGAGAGGGTGTGTGAGAGAGAGAGAGGGTATGAGAGAGAGAAAGTGTGAGAGAGAGAAGGTGTGAGAGAGAGAGGGTGTGAGAGAGAGAGGGTGTGAGAGAGAGAGGAAGTGAGAGAGAGAGAGGGCGTGAGAGAGAGAGAGGGCGTGAGAGAGAGAGAGGGTATGAGAGAAGGTGTGAGAGAGAGAGAGGGTGTGAGAGGGAGAGGGTGAGAGAAAGAGAGCGAGAGAGAGAGGGTGAGACAGAGAGAGAGTGAGAGAGAGAAAGGGTGTGAGAGAGAAAGGGTGTAAGAGAAAAAGGGTGTGAGAGAGAAAGGGTTTGAGAGAGAGAGAGAGGGTGTGAGGGAGAGGGTGTGAAAGAGAGAGAGGGTGTGAGAGTGAGAGAGAGTGAGAGAGAGTGAGAGAAAGAGAGAGGGTGAGAGAGAGAAAGTGTGTGAGAGAGAAAGGGTGTGTGAGAGAGAGGGTGTGTGAGAGAGAAGGTATGAGAGAGAGAGAGAGAGAGAGAGTGAGAGAGAGAGTGTGAGAGAGAGTGTGTGTGAGAGAGAGCGTGAGAGAGAGAGTGAGAGAGAATGAGAGAGAGAGAGAATGAGAGAGAGAGAGAGAAAGAGAGAGAGAGAGGCCAAAATCTTACCAGCCCAGCGAGTGTGAATTTGGAGGCGGGCCCACTGTCAAAGTGGCCGTGATTGGCAGTGGGGCAGAAGTCCGCTCTGAACCCGCCTCCTTGTGAATTTTCCAAGTGCCGGCTCTGCCTGAGGTTTGCAGATCCAAGCGTCGTGTCAGGCAATTGAGATAGTTAAGAAGCTGCTTAAAGCTTTTTAAGCTGCATTTTACCAGGTCCTAACCATTTTACCAAGTTTTTTACAAGGTTCCCGTCGTTCGGGGATTACGTCAGGTAAGTGTGTCGGGTTCTCAATAACTCTGGATTGGTTTGACTAGTTGACAGCTGCAAAAATGGTATAAAAGCTACCATTTCACAGCTGTTCAATTCCCAATCAAAGAAGCTGGAGCCTTCAGGATTTCGAAGACCGTTTCAGCTTTGTGGAGGTTTGAACTGTTTACAGTGAACTCTCTATCCAGTGTCACCTCCTTGGAGCAACCCCTCTCCCCATTGACGGATCGCTTCTGTCATCTCAACTTCAGCTGCCATCTATTCCAGCAGCATCGGTGTCCTTGAAAAAATCTCACCTTGGCCCTCAGAATCCAACCACGATCAGCCCCAACACCAGCAGCACCAGGCACACCAGCAGCACCAACAACAACACCAACTTTCTCCGCAATCACCTGATGCTGCACAGGACACAGGGCATCAGCACCCAACCACATGGCTGCCCGGGAGGCCAGGGATGGCCTCACCATGTCCAGATTGACTTCACTTGATGCTGTACACCCTGGCTGTCACATGATGCGCCAGGTTGGCATCACCCCACACCAGCACCATAAAGCATCCCTCTGAACCATACAGGAGGGCAGGTATTACTACGGCCCTGTAGACCATGAGCTTGGTGACAGTTTTGAGTGCCTGGTCTTCAAACACACTTTTCCTCAGGCGGCCGAAGGCTGCACTGGAGGTGGTGTTGGATCTCGTCGTCAATGCCTGCTCTTGTTGATAGGAGGCTCTCGAGATAAGGGAAGTGGTCCATGGTGTCCAGGGCCGCACTATAGATCTGGATGTCTGGGAGCAGTGCTGTGCGGCGAGGACAGGCTGGTGGAGGACCTCTGTCTTACTGATGTTTAGCGTAAGGCCCATGCTTTCATACGCCTCAGTAAATACGTCGACTATGTCCTGGAGATCAGCCTCTGTGTGTGCACAGATGCAGGCATCGTCCGCTTACTGTAGCTCGACGACAGAGGTTGGGGTGGTCTTGGATCTGGCCTGGAGACGGCAAAGGTTGAATAGCTTCCCACTGGTTCTGTAGTTTAGTTCCACTCCAGCGGGAAGCTTATCAACTGTGAGGTGGAGCATGGCAGCGAGGAAGATTGAGAAGAGGGTTGGGGCGATGACGCAGCCCTGCTTGACCCCGGCCTGGACATGGATTGGGTCTGTGATGGATCCGTTGGCAAGGATCATGGCCTGCATGTCATCGTGGAGCAGGCGGAGGATGGTGATGTATCTTTGGGGGCCATCCGAAATGGAAGAGGACATCAGAGACGTGGACCAGACACCCTCAAGTCGCTGGAGAAATACTACCAACGATGTCTCCGTAAGATCCTACAAATCCCAGGCCAACATCCCCAGCATTGAAGCACTGACCACACTTGATCAGCTGGGCAGGCCACATCGTTCGCATGCCAGACACGAGACTCCCAACGCAAGCGCTCTACTCGGAACTTGTCCACGGCAAACAAGTAAAAGGTGGGCAGCGGAAACGTTTCAAGGACACCCTCAAAGCCTCCCTGATAAAGTGCAACATCCCCACTGACACCTGGGCGTCCCTGGCCAAAGACCGCCCTAAGTGGAGGAAGTGCATCCGGGAGGGCGTTGAGCTCCTCGAGTCTCGTCGCCAAGAGCAGCAGAAATCAAGCGCAGGCAGCGGAAGGAGTGTGTGGCAAACCGGACTCCCTGCCCACCCTTTCCTTCAAGCACAGAGGCTGAACTGCAGGACCTAGTCGCGTATTTACTGAGGTATATGAAAGCATGGGCCTTACACTAAACATCAGTAAGACAAAGACAAAGACTGTGGTTCTTGTATTGGACTGTACGATTCTGAGGGACTGCCTATGAAGATGATGAAAGCATCCCTACAATGGCCAAGCCGGTCCTTTCACACTCATCACCATTGGGGTTTGGGATGGGGGGGGCGGTACTGTTATGTCTCACCATTCACTATAACTCATTAAGCCTCCTCTAAAGGTGCACAGAGATCTGTCCAAGAAGCAAAGTGTTGAAAATAAAGATTTTAATATTAGACATCACATTAGCAGCAACTTTACATCAGCTTTGGTGATAACACCCAAGTGCCTACCCTTGGCTGGTATGATTGGACTAGGAGGAGGGGGAGTGTGAGGGGCAGTTAGTGAGATGGGAATGTGATCATGTAGATAAGAGATAAGATGGTGTGAGTAAGGATGTGCAGGAGTAGGGTAGGGAAGGCAGAGTGATGGGGCTGTGATGAGGGGCACAGCAGGATGAGGTTGAGTGTGGCTTTGCAGTAACGTTTCGTGATCTACTGAGATCATTGAAAGGTTTGCACCAATGCACCCAGGTCCTCCTGACGACATCCCTGCGTGTGCCCTCCTGTACAATGTGCACACATAAGAACATAAGAAATAGGAGCAGGAGTAGGCCATTTGGCCCCTCGAGCCTGCTCCGCCATCCAATAAGATCATGGCTGATCTGATCCTGGCCTCAACTCCACTTCCTCACCCGCTCCCCATAACCCTTGACTCCCTTATCGCTCAAAAATCTGTCTATCTCCACCTTAGATATATTCAATGACCCAGCCTCCACAACTCTCTGGGGCAGAGAATTCCAAAGATTCACGACCCTCTGAGAGAAGAAATTTCTCCTCATTGCTGTTTTAAATGGGCGACGCCTTATTCTGAAACAAACCCCCTAGTTCTAGATTCCCCCATGCATCTACCCTGTCGAGCCCCCTCAGAATCTTATATGTTTCAATAAGATCACCTCTCATTCTTTTAAACTCCAAGGAGTATAGGCCCAACCTGCTCAACCTTTCTTCATATGACAACTCCTTTATCTCAGGAATCAACCTCGTGAATCTTCTCTGAACTACCTCCAGTGCAAGTATATCCCTCCTTAAACAAGAAGAGCAAAACTGTACGCAGTACTCCAGGTGTGATCTTACCAACACCCTGTACAGTTGGAGCAGGACTTCCCTACTTTTATACTCTATCCCCCTTGCAATAAAAGCCAACATTCCATTTGCTAATTACTTGCTGTCCTTGCATGCTAACTTTTTGTTTTTCATGTACATGCACCCCCCCAGATCCCTCTGTACTGCAGCATTTTGTAATCTCTCCCCATTTAAATAATAATTTGCTTTTTTTATTTTTCCTACCAAAGTGGATAACCTCACATTTTCACACATTATGGTTAATCTGTCAAATCTTTGCCCACTCACTTAGTCTGTCTATATCTCTTTGTAGATTCTTTGTTCCTCCTCACAAGTTGCTTTCCCACTTATCTTTGTATCATCAGCAAATTTGGCTACATTACACTCGGTCCCTTCATCCAAGTCATTAATATAAATTGTAAATAGTTGAGGCCCCAGCACTAATCCCTATGGCACCCCACTCGTTACAGTTTGCCAATCTGAAAACGACCCATTTATCCCGACTCTCTGTTTTCTGTTAGTTAGCCAATCCTCTATCCGCACTAATATATTACCCTCAATCCCGTGAGCTCTTATCTTATGCAGTAACCTTTTATGTGGTACCTTATTGAATGCATTCTGGAAATCCAAATACACGACATCTACTGGTTCCCCTTTATTCACCCTGCTCATTACATCGTCAAAGAACTCCAGCAAATTTGTCAAACACGATTTCCCTTTCATAAAACCATGCTGACTCTGCTTGACTGCATTATGATTTTCTAAATGTCCTTCTACCATTTCCTTAATAATGAACTCCAGCATTTTCCAAACGACAGATGCTAGGCTAACTGGTCAATAGTTTCCTGCTTTCTGTTTCCCTCCTTTCTTAAATAGGGGCCTTACATTTGCAGATTTCCAATCTAATGGGACCTTTCCAGTATCCAGGGAATTTTGGTAGATTGCAATCAATACATCCATTATCTCTGCAGCCACTTTTTTCACGACCCTAGGATGCAGGTCATCAGGTCCAGGGGACTTGTCCACCTTCAGTCCCATTAGTTTGCCTAGTATTGTATCTCTAGTGATAGTGATTGTTTTAAGTCCCTCTCCCCCAGTAGCTCCTTTATTATCAACTATTGGGATGTTTTAGTATCTTCTACCGTGAAGACCGATACAAAATATTTGTTCAAAGTCTCTGCCATTTCCCTGTTTTCCATTATTAATTCTCCAGTCTCATCCTCTAAGGGACCAATGTTTACTTTAGTTATTCACTTCCTTTTTATATATCTGTAAAAGCTCTTACTGTCTCTTTTTATATTTCTTGCTAGTTTACTCTCATACTATTTTCTCTGTCTTTATCATTTTTTTTGTCATCCTTTGCTGGTTTCTAAAAATTTCCCAAACCTCTGGCCTTCCACTGTTCTTTACAACATTGTATGCCTTTGTTTTCTATTTATTACCATCCTTTACTTCCTTAGATAGCCACAGATGGTTCATCCTTCTCTTAGCATCTTTTTTTCTCACTGGAATAAATCTTTGCTGAGAGTTCTAAAATATCTCCTTAAATGTTTGCCACTGCTTTTCTACAGTCTTACCCTTTAATATATTTTCCCAGTCCAGTTTAACCAACTCTGCCTTCATACCTTTGTAATTATCTTTATTTAAGCCCAGGACACTAGTTTGCGATGGAGCTTTCTCACCCTCAAACTGAATTTGAAATTCTACCATGCTATGATCACTCTTCCCAAAAGGATCCGGATCCTTCACTACAAGATCACTAATTAATCCAGACTCATTACACATTACCAGATCTAAAATAGTCTGCTCCCTGGTTGGTTCCACAACGTATTATTCCAAGAAACCATCCCGCATAGACTCTATGAACTCTTCCTCAAGGCAACATTGACAAATTGATTTGTTCAATCAATATGAAGAATAAAATCGCCCATGATTATTGCTGTACCTTTCTTACAAGCCATCATTATTTTTTGATTTATACTCTGTGTTAGAGAGTGGATACTGTTTGGGGGCCTGTAGACCACTCCCACCCGTGACTTCTTTCCCTTATTATTTCTTATCTCCACCCAAATTGATTCTACATCTTGATCTTCTGAGCCAATATCATTTCTCACTACTGTACTGATCTCATCCTTTATTAACAGAGCTATCCCACCTCATTTTCCTTTCTGCCTATCTTTATGAAATGGCAAATACCCCTGGATATTTAGTTCCTAGCCTTGGTCACCTTGCAACCACGTCTCTGTAATGGCAATCAGAATTATTTCTATTTGGGCCGTCAACTCATCTATTGTGTTACGAATGCTTTGTGCGTTCAGATATGGAGTTTTTAATTTTGTCTTATGTGTATATGCTCTATCCCTTCCTGTCATACACTGGTTATCATTACCCCTATCGCTACCCTTTACTTTTGCATGCTCTTTTCTCTTTGACTTTTTAAATTTCCGCTCACCGGATCCCTTCCCCCACTATTTAGTTTAA